>NC_060139.1:831587484-832837484 GCF_021461385.2 Schistocerca piceifrons
GGGGGAGGGGAGGGGGGGGGAGGGGCTACTTGGGCAGTAATAGCAGTTGTGGGGACAGCCACGCACGCTATCGACGTGTGTGTCATGCGGAAGCTTTCACAGCTAAGATGTGCGCGTGTTTTCAAGATGGCACTGTTTTGTTTTTGAAGGTTACAACACTGATGCAGCGAGATAACTGAATACATCCCGACTAGCGTTGTTATTTTTATTTTGGAAGCCAAATAAACAAACATTACGCGTGGTATTCATTCGTTATTTCTACAGTTGAAAAACGTCTCAGTCGATATATGGAGAATGTAAATGGGAAAGTTTCCAAAGTCACATCTCACATTTGGCGGAAAAATCGAAAAAGTCTCTCGTTTTGTACATAACTTATCTGTATCCGAAACCTGAGAAGGTAGTCTGATACCGCAGAATTATGCTGCCCACTTCTGTACTACAGAACATGAGACAAATTAGAAAATAAATGATTTATTAAGAATGTTCGAAGTGCCATAGCTGGAAACTGAGTGGTCCTAAGCGTCAGTAGAAAGGTTTTTTTTTCCAAGTATCTTTCTACAGAGGCGCTACGTTTTATGATAATTCAGGTACAGAAATACGGCACTATTATTTTAACTAGCAGAACTGTAGTAAAAAATACATTTCACATTTCTTTTAAATTTTTTACAAATCTCAGAACTGACTTCTGTTTGCTACACAACTCCATTCCTGGGACGAGGTGTTGCAAAGTTTACTGTAAAATTACGTTTGGTGTTGAGGAAGAATGAAATAACGTCAACAGGTCTGTTCTGTAACTGATAAACATGGCTGGTCTTCCAGGTAAAGAGCGGCATGATATAAATCTGCCTTGGTCATCCTCCTTTGAATACAATGAAATTTTTCCATTATCCTGTTTCAGAGTAAAAAGTTCTAATAGCTATTTGTAATGGACGAGTATGAGACACTTTGATCATATTGCATTTGGCGATCTTTGACGCCAGCGTTGACAACAGTGTTTCAACAGCTTCTTTAAAATCAAAAAAGTTGCTTGTGTGCGTTGGAATTTCATGGTATGAGTTCATAGCTTCTACTGATTCAAAAGTATTGTGTAAGTCTTGTGGAACAAAGGCCTTGCTAACATCTCTTCGTTTCTCCATAATTGCAAAATCCCTGCCACAGCTCAAAAAGCTGTGACCAGTCACCAATAACCAGTATCTCTCTCTTCAAACCATACCGGGCTAAATAGAGGGGACCGTGGCGTATGACACTTGGAACTCCATTTGGAGGCACAGCTTGGCGCAACGACCGTGCACTATCTACACTACTGGCCATTAAAATTGCTACACCACGAAGATGACGTGCTACAGACTCGAAATTTAACCGCCAGAAAGAAGATGCTGTGATATGCAAAATATTAGCTTTTCAGAGCATTCACACAAGGTTGGCGCCGGTGGCGACACCTACAACGTGCTGACTTGAGGAAAGTTTCCAACCCATTTCTCATACATAAACACCAGTTGACCGGCGTTGCCTGGTGAAACGTTGTTGTGATGCCTCGTGTAAGGAGGAGAAATGCGTAACCATCACGTTTCCGACTTTGATAAAGGTCGGATTGTAGCCTATCGCGATTGCGGTTTATCGTATCGCGACATTGCTGCTAGCGTCAGAATATGGAATCGGTGGGTTCAGGAGGGTAATACGGAACGCCGTGCTGGATCCCAACGACCTCGTATCACTAGCAGTCGAGATGACAGGCATCTTATCCGCATGGCTGTAACGGATCGTGCAGCCACGTCTCGATCCCTGAGTCAACAGATAACTTGACGCTGCATCACAGACAGGAGCGCCTGCGATGGTGTACTCAACAACGAACCTGGGTGCACGAATGGCAATACATCATTTTTTCGGATGAATCCAGCATCATGATGGCCGCATCCGTGTTTGGCGACATCGCGGTGAACGCACATTGGAAGCATGTATTCGTCATCGCCATACTGGCGTATCACCCGGCGTGATGCTATGGGGTGCCATTGGTTACACGTCACGGTCACCTCTTGTTCGCATTGACAGTACTTTGAACAGTGGACGTTACATTTCAGATGTGTTACGACCCGTGGCTCTACCCTTCATTCCATCCCTGCGAAACCCTACATTTCAGCAGGATAATACACGACTGCATGTTGCAGGTCCTGTACGGGCCTTCCTGGATACAGAATATGTTCGACTGCTGCCCTGGCCAGCACATTCTCCAGATCTCTCATCAACTGAAAACGTCTGGTCAATGGTGGCCGAGCAACTGGCTCGTCACAGTAAGCCAGTCACTACTCTTGATGAACTGTGGTATCGTGTTAAAGCTGCATGGGCAGCTGTACCTGTACACGCCATTAGCTCTGTTTGACTCAATGCCCAGGCGTATCAAGGCCGTTATTACGGCCAGAGGTGGTTGTTCTGGCTACTGATTTCTCAGGATCTGTGCACCCAAATTGCGTGAAAATGTAATCGCATGTCAGTTCTAGTATCATACATTTGTCCAATGAATACCCGTTTATCATCTACGTTTCTTCTTGGTGGCGCAATTTTAATGGTCAGTAGTGTATTATGTCACTTTATTCTAACTTGAACAAGATGAAATTCTTTGAAACAATCAATGCCCACAGAACTGTCTATGTATATTTGTTACTGTCACTGAACACTAACGTATCACTTGATTCAGTTCAGAGTAACAGTATCTTCTTTCAATGTACAACATATAACTCTCGCGTTGCTGGATCTGTAGAGATACGATGCTACCGTCTTCGGCGATGACTGCAGACTGGCCGTGCAACACTCCGCTCTAACATAAGACAGCATGCTGCTGCGGTGGCGTATAGAAACTCTTGAGGACGTATCTGCGCCCGCGTCTCTCAAAATGGTTCAAATGGCTCTGAGCACTGTGGGACTTAACATCTGAGGTCATCAGTCCCCTAGATTTAGAACCACATAAACTTAACTACCCGAAGGACATCACACACATCCATGCCCGAGGCAGGATTCGAACCTGCCAACGTAGCAGCAGCGCGGTTCCGAAGCGCCTAGAACCTCTCGGCCACACCGTCTCTCACTCGTCGTGAGGTACCAACTTTAACGTGTACCTCGTTCTTCGGACGACACCAGAGAGGAAAAAAAAGGACTGAGAACTTTTTTCATTTCCACTCTTGATATGAAACCGTGGACCTGCAATCCTCGACCGCTAGACAGCATATATCCACCAGACTTCGGATTCTAAATTATTAGTGAGGGCTCGTATTTATTCCACATAGAGTAAACTGTAAGTACATCTCAACACATCAGACATTTCATTTGATTCAGGGACACATGTTTCTCCTCTGTTCCCTCGCTTTTTGAATGCCTTCCTTTAGGCGTAAATAGTTCGTGTCTTAGCTACAGGCCCTTGTTTGCGTACTGGGACGACAAGTAAAGCTCGGGAAGTGCGGCTGGTGGCGAATCGATGGTAAGCGTGTCGCTCGTCAAATATTCATGGGCAGCCGAGCCGTAGCGGACAAATACTCCTATGGCGAGAGGTCGGGGGCGGCGGTGGCGGTGGTCGTTAGCGGCAGCGGCCTTGGCCCACCGCCGCTGTGCTGCGCGGCCTTGCCACTTGTGGACTGCCACCGGCTGCCACGAGCCCTCGCTACTCGAGCGGGCGGCGGCAGTCGTAAGGGGCGGCCAGGTCAGAGCAAAGCGGTCGTCACGTGGGACGAGTTAGCTGACGCGGACGCGGCGCTCTGTGAGTTAGTGACGTCACTTACTGCGATTCCATGCCTGTGAGAAAGACATGCCGCGGCGCGTACGACACTAACAAGGGAACCTCCCCATCGCACCCCCCTCAGATTTTGTTATAAGTTGGCACAGTGGATAGGCCTTGAAAAACTGAACACAGATCAATTGAGAAAACAGGAAGAAGTTGTGTAGAACTGTGAAAAAATAAGCAAAATATACAAACTGAGTAGTTCACGGGAAGATAAGCAACAACAAGGACGATAGAAACGTATGAGCGCCGTGGTCTCGTGGTAACGTGAGCAGCTGCGGAACGAAAGATCCTAGGTTCAAATTTTCCATCAAGTGTAAATTTTAATTTTTTATTTTCAGTTTATGTGACAAACTCTTATGTTTTCATCACTTATTTGGGAGTGATTATCACATCCACAAGAAAACCTAAATCGGGCAAGGTAGAAGAATCTTTTTACCCATTCGCCAAGTGTACAAGTTAGGTGGGTCGACAACATATTCCTGTCATGTGACGCATGATGTGTTGGTGAATGTGCCAACACCTTGTAGATAGAGGAGGCCGAAATGCACGCTATCTAACGCAGACGGGCGTGAATTCTGGAACAGGATAAGTAGTGAATTCTAATAAGAAAAGTATGCAGCTCCTCGAATACTTAACTTTTATCTATCCTTGTTGGTTTACAACGTTCTTGATGAGACATTTCATACGATAACTATCAAACTATGTAAGGCTAATGGCGCTTTGCTAGGTCGTAGCCATGGACTTAGCTGAAGGCTATTCTGTATCTCGGCAAATGAGAGGAAGGCTTCGTGAGTGTAGTCGCTAGCAAAGTCGTCGTACAACTGGGGCGAGTGCTAGTCCGTATCTCGAGACATGCCTTGTGGTGGCGCTCGGTCTGCGATCACACAGTGGCGACACGCGGGTCCGACATGTACTAAATGGACCGCGGCCGATTTAAGCTACCACCTAGCAAGTGTGGTGTCTGGCGGTGACACCACAACGCACATGCCGTCACCAGTGTCGTATAGAATATATCAGATGTGTTTTCCTGTGGAGGAATCGGTTGACCTATGACCTTACGATCAAATGTTTTCTGTTCCCATTGGAGAGGCACGTCCTTTCGTCTACTAATCGCACGGTTTTGCGGTGCGGTCGCAAAACACAGACACTAAACTTATTACAGTGAACAGAGATGTCAATGAACGAACGGATAGATAATAACTATGCAAAAATAAAGAAAGTAAAATTTTCAGTCGAGGGAAGACTTGAACCAAGGATCTCTCGTTCAGCAGCTGCTCACGCTACCACGGGACCACGGCGCTTCTAAGCACACTTCGTCCATGATGTTGCTTATGTAGCCCATGGACTACTCAGTTTGTATATTTTGCTTATTTTTTCACAGTTCCACACAACTTCTTCCTGTTTTCTCAGTTGATCTGTGTTCAGTTTATCAAGGCCTATCCACTGTGCCAACTTATAACAAAATCTGAGGGGGGTGCGATGGGGAGGTTCCCTTGTAAGGTAGGCTTGCGCTCGCTCACTCGCTCACGTCAGCAGACAAACTACGTTTCTACACCTGTTAACTCCTAACTAGGCACGTACGTACAAACGCAAACTGAAACTTCTACTGGAATCCGCTATTATGTAACCTTACTGTTATTAGTCCTATAATGATCGGATGTCATAGGCCAACTTTTAGTTTGTTAACGCTGTACTGGCGTACAATGAAATAAAATCATGCTACAACGATTATCAGTTGCATAAGGCATCACTTCTTGTATGTAATGAGTACTTCAGAATGAGATTTTCACTCTGCAACGCAGTGTGCGCTGATATGAAACCTTCTGGCAGATTAAAACTGTGTGCCGGACCGAGACTCGAACTCGGGACCTCTGCCTTCCGCGTGCAAGTGCTCTACCAACTGAGCTACCCAAGCACGACTCATGGCCCGTCCTCACAGCTTTACTTCTGTCAGTATCTCGTCTCCTACCTTCGAAACTTTACAGAAGCTCTCCTGCGAACCTTGTAGAACTAGCACTCCTGAAAAAAAGGATAATTGCGGAGACATGGCTTAGCCACAGCCTAGGGAATGTTTCCAGAGTGAGATTTTCACTCTGCAGCGGAGTGGGCGCTGATATGAAACTTCCAGGCAGATTACAACTGTGTGCCGGACCGAAAGGCAAAGGTTCCGAGTTCGAGTCTCGGTCCGGCACACAGTTTTAATCTGCCAGGAAGTTTTGTAATGAGTACTGTTCAGCAGAAGAGACTAAATGCTACAAACAAGCCGTTGATGGCTTGGCTGGTTCAAATGGCTCTGAGCACTATGCGACTTAACTTCTGAGGTCATCAGTCGCCTAGAACTTAGAACTAATTAAACCTAACTGACCTAAGGACATCACACACATCCATGCCCGAGGCAGGATTCGAACCTGCGACCGTAGTGATCGCTCGGGCCCAGACTGTAGCGCCTAGAACCGCACGGCCACTCCGGCCGGCGAGTATTGATCTTAAATTAAATTTTGTTGTAGTACTGCTAATCCGTAAGACTTCATAATAGCAGATTCCAGTGGAAGATGCAATTCTCGTTGGTGCTTACACGCCCAACATTTTGTCTGCTGAGCTGAGCGAGCGAGCGAGTTCAGGACTACCTTCGTGACGTACGCGCCGCGGCCTGTATTTCTCGTGGGCCTCGCTGCGATTTCACGCTGAGCAGCCATTTCGTAACGTGAAACACGAAATAAGATCTGTTATATTTCTGCAACGTGCCATGTAAAGTAGAACCAATAAGAGGCAAGAACGCTTTCCAAGCCACAAGCAGAACTTACGAGACGCTATGCTGTATTTGTCGCGTTCAACTGATACCCATGTTGGGTGGAGTTTTATGTTATAGCTTATAGCCTATGAATACATGCTCACCATCACAGTGAGGCCGACCGAGGTGGCCGAGCGGTTCTAGGCGCTACAGTCTGGAACCGCGCGACCACTACGGTTGCAGGTTCGAATCGTGCCTCGGTCATGGATGTGTGTGGTGTCCTTAGGTTAGTTAGGTTTAAGTAGTTCTAAGTTCTAGGGGACTGATGACCTTAGAAGTTAACTCCCATAGTGCTCAGAGCCATTTGAACCACAGTGAATTTCTCGAGAAGGCGTCGGTACTGGCAGGATCTGTTGAAACAAAAATGAAGGGAAACGTCATACTGGTGGTCAAGATTTTCGTATTTAGTTATTTTCGTCTTATAACTCCCGTGTTAATGAAAGTACGCCATTTTAGGACAAAGGTACAGGGAAAATTCATCAAATATGTGTCGTTTTTACTTTTATAGGAGTTGGAAAAACATAATTAAATTTATAATATCCTGTACAAACGTTATGCATCAGAACTACTTGTAATAATTACTCAGAAACGTTGAAATGCGTGCCACAAGCATGATAAACATAAATAATTGAGGTACGCCTCCAATGTCTGCTCTCTCATCACAGCCAATGGAAAAAGCTTCGAAATCAAATGATTTCGCTTTGATCTAAATACTTGTCGGCCATATCAATAACGTTTTCCGTCACTGTATTTCCAGACAAAGTAATTGCTTGAAAAGCCTTATTATTTACTGGACAAACAATTTCTACAATTTTTATTAAACAGTCTTTTTTATGAAAGCATCTTCAGTAAAAGGCTTCGAGTGTTTAACTATCAACTCCGAGAAGACTAATTTGTGTGGACCGCCACTTCACTCTACTGTGATATTGGTTTAAGCATTAACCGTTGTTTCTTCAGTCACAACTTGAGCAGCCGGCCGCGGTGGTCTAGCGGTTCTAGGCGCGCAGTCCGGAACCGCGCGACTGCTACGGTCGCAGGTTCGAATCCTGCCTCGGGCATGGATGTGTGTGATGTCCTTAGGTTAGTTAGGTTTAAGTAGTTCTAAGTTCTAGGGGACTGATGACCACAGTAGTTAAGTCCCATAGTGCTCAGAGCCATTTGAGCCACAACTTGAGCTCTTTCAACTTTTCGTATCTTATGAAGCCCTCGCATAGCGACGACTAATGTTGTTTAGTTTTGGTACAGTAATAACAGAATTGCCTATCAAGCAGGTTATTTTATTATTTACTTTTCAGCGAAAGAACTACCATTCCCAGTTTTCTTGGAAGTTTCAGTGATCATTTACAATTCTTCTTTTATTTTTAGCGCCACTTTCAGTAGAGACAAGCTCAATACAAAGCGCTGAAATAAACGATTAGTCGTTAAAATTGTTAAAACAACAGAACATTACAATAAAAGTTAATATATTTGTTGAACAAAAACTTACCGGATACTGCACAATTGCACACATTGATAACCGTTTTCCAAAAAGAAATATAAGCTCATTGCACAAACCCAACAAGTAAATTCGTACAAGACTAACGTCTGTCGACGTAGTTCAAAAATGGTTCAAATGGCTCTGAGCACTATGGGACTTAACATCTCAGGTCATCTTAAACCTAACTAACCTAAGGACATCACACACATCCATACCCGAGGCAGGATTCGAACCTGCGGCCGTAGCGGACGCGCGGTTCCAGACTGAAGCGCCTAGAACCGCTCGACCACCAGCGGCCGGCTCGACGTAGTTGTGTGATTGGGCTAGGAAGAAATAAAACTCGACCTCTGCGGGGTCTAACAGGATGAGAGGGGGGGGGGGGGAGGGGAGTGTTTATCTTTTTATCCTGCAGTGCTACCAGTTCAGGCGCCACAAACCATCAGCAGCTTTGGTAGAAGTGGCACAGGGATGCAACAATGTTCCGTGAAAGCGTATTACAGGGACATTCATGTTGAAATATGTTACTGATTTTTAGTGATAAATATGACCCCGATGGACCAGGAATAGCTACATCGCTAATTGCTGTATCAATATTGGACATCCGTCTCCCGAGCAGCTACAATACCACATGTGTTTGAACGCTGCTTTTGGCAGCATTGGAAAACGCCGTAATCATGAAGGCTGCTGACCTGTACTTATATGTCGAGCAGACCTAGGGAGCAAAGTGACACGGCTACAACCACAAACAGTATCGACAAATACTACGGTCGAGAGCAACCTATTGTTTGTGCTTGAATGCGCAGCAGTGCACTCTTCTGTTTTTCAAAGCAAACACTGTTGCTCCACGGATCCGACTAGAGAAAATGCCGAAGGAGGAGCCTGCAAAACACCAGACTGGAATTTCCTTTTATACTCTGTCGGTCTGTTAAGTGGTGGTCGCCTACCAAAATATTCACTTCTAGTCGAGTTTGGTGCGAGTGCTCGTAAGGTGACACGTTATTTACCTACAGTTATATTGGCGGAGAGGGGCGCGAGTTCGACAATCTTGACATAGACAATAGGTTATTGATTGTCGACTCCATGGAGTGCTGTGTGCACAACGACCATATACGTGAAATTAGAAGGAAGGTCAGCGCTGACCGTAATATTGATGGTTTATTGATAGCAAAATCGATTTTCAGTCACATAGTGAACATCTTGAGTGCTGTGGTGTACAAATTAAACTCTGATGCGGAATAATAATATTGTGATTGTTTCTTAGCTTTGATTACTGATAGTAACTTGATACCAGTGCCTACGAGTTTAATTTGTACACCACGGCACTGAAGATGATCACTATGTGATTGAAAATCGATTTTGCTATCAATAAACCATCAATATTACGGCCAACGCTGACCTCCCTTCTAATAGACAATAGTATTGACCTCGTTCTGTTTTCGAGTCGCACGGGAAAGGGAATGACCAGCAGTGGTCCAAGTTACCCTCCACTGTATTGTGGCTTTCAGAGTAATATGTAGATGTAGTTTTAGAGGTAGACCCGATAACTTGGTCGACCTCGTACTAAACATGCAGAGAAGCTAGGTACATTCCAATATTAGTTAAGTGTGTGTGCCCATCTCGGACAACAGGTAAGAGAAATAAAGTGAACATACGCAAAAAATACGGCACTTAATTGTATCTTTAGAATCAACTACGCACGTCGTCGTAATAGAAGTATTTATCAGTTGTAGCATAAGTTTTAATAGTGACGAGTAAATAGCTCACTTGGCTCTCCGAGAGGAGTAAGTTATTTGGCGGCATGGTGTCATGGACAAAAACCTACAATCGACATAAGCTCGCTCCGTATGACACCATCAAGAGACCTGGAATACAATCCAGCACACTGAAGCATAGTTCGGTGCTCTTCTTTCCGGCAAAATTGCGATGGAGGAAAATTAATTCCACCTGCAGGATTTCAGTCCGTTACTACCGGGTCGAAAGCCATCAGAATAGTCTGCGTTAAAGACTTCCTTTTTATTGAGATGCATAATAGCTTTATAAAGGAAGTGTGGTATGAAGAAATCGTCTGGTGTATTAAAAGAAGAAGTTCAGTACCAGCTGAAAAGGCTTACTAGTTTTAATAGAGGAAGTAATGCATTGCTCGTTACGAGCAACTACATTGCTCTTCTGATTACTCATAACGGAAGCGTCAGAAAACTTTTTAGACAGCGTTCTTCTGGCAGACTATCTACTTGTAGTTTAATTTCAGGAACTACTCTCTAAGCCACAGATGCATATTAAGTTACTTAATGGACTTTTCATTTGGAGAGTCAGGGACTAGCGACGACATTAAAGCAGTGAATGATGACTTCATAGAATGGATTCTTTATTACATTTAAAACAAGGAGACTGCTCTATGTCATTTCTCTGTAATGCTCAAAATTTACCTCACAGTCAAATTTTAACTGCCACTTGATTGTTTATGTGTTTGAATTCAGAACGTGCATACACTGTTCGTGATTAAATAGTTCTATCGACGCGTAGATATTGTATTTTGAATGTAATTTATGATGAATTTTTTAAAATTTTTTCTCGATTATTGTTGCGGTTACTTAACCTTTTCAGCCACAGAAATACAACTAAACAAGACAAAATTTAAGTATTAAGTTTGGAAGAAATGTCGATGGTACATAAAAGTTAAATTTTTGTTGGTGTTTATTTTGCTGCTTCTGACGAGATGTAGTGCAACGTTGCTGACCATGCACTGTTGATGGTGTTGATGATCAAGATAGTGGTGGTATTTCATTACTGCTGGTGCTGATGAGATCGCTCTGGAGAGAGAAAACGAGGCTGATCAGTGGTAGGAAATCAGTTCCCTACATCAAGCGTTGCTCCTGCATTTCTTTGCAAAGTTTGGCATCGGGGCGCCCCTTCACACGACAGCATCACCCCCGAATAGTCTCATATAGCTTCCAACTGTAACCGCTACATACACTCTAAGACAAAAGAAAACGACACACGACGAAGGAATTATCCAAATGGGACGGAAATCGGTTGGTGTGATGTACAGGTGTTGACAAACAAATGATTACAAGTTCAGAAAAATACTAGACAACTTATTCAAAAGAGAGACATATTTTAACAAGATAATCCCCGCCCACACATGGTTATGACTTACTTAATTTGTGAAACTCGTTCTTTTGAATAAATCATCCAATTTTGCTGTAATTGTATTCATTTGTTTGTCTGTAAATGTACATAAAGTCTAGCGATTTCCGTCCAATTTCGATAATTCTTCGTGGTGCATCGTTTGCTTTGGCTTAGAGTGTATATAATGTCCGTACAACTCCTGCCCCTCCCCTCTGCACCCCACCCCCACCCCCTCAAGGCTGTGATGCGACATTCTATTATATTGTGATGAGATAGAGAATTCAAATTTAATTGGAGACCTGCACTTTATTTTAGCAAATTACGAGACGAGTATGGAAAAGATTTCCAAACTATGTGTAGCGTCTGGAGAGCAACTTTAGCTTTGAAACTAGAAATTTCACTGTGTTGCACGGTGGCTGGCTTTTAATTCCAGCGATCAGACAGTCACATCTAACTGCTGCACTTTTCAAATTATTTTCCACTGAATTTTTCGTTATTAACATATTTTTAGAACTCAGTCTCTCTCTCTCTCTCTCTCTCTCTCTCTCTCTCTCTCTCTCTCTCTCTCTCTGTGTGTGTGTGTGTGTGTGTGTGTGTGTGTGTGTGTGTGTGTGTATCTTACGTCATTTTTAGGGTTTCGTGCTGTAAACACGGAACCATTATACACTGCCGGAAAAAAATTAGCATACCATTTTAGAAGTTTCCAATTGACTCAAGATTTATTTGTGCGACAGTGCTAATAGAGTATATGAAATGATTACATTTACAGATCACTAGCACAAGCGTCTCTGAGGTATCAGGTACCGACCAATGGTGAAACAGCCGTACTAGTACGTGGTGTAGTCTCCATTGCCAGCAATGCTGGCACTGACTCTGGCATCCAGAGTCGATCGTACAGGTGGTGAATACTGTTCTGGGACATGTTATGCCACGCATGCTCGACGTGTTCCGGTAGTTCTGTAAGAGTTACTGGTTGACGAGTCGCACGAGTCACTTCTCGTCCCTTCGTATCCCACACGTGCTCGATTTGAGACAAGTTCAGAGATCGTGCTGTCCAGGGAAAGTTGCTGCACGTTTTGAGAGCACGTTGTTTCACGGGCAGTGTGTAGACGAGTATTATCCTGTCGGAAAATACATCACCTTCCTGTTGCAAGAACGGCAAAAGAGCAGATGTAACAACATTTTGCAAGTACCGAGCGCTGGTTATCTTCCCCTTCTAGAAGCATCAAATCTGAACTAGAGTTGTATCTTATCGTACCTCAGACCATAAGGCCTTGGGTGGGGCCACTGTGACTAGGACGAATGCACTCTACAAGACTTCACTCGCCAGGTCCTCGTCGTACGCGCAAACCACCGTCACTTGCAGGCAGAATCTGCTTTATCACTGAGAACCACGGCACGCCATTATATTTTCCAAGTGATCCTCTGACGGCATCAGTCAAGCCGCGTACATCGATGCTGTGGCGTGAGTGGAAGGCGGGCTAGAGGTATGCGTGTACGTAGTCCCTTTATGCTTTGTGATGTGTTTCCAAAAATTTTCATAGTCTGTTTTGCATGAGATTGTTACAAACCCTTTAAATTTTCGCAAATTGTTTTCCCGTTATGTTCCAAAAACACTTATGCATGTCCACAAAACGAAGCGCCTTTGAAGTGATTTGACATTTCGTATCCGATACAGTGATCAGGGAAATGTATTGTTAAACAGATTTGTGATAGGTGATGAAGCTTGAGTTTGTCATATCGCTCCAGAATCAAAACTCCAGTCGATGGAGTGCAGGCACTCACTATTCCCCCCCCCCCCCCCCCAAAAAAAAAAATTCCAAGCAAGGTTGACAGCACGAAAAAAAACATGTGCACTGTGTTCTGGGCCAGACTGGACACACAGTTTTTTGAGTTCCATCCCAGAAGCGAAACTGTCAGTGCGGCACAATACTGTGAAACGTTGAGAAAAATTGGGCCTGCATTTCAAATCAAAACGCCTGGAACGCTCAGTCAAGACATTCTGCTGCATCATGACAACGTACAATTCGGCTGTGAGCAGTTCGATCATCAGCCGAAAAGGTTCGGTCTAAACCTTCCGACTATCATTTGTTCTTGAACTTTAAGACTGGGCGTGGAGAAGTCGTTTTGAGAACTATGACGACCCAAAAAACGGCATTCAGTGTTGACTGTCTTCACTGGCAGCGTCTTTCTAAAAAGAGAGCATAGAAAATTTGGTTCTCACTAAGTCAAATGTCTGACCAATGTCGGCAACTATACAAGAAAATAAATTTTGGTTTAAAAAATAACGTTCTTATGAGCTTTTTCTTAAACGGTACTTACTTTCCGGACATGCCTCGTACAGTCAGTATGACCATTCAGTGCAGTTAATAACTGCCACTGACGAATGATAGAACGGATAAGATTTTGACAAAACTTCTGAACATCTTTCATCAGATCGATCCGAATTTGTTGAAGTCGGCACCTGTGACCGAGCGGTTCTAGGCGCTTCAGTCCGGAACCGCGCTTCTGCTAGGTCGCAGGTTCGAATCCTGCCTAGGCATGGATGTGTGTGATGTCCTTAGGTTAATTAGGTTTAAGTAGTTCTACGTACAGGGGACTGATGACCTCAGATGTTAAGTCCCATAGTGCTTAGAGCCGTTCGAATTTGTTGAAAGATTCTCGTATTGCTCTGTTCTTTTTCGATTCGTTCAGCATTTTTTGTCGACAAGGCTCTGACTTCATTCAGATAGGTGATGAAACTTTCGAAGACGGCGTATCTTTTCCATGTGTCCCAATCTTCCTCGGACAAAGTATGTCAAAATTTTAAGACCTTCGTTAAATTTTGGTACACAGCTCGTGTGTTGCCGACTGCAAGTGTAGGAAAGTGCTGTTCAGAAACCCTAGGAGTCCGTATCTCCTATCGGTTTGTAGCGAGTGGGGGTGAACAGCGGAGGCTACGCCCAGCCTCATTCACATGAGCGGAGCTCGGCCGTAACTCCAGCTGTTGCAACTGTGGCTGACGTACCGAGTGCCCGGGAGTACGAGC
This sequence comes from Schistocerca piceifrons, assembly GCF_021461385.2. Taxonomy (NCBI): domain Eukaryota; kingdom Metazoa; phylum Arthropoda; class Insecta; order Orthoptera; family Acrididae; genus Schistocerca; species Schistocerca piceifrons. The sequence continues at coordinate 831,601,679 of NC_060139.1, forward strand.
TTATCGATCACCACGCGGACGCCCCGCTGGCCGCTTCCCACATTATCACAACCGGCTGCAGCTCCATAGTGCCCATCTCAGCCTGCGCTCTACTGGAAGCCGCAGCAGACGGTCGAAGAGGCAACTGTGCCGACGTTTTATGTGTCGCTACCCAAAAAAATTAGTACACCTGGCCAGACGAAGTCGATTTTGATCCGATGGCAGCGTATGCCACCTGGAGAATAGTACACTCATGCTCATAAATTAACGCTCTGGTGGGCGCTTTGGGGGTTTAAATCATCCCGGGGTATGATCACGTGAATTTGACCTGCGGTCGTCGCACTGTGGTGCCGGCAACAGTCCACATACGCAGAGGTGTGTTGGTGCATGTCAGAGTACGGTGCAGCGAATAAATGTGCAGATGTTTTCAGACGTGTTAACTGTGACTGGGTGTTGAAAATGGCTCAAAGAACCCATATTGATAACGTTATGAGGGGTAGAATATTAGGGCGGCTGGAGGCTGGTCAAACACAACAGATCGTAGCACAGGCTCTCCGTGTGCCACAAAGTATGATCTCAAGATTATGGCAACGACTCCAGCAGACAGAAAACATCTCCAGGTGCTAGAGTACGGGACGTCCACAGTGTACAATACCACAAGAAGACCGATATCTTACCATCAGTCCCTGCAGATGGTCGCGGAGTACTGCAGGTAGCCTTCCTCGGGACCTTACCGCAGCCACTGGAACAGTTGTCTCCAGACACATAGTCTACAGAGGACTGAACAGACATGGTTTATTCGCCCATAGACCTGCAAGGTGCATTCCACTGTCCCCTGGTCACAGGAGAGCCCGTAAAGCATGGTGTCAGGAACACAGCACATGGTCATTGGAACAGTGGTCCCAGCTTATGTTCACGGACGAGTCCAGGTATAGTCTGAACAGTGATTCTCGTCGGGTTTTCATCTGGCGTGAACCAGGAACCAGATACCAACCCCTTAATGTCCTTGGAACGGACGTTTATGGAGGTCGTGGTTTGATGGTGTGGGGTGGGATTATGATTGGTGCACGTACACCCCTGCATGTTTTTGTCAGAGGAACTGTAACATGTCAGGTGTATCGGGACGTCATTTTGCACCAGTATGTCCGCCTTTTCAGGGGTGCAGTGGGTCCCACCTTCCTCGTGATGGATGATAACGCACGGCTCTACCGAGCTGCCATGGTGGAGGAGTACCTTGAAACAGAAGATATCAGGTGAATGGAGTGGCCTGCCTGTTCTCCAGACCTAAACCCCATCGAGCACGTCTGGGATGCTCTCGATTGACGTATCGCTGCACGCCTTCAAACTCCTAGGACACGTCAGGAGCTCCGACAGGCACTGGTGCAAGAATGGTAGGCTATAACCCAGCAGCTGCTCGACCACCTGATCCAGAGTATGCCTACCCGTTGTGCGGCCTGTGTGCGTGTGCATGGTGATCATATTCCATACTGATGTCGGGCTACATGGGCAGGAAACAGTGGCGTTTTCTCAACTTATCACCAATACCGTGGACTTACAGGTCTGTGTCGTGTGTGTTCCCTATGTGCCTATGCTATTAGCGCCAGTTCTGTGTAGTGCCACGTTGTGTGGCACCACATTTTGCAATCATCCTTAATTTATCAGCATGAGTGTAGATGTACTGGTAATGGTTTCACTGTGGTCAAACCCGAGATGGCATAGTGGCGTAGCTACCAGGGCGCCATCTGTGTCTACCATTTAATAGAGAACGCTCACAGCCAGAAGGCTCATTGCGGTGCAGACGTGTGAAACTAGCAGGTAACTACGCCACGGAGATGTATTCATGCTTTCTACAGCCAACTGACTGAGTCTGAAAGAGGTCAAATTGTGGCTTTGCGAATAGCGGGATGGTCCTTTCGGAGGATTGCCACACAGGTTGGACGTGCTGCGTAAGTTGTGCAACGATGCTGGTTTCAGTGGTCATGTGATGCGATGATAGCAGGTTCTGTCTGCACACAACTGATTGTCGTTTGCGCGTACGACATAGACCTGATGAGTGATGTCTCGTAGAGTGCATTTGTCCAAGACTCACTGGTCCCGCCAAAAGCCTTTTGGTCTGAGGTGTGGTAAGCTAGTAGTTCACCTTTGGTTTCTGGAGAAGAAGCTAACCACCGGTTGGTGCGTGTAGAATGTTGTTAGACTCGCTCTTTTGCCGTTCTTTCAACAAGAAGGTGATGTATTGTTCCAACAAAATAATGCTCGCCCACAGACTACCTATGAAACTCAACGCACTCTGCAAGATGTGCAGCAACTTCCGTCGCCAGCAGGATCTCCGAGCTTGTCTCCAATCGAGCATGTGTGGAATATGATAGGAGGAGAAGTGACCCTTGGGACTCGTAAGCCAACAGCTGCTACAGAACTAAGTGAAAACCTCGAGTAGGCGTAGAATAACGTATCACAGGGCAGGATTGGCCATCTGTACGATCGACTGGATGCCAAAGTCAGCGCCTGCATTGCTGCCCGTGAAGGCTACACAACGTACTAAATTGGTGTTTCAGCATGGGTCGATACCTGGTACCTCAGAGCCGCTCGTGCTAGTGACCCGTAAATGTGATCATTTCATGTACCCCACATGCGCTGCTGCAAACAATAACTCTTGAGGGAATTAGAAGTCTCTAAAAGGTGTACTAATATTATTTTCCGGTAGTGTATCTGTGACCTTCCCGCCATCCGACTAAACAGGAAATGGGACAGTTAGAGTATTTCACTTGCATCTACGAAGTACATTCCAGTACATTCCAGCGCGTTGAAGCTGCAACAGACTAAGTCGCTGCAGTATGATTATTTGAAAAATTTTCTAATACAATGCATAGTGTTCGAATATAGTATTATTCATGTGCCGCTTCGTACACTCACATCTATTAAATATACTGAAGAGCCAAAGAAACTGGTACACGTGCCTAATATTGTGTAGGGTCCCCACGAAGAAGCACAAATGCCGCAACACGACGTGGCATGGACTCGAATAATGTCTGAAGTAGTGCTGGAGGTAACTGACACCATGAATCCTGCAGGACTGTCCATAAATCCGTAAGAGCACGAGGCAGTGGAGACCTCTTCTGAACAGCACGTTGCAAGACATCCCAGATATGCGCAATAATGTTCATGTCTGGGGAGTTTGGTGACCAGCAGAAGTGTTTAAACTCAGAAGAGTGTTCCTCGGGCGACTCTATAGCAATTCTGGACGTGTGGGATGTCGCATTGTCCTGCTGGAATTGCCCAAGTCCGTCGGAATGCACAATGGACGTGAATGGATGCAGGTGATCAGACAGGATGCTTACGTACTTGTCACCTCGGAGAGTCGTATCTAGACGTATCAGCATTCCCATGTCACTCCAACTGCACACCCCCCACACTATTACAGAGCCTCTAGCAGCTTGAACAGTCCCCTCATGACATGCAGCGTCCATGGATTCATAAGGTTGTCTCCATACCCTTACGCGTTCATCCTCCCGAAACAATTTGAAAGGAGACTCGTCCGACCTGGCAACATGTTTTCACTCATCAATAGTCTAATGTCGGTGTTGACGGGCCCAGACGGGGCGTGAAGCTTTGTGTCGTGCAGTCATCAAGGGTAGACGAGTGGGGCCTTCGACTCCGAAAGCCCGTATCGATGACGTTTCGTTGAATAGTTCGCACTCTCACACTTGTTGATGGCCCAGCATTGAAATCTGCAGCATTTTGCGGAAGGGTTACACTTATGTCACTTTCAACGATTCTCTTCAATCGTCGTTGGTCCTGTTCTTGCAACCTAGGTCCTCAATTATTTGCGGGTTGTATTCCCGTCCTCTACAGTTTTTGCCCCCTAAGCTCCCTCTAGTACAATGGAAGTGATTCCCAGATGTCTTTACAGATGTCCTATCATCCTGTCCATTCTCCCTGTCAGTGTTTTCCACATATCCCTTTCCTCCCCGATTCTGCGAAGAACCTCCTCATTCCTTATCTTATCAGTCCACCTAATTTTCAACATTCGTCGATAGCACCACATCTCAAATGTTTCGATTCTCTTCTGTTCTGGTTTTCCCGCAGCCCATGTTTCACTACCATACAATGCTGTGCTCCAAACGTGCATTCTCAGAAATTTCTTCCTGAAATTAAGGCCTGTTTTTGATAGTAGTTCTACGAGTCGGGGCGTGGAATGTCAGAAGCTTGAACGTGGTAGGGAAACTAGAAAATCTGAAAAGGGAAATGCAAAGGCTCAATCTAGATATAGTAGGGGTCAGTGAAGTGAAGTGAAGTGGAAGGAAGACAAGGATTTCTGGTCAGATGAGTATCGGGTAATATCAACAGCAGCAGAAAATGGTATAACAGGTGTAGGATTCGTTATGAATAGGAAGGTAGGGCAGAGGGTGTGTTACTGTGAACAGTTCAGTGACCGGGTTGTTCTAATCAGAATCGACAGCAGACCAACAGCGACAACGATAGTTCAGGTATACATGCCGACGTCGCAAGCTGAAGATGAACAGATAGAGAAAGTGTATGAAGATATTGAAAGGGTAATGCAGTATGTAAAGGGGGACGAAAATCTAATAGTCATGGGCGACTGGAATGCAGTTGTAGGGGAAGGAGTAGAAGAAAAGGTTACAGGAGAATATGGGTTTGGGACAAGGAATGAAAGAGGAGAAAGACTAACTGAGTTCTGTAACAAGTTTCAGCTAGTAATAGCGAATACCCTGTTCAAGAATCACAAGAGGAGGAGGTATACTTGGAAAAGGCCGGGAGATACGGGAAGATTTCAATTAGATTACATCATGGTCAGACAGAGATTCCGAAATCAGATACTGGATTGTAAGGCGTATTCAGGAGCCGATATAGACTCAGATCACAATATAGTAGTGATGAAGAGTAGGCTGAAGTTCAAGACATTAGTCAGGAAGAATCAATACGCAAAGAAGTGGGATACGGAAGTACTAAGGAATGACGAGATACTTTTGAAGTTCTCTAATGCTATAGATACAGCAATAAGGAATAGCGCAGTAGGCAGTACAGTTGAAGAGGAATGGACATCTCTAAAAAGGGCCATCACAGAAGTTGGGAAGGAAAACATAGGTACAAAGAAGGTAGCTGCGAAGAAACCGTGGGTAACAGAAGAAATACTTCAGTTGATTGATGAAAGGAGGAAGTACAAACATGTTCCGGGAAAATCAGGAATACAGAAATACAAGTAGCTGAGGAATGAAATAAATAGGAAGTGCAGGGAAGCTAAGGCGAAATGGCTGCAGGAAAAATGTGAAGACATCGAAAAAGATATGACTGTCGGAAGGACAGACTCAGCATACAGGAATTTCAAAACAACCTTTGCTGACATTAAAAGCAACAGTGGTAACATTAAGAGTGCAACGGGAATTCCACTGTTAAATGCAGAGGAGAGAGCAGATAGGTGGAAAGAATACATTGAAAGCCTCTATGAGTGTCAAGATTTGTCTGCTGTGATAGAAGAAGAAACAGGAGTCGATTTAGAAGAGATAGGGATCCAGTATTAGAATCGGAATTTAAAAGAGCTTTGGAGGACTTACGGCCAAATTAGGCAGAAGGGATGGATAACATTCCATCAGAATTTCTAAATCCTTGGGGGAAGTGGCAAGAAAACGACTATTCACGTTGGTGTGTAGAATATATGAGTCTGGGGATATACCATCTGACTTTCGGAAAAGCATCATCCACACAATTCCGAAGACGGCAAGAGCTGACAAGTGCGAGAATTATCGCACAATCAGCTTAACAGCTCATGCATCGAACCTGCTTACAAAAATAATATACAGAGGAATGGAAAAGAAAATTGAGAATGCGCTAGGTGACGATCAGTTTGGCTTTAGGAAAAGTAAAGGGACGAGAGAGGCAATTCTGACGTTACGGCTAATAATGGAAGCAAGACTAAAGAAAAATCAAGACACTTTTATAGGATTTGTCGACCTGGAAAAAGCGTTCGACAATATAAAATGGTGCAAGCTGTTCGAGATTCTGAAAAAAGTAGGGGTAAGCTATAGGGAGAGACGGGTCGTATGCAATACGTACAACAACCAAGAGGGAATAATAAGAGTGGACGATCAAGAACGAAGTGCTCGTATTAAGAAGGGTGTAAGACAAGGCTGTAGCCTTGTCGCCTGCAGTTGTGGCGAACTCTCATTCGCGCTGCTGCTGCTGCACAGGCAACTGCATTGAATGCGCCACGATGCCTTACAGGAGAATTCGTCGCCGTTCTAAACAGACAGTTTATAAAGCCATCGAGAACATCGAGTTCGCCACAACAGCAGGCGACAAGAAGAACCGCATACCTGTTAAAAGTGTTGCTGCTACTGCACTTGTCGACGGACCTTTTGTTTTCTGTGGTTGTAGACTTAATTTTAGTATTGACATTAATGATACATTTTCTCATGGTAGTGGTTCGCTCACATACTCCTTTGCCTTTAACTCAAATGAATACAGACTCATTTACAGATATTTTTCTCTTATTACGCGTATACAAAGACAATGCTGAACGGGACATGTAAGCAGATTTACCAAAGTCTTTATTAGCAAGTTCTGCCATATGGTAGGTACGATAGGCAATAATGTCTCTATCAACAAAACTTTCAAGTCCAGGTACATTAGGAACTCCCGTACCACCACGTACTATGGCTACAGTGAGCCAACCATTACCATGAGAAAATCTGTACATCGAGGAAGCAATGATGGAAATAAAAGAAAGGTTCAGGAGTGGAATTAAAATACAAGGTGAAAGGATATCAATGATACGATTCACTGATGACATTGCTATCCTGAGTGAAAGTGAAGAAGAATTAAATGATCTGCTGAACAGAATGAACACTCTAATGAGTACACAGTATGGTTTGAGAGTAAATCGGAGAAAGACGAAGGTAATGAGAAGTAGTAGTAGGTAATGAGAAACTTAACATCAGGATTGATGGTCACGAAGTCAGTGAAGTTAAGGAATTCTGCTGCCTAGGCAGTAAAATAACCAATGACGGACGGAGCAAGGAGGACATCAAAAGCAGACTCGCTATGGCAAAAAAGCCATTTCTGGCCAAGAGAAGTCTACTAATATCAAATACCGGCCTTAATTTGAGGAAGAAATTTCTGAGGATGTACGTCTGGAGTACAGCATTGTATGGTAGTGAAACATGGACTGTGGGAAAACCGGAACAGAAGAAAATCGAAGCATTTGAGATGTGGTGCTATAGGCGAATGTTGAAAATTAGGTGGACTGATAAGGTAAGGAATGAGGAGGTTCCACGCAGAATCGGAGAGGAAAGGAATATGTGAAAAACACTGATAAGGAGAAGGGACAGGATGATAGGACATCTGCTAAGGCATGAGGGAATGACTTCCATGGTACTAGAGGGGGCTGTAGAGGGCAAAAACTGAAGAGGAAGACAGAGATTGGAATACGTCAAGCAAATAATTGAGGACGTAGGTTGCAAGTGCTACTCTGAGATGAAGAGGTTAGCACAGGAAAGGAATTCGTGGCGGGCCGCATCAAGCCAGTCAGTAGACTGATGACAAAAAAAAAAAAAAAATAGACTTCTCTTGGCCAGTGCTAGTCAGCGTTTGATGTCCTCCTCGCTCCGTCCGTCCTGGGTTATTATGCTGCTTAGGTAACAGAATTCGTTAACTTCTTCTACTTCGTGATTATCAATGTTGATGTTAAGTTACTCGCTGTTTCATTTCTGATATTTCTCATTACTTTTGTCTTTCTTCGATTTACTCTAAATCCATATTCTATACTCATTAGACAGTTCATTCCATTCAGGAGATCCTACAAGTCCTCTTCACTTTCACTTAGGATAGCAATGTCATCAGCGAATCGTATCGTTGATAACTTTTCTCCTTGAATTTTACTTCCACTTCTGAACCTTTCTTTTATTTCCATGATTGCTTCTTCGATGTACAGATTGAACAGTAGTGGTGAAAGACTACATCCCTGTCTTACACCATTTTAAATCCGAGCACTTCGTTCTTGGTCGTCCACTCTTATTATTCCCTCCTGGCTTTTGTGCATATTGTATATGAACAGTAGTGGTGAAATACTACATCCCTGTCTTACACCATTTTAAATCCGAGCACTTCGTTCTTGGTCGTCCACTCTTATTATTCCCTCCTGGCTTTTGTGCATATTGTATATTACTCGGCTCTCCCCGTAGCTTACCCTTATTTTTCTCTTAATTTCGGACATCTTTCACCATTTTACACTGTCGAACGCTTTTTCCAGGTGCACACATCCTGCGAGCGTGTCTTGATTTTTCTTTAGTCTTGCTTCCACTATCAACCGCGATGTCAGAATCGCCTCTCTGGTGCCTTTACCTTTCCTGAAGTCAAACTGATCGTCATCTAACACATCCTCGATTCTTTTCCAGTCTTCTGTATATTATTCTTGTAATAACTCTGATGCATGAGCTGTTAAGCAGATTGCGCGATAATTCTCGCACTTATCAGATCTTGCAGTCTACAGAATTGTGTGGATGATATTTTTGCAAAAGTCAGATGGTATGCCGCCAGACTCACACGTTCTACACACCAACGTGAACAGTCGTTTTGTTGCCATTTCCCCAAATGATTTTAGAAATTCTGATGGAATTTTATCTATCCCGTCTGCCTTATTTGATCTTAAGTCCTCCAAAAGCACTCCGTCTTCAGGCCACAAGTGGCCCATCGGGATCATCCGACCGCCGTGTCATACTCACCGAGGATGCGGATAGGAGGAGCGTACGGTCAGCACACCGCTCTCCCGGTCGTTACGATGGCTTTCTGTGACCGGAGACGTTACTATTCGGTCGAGTAGCTCTTCAATTGGCTGAGTGCACCCCGAAAACAGCGCATGCCGACCCCGATGGTCACCCATCCAAGTGCTTGCCAAGGCCGACAGCGCTTAATTTCAGTGATCTGACGGGAACTGGTGTATCCACTGCGGCAAGGCCGTTGCCTAAGTCCTCCAAAGGTCTCTTAAATTCGATTCTAGTACTGCCTATCTTAAGATGCGCGAAACATTTTTCAGGCCAGTTTTATTTTCCCATCCTGTATTTTCTTGCCATAAAATTTATTTCCCCAGATTATTCGAGGTGAATATCGGGACAGGTACTAACAGAAAGCAAAAAGCTATTTCTTTTCTCAGTTTCTCTCTAGTGAAGATGACAAAACAAGCAGAAGAGTACTCAAAAGGAAGGATCCACAATGTTTGGAGCGCCGAGTCCACCGACCTCCTGAGGACGGCAGCTGTACGACTGCTTTCTGGACAGCCCACCCCTCTCGTGGGGGCGGTGAGCTGTCGCGTGCGGCGCTCGCGTGTCGAGGCCTCTCCCGTGGGCCGGCGCCCCTGACCGCCAGTGCGGCGGGCGCCCATTGTCTCCGAATGAAAAGAGCCCTTGGCCAGCTTCCAGCCGTCCTCCTCGGAACCCGAATGCACCTCGCCGGCTCAAACCATTTCCCTGATGATCCTCAGAATGGCAGAGCTTAGCTCTCGTTCCAGATAACTGCTCGCTCGACAGGATTCCAAAAGGCGTTCCGCACCGTACAACGTCGCCCACTATTAACGTGCGGAGCATCGTCGCAAATATGTGATTGGCTCCAGCTATCTCTGACTGTTAGAACCCGTATGTTATAATAGATGACGAGTGTACCACAGAAATGAATGTGATATCGAATGTACCACAAAGAAGCGTAATAGGACCTTGCATGGGGGTTTAATTAAAATGAAATAAATGCAATAATGCAATAACTTTAGTAGCTGTGTGTCCGGTTACGGATTCTCGTATCCGGTTGGCCCTGAGTAATATTAGCACGCAATCTGACTGCATAAAATAAAAATAAAGAATGACAAGGAATTTCCATTAACACAATTGATTAATTATGTCCCCTGCAACTATAAAAGCTACGAAACAACAAAGCACAAGTGTAACTGTTTGTGTGTGGTAGTGTGACTCAACGTACATGTATCTGGCACGGTTCTTCCTCAATACGACAAGATATTTTAAACACCATTTACAATGAACTAATTGAAGAACCAGAAGTACTATAATTGAACACAGAAGCCAGAATTACAAGTCTAATAGATGAACACGAGCCAGATGCTTTGTTGACTGAACCTGCGACCAAGAGGCATTGTCATTAAAGAAATGTGAAATAATTTTTTTTTTTTTTTTACCTCAGTATATATTGACGAAAAATGCACTGTGATCATTGCAGCATCTTCCATCTATACATTACACCAACCGAACAGCATCTACTCTCTCGCCCAACAGAACAACTGCACTCGACATCCTCTAAACTAGTACTGCTCTCGACATCCTCTCAACAAGTACTGCCCACGGCAACCTCTGAACTACTACTGCACCAGTGGAGGCGGCGGAATAATAATCTTTGGCGCAATCTCTGGTGCTGTGACTCAGTGTAGCCACCTTTCAACCTCTAATGTATTCAGTATACCTAAACGATATATCACACACGATCAGCACCGCTGTAAGAGTTTTTGCTGACATGCTGTTGCGGACAGAAAGGAGTGCTTCTGCAGAAAGACTTGCATAAAATTCCACAATATGAATGACAGCTTTCTATAAACGTAGATAAATGTACGGTAATGGCTATAACAAAGAGAAAGAAAGTAGAGCAATGGTATCCAGAAAAAATGAACTTTAATTACATACAACAAAAAATCCCTTTCGTGGGGGTTCAAAATTACACATTACAAGACAGTGATTAAGCCAGAAGCACTGTATGCAGAAGAAACACTAACCATGAATTTCAAAGGACAAATGCAGAAACTTGAGCTAAAGGAAAGAAAAATTTTAAGAAAAATCATAGGACCAAAATTACCATAGGATAAGATTACCGACATGAAAAATGAAAAACTTTCAGACACTATGCAAAAAAGGATAAATTTTTATGGTCGTCTTCTCAGAATGAATTCCAACAGGTTAACCGAACAAATCTTTGACTTTTCCGTAACCGCAAAACGAGACCCAACTGGTTTCAAGAAGCTGAGAAAGACCCAGTAGAATTAAAGATTTCAGAAAATTCACTTATCGATCGAACAGCTAAATTAATTACTAAACATGAAAATATAAGGCTCCAAGACAAATCTACACAAAAGTTCAAACCCTTCATCTCGGAAGAAGAGAGGAAAAGAAGATCAGAAAGAATGAAGAAATACTGGGACCTAAGAAAAGAACAACGCATGAAGAAATGATTGATCCAGCGTACGCCAAAGAGGGTGAAACGAAAGAAGAAGAAAGAGAAAGAACCCCATATTATCTCGCAAGTTGCGACATAATCGCAGTAAGGTTCTCCAGCGATCCAGGAATTTATTTATTTTATTATGAATCCAGTCGAGGACCACAAAGGTTTATTATTAATAAATTAATATTATTAATTTCAGTAAACAGTGACTATCTTTATACCTGAGCAAATGCAGTATACTACACAAAGTACTAATTTTGAGCACTATGGAATCAAAAATTATAAATTTTTTAACAAAGTTTGTGTGACTGACTAATGTGACTGTACAATCAAAATACGCAATGACACGAATTGTATAGTATACAGCAGTTACTCAGGTCGGAAAATGGTCAGAGTTGACCGAAATTAATAATATGCTTAATAAACATTTGTAGGCCATGACTGGATTTATAATAAAATACCAATAGTAGCTGATAGCAAGATTAATAGTGAACATATTTCTAATGTCACATCGCATAACTTCTCGTATCGCGTTGACGATAACGTTTGAGGTTCAATAAATGAATATTATGATAAGTTCCTTTGACGTTATTATTATGACCTGACTGCTGATGTTATAAGATACGAGAACATTATTTGCCTTCCCCACAATCTCGTTACTGTCCGTCAGGTTATTTTGCTGACATCTGAAGGGATTAGCAGTGAGTATTAGATGATAAAAAGACAGCTTGCTTTACAATTTTGGTATCATTTTCATTCTTCTTTCAAGCACTATAAGCTGTCAATTGGCAACGAGCCCTCACATACGCTACAGTTATGTGCTAAATACATTAGAAGCAGCAGTAATAATTAATTATATTATGCTTCCACAAAATGGCGGCTGCGCTTATTTCAAGAAGCTTCGATCTACGACGAATCATTATCCAGAACTAATCTCTGATAATGTTCGCCCCTTCACGAAGAGGAAGACAGTTGCTTTACCAGACTAAAAAACATCGCAGAGGGCTGAGTATTAAAATGTATCACAATAAAGTTACTTTTTCCTACATCGGAGTTTTTAAAATAAACGTGATGTTATAAAGTACTTGGAAGGAATACTAATAAGCGATTACGAATGGGAAGGTAACGTAAAAGGCGAACGGAATAGTTAGATTTCCTGGAAAAGTTCCGAGAAAATGCGATGCAATATAAAAGAAATTGCATACGAAACGCTATTGTTAGCAATTCTACTGTTCCGGTGTCTGGAGTCTTCACCAAGTAGCCATCCAACAAATTCAGAGATAGGCTAATAGAAGTGTAACAAGTCCGTATAACCCGTACGAAAGTGTAACGGTAATATATAAATGGGAACGCTTGCAAGAAAACCGATATAGTTTTCGCGAAACCCCGTTGGGTAAATATAGAAAACCAATAATGCACGAAATCTCGTGACTATCGTTTCCACTATTGCATATTTCACTCAGGCATCATGAAGATACAAGAGATTATGGCACGTACAGAGACATAAGAACACTCATTTTTTTCCTCAATCTGTGTATGAATGGGACAGGAAAGAAAATCGATGGTATTTGTCATGGAATAAGTGAGTGGAGAGGTTGCGTTGAAGTGAGTAATACTTTCCAAACCTCATTACAAATTTATTTCCAAAATTTCCATCAAAAGAAAACAATATTTTAACTTTCAGTCAGTCTAAAAATAATATAATAGTAATTTTAAAATACTGAAATGGATAGACACCGACGGAAAACATCGCAACACCATAAAATAGTTAATGCAGAGTTACGAAATTTCGGAAATACATTTGCTTAGGTAACATATTTGAGTGATTAACATTGGAAGTTCACAGGTTAACGTAAGCGCGAAATATGTCATTACAAATGTGAAATGCTGGTAAAGTAATAACCGCTGTAGCTGACAGAATGTTGAATGCAAGCATGCAAACGTACTTGCATTGTCCTGTACTAGTGCCGAGTGTCGGATTGTGGGTGCGTTGTTCGTGGTGAGAGGTAATGCCTGAAATTTGGTATTCTCGCCACACTCTTGACACTGTGGATCCCGGAATATGGAACTCCCTACGATTTCCCAAACAGAAAGCTTCAACTACCATTCCGCGTTCAAAGTCTGTTAATTTCCGTCGTGCGGCCATAATCACGTTGGAAAAATTGTCACATGAATCGTATAAGTAAAAGTGACAGCCCCGCCATTGCACTGCCGTGTTGTGCCCTACGCACGCGATACTGCCGCCATGTGTACAGGGTGACAGTTACTGAACTATATGAAATAATGTCGTCTTAACGGTTTGCGTCAGGGCATTCAAACTGCACCGTTGGCCGCGGGGCATCATGGGAATTAGTATGCACATGACGTTTAGCGACGAAGCCCACTTCCATTTGGATGGGTTCGTCAATAAGCAAAACTGGCCCATTTGGGGGACTGAGAATCCGCATTTTGCGATCGAGTAGTCTCTTTACCCTCAACGGATGACTGTGTGGTGTACAATGTCCAGTCACGGAATAATCAGTACGGTATACCTTGATGGCACGGTGACTACCGAACGGTACGTCAAGGTTTTGGAAGATGATTTCATCCCCATTATCCAAAGTGACCGTGATTTCGACAATATGTGGTTCATGCAAGGTGGAGCTCGACCCCATCGAAGCAGGAGAGAGTTTGATTTCCCGCATGAGCACTTTGGGGACCTCATTCTGGCTCTGTGGTACCCAGAGGCCACTGGCATGGGCCTCATTCGGCCGCCATATTCTCCAAGACTGAACACATGCGACTCTTTTCTGTGGAACTATAGTAAAGGCAAGGTGTACAGCAATAACCTCAGAATCATTGATGAGCTGAAAACAGCCATTTAGGAAGTCATCGACAGCATCGATGTTCCGACAGTTCAGAGGGTCGTGCAGAATTTCGCGCTGGTCTGCGCCACATCATCGCCGATGATGGCAAGCATATCGAACAAGTAATAACCTAAATCGTAATATCTGTAGTAACATTTACATATTTAGTTAAGTGTGTGCACGCCGTAGTCTGTAACTAGTTTACGTTTTTTTCATATAGTCCAATAATTGTCGCCTTGTATATGTTCATATTATTACCCTATGACTTTCATCACTTCAGTGTAATCGTTCATGTTAAGTATCGCACATGACGTACCGATACCATGCTTAACTGTTTAGAATACACCCGAATAATTGTAAATATGTAATAAGCATTTTAATTTTCTCGCTCTGGAACGTAATAAAATTATTACTTATTTGTTTATACCGATGAAACTTGCAATGTTAGGTAACACGTTTATAAACCTTTTGATTTGGCATATGACCATAACCTTATAGCCACCCATTGTACATCCATCTATTAATTACAACAATTGAGTTGGGCAAGGACGGAGGTAACATTAGGTTGTGGCTTAGGCTAAGGAACCATCACGTCATTTGCCTGAACTGATTTAGGGAAACGTCTAAAAACCTTTAACAATATAACGGACAGGGATTTGTAATTCAGACCTCTCGAAGATCACTGAGCTAACCACAGCGTCACTTAGTTCCGTTTTCATGGGGCCATTCATTTATTTCGTTGTGTTAGTATTTCATGAAGATCATTCGCTCGTATATCTTGTGTGTAAAGCGCTATTTTATGCAATATTATCCATTTACTGTAATTACTGCGTAGTTAGGTCCTCAGAGTATATTAACGTTAATTCATTTCGAAATGAAACGTGTCAGTAAATTACACATTGAGCGAAAGGCTCCACGGAGGCTGAAATCTTATTACGGAGCTGCAGGGTTGTGTCGTGCTGGGATGGTTCCTTTGATGAGGCCTTCCTCGATTCCTTCCTCCATCCCTTTGACGGGAAGCAGTGTTCCATCTAAGTTATATCGTCAACGAGGTGTTAGCTGCTAACCTTCCTTCCTTTTTACGTTAATATACCAGAGATATCTTTCTAGTGCCTCTACTACTGCACGCTAAACATTTGCGTAGTTGTCCTCTTGAGCCTATCTATCTTACGCTTATCAAAAGTTTTACTCAATTTTGAGTTTATCGTCACAGGAAAAAGAATGCATCTTTGTATGGAACACAATCCACTCATGTGAAAGTAAGTCCTCCAAAATAAAAGTAGAAACAGTTAAGACAACTACATGTATTTAGACGATTGGGTACGCACTGATACTCGAATGAGAGTTGGGAAGAAACGTTAGAATTTGGCTCCTGCTAGATGTCGAGTTCATTAGAGAAGAACATTAACTTCCGGTGGATAAGCATGAGGGGAAGAAGCGGGGTTCGTTTTATTTAAGAAACACCCATCAAGACGCCTGAACTAATTGATGGAAATCAAGTAATCTAAAATTGGATAGATGGATAAGAGGCCGTTAGGCCGTGCTTCCTGCCACAGAAATAAGTACCAGATGCACCATAAGCAGAACTCATCAGACAGTCGTCCTGTAAAATAACATAACGGCAGAAAAAAAAAACAGTAGCTTTTCCTAGTGACCAGAATTTGCCACTTCGAACTTTTAGGAAATGCCACAAAAGATTACGTTCTTGTGTTATTGTTTGTAGGACTATACGAGGTGTGTTAGAAAAGTAACGAGATAGATTTTTTTGTAGCAAAAATTTTATTCTTTATACGGGTCAACGTATCTGCTTCAAAACAGATGTCTTCGGCTGTTACACAGTAACGGTGGCCTTGTCTTCAGCTTTCGCAGCAACTCTGGAAGGCTTTCAGTTCGTTGTAGTCTTTTGGACTCTATCCAAAGTACCAAAATGATGCCCTTTCAAGCGATTTTTGATCCGGGAGAGTAAAAAGAAGTCACAGATGACAGGATATGGTGAATTGGGAGGCGAAGAAACCACAATAGTAATATTTCTTATCACATTTTCGTTGATAGAGGTTGCCGTTCGACAGGGCGCATTGCCACGGTGTAGCATCCAAGTGTGCAATGCCTTGTCGCACACGTTGCACTCTTTTCGTTAGTCTCAAGCGACATATCTATGAAGAATTGGCCTGTGTGTTGGATACTACAATACTGTTTAGGTCGAGTATCGAAAGTTACAATACTGTATGCTGTGTATCGGTTACTATAATACTGTTCTTCACGCTCAAAACCTCGGCAAATGAAACCTATACGTGAAGAAAAACATATCAAACTACTATCTTTGACATTTGCGCTTACAGGATTTTATAATGTCCAATTTCTATTCTGACGTATTGTCATTACAACAGCGTTTATACCATCTACATATCTAACGATGAGTCTTGAGCTCTTGAAAACAAAATTAGTGGCTAATGCTTGATTCACTTCGACAATGTCCTCATCTTGCTTAAAACACTGAAGAAATTTTGAAATATTTATTACCTTTCATTAATTTAAACCTGAGTTAAAAGCCTCCAAGAGAAAGTAAACACAGCACATTTTCGATTATGTCAAAACTATTGCGCTGAGACAAAATTAAAGTATTAATTACGTAAACTGCATTCAGATCGAAATCCTGGAACACGTCTACTTCATATAAATAAACAACGTTTGAAACTTAGAAAGTCATGGTCATAAAAAGGATAACATTAAATTCTAATTTTGGCTTTATGAGTATCCACAACAACCACCGTGATCAAGTTTCTTGTTGCAAATAGGACAGCTAAACGGTATTTATATAGAATGTGACCATTATGAAGAAGTGGATATATTACTTTAAAATTACCAACATCTGTTTAAATTGATCTGAGCAATCATCATTTGTCTGTTATCATTGACCTGCATAAGAAAGTCTATATGTAAAAGTTGTGTTGGCTTTGAAGAGATGCACCATTTTTGGCACGGAGAAACGGAGAAAATGGTCACCTTTCAGGTGTGATATGAAAACAATGTGTTTTTTAATTTCTACGTATGTTAAAAAGGTGCACAATGTTAGCGTCCATACTGAAACTTTAATGTGTTTGGCACATAAAGGGAGCAAGAGGCGAACGAATAAACCATGAAGATTACTGAAACTAACGGTCTTAATTTGTTGCAGTTAACGTCACAAAACCCATTATGCAAATTTCTGTAAAGCTGCCAGTAAGAACCTGGATATGCCAACTACGTAGTTTCGAGCTCTACGAGATCATAAAAATCAAACTGACAATAGCTGTGCTGAGCACCCTCATTTTCTCGAGCAGGAACAGAGTTTTAGTGCTGAGCTCACATCAGGCATGACGGCAAGTGCTAATTCGAGCCGAGAGCTCGAACAGGTGGTCACAACTGGAGTCATAAATTATTCTGTGTCCGATATCTTGACTCTAAAACACGGACAAAGAATGAACATCGAATTGATCTGGGACTGCTCATTCTCGCTTTCTTCATACAGGAAGAGTGCAGTGTGCCACTTCCGCCTCCGTGGTACGTCATGTGTGACAAAATAACGTGGTTGAACGATTGTGGCTCTTCCCTGAAGATCAATAGTGAGGTTCTTTGGAACCCTCTATGCTAAATTTGTGTCTCTGGAGCCATTCACTTTAGCGCAAGGATACATCAGTCGAAAAGAGTTTTAGCTATTAAGCAGAACTGAATCTACCAAGCTGAAGCTCTTCAGCTTTGCTTCCTGCCCGCGTCCAAACTGGAGCCTATTTTTCTGGCAATTCTTCGCAGTGATGGTCACAGATGGATACAACAACATACTTCTTCAGTCGAAAGAAGAAACTGGATGGACGCACCTTTTTGCAGAAAATGATATAGAATATACTAGTACGAAGAGGAATATCATGGATCCTGATAGAAAAACCTGCACAAAGTAATAACAGACATGCAGACAAAGGAAGTATCCCAAATCTAACGACTAAAACCGAGAAAAATTTCTCTAAAAAGGGGAGTTATGTCTGTCCTGCAATCACTGACATATTTTGCTTGTAAAAATCTAAGTTTTTAGAGCCTATAGAACCACAAGTCGCTGAAAAAAAGAAACAATGCTATGTGACCAACAAATACGACCAGGAGGTTCACAATGCTCGCAACTGAGGTGCCGTTTTACAAAAGGCTAAATATTTGCTTGAAACAACATGTATTAACATATGCAACACAGAGTCATAGTTGTATGTGTTCACACAAGATTGGGTTAACTGCGATAGCGAGCGAAGCTCTGAAGACCTAACGAGTTCCCAGAAGGAATGGAAGCTAGCGATGATCGAAATTAATAACAATCCAGTGACCCTGTCACCAACATTCTTTAGTCGAACCCTTGTGTATGAAATAGTTTAAAAGCCAGACACTTTACAAATGATTTAACTTGTTAAATATTTGCCGTTAACCAAGTAAAACCTTTATGTTTGAAGAGGTACAACCAAAATTACGTTGGTTTTTTCGGTTTGTTCCCACATAGACTTCTGAAAAAGTTTGAAAAAGATATAATATTAATTTTAAAGTTCGTTGTAAGTTACTATGTGCTCCTTTTATGGAACACTGGATAGGTACAGCTGGGATAATTTAGGCTCCGTTTTAAGAAAAGCATCTCAGTTCTTGTGAGTCATTTCACCTACACTATTTGTCGTACAATGACATAATTTTGCAGGTACTATCAGAAAAATGTGTTGCGAATAGAGTAGCGGAGAAATTATAAGTTAAAACGTCGTGTCTGAATCTGAAGTTTTTATTAAGCACGAACAGCGAAAATATAGTAAGCGATAAAGTTTTTTCCTTTCTTTATTTTGCGTGGTATGTCAGCGTAAAGAATTTTGGAAACGTTTGAAATTCAATGCAAAGTTAGTTGGATGTCGCTAAGTGCTCTCATTCTGAAATGCTGGAAGAATATAGTACGGGTAAATTGCGCGTCGTGAGCTACCCTGCCTCGACATACACATAGTTTCTTATTTTAATACATCTGTGTCAAAGCTTAACGTAAGATTCTACCTCTTAATGAGTAGATTATGAGAGCATTTTAAATTTTTAAATTTGGTCAGTAATAATGAGAAATGCTGGAAATCAAATTTTTCTTACCCCCGGAAGCCGTTAAGTAGGAACCTGTAGTTGGGTCTTAGCACCGATTTAGACTTTGATAGCGTAGATCAAATTACAGGCGCCTGTAGCGGTTTAGCTGTACATTTTTATCTGGCTTTAGCAGTGCGAGCTGCAGTACTCCCCTTGAGAAAGGAGAGGCTGCTTCCTTCTAAAGAGACTGGATGTAGAGTACCAATTTCTTGGCGGAGTTAGCAACCCTTTCTAGATATTATCTTGGGAGGATACAGCACGACTACCGGCTTTTATGAAAGAGCAGTTGGGAAAACTACCCGACAGAGGACGCAGTGAAAAGACCAGCTGTAGTGCATCCAAGCTCAAAACGTACTTCTGAAGAACTAGCGCGGAGACGGGCGCATCTTAGATTTAAGAGATTATTTAGAAAATAGAGGATGCTGACTCAGGTAGCAGAACAGTTGGCCGAGGCGAAAGAAGCCGCAACTGCTGTCGAAGGATTAGAGCGGGCAGCAGAAAGCTGACCACGTTCCTGTCAAGATGTATGCTAAATGTAACGTTGCTCGTTAATTGTTTGTGTAAAGGAGAAACTGCCGCTAAGGAAAGCGTTTTATACATAATCGACAGAAACTATAGAGACGGGGATATCACCCAAAGGAAAATTAACTTAAGGGGAGATGGTACGCCCTATGCTGCCAATATGAAATAATTTGTAAACGATTATCTCAGAAAATTTCTAAGGCACCATCTTCTAATTTCTCATTAATGAATGTACTTTTGTAGATATACTGCAGTAGAACTATTGGAAATATTGTGTTATGAGGCGTGTTACGATATTTTTCGAAAACTCTTAATTTTCCTGGCAGAATTTTGTACAATAATTAAATCAACATAAAAACTTAAGAACAAGGGATATTTTTATTTTTCTGATTCCATGGTGTTGAATCCCATTTCCTTGGCATTCTGTGAAAGTTTCACTGTTCTACCTCCAGTACTTTGTGAGATAATGGATCATTTATAACAAAAAAGTAGTTCCCATATATTGAGGTTCAAAGCTTTTTGTTCACAAACTTTTATACAGACTTATCGTTCTTACTCTTTCATGAACTACAGTTGTCCTGGCCCATTATGTATGTCCTCTTCAGTGTCATAATCGCCCCATTCTTGCCTTCTTCTCTTCTTTTTTGCTTCTTTTGTCATTTAATAAACAGCAAAATCTGCTTGGCCTACACAAAGCACATCAAGTTATCGTAGACCTCTAACTATGTTCTCTCCTAACCTCATGCCTATCTTCCCCAAAACCTTCACACTTTTATAGTTCCCACTATCAAGAGTCATGATGCCAAAGGACACGCCCCACGCAACATTATTGAAGGATTCATTCACATTCTGCGACTTAATATCTCTGGATTTTCCAGCTCATTCAATATATGCTTGATTGCAACTATTACTGCCAAAGGTAACCAGAAAATCTAGAGCTTCCTTTTTAGATACACTAGGGGCCATGGTCAGTTCAGACCTATTATTGAGGTTATTTTTCACTTCCTTCACTGATTCAACACGTTTCCTATAAATTTAAACACAACGTCACATCTGAATTATCTGTTACCTCAAAATATGCGTTTCTTTAACGGTATTCTACACTTAGCCATCTTACATACGTATAAAATAACAATATATGCGAATACATTACAGAAATCGCTGTCAAACACACTATTTTCATGTAAACAAAAGACTTGTTTATTTGTAATGCAAATGCAAACTTTGAGTTGTAGAAGTGGCATGAAAACAAGACAATTCACAGCCCAAGATATGACTGTTCACTATGGTAACGTACACAAGGTACCAAAAACTGTCAAATTTAAAAATATTATTTGAAAGTCTTAAAATGCTATGTTTTCAATGTTCAGCAGAGTCTAAAGTACATTATGAATTAGAAAACAAAGAAAGTCAAATTTCATCTAATTGGCATACTATCTCTCCTTAAATATTGAACACGATGCTATAGTCAGAAACGTATTACACAGGGTGAAACCGAACTCCACTGACAAAATTTGGTTGTTTCAGGGATATTTTCTGATCATTCTGCTCTCCGCTGCTTCATTATAGGGTGCTAATGTAATTATGATTTATTCGATTTGTTTCCCCAGTTACAATGGTTTCTCTGAAAATACCTTCCCAACAGTGAATAAACACTGTAACATGCAATCATTAAAACGAATAACAGAGAAACCAACAACTCTGAGGTGCCACAGTTCTGAGGTTGGTTACCGTAACTGCGGGAACAGCTCACCATAGTGTCGTTGTGCCGCTCTTCCGTTGCATTCAGCGAACCCATGAACGATAGACATGTCGTACAGCTCTCCATCACCTTAAACCTAATCACACTGCTGTGTATCACAACATGCGACCAACTGTACCGGAGAAACAAACCCGAGCAGAACCAAACAGTAGCAAATGCAAACTTGAGAGCGAAGAACACACACCATCGATGAATGGAATAAGTTAGTTTCCAAACAAGACACACAGAGCTAACTGTGGAAATTTTCTTTGTACTCAGTTCAGATATTTTTCTTGTAATTCAGATAACAAGATGAATAGGTTCAAAAGGTTGGCTCTGAGCACTATGGGACTTAACTGCTGTGGTCATCAGTCCCCTAGAACTTAGAACTACTTAAACCTAACTAGCCTAAGGACATCACACACATCCATGCCCGAAGCAGGAATCAAACCTGCGACCGTAGCGGTCACGCGGTTCCAGACTGTAGCGTGTAGAACCGCTCGGCCACTCCGGCCGGCACAAGATGAATAGTGATAAAAAATCAAATTAAATATAATTGCTCTGTAAAATGCTCAGAAAAGTCCTTGAACGAGCTTCAAAAACTTTCCTGTGAACTTTCTAGCTAGTCCTGTACACCGTGTAAGTTTCTAAGTTTGATAAGGGTGTTTGATGAAACGTATGGCGCATTATTCTTGTGGCATGTTACGTGAGTTTGTTCATATTCTAAGCCTTTAAATTTGCTTGCTGATACCTGAATACCATATCAGCTTGTTTCCTATATTGGTTCTGGATGATTAATTAGCCACGCATTCTTTATCTATACTTTGAAAACCACTGCGAACTTCACGGCAGAGGGTACGCCCCAGTTACCAGGTATTAAGGCTTTCTCCCGTTCCATTCACATGTGGAGCGCGGCAAGAATGTTTGGTTAAAGGACTCTCTGGGCGCTCTAGTTATTTTACTCCTGTCTTCGCCACCCACACTGGAGCGATATGCGGGAGGTTGTACTGTATTCCTAGATTCATCGCTTCAAGCTATCTCTTTGTAAGAAGACTCTCAAGGTCTAACTTGCGTCGATCTTCATGCGTTTTCCAGTTCAGTTCTTTCACCATCTTCGTGACGCTCTACCATGGGTCAACCAAACAACTTCTGACCATATGTGCTGCTGTTCGTTGTACCTGTTCAATATCCCCTGTTACTACTATTTGGTGCGGGTCCCACACTCTCGAGCAGTATTAGGGTAGGTCGCACGACTACTTTGTATGCAATCTGCTTCGTAGACTGACCCCATTACTCTAATATTCTACGACTGAACCGCTGCCTGCCACGTGCCTTACCTGTACAGACTATATCCTTACAAATTGTTACACCTAGGTTATTTGTACGAACTGACCGATTCCTATTGTGACTCGCTGATACTGTTGTCATACGATCTACTTTTTTCCCTTTGTGAAGCGCAAAATTTTATACTTCTGAACATTTAAAGCTTGTTGGCAATCTTCGCACCACTTTGAAATCTTATAAAGATCTGACTGGATATATACGCAGCTTCTTTCAGACAGTACTTCATTATAGATAAAGGTTTCAACTGCGAAAAGTCTGAGGTTATTACTAATATTGTCTTCAAAGTCATTAATATCCAACAACCACAAGGGTCGCAACACACTTCTACACCTATCCTTGGCACTCCATCCAAGATAACATGCTGCATTCTACAATGTAAGCTTTCACGGCTGGTACTGTCATCATTTAAAACTTCCGGGCTATTAGGCCGTGATCGATGTACAAAACTTTCTCCTAACGTTTCCTTTCCGACTGCGGGAGACATCTTCAGAGGTAAAATGGCAGTTCGCCCTTTTATCCTCTGAAGATATCTCCGCAGTCGGAGAGGAAACGTCAGGAGAAAGTTTTGTACGTCGACCACGGCCTAACAGTTCGGAAGTTTTAAATGATGATGCTGCATTCTGTCCACAAAGTAATCCTCAGTCCGTTCACAGATGTCGCTTGGTACACAGTAAGATTCTACTGTCGATAATTAGCGTGTATGTGGCACTGAGTTAAATGCCTTTCCGAAGATACATCGCATCTTTGTGACTGCCTTAATCAGTGGTTTTGAAGATACCATGTGCGGAAAGTGCGAGTTGTGTTTCATATGGTCGTGTCGGAGTCATGCTGGTTGGCATGGAGGAGTCGCTCTTTTTGAGATAACTCATGACATTGGAGCTTACAATGTGTTCTATAATTCTACGACAGATAGATAGCAAGGATGTTGGACAGTAGATATGTGGATCACTACGCTGCGCTCCATGTAGATAAGGTGTGATCTGTCTTTCCTTCGAACCACTGGAGTATTTTGTTCGAGGGATCTTCGGTATATTAGGGTTACGAGAAAGGATGACTCAGCTGCAGATTTGGTACAGAGTGTGACGGGGATCCCATCAGCCCGTAGAACTGTATTCACTGAAAAAAATAATGTACAACAAGAAAAGTCTGCGGTTGAGACGTGAATGGCATTGCTTATCGGCAGCAACGTATAGTTTTAGAGGTAACTTACTACTTCTATTTATTCAACTCTTTGTCGACCGTGGTGTTCAAAGAGCTATCTGAGGGTAGACGAGGAGCAGAACTCAAATGTTTCTGGCTCTTACATAGAAAGTCCTCTAGAATTATTCTCTTAGCGTGGTGCTAGTGAAGCTCTGGAAAACCTAACCATTATGGCAAAGTTAGAATTACAACTACGTTGCTCCAGACAATTTCACTAGCACTTTGCAGTATGGTCGGCATCGACACCAAAACGAATGTCAAAAGCTTACTTTTTTCTAATTTTTACAGTTTTAACTTCGTAATTGGAAAATGAGTTTAAAATTTTTTTCCTGTGTCCAAAGCCGGCATACTGCATAATAAACATGGAAATGTGATTGTTGTGAATAGTCATACCACCAGCGAGATTACGCCAGGTACTGCTCCTGTGTAATGGATGGTTCGTAGCTTTTGGACATAGAGAAGCCTCCTTACGTTTGATGCATTTAAATGACACGCAGACTGAACTTGACATTTTTACAGTGTGCTGTATACTTGATCTAGGAATACCGCTAATATGTCAGCAACCGCAATAAGGAACACATATATCACACAACTCTTTTTTTTCGTTAGGATACTGCGATATGATCGTCATTCTAGTTGTTACTTAGTTTCATTTTATAATTCTTTACCATTACGTAACAATTTATTTTTACCGATAGTTAAATATCTACAAACTCAAAGCTGTCGCTATTCTTCAGTGATAAGTCCTGATCCAAACTGAGCCACGATAAACAGTGGAGACGTGTCTGGAGAAGCCGCGCACACTGCTGGGATACAAACTTCACGGACCCCGCCGTACGGCCTGACATCTGGGAGTGAGTGTCTTGGTAGACATTTCATTTCATAGCATGACCCCTCTTGTTGTCATCCGCGGCACCTTCACATCATAGCAGTACATCAACGATATTCTTACGCTGCCTTGATGGCAGGCAGTCCTGACTGCATTTCAGCAAGATAATGCCCGCCCGCGAGAGTTTCTACTGCTTGTTTTCGTGCTTGTCAAGTCCTAACTTGGCCAGCAGGGTCACTAGATCTCTTCCCAATTGAGAAGTTCGTAGCATTATCGGCAGGGCTCTCCAAGCAGCTCGGAATTTCGACGATCCGACTCGCCAATGGGACAAAATCTGGCACGATATCTCTCAAAAGGACATCCAACAAGTCTGTGAATCAATACCAAGCGAATAACTGCTTGTTTGAGGGTCAGAGATGGAGCAACGCATTATTGACTGGCTCAGTTTATGAAGCTCTTTCTCTTGGATAAATCGTGAAGTTTTTTTCTTAAAATGTGTGTACATGTACGAGTACATCATCTCTGCCGATTTCCGCCCCATTCGGACAATTCCGTCCTGGTGCGTCGTTTTTTTTTTTAGTTTTTTTTTTTTTTGTCTTAGTATTTTAACAGCTGTCTAAGTGAAGCATCTCATCGTTGTGAGACGCATAAACTTAAAGGCGGTAAAACAGCCAATCCGTTGCAAAAATAGAAAATCTGAACTTTCATTGTATTTCTACTTGTAATCTGTTGTCGGAGCTATGCAATACTTCTATGATCGAATTTGTCTCACCGACAAAGACATCTCTCTCTCGCCATTTGTGAATTCATTATTACAGACTCAACTATTTGTATAGTTCATTTTAATGCCATACATTTAATATTTGTTACCTAAGAGAGAATGTAAGAGATAAATCTGGAATATTTGTCGACAGATATAGGTTCTCAAAACAAGCGGAATATTGTTTGATTCTTGCGAGTATGGCTTCAAATGGCTCTGAGCACTATGCGACTTAACTTCTGAGGTCATCGGTCGCCTAGAACTTAGAACTAATTAAACCTAACTAACCTAAGGACATCACACACATCCATGCCCGAGGCAGGATTCGAACCTGCGACCGGAGCGGTCGCTCGGCTCCAGACTGTAGCGCCTAGAACCGCACGGTCACTCCGGCCGGCTTTTGCGAGTAGTCCTGGATCTATTAGTGTGATTATAATTTTCCTTCACAACGTTCCCCAGAACATGGCTCCATGATTCCTGTAGATTCATGTAAATCTGACACAAAATTTTAATTAAATTCGTATTTTGTTTTTATGTATCAGCTATAATTTAATACTTAACTTCAGTCATAGTTTTTGTTCTTTTCTGTATTTTATCTACAACAGTGTCTAATATAACCGAAGTTTGATGTATTTTGCATATTATAAAACAGGGAACTAGTTGATTGTTAATTGTGAAGCAGTATCCATTTCAGTCCTTTATTATTTTTGAACTTCAGCATTTTCTGCATTTAAAGTCAGGAAGTAGTTACTGACTTTTCCTATCCCCCCCCTCCCTCCCTCCCACCCCTAAAAGCAATCATTTTTTCTGAATGTTGTATTAGAAACACTAACCAACACCATTAATCATGCTTAATAGAAGCATAAAACTCAACGTCATAAGAATATATATTCGTTGCTTTATTATAAATTTTCCAAGCTTTTGGTTATTTAAATTTTTGGAGGGTTGCATTGATCATGAAGGTGTAACATGTAAGAAGTCATAAAATCATCAAAAAGGTTTTTGCTTGGACCATAAATAAACATTAAACTAACGAAAATTTAGGCTACACATCTTTATACTGAGTTTCTACGTCAGTAGAGCGTTGAATAAGCAAAATTTCGCAATCATTAAGTTTTTTACAGAAGAGGCCTAAATAAAAATACTAGTTTAACCTTTAGCGAAAAATTTGTAACATTTATTTATCATATGGTTTTTTGACACACTGAATAACAATACATAGAATGCAGAACATAATATACATAAAATAAAATCTTATAAACATACATCTAGAGCATTTATGTAGTCTGTATGGGCACAATGCTGATGGGCCCAAACCCTCACAGATGTGGCACTGAATGCTGTGTTCATTGAAGGTTTCATCGATCATACAATATTATTCTTGTGTATCAGTCAATCTCCTTGGAAAAAACTTGTTATTTTCTAAAAAGGTTTCATGACCACCCCTTTGTTTACCCCTAAAGACAGCCTAATGTACTTCATAGAACTGTAAATTCTCACTCACCTTGCTGGTTATCATTGTAAAAGTTGATTTTTTTAATGACTTCCTTCATGTTATTTTCATCCCATGTATGTTGTAGTTTCTCAATATTTACCTGTTAAAGAAAATGTTTAGAAATTTAAGATTGTCAAGTACAACATAAAATTGCTTTCAACAGTACAACCCAAATATACTGCTGTGGTAATTTAACATTCCCATCGTTCCTATTTGGACTAAACTCTAGCACAGTCTGTAACACAGAATAATGGCAGTTATATCTATAACACAAAAGAAATATAATATTGTTTATTTGCATATAAAATAAAACGCTCGAAAATCAAGTTCATGCGCCGAAAAGCATAACTTGCTGCCACGTAGAGACATACTGATCTTTTGGTTCAAAATCGACTGAGCAGTCGTATTCTTCCATATACTGCAGTGCCACTGGTGCTAGAGTTTACAAAGAGCTCTTGTGCAATACAGTGCGCTGTCCAATACTGCCCAACCTTCCATTAAGACAATTTCTGAAACATCACTGTACCTTCGTTTGCAAACCTTTCACCCCTTCCTGTACAGACAGTACCATAGCTGCCATAATGGAATTAATAGTTGACTGGCTCCACGCCCACAGCAATGTCATAGCTCTGGTGATGCTGTTAGGCGTACTGTGGCGGCTTCCTCCTTTTCGTTAATGTCAGCGTCCCCTCACTTCCAACATGGTAACTTGGCTCGCTCACCGGCCATTTTGTGCCCGCAGCAATGACATGGCGCTGGTCATGCTGCCGTGCGACCTGCCGTGGTGGCCGACGGTGCAGCGCCACCTGACGCAGCTCGCCCTCGCCCGCACGCCGCAGGAGCTGGTCGATGGCATGCAGAAGATACACACCATGTGCAAGTGAGTATCTCTCTTTGTTCAGTACCGCCCTTTGTGCAAGAACATTGCTGAACCATGTTGAAATCGTAAGTACATCAGATCAGAAAGTCAGCTGTTGGAATTTTGGTGGAAACTACGTGCAGAAGAATTGTCAACATTTAAGTACAGATTGTACAGTGTGTAACAGAGATCTATTATTTCTTTGTTCATTAGCCAGTCTGAGGTTAACTTATGAATAGCCCTCGCAAATACACTCCTGGAAATGGAAAAAAGAACTCATTGACACCGTTGTGTCAGACCCACCATACTTGCTCCGGACACTGCGTGAGGTCTGTACAAGCAAAGATCACACGCACGGCACAGCGGACACACCAGGAACCGCGGTGTTGGCCGTCGAATGGCGCTAGCTGCGCAGCATTTGTGCACCGCCGCCGTCAGTGTCAGCCAGTTTGCCGTGGCATACGGAGCTCCATCGCAGTCTTTAACACTGGTAGCATGCCGCGACAGCGTGGACGTGAACCGTATGTGCAGTTGACGGACTTTGAGCGAGGGCGTATAGTGGGCATGCGGGAGGCCGGGTGGACGTACCGCCGAATTGCTCAACACGTGGGGCGTGAGGTCTCCACAGCACATCGATGTTGTCGCCAGTGGTCGGCGGAAGGTGCACGTGCCCGTCGACCTGGGACCGGACCGCAGCGACGCACGGATGCACGCCAAGACCGTAGGATCCTACGCAGTGCCGTAGGGGACCGCACCGCCACTTCCCAGCAAATTAGGGACACTGTTGCTCCTGGGGTATCGGCGAGGACCATTCGCAACCGTCTCCATGAAGCTGGGCTACGGTCCCGCACACCGTTAGGCCGTCTTACGCTCACGCCCAAACATCGTGCAGCCCGCCTCCAGTGGTGTCGCGACAGGCGTGAATGGAGGGACGAATGGAGACGTGTCGTCTTCAGCGATGAGAGTCGCTTCTGCCTTGGTGCCAATGATGGTCGTATGCGTGTTTGGCGCCGTGCAGGTGAGCACCACAATCAGGACTGCATACGACCGAGGCACACAGGGCCAACACCCGGCATCATGGTGTGGGGAGCGATCTCCTACACTGGCCGTACACCACTGGTGATCGTCGAGGGGACACTGAATAGTGCACGGTACATCGAAACCGTCATCGAACCCATCGTTCTACCATTCCTAGACCGGCAAGGGAACTTGCTGTTCCAACAGGACAATGCACGTCTGCATGTATCCCGTGCCACCCAACGTGCTCTAGAAGGTGTAAGTCAACTACCCTGGCCAGCAAGATCTCCGGATCTGTCCCCCATTGAGCATGTTTGGGACTGGATGAAGCGTCGTCTCACGCGGTCTGCACGTCCAGCACGAACGCTGGTCCAACTGAGGCGCCAGGTGGAAATGGCATGGCAAGCCGTTCCACAGGACTACATCCAGCATCTCTACGATCGTCTCCATGGGAGAATAGCAGCCTGCATTGCTGCGAAAGGTGGATATACACTGTACTAGTGCCGACATTGTGCATGCTCTGTTGCCTGTGTCTATGTGCCTGTGGTTCTGTCAGTGTGATCATGTGATGTATCTGACCCCAGGAATGTGTCAATAAAGTTTCCCCTTCCTGGGACAATGAATTCACGGTGTTCTTATTTCAATTTCCAGGAGTGTATCTTGGTTCAGGTTGACAACAACCTGAAGGAGCATATGAAAAGCATCTCCAAAACATCACACATAACCACTACACCCTCCACACACTGCATTTTAAACGCCTCATTGGACTGTCGATGCACCAGACGACCCACATATTTTGAAAAGAGGCAAAATCGCGACTCGTCAGTCCATATTACACATCTCTAGTCATCTGACGTCCAGTTGAGGTTGTGCAGCCAATAGTAGAAATGTAATACAATGTGCCACTTTGGGCAGCGAGTGGCCTTTCATGAGGTACGTGACACCAAATGTCCTGCCTTCACTGACAGATTCGATTCCTGTTGGGTTTGAAACCGCTTGTCGTTGACAAGGCATGATATCCAACTGCAGTCACAGTTGGTTCAGTTTTTCTTACAATCATTGTTCTTACGCCATGGTTTGTGGCTACAACAAGTGAACCATTGCTTGTCGACATGTTGGGTAGTCCACATTGATACACAAAAAAATTGGAGAAATTCGATCACAGTGTGGACATGGGCATGTCCAAATATGATAACTCCATTCTGTCATGCATCCACGTTGAACCATCTTCCCGCGCTGACTCCATAAAACTGACAGGTAAATACAGACCGCGGCCACTATGACAGGTCGTACGGCAGCATGACCGGCGCCATGTCACTGCTGTGGGTACAAAATGGCGGGTGAGCGAACCGAGGTGATGGAGGGTCGCGTGACTGCCTGTTACCTGTTCGACCCATCTACAGCGCTCCAAACTGACCATTTTGGGACACTTTACTTCTTTTTATAGTGAGGAAATGTGATACGAAATTGCAACTTTAATAATAAAAAGATTTAGAAGTAATAAAAACAGAGATATATTCTCAAATCTGAATGGAACAGAATACATTGTAGCCAAAGGCTGTCTTCACCGACATTACGCAAGCACGAATCGACAATGAAAACAAATATTGAACCACATCTATACATACGCAACTAAGAACATATCGAAGAGGGAATGCTGAACCATGAGAAGCGGATCCTGGTGACAAAAGAAGAGGGGGGGGGAGAAGGGGGTTGCAGACTTGGATGCATCTTACCGCATGGATGGCGCAGCCGCTCTGCCGTTATATTGCAATATAATGGGGATCACGAAACGAGCTAAACGGCGAAACTGACATTGCTCAGCTCTTTTCAGAGTAATAAACAGTTAAGTGTGCCACAGCATGTCGTTCAATGCGTGTAACAAGACCTGGTCGTGAACGGTAACGAGGCCGCAGCTGCGAGTCGTTCTCGGTAGACTGGACGGTCTGGGCAGATGTGGCTGTAACCACACTCTGATAAGCTGACGATTTCAAAAATTAGCGTCTGTGCCATCCTAATGGACGGTTGGTTGACTGGTCTTCGCCTCCTGGAACATTGAAACTGTTCACCTCCTTTTCTCCCATAGGTTCCCTATCCTGGCACAGTCTCAGCCGTCGGAACGGCATGATTTGCTGTATTCCTACGCGTCTCGTAAACGGTTCTTTCATTCTTAAATCGCTTTTACTAGTTGCCACCTTCTTGAGAAATTATTTACACCTCTCAAGATGACAGCAACCGAAATCTATTTCCAAATATTCATCCCATAGTATGTCAAGAATTATTATTAGCGATTACATTTTTAAGTACTTCGAAATAAAATTGGCACTTAAATTATGAAGCCAACAGCGGGTTGTTCACCATCAAGGGGTCCCTAGTCTGTCACTTGATTTATTACTAATCGAATTCCGTTGGACTCGTCCTTTGTGTTCGGCCTTGTGCGGCCGGTCGCAGAACGTATCACGCCACGTCGTGGCCTTGAGAGGGTTTGTAACACGTGGTGCTGAAATGGGTTCTATTATTATCTTGTTGGAAGATAACGCCACAGAGATCTCACGGATAGGACATAGCCATGTGGTGCCGGTTTTGTGTCCAGCATTGTCTTTGGGCGCCCTGTTGTCTGTGGGCCTCTTTCTGCTGCTGTGTCAAGGCAACACCACCTAGATTAGAAGCCCAGTGCGCTGAGCAGTCCGCCTACCAAGAGTAGTCTTAAAAGTCTTGTCCTCATAACAACAATTTCTACTGTTAGGAGCTTCTAGAAACGCCTTTTTCTGGCCACATATTTTACTGCTAGTGACTGCATGACTATTTTAATAAAACAAGCCTTATACCAATTACACACTGAAAGTTATCTGTTTAAATTTGTTTTAAAGTAAGCTGCTGTGGAATGTTGACTGTCTTTTTAAGTTAAATGATCTGTTATATGCTAAACTTTGCTGAAAGTTATCTGTTTAAAAAAAAACAAGCCTTATACCAATTACACACTGAAAGTTATCTGTTTAAATTTGTTTTAAAGTAAGCTGCTGTGGAATGTTGACTGTCTTTTTAAGTTAAATGATCTGTTATATGCTAAACTTTGCTGAAAGTTATCTGTTTAAATTTGTTTTAAAGTAAGTTGATGTGGAATGTTTACTGTCTTTTTAAGTTAAATATCTGTTATATGCTAAACTTTGGGCTTCCTCTGGTGCACAGACCAGACCTAGCTGATGCTTTTGTAACGCGGACTGTTAGTGACAAACTTCAACTGCGAGAATGCCTAGAGAAATCTAGCTGCGAGAATTCTAAGAAAATCATGCCCTGTCTTAAACTTATTGTTATCACAAAGTTTGACAATGTACTTTGATACCGTGCAAAATGCTCTCGTAGCTACAGCGCGTCTCGGTAACAAAGCTGCAAAATCTAACTAATGAGATACGAAAAGGTGCAATACGTTCTCTAAAAGATATTGCTATCACTCGTGGTTCATAATTTTTAATAACGGTTTTCAATAAATTGAAAATTGACTCTTGGGATGTGGACAATGACTCTGGGTTAAATGAATTCAGTATCAATCCCATACTATTCGACTTAATAACATTTGATGAAACTTCAGTAACAGTTAAGCTTCTTCTGAAATCACGTAACTATAATCCAAGAAGTTTAAAAATTAAACTTCACACATACAATCTTTCCATAAATACAGGGCTATTACAAATGATTGAAGCGATTTCATAAATTCACTGTAGCTCCATTCATTGACATATGGTCACGACACACTACAGATACGTAGAAAAACTCATAAAGTTTTGTTCGGCTGAAGCCGCACTTCAGGTTTCTGCCGCCAGAGCGCTCGAGAGCACAGTGAGACAAAATGGCGACAAGAGCCGAGAAAGCGTATGTCGTGCTTGAAATGCACTCACATCAGTCAGTCATAACAGTGCAACGACACTTCAGGACGAAGTTCAACAAAGATCCACCAACTGCTAACTCCATTCGGCGATGGTATGCGCAGTTTAAGGCTTCGGGATACCTCTGTAAGGGGAAATCAACGGGTCGGCCTGCAGTGAGCGAAGAAACGGTTGAACGCGTGCGGGCAAGTTTCACGCATAGTGATGTGAAAGATTCAATGTTTAAACCTCCTCTACCAAGAAACGTGCCAGAACTGCGAGCTCGCATCAACAATGCTTTCGAACTCATTGATGGGGACATGCTGCGCCGAGTGTGGGAGGAACTTGATTATCGGCTTGATGTCTGCCGAATCACTAAAGGGGCACATATCGAACATTTGTGAATGCCTAAAAAAACTTTTTGAGTTTTTGTATGTGTGTGCAAAGCATTGTGAAAATATCTCAAATAATAAAGTTATTGTAGAGCTGTGAAATCCCTTCAATCATTTGTAATAACCCTGTAAAATTGCAAAATTAATTCTTAAATCCATTTCTCTCACAATGGTAGGTAAATTCTAACAAAAAAGCATAAAGCAATAAGGTCCCTGATCAGTATGTCCGACAAATCAAGAATGGTGCATTATCAAATCACTACTGCAAATACACTGAAGAGCCAAAGAAACTGGTATAAGCTTGCTTATTCAAATACAGAGTACGTAAACAGAAAGAATATAGCGCTGCGGTCGGCAACACCTATATAAGACCTCAAGCGTCTGGCGCAGTTGTTAGAGCGGTTACTGCTGCTTCAATGGCAGGTTATAAAGGTTTAAGTGAGTTTGAACGTGGTGTTGTAGTCGACGCACGAGCGATGGGACACAGCGACCAAGTGGGGTTTTTCCCGTACTACCATCGTTCAACGTGACAGAAGTGCAACCTTTCCGAAAATTGCTGCAGATTTCAGTGCTGGGCCATCAACATGTGTCAGCGTGCGAGCCATTCAACAGAACATCATCGGTGTGGGCTTTCGGAGCCGAAGGCCCACTCGTGTATCCTTGATCACTGCACGACACAAAGCTTTACGCCTCGCCTGATCCCGTCAACACCGAAATTGGACTGTTGACTGGAAACATGTTGCCTGGTCTGACTAGTCTCGTTTCCAATGGACGGGCGTGTACCGATATGGAGACAACCTCATGAATCCACGGACCTTGATGTCAGCAGCCGACTGTTCAACCTTGTGGAGGCTCTGTAATGATGTGGGGCGTGTGCAGTTGGAGTGATATGAAACCACTGATACGTCTATATACAACTCTTGACAGGTGACACGTACTTAAGCGTCCTGTCTGGTCACCTGCATCCATTCATGTCCACTGAGCACTCCGAAGGACTTCGAATATTCCACCAGGATAACGCGACACCACACACGTCTAGAACTCTAAGTGCTCGCGAGGGCCCTGCACGATATTAGGCAGGTGTACCAGCTTCTTTGGCTCCTCAGCGTAAAATAAACTTAATCATTACCTGTAATCCATTCTTCACAAAGGGCATAGTCGTACCAATATAAAAATCAATTCTTTTTCTGTCCGCAGTAAAACTTCCATTAATCCAAAATCTAATTCCGTAAAATCTCTATTGTTTGATACTTACTGCTACTATACCGAAACTCGACTGTTCACGTCTAACACCAAAGCTCATCTGTGTCTCCTCTCCTCTCGTCGCGATCAACAGATATATGTGGCACGCATCTCCTCAGAGCAAAGATCACTTCTCATCTCTGTGCAGCGGATCTTCTCTGTTGAGGCTGCGCGCGCGTGTCTAAGCAATTCAGACCATACGGGCGCGATTCCCGACATACAAAACAAGAAAACTTCCTACGAAAATTTACACACGCACGCACACACACACACACACACACACACACACACATACACACACACATACACCTTTCAACACCTGCCAACAAAGCCTGCACGACAATTAAGCAGCACCGATTACCACGATCTTAATAATGAGGAGCTAATGTTAGTGAGGGACTAGTCTGAAATAGTTTTCATATTTATAAATATTACATTTTATAACTATTTGTGATATATATTTATAAATTGTTAGTTGAGTTAGCGTAAAGATCTCAGTGTCCGACCATTCATGTTAGGCTACCTGTTCTTTCCCCCAAGTCACATTATTCAAATGACAGAGTTGTTGCTCTGAAACCAAAATGGATCCCCTTCTCTAATCACTTGGCGACAAAAGGAAAACTTCTTCTCTTTCCTCCTTCCTTTCAACTGAGATTCGAGAATCTTGCCCTTAATCTGCTGAACCACTAATCCAGTTTCTGCTATATACGACGCCTTGCTAAATTTCTAGGAGCAGCTCAACTGACATAGTAATAACACCCTCCCCTCCCCCCTCTCCCCCCCCCACACACCCACCCACCCACACACCCACACACACACACACACACACACACACACACACGCACATGTGCAGTGCTCTTAATCAATAACAAAACAGGCTATCTAAACTCGTTGCTTGGAGCACGGTAGAGCACAGAGCGATACTTTCATGTTCTGTATCAGACTTCAATTTCACGGTAAGCAAACAATTAAAATGGAATAGGAAAGAGCAATACGTTGTAAGCAAACCTTCGCCGGCCAATGTTACACGCATAACCTAACAAGAAATTGGCATTTAGTGTCCTGCAACTTCTATGAATTCAACGACAATGTATTGAAACATTGGTGGAAAATCAAAATTGCGAACTGACAGGGATTAAATCCTTACAAACAGTTTATCTAGAGCAGTGGACGCTCTTCACGCACGGTGTTCGAGTTGTATTTCCGATTACAAAATTCAAGATACACAGCGTGACACAGGAAACCGGAAAGATTTCCACAATCCAATAAAACTAGAAGGGATGAAGGAAAGAAATTACATTCATAGTAATTGAAGCCTTACTACTTTGTAATTTACTAAACATTAATGGCATTTATCATTTTTTTAAAACTACGTCCTTTAATAGCGTCCTCCTGTACGAATACATTCGTGAAATCTGTTGTTAAGATTCCTTATTGGCCGCTGCAACATCTCAGCTGGGATACTGTGAATTTCATCCCGAATTCTCTGTTTTAACTCATCCAGGGTTCTTGGTCGAATCGTGTAGACTTTGCTCTTGAGGTAGCCCCACAAGTAAACATCACAACCGGATAAATGCGGCAATCTAGGGGGCCAGGGAATGTTACTGAATCGTGAGCTCACACGATTGCCAAACAATTCTTGCGAATATGCCATTGATTGCCGTGCAGTGTGTGGTGTCGCTCCATCTTACAGAAATCAGGCTTTCTGGACGTTTAGAAAGTTGTTCAATGCAGGTGAAACGAAAGTTCGTAACATCTCCACGTAACGATCGGCGTTGACAGTTATTGTGTTTCCCTGTTCATTTGCGAAAAAATTCTGTCCGATAATCACATGTGATGAAACACTACACTACTTTACTAGCGTGTAAACGTCATTAGGATTTGTATTTGCCCAGTAACGGTAGTTCTGTTTAGTTCACATATCCTGTGAGATGAAAATGTGCCTCATCTGACATCCACAACTTGTTTAGAAATTCATCGTCATTGTTTATTTTTGTTATCATTTGTTGACAGAATACTAATCTTCACTGGTAATCGTTGTCCTTCAATTGTTGCACCACCTGCAAGACGAAGAATTCTGCGAACACTCTCCCGGGACATTCCAGCCACTGCTGCTTGCTTACAAATTGAATGGCGCGGGCTCCGTAAGACACACTCGCGTACAACATCTATGTCTGCTGGAGAGCGCACACTTCTTGGTCGTCCTATTGGTTTCTTCTTGAGGGCAGATCCTGTTGTGGCGTAGCAAGACAGCCACGCCACGGAAGTAGCCGAAAGGCACGCGTTTAGCAGGCAAGTTATAGGTCTGTAACAGGATACGTAATGAATGCTATAAAGAAAAGTATGTAGCTTCAGTATTACTTAACTTTAATCCATCCTTTTGGTACATCTGGAGATTGTGGCGATACAAGTGAGAACCTTTACATACATGCAATGTTACTAATGGCGTCTTGCTAGGTCGTAGCCATTGACTTAGCTGAAGG
The DNA here is from genome assembly GCF_021461385.2 of Schistocerca piceifrons. NCBI lineage: Eukaryota > Metazoa > Arthropoda > Insecta > Orthoptera > Acrididae > Schistocerca > Schistocerca piceifrons. The sequence continues at coordinate 831,638,598 of NC_060139.1, forward strand.
CTATTCTAACTATTGGCTCGGCTAATGAGCAATGCTTCGTCCATGTAGTCGCTAGCAAAGTCGTCCGTACAACTGGGGCGAGTGCTAGTCCGTCTCTCGAGACCTGCCCTGTGGTGGCGCTCTGTCTGCGATCACACAGTGGCGACACGCCGGTCCGACATGTACTAACGGACCACTGCCGATTTAAAACTACCACCTAGCAAGTGTGGTGTCTGGCGGTGACACCACAGATCCAGTCTTTTCAAAGTTATTAATCCAACATTTTACCGCGTGTTTCGACGGAACGGCATCATGACGTCCTAAATTATAAAACGTCGAAACTCCTTCTGCGCCGCTACCAAACTATCATTGTTTTGACAAAACTTTTTATGGCTAACGCACGCTGTTGTTAGTTCCACCGACCCATGATTACTTAAATGGCGGACTGTTTGCTCATTAACTCTCACGAACCCGCTGTGCTGACACCTGCCCATGGCTGCCATTACTCATTTCAAACATTCCCGTTATCCTGTGTCACCCTGTATTAATGACGATAATTTGAGGGTGGTTCAATAAGTAAGTTTCCCTGTTTTATTTAACTTCATATAAACTGTATCCAGGACATATGAGGGCTGGCGAGTTCGGCTGATATGGGGCTGACAACGCTCCCACCGGCTTACTACGCAAGCGCAGCTACATCTTGTCAGTATGCTCCCAGAAAACTTGGAGATAACCACTACAAAGTGCGTCCGCACATGAGCTGCGCTCTGTCATTCGCCTTTTTAGCAATAGAACAACTATCCGCTGTCGACATCCATCAGGAGTTAACCTCTGTTTATGGGGAAGGCAGTATGAGCATTCAAATGGTCCGACTTTGGAGTGTACAGTTTGTAAAAGGGCGCGGAGCGCCACATTTTCTGATTAATGTCCGCGAGCAACAACAGAAAATTACTGTCGGAACGTTTCTATAAATCCACCAGAGAGAGGGAGATTTGCTCTTCAAACAGCTTGTAACTGAGGATGGGACCTGGATCCATCACCCGACTTCTGAGACAAAACGTCATAGCTTGGTGTGGCGAAAGTGCCCTATAAAGGCAAAGATCACACATTCAGTAGGGGAAAGTTACGAAAACTATCTTTTGGAACTGTCAGGAGGTTTTGCTCGTTCTCCACAAACCTCGCAACATCATAATGAATGCAGAGAGGTAATGTTTTGAGGAATCTGCGAGCTACTATCAAAAGAAATGTTCTGGTCTTTTGTCTCCTAAAGTTATCTTCCTTCATGACAATAATCAGCCTCATGCAGCACTAATGACTCAAGCGGAGCTTGGAAGATCCAACTGCGAACTGTTTTCGCAATCTTCATATTCACCAGATCTTTCTCCAAGTGATTTTCACATACCCCCGCCCCCCCCACCCCCCACACGAAGGTTATTTTGGAGGTAAGCACTTCAACACCTATAATAAAGTCACATCAACAGTGATTGCAGGTTACAAAACTGGTTTGCGAAAACTTGTTTCATGTTACCAAAAATGCCTGCAAAACCATGGCGACTATGTAGGAAAGTAACAGAAGCATTGTACAATGTCAAATTATTTAAGCATGGTAAATTGTGTGTAATATTTTTTTTAATAAAATAGGGAAATTTACTTGTTGGAGCCGCCTCGTAATAAAATATTGCCAAACGAATAACGCAGTAAGTGCTAAATTACGTCTACATTTAAGATTATGCTTCACATTATTTACTTCCTGCAACATTATAACCATAAAGGAACTCAAATGTCTTATCTTTGCCGTAATGCTGATAGCTAAATTTTCCCTTTCCGTTTCCATTTTTCTAATTACTGTTCTTCTTCCGAAAACGAAAAAACCGCATATTCGAGCCTGTCAGATATTTTCCTTTACATCCGGGCACACAACATCCATAAGGAATTTTGTCTGTTACCAACCCAAGTTTGAACTGTGCATCACATAAACAACATTAAACATTCTAAAACAGCCACATTGTGCAACATTTACGCATTCCCAGTCTCAGCACAACGTTACACAACACTAGTCGATTGCTGCTGTTATGTGTACCTCTTGGTATACCTTCTTAATCTAGGTAGCGTTTGTCAAGACTGGTATGCTAAATATTTTTATTATTTTTTTTTATTGGTGCAGAAGTGCTGGGCGAATAGTTGTTATTGTGAGACTGGATCTATCAGTCAACTATACGAATTAAAATTTTTGTAAGGGACCAAAACTGTGTACCGGACATGAAGGCTTGCATTTAGTGAGCAGTGCCTTTGCTGACCGAGCTATCCCAGCACGCCCCACCATCACAGCTTCCATTACGCCTGGCCCTCCTCCACTTTCCCAAATGCTATTCTGCGTGCGTTGTTGGATTAGCGCTCCTGGAATAACGAAAATAGCGGAGTGTGCGCTGTTTTCAAACTTGCTCACAGGCTAAAATTCTGTGCTGGTTTGATACTTAATCGCGGAAATTAGCCTTTCGCAGGTAATCTTCTTATCGACCGAAATCTTCTGGCACGCAGCTTTCACTCAGTACTGTGAAATACGAAAAACACAGGCAGTAAAGGCAAGTTCACTTTTTGTCTGTCAGTTTATACTTCATTCGTGTTACATAAGTGTACAAACGAACTGCTAACATCAGAAAGGGAACAAGTCCACTTTTACACGGACAGACAAAAAACTGCTTTATACAAAACCCTCAAGCAAAGCTATTCCATATTTTTTCTAAAATACGTTGTTGCACAGTGCTTTAGTTTACGTAATTTTTATCCAACTTCGTGTTACAGGTAGCTTTCTTTCCCAATTCGTGGTCAAATGCTCTCTATCCGAAACCTTGGCTTACTTGACCTTATTTATCCTGTATTTATCAGCATTAATGATTCCCTTCTCCCTTTTTCTGACGTCAGTACCTTCTTCTTCCGTTGAACTCATTTGATCAGTAATAACTTACTGACGAAACTAACAATTCAGAAAACAAATTAATAAAATACGCTACTCTGTATTATTAGGTTATGTTGTAGCTTACATTGGCTGCAAAAAGATCAACTGTTTCAAATACTGCGTAATCAGATGTTTCCAGAACCTACCGGTCAGCGGTGTTAACAAACTTGCCCTCGCTATAGGAAATATTATTTATTGCAGAAATGGAACACGTCTACGACATGTTCCCTTTGTGCCGTAAGCGGTGAATTATACTTGCTGCTGGAGGTGCTTTACTGATTGTGGGCGGATCCCAGATGTGCAGTAAATCATGGGCCTAGCCAGTTGCTCTTCTGTCTTACGATAAAACAACTTTGTAATTTTTGATATGTTTCCTTTCTCCAGTTAGCGATTCAAATATTTTAGAGATGATAGAGATAAAAAGAAAATGGTCAAATGTGTGTGAAATCTTATGGAACTTAACTGCTAAGGTCATCAGTCGCTAAGCTTACACAATACTTAACCTAAATTATCCTAAGGACAAACACACACACACACACACATACACACACACACACACACACACATGCTCGAGGGAGGACCAGAACCTCCGCCGGGATCAGCCGCACAGTCCAGGACTGCAGCGCCATGAGACCGCTCGGCTAATCCCGCGCGGCGATGGACGTCAGTTACAGAAATATTGACTATTGCAATACACAACTGGAAATGTCGCACTGTTGTTGCTGTCGTTATTGTTGTCTTCATCCTGAAGTTTGGTTTGATGCAGCTCTCCGTGCTACTCTATCATGTGTAAGTCTCGTTATCTCGAAACAACTAAAACCTAAATCCTTCTGAATCTGCTCGCCGTATTCATCTCTTGGTGTCCCTCTACGATTTTTACCCCCCCCCCCCCCCCCCCCCCACGCTTCACTCCAATATTAAATTGATGATGCCTTGATGTCTCAGAATATGTCCTATCAACCGATCCTCTCTTCTAGTCGAAGTTGTGCCACAAATTTCTTTTCTCCGCAATTCTATTCAGTACTTCCTCATTAGTTACGTGATCTACCCATCTAATCTTCAGCATTCTTCTATAGCACCACTTTTCAAAAGCTTCTATTCCCTTCTTGTCTACTGTTTCACTTCCATACGTGGCTACACTGCAGAGAAATATCTTCAGAAAAGACTTCCTAACACTTAAGTCTCTCTATACTCGATGTTAACAACTTTATCTTCTAGAGAAAAGCATTAACTATTTTTAAGTGTCTCGTTTCTTAATCTGATTCCCTCAGCGTCACGTGATTTAATTCGACTACATTCCATTACCTTTGTTTTGCTTTCGTTCACGTTTATCTTCCCCCACTGCTTGTTCAATGTACATATTGAATAACAACGGGGATAGGCTACAACCCTGTCTCACTCCCTTCGCAATCAGTTTCCCTTTCATGCCCTTAAATTCTTATAACTGCTGTCTGGTTTCTGTACAACTTGTAGATAGCCTTTCGCTTCCTGTACTTAACTTCAGAATTTCAAAGAGTGCATTGCTGTCAACATTATCAAAAGCTTCCTCTGTGTCTACAAAAGGTATAAACGTAAGTTTGCCTTTTCCCCAACATATCTTCTAAGGTAAGTAGTAGGTTCATCATTGCCTCGGGTATTTCTATGATTCTCCGGAATCCAAACTGATCTTCCTCGAGGTCAGCTTCTACCAGTTTGTCCATTCTTCTACGTGTACATCTACATACTGAACTGGCCATTAAAATTTCTACACCAAGAAGAATGCAGATGATAAACGGGTATTCATTGGACAAATATATTATACTAGAACTGACATGTGATTACATTTGCACGCAATTTCGGTGCATAGATCCTGAGAAATCAGTAGCCAGAACAACCACCTCTGGCCGTAATAACGGCCTTGATACGCCTGGGCATTGAGTCAAACAGAGTTTGGATGGCGTGCACAGGTACAGCTGCCCATGCAGCTTGAACATTATACCACAATTCATCAAGAGTAGTGACTGGCGTATTGTGACGAGCCAGTTTCTCGGCCACCATTGACCAGACGTTTTCGATCTGGAGAGATCTGGAGAATGTGCTGGCCAAGGCAACAGTCGAACATTTTCTGTATCCAGAAAGGCCCGTACAGGACCTGCAACATGCGGTCGTGCATTATCTTGCTGAAATGTAGGGTTTCGCAGGGATGGAATGAAGGGTAGAGCCACGGGTCGTAACACATCTGAAATGTAACGTCCACTGTTCAAAGTACCGTCAATGGGAACAAGAGGTGACCGAGAAGTGTAACCAATGGCACCCCATGCCTTCACGCCGGGTGATACACCAGTGTGGTGATGACGAATACACGCTTACAATGTGCGTTCACCGCGATGTCGCCAAACACGGATGCGTCCGTCATGATGCTGTAAACAGAACCTGGACTCATCTGAAAAAATGTTTTGCCATTCGTGCACCCAGGTTCTTCTTTGAGTACACCATCGCAGGCGCTCCTGTCTGTGATACAGCGCCAAGGGTAACCGCAGCCATGGTCTCCGAGCTGATAGTCCATGCTGCTGCAAACGTCGTCGAACTGTTCGTGCAGATGGTTGTTGTCTTGCAAACGTCCCCCATCTGTTGACTCAGGGATCGACACGTGGCTGCACGATACGTTACAGCCATGCGGATAAGATGCCTGTCGTCTCGACTGCTAGTGATACGAGGCCGTTGGGATCCAGCACGGCGTTCCGTATTACCCTCGTGATCCCACCGATTCCATATTCTGCTAACAGTCATTGGATCTCGCCCAACGCGAGCAGCAATGTCGCGATACGATAAACCGCAATCGCGATAGGTTACAATCCGACCTTTATCAAAGTCGAAAACGTGATGGTACGCGTTTCGCCTCCTTACACGAAGCATCATAACAACGTTTCACCAGGCACCGCCGGTCAACTGTTTATTGTGTATGAGAAATCGGTAGGAAACTTTCCTCATGTCAGCACGTTGTAGGTGTCGCCACCTGTGCCAACCTTGTGTGAATGCTCTGAAAAGCTAATCATTTGCATATCACAGCATCTTCTTCCTGTCGGTTAAATTTCGCGACTGTAGCACGTCATCTACGTGGTGTAGCAATTTTAATGGCCAGCAGTGTACATACTCCACAAGCCAACGTAAGGTGCGAGGCGGAGGGTACCCTGTACCAATACTTGTCATTTTCCCTCCTGTTCCACTCTCAAATAGAGACTGTCTGTACGCCTCCGTATGAGCCCTAATTTCTCGATTCTTATCTTCGTGGTCCTTGCGGGTGAAGTGTGTTGGCGGGAGCAGAATCGTTCGGCAGTCAGCTTCAAATGCCGGTTCTCTAAATTTTCTCAATCGTGTTTCCCGGAAAGAACGCCGCCTTCCCTCGAGGGATTCCCATTAGAGTTTCCGAATCACCTCCGTAACACTTAAGTTTTGTTCGAACCTACTGGTAACAAATCTAGCAACCCTCCTCTGAACTGCTTCGATGTCTTCCTTAATCTGATCTGGATCCCAAATACGCGAGCGGTACTCAGGAAGATGGTTGCACCAGCGTCCTATAATTGGTCTCCTTTACAGGTGAACCACTGTTTCCTAAAATTCTCCCAAAAAATCGAAGTCGACCATTTTCCTCACCTGCCACAGTTTTCACATGCTCGTCCACCTCATATCACTTTGCAACGTTGCACACCAATATTTAAACGGCTTGAATGTGTCAGGTTGGATACTAGCAATACTGTATCCGAATATTACAGATTTCTTCTTCTTACTCATCCGCATTAGATTTTACCACATTTAGGGCTAGCTGCCATTCATCATACCAACTGTACATTTTGTCTAAGTCGTATCTTCCTAGAGACACTCAACTCTGACACCTCACCGTACACCACGGTATCATCAGCAAACAACCACAGACTGCTGCCCACTTTGTCCGCCAAATCATTTATTTATATACAGAAAAATTTCTTCTGTAAAGAATTCGTGTTCGTGGTTTATAACCATGACTTATAGCGTTAAACGAATAGTTCGATAATCTTCAAAAAATGGTTCAAATGGCTCTAAGCACTATGGGACTTAAAGTCTGAGGTCATCAGTCCCCTAGACTTAGAACTACTTAAACCTAACTAACCTAAGAGCATTACACACATCCATGCCCGAGGCAAGATTCGAACCTGCGACCGTAGCAGTAGCGCGGTTCCGGACTGAAGCGCCTAGAACCGCACGGACACAACGGCCGGCCGATAATCTTCACACCTGTCAGCAACTGCTTTATTTGGAATATCAATTATGACATTCTTCTTGAAGTCTGAGGGTATTTCGCCTGTCTCATAAATCTTGCTCACCAGTATCAAGAGTTTTCTTATGGCTGGCTCTCATAACGCTATCAGTAGTTCTGACGGAATGTCGTGTATTCCCCAGGCCTTGTATCGACTTAGATCTTTCAGAGCTCTGTCAGGTTCTTCCCGCAGAATCATATCTCCCATCTCGTCTTCATTGACGTCCTCTTCAATTTATATACTACTGCTTTCAATTCATCTACCTTGTATGGACCCTCCATATACTCCTTCCTCTTTTCAGGTTTCCCTTCTTTGCTTACGACTGGTTTTCCATCTGAGTTCTTGATAGTCATACAGCTGCTTCTCTTTCCTCCAAAGGCCTCTTTGATTTTCCTGCAGGCAGTATCTAAGGGTGTTTCAAAAATGACCGGTATATTTGAAACGGCAATAAAAACTAAACGAGCAGCGATAGAAATACACCGTTTGTTGCAATATGCTTGGGACAACAGTACATTTTCAGGCGGACAAACTTTCGAAATTACAGTAGTTACAATTTTCAACAACAGATGGCGCTGCAAGTGATGTGAAAGATATAGAAGACAACGCAGTCTGTGGGTGCGCCATTCTGTACGTCGTCTTTCTGCTGTAAGCGTGTGCTATTCACAACATGCAAGTGTGCTGTAGACAACATGGTTTATTCCTTGGAACAGAGGATTTTTCTGGTGTTGGAATTCCACCGCCTAGAACACAGTGTTGTTGCAACAAGACGAAGTTTTCAACGGAGGTTTAATGTAACCAAAGGACCGAAAAGCGATACAATAAAGGATCTGTTTGAAAAATTTCAACGGACTGGGAACGTGACGGATGAACGTGCTGGTAAGGTAGGGCGACCGCGTACGGCAACCACAGAGGGCAACGCGCAGCTAGTGCAGCAGGTGATCCAACAGCGGCCTCGGGTTTCTGTTCGCCGTGTTGCAGCTGCAGTCCAAATGACGCCAACGTCCACGTATCGTGTCATGCGCCAGAGTTTACACCTCTATCCATACAAAATTCAAACGCGGCAACCCCTCAGCGCCGCTACCATTGCTGCACGAGAGACATTCGCTAACGATATAGTGCACAGGATTGATGACGGCGATATGCATGTGGGCAGCATTTGGTTTACTGACGAAGCTTATTTTTACCTGGACGGCTTCGTCAATAAACAGAACTCGCGCATATGGGGAACCGAAAAGCCCCATGTTGCAGTCCCATCGTCCCTGAATCCTCAAAAAGTACTGGTCTGGGCCGCCATTTCTTCCAAAGGAATCATTGGCCCATTTTTCAGATCCGAAACGATTACTGCATCACGCTATCTGGACATTCTTCGTGAATTTGTGGCGGTACAAACTGCCTTAGACGACACTGCGAACACCTCGTGGTTTATGCAAGATGGTGCCCGGCCACATCGCACGGCCGACGTCTTTAATTTCCTGAATGAATATTTCGATGATCGTGTGATTGCTTTGGGCTATCCGAAACATACAGGAGGCGGCGTGGATTGGCCTCCCTATTCGCCAGACATGAACCCCTGTGACTTCTTTCTGTGGGGACACTTGAAAGACCAGGTGTACCGCCAGAATCCAGAAACAATTGAACAGCTGAAGCAGTACATCTCATCTGCATGTGAAGCCATTCCGCCAGACACGTTGTCAAAGGTTTCGGGTAATTTCATTCAGAGACTACGCCATATTATTGCTACGCATGGTGGATAAGTGGAAAATATCGTACTATAGAGTTTCCCAGACCGCAGCGCCATCTGTTGTTGAAAATTGTAACTAATTTCGAAAGTTTGTCTGCCTGAAAATGTACTGTTGTCCCAAGCATATTGCAACAAACGGTGTATTTCTATCGCTGCTCGTTTAGTTTTTATTGCCGTTTCAAATATACCGGTCTTGTTCTTCAGCCACCCCCGCTCAGCCATTTTGAACTTCTTGTCAGGCTCATTTTTTAAACCACTGTATTCCCTTTCGTCTGCGTCATTTGCTGCATTTTTATATTTTCTCCTGTCATCAACTAAATTCAGTTCGTCTTGTGTTATTGAAACATTTCTACTAGGCCTTGTCTTTTTACCTATTTCATCCTCTGCTGCCTTCACTATTTCATGGCGCAAAGCTATTCATTCGTCTTCAAGTGTATTCCTTTCCCCTGTTCTAGTCAACGGTTGCCTAACGCTCCCTTTAAAACTCTCCGCCCGCATCTCGTGGTCGTGCGGTAGCGTTCTCGCTTCCCACGCCCGGGTTCCCGGGTTCGATTCCCGGCGGGGTCAGGGATTTTCTCTGCCTCGTGATGGCTGGGTGTTGTGTGCTGTCCTTAGGTTAGTTAGGTTTAAGTAGTTCTAAGTTCTAGGGGACTTATGACCACAGCAGTTGAGTCCCATAGTGCTCAGAGCCATTTGAACCATTTTTTAAAACTCTCCAAAACGTCTGGTTCTTTCAACTTATCCATGTCCCATCTCTTTAATTTCCAGGTCCCATCTCGTTAATTTCCTGCCTTTTTGCGATTTCTTCAGTTTTAATCTGTAGTTCATAACCGATAAATTATGATCAGAGTCCACACTTGTCCTAGAAAATTTCTTGCAACTTAAAATCTGGTTTCGAAATTTCTTACTATTATATAATAAATCTGAACCCTTTCAGTGTCCCCAGGTCTCTTCCACTTATCGACCGATCAAATATCTATAATTAGTGACAGAAGACTGATAGTGCATCTCAACAATAAGGACAAACAAGATGAAAAGCTGAAACAAAAAAGGTCGGAACAGAAAAACTTGCTTTTTTAAAAAAATAGAGCTGTAGTGCGACCAAATGAGAAGAAACGCAGATGCCAACTAAAAACGCGAAGAACAATTCCACTGGTGATGCCTTAAAATAAAAAATGGCGAAACGTGCCTGGGAGAAATAAAATACAGTGCAGCGAGAGAAGGCCTTCTTTTCTTTACAAAACTTATATTTCGATGTTTGCTGCTTTGGCCACGCAAATGTATTAATATTGAGTTGTTGTTGTCGTGGTATTCAGTCCGAAGACTGGTTTGAAGCAGCTCTCCAAACTACTCTATCCTGTGCAAGCCTTTACATCTCCCAGTAGCTACTGTAACCTAAATCCCTCTGAATCTGCTTACTGCATTTATATTTTGGTCTCCCTCTTCGATTTTTACCCCCTCCATCACGTTTCCCTAGAGTACCAAACTGGTTATCCCTTGACGCCTCAGAATGTGTCCTAGCCCAACCGATCCCTTCTTCTAATCAGCTTGTGCCACAAATTTCTTCTCTCTTCAGTTCTATTCAGAGCCTCCTCATTAGTTATGTGATCTAACCATCTAATCTTTAGCACTCCTAGTTTCTCAATATTAGTCCCCCCACCCTCCTAAATGAACCATGGACAGTGCCGTAGACGGGGAGGCTTGCATGGCTCAGTGATACATTTAGTCGTACCGTAGATGCAACACAATGAAGGGGTATCTGTTGAGAGACCAGGCAAACGCGTGGTTCTTGAAGAGGGGCAGCAGCCTTTTCAGTAGTTGCAGGGGCAACAGTCTGGATGATTGACTGATTGGTCTTGTAACATCAACAAAAAACGGCCTTGCTGTGCTGCTACTGCGAACGGCTGAAAGCAACGGGAAAGTACAGCTGTAATCTTTCCCGAGGACATGCAGCTCTAATGTATGGTTTAGTGATGATTCCGTCCTCTTGGCTAAAATACTTCGGAGGTGAAATAGTCCCCTATGCGGATTTCCTCCTACTCAGGAGGATGTCGTTAGCAGGAGAAGCAAAACTGGCTTTCTTCGAATCGGAGCGTGGAATGTCAGATCCCTTAATCGGGAAGATCAGAAAATTTAAAAATAGAAATGGATGGGTTAAAGTTAGATATAGTGGGAGTTAGTGAAGTTCGGTGGCAAGAGGAACAGGACTTCTGATCAGCTGAATACAGGGTTATAAATACAAAATCAAATAGGAGTAATGCAGGAGTAGGTTTAATAATGAATAAAAAATAGGAACGCGGGTAAGCTACTATGAACAACATAGTGAACGTATTATTGTAGCCGAGATAGACAAGAAGCCCACACCCACCACAGTATTACAAGTTTATATGTCAAATAGCTCCGCAGATGATGAAAAGATTGAAGAAATGTATGATGAGATAAAAGAAATTATTCAGATAGCTAAGGGAGAGAAAATTTGATAGACATGGGGGACTGGAATACGATAGCAGGAAAAGGAAGAGAAGGAAAAGTAGCAGGTGAATATGGACTGGGTGAAAGGAATGAAAGAGGATGCTGCCTGGTAGAATTTTGCACAGAAAACCATTTAGTCATAGCTAGAATCATGAAAGAAGGTTGTACACGTGGAAGAGAGCTGGAGGCAACGGATGGTTTCAGACCGATTATATAATGGTAACACAGAATGTATGACGTTTCCAGGGGTAGATGTGGACTCTGACCACAATTTATTGGTTATAAACTGTAGATTAAAATTGAAGAAACTACAAAAAGGTAGGAATTTAAGAATATGGGACCTGGATAAACTGAAGAACCAGTGATCGTAGAGAGTTTAAGCGCGAATATAAGGGAACGATTGACAAGAGTAGGCCCGCATCTCGTGGTCGTGCGGTAGCGTTCTCGCTTCCCACGCCCGGGTTCCCGGGTTCGATTCCCGGCGGGGTCAGGGATTTTCTCTGCCTCGTGATGGCTGGGTGTTGTGTGATGTCCTTCGGTTAGTTAGGTTTAAGTAGTTCTAAGTTCTAGGGGACTGATGACCATCGATGTTAAGTCCCATAGTGCTCAGAGCCAGCCATGACAAGAGTAGGGGAAAGGAATACAGTAGAAGAAGAGTGGGTAGCTTTGAGTGATGAAATAGTGAAGTCAGCAGAAGGTGAATTAGGTAAAAACAAGAGATATTAAAGATATATTAAATTTAATTGATGAAAAAATAACGTATAAAAATGCATCAAATGAAGCAGACGAAATCGAATACAAACGTCTAAAACATGATACGAACAAGAAGTTCAAAATGGGTGAGCAGGGGTAGCTGAAGAACAAATATAAGGATTTAGAAGCATATTTCACTAGGGGAAAGATAGATACCGCCTGCAGGAAAATCAAAGAGGCCTTTGGAGAAAACAGAAGGAGTTGTATGACTATCAAGAACTCAGATGGAAGACCAGTCGTAAGCAAAGAAGAGAAAACTGAAAAGTGGTAGGAGTATATGGAGGGCCATACAAAGGAGATAAATTGAAAGCGATATTATATAAACTGAAGAGGGCGTAAATGAAGACGGGATGGGAGATATGATTCTGCGAGAAGAATTTGACAGAGCACTGAAATACCTGAGCCGAAGCAGAGCCCCGGGAATGGACGACAGTTCTTCAGACCTGCTGGTAGGCTTGAGAGAGCCGGTCATACGAATGCTCTTCATTCTGTTGTGCAAGATTTATGAGACAGGCGAAATACCCTCAGACTTCAAGAAGAATGTAATAATTGCTATTCCAAATAAAGCAGTCGCTGACAGGTGTGAAAATTATTGAACTATTAGTTTAACGCTATAAGTCATTGTTGTAAACCACTAGCACGAATTCTTTACAGAAGAATGGAGAAACTCGCATAAGATGACCTCGAGCTAAATCATTTTGGATCACAAAGAATTGTAGGAACACGCGAAGCAATATTGACCCTACGACTTATCTTATGAGACATGTTATGGAAAAGACCAACTTACGTTTATAGCAATTGTAGATCTAGAGAAAGCTTTTGACAATGTTGACTGGAATGCACTGTTTGAAATTCTGAAGGTAGCAGGTTTAAACTACAGGAAGCGAAAGGCTATCTAGAATTTGTACGGGAACAAGACGGCAGTTATAAGAGTCGAGGGGCATGAAAGGGAAGCAGTGGTTGAGAAGGGAGTGAGACCAGTTTGTACCATGTCCCCGATGTTATTCAATATGTACACTGAACAAGCAGTAAAGGAAAGCAAAGAAAAAATTGGAATAGGAATTAAAGTCCAGGGAGAAAAAAATAAAAACTTTGAGGTTTGCTGATGACATTGTAATTCTGTCAGTGGCAGCAAAGACTTGGAAGGGCAGTTGAACGAAATGGACAGTGTCTCAAAGAAGAATATAAGCTGAAAATCCACAACAGCAAAACGAGGAGAATGGAACGTGGTCGAATTAAATCAGGTGGTACTGAGAGAATTAGATTAAGAAGTGAGACACTTAAAGTAGTCGATGAGTTTCACTATTTGGCCAGCAAAATAAGATACGATTATCGAAGTACAGAGGATATAAAATAAAGACTGGCATTGGCAAGAAAATTGTTTCTGAAGAAAAGAAATTTGTTGACATCGAGTATAGTTTTAGGTGTCAGGAAGTTTTTTCTGAAAGTATTTGTATGGAGTGTAGCCATGTACACCGGCCGGTGTGACCGAGCGATTCTAGGCGCTTCAGTCCGGAACCGCGCTGCTGCTACGGTCGCAGGTTCGAATCCTGCGTCGGGCATGGATGTGTGTTATGTCCTTAGGTTAGTTTGGTTTAAGTAGTTCTAAGACCAGGGGACTGACGACCTCAGATGTTAAGTCCCATAGTGCTTAGAGCCATTTGATCCATTTTGTAGCCTGTACGGAAGTGAAACATGGACGATAAACAGTTTAGACAAGAAGCGAATAGAAGGTTTTGAAGTATGATGCTACAGAAGAATAGTGAGGAACTTATAAAAAGTACTGTGGCTAACAGCGGCTGCATCTGCACACAGTGAAGGTGCAAGGTTCCATTGAGATGGCATTCAGTGTTCGTCAGCCTTATAAACCTGTTATTATTTAGCGTTATCTACCAAGTCCACCATCTGTCGTGTTCGCCAGCTATCTGACCGCTCCATTATCGGTAGTAGTAGGTTTATGGGAAACGGTTGTACAAAGTACATGAATTTCTGAATTGTGAGTTCAGATACCCCTTATTCTTGGAAAATGGAGTGAATAAGCTATTGGGAGGATATAAAACTGTTTTCATTTTAAGAGATTAAGATACTGAATACAACGTAAGTATTTCGGGTATACATTGTGCGCAGTATAGTCGAAACTACATGATTAAGAGCAGAATTATCTGGAGTTACCACTGAAATAAGCATCAGCGGCGATGACCCAAACAGTGTTGTCATCCTTCAGTATTGGGCGCGAAACTGCGGGCGCCGGCGTAAATTTTTCGGGCAATCATATCCCCACCTGATGCGCATCGCTATCTTTCAGATATCTGCATTAGGTGGGATTATTACGCTTCTTATGTAAATGACCTTTCACGCAGCAAATAAAAGTTTGCCATGACGATGCTTCAAATTCTACTGCAAATAAATTTGAGGACCTCCGGCCGCAAAATTCTAATGCCATCCACTTTAGAGTAGTAGTTTTTATACAGAGATGACGGAAGTCGCCGGACAGCGATATGCACATATACCTATGGGACAGTATACTCGAGGAAAACGCGAGGTATAAAAAGGCTGTGCATTAGCGGAGCTGTCTTTCGTATGCAGGTGATTCATGTGAAAAGGTTTCCGATGTATTAAGGCCGCACGACGGCAATTAGGATTTTTAACGAGGAATGGTACTTGGAACTAGACGCATAGGATATTACATTTCGGAAATTATTCAATATTTCAAGATCCACAGTGTTGAGAGCGTGCCGACAAAACCACATTTCAGGCATTACCTCTCACCACGGACAACGCAGTATCTTATAGCCTTCACTTCACGACGAGAGTAGTGAAATTTGCGTAGTGCTACCATACAAGCAACACTACGAGAAATAACAGCAGAAATCAGTGTGGGATGTACGACGAACGTATCTGCCTGGTCAGTGCGGCGAAATTTGGCGTTAATGGGCTATGGCAGCAGACGACCGACGCGAGTGGCTTTGCTAACAGCACAACATCGCCTGCAGCGCCTCTCCTAGGCTCATGACCATATCGATTGGATCCTAGACGACTGGAAAATCGTGGCCTGGTCAGATGAGTCCAAATTTCAGTTGGTAAAAGCTGATGGTAGGATTGGAGTGTGACACAGTCCCCACGAAACCATGGGCCCAGGTTGACAACAAGAGACAGTGCAAGTTGGTGGTGGCTCCATAATGGTGTGGGCTGCGTTTACATGGAATGAATTGGGTCCTCCAGTCCAACTGAACCGATCACTGGCTGGAAATGGCTATGTTCGGGTACTTGGAGTCCATTCGCAGACATTCTTAGTCTTCATATTCCTAAACAACCATGGAATTTTTATGGATGACAATGCACTATGTCAATGGACCACAAGTGTGTGCGACTGGTTTGAAGAACAATCTGGACAATTCGAGGGAATATTTTGGCCACCCAACTCGCCCAACACGAATCCCATCGAACATTTATTGGACATAATCGAGAGATGGCTACAGTACCAATCGATTACTGCTAGTGTGGCGCTCGTCCTAAACAGTATCCCATACGAGCGAACCAGTTGAGTCTTTACTTGTGGTTACTTGTACTTTAGCTACTGGGGCTATGCAAAGGTCTGTTTAAGAAGAACAGCTCGATGTAGTCATAGCGTCGAGCCGCGCACATCTGCTTTCATGCCCTGCAGCTAACTCGGTGCAAATAATAATCTGTAGCTGTGATCCTGCAGTCAAATAGTCTATGCGTTGATTGGATTTGGGAGTTAATAAATTACACAGAAATACAAAATAAAAGTTAAATGATTAATTGAATAACAATGGTTCTATTCTAACATCTGTAATTGATATAGACTACAGAGCATTGTATTGAGTAATGACTATTCAAGAAAGGGCATCTCAAATAAAAGGGAAGGAGTCCTACAATATTCAGTTAAAATACAGACAGCAAATACCCTTATCAAATGCAGTAATGTTATGTTGAAAGTGTTACGAGAACGTTTAAAGAAAAAAAAGCTAAATTGTCATTGAACACATGCAAAAACTAAGTCTATTTTTTAATCACTCTACACGAAATTTCACCAGCTCAGGACAGTTCAGAGTTCAAAATGATGATTCACAAATTAACACACACGATTCAAAGAATAATAACTCATACTCTGTCTGTTCTCACTTCCATAAATCAAGCGGTTAATGTTAGAGTCCTCCTCTGGAACACACTCAAACCTTTCGAAATCTAAGTCCCTTCAGAAGTTAGCAGCCGTTCACCACCCAGGATGAACTAGACGATCAAATCACTCACGTTACTGCAAACAGGTCTGCCTTCTTTCAAGAGTGGCATAAATGTCCCGAATCGCTCCACTGAGCTCTTCACTCGAAAATTCCCAGTCTGCACTTGACTTCCGTGGTGTTCCGCTACTATCTGCTTTTCCATTGGCTGAAGGCCATCCTCACCAAAAACACATCGTTCTAGACATGATTTGACTCATCTTGACCACTTTCCCTCAATAAATATATAACAATAATATTTAAATAAAATAAATTTCCAACAGTCAATCGCAGACAATGCACAATGAATATAAGTGAAGGTTTCTTCATTGATAAATAAGCCAGAATTATTGAGCAGTGTGCTCATGATAAATGACAACAGATTGTCATTAAATATATTTTAAACAACTATTTATGCCTTCTTGGCAGAAACGTCTTTTGGTTCTCTTTTCAATTGTGGAGTTCACTAACATATGCAGTTGACCAATTTTAAATTATCACTGTTTTTTTAATATCACAATCAACAATTAAAGTACTAAACTGCTCATTAAATAAATCCACAACTATGACAAAATATGAGGTACTGGTGCTGTGTTCATTTGCTGTGTAAATGTGAATACTACGTTCTGACAACCGTTTGCATAATGAAAAACATCTAAAAGACGTCGTAAATAAATAAATAAAATAGTTACAGATACGTAGCATTCAGGGATGATAGCCATAGTGCAATGCTATAATTTGAGATTTCGTTTGTTGAACTCGCAGGAAGCTATTAAATCTTGCTGATTCAAAGGTTCATTGTGTAAATGTTATTCGCTGTGAAATATTAACTTCTGTAGTTTTAAAGATATTGAAATATTGACTTGCAGCTGTATGTGCCTCATTGTTCTGAGATCACAGATGTATACAGATTCGCATTAATATCTGATTTTGAGTTATTATAGACTCTCCAAGCGCTTTAAGACGTCATCTTTCAGTTCATCTCAGAGTCCACCTTTGCTAGTTATTCCACATTCTGCCAGCAAGCGACCGTTGTCCAGCTCTCTTGTCCTGGGGTTTATCCACATCTGTTCTTCGTCCTGGGCCGACCTGGAGCAGCTGCTGCGGTCCGCCCTCAGCTGTAGAGGCAGCATCGCTCATTATTTTTGCAGGGTACTTCCAACGGCTTGTTGAGTCCATGCCACGGCGAGTGGCTGCACCGCCCTGAGCAAAAAGTGGTCCGACACGATACTAGGAGGTATCCTATGACTTTTGTCGCCTTAGTGTAATGTGGGAAATTAGAATTTTGCTAAAGAATTGGTGATAGGGGAAGGAATGGCTGAAAATCGAAGCAACGTCAGAAGTTAATATAGGCCTATATCCAAATCAACAATAAACACGTCACATTAATTAAATCATTCATTCTGTAGATCCTGTCTAAAAAGAGAACCTTCAGCGATGTGGAACAAGTCTATGTAACACCAATATTTATTTTCAGGCCTGCTCTATAACGTGGTTTGAGTGAATTAATTTACTTTGGCTGTTTATCTTGATTATTATCCATAGGTTCACCACAGCGGCTTACATCGTCAAGAGTTACCATGACAATAAAACACAACCTTGCAAGCTTTTCAGGATTTTAATTATTAGAATCACAGGCCTTTCTCACATTTATCTTGATTTCCCAAAGTAAAAACATTGGTTGAACCCACCTAGTACTAGCTGTAAAACCAAGTAAAGCCCCTGTGTGCATCCTTCCACCTTAGTCCCTGACATTGTCTAGTATGATCTGTACGATCACGAAAAGTAACGAATTGCAGTAGGTTTCTGTTGGTTACCAAGGTACCTCGGTATCATGAAAACGACATCAGAAGTTCGTGCGGCGATGGTGTTCTGTAATCACGGTCCCATCACCAGAGAGTAGTACAAGCCATCATGTAGACAGCCCAGTACAAATTAACAACCATTCATATCAAAACCTGGATTGGTTCAAATGGCTCTAAGCACTATGGGACTTAACATCTGAGGTCATCAGTCCCCTGTCCACCCCGGTAGCTGAGTGGTCAGCGCGACAGACTGTCAATCCAAAGGGCCCGGGTTCGATTCCCGGCTGGTTCGGAGATTTTCTCCGCTCAGGGACTGGGTGTTGCGTTGTCCTGATCATCATCATTTCATTCCCATCGACGCGCAAGTCGCCGAAGTGGCGTCAAATTGAAAGACTTGCACCAGGCGAACGGTCTACCCAACGGGAGACCCTCGTCACACGACATTTCATTTCATCACTCCCCTAGACGTAGAACTACTTAAATCTAACTAACCTTAGGACATCACACACATCCATGCCCGAGGCAAGATTCGTACCTGCGGCCGTAGCAGCAGCGCGGTCCAGACTGAAGCGCCTAGAACCGCTCGGTCACAGCGGCCGGCTAAAACCTGGATTCAAAACCAGAAACCATATACAGAATCACGGAAATTCCCGTTACAAACTTGCAGAAACTATAAAGCGTAATAAGTAAATATTTTGTATAGGAATCCATGCCCAGAAACAGAACGGAAACGTCCGTTCTACGACAGTCTCAGCTCGAGTGTTTAACTCCTCCATTTCTGCTTGAGGACCTAAATGGGGCGTGACAATTACTAGATAACAATTCGATTGGAAACATTCATTTATCACTTAAGTAGATTTGTTTGTATTAACAGCTAAACTTTGCGTATTGAGGCTATTCCAAAACAAAAAAGAACCCAGCCTACTGTACCCACAGAACAGTACTGATGCATTACAACAGCAGCTCGAGGTAGAGATCACCAAAGTTGTTACAGACATTGTACTTACGAAGCGTGTTTTGGTACACATTCTCCATCCCACCTGGTGTCTTCAGCTTCTAGTGCAACGGACAGAACTCAATCTTCCTCTGTCTCTACAGGCGTCCAGTAAATTAAATTTGCATACGAGCCAGCAAAAAGTAGTACAGGTCATCCTGTCTACCCTACTGCATACCAGGACAAGCAACTCTGACACTTTTCTCTTTCCTTCAGCAGACGTGGACGTAATGAAACCACCGTAAAACGGAAGCGGTACATTTCAGGATATGGATTCCTATTCAAAATGTGACGTACTCACTCCGCTTTACAAGTCTTAGAGCTGCTGTTGTAATGCATCAGTACTGTTCTGTGGGTACAGTAGGCTGGGTACTTTTTAGTTTTGGAATAGCCTCAATACGTAAAGTTTAGCTGTTAATACAAACAAATCTACTTAAGTGATAAATGAGTGTTTCCAATCGAATTGTTATCTAATAATTGTCACGCCTCATTCAGTTCCTCAAGCAGAAGTGGATGAGTTAAACACTCGAACTGAGACCGTCGTAGAACGGAAACGATATGTTTCTGGGCATGGATTCCTATACAAATTATTTACTTATTACGCTTTACAATTTCTGCAAGTTTGTAACGGTAATTTCCGAACACCATGTATTATTACACCCTGTATTAATGAACAAGCTTAACGTACTTGGCAGGTAAGGAACTGCGTGCACTCGCCGATACAGAACAAGAAGCAAGTTTCTTAATCTGCCTCACAGATGATGTAGATTGTTAATTTTTTCTTTGGCCATCAGACTAGCGTTTGCAGCACAACGCAACACACTTTCCTGTGGCAAACTTTTCATCTTACAAAACTTCCTTTGTTATTCGGTGGATATACACACATCAAAATGTTTTGCATCACCCCGGTTCCGAGAACTCCTGAAGATAGACATTGACTGTGGATATTGTATCACAGACACAGTCCCTTTGACTGTTCAGAGATGTCACTAAACCCACCCAAAGATGTCGATTCCCGGCGGGGTCACGGATTTTCTCTGCCTCGTGATGACTGGGTGTTGTGTGCTGTCCTTAGGTTAGTTAGGTTTAAGTAGTTCTAAGTTCTAGGGGACTGATGACCATAGATGTTAAGTCCCATAGTGCTCAGAGCCACCCAAAGATGTAAATAAACAGGCATCAGCAGCGCCTATTAGACGGAGGGGGTCCGACAGCCGATCGGTTCCAGTCATTCCACCAGGAAGGGGGTACACGGCTCTTGTTGTCTGTAGTTCAACCATGCCTAGACGGTCATTACCGTGAACCAAAGCAATGTTGCTCGGACATGAAGGAGATACAGAGAGACAGGAACTGTCGATGACTTGCCTCGCTCAGGCCGCCCAAGGGCTACTACTGCAGTGGATTACCGCTACCTATGGGTTATGGCTCGGAGGAATCCTGACAGCAAAGCCACCATATTCAATATGTTTTTCGTGCAGTCACAGGACGTCGCGTTACGACTCAAACGGTTCGCAGTAGGCTGCTTAATGGGCAACTTCACTCCCAACGTCCATGGCGAGGTTCATCTTTGCAATCACGACACCTTGCAGCGCGATACAGTTGGGCCCAACAACATGCCGAATGGACCGCTCAGGATTGGCTTCACGTTCTCTTCACCTATGAGTGTCGCATATTCCTTCAACAAGACAATCGTCGGAGACGTGTTTGGAGGCAACCCGATCGTGTTGAATGCCTTAGACACACAGTCCAGCAAGTGCAGCTAGGTGGAGGTTCCCTGCTGTTTTGGGGTGGCGTTATGTGGGGCCTACGTATGCCGCTGGAGGTCGTAGAAGGCGCCGTAACGGCTGTACGATACATGAATGCCATCCTCCGACCGACAGTGCAACCATATCGGCAGCATATTGGCGAGACATTCGTCTTCATGGACGACAATTCGTGCCCCCATTGTGCACATCTTGTAATGACTTCCGTCAAGATAACGACATCGCTCGACTAGAGTGGCCAGCATGTTCTCTAGGCATGAAAAATGGCTCTGAGCACTGTGGGACTTAACTTCTGAGGTCATCAGTCCCCTAGAACTTAGAACTACTTAAACTAACCTAAGGACACCACACACATCCATGCCCGAGGCAGGATTCGAACCTGCGACCGTAGCGGTCGCGCGGTTCCAGACTGTAGCGCCTAGAACCGCTCGGCTACAACGGCCGGCTTCTAGGCATGAACCCGATCGAACATGCCTGGGATATATTGAGAAGGGCTGTTTATGGACGACGTGACCCAGCAACCACTGTGAGGGATCTACGGCGAATCGCCGTTAAGGAGTGGGACAATCTGGACCAACAGTGCCTTGATGAACTTGTGGATAGTATGCCACGACGAATACAGGCATGCAGCAATGCAATTGGGTATTATAGGTACCGGTGTGTACAGCAATCTGGACCACCACCTCTGAAGGTATCGCTGTGTGGTGGTGAAACATGCAATGTGTGGTTTTCATGAGTAATAAATAGGGCGGGATTGATGTTTATGTTGGTCTCTATTCCAGTTTTCAATACATGCTCCGGAGCTCTGGGAACCGATGTGATGCAAAACTGTTTTTGATGTGTATATAACAGTCTCCGTGTTTCCCTATTGTTTTTACTCTCTACAGCTCCTTCTAGTACCATGAATTTAGACCCTGATGTAACACGTCCTATCATCTTCTCCCTTCTTCTAGTAGAATTTTTTCCACACATTTCTTTCCTCGCCGATTCTGCTGAGAACCTACCCATTTATTATTTTTCAAATCACTTAATATTCACCGTCCTTCTGTAACATGACGTCTGAAACGGGTCGGTTCACCACTTTTCCGGTTTTCTTACAGTCAATTACTTATTTGCATACAACGCTCTCTCCAGACGTACATTATCAGATATTTCTTCTTTAAATTAAGCCCTATGTTTGATACTTTGGAACGCTTTTGATCAAGCACTGCAGAGGAGTGTAGTCAGTACAATCGTAATTTGAGGAATATCAGCCACACAGTCCCGAAAACAGTCAAGTGGACAGATTGTGAGAGGTTCAAAAATGGCTCTGAGCACTATGGGACTTAACTTCTAAAGCCATCAGTCCCCTAGAACTTAGAACTACTTAAACCTAACTAACCTAAGGACATCACACACACCCATGCCCGAGGCAGGATTCGAACCTGCGACCGTAGCGGTCGCGAGATTCCAGACTGTTGCGGCTAGAACCGCTCGGTCACTCCGGCCGTCGATTGTGATAGGTGTTATACTTCTTTTTACCGGAGGTGTCTTTGATATTAGAGATGATAGTATTTTGAGTATCTTTGATATCTTTGGTAAATGTCTCAGCATCTCTCCCGAAATACCCACTACAAGTAGCTTCCAAACATCTGACAGCAGTCAAAGCGATTTTAAGTACTCACAATCAGTAGCTAACCATCATGTGCCTGAGAACAGCAGTCACAATTGGACTGCGTCCTGACTGGTGTAGTGTTTGTCTGAACACCAAACAATTAACTGTAAAATTGTTTTAATTTTAGTATTTACCACGCTACAAGGATAACAAGTTCCATTTCTGATTGAAGCTGCAACACTCTGTCATCTATTAGCTGTGGTGTGTAACAGTGCCTCATTGCAAAGTAAAAGTTTGCAGTATTTATCTGGATTAAACAAGCGCTGAATGCGACACTCGATAACAGTACTGAAGACGACTCAACTTCAGGGAAGAAAATCAACGAATGGACATCAGAATAAAATATATAAGCTGCATTCACAAACAAACGAACCAGAGGTTATAAAATGAAAACTGCAGAAGGGATCGTAATGCCATTTCCTGTGGAAGAAGAGGTGGTCGCTATAAGAAATCTCAGGTCCCAAACCCACCGCTAGAAGCTCATGGACGTACAGCCACGTGACGAAAGAGCGAGCAAGTGCATGCGTCGACCGTCCACTGCGCTTAGTCGCGCTGAAAACGGTGATATGGAGGCTTCAAAAGAAGATAAAAGCGGTGTAGTGCTTTTCCTAACAGCAAAAGGAGAGCAGGGGACAGAAATCATCAAAAAATGGCCCACTCCGCTCAGAATAACGTGGCCGGTAGATGCGCATTAGGCAAGGAAAATGTAGGGAGAGCATTAGTGGTGGGGGTTGCGGGCAGAAACTGTAGGAGAAATGCCAACTGCTGGAGGGGAAGTGCTGTTCTAAACTGAAGCCTATGCTCACATTTTTTGTAAATATTAAGTAGAGACCCTCCACGCCCACACTTGCATGGTGACCATTCAAAAAGGTCTATCATCTCTGCTTTGGTTAATATATGAAAAGAATTCCATTGAAAATGCAGCTATTTATTTTCACCTGGCTTTTTAACCATTTGTAACTTTCAGATAAGCGTCATGAGTGACGAATTTTGAGTAAAACCTACATTTCTCTTCTTGCCATGCTAGAATTTGCTTCTTTTGCCAAAAAACAGTGGAGCTTACATGGTGTCATCTCACTAACATGTTGTGTAGGCGTAATTGCTAGTGAATCCTGAAACAGGGGTTTATTATGTTTATTAGGTGAGGTAAACAGGAAAAGAAAGGTTAGTAGCTTATGAAGAAGCATATCCTTGGTACAAAATAGACGTGTAATGTTTTCACTTGTGTTTCTCGTTTCGCTAGCTATCGATGGCCCTTAAAAATTACATTCTTTCATCGAAAAAGTATGTAGTTTGTAGAATAACACGGTGGATAATAAAGTTTTGCATAATAACCATATGGAAAAATACACTTCTCTTTGCATGCCATTAATTGCCATCTCATTTCGATATTTCAAACCGTTTAAGAAATATGAAGAATGTCGTTGATATTTCACTCTGGCGCGATCGCATGTGAGTGTGCTACATCAAATCAATTGTTTTGAGATTGGTGACGGATAGACCTCCACCAAAGTCTAAAGGAAAATAAAATATCTTAGATAAATTTCATATGAAGCAACATATTATGTAGTATGCACGAAATGTAAAATCATAACGACCTCTATTTTTCATTGCAAACTTTTCCGAATTTCGCGCAGTGTCTTACTTCCATGGAAGTATCACAGTAACTAAGATCCTTAACGAAATGATGTGCACATCATGATAAATCTGGCATACAAAGCTATAAGTAACGCAAAATGATAAGTTTTTTACCCAATAATTTCCGTAAAATCGTTTGAGAAAGACTGCAGGGCGTGTGCCTCAGTTCTCTCATTGCCGACTGTCCATAAGGTGGCAAACACTGGCAGCCTCACCTTCCAAACAAAAGAATGAACTCGCCCAGCGCTTTAGACAAAAACTGGTTACTGTCCATAGGGCACCGTATCTGGCACGGAAGGAGCATTGCATGTCAGTTGCAAAGGTCAAAATGTGGCACATACGAGGGTCACTCCAAAAGAAATGCACACTATTTTTGTAAAAATACAGTTTTCATTCTGCATGTGTGAAAGTTTTACAGTGTGTAGATACATCCTTCCTGCTTGTTTTCAAACTTAGTTCAACCTGTTCCCATGAGTGGAGCCGTCACAGCATGTCTTCAAGATGGCTGCTACACTTGAAGTTCGTCAGAAGCAACGTGCTCTCATAGAATTCCTGTGCTGTGAAAACAAGACAGTGGGAAACATCCACAAGAGGTTGAAAAAGGTGTTTGGAGATGCTGCTATCGATCGCAGTACAGTTAGTTGGTGGGCAAGCAGGTTACGTGGTGAAAGCGGGCACGGCAATATTGAGGATTGTCCTCGCAGCGGCAGGCCTCGCACTGCACTCACTCCAGACAATGTGCAGAGAGTTAACGAATTGGTGACTGCTAACAGACGTATCACAGTGAACGAATTGTCATGCTACGTTGGAATAGGGAAGGAAGTGGTTTTGCAGAATACTGAAACTGTTGGAGTTAAAAAAGCTTTGTGCCAGGTGGGTTCCCAGGATGTTGACAGTGGCTCACAAAGAAACAAGAAAAACAGTATGCAGCGAACTTTTGGAACAGTACGAGAATGGTGGAGATGAATTTCTTGGAAGAATTGTGACAGGCGATGAAACACGGGTCCACCATTTTTCACCAAAGACGAAGAGGCAATCAATGGAGTGGCACCATGCAAATTCACCCAAGAAAAAAAATTCAAGACCACACCTTCTGCTGGAAAAGTTATGGCTACGGTGTTTTTCGATTCCGAAGGATTCTTGCTTGTGGACATCATGCCAAGTGAAACCACCATAAATTCTGATGCATATGTGATGACACTGAAGAAATTTCAAGCTCGATTGTGTCGTGTTCGACCACATCGGCAAAAGCAGGATGTTTTGCTGTTGCACGACAATGCACGGCCACATGTCAGTCAAAAAACCATGGAAGCGATCACAAAACTCGGATGGACAACGCTGAAACACCCGCCTTACAGTCCTGACCTGGCTCCATGTGACTATCATCTCTTTGGGAAAATGAAAGACTCTTTTCGTGGAACAAGGTTTGAAGATGACTCCCTTGTGCACGCTGCTAAACAATGGCTCCAACAGGTTGGTCCAGAATTTTACCGTGCGGGTATACAGGCACTGGTTCCAAGATGGCGTAAGGCAGTTGAGAGGGATGGAAATTATGTAGAGAAATGAAAATATTGTTCCTAAAGGATGTATCTACACACTTTAAAATTTTAAAACATGTACAATAAAAGATGGATTTTTTAAAAAATAGTGTGCATTTCTTTTGGAGTGATCCTCGTATGATTCAAGGAAGGACGGATGTCATTGGCTGATGATGCATGACCTGGCGTTCCGTTTCTGATCTGAAACTACAGCACCCAAGAAAGTGGAGATGCAACCACCCCAGGCGTTGCTTTACATGTGGCGTGTAGCAATGGCCCATTGCAAAATAAACTTGCATTATTCCACACCGCACTACCGCTGCCATTGTCCAGCGCATGGATGTCTTCATTATTGGAGACCGGAAAGTTACGGTGGCAGACATTGCCCCAGGGATCAGACTGAGCGTAGGCATTACAACAGCGCACCTGATGATGGTAACATGGTCGATTACCGAAATATTGTGTCCTATGCACACTCATACCAGGCTGTTCACCCGAGATTTATTTCGTCATTCTTGTGGATGACCTCACACTTTTCGTTATTTAGGATCAATTGTCAACTTTTGCACCATACAGATATCTTTTATAAATCATTTGCAATTTGTTTTGATCTTCTGATGACTTTATTAGACGATCAACGACAGCATCATCTGCAAACAACCCAAAACGGCTGCTCAGATTGTCTCCTAAATCGTTTATACAGATAAGGAGCAGCAGAGGGCCTATAACACTACCTTGTGGAAAGTCCGAAATCACTTCTGTCTTACTCGATGACTTTCCGTCAATTACTATGAACTGGGACCTCTCTGACAGGAAATCACGAATCCAGTCACATAACTAAGACGATATTCCATAATCACGCAATTTCACTACAAACCAATTATGTGGTACAGTGTGAAAAGGCTTCTGGAAATCTAGAAATACAGAATCAATTTGGTCAATAGTACTCAAGACTTCGTGTGTGTAAAGAGCAAGTTGTATTTCACAAGAAAGATGTTTTCTAAATCCGTGTTGATTGTGTGAATTGACCGGTCTTTTCGACATAATTCATAACGTTCTTCCATGAATTTCCTTTCCCTGAACTCCTTCCACTGTTAACAAACCCACTACATCCCATTGCTCTTCTCCTGAAGCCTCTATTTCTATGTTTCCAGCGCTGCTTAGTACAGTGAATGCTCGACACATGCAGCGGTTTTCATTTAACAACCTCCGCCTCTTGTTTTTTTTAATTCACAATACATTAAATAATACCTGCTTAAATTATTATTAGTAACTTCCGCAAAAAGGCTGTAAATAATGATCCGTGTTCCAGCGGTCCTTTGTACAGTTAAAATGACAGTGTTACCGGTGCGCACCTAATACGTTCCAAAATGGCGCGCATAAAAACGGGATTCTTCCGGGTCTGTACCTCGGTTTCTGTTGGTGACAGAAAGACCGGGTCCAGTGTTTTGGATAGGCCTTCAGCTAGAGACTATTAGTGTACCCAACGGAAGGTAGTGTCACTATACGACGATACACGTTTTAACGTATGAATATTACAAACTTCCTCCTGCTTAACCAGTTGGAATAAATCGATTGGTTCTTTTTGCATTTGATGTGGCCTGCTGTGGGCCTTGACAGGCTGATGGAGGCTCCATTGGTTCATGGGTGATTTCTTAGAAAACCCAAAAAAGGGTTTTTTTGCCATTTTTCCGTACAAGAACCGAGCCATAGAATACAAGACTGCTTTGCACAGAAAATGCCTTAAATGCTTAGATATATTCTAAGACCCTGATCTCGAACTACCTTGACCATTTTCTGGGTATCATTATCCATTTCCGAGACACATAGGTTCAAAACTATACTACTTCCACACGTAAAATACGCACACAAAATCCGGTGTGAGACGTAAATATGGTTTATAAGGTGACGTAGCACTGAGAAATATGTTATAAAGCGTCTCCGTTATCGTCAGAATTGTTCTGGGAACCCGATATTGTTGGTACTGAAGCACATGCATAATTTTTATGCGTGTAAAATCCTGTCTGAGGTGTAAAATTAGTTTTGCGTCATTTTAGTTTCACATTAGGAAATATAAAAATTTACTTACCCATAAAGTTCTTTTCATATGAGTGACAAGTCCAGCCGTTTCAGGGAAAAGAAGTGAACCAGCGGAAGAATGCTCCAATCGGAATACAAAAAAGGCGAATATGCTCATGTTTAAAAGACTGACCGAAAAGTGGAGTACCAGTTGTCTCATTCTTCCACAGCACCTTTAAAAATTTCCACAAAAATTTGGCAAGAGCACATATTCGCGTTCTTTTGTGCTGAGAGAGGAGGAGAAAGCGGTGTTGGGAAACAGATGGAGAGCAATAAATACTGGACGATAGTAGACAATGGTTGTGGTATAGAAAGAGGCAAGGAGACAATGGCAGTGTGTGAGAAAGTGGGGTACACGGAGGCAGTGGAACATAGTTGACGGTGGCAACAGTTCTAGGAAAAGTGTGAAGGAGACTATGGCAGTTGTAGAGGAACTAAGAGAAAAACAAAGTGAATGTAGGTTTGACCAAGGGATAACGAGACACAACCTATTACAATGACAACAGGAAGAGAGAGTTAATGACAGTGAAAAGAGACAGCAGCATTGGAAAGGAATGAATGAGATATTAGCAGTTAGAGAGAGCAAGACAATGACAGTGAGAGGAGACAGTAGTAGAAGGAAACTGTGGCTGTGCGACAGGAGACAGTGACAGTTACGAAGACACAAAGACATAATGACAATGAGTTGAGCTGAATGAGGCGTAGTGGCTGGGTATGAGCGACTTACATCGCTGGACTAGAGGGCGCGAGCGAGTCACTAGGGGAGCTCATGAGAGAGAGAGGTGAGCTGCGTGTTAAAAAGACTGCGAATATGTTCAAATACCAAAGTTTTGGGGACATTTTAAAGACGCTGAGGAAGGTAGGACATTTTTATTTTATTATTTTTATTTTTTTATTTTATTTTATTTTTTTATTTTTTTTGCTCCGAAGGAAACATTTTTTCATTGCTATAATAAAAGTAATAAAGTACGAATTTAGTCATTCAGTTGCCAATCTCATTTCGGTAATCTTTTATAGTCTACTTTTCAACGTCTTCTTAGCGTAGTGTACTGCAAGTCGACTAAAACAGGCTCCCTACCTGCTCAGTAATTGCTCCCATTTAAGTTTTTAGGAAGAGAATTAATTAAAACAGTAGAGTTCAGCAAGCAATTAAATTTCCAAGCATTTTGTGCAAGGTTATTAATATTTAGGAGACGTCATAAAATACTGAAATAGTGCTATAAACCATCGCTACAAAGCTGTGAGCATTTAAAAACGCCCTCCCTGAACATGTTTGACTTGATTTGATTTGAGTAATCTCTATTCAGTTTAACAACCGACTATATTCATGCGCAATGATAACATGTGTCTAACTATTGTAGCCTCAAGTGTCACGAACTTATCTAACTCGTAGTTTTAGAAAACCAGGCGTCTCGATGTTTGCGCGCGCTCCCATCAACTGCTGCGTACGGCTGGCTTCCTTCATCAGCTGCTCGAGAGGGTCAGCATCCCGCTAAGGTGCCTTTCCTAGTCCGTGTCTTGTTCCGCTCACCCTAACAACGTTTACATGCCACACAAATTCCGGGAGACGGAAAGTGAGTTTCGGAACCATTTTTCGTTGCCGTTTTTATATCCTAAAGCCTGAAGCTCTTTTGCTAGACCGGTCAAATAATGCCTCTGAAAATCAGCTGTTCCACGTTCTTGTTTAGACAACACAAAGGGTGTCACTCTTCAGTTAAATATTAGTAGTGGACAACTTCATGCTAGAACTAATTTTTCTATTTCTCCTTCACTACACAATAATCACTCCGTGCAAATTGGACGAAATTTTTCAAAAACAAGACGTAATCGGACAGCCCGAGAACTTTTCAAAAACGATTGGGCGTTTACATGGGAGCGAAAATCGATTGTGGACATGGAAACCTGGCAGCTGGACTCTTGTTTCCTGTAACGGTTTACGAAATCCGTTTTTGGGTAAACATAGTGAATGTCATTCGCCTGCCTTAAGACAGCGTCAGTTCAAATGGTTCAAATGGCTCTGAGCACTATGGAACTTAACTTCTGAGGTCATCAGTCCCCTAGAACTTAGAACTACTTAAACCTAACTAACCTAAGGACATCACACACATCCATGCCCGAGGCAGGATTCGAACCTGCGACCGTAGCGGTCACGCGGTTCCAAACTGAAGCGCTTAGAACCGCACGGCCACACCGGCCGGCCAGCGTCAGTTCCACTTCTCTGCTACCAAGAAACTTTCCGGTCAGTCGCTCTTCACATTGCTGTCTTGCTTTTGCAAATTAAACCTCTTCGTGGCTCATATTCCTAAAAACTGCTATGTTACTTCTTTATCAAAATAAATCGTTACAGTTTTATCTGTTTACAACTACAATAGTTTAAATCTCTACACAGGGTGTTACAAAAAGGTACGGCCAAACTTTCAGGAAACAGTCCTCACACACAAATAAAGAAAATATGTTATGTGGACATGTGTCCGGAAACGCTTAATTTCCATGTTAGAGCTCATTTTAGTTTCGTCAGTATGTACTGTACTTCCTCGATTCACCGCCAGTTGGCCCAATTGAAGGAAGGTAATGTTGACTTCGGTGCTTGTGTTGACATGCGACTCATTGCTCTACAGTACTTGCATCAAGCACATCAGTACGTAGCATCAACAGGTTAGTGTTCATCACTAACGTGGTTTTGCAGTCAGTGCAAAGTTTACAAATGCGGAGTTGGCAGATGCCCATTTGATGTATGGATTAGCACGGGGCAATAGCCGTGGCGCGGTACGTTTGTATCGAGACAGATTTCCAGAACGAAGGTGTCCCGACAGGAAGACGTTCGAAGCAATTGATCGGCGTCTAAGGGAGCACGGAACATTCCAGCCTATGACTCGCGACTGGGGAAGACCTAGATCGACGAGGACACCTGCAACGGACGAGGCAATTCTTCGTGCAGTTGACGATAACCCTAATGTCAGCGTCAGAGAAGTTGCTGCTGTACAAGGTAACGTTGACCACGTCACTGTATGGAGAGTGCTACGGGAGAACAAGTTGTTCCGTACCATGTACAGCGCGTGCAGGCACTATCAGCAGCTGATTGGCCTCCACGGGTACACTTCTGCGAATAGTTCATCCAACAATGTGTCAATCCTCATTTCAGTGTTGCTGTGTGTTTCCATTCCATGATTAATGCGATTTGAAGAGAAGTAATAAAATGAGCTCTAACATGGAAAGTAAGCGTTTCCGGACACGTGTCCACATAACATATTTTCTTTCTTTGTGTGTGAGGAATGTTTCCTGAAAGTTTGGCCGTACCTTTTTGTAACACGCTGTAAATAAAAATGCAAATGTTCGTTTGTTCAAAATCGTATGTTTCCGAAAGTTCTTGACCGACTAATTTGAAATTTTGATACAACATTGCATCCTAATACAGGCCTGTTTTTAGGTAACGTAAGACATAACACCACTTTCATTTCGTAAACGGTTACACATATCGTAACGCTGTTTTCGGCGAATGTTAGAACGTCGAGGGGGACGTTATGGTTTTGTTTGGTTAATACTTTTAGCGCTGGTATCAAGTAGGACAGGGCTTCCCAACGTGTGGTCCGCGAACCCCTTAGGGGTCCCCCGGCTCTTTCTAGGGGGTCCGCAGCCACCCTCCACCGAATCGTATAAAATAATGAGTAAAATTATTGAATAAAAATGTGAAAATCAAATTCATCACTAATTTTTTGTGTGAAAAACATGTGTACTTTTACTTCAGGTCGTATTCCCAAGCAGCCTTTGCGCTTCCTAAGTGAGAACGCATTCACAGTTTAGTGGCGGAGAATGCGGCTTCTCAGATCGACTGTTTCGCAACAATACGGGGGTCGTTTGTGCAACGGCTCACGTCGGTAGATGCGCTGAATCCTTTTACGCATGCGCGGAGCGAGCTTTGTCGACCAATCACAGAGCTCGCTGGCACGTATGCGGCCCCAGGCATCATTAAATGTTAAACTTGCTTTGTCAGTGCACTACCTATTTCATAAGTCGATTTTTGACGTTCAAGTTGTTTTCATTCATCTCTAAAGCAAAGACTATTGATACTTTGGGGGGGGGGGGGGGGGGGGTTCATTGGGAACAATGGAACTAGCATTAAGAAGCTTTCAGTTCCCGTGGGTTTCCCTCTGAAATTTAAAGTTACTGTGCTGTTGACTGACTAGGGGTCCGCCATGGATTTTCGACTGAAAAGGATGGGAAGCCCTGAAGTAGGATATTGAAGTAAGTACGTTTTTTTAAATGAAACCATATAGTTTTTATAACGTCATTTGATAGCTCTTAAGAAGGCAATTACAGCGTTGACTTCGAAACCCACCGTTAAAAAAATTCTAGAAATGTCATGGAATCTGAGAGCACATTGGCCGGAAACGGCTTTGTGGTGCAAACACTGCTAAGCAAGCGTCTTGTACCAGGTTGCATAGTTGTATACCGTTAGGTAGGCCTGCGCTACCAGAATAAAGTTTTATTTCCTCTTGAACCCACTTACTACTTAGATCCAGATTCACCTACGAATGTTGTATATGGAAATACGACATAGCCTGGAATCTACCCTATCACAAAGAGCTTAGAAAAACTATTTAACATTCGTGTATCCTCCCATATTTACGTGAGCTAAAATAGATAAATCAACTGTTTATTCTTTAAAAACAAACAGGTCTTATATGCTGCAAAAATGAAGTACTGCATTAAATATATAAACATTGCCGCGCGGGGTAGCCGTGCTGTCTTGGGCGTCTCGTCGCGGTTCGCGCGGCTCCCCCGTCAGAGATTCGAGTCCTCCCTCGGGCGTGTGTGTGTGTGTGTTTTGTGTGTGTATCGTCCTAAGCGTAAATTAAAGTTAGATTAAGTAGTGCGTAAGCCTAGGGACAGATGACCACAGCAGTTTGGTCCCATAGTCTTTACCACAAATTTCCAAATTTAAACATTAGAAAGAAGCTTTGACCTACCTTTTTTCGTACATGGCAGGTAAAATACGTGCTGTCGGACAACTGTCTGTACCTACAAAGCTCTCAATTACATCATATGAAATAAAATCGTTGAACTAAACGTTTAATTGAAAATACTTTGGGGACTACCGGTACATCGCAAAATGAATATTCTTCGAAATGAAACGTCGGTCCACTCTGAACGTAAGCGCGTAATGACAGTGTTACTAGCTACTTCCAATACACGCTGTCGACTTATTTGACATTGCAAAGGAATTTCGTATACACGTAAATGAAATAAACAATCTACTAACAATGATTTGATAACCACCCAAATCACGTAACAAATTTTGTCTTCCAAAAAAATAAGTTGATCCTCTATTTAAGCATTTGTTCAAACTGTTGACCATGGACTGAAAGGCACATTTCCAATCGCCATTCGAAAGAACTATGAACGGATGTGATTACAGTGGATGATATGGTAATTCGTCGACACGTACCGTCTTGCGCACTTGGGGCTTCGTCATAGACTGCATCTTTGAGTGCTCCCCAAAGAAAGAAATCGAGAAGAACCTAAGTGGGGGAACTCGCAGACCATTTTCCAACAGAATTTCGTCCTATCCAACGTTCAGGAAAGTTCTCATTCAGTATTTCCATTCCAACACGGACGAGTGAGCTGGACAATCGTCGAATATTCAGTCTTAGATCTTCTAGAAAAATGTCCACAATGTTCATCAGAAAGTGTGCTTATGAATGTCCATTTAGAATGCCTGATATGAAGTTAAAGTCCCACAATGTAATTTCCTATGATATCGCACCACACGTTTACGCTCCTCGGCCAGTAGTGCATGTTATGAAAATTTACATCAGCGTGGTTAGTAAACGTTGCTTCGTCGGTAAAGGACACACGCAGGAAAAACGTAGGGCCGTCTCTCAGTTGCTGAAGGTCAAACCGACAAAATTCTGTACGACTTTCGAAATCACGGTCATCGAGTGCCCGATGTAGTGACAGATGATATAGACGGAAATTCTGTCGATGCCAGATGCGAATGACACTCGTCTGGCTGATTCCACATTCCTCGGCAATATGTCTCGTACCAATGTGCGGATCCCTTAGCGCCGTAGCCAGAATAGCTTCTACGAGTTGCAGTCTTCTTTCTTGTCCTCTTTTTGACGTTCATGCTGCCTGTCCGCACTAGCGTCTTAATAATTCGTGCAATTGCCCGGTGCGTTGGACACTGGAGATCCGGATAGGTAGCCTTACAACGCTGTAGCACAAGAGCTCTACTTGGCAGTGTTTGCACCGCTAATGCCGACTGCAGCCACCGTGCTCTCAAATTCTGGAACATTTTTCTCGAGGTCATACAATGTAAACTTTCACGGCCGGTATTGTCTTCACTTAAAACTTCCGGGCTGATAGGCCGTGGTCGAAGTATAAAACTGTCTCCTGACGTTTCGTCTCAGACTGCGGGAGACATCCTCGGAGGCAAAGCGGCGAACAGTTCGCCGATTTACCTCCGAGGATGTCTACCGCAGTCGGAGACGAAACGTCAGGAGACAGTTTTATACTTCGACCACGGCCTATCAGCCCGGAAGTTTTAAGTGAAGATTTTTCTCGAGGTTTTTTTTTTATTTTTATAACAGGTTTCAACGTCAATATTCGCAAACCCTGTATCACTGCAATTGTCTTCTCAGGAACCATCGAAGGAAGTTATAAATAGCATAAGTAAAAAAGTACTTACTTCAATATCTCAGTTGATACCAGCTCTGTAAACATTAACGACACAAAAAATACGTGCCCCTCGACGCCCTAACATCTGCCAAAAACCGCGTCACGATATGTATTTATAAAAGTAGTGCTACGCCTCACGTTACTCACCCTCTATACCAGATTTGAAAGACAGAGTTCTGCCTGTCGACTGTTCCCATTCGCTTGGCTGTACGCCATAAACATCATTTCGGCTTGTATCCGACACAAATACAGGGCTATTCTGCTGCTTATAGTACGCTGCATCAATCACACAGCCTGCAACACACAAGGAACACGCGGTCAGAGAAACCTTCATACGTCAGCACCATCTACCGTGGCAACATGCGATTACGGTCACATGTTCATACAAGCTTTTTTCCTGCATTTCTAGGCAGGAATCCGTCCCTGCAGTTTGTCAGTTTCATTAATGTTCACCCTGTTTATATAACTTTGAGATTTTTTGTTACATTTCTCTATTATTAAATTTACAAAACAATTATATATTACATATATCGAAAAAAGGTGCGTATTTAAATGCAATGTTGAGTCGAAATTTGAAAGCATTCGGTA
This sequence comes from Schistocerca piceifrons, assembly GCF_021461385.2. Taxonomy (NCBI): domain Eukaryota; kingdom Metazoa; phylum Arthropoda; class Insecta; order Orthoptera; family Acrididae; genus Schistocerca; species Schistocerca piceifrons. The sequence goes on from NC_060139.1 coordinate 831,673,748, forward strand.
AAGAACTTTCGGAGATTTGCTATTAGGAACATTTACCGTTTATGTATAAGTAAGACGTTCGTTTCTTCAGAATCTCAAATCTCCGAAAGTTCTTCAAGGATAGCTTTGATACTTTGATACAACAATGGATTCGAATACTCGCGTATTTTTATACATCTACTGGGCCAACAACTGGTACATACATAATAAAAGGGGAAAAATTATAAAAATTTAGATGTTGGGTTGTTCAAACTCGTTAACCTCCGAAAGTTCTTGACCGACAGCTTCGAAATTTTGACACGACGTTGAATTTTGATGTGGGCGTGTTTTTAGGTATAAAGGAAAACATGATTACCCAGAATCTCAAGATGTATCGTTCTGATTTACCTCAAATTTTTATACGTTACTGTAATAAACGTTTAGACGCATTATTTATACACTAATGAAATGCTGTTAAGAAACAGAAAGTTGCATTTATGGTTTATTGATTTTTGATTAGAAGATTAGAATACTACTACAGATTCTGGATTTGCTACAACAATAAATAAGGCTCAAGGTCAGAGAGAGGGAGGAAGAGGAGTAATGGACAGAGGGGTGGGAGGAAATGAGCATAGAAAATGGGAAGCAGGAAATGGACTAAGGGAGGGTGCAAGAGGAGATGGAGAGAGAGGGGGAAGAAAAGATGGGCAGACAAAGGGGAGAAGGTGATGGACAGAGAGGAGGAGAGAGGGGGGAGGAGGAAAATGGGGTGATGGAGAGAGAGGGGAGGGAGGAGAAAATAGGCAGAAAGAGGGGAAGGAGGTGATGGACAGAGACAGGGGAAAGGAGGAGATGGACAAAGGAAGGGAGAGGTGGAAATGGACAGAGACAAGGGAGAGGAGGAGGAGATTAGAAACGTGCGGTTTCTCTTTTATTTCTTTTCCATTAAATTAGACTGAGCCACCATGAAGTGTGGCCGGTACAACTAGTGTTTAACACGAGAAAGGCAAGCTCGCAGTTTTACCTTCTAGCGTTTCCACCACTAGCATTCTTCTTGTTGGTTTGAGCATAGCTCGTACCACTGTTTCTGCGTTAAGTTGTGAAAAAATCACGAACATTTTCATTTTTTTATCCCTTCGCAATGAAGTGTAAAGTAACAAAAATTTTGAAAGAATTTAGTGTCCCTCCACAACAGAACTATTACAGGGTGGTACTTTTGAAAGGGGCACGGCCGATTCTTTTCCCTCATCATAGCTGAAGTCAAGTTTCTGCTCTGCCTCGAATGACTTCATAGTCGACGGGACTTTAGATACTAATTATTCTTTCCTTTCTTTCGGTCCTCTCAGCAAGGGAATATCCTTGGCATCAAAGCTGGATTATCTGTGTGTCACTCGATCTCATAAGTTGATAGAATCTGTAATTAGAACTGTGTGAATATTCCACGTTGCAGGATGCATCTTCAATGTGTATTCATTTATGATTAACAGTATATTGTAACTTGTTACGTACTTTAGTTTACGAATCAGTTACTAACAATATTACTTACACAGCATCAGTCTAGATCCAGACGAAGAGGGCACGGATGACGGCCTGTTTGAAGGACTGAAAAAGTTTCTGGAGGAGGACTTGAGTATTGAAGAGCAAAATCATTTTCTTGGAACAACGGCGCCGGCAATTGTACAACGAGCTCTTCAACTGAAACAGCTCAAGCCTCCTAGCGGACTACACTTCAGTCTCCAACAGCAAGGTAACAGATTACCTAATTCCTCTTAAGCACAAGTATCTCCTGAATTCTCTTAAACGAATTTTTTTCCACCTCTACATTTCTGAAATGACTGGAGCTCATGCCTTAAGCTTTAATTCAACATTTCACAAAAATCAGGTTAATTTCTACACAGTATCAACTGCCACAGTTAAACTTTGAGGAGATCCGCAGCACTTTCGGTGTTGACAGAAACTGAAATTTCAGAGTTGTATAAACAAGTGCAAAAAACAACTTGAACACGTAGTTAACACTTGGAACCCGACGTGTGTGATTCTGTGGCATCCTTAAGGAAAATAAGGAATGAAAAGCTGTTTCTTTTAGAACTTACGACAGATAACGAATGGAATAAAAGTATTAGTATTCTGAGTGATTTATTTCACGCCAACAGATTCCCCAACTCACCGGTTTGCTCTCCCATTTACAACGATTATAGTAATTTCAAGAGCCATTATCGTTAATCTCGTGCGGTGTTCGGAAAACCGGAATCGTGTAACTTCTTTGAGGTAGTGCTACGTGACTGTTCTCCGGTGGTATGTGGCTATTGTCAGAAGGATAATGCTGAGCTTCTTTCATCTTCTTCTTCGGCTTACCCACTTCAGCATTCATCGCAATGTTTGCATATTGCATGCCCTCGTTCATCCATTCTTTTTCACCGTGTCGTCTTGTACCCACAATGTCATTTCAGTTCAACAAGAGAAAAACATGGTGTGTTGTCTGCTTGAGTAACATGTACATGAATTGTATATTTTCATATTTAAGTCATTTTGGACACATGTCTGAAGAGGGAAAGACCACCAACCAGGCATTTGGCTGTTTTGAGTATAAAATAAGCACTTTCTGCTACACCCTGGGATCGTCGTTGTAGCTCTGGGAATATAAACAAATAACTGACGACACTCAAAGGATTCAGTACTTTTTAAGCAAAACTTCGAAGTCACTTTAAGAATTATAAATTTTAAAGTAGAAGAGTAACATGTGTTAACAACCTAAACCTCTTTCCTGTGCAGGGTCAAAAGTGTTCAGTCTCATAATTTGAAATGTGGAACCTTTGTCGTCATTTACACTCAGGTGACAAAAATCATAGGATATCTACTAAATCGTGTCGGAACTCCTTTTGGCTTGCGTAGTGCAGCACCACAACATTGACTCAACAACTCGTTGGAAGTCTCTTGCAAAAATATTGACGCATGCTGCCTCTACAGCCGTCCCTAATTGCGAAGATATTAACGGTGCAGGATTTTGTGAACGAACTGACCTCTCTATTATGTCCCGTAAATGTTCCATGTGACTCATATCGGGTGAGGTTAGGTTAGGTTAGTGTTGTTGAACGTCCCGTCGACAACGAGGTCATTAGAGACGGAGCGCAAGCTCGGGTTAGGGAAGGATGGGGAAGGACATCGGCCGTGCCCTTTCAAAGGAACCATCCCGGCATTTGCCTGAAACGATTTAGGGAAATCACGGAAAACCTAAATCAGGATGGCTGGAGACGGGATTGAACCGTCGTCCTCCCGAATGCGAGTCCAGTGTGCTGACCACTGCGCCACCTCGCTCGGTCATATCGGGTGATCTGGGTGGGAAATCAACCGCTCGAATTGTCCAGAATGTCTTCCAAAGCAATCGCGAACAATTGTGGCCTGGTGACATATCGTGCATTGTCTTCCATAAAAATTCCATCGTTGTTTGGGAGCATGGAGTCCATGAATGGTTGCAGGTGGTCTTTGTTCAGCTGGACCGGAGAACCTAGTCCATTCCACGTAAACAGGTGCTTGTTGACAACTTGGGTCTATTAATTTGTGGGGTCCACGTCACACTCGAACCCTACCATCAGCTCTTACCAACTCAAATCGGGACTCGTCTGACCAGGCCACTAACTTCCAGTAGTTGGGGGTTCAACCTATATTATCACAATGGATTGTTGGCAACTCGGGCTTCGTGGGGTTTGTGCCAGCCTCGAACCCTACCATCAGCTCTTACCAACTCAAATCGGGACTCGTCTGACCAGGCCACGGTTTTGCCGTCGTCTATTATCCAACCGATACTGTCACGAGTCCAGGAGAGGCGCTGCTGACGATGTTGTGTTATTAGTAAAGGCAGATGCGTCGCTCGTCTGCTGCCATAGCCCATTAACGCCACATTTCACCACACTGTCACTGCATTGCCCGCGATGAGAGGTAATGCCTGAAATATGGTACTGTCGGCGCACTCTTGGATCTCAGAATGTTGAATTCCCGAATGATTTCCGAAATGGAATCTGCCATTACCGTTGGTCGTTCAGAGTCTATTACTTCCCGTCGTGCGGCCATAACCACGACGGAAATCTTTTCACATGAATCACTTGAGTGCAAGTGACAGCTTTGCCAACGCTCTGCCCATTTATACCTGTGTAAGCGGGAGTAACGCGTACATATATGTGCATCGCTGTCCCATGACGTTTGCCACTTCAGTGTATTGTACGCAATAATGAAGCATAGAATAACAATCAGAAACAGAAGCAACTCAGTTTTCACCAGCGAAAATCAAGCTCTTCTCCCCAAGACTGATTGTCGGTCGAAGTAATATACCATTAAGGCCGCAGCCCCCTTCAACAAACAGCCTAGCAATGATCAGACTAAGCTGTAAGTCATCGTAAACAACCTACTGGGACAAAATACTGGTCACCCACTGTAGACGGTACAGGACTGGTACGAGGCAGTCATATGACCCAGGGAGAGTTTGTTATTAACTGGCAACCTGCATAAATTATTGTGTTGTGAGCCTCCTATAGACTATGGAGTGGTAAGTTGGGGGACCCCCCCCCCCCCCCTCCGCAAACGTACACACACACACACACACTACTGTAATATTTGTTAGAAGTCAGCAGTATTTGGAACACATCGTGTCGACTGTTCTCTTTTTTCTGTGGGCAGATGAATAACAGTAATTGCCATATATTTACTCTGAGGTGACAAAAGTCATGGGATAGCGATTTCCACGTATAGAGATGGCGGTAGATTCGCATGTAAAAGATATAAAAGGTCAGTGCATTGGCGGAGCTGCCATTTTTTACTCGGAAGATTTATGTTAAAGATGTGTACGACGTTATTGTGGTCACAAGACGGGAATTAAGAGTTTGAAAGCGAACGGTAGTTGGAGATAGACGATTGGGACATTCCATTTTGGAAATCGTTAGAAAATTCAATTTTCCGAGATCCACAGTGTGAAGTAACCGCCAAGAATGTCAAATTTCAGGCATTACCTCTCATCATGGACAATGCAGCGGCTGACGACCCTCACTTAACGACCGAGAGCAGAGGCGTTTGCATAGAGTAGTCAGCGCTTGCAGATGAGCAGTACTGCATGAAATAGTCGCAGAAATCGATGTGGGGCGTACGACGAATGTATCCGTTAGGACAGTACGGCGACATATGGAGTTAATTGGCTATGGCAGCAGACGACCGACGCGTGTGCCTTTGCTAAAAGCACGAATCCTTTCACCTAGGCTCGCGATAAATTCAGTTGGACCCTAGACGACTGGAGATGCGTGTCCAGGTCAGGTAAGTCTCTATATTAGTTCGTAAGAGCTGATGGTGGAGGTCGAGTGTAACTCAGGCCCCGTACAGCCATGGACCCAAATTGTCAACAAGGCACTGTGCAAGCTGGTGGTGGCTCCATAATGTTGTGAACCGTGTTTACATGGAATGAACTGTGTCGTCTGGGACAATTGAACCGATCACTGATTGGAATTAGTTATGTTCGGCTACCTGGAGACTATTTGCAGCCATTCATAGATTTCTTGTTCCCAAACAACGATGGAATTTTCATGGATGACAATGCGCCGTGTCACTGGGCCACACCTGTTAGTGACTGGTTTGAAGAACATTCTGGACAATCTGAGCGAGTGATTTGGCCACCCAGATCGCCCGACATGAATCCCATTGAACATTCATAGTACATAATCAAGAGATCAATTCATATACAAAATCCTGCATCATCAACACTTTCGCAATCATGGACAGCCGTGCATAGAGGCAGCCAGGCTCAATATTTCTGCAGGATAATTCCAACAACTTGTTGAGTCCATGCCACGTCGTGCTGAATCATGATTTTTTTTTTTTTTTTTGTCATCAGTCTTTCGGTTAGTTTGATGCGGCCCGCCACGGATTCCTCTCCTGTGACAATCTCTTCATCTCAGAGTAGCACTTACAAACTACGTCCTCATTTATTTGGTAGATATATTCCAGTTTCTGTTTTCCTCTAAAGCTCCCTCTAGGGCCATGAAAGTTGTTCCATGATGTCTTAACAGATATCCTACCATCCAGTCCCTTCTTCTTGTCAGTGTTTTCTACACCTTCCTTTCTCTTGAGAACTTCCTAATTCCTCATATTATCAATCAACCTGACTTTCAACATTTTTCTGTAACACCACATCTCAAATGCTTCGATTCTCTTCTTTTCTGATTTCCCCACAGTCCATGCCTCACTACCGCACAATGCTGCTCTCCAAAAATATCTCGGGAATTTCTTCCTCAAATTAAGGCCTACGGTTGATACTAGTAGACTTCTCTCGGCCAGGAATGCCCTTTTCGCTATTGCTAGTCTGCCTTTGATGTCCTCCTTTCTCCGACAGTCATTGGTTATTTTGGTGCCTGTTTTGCAGAATTTCTTAGCTACATCTGCTGCGTGATCACCCATCCTGATGTTAAGTTTCTCGCTGTTCTCATTTCTCCTACTTCTCATTACTTTCGTCTTTCTTCGATTTACTCTCAGTCCACATTCTGTACTCATTAGGCCGGGGTGGCCGAGCGGTTCTAGGCGCTACAGTCTGGAACCGCGCGACCGCTACGGTCGCAGGTTCGAATCCTGCCTCGGGCATTGATGTGTGATGACCTTCGGTTACTTAGGTTTAAGTAGTTCTAAGTTCTAGGGGACTGATGACCTCAGAAGTTAAGTCCCATAGTGCTCAGAACCTATCACTCATCAGATCCTGTAATTCTTCTTCACTTTCACTCAGGATAGCACTGTCAGCAGCGAATCTTGTCACTGGTAGCCTTTCACCTTGAATTTTAATTTCACTTTGAAACCTTTATTTCCATCATAACTTCTTCGGTGTGTAGATTGAACAGTGGAGGACGAAAGACTACATCCCTATCTTAAACACTTTTCATTCAGAGACTGCGTTCTTCGTCTCCCAGCCTTATTGCTCCCTCTTGGTTCACATTGTATTTCCCTAAAGCGTACCCCTATTTTTCTCAGAGATTCGAACATCTTGCACCATTCTTCATTGTCGAACACTTTTTCCAGGTAGAAGTATCTTATGATGGTGTCTTGATTTTACTTCAGTCTTGCTTGCATTATCAACTGCAAAGTCAGAATTGCCTCTCTGGTGCCTTTATCCGTGCTAAACGCAAATTGATCCTCATTTAGCACTTCCTCAAGTTTCTTTTTCATTCTTTTGTGTATTATTCTTGCCAGCAACTTGGATGCAAGAGCTGTTAAGGTGGTCGATAATTCTCGCATTTGTCACCTCTTGTAATCTTGGGAATTGTGTGGATGACGTTTATCTGAAAATCAATTTTATATCACCAAACTCATACGTTCTACACAACAACGTCAACAGTCGTTTTTTTCCCACTTCCTCGAATGATATTAGAAATTCTGATGGAATGTTATCGATCCCTACTGCCCTATTCGATATTAAATCTTCCAACGCTCTCTTAAATTTTAATTCTAGTACTGAATCCCCTATCTCTTCTACATCGTCTCCTGTTTTATCTCCTATCACGTTATAAGGTAAGTCTTCCTCCTCATAGAGGCCTTCAATGTACTCTTTCCACCTATCCGCTCTCTCCTTTGCATTTAACAGTGGAATTGCCATTGCATCCTTAATGTTACCGCCCTTGGTTTTTAATTTCACCAAAGATTGTTTTGACTTTTCTGTATGCTGAGTCAGTCCCTCCGGCAATCATTTCTTTTTCAATTTCTTCAATAGTCCTGCAGCCATTTCGCCTTACGTTCCCTGTAGTTCCTATTTATTTCATTCCTAAGTGACTTGTATTTCTATATTGTTGAATTTCCCTGAACATTTTTGTGTTTCCTTGTTTCATTGATCAACTAAAGTATTTCTTGTGTTACCAACGGTTTCTTTGCAGATACCTTCTTTGTAATTACGTTTTTCTTTCCAACTTCTGTTATTGCCCTCTTTAGAGATGTCCATTCCTCTTAAACTGAACTGCCTACTGAGCTATTCCTTATCACAATATCTATAGCCTCACAGAACTTCAAGGGTATCTCCTCACTTCGAAGTATTTCCGTATCACACTTCTTTGTGCATTGATTCTTCCTGACTCGTCTTTTAAAAATCAATCTACTCTCCATCATTACTAAATTATGATCTGTGTCTCCTGGGTACTCCTTACAATCCAGTATCTCCGCCTGTCCGTGATGTAATCTAACTGGTGCCTTCCCGTATCTCCCGGCCTGTACACCTAAACTATTGCTGTCGGTGTTGGTTTACTGTCGATTATGATGAGAACAACCCTGTCACTGAACTCCTCACAGTAACTCACTCTCTGCCCTATTCAACGTATTCTCTCGTTATACCATTTTCTGCTGCTGTTGATATTACCCTATACTCATCTGACCAGAAATCCTTTTCTTTCCATTTCACTTCACTGACCATCCACTATATCTTCACTTTTCAGATTATCCAGCTTACCTGCCACGTGCAAACTTCTGACATTCCGTGGTCCGTCTCGTAGAACGTTATCCTTTCGTTGGATATTCAATCTTTTTCTCGTGGTCACCTTCCCCTTGGCAGTCCTCTCCCGGGGATCCAAATGGGTGGCTAGCCAGGAATCTCTTGCCAGTGGAGAGATCATCATGGTACTTTTTCAATTACGGACCACATGTCCTGTGGATACAAATTATATGTCTTCAGTGCAGTGGTTTCCATTGCCTTCTGTATCCTCATGTCGTTGATCATTGCCGATTTTTCCTCCTTTTCATCTTAAAGACAGAAGAGTGCCCTGAACCTCTGTCCGCTCCTCCGCCCTCTTTGGCGAGGCCGTTGGCGGAACCAGGGTGACTTCACATCCCAAAAGTCTTTGACCGCCATTGCCGATGATTTTCACTTAGAATTTAAGCGGTAGCGGTGTTCGAATCCCGAAACGAGTACATTGTGAATAATAATCAAATCCGCTTCCCCATTTTGTTGTTGATCCCGTTTTGTTCGTTATTGTTCGTTGCATTTGCTCGAGGCGGATGTCCCATGACTCACATGCAGGTTCACCATTGATCCAGACACTCAGTTTTATTTTATTTTTTGTTTATTTTTTTGTTGCGAAGGGCAGCTAACACTGACCGAACACGCTGAGTTACCATGCCGGCTGCCCCTAGACTCCAGCTGCAGCACTACGCCGGGTAATAGGAAGACCAACACGATATTAGGAGGTATCCTGTGATTTTTGTCAGCTCAATGTAAATACATTGCAGCAACCGTCTTAAATTGATAACGGCCGAGGAATACTTAGCCAAAACCACTTGACGCGGCTGGGTAACTTGAGAGAATTTTAAAGGTACATATCGTCGCATACGTGTATTTTTTTTAATTTTTGAAAGTACTGGAGACAAGTAGGAATCACACATCACATCAGATATTCCATCATAATACATCTGTGGGTACTGAGTGATAGGGAAAGTGAAAATGTACACTAATTATGCCCTATTAGTGTAAAATTTCAGTTTTGATGCCGATACAAAGTTACACCGTCATTCTCGACAACCTTAAACCAGTCTTTAAAAACACATCATTTTTCCTGTATCTATTGATTTGTGTAACTTTAGACCTTCCAAAAGGAACTCAGGTTTAAAGGAAATAAAGCAAAGTGTTAATTTAGTATAGCGAGTTTATTTTGAAATAACAAGATATTTGTATTGACTTGGCATTGCTCAGTTTAAATCATTGTCTTCAGAAGTTCTGTTCAACGCAATTAAAGAATAATCACGAGCCTAAGAGCTTGTAGGAAGGTAGAAAGACAAAATACGAACTAAAGTTCAGAGGTGATGAACCCCTTACTTTTAGTACAAAATAATGCAAGTAGTTGAAACACCAGCCATTTGAAGCAAAAGTAGCAAGCGGTGCAGAGATATCGAGAATGGTAATATGTTACCAAGAGTGAATTATGCAGTTGATACACTATCCAAATGCTTTCGAAATACACAGGAAAAAAAAACCGCAACACCGAGAAGAAGTTGTGCAACATAACGGTAGTTGGTAGTCGTGTTTCTACATCTAAAAGATGTCTGTTCAAATCTCACACCAGTCGCATAAGAGTGGCGCTAGTAGCACCACTAAGAGAATGAAAACCACGTTTGCTTTGAATACACGTTGTAATTTTCGTGAGTGTTAAAGTGCGCGTCATTTATGTTAGCGGCCGAGTTTAGGTTCTTTCTGCTCATCTGACGTCACAAATCACAGTCAGCCAATGAATAGAGAACGACGTTGCCACATCTCGACTGCAGTGCAGAGCATGGACGAGTGTCTTCAGTTTTAGAAACGTTCAGTCATAAATAAAGTAATAGAACAAAAGCAATGTTTTGATAGCAGACATTCTTTTATAGAGAGTTTGGAAAAAGCATTCTTTATACCAATTGCTTCATATTCTGTTAATTAATTAAACCAAACAAGCAATAAGACTCCTAATTCAGGCGATAGCAAGGAAAGGTGTTTGTATCACTCTCACGAACCGCTTTTTCGCAATAAAGAGCAGCGGTAATTGTTTATTTCCTATTGTACTTCGACGAAGCGTGAGTAATTCATAGTCATACCAACAGTGTTTGTCAGTATTTTGCGTGACGTCTTATAGTCCTCATGGCGTTATGTGGTCAGACGAAGTGCATTAGCGTAACGGTTAAGGTGTTGGGCTGCTACGCGAAAGGTTATGAGTTCAAACCTAGCCGGCACGGTAACTCAGCGTGTTCGGTCAGAGGGTTAGCTGCCCTCTGTAATAGAAAAACAGAGTTAATGGATCAACGACGAACTGAAACGGGTGTCTTGCGACGTCCGCCCCGAGCAGATACAAGGAACGAAAACGAACAAAATGAGATCAATTTTAAAAAAAAAAAAAAAAACCTTGTGCAGTGCGTAATATTTTCATTATTTACAAACAATTTCGAAGTGCCTTACTTCACGAATTATATTTGTTTGAATGCAATTTTTTGAAATTTCTAGTGCTTTTGTCTCTTCATTAACCCTTTCGCTGCTGCAGACACGTGCTCCCCGCATTCCGCGCTGTGCGCGATTTTGTCATCACTGCACTGCTCGCCTGTGCAGACACATGGTGTTCCCACTGCTTTGACGCACTTATCATTCGATTTCACTAAAACTATTTGACCCAAAAGTTTGATTTTTACACGTCTTCTTGACTGACAAAATAAATGGTTCAAATGGCTCTGAGCACTATGGGACTTAACATCTATGGTCATCAGTCCCCTAGAACTTAGAACTACTTAAACCTAACTAACCAAAGGACAGCACACAACACCCAGCCATCACGAGGCAGAGAAAATCCCTGACCCCGCCGGGAATCGAACCCGGGAACCCGGGCGTGGGAAGCGAGAACGGTACCGCACGACCACGAGATGCTGGCTTTGACTGACAACTTCCCCCCATAAATGACTTAATTTTGTTTCGATGTTCAACGCAGTTATTATGCAGCATTAAATATAGTAAACCATTGCACGAAATTTTGAAGAGTTTGCAGCTGGAAGTCCATAGCGTATACTTTCAGTATGGTCGATTTTAGTTGCCACAATGTTGAGAATGAAATGTGAACAAGATACCTAAATTTCATATAAAATTTACTGTATAACAATAGCTCATTGAAGTACCACACAGGTGTCGTATGTAATATTGAGAAATATTCCGTCCACAGCAGCCGGTGTCGCCATTTGTTTCCTTCTGTTACGTTATTTAGGTGTTGCACTACCAATTTCACGTAACTAAAAATGTGTGTGAAATCTTATGGGACTTAACCGCTAAGGTCATCAGCCCCTAAGCTTACACACTACCTAACCTAAATTAACCTAAGGACAAACACACACATCCATGCCCGAGGGAGGACTCGAACCTCCGCCAGGACCACCCTCAGAGTCCATGACTACAGCGCCTGAGACCTCTCGGCTAATCCCGCGCGGCTTTCACGTATCTGGTTGGATAGGCTGAGATATAATTGCCGAGATGGTTTACGTCTATTGGAATATGTTTCCGCATACACCGTACAAGAACGAACTGCATTCTTCCTATCAGAGGAGCATGTCGACTTTTTCAGCACTGTTAAATCCTATCGTCCGCTCACGACCTACTGCTGTTATCAACATTAGCGGCTAACTAACCTTTATAATGAAAAAGAATTTCCTTCGAAAATTTTTATTTTTAGAGTGATTAAAAATAAACGGTGTTTAGACTTTATATGTTATTATTAAACCATGAACTAATGAGTCAGTGAGACTGTTGGTATTACTTACTTTTAACAGACTTTTTATATAATGATGAAGCAATTCTCAGTGCATCTTGAGTGCTACCTACAACTCTATCTCAGGAAAGAAAGCTAATTATCCAGACAGAGGGTAGACAATTGTTACAAAACATGATTCTTCTGTAAAACTCCTCTCGCTAGCGACACTTTTCTCACCCACACCCAGCATCCCCCAAATTAATTTCAACTAAATTAATATATTTGCACTACACTTAGACCTATTGCTTGCAGATCACTTCATTGCAGGATTCTTACTTCGGCAGTGGCAGCATCTGGAAGACCTCAGGCTGCCACTAATAATAATAATAATAATAATAATAATAATAATAATAATATGAGGGTCACTCCAAAAGAAATGCACATATTTTTTTAAAATCCATCTTTTATTCTACATGTTTGAAAGTTTTAAAGTGTGTAGATACATCCTTTAGGAACAATATTTTCATTTCTCCACATAATTTCCATCCCTCTCAACTGCCTTGCGCCATCTTGGAACCAGCGCCTGTATACCCGCACGGTAAAATTCTGGACCAACCTGTTGGAGCCATTGTTTAGCAGCGTGCACAAGGGAGTCATCATCTTCAAACCTTGTTCCACGAAAAGAATCTTTCATTTTCCCAAAGAGATGATAGTCACATGGAGCCAGATCAGGACTGTAAGGCGGGTGTTTCAGCGTTGTCCATCCGAGTTTTGTAATCGCTTCCATGGTTTTTTGACTGACATGTGGCCGTGCATTGTCGTGCAACAGCAAAACATCCTGCTTTTGCCGATGTGGTCGAACACGACACAGTCGAGCTTGAATTTATGGTGGTTTCACTTGGCATGATGTCCACAAGCAAGAATCCTTCGGAATCGAAAAACACCGTAGCCATAACTTTTCCAGCAGAAGGTGTGGTCTTGAATTTTTTTTCTTGGGTGAATTTGCTTGATGCCGCTCCATTGATTGCCTCTTCGTCTTTGGTGAAAAATGGTGGACCCATGTTTCATCGCCTGTCACAATTCTTCCAAGAAATTCATCACCACCATTCTCGTACTGTTCCAAAAGTTCACTGCATACTGTTTTTCTTGTTTCTTTGTGAGCCACTGTCAATATCCTGGGAACCCAACTGGCACAAATCTTTTTTAACGTCAACACGTTCAGTATTCTGCAAACACTTCCTTCCTCTATACCAAACGCAGCGTGACAATTCGATCAGTGTGATGCGTCTGTCGGCAGTCAACAATTCGTTAACTCTCTGCACACTGTCTGGAGCGTGTGCAGTACGAGGCCTGCCGCCGCGAGGACAATCCTCAATATTGCCGTGCCCGCTTTCATCACGTAGCCTGCTTGCCCACCAACTAACTGTACTGCGATCCACAGCAGCATCTCCAAACACCTTTTTCAACCTCTTGTGGATGTTTCCCACTGTCTTGTTTTCACAGCACAGGAATTCTATGACAGCACGTTGCTTCTGACGAACTTCAAGTGTAGCAACCATCTTGAAGACATGCTGTGACGGCGCCACTCACGGGAACAGGTTGAACTAAGTTTGAAAACAAGCAGGAAGGATGTATCTACACACTGTAAAACTTTCACACATGCAGAACGAAAACTGTATTTTTACAAAAATAGTGTGCATTTCTTTTGGAGTGACCCTCGTAATAATAATAATAATAATAATAATGATAATACTGTGTAGGCCTACAGCAGCATCCTGGGAATTACATAGTTATTGTTATGTTGTGCTCTCAGTTAGTTCGATTATCTGTTGTGAAGTAAATAACATAATTTCTAGTCCATTTTGAGAACTACCTACACTGAGGTGACAAAAGACATGGGGTAGCGATTGCACATATACAGATGGCAGTAGTATCGCGTACACAAGGTATAAAAGGGCAGTGCCTTGGCGAAACTGTCATTTGTACTCAGGTGATTCAAGTGAAAAGATTTCCGAGGCGATTACGGCCGCACGACGTGATTTAACAGACTTTGAACGCGGAATGGTAGCTGGAGCTAGACGCACGGGACATTCCGTTTCGGAAATCGTTAGGGAATCCAGTATTCTGAGAGCCACAGTGTCAAGATTGTGCCGAGGATACCAAATTTCGGGCACTTACTTTCACCATAGACTATGCAGTGGCTGACTTCCGCCACTTATTGACAGAGAGCAGCGGCGTTTGCATAGAGCTGTCAGTGATAGCAGACAATCAACACTGCGTGAAATAACCGCAGAAACCAATGTGGAATGTACAACGAACGTATCCGTTAGCGTACGGTGTTAATGGGCTTTGGCAGCAAACGACCGACGCTAGTGCCTTTCCTAACAGCACGACATCGCCTGCGCTGCCTCTCCTGAGCTCCTGAGCATATGGTTTGGACCCTAGACGAGTGAAAAACTGTGGTCTGGTCAGATTAGTCTCTATTTCAGTTGGTAAAAACTAATGGTAGGGTCCGAGTACGGCTTAGACCCCACGAAGCCATGGACCAAGTTGTCATCAATGCACTGTGCAAGCTGCTGGTGGTTCCAGAATGGTGTGGATTCTGTTTACATGGATTCAACTGGGTCCTCTGCTCCAATTGAACCGACATCGACTAGAAATGGTTCTGTTCGTCCACTTGGAGACTATTTGCAGCCATTCATGGACTTCATGTTCTCAAACAACGGATGAATTTTTATGGATGATGATACGGCATGTCACTAAGCCACATTTGTTCAGGAATGGTTTGAAGAACATTCTGGACAGTTCGAGCGAATGATTTGGCCACACATACTGCCCGACATGAAACCCGTGGAACATTTAGGCGGTATAATGGAGAGATCAGTTCGTGCAGAAATTCGTGCACCGGTAACAGTTTCGCAATAATGGACGGCTATAGAGGCAGCATGGCTCAATTTTCCGCACGTGACTTAGAACGACTTACTGAGTCCATGCCACGTCGAGTTTCTGCACTACACCTGGAAAAGGAGGTTCGAATGATATTAGGAGGTATCCCAAGACGTTTTTCACCTCGGTGTATAAATCGGAGAAAGCACTTTCGGGAGACATTATGCATAACGTATATGTCTCAATTTTACTGTCATGGATGTATGGTGCAAAATACGAAGTATGTGTACAGTGGGTGAAATAAGTGGAGAAGTGGATTTTCGTCCATTCGTTTCCACCACATTGTGTCATGCATTAATGCTTGTATTTTAAAAAAAAATTATTGGTAACTTCCGTAATCTTACGAAATTAATAGTTATTGTAACTAACTTTTAAAATAATTTAGTTTCGTGAAAAGCCGGCCGAAGTGGCCGTGCGGTTAAAGGCGCTGCAGTCTGGAACCGCAAGACCGCTACGGTCGCAGGTTCGAATCCTGCCTCGGGCATGGATGTTTGTGATGTCCTTAGGTTAGTTAGGTTTAACTAGTTCTAAGTTCTACGGGACTAATGACCTCAGCAGTTGAGTCCCATAGTGCTCAGAGCCATTTGAACCATTTTTCGTGAAAAACACAATCGAACCAATTTTTTTACCCTCATAATACTTCATTTTACCCCTCAGGGGCTACTATCCCCAGGTATCGGCCAACTAGGTAATTGCTATTGGTCGCGCCTTCACAATGGCCTCAGTTCGATGAAGAAAAGAATCTATTAGTTTTTTCAGGTATGCCACGTTTGATTAAAGTCACTCATTGATGGCGGTAACTGCAGAGCTAACAAAACGTCCGAAACATACGCTACTGATCTGTTTACAGTCGCCGTTAGCTTCGTCAGGTGGAACATCAGCGTCCATGGAGTGTAAACGTGTGGAACGGGATAGCGAACCATTAGGTTATAGGCCCGTTATTTATAGACGGAACACCGATCACACACAAGGATCGCAGTCTCGTAACAGACTACCTTCCACGGATTCCAGAAGACGTTCTGCAGATTATGAGGAACCTTTGATACCGACTCAATGTCTGTCCAGCCAATGGTGCACGAAGTACTACAGCATGTCTTCAATAATTGTTTCCGAATCCAGTGGCGGCTCATAAGTAGTTAACAAATTTTTAGATTCAGATAAATATGAGAGAGTGAAATTAATAGCATCTGCTGTATAACAGTTATGCCTATCAGCGTATCTATACAACTGCAGCCACTGCCAATAATAATACCAGTAATAAAAATGGTTCAAATGGCTCTGAGCACTATGGGACTTAACTTGTGACGTCATCAGTCCCCTGGAACTTTGAACTACTTAAACCTAACTAACCTAAGGACATCACATACACCCATTCCCGAGGCAGGATTCGAACCTGCGACCGTAGCGGTCGCGCGGTTCCAGACTGTAGCGCCTAGAACCGCTCGGCCACCCAAGCTGGCAATAACAGTAATAATAATAATGATAATAATAATATGCATAACTTGTCTGAAAAGAGAATGAAGTGTTTTTGTGGAATTTTCTTGTTTTGTACATAATAAAGTACACTTTCGCTATTCTCCTTTTCGCATTTTAGTGTAAGTGGGAGTTTTCTTGCGTTTTTATTTTTTCGGAGAAATGTACAAGATCCCTAACACAGTCATTTGTTAACGAATTAGCTTCTGGGCTGAAAATGAGACATTCTTAATGTCTCATTTACATTCAACAATTTACACTTCTTTGTTAAATTTTCGCTTGTATACAGGCTTATTTGATTTCGTCGCTTTTTTTGGGAGGCATTAGTTCCTTTGTAGTTAACTTTTCCTGGTAATTTTCTTTTCTGTTAGCACTTGAAACAGATTCAACGGAATTCATGTTTGCACTGCACACAATGGCCTATTCCTGCACAGTAAACAACCAACTCCAAACACAAACTGCCATTCATGGAAATGATTAAATTCAGGTGGCACAGATAAAGATAGCCAATCACATCATCAACAGATGTCAGATGCATGAATAAATGCTACAGTCTCACAATCGACGAAGATGTGCTTTGTGTTTCTCACCGCCTCAAGAGGATTACTGTGAGATAAAATCGAAAACTTAATATAATTTATCTCGTTTGTAATCTCACAAAATACCGATGTCCGCTCTAATTTTACTATGCAGTGAGTGAATTGGTATATGAGATGAGTGTGCTACCATCTAGCGCGATTTACGTTAAGCAAATGGGGATAACGTCTGCTGCAGTTTGCTACTGCCCGGTGGTGCTGACATAAACTTGTAGCCGAGTGGTTGGGGCTAGCTGTGCACGCCCTGAACCCTGCAAGTTGTTTATCAAATGCATTTGTATTTGGCCCGTAAGGCAATTACGTCACGCCAGTTGCGCATGCGCACAAGATCCTTAAAACGTGCACAACTGAAGGTGTGCTCGCGACACTGTTGCCAAATTTGATAGGTCTAGAGAAATAGCACTGTAGCATACACAGCCGTGTATTTCAGATTGCCACATCTGTGTTGTGTTTAACAGCATTCATAGCAAAATAACCAATAAATCCGCAAGGTGTCAAAATGTAGGGTGTTCACATACTCTTACACAACAGGATGGACGCAGGGGACATGCACCTTGGCCGGCCAGTTCCCCGGATTTGACGCCTGTAGGCTTCTTTCTGTGGGGAACTGAAAGACACTGTCTACGATGTTACACTAATTACACCCGATTATATGCAACGACGTATTACTGCATGCTGCGCGGACGTCTCCGCTGAAATGCTAGAACATGTGCAAGTCTTTCATACCAGGCTGCGGGCGTTTGGTCATTTGAACATAACTTGTAATGGTCAGTTGCTCGTTACTGGTCAGAATTCACATAACTATCGTACTGACTTATGTTGTTCTTTAATGTGCGATACCACAGGTATTGTGCAAGTGTCGGTGTTGGAACTCTTCCAAAAGACAGTATACTGTAAACGACTCGTACTAGAACCCTCCAACAAACACCACTGACATTCTAATTTACCCTAATTTTAGTTTGTTAATGTCAATGAGCATGGCTCCATTTTAAAAAAGATTGTTTACACAAAAAATAAACCGTGTACATATTATTAAAACTGTCTGTTGGCTAACAATACGCGCCCCTGCCTACCAGTCCAGTCTGTGAAAACCTCACATCATTAGCACTTTCCATTCCAGCATCAATAGCAAGTTTTAGGTGATTTACCCCTTGTATAGCCACAACTTGGTGGGTACGAAATATGAAATACATGAATCTGTTACTTTAGACATTCCAGGTTTGTGGAAAAGAACAAACAGAATTGTTTTCAAAACTACAGTATCTTAAAAAATTGTGACAGCTCAGCTGTTGTTGTTTCAAAACCCGAGTATTCAATGGCTAATCGGGAAATTGGTTCTGCTTTGTTCTCACTTATGCTTTCGTCGTTCATTCCATTTTCATGCAAAACAATATCGTGAGGTGCAGTCAAAATCGATAAATTAGATGATATACGAGGCGTGTTTTTTTAAGTAAGTACCGTTTTGAAATTAAAAAAGATGTGCTAAGATATCTCAATGATTTTATTTTTACATAAAAGCCTGTACCTTAATCTACTTTTCTGCATAATTTTCGTCAATATTGAGGCACTTGTGATAACATTGTACCAGTTTTTGAATACCCTCCTCATAGAAGTCTGCCGCCTGACTTGTTAACCACTGCATCACCACTGTTTTGACTTCGTCATCGTCTTGAAGACGCTGACCACCCAGGTGTTTCTTCAAGTGCAGGAACAGATGGTAGTCGCGGGGGGCAAGATCGGGGCTGTGCGGGGGATGATCTAGAGATTCCCATCGAAAAGATGTGATGAGATCTTTAGTCTGATCCTCCATATGCGGATAGGCATTGATTGTCCAGCAAAACGATGCCCTTGCTCAACTTCCATGGACTGTTTCTTTGATTCTGGTGTGACGTACGCCACCCATGTTTCATCGCCCGTAACAATTTGGCTTAAGAAATCATCACCTTCGTTGCGGTACCGCTCAAGGAAAGTCAATGCATTGTCTAAATGTTTGTTTATGTGCACATCCGTCAACATTTTCGGTCCCCAACGTGCGCACAATTTTCGGTAATTCAAGTGCTCGGTCATAATGCCATACCAAACACTATGAGAAACATTAGGAAAGTCATCCCGCAAGGAGGAAATCGTAAAGCGTCTGTTTTCTCTCACCTCATTATCCACTTCCTGCACCAAACGAAGGACGCCCACTCCGTTGTTGACATGCACATGTGTGCCGCCATCTTTAAATGCTCTCACCCACTTTCTTACCATTCCATCACTCATAATGTTTTCTACATAAACTGCACAGATCTCACAATGAATATCGATCGCATTTAGGCCTTTAGCACTAAGAAATAAGAGCCCATACTTCACAGTCGGCGGGACTCACGATTATCGGAGGCACTTTAAACACTCAGTACACAGCATAAACAAGGAAGAATCAGACTGCAATGGCGTCAGTGCGTGGATTAAGGTACAGGCTTTCATGTAAAAATAAAATTATTGAGATATCTTAGCACGTCTCTTTTTAATTTTAAAACGGTACTTACTTAAAGAACACCCCTCGTATTAGCCAAAGTACATGTAATTTGTAAAATCAGGCGTCTCTAACAATATCAGTGCTCCTCGAAAATACCGACACCTTGTGTGCAGACATGCCTCAACTGACGTTAAACATTGCAAATGAAGTAAAAAATTAGCGTCTCATTTAATAAAAATTTATATTAAACTTTTCATAGGCATCTTCTCAGTCTAAAGCAAAATACATTTTTACATTCTTAGCAACCTATCTGGAGTGATGCATTCCCTGCTAACTTTTATGTTGATACTCAGTATAACACCGTAAAACATTGTTAGTGCAACAATGCGTTTCTACAAGGTGATAGATTATGAATTCCCGGAATAATGTTACAAATAGCTATCAATTTTCTGCAGGGTCTGCACAGTAAAGATATTGCACACAACATATTTCTGGAGCTCTAAATTTTCTGTTACCATTTGCAGGAACCCAGCCACAAGACATATTGTAACATTTATAGCTTGTGTGAAGAAGTGTAATTATTTTCTCACAGAAAAAGGATACCAACAGCCATAATTGTTCCTACAAATTTTTTTGTTATTTAAACCTGAAGATGACACAAATGAAGCATTGAAACCAGTTGCTTAAATAATAATAATTAAAAATTAAAAATAGGAAGAATTACGGCTGTTGGTAACCTTTTCCTACAAGTTATTGATCAGCCACAGTTCTGCATCCACATTTATGTGATGGAGCTACAAAAAATATATATTATTTTTTGTTTATGTGAGCATATCCCAATGAAGTAAGCCCAAACAGCAGAAATCGTTAAAGCTGAACAAAGCTCCAGGCCCTGATAGAATTCCTGTCAGATTATATACTGAATTTGCAGCTGAGTTAGCCCTCTTATAACTGTAATCTATTGTAGATCCCTCGAACAAAAAACTGCTTGGAAAATGAAGGGTAGTATAAGTGATCCACAAAACTTCCATCCAGTATCCTTGACATTGATTTGTTGTAGAATCTTGAAACATATTCTGAGCTAAAAAATAATGAGGTATCTTGAATAGAGTGATCTTCTCAGTGCAAACCAGCATGAATTTTGAAAACATAGATCATGTACAACTCAACTCGCATTTTTCTCACATGAGATACTAAAGGCTTTGGATCAAGGCAACCAGGTAGATGCAGTATTTCTTGATTTCCAAAAATCATTTGGCTTAATGCAGCACCTATGCTTATTGCCAAAGGACCATCGTGTGGGGTATCAAGTGAAATTTGTAACTGAATTGAGGACTTTTTGGTGATAGGGAGGACACAGCATGTTAGCTCAGATGGAGAGTCATCAACAGATGTAGAAGTAACTTCAGGTGTTCTCCAGGGAAAAATGTTGGGACCATTGCTGTTCATATTCTATATTAATGACATCGGAGACAATATTAATAGTAAAATCAGGCTTTTTGTAGATGATGCAGTTGTCTGTAATGAAGTGAAGCTGCATAAATATTCAGTCAGGTCTTGATAAGATTTCAACATGGTGCAGAGACTGGGAACTTGCTCTAAATGTTCAGAAATGCAAAATTTTGAACTTCACAAAACAAAAAATGTACTATTCTGTGACTATAATATCAATGAGTCATGGTTGTAATTGGCCAACTCATACAAATACCTGGATGTAACACTATGTGGGGATATAAAATGGAATGATCACATAGATTCAGCCATGGGTAAGGACTTTGGTTTGTTGCTAGAATACTGGGGAAGTGCAATCAACCTACAAAGGAGATTGCTTGCAAATCACTTGTGTGTCCAGTTCTAGAATATTGCTCAAGTGTGGAGGGCCCTTACAAAATATGACTGAACATATACGTAGAAGGGCAACATGAATGGTCACAGGTTGTTTAATCTGTGGGAGAGTGTCACAGGGATAATGAAGGAACTGAACTGGAAGGCTCTTGAAGATAGATATAAATTACCCCAAGAAAGACTATTAACAAAGTTTCAAGAACCAGCTTTAAATGATTACTCTAGGAATATACTACAACCTCCTATGTATTGCTCACATAGGGATTGTGAAGATAAGATTAGAATAATTACTGCACCCACAGAGGCATTCAAACAATCATTTTTCCCACACTCCATTTGTGAATGGAACTGTAAGAAACCCTAATAACTAGTACAATGGAATGTACCCTCTGCCATGCTGCTCATGGTTGTTTGCAGACTATGGATGTATGTGTAGAACTGTAATACTGTTCACAGCTGAGAGGTCCCTGTTTCAGATGTTGTTCCAGCTGATGACATAGAAGTTTATAATCAGTATTGATAATAAGAAAATAGTCCCTAATCACCCAAAGACGAATCAAAATTTTATGGCTCACTACAGTATGGCAGGTTTGCAGCTGACAAGAATCTGCAGGTATGCTGAACTTTTATGGTCACAGACCAGAATCCTGCATCTAGGTAATATAGAGATCAGTGGTCACAAGGTCCTGCTTTCAGTTGCTTGTACTTTCAGGTAGCATTACCCCAGAGGCTGCAGCACACATCACGCCAGGATAACTCTTCAAAAGATAAATATTCAAATCTGTAAGTGGATTGGCAGATCACATATCTTTACTGAAGTCTCTGTACACTTTTAGCAAGTACAACCGTTACCTTGCCCTCTGGACCTGGACTTGGATCTCTACACTGTTTAAGACAGTTCTGGTTTTATTCATTGGTACTGACTTGAGCTCATGTTATTTGCAAATGTAACATTCACTTTCAGATTTTGACCATCAGCTTAGCTTTGATCTTGGGTTCCACATGCTACAAGGCTCATGCCATTGACCTTCCTTAGTAGTTTATGTCAGGCTGCAGCACAAAAGGGATAATTGCTGATAAGCTGTGAGGAGTTACAAAACTTGATATGGAACAGCAGCCTCCACCTCTGTTGGAATTAAGACTACTTCTGACCAATGACACAAAACTGACAAACGTTGATTTATGAGAAGGCACAGAAGAGGGGAGACAAAGCAATTAAAAGGATTTCACATAGAAGAAGGTCTCTTGTTTTCACTTACTCACTGATTTTCCTTGTCTTAGACTGTCTTGTAACCTGTATCTTGAGCCTTCACTGACAGTATTTTGTGGCTGATTAACTTCTGTGATTTGCTAGTTGACTTTATTGTCCATGTAAGTGTAACTGAGCTGATGAGAGCCTCCGTCAGTGGGGTATTATTGCCATTGTCTGATGGTACAAATGACTACCTGTCTCTGTGGCTGACATCTCTTATCACATACTTCTGTGGTATCACTCAACCCGAGGTAAGATGGTTCAAATCCTGATGGTTGCAAAAAATTTCAGTGCCAGTCTTTTGCGGACAAGGGGAGGAGAGGTGGTGGCATAAATTTCCTGATCACTAGACTTTGCACCAATGTGTTGGTTTAAATACCAAACCTCTCCACAATGTCTCAAGAAATGAGGACATGTGACACTGTTGATGGTGATCCATCCATCAGATGGGGATGTTAAGCTTGGCAGCTTCCTTGGTGCTTTTTGTGAAGAGCAGGCTATGTGCTGGCACCAGGTTTCACTCTCTTCTTGTCTCATATCATCATCCTCATCTTACAATACAACCGTTGCACTATGCCCCCACCCCCCACCACCCCTGACACACACTCACTCACACACACACACACACACACACACACACACACACACACACACACACACACACACACACACACACAATACATACCATACATATTACATACAAGTATTGTAATGGAGCATGTTGTAAATAAATAAGAAAATCCCAAATGACTTCAAGTTGCCTGACATGTACTGTATCAAGATGCCAAAATCATACAGCTCTTGTCAGGGCATGACCATGTAGCCTGACCAGAGACAACAGAGGCCATCAGCACCTGACTGACATATTTATGATGTGTTGAGCATCTGTCTTCACCCCAGTCAACCCCACCTGCCCTAAAGTGGATCACTTTTATCTGACTAGAGGACATGTGGTTCCTCACTGAAAGGATGAGGAATATACAGAATGTTTCAAAGTCTTCACATCAGACATCTATGGGTGGTAGATCACAGCATGGGGAACAACTTTTGTTGGACACAAAATGTTCTCTGACACTTCCCAGTAACACTAGCCATCATTTATAATTAATTATTCTGCTGAGAGCTGGCAGACCACATGTACTCTGTGACATTCATAAGGAATGTGTATTGCCTATGATCCAGTTTAGACACATTCATTTCTGAGGTTTTCTAGCTGAGAATCATTCTGTCAGTTTACTGTGGTAAGGTAGTGTGCAGATGCAGCATACCTGGTTAGTAGAACCAGCTACTTTGCTGAAAGCTCATCATCCCTGGGGTAATGAATACAATAAAATGAAGTCATGCACCAGTAAGCATCAGCAAATTTTTTGTCTCTAACAAAACTTGTTCCCCATAATGTGATCAATCACCACTATATGTCTGATGCAGAGGCCTTGAAATGCCCTGTATATGTGTACAAAGTGTATGGCATTCATCTGCTTGCTTGAAACAACCAATATGCAACCAGTCTTCAACTCAGGGCACATGCTCTGAGATGTATTGAGAAATAGTTTAATCTCCTCATTTGATTAAAAATGGAGAGTAATAATTAACATACATGTTTTAATGTATGTGCTTCTCTGATACCAATTTTTCATTTATACAACCTGTTTTCAATTCTCCAAATGTTATCATTTGTGATTTATGCAAGGCAGTCTGTCACCCAGTCATTAAAAAATGGGTTATAGGAGATGAGTGTTACTACACACTAAATGATGGAAATGCTGGAGTGCTAGATGCAGCTCCGAGTACACTGGAGGTTGCTGGTATGTGGCCAATTTGTTGTTACTGTTGAGTAACCATTTCTGAGTGTCACTTATGCTGAGGCACGAAATGAAGCTCTTAGATACATCTCCAATGTTTTTCTGGACAAAGAAAGAAAAATTGAAGAAACTTCTTGTCCTCCTTATTCTATGTTGTGCCTGTGTATATGTAGCACTGAATTTCATTCACTTTACACTAATTCTTGTCTTCCTTATCCCACATTGTGCTTGTGAATGTGCAGCACTGAATTTCATGCTGACATATATGACTAGGAATCAGTTCATACATGTGAAAGTAATTGTTGTAATGGCTGAATTAATAGACTGTGACTGGCTGTAAGATAATATCTGCATAGAATATGAAGTAAAGATAAAACACTCACATAATGGAAACTCTGTGTAGGAATATCAACAATGTAGGAAAAAATAGATTGCTACTTACCATAGAGATGATATATTAAGTTCAGACAGGCACAACTGAAAGACACTTACACACAAACTTTCAGCCACAGCCTTTGTCAGTAAAAGAGAAACACACATCATTCATTTACACAAGCAAGCACACCTCACACATCCATGACCGCCATCTCCAGCAGCTTGGGCCAGAATGTCTGTGTCTTTTAATTGTACCTGTCTACAACTTAATGTGTCATCTTTATGGTACGTAGCAATCCATCTTTTCCCACATTAAAGATAAATTAATCATTCATCATCTTTCAACTGAGCTGTTTACAGTGAATTTATTATATGCTTACAAAATTTAAGAGATTTATTAATATTAGTGATTTGTAAATGTAGCAATTCTGACAATAAACTCGAACTATCTCAAGAAAACTAAGA
This sequence comes from Schistocerca piceifrons, assembly GCF_021461385.2. Classification (NCBI taxonomy): domain Eukaryota; kingdom Metazoa; phylum Arthropoda; class Insecta; order Orthoptera; family Acrididae; genus Schistocerca; species Schistocerca piceifrons. Next base: position 831,699,115 of record NC_060139.1, read on the forward strand.
GAATAAATGAAATAAAAGCAAAAAGTTCCTGTACAGGTTGTTTCCGTAACTACCAGCTGTGACTGAATGAATATATATTTTGTATATTTGTGAAAGTAAGTTAGACTTAGCACCCTATGTAATGCTGTTGTTTAAAGTCCCCTTTATTGCTTTCTGTTCTAGCGGACAGAGTGGAACTGGACCGTAACTTTGTGGCATCACTACTTGCACATGCATTCTTCTCAACATTTCCAAAGAGGACTAGCAAAACCCATCCCACTCTACAAGATTCTAATTTCACACACTTTTTCAAGCACTTAAACAAGTAAGTATCATATTATATTTTAATAACATTTTAGAATATCAGAAAATAGAGCTTGCTATGAGCAAACAAAATTTCCGTGTGTTATTTCATTTGTAATTCTGCCATCCTCAAGGATGACACGCAAAGATAATCATATTAGTGTTTTCAGTGTAAATTAAAATTTGCATCACCTCCATTATTAGGTAGGAAATAAATACACAGTAAGTCAAATGATATTCAATTCCCTGACAAAGTAGCAGTATGACATAGATGTTTAATACAAATCATTGCTCGCTAAATTCGGTGAATTCTCTTTAACAATAACTGAAAGAGAGAATTAGAAATGAGATGCTGAAATCAGACCCAACAGATCTACAGACAGGTTTTCCATACTTCACCCCAGACATCAATATTGAAGAATCAATTTTTAAAGAGCCCACAAAAAATCATTGTGTCACTGAAAAGCAATAGGCATATATGTACTAGTTTAGAGAACACTTCAACCAAAGTACTAAAGTCAAGTGCTGACTTTGTAGTATCATAGTTGAGTTAACTTTAGAATCAGTCAGTGAGCCAAGGAGTATTTTCTACAACAGTGAAGTAGTAACACCTATTAACAACACAACTAACTATATAACACTTTTGCTGTAAGTAAACTGGAAGTTTTTAAATAAAAATTCTTCTGTGGAGTAGAGGTGCCTGGAAGGAACTTCTACAGCTTACTTTGATTTACATGGATACTTTTCCTGGAAGATCAAAGAAAGCTTCAAAAACTGTGATGGTTGCTGATGACACAAGTACACTGATAAAGGGCTCAAACACATCCACACTAAACACAGCCTAGAGAGGAATGATACAAGTTTATAGCAATCAGCTTAACCTTTAATCTTACAGAAATTCGTGCTAAGCAATTCTAGTTAAAAATCTTACAGCTACAAGAGGCAAACATCAATGGGCACACTCTGAATGAAGCTCTATATATGAGGTTACTAAGCATCTAGATTCATAATAATCTGAGGAGGCAACGGTGTGTAGATAAGCTGTCCAAAAAATTCATTTCTGCCTGCTTTGCGTATATAAAAACCTCTCATTCTGTTGATCTGCTGATGGGATTGCTAGTAGAGTTTGAGCAAATTCACCATAGACTGCTCTATAGCATAATCTTATGGGATAATATGGCTAAGATCAGAAAGGAACTTGTCCTACACAAGTATGCAGTAAGGATAGTGTGTAAGGTTAATAACTGAACCATCTTGCAGTTAAGCCTCTTCAGGAACTTGAGGATTCTTTACACTTACGTGTTCTTATATTTACACTCTAATGGTATTAGTGTTTAATAACAGTAGTGAACTTAGGATGAAATGAGCAATCACAAAACTATCAGTAAAAATAATTTCCTTATTGGTCGTTATGTAGGGTTTGTAATGAAGTTTTTGATTCTGATGGAATCTAAATTGTTTCACTTGTATAAAAAATAGCAGAAAGCTGTACACCAAAACAAATATATGGCTATTTTGAAAATAATAGGTTACTGCATGAAAACCAATTTGGCTTTAGAACAAATCTGTCAGTAATAAAAGCAACATAAAATCCATTTACTTATTTATTTATTATTTAATTTATTTATCCATCTGTTGACAATAAATATTGTATGGATGTTGTCAAGGGTACATGTAATCCATTTCAAAGAAATGGGACACAAAGGCATTGAAAAGAGACAAATCACTCTGCTTATAGACTTGACTCCATGTCATAAGAGACTATAATAAAAAGTTAGCTCACTGTAGCATAAAAGGTAAATAAGAGGTAGATTATTAAATTTATTTTGAAGCTATTTCTCTGACAGGCTACAACAAGCATATGCAAATAATCAGACCTCATAGTTGTTAAAATAAAATATGGAATCCCACATGGCCTGATTTTTTCAACTCTTTCTCTTAATTGTTTATACAAATTATTCCTCAAGTCATACACCATATGAGAATGTCATTGAAATCATGCTGATAACAACAGTTGAAAATTTGCAAATTGCTCAAAATGACAACAAAGAAACAAATGAGATGACTGATCACTGATAACCAGCCAACCAACTGTTCATTAAGAAAACAAAAACTGAAGAATTGTATTTTAATCTCAGAGCAACTAACACCAAGTCTGAAATTAAGAATGTGAAGTTACTTTGACTTGAGAATGATAAAATGCTGTCATGGGTCAGACAAATAAATTACTTAAGCAGCAAACTAGCAAAAGTACTATTTTTGTTACATAAATAAACACGAATTGTCCACATGCTTAGCTGGCTGGTAACATGCTCGCCTCCCATGCAAGTGGGCCCGGGTCTGATCCCCGGCTGGGTGGGAGATTTTCTCCGCTCAGTGACCTGTTTATGTGCTGTCCTCATCATCATTTCATCCTCATCACCAGTGCACAAGTTGCCCAATAAAATAAGACTTCCACTTGGCGGCCGAACTTTCCCGTATGGGGCATCCCAGCCAACGATGCCATATACTCATTTCATTTTTCAGCACGAAATGTCAGTAAGAACCTTTTACCCTGCTCTGTGGGGAAATGCATCATTTTCTAATGGCAGAAAAACCCATTAGATGTATTCTAAGTTTATCTCTGTGAGAGAATTACAGAAGTCAGTTCAGATTACTTTACATAATGATGGTCCTCAGCCTTTGCATAAATAATTCGTTAATTTATAACAAAGGAAATTTATGCAAACTCTTACACAAGTTTTAAAAAGTCTTTGAAACTTGGCTACAAAAGCATGAATTTTACTTGATGAATGAATTAATGGAGAATGATGTTAAAGAAATGTTCTTTAAGTACAGTAGAAGGAGGATGTGAATTGGAGAGGACCCCAATCAGTGGAAATGCTGAATGATAAACTGTGGAAGAAAATGGAAGATTTTAAGAGACTTTGTCAATGCCCTAATAAGCAGAAACATTTCAGGAAGAAGAAGAAGACTTAATGTCCTACATTGCTTCATGTAGCCATAAGTATTTGTAAATGTGTATTTGCATTTTTATACCAAAGTCTACAGCTGTCATTTATAGCTTGTCTCGTTGGAATTTTTATATGGAACTTAAAAGACATAAGAACTTGTCAGTGTTATGTATGATAATTATGTTTAACTCAGTTTGAAAAGATATTCTTACGAATGATATAATGTTTAACTGATGATTTTTCAGAACCAGTCAGAAGGCAAAACTCAAGAGCATTCTGCATTATTTTGACTCATTGGAAGGCAATGGTGTTCCAGAAGGCAATATGATATTTTCAAGAATGGTAATGACAATAGTAATAGTAATAATAATAATAATAATGATAATGATAATATGTCCTACTTTTCCAGTTTAATAGCTGTCACTTAAATAAGCAGTTTATTAATATCTAAGAAGTATTCTTCCTAATTCAAAGCAAAATTAAGAACATTTCTCATTAGCCAGCACTTCTGTACTATCTGGTTATAAAGATACAAGGACTGGAAATTCCTCTTAGTTTCATGACTGATACTAATGTTTACAAAAACACAACATCACAAGTAGCAGTGCTTTGTAAATTAGTACCTGTCTTACAGACATAGGTAGTTTACTATTTTGTGGGAAAATACCAATGTAATCACATAAACATTAAACTAGCAGTAGGTGATGAACCCTAGCTACACTATGTGATTAAAGGTATCCAAACACCCCCAAAAACATATGTTTTTCACATTAGGTGCATTGTACTGCCACCTTCTGCCAGGTACCCCATGTCAGTGATCTCAGTAGTCATTAAACATCATGAGAGAGCAGAATGGGGCACTCCGCAGAACTCACGGACTTTGAACAGGTGATTGGGTGTCACTTCTGTCATACCTCTGTACATGAGATTTCCGCACTCCTAAACATCCCTAGGTCGATTGTTTCCAATGTGATAGTGAAGTGGAAACATGGAGGGACACATACAGCACAAAAGCATACAGGCTGATCTCGTCTGTTGACTGACAAGAGACTGCCTAAAATTGAAGAGGGTGGTAGTGTGTAATAGGCAGACATCTATCCAGACCATCACACAGGAATTCCAAACTGTATCAGGATCCACTGCAAGTACTATGACAGTTAGGCAGGAGGTGAGAAAAATTGGATTTCATGGTAGTGCGGCTGCTCATAAGACCATATCATGCCAGTAAATGCCAAACACTGTCTCGCTTGGTGTATGGACCATAAACATTGGACGATTGAACAGTGGAAAAACATTGCTTGGACTGATGAATCATGGTACACAATGTGGCGATCTGATGGCAGGCTGTGGGTATGGAGAATGTTCAGCGAACGTCATCTGCAGCTTGTGTAGTGCCAACAGTAAAATTTGGAGGTGTTGGTGTTATGGTGTGGTCATGTTTTTCATGAGGGGGCTTGCACCCCTTGTTTTTTTGTGTGGCACTATCACAGCACAGGCCTACATTGATGTTTTAAGCACCTTCTTGCTTCCCACTGTTGAAGAGCAATTTGGGGATGGCGATTGCATCTTTCAACACGTTAGAGCACCTGCTCATAATGCACGGCCTGTGGCATTGTGGTTACACAACAATAACATCCCTGTAATGGACTGGCCTGAACAGAGTCCTGACCTGAATCCTATGGAACACCTATGGCATGTTTTGGAACACTGACTTCATGCCAAGCCTCACCGACCGACATCGATACCTCTCCTCAATGCAGCACTCCATGAAGAGTGTGCTGCCATTCCCCAAGAAACCTTCCAGCACCTGATTGGACATATGCCAGCAAGAGTGGTATCTGTCACCGAGGCTAAGGGTGGGCCAGCATCATACTGAATTTGAGCATTACAGATGGAGGACACCACGAACTTCTAAGTCATTTTCAGCCAGGTGTCCGGATACTTTTGATCACATAGTGTATTTTATATAACTGTGGAGGCAATATCAAACAATGGAAAGTCCAGAATTGAATAACAACAGTATTGTGAAAAGGGTAGATTGCCGCTCACCATATATGGGAGACGTTCAGTTGCAGACAGGCATTACAGAACGACTTCTGTACATTTTAACTTTCTGTCAAAAGTCTCTCTTCTGAAGTAGAAAGCACACACACACACACACACACACACACACACACACACACACACACACACACACACACATTTACACAGGCACAACTCACACACAAATGACCACTGCCTCTGGCCACTTTGACGAGTTCTAACTGTACTTGATGGGAGCAACAATCCATTGGGCGGGGGTAAGAAGGAAGCATATGGCAGGGAGAGGAAGGGGGCAGGATGCTGTGTAGTGTAGCTTGTTGGAGTGTACAGGTAGTTGGGGGGGAGAGGGGGTGGGAAGGAGACGGTGTAGGAGATACCTGTGACAAGACTGGAGGATTCATTGCAGTTGACAAAAGCATTGTCTCTATTGAGGTCAATATCGAATATGACAGTGAAGTTTGCATGTAACAGGTCTATGGGAAACTAAGTTAAATGTTGAATTGGATAGATAAGAAAATCTACTTGCCAAGCAGTGGTAGAACACGCGCATGAAAGATGGTTGTAATTGGTAAGCTTTTGGAGACAGTGGCTCTTTCTTCAGGCAGAAGTCTAGAAGGGAAAGGAAGAGGGGTGGAGAGAAAAGACTGGAGAGATTCCAAAATTCTTTCAACAAAGAAGATGATGTAAATATTCCAGAATTCAAATCAAGAACAGCTGCCAACATGAGTAACTTGGAAGTAGATATCCTTGGAGTAGTGAAGCAACTTAAATCTAGTCGAAAATGTCTACCAATTAGGTTCCTTTTGGAGTATGCTGATACAATAGCTCCATACTTAACAATCATATACAACCGCTCACTTGATGAAAGATCAGTACTCAAAGACTGGAAAGCTGCACAGGTCACACCAATATTCGAGAAAGGAAGTAGGAGTAATTCACTAAATTATAGGCCCATATCATTAAGGTCGATATGCAGCAGGATTTTGGAACATATATTGTGTACAAACATTATGAGTTACCTCAAAAAGAATAGTCTATTGACATACAGCCAACACGGATTTAGAAAACATGTTTCTTGTGAAACACAATTAGCTCTTTACTCACACAAAGTGTTGAGTGCTGGTGACAAGGATTTCAAATTGATTCTGTATTTCCAGATTTCCAGAAGGCTTTTGACACTATACCATGCAAGCCGCTTGTAGTGAAATAGCGTGCTTAGGGAATATTGTCTCAGTTATGTGACTGGATTCCTGGCTTCCAGTCAGAGAAGTCACGGTTCACAGTAATTGATGGAAGGTCATCAAATAAAACAGAAGTGATTTCTGGCATTCCCCAAGATAGTGTCATAAGCCCTCTGCTGGTTTGATCTGTATAAGTGATTTAGGAGACAATTTGAGCAGCCGTCTTAGGATGTTTGCAGATGAAGCTGTCATTTATCATCTAGCAAAGTCATCAGAAGATCAAAACAAATTGCAAAATCATTTAGAAAATATATCTGTATGGTGCTCAGTGACTTTAGGAGGATATAAGATGACTTAGACAAAATTTCTACTTGGAGTGATGAATGGCAGCTAGCTCTAAATGTAAAAAAAGGTACATGAGTTAATGTGGATGAGTAGGAAAAACAAACCCATTATGTTCAGATACAGCATTAATAGTGTCCTGCTTGATGCAGTCACATTGTTTAAATGTCTGAATGTGACATTGCAAAGTGATATGAAATGAATCAAGCATGTGAGGATTTTGGAAGGGAAGGTAAATGATTGACTTGGGTTTATTGGCAGAATGTTAGGACAATGTGGTTCATCTGTAAAGGAGATCACATATAGGGCTCTGGTGTGACATACTCTTGAGTACTGCTTGAGTGTTTGGGATCTGCATCAGGTCAAATTAAAAGAAGGCATCAAAGCAATTCAGAGCTGGGCAGCTAGATTTGTTACCAGTGTGCTCGAACAACACACAAATATTATGGAGATGCTTCAGGAACTCAAATTGGAATCCCTGGAGAAAAGGCATCATTCTTTTCAAGGAATACTGTTGAGAAAATTTGGAGAACTGGCATTTGAAGCTGACTGCAGAAGGATTCTATTGCCATGAACATACATTCTGCATAAGGACCACAAAGATGAGATACAATAAATTAGCTCAAATGGAGGCATATATACAGTTATTTTTTCCTCACTCTGTTTGCAAGTGTAACAGGAAAGGAAATAACTAGTGATGGTACAGGATACCCTCCACCATGCACCATACGGTGGCTCACAGTGTATCTAGGTAGAACAGGTGGTGGTGGGAGGATGTATGGCACAGGTCTTGCATCTTGGTTTATTGCAGGGATACCAGTCGTGAGGCAAGGGGTAGGGGCCTGGGATGGAGTAAGTATGGATAAGGATATTGTGTTGGTTTGACGGGTGGAAGTATATCACTCTGGGAGGGGTACAGCAAAAGGTAGCCAAAACCCTATCAGGAAATGTGATTCAATTGGCGAACCCCAGGTGCTTTTGAGTTACAAGGGAACTGCTCCTTTATGGTCAGTGAAGTCCTCAGTGAGACCCTTGGTATTTGTGGAGAGGGACTGCTTGTTACTGCAGCTAAAACAATGACAGGTGGCTAGGCTGTGTGGAAGAGATTTCTTGGTGTGGAACAGGTGGCAGCTGTTGAATTGGAGTTATTGCTGGTGGTTAGTAGGTTTAAAATGGTTGGAGATACTGATGTAGCCATCTTTAAGGCAAAAATCCTCATTGAGGAAGATGGATAGTTGGCTTGAAGAGGACCAGGTGAAGCAAAATGGGGGAGAAAGTGTTGGTGGTTGGAAGAATGTGGACAGGGTGTCCTCATGTCAGCAGTGAAGCTGAACCAAATGAGGGGTTTGGGATTCTGCATTGTTATGAAGGATTCATCTAGATGGCCTATGAGTAGTTTAGCATCAGATGGTAACATGTGGGTGCCCATTGCTGTACCATGGAATTTTTGCAGGGGATGCCTTTAAAGGAGAAGTAACTGTGGGTGAGGATAAAATTGGTCATGATGAGCAGCAAGAAGTTGTAGGTATGGAGCCAGTCAGGCATTGACAAAGGTAGTGTTCAGTAGTGTCAAGGCCATGGGCATTAGTGATGTCAGTGTAGAGGGCATCAACATTGACAAGCAGAATGCTGTGTGATTAAGGAACAGGAAGTATGGAGAGTTCGTGAAGACAGTAATTGGTGTCTTTTATGTAGGAATGTAGGTTATGGGTAATAGGCTGAAGATGTTGGTCCACAAGAACAGACATTCTCTGAGTGGGGGCACAGTAACTGACTATAACATGGTGTCCTTGGTGGTTGGGTTTATGGATTTTAGAAAGCATGTAAAAGGTAGGAGTGTGGGAGTGGTAGGGTTGAGGAGAGAGATTGACTTAGACAGAATGTTCTGGGATGGGCCTAAGGATTTGAGGAGTGACTGGAGATTCTGTTGGATTTCTGGAATGGGTTCACTATGGCAGGGTTTGTAGGTAGAAGAATTTGACAGCTGGTGGAGTCCCTCCATGAAGCAATCCCTGTGGTTCAGGATGACAGAGGTGGAGGCCTTGTTAGCAGGTAGGATTATAAAGTTAGGATCAGTTTAGGTGGATTGCAGTTCTGTCTGTGTATGTAAGATTGGGGAATGATGGTGGGGCAAGATTTGAGGTTAAGAAATTCTGGAATGTTAACAGGGAGTGATTTTGGGGACAGTTGGGGAATCATGGTTGGACGTTGCCACCCATTCCTTACCTAGCCACCTGAGGTCATCGCACCTGCAGTGATGAGTGGTCCCTCTCACTGAGGCCTTCAGACCAAAACTACCCGCCCAGTCTTGTACAGAAATATATCTCCTGTGCTTTGTTTCTCCAGCCTCTTACCACCTCCCACACATCCACTGTCTGGCCTCAAAGGAGCACTCCACTTGTGACTCAGTACCATACAGGACTGGAGCAACTGAATCACATACTCCGACTAGGGTTTCAATTACCTCTCCTTGTGTCCTGAATTAAGGAATATCGTACCAACTATTCTTCATCCCTGCCACTGTGGTATTTCATCACCTACCAAACCTACACAATGCCCTTGTCCAACATTACTCCAACCTTGTCACCATCCACTTGCCTTACGGCTCATATCCCTGCAGTAGATCAAGATGTAAGACTTGTCCCGTACATCCATCCTCCATCACCTAATCCAGTCCAGTCACAGGCATCTATTATCCCAGCAAAGGCAGGTCTGCCTGTGAGGGCAGTCATGTGATCTACAAAAAGAACAGCAATCACAGTGCTGCTTTCTATGTGGCTATGATGACTAACAAGCTGTCTTTCTGCATGGGTGGCCACCAACAAACTGTGGCCAAGAGACAGATGGACTACCCAATTGATGAACATGCTGCCCAAAACAATGTCCAGCCCTTCAACAGTTACTTCACAGCCTGTACCATCTGGATCCTTCCTACTGCCAAAAGCTTTTCTGAACAGTGCAGGTGGGAGCTCTCTCTGCAATGCATCCTTTGTTCCCATAACCCCCCTGACCTCAACCTTCACTAGTCCCTGTCCTCCAATTTCCTAACCCTTCCTGCTCCCACTCCAGTGCAACACAGCCTTCCATTCCACTAACGTACCCACTAGTTCTCTAGTCCTCTTCCCCCACCACCCCCCCACCCCTCCCATCCAACCTATGCCTCCTCCTTACCCCCACCACCCGACTGCTGCTCCCACTATGTGCAGCTACAACTCAGTCTGGCCACAGTAGCCAAAGACAGTGGTCATGTGTGTGTGTGTGTGTGTGTGTGTGTGTGTGTGTGTGTGTGTGTGTTTTGTGTGTATAAAAATATATGCATGTGTGCATGCACTTTCTATGTGCTTTCTACCACAGAAGAAGGCATTTTGACCAAAAACGTAAGTGTATAGCAGTTTTCTTGTTGTGCCTGTCTGCAACTGCAACTCATATCCTCTATAAGGCGAGTAGCAATCTATAATTTTCATAATATTGTTGTGGAAGTAGCATTTTTTCATATAAGTTAGCAAGTCTCCTTCTATTAACTGATACAGGCACAAATAGTATTAAGCTATATAGTGATATTTTACTGTTAATACAGTGCAGTATTTAATTTCTTATGAGTTATTTATCTTTGGTTTATGCATACATAGACTCATTCCTCATTCCTAATGGTTCTTGTCACTGATGGGATATATGGAATATGAAGAATTAATTAATTTTATTTACTTATTCAGCCATTTTATGTATTATTAACTAATTAACTTAAAATTAAATAGAATTAATGCTGATTTGATTGCTGAAAGCTATATTACAGTCCATTAAATATGTAATAGAAGACAATCACAAACAAAAAAGTTTAAGATAACAACTACAAATTTTTAAAAAATCAGGGTGAATGTGCAATGTGACAGAAATTTGTTATTGAAGTTATTGAGGCTTTTGGTGTTTTTGTGATCGTCAATCCATTGTGATCTTCGATCTGATGACTGGTTTCTTGCAGCTCTTCACATTAATCTGTCCTGTGTAAGTTTCATTCCCTGCTCAACTACAACTTTCCTTTCCTACCCTTTTACTTTTATAATTGCAGTCTGGTTTCTGTACATGTTCTAATTAAACTTTTACTCCCTGTATTTTATACCTGTTACTTTCAAAATTGTAGTCCATTCTACACTTTCAAAAGTTTTCTCTAAATCTACAAATGTATGTTTATCTTTCTTCATCCTATCTTGTAAGATGAGCCATAGGGTCAGTATTGTCTGACATGTTCCTGCATTTCTCTGGAACCTGAACTGATCCTTCCTGCAGTTGGCTTCTACAAGTTCTTCCTCTCATCTGTAAATAAGTTGTGCCAATATTTTGCAACCATGACTTATTAAACTAATTGCCTGGTACTGTTCATGCCTATCTGCACTTGTCATCTTTGGAGTTGGAATTCTAACATTTTTCTTGAACTCTGAGGTTATGTTGCACACAAGATGGAATATTTTTGTTGTGGCTGGCCCTCTTAAGGGTCTAAATAATTCTGAGGGAATTTCATCTGCTCCAGGGGTCTTGTTTCAGCTTAGGTCTTTCAGTGCTGTGTCCAGTTCTTTGCACTGTGCAATACCTCCCATCTCCTCTTCACCTCCTTCCTCTCCCCTTGCATAATTCTGTCCTCAAGTGTGTTGCCTTATAGTGACAATTTATATTTTCCTTCAAAAATCCCTTTAATTTTCCTGTAGGTGGCATATATCTTCACCTCACCATGCATGTTTCTACAGCCTTGCATTTGAGGTTTGTATTAAGACTAAAAGTATGAGTGTGTAAGGAAATGAACAGCTGCCTTGAATATCTGGCATTCAAGAAAGCATTTCACCAATGTTTATTTACAACAAAAGCCTGATGGACAATTCAAGAACTGAACAGAATTTTTCAGGATTTTAGGGTACCCTACTAAATGCACCTGTAATTGCTCAGTATTTTGCTGGTGCCTATAGCAAGTGTTATCTAAGACTATGGATCTATTGCTGCTGTCACCTTATGTAGCAAGTTTGTTTTAATCTGACCAAATACAGGGTGTGGCACATAAAACCAGCCTGTAAAGTCAACTCATGAACATAATGCAACTGACTCTTCTTTTCTACCAAGTTTGAATAAAGCTCTTCCAGAACTGGCAAATATGTCACTGTTCACTGTTGTCTCAAAGAATATGGGCTCTATAACTTGTGTGGTGGAAATGGTACACCAAATACAAATCTTCTTATCATACAAGGGCACCTGGTGGATCTTGTGTGGATTTTCTGTCCACCAATACCAGTTGTTTTAGGAACTTAAGTATCCAGACAGGTGGAACCATCCCTCATCATTCATGATAAACCTTAGTGGGTCCCAGACACCACTGGCAACATTTCTCAACAGCCATAAAACAAATACACTCTCTTCTGCAGGTCAGGCTCCTTCAGTTCTTGCACAACACTTACCTGGTGCAGTTTTAATGTCAGTCAACTTAAAACACATCTGCAGCTTCTCTTACTCACATAAACCTGTTGGCTCAGTCTTCTGGTTGACTTATGGGGACTTCTTGTCATTATCTCCTGCACTTGCCTCTTTAATTCAGGTGTGCAGAAAGGTGGTGGTCCCTTCCGGGGAGCCTTTTGCACTGATCATGCACGCCACCATTTTTCAATCAATTCCTGTATGATGCTTTTGCTGGCACAGAAGTACTGGAAATTTCTCTTGAAACACTTTGTTTTCACAAAAGACCCAGTTTGAATGAATGATTCAACCATGGCAACATGCTCAGGTAGTGAATACAGCATTATCACACACTCACACTAACCTGGCTTCACACAACGAGGCCTTTTCCTCAGCTGGTTTCGACAAGTTTCACTGGCTGTGGCTGCAGCTGCTTTACATGACAACAAAGTTCCACACAGTGTCAGTACACCAGCGGAAATGGTTAATTCATGTGCAACTGTTTGGATAGTGTTTCTCATTTTCCATTAATATTGATTTGTGTGCATGCACTGGAACATCATCATTTCAGAGGTTGGGCCAATTTTAGGTGCCACATTCTGTACATAGACATTACAGACACACACTAAATGAAACATTGTGGTTATGGGTTGTTGTTGTTGTGGTCTTCAGTCCTGAGACTGGTTTGATGCAGCTCTCCATGCTGCTCTATCCTGTGCAAGCTCCTTCATCTCCCAGTACCTACTGCAACCTACATCCTTCTGAATCTGCTTAGTATATTCATCTCTTGGTCTCCCTCTACGATTTTTACCCTCCACACTGCCCTCCAATGCTAAATTTGTGATCCCTTAATGCCTCAGAACATGTCCTACCAACTGATCCCTTCTTCTAGTCAAGTTGTGCCACAAACTTATCTTCTCCTCAATCCTATTCAATACCTCCTCATTAGTTACGTGATCTACCCACCTAATCTTCAACATTCTTCTGTAGCACCACATTTCGAAAGCTTCTATTCTCTTCTTGTCCAAACTATTTATCGTCCATGTTTCACTTCCATACATGGCTACACTCCATACAAATACTTTCAGAAACGACTTCCTGACACTTAAATCTATACTCAATATTAACAAATTTCTCTTCTTCAGAAACACTTTCCTTGCCATTACCAGTCTACATTTTATATCCTCTCTACTTTGACCATCACCAGTTATTTTGCTCCCCAAATAGCAAAACTCCTTTATTACTTTAAGTGTCTCATTTCCTAATCTAATTCCCTCAGCATCACCCGACTTAATTCGACTACATTCCATTATCCTCATTTTGCTTTTGTTGATGTTCATCTTATATTCTCCTTTCGAGACACTATCCATTCCATTCAACTGCTCTTCCAAATCCTTTGCTGTCTGACAGAATTACAATGTCATCGGTGAACCTCAAAGTTTTTATTTCTTCTCCCTGGATTTTAATACCTACTCCGAATTTTTCTTTTGTTTCCTTTACTGCTTGCTCAATATACAGATTGAATAACATCGGGGAGAGGCTATAACCCTGTATCACTCCCTTCCCAACCACTGCTTTCCTTTCGTGCCCCTCGACTCTTATAACTGCCATCTGGTTATGGGTAATAATCTAAAATAGTGTCACTGTAAAGATTATATAACCCAGAAGCTTAGTTTTATATGTTTTACACATCAGAAGTATCTCTCATTGTATGCACTTGCTCTTTTTGCATGCTTTCATTTCCTGTAGTCATATGGTATTTTTTGGGTTAATGTAGCTTTAGAGGTTAGTTTGAGCAACTGATAACCCATTTTAACCACTTGTCAAGAAAGAATGCTCTTTGAAAAATGGCTGCTAATTTTTGAAAATGAATGTTGTTCTTTGACAGTAATTCAGTTTCCAGATATTCAAGAACAAAGTAAAAGAAAGTCTTATTAGCCAATTCTCCTATAATTTATCAGAATATTTCGATTCTAGGATGTAAATTATGGCTCCCACTAATATTCATATTATACGCATTCCTAACTTTTTTAGTATATCTACAGATGCTAGTGTTTTCTAAATCAGCAAAGTTATATAAATGGTTAGTATGAACTAGTAGATAAAAGCAGAGATTGATAAGTAAAGGAACAATGTTTCCTTTTTCACCTTTCTTTGACTTGGTTCCACATCCATCAAAGCTATTTTCATGATGGAATTTATAGAATATGATGTGTGAATGAATGGATGCATGAATGAACGAATGAATGAATGATTGAACAGGAATCATTAGATCAACAACAGATACATGTTACTACAGAGTGGAAAATTTCAGATTTATTAAAAAAAAATAGTAGTAATTCTATTATCTGCATCATCTACCAGTACTCATTCATTGCCTTGTAAATGCAAATTATTCAGCAGATTAGTGGTATTTAATTGTTAATGCAGTCTGTGGATTTCCTGATAACTACTCTTCTTTGCTAAACTGCAGTTCAGCTCATTTCACAGTCCTGTAAGCTATATTCCATAATTGAATTACTGGAAGAACTAATATGTTGGCTTGTGATACTTCAGTTTACATGAAGAGGAATGTACATTGAGATGGACAATGGTCATGAGACAGCAATGTGCACATTTACAGATGGTGGCAGTATTGTGTACACGAGGTCTAAAAGGGCAGTGTATTGGTGGAGCTGTCATTTGTACTCAGATGATTCATGTTTAAAAGTTTCTGATGTGGTTATGGATGCACACTGGGAATTAACAGATTTTGAATGGGGAATGGTAGTTGGAGCTAGAGCATGGGACATTCCATTTCAGAAATCGTTAGGTAATTCTACAACCTGGGTTCTGCAGTGTCAAAATGTCAAATTTCTGGATTACCTCTCACCATGGACAACGCAGTGGTTGATGGCCTTCACTTAAAGCAGCATTTGCTTAGAGTTGTCAGTGCTGACAGACAAGAAACATTGCATGAAATAACTACAGAAATCAATGTGGGATATGTGGCAAATGTATCTGTCAGGACAGCATAGCAAAGTATGACATTAATGGCCTTTGGCAGGGGACTTCCGATGACTTTTTGACTCCATGCTGTGTCAAGTTGCTGCACTAAGTTGGGGAAAAGGAGGTCTATCATGATATTAGAAGGTATCCCATGACTTCTGCCATCCCAGTGTATTTTAAACATTTGTAGAAGCGGTAGATATTTTCAGATAAGAGTCCATTTACTAACAGCATGACATCACCTGCAACACCTCTCCTGTGTTCGTGACCATATTGATTAAACCCTAGATAACTGGATAACAATGGCCTGGCCATAGTGTCCCAATTTCAGTTGGAAAGTGCTAACGGTAGGGTTCGAATGTGGCACAGACTCCATGAAGCCATGAACACAAGCTGTCAACAAGGCACTGTGTAAGCTGTTGGTGGCTCCATAATGGTTTGGGCTGTGTTTACATGGAATGTCCTGGGTCCTCTGGTCCAACTGACCACTGGAAATTGTTATGTTCATCTACTTAGAGACAGATTCAGCCATTCATGGACATCATATTCCCAAATAATAGTGGCATTTTCATGGATGACATTGCGCCATGTCATTGGGCCACACTTCTTTGCAATTGGTTTGATGAACATTCTAGGCAATTTGTGTGAATTATCTGGGCACCTGGATTGCCCGAGATGAATCCCATCGATCACTTTTGGGACGTCACTTCCTGCAAAAAAAACCTGCACTGGCTGCACCCACAGTTATGGATGGCTCTAGAGGCAGCAGGGTTCAGTATTTCTGCAGGGGAATTCCAGTGACTTGTTGAGTCCATGCTGTTTTGAGTTGCTGCACTAAGCTGGGCAAAAGGAGGTTCAATGTGATGCTGGGAGGTATCCCATGACATTTGTCACCTCAGTGTATTTTAAATGTTTGTAGAAGCAATATACATTTTCAGATCTCTGTTAAAAATTTCTGCTTACTTTTAGTTTGTTTAAAAGTAGTTATTTCTGGTTAATGTAAATGCCATAATTCTATGGAATATGAAGAATTAATCAATTAACTCAAAATGTCTAAGAAACATATAGATAGGTGGCCCCAACCTATAATATAATATACTTACTACATAATAGAAGACAATTACTGAAAATAATTGTTTCATTCTGATGTAACACAATTTTGTAATAAATTTGAATTAAGGCACCATTTTCTTAACATCATTTTTGTGTTAATATGTGACTGAGGTTTGTTTGAATTTAAAAGTATGAAGTTGAAATGGAAGAAAATGTGGACAAAAAAATTAACTGATCTCGTGTAAGAAAAGGTCTGAAGACCCTAATCTGATTAGGTTTGATAAACAGTGTAAGACACTGTCATCCTGACTGATATATATTCCATCATTTTTCTGTTTCTTCATTATCCTTATAACACTGTAATGTTTTACTACTGATATGTTTCGTTATTCATTGACATCAGTAACTTTTCATAATGAAGAAAATCATTGTAAAAAGGTATTCGAAATTTATGTTTTTATTTTATTATTCAGTTATGATAACTTGATTACTATGTGTGTCATTTAGGTTATGACAAGCAAAGAGTGGCTAACAATAGAGGACTGGCTGGAATGTGGAGTTCCACTTATTCCTGTGGTAACAAAACATGAAGGAAGATTGGAAAGGTCGGAGCCTGAGACACTACAAGTGTGCTTCTCAAGCAGTCATTTAGGAGGTGATGTTCTACATGCAGGCTCTTCACAGGTGTCTCTCATCATGATTAATTTCACCTACACAAAATTTGGTTTTGATATCCTTATAGGTAGAATTTATGCACTGCTGTACATAGTAATGGGAAAAATTAAATGTTTGCAAGTGATTCGTAAAGATAATCTCTTTGTCTAATTTACTTGTGAGGATTATGACAATCATTCTGTCTCACTTGTGAAACATATACTGCCTGTATTATTTGATACATGCTGTATTAAATAGCCAATATGAGGGTACATAGCATTTGTTCTGTGGTTCGCTGCAATTTAGCAACATGATAGGCAAATATAATGGTTTTTCATCGAATAATTCTCTCTAATTAATTACACCTACCCAAAAAAGGCCATTGCTGGCTAAACTTAAGTATTAGTCTAAGCAGGAGGAAGATTCTTGACTCTTAACTAGGTGTAGCGGCAGACCTCTTACAGAAATGATATGAAACAGTACAAATACAAGCTTGTGATACACTTATGTCTCATTACAAGTGGTTATTTATGTATGAAAAGAGGGAGAATACTGATGCTGAGAAATGTAACCACTTTACTAACATAAATAATTACACAACTCAAAACACATGTGTTAACATAGGATGTACATAGTGCACAAAGACAAAACAGAAGACAAAGACATAACACAAGTATAGTTTTCTTAGTATTCAGTTTAACTCATTCATATTGACCTTTGTGATCAGTGTTGCCATAGAGCCTCCCTCACCCCCCACCCCCTTCTCTTCCCTTCCTCTAGTACAAAACACAGGACATAGATAGGTTAGATGGAGTTGTCGCTAATCCTGAACATATTCTTGCAGGAAAGCGGGCAGAGTGGTCAGCCATATTCAGTATGGGAAGATTCACTCTTGTTATGTGGCAATGGTGGCAGGACATCAGCTACCTCAGAGAAGTAAAACCAGCTGGAATGAAGACACATTGGTTGAAGCATATGTAGAAGTGGATTTTTCCAGTTGTGGTGGTAGCTCGTCTTCCTCTTCCTGTTCCCACAGTGTCCAAGCTGGCTTGAGGAGCTGAATGGAGACCATTACTGTTTTGCCATTAAGCAAGGGAGAGAACATTTGGTCCCCATGCCAGAGCACCTTGTGATGGTCTGAATAAAGTTGTTAAAGGGCTGCTCATATGGTACCTTCATGGAATGTCGCATGTGGGTACAGTTCTTTATAAGGTCTCCTGCGCGAAAACCAGCCATACACTATGAACTTCGGGAGGCAGCATCCAGACATCAGATGTATGTTGTCTAATGTCAACTGCTAGTGACAGTAACTCCAATGTCACCAATGGTGATGTGGCAAGAGGAAACCATCAGGGAGCTCAAGCATTCACCACACAATATTTCAACTAGGGATGATTTCATATCCTCCTTGTATGCCATGCAAATTCCCAACAGAACCCATGGAATGCTTCAGTCCACAATGAGTCATGACACTTCAGGGCCACCTTAAGCATACAATGTCACCATGCAGCCAACCCATTGCTTTCTGGGTGATAGGATGTAGTGTGAAAACGATGCACATCACAAAATGTACACAATTCTGTGAAGGGATTCGATTCAAACTTATACCAGTTGTCAATAGTGAATGGTGACAGGCCCCTGAAACAAGCAGTTATGTATAATGAAAGCCAAAGCATTAGACTTGGTTGTCATGCCCTATAAAGGTACGGTTTCCACTCACCACATCATCCTGCCAATTGCAGACAAAATATATCAGAACTCATTTGACTCAGGTAACAGCTCAGCCAGGTCAAAGTGAACATATCGTAAACAGCATATAAGCACGTCAAATTTACCCTGTGACAGAAATGTTTGATGCTCTGTTGTGCTGCTTTGGCAGGCAAGACTGGTGTGTGTCCAGTGTCTGCAATCAACCTTTACCCTTGACCAAACAAAGTGCTCAGTTACTAACTTCGTGGTGAGGTGAAAAGCTGTAGGTAATAGGTTACGCAGACTATTGGAGGTGGACCTGCAGAATTTGACCAGAACAAAAAAAAAGTGTGGCCTGCCCTACAGGGTATCAGACTACAGGTGAAAGTTAGTGTTGGGAATCTAAATGCATTCTAACTTTAATCTGGTGCTGGTGCCATCCAGGAATCCCATTGACTGTTGGTCTTGTTTCTGCTCTTTAGCAAATTCCCTGAAATCAGTCAGTGCACTAAGTACTTGAATGCATGACAGGTAAACTGTGACCACATTGTCCACTCCGTTTATGCGATGAATGTTGGTAGTAAATTATGCACTGTAGTCAAACTGTCTGAAACTGACACTTATCTTGGAATCTGAGTCAACTAGAAGACTCCAGTTGAGAATGTAGAGAAGGCTATTGTGATAGGATGCAAGAAGCAAGCTAGGTTGATTAACATGTATAGTGACTTGACAAGCATTCTTAATGCTGCAACCTCTGATACCTACTGAAGATCATATGTTGTGTTTGGATGCTCACATGGGAAGGTGCACTTGGGTGCAGTGGTGCTGAAACACACATGGATCCAGCACCTATGCACACTCTTGTCAGTTTCTGTTGGAACTTTGAGTTAGCATGAAGTGTTGACCAGTCCATTATTGCCAGATGATTGTGTTGAGTCTCAGGAGCTGGGAGCCATTGACCTACAGAGGGTTCATTGTGATTCATCATATGTATTTGGCCCTGCTTGGTTACCAAATGCCACATCATTGCACAATGTGGCTACTGTCGGTATTGTTCGCTGATGGCTGGTGGTTAGCAGGGATACCCATCTTGTAAGGCAAGAACACAGTCAAAAATTTGTAGTTTGACTTCTCGAGTGAGTCCTTCATGCAATACAAATGGCAGTTGAAAAAAAAAATGAGGCAATTGATTCACCCATGGCCCACAATGTATTGTTTGGTATTAACTTAGGATCAAATAAGTGCCAAAACTGTGAAGGAGTCCATTCACTCATCTGCTCTCACGAAATTTTCTGTTGGATTTGTTGTTCAGGTGTTTAGCATAACCATCGCTATAACGCTGCCTTGGCCACCTCAAACTTGCAAAAGACAGGTGGTGACAGGATAGTGTCACTGATGATAGAAGCATGGCTATCTGATGTTACACAGTCATGTGAAATATTTTGCTGATGTTGTGAGCTGAAAACACAGATTCAACAATGATAAACCAAGATTGTGGTCTTTCTGAAAGAGACTGTGGCAGTTTGGTAATACATACTGCATGGTATGGACATTTCTGGAAATGTGTGTGTGTGTGTGTGTGTGTGTGTGTGTGGTAGTATATGAATTGATCTAGGAGTATCATCAGATGCAACCACATTGATCAGTTGTAATGTGGTAGATAACCCAGATATCATTTTTGTGTGACCCAAGGGAGCAGAAATGGATTTGTCACCTCGATAAGTGGTGTAGTAGCACACTCGAATTGAGAGGTGTATGAACACAATGATGGACTCTCAAGCATAAAAATCAGTTGTATGTCCAGTAACGCCTTGGGTATCAGTTACTTTTGCTTGTATGTTAGAAGTACTTATATAAGATCCATGGAAGGTAACACAGAACGGTGATGTGTGGCACCCAAACATTCTTGTACACAAATGGAGGAGGGTTGGAATCAGTTTCACTTGTTGTGTCATTCTTGTATTTTTCCATATTATTCCATTGCACCACATAATCCAACAAAAGCACTGTCAAGATAGGCAAAAGGTCCCAGTGCCCTTTGTTGGTCCACAATGTTCACTGTTCAACAGGATGGTAGCATTGTGTATTTACTAAATCTGTAGAAATTATATGGTTGTCACGATCACCAAATTGGTTTTATCTGTGATTGTGTGGAGGCATAATAAAGTGCTCACCACAAAGATGACGTGCTATAGACACGAAATTTAATCGACAGGAAGAAGATGCTGTGATATGCAAATGATTAGCTTTTCAGAGCATTCACACAAGGTTGGCGCTGATGGCAACACCTACAACATGCTGACATGAGGAAAGTTTCCAACCAATTTCTCATACACAAACAGCAGTTGACCGGTGTTGCCTGGTGAAACGTTGTTGTGATGCCTCGTGTAAGTAGAAGAAATGCGTACCATCACATTTCCGACTTTGATAAAGGTCGGATTGTAGCCTATCGCAGTTGTGGTTTATCGTATCGCGACACTGCTGCTCACGTTGGTCGAGATCCAGTGACTGTTAGCAGAATATGGAATCAATCAGTGGGTTCAGGAAGGTAATACGGAATTCCGTGCTGGATCCCAACGGCCTCGTATCACTAGCAGTCGAGATGACATACATCTTATATGCATGGCTGTAACGGATCATGCAGCTTTGTCTCGATCCCTGAGTCAACAGATGGGGATATTTGCAAGACAACAACCATCTGCATGAACAGTTCGATGACATTTGCAGCAGCATTGTCTATCAGCTCGGAGACCATAGCTGCGGTTACCCTTGAGACTGCATCACAGACAGGAGCGCCTGCGATGGTGTACTTAACGATGAACCAGGGTGCACGAATGGCAAAACGTCATTTTTTCGGATGAATCCAGGTTCTGTTTACAGCATCATGATGGTCGCATCCGTGTGGTGACATCACGATGAACGCACATTGGAAGCGTGTATTCGTCATCGCCATACTGCCGTATCACCCGGCATGATGGTATGGGGTGCCATTGGTTACATGTCTCGGTCACCTCTTGTTTGCGTTGACGGCACTTTGAACAGTGGATGCTACATTTCAGATGTGTTACGACCCATGGCTCTACCCTTCATTCGATCACTGCAAAACCCTAAATTTCAGCAGAATAATGCACAACCACATGTTGCAGGTTCTGTACGGGCCTTTCTGGATACAGAAAATGTTTGACTGCTGTCCTGGTCAGCACATTCTCCAGATCTCTCACCAATTGAAAATGTCTGGTCAATGGTGGCCGAGCAACTGACTCGTCACAATACGCCAGTCACTACTCTTGATGAACTGTGGTATCATGTTGAAGCTGCATGGGCAGCTGTACCTGTACGTGCCATCCGAGCTCTGTTTGACTCAATGCCCAGGCATATCATGGCCATTGTTATGGCCAGAGATGGTTGTTCTGGGTACTGATTTCTCAGGATCTATGCACCCAAATTGCGTGAAAATGTAATCACATGTCAATTCTAGTATAATGAATACCCGTTTATCATCTTCATTTCTTCTTGGTGTAGCAGTTTTAATGGCCAGTAGTGTACCTTCATGATCACAGTGAGTACACAGTGCACTAGATGAAGACAAGATAGAAGACAAAGACATTACACCTGTATAGTATTCTTAGTATTCAGTTTAATTTGTTCATATCAACCTCGATGGGCAATGTCACCACAGGTGAGAACTTGAGTGTGAGTTGGCAAATCTGATGACCATGACATCTTTACAAGCTCAGATAGTTAATAAATATTCAAGTATTCATTCATAAAATAAAGTGAGATCAGACATTATGTACAGTTCACATGAATTTGAATTGTACCTTCAGTTTTATATGTACTACAGAACTACATTTCTTGTTGCAGTGCATGTTTTTAGAATTTTTCTCATTATGGACACATTTTTGTTTTGTGTCATGATGCTGGTAATATCACAATGACATATATTAGTGAATATTCTGTCATTAAAACTTCCATCATACTTATTCATACATCAAATGTAGACTTTTCTGTCATATGCTGCTGGTAAAAGCTTCTCAGGCTTCCTTCCAGGTGGCTGCATTGAAACTCCGTTACATTTTGGTGAATGTCACTCTCATCATTTTCTTTCATAGTGCAAGTTTGTGTAGATCTCAGTATATATTGAGTGGTGGCTACCACTGCCAACACCTTCACCCTGGCATGAGAATCACAACCCATGTGGGCTGGCAGAAACTCAGATGAAGCCCCAGGATGTCAATGATAAACAGTTGTCAACATGGTGTACAGTTAACTAGATGCTGCTACAGCCTCGCCCCTCTCCAAAGACCTGAACTTCACTCTTGTTCCAAATGCGTTACCAAAACATAACATTATCATCACTGTTGAAGAAGCAGTCCATGGCCAACCAGTGGAAAAGGCAGAGGAAATCATGTGTGAAACATGCAGGATCGTCCCAAATCCAACTTCCAGAACCAAATATGAAAACAGCAGAATGGAAAGCACTATGTGCTGACAAATGAAATGTGAAAGTTCTGCTGTGCATTGACAACTACCACCTTACGACAGGATACAGCCAACATAAAGCTAAAGAAAGATCCAACAGTAGAGATGGCAAGAAAAACAATAGCTCTGCTTCATGAGTCAGCTCTTAATGAAAGAAGATACAGTGATCTATCAAAAGGCATCAGCACCACCATGCCTATATGGACCACCTAAAATTCACAAATAAGCTTTACCACTATGGCTTATAGACAACACCATTAATAAATTCACTTATGGAATGCTCAAGTGTCTAGCCTCACTTATAAAACCCATACTGGAACACTTCAGTCACCATGTGAAGAAGTAGGCCAAATTCATGATCATGCTGAGAAAGGGATGTAGCTGCAGATGAATGACCTGATGTGAGCCATGACATAAAATCTCTTTTTTCATGAGTACCATTTCAAGATGCTTTGGTAGTCTTAGCAGATCATTTTGAGTCCCAGTCATTGAAGGTATTTGAACATGTCATTGCAACCTACTTCAGATGTGGTGGGGACTTTTGTGAAGAAGCTGATAGGTTCGACATGGGCTTTCAACTTGCCCCTTGGATTGCCAATCTCTATACGCAGCCCTTCCAGGAGAAGGCATGAAAAACTGCATGGCATGAACCTAAAACTTCTTCTGTTATGTGGATGACACCTTCGTTGTGCAGCAACATGGGGAGAGACACTGAATTAGTTTCTGGACCCCTGGACCAGCTGCCATCGCAAAATACAGTTCACAGTGGAGCTAGAACAGGATGGATGTCTTCCATTTTTAGACATTTTAATAAAAAGAAATGCAAATTGTACCCTAGAACACACCATCTGCAGAAAGCATATACACACAAATGTGTATCATCAGCCGGCACAATGGTGCGCTGTTCTGACAACTCTCGTTCACAAGGCACATGCTGTTTGTAACAGAGGCAGCCTCCCAGTTGAGATGCAACACCTAAAGGTTTGTTTTGCCAAAATAGGGACAGAGAAGCATCGTAGGGTGAGGAAATGAGTCATGCAGCATTGGAAAAAGAAGAGGTAAAGAAATAGAAAGAGAAATTAGCCTTTATCCCCCAATTTTGGGTCTCCTCAGCCAAAAATTGCAAGAATCATTGGGGGGGAGGGGAGTAGGAGGGAGGGGAGGGGGGAGGATCAGAGCTGTCTTTCAACCTCTAAAAAAACAAAAGATATGCTGGGCTTGGCAAAGGACAAATTAAAACTTCAAATACCTGGTACATACAGCATCGCTTGTGATTGTGGCCTCCAGTACATTGGCCAAACATAGTGCTGCTGCTTCCAATTCTGCATGGAACACATTAGATGTGTGTGTCTGGAGCAGTGCAAAACACAACCTCAGTGAAGGACACGTTTTAATTTGAGAAAAATGAGTCCTGGACTAGTGGCTTATGGGGAGCATTATTCAAGACTCAATTGAGAAAGGCTCCATCACAGTCTCATCAACAGGAATCAAGGCTACTGGTTAAGTTTGATATGGAATCCTATACTTGAAGTCAACACTTCACAAGTCTGGGCAAGACTGAATGCACCAAGAGTTGAGCAGCTGTCTTCCCTTTACTGTGCGTTGCCAAACCCCACATCATGGGGAAGGGGTTGAGAGAGTTGAACACCACTCAGGTATATTATGGGATGCCAACATAATGTCAACACTTAGCCAGAAGATGATGAGTGACACTCATCAAAATGTTGCAGAATTTCAAAACAGCTGCCTGGATGGATGCTCAAAAATATTTTATCATATTACCTGTGTTAGACTACATAATTTTCATCTTCTGTGTTGATAAAAAACTTTCACATTTGTACTTACATTTTTAACAATGTAGCATGTTTATGACAGTGTTATATGAATCAAATGACATATTTTTAACCTATATTTCAGTGAAGTGAAAGAGTATTGACTTTCACATCATTTCCATTTACAAAGATTGCTGTAATAAAATAAGAAATTACTTAGTGGTGTGGTAGCTAAGAATTTTTGTTTTACTTTCTTGCATATTAAACAAAGGATTTGACATGTTTATTAACATACAGAACGACTCAAAACACTTGTTACAATTTACTGATTCTATTGCTAAGTGGGTATTTTATACTGTTGAGACTGTAACGTTGTAATAACACCATGTTATTTAAATTTATGCATCCAAACGAAATGATACAACCTACTGCAAAGTGACAGTGACAGGATGGCTATCCAAACTTTAAAAAAAATGTTCCCTGAGAAGTGCAGATGTGAGGAGGAAGATAGTGTCAAGAAGCTCCTGATAAATATTAATGGTGAGCAGGGGAGGGGGTTGGCTCTCAGCTGAGCTATATACCAGCCATAAGCAGTACTTTCACCATAGTTTTTAAACATCAGTAATTTATGTGGAATAATATTCATATAATTAACACACTTTGAAATATTAAATATTTTAAAATTTGTGATTTATAAAACTCAGTAAAATTCAATTTCAGTCCTAGGCAAAAAATACAAAATTCCCTGAGAATTCCAGGTTTTCCAGAATTTACCCCCTGTGTGAGTACAATATGAGAGTTGGCTAGGGAGGGGGGGGTTGAGGGAAAGGCATAGAGAGAGAGAGAGAGAGAGAGAGAGAGAGAGAGAGAGAGAGAGAGAGAGAGAGGGAGGAAGAGAGACAGACCTGGGTAAAGGGAATAAGTTGATGTATTTGTATTTGAGACAAGGGTAAGGGCCTTGTGTTAATTACTGCTTCTGAGGCTGTTTTAATAAGAGACAGTCATTACTGAACACAGAAAGTAAGCTGTTGTATTTGCTGTCTGCCTGTTCATTCACCATGTAAGTGGGTCAGAAAATATGTTGCCTGTGTAATTCTAGACCCTCTAGTTTGATGAGTTTTGTGCTTGATAGTTGTCTGTGGCAAATACAAGTGATTACTTTCTATACTCAGTAATGACTGTCTCTTCATACAATGGCCTCAGAAGTAATGAACACAATTCCCTTATCCCTATCTCAGGTATAAATATATCAACTCATTCCATTTACCCAGGTCTCTCTCTCTCTCTCTCTCTCTCTCTCTCTCTCTCTCTCTCTCTCTCTCTCACTCTTTGCCTTGCCTTTTGCCCCCCCCCTCCCCCCCCACCCCATGAACCAACCACCATATTGGACTCACTGTCGCTTTGCAGTAGGTTGTTTCATTTCATTTGTATGCATAAACATAAATAACATCACATTATTACTAGATTACATTCCCAGCAGTATAAATTACCCACTTGGGAAAAGAAGCAGTAAAGTGTAATGGGTATATTGAGTATGTTAATATGCATGTAAAATCTCATTTTGAATATAGAATGATGTTAAACAAAAATTGAACACTGGAAAATCCAGGGTGGAATGTAACATCATGAAAAGGATAGTTGCTACTCACCATGTAGCAGAAATGATGAGTCACGGAAAGGCACAACAAAAAGACTGTCAGAAAGTTAGCCAGAAGAGTTACAGCAGGGCTTCCCAACCTGTGGTCCGCGGATCCCTTAGGGGTCCGCCGGCTCTTTCTAGGGGGTCTGCGGCCACCTTTCACCAAATTGTGTAAAATAATGAGTAAAATTATTGAATAAAAATGTGAAAATCAAATTCATCACAATTTTTTTTTCGTGTGAAAAACGTGTACTTTTACTTCAGGTCGTATCCCCAAACAGCCTTTGCAGTTCCTAAGTGAGAACGTATACACAGTTAGTGCCGGAGAGTGTGCCTTCTCTGATCGACTGTTTAGCAACAATACGGGGGTCATTTGTGTCCCGGCTCATGGCGCTAGGTGCGCTGAAACCTTTTAAGTATGCGCGGAGCGAGTTTTGTCGACCAATCACAGCGCTTGCTGGCACGTATGCGGCCCCAGGCATCATTAAATGTTAAACTTGCTTTGTCAGTGCACTATCTATTTCATAAGTCGATTTTTGACCAGTTTATTACTTCTAACATGGATCCGTGGCTGAAGTCAGGATCATTGAAGAAGGGTGCAGTTTCTCCATCGCCTTCACAACAAGGGAAGTTTCCAGTTGAAATGAATGATGAGGGAGGACGATCAAAGGAAGACTTTAGTTATATACATTTGAACATTTTTCTTCGAATTTCACGAAAAACGACACACACACACACACACACACACACACACACACACACACACTTACACACACACGACTGTTATGAAATATGCATGCTCCTTACACAACAGTAGCCAAATAGTGGAAGTGAACAGACCATAAGCGGCAGCTTGTCAGCAGCGAACAGTTTGGACGTGACGTTGATTGCTCTTGGAGGAAGACAGCTCCATCGTGTGAAATTTCAATTACCAAGTAATTTTAATAAGGCTAGAGTGTGTTGAACAGAGGGAGTAAGTCAACTAGTAAGTGTCTGGATAAAGTGGGAATTCAAATTGGATTGTTAATTTCAAGTTGTTTTCATTTATCTCTAAACCAAAGACTATTGATACTTCGGGGGAAGGGAGGGGGGGAGGGTCATTGGGAACATGGCACTTGCATTAAGAAGCTTTCAGTTCCCATGGGTTTCGCTCTGAAATTTAAAGTTACTGTGCTCTTGACTGACTAGGGGTCCGCCATGGATTTTCGACTGAAGAAGGGGTCCGCCAGCTGAAAAGGTTGGGAAGCCCTGGGTTACGGGAAAGTAGGATGTATTGCAGGAAGCTGGAAGAGCTTCCACCTGTGGAATTCAGAAAAGCTGGTGTTGGTGGGAAGGAGGTAACCCTAATGGCCTCAACTTTGATTAGCCATAGTCCTTACTCATCTAGCCCCTTCCCTGATCCCATCCCAGCACTACACAGCCCTCTTTTCCACCAACACACCCAGTCCTTATACCTCTTTCCTGCTATGCCCCTATTCTCCCCCCTTCCCCTCCCCCTCATTGAAACACCTGACTGTATCTGGTTGGCCTGTTCCCCACCTCATCCCTGCACACTTCCAGCACCACTTTACTGTCCTCCACCCATGCCCTGCTATCCTTCCCCCTTCCTGCCCCAGCCTCCTGCTTACTCCCACCCGGTTGCCTCTCCCATAATGCACTGCTTCTTGCATTCTGGCTCCAGCTGGCCGAGACGGTGGACGGTGGTCGTGTGTGTGTGTGTGTGTGTGTGTGTGTGTGTGTGTGTGTGTGTGTGTGTGTGTCTATTTTTGACAAAGGCCTTATTGGTTGAAAGCTAACTTTCCAACAGTCTTTTTATTGTGCCTTTCTGCGACTCAGCATCTCCACTACGTGGTGAGTAGCACCTATCCCTTTCATAATATTGTTAAACAGAAATTGTTAGTTGTCAGTCCACTAACTAGTTTTTTACTTTATTTCAACAGCCTGTGTATTGTATTGTATTGTATTTATTAGTCCAGTAAATCTTACATGTACAGTACAGCACATCAGATATTGGACAGGTCACAGTATATCTTACAATTAAAACACTTTAGAAACTAGAAAATTATGTTCACAAAATTTTACAGCATTTCATATACTGGGCAAAACAATGTGTAAGTTATAATTAAACCACATTAGAAACTTGAAGTTTACAACTGAATACATGTATAAGCCAATATTAACGATTAC
Organism: Schistocerca piceifrons; assembly: GCF_021461385.2. Lineage (NCBI taxonomy): Eukaryota > Metazoa > Arthropoda > Insecta > Orthoptera > Acrididae > Schistocerca > Schistocerca piceifrons. Next base: position 831,727,814 of record NC_060139.1, read on the forward strand.
AGTATTCGCATGATCCTCACTTAAGCTCTAAGGATTTTTGAGGAACTCTTCTACACTATGAATTGACATGTACACTAGAGAATTACATTCACAGACTTTTACTTCATATACTGTAAACAACATAAAACCCAATTGCATATTCCATCACACCACTGTAACATAGGTTAAGTAAAAATCATTTGAGTCATGTAGTAATGACATAAACATGCTCAGTTTTTTAAAAATTTAATTGCAAATGTGGAAGTTTTTCAGTAATACAGAAGATGAATATCGTGTCATCAAACACAGGAAGTATGGTATAATACTGTATCTTCTCTTATTAACCCCATCTGAGATAGTTTTCCCATAAAACTAACAACTGTATCATCCTGTTACTGAGAAACTGAAGCAAATGTAAAGCCCATTAAGACTATACAGTCTTTGAAAATGGAGTTGCTGCTCTGAAACATAGTGGAAAATCATTAGAAATTAAAAAATTGTGACTAAAGATGGAATGTTATTAATAAATTAACATATTTATCAGCAGTATTTAGAATTTTGTCTCCTAAGGATAAGCAATAGCCTCTCATTCTGCCCCTGCATAACACCAAATAGTTTGGTATTTACAGTTCTGTATCATGTAAGTACTACATATTGTGATGAATTACTTAAAATTTGCCAGGTCAATGATTTTTTTTAAAAAAGAAAGAAAATATAACAACTATTCATAGTATTATGGAATTCACAAATTTTATTTTCTATAAAATAGGAATTTCTCTTTATTCTCCAGCTTTTTACTTAATATCATCATACGTAACTTAATGCCATTGAATATTAGTTTGTAGGAAGTTCCTAATTCAATAATACAAGCAGTGGGCTTGCATCTATTACCCAGCATGTATATTTGGAAAAGAATGAGTTTCTGTCAAATAAATAAACTTGTCACTAATGATGGCAGCTTGAATCTGCTGCTAAAATGTTATGTCCTAAACTTAATGATCTAGTCATTTGTCAGAAACCTTTTACATCATTTTCTGTCATTAATAAATGAAAACTCACAGTTTATCTTCCATGCTTTTTAGGAGAGCATCCAGTTCTGCACCCAACCTGAGCTCTTGGCACTCCTGTCATTTGTTGAAGCTCTGGAGGACAATGAGGTTGTAACAATTGATGGTGTTCAACAAGTGTCTCGCATACATGATCCTAAACATAGGTCAACTTTTGAGACTGCTTCTCAGCCTAGGATGGTGAGCATACACCCATTACAGGATACTGAAAATATATTATAGATGTGATTTTCATGCTTCTTTAACAGCAGTTATTTCTTCTTGAAAAGGCACATGTGTGCTGCATGGATGCTGAAAACTACAAGTTGTTACCAGTGGGTCAATTTGAGGAAGACAATGTCCTCAGAGAACTGAACAAAGCTCTTCTTGGCTTCAGGCAGTTACCATATAAAGATGCTCAGCAGTCTACAAGAAGACTGTCACCTATTGGTGAATCATGTAGTTCTACACCTCCTGAGACTACTTCAGAAAAGCTTCAGAAGCAGGTACCATTTGCTTACAACATACTGTGAACATATAAAATAATCAGCATTATGTTCTAGCCATTCAATTTTAATTTAAAATAAACTTAGTGGTTTAATTTAGCTGCTTGCACTTATTTAAAACAGAGCCATTATTGCATGAAGTGCCTGCAGACATCTTCTTGCATACATAATGTTCAATCTACAATTTGAGAATATCCTTGTTACAATAGCTGAGCAAAACAGAAATTATTCTTATACTTTAAGAATAGACATATTTTTGTATGGAAGTGTATGGGCAATATTATATGATGATTTATTACATCTAGATCATCTAATTACCACAATATTCTCATTATCAGTTTCACCAATATATTGCCATTTTTAGATGTGATTAATGATCCACAAACAGTTTTCTCATAATATATAAAAATGTAAGTTATATGCTTTCTGAACACAATAAACTGTTATAACACATTTCAGTTAAGTATATATCATATTGTCACATGGTAAAAAGAGGCTATATGACATACATAATGACAAAGATGTTTGTGGATCAATTATAACAGCCAAGAATGGGAATTAATTTTTGAGAGCACTAATCTGAATATTGTAGTAATTAGGTGAACTCAACACGATAAATTATTATATTATAATTAGAATGAGATTTTCACTCTGCAGTGGAGTGTGCACTGATATGAAACTTCGTGGCAGTTTAAAACTGTGTGCCGGACTGAGACACGAACTCAGGACCTTTGCCTTTCGCAGGCAAGTGCTCTACCAACTGAGCTACCCAAGCACGACTCACGCCCCATCCTCGTGCTTGGGTACCTCAGTTGGTAGAGCACTTGCCTGTGAAAGGCAAAGGTCCCGAGTTCGAGTCTTGGTCCGGCACACAGTTTTTATCTGCCAGGAAGTATTATATTATAATCGTTCTACAAAAGCAAGCTGAATGAAATTTGAATCTGATGCATGGAAATAGAGAAGTTGGGCATCCCAACTAGCTGTTATGTGGTTTCAAAAAGGTTACTCTGCTTCTTCACTTTAATCTAAGGGGAAGGATGTTCTTCACAAAATTGTTTTGAAAATCATATAAGCTCTGTTTTTTGTGTCACAACAAGTGCTTGTTTGCTGTATTTATGAAGCAAAGATTGGAAAGTAGTCTTCTGTTCATATAAAAACAGGCATGAAAAACCACATATGATCCACACCAATAATGCTCTTATTAGGCTTAAGGGCATTACTACTACTACTACTACTTGGACATGTGATCTAGTGCTTATACGCCAAGCTGTCTTGCAAGTCGTAAAATGATAATCTATATTATACTAGTGAACCTGGAAACACTTCACAATTTCTAAATATGCATGGGAATCGGATATATGTCCTGTTCTCCTTTTTTCCTCCCCCTCTATGTCCATTTCCATCTCAGCATTCATAAGCCATAAGTACAACTTTCCTGTTTCCTGTTAAAATTGACTGTGAGGAAGTATACAATTTTTGGTTAAAATTATATACAAGGAGCAGGACTATGTAGGGGGATAAGTAATTTGTATAATGGTCTAAATGAGCTGTTATCATAGTTAAACCTGACTGCGAGAAACAAAACAAAACTGGAGATTTTCACACTACAGTGTTTTCTCCCTCACCTGGACATTGTTGTTTAAAAAATGTGTAGCCTATATCCGTCTGACCATCTGTGTGTTTATTAGGGTACTGTGTAAAAATTTGAAGTAAGTAGGTCAAGTATTTTTCAAGATTTTTGTTAACAACTTTTCCATATTGTATGTGTGTGTGTGTGTGTGTGTGTGTGTGTGTGTGTGTGTGTCTATCAATATGTACTTGGAAAATTCCAGCAATGTACAGATAGCTTGTGGTGTAGACAGGGATTTGAAACCTGTTTTTCAAGTGTACAGTATACGAATTGCTTAACTTAGCACCACATTGGTTGTCATATGTACTGACCTTATGAAATACTTATCAGTATTATAAAAAGAATAGTTGCTACTCACCATATAGCAGAGGTGCTGAGTCGCAGATAGGCACAACAAAGAGTCTGTCACAATATAAGCTATCGGCCAACAAGGCCTTTGTCAAAAATAGATGAAAAACACACGCACGCAGACACAACTCATTTTCATGTGTGTGTGTGTGTGTGTGTGTGTGTGTGTGTGTGTGTGTGTGAGATCTATTTTTGACAAAGGCCTTGTTGGCTGGAAGCTTATTTTGTGAGTCTTTTTGTTGTGCCTATGTGCGACTCAGCATCTCCGCTATATGGTGAGTAGTGCCCATCCTCTTCATAAACATGTTACATTCCATCCTGGATTTTCCAATGTTTGAAATATGTATCAGTGATAAACATAAAGTAAAAAGCCAATATTTTCTGGTTGTCAGAATAGAACATTCAGATATGTGTGCATTTATACTACTATATAAAGACAAGTTGTCATTTAACATTATTACCAAAAACCTCAAGAAGTTCCTGACCAGTTCACTTCAAATATATTCAGTAACAAGTATTTCATAGGATCAGTACCATTGTGGTGCTAAGTTAAGCAATTCATATATTTTACAATTGAAAAGCAAGTTTCTAATTCCTGTCTGCGCTTCCTAATTCTAGCTATCTGTACATTGTTATCAAACTGAGCTTGTACTCCATCTCCAATAACTTCTTTTTAATTATTTTCACTAGTAACTCTTCTCATATGTACTGTTACCCTAGCACAATGTCAACTTTGTATTCCAAGACCACAGCTTGCTGGATTTGTAAAGAACAAACAGGAACTCTGGAAATCCAGAGTATACCACAATCTATGCAAGTGTAGAAACGCCACATGGACAAGCTAGTATTAAACTGTCAGTGTCAAGTGCCACATGTACCTAAAACAGCCACAATGCCTTGTCTCACCAGGATATTTCAACAAGGCAACACATTCTGAAACTGCATCAGAAAAGAATCTGTCAGTTTGTATACAAAACATACTTCAGGATAAAGACACCAATTAAATGGAGTTCTGAATCTCGCTGTAAGCTTACTAAAAAAGAAAAAAACACAAACTAGAGACATTAAGGTGAAAATTGCCTCCCCACTCAAGGCAAACTTTGAATGTAAGGATAGCAATGTTGTATCTAACTGGGATTCATGACCCAGCAGTCCTCTTTTCTGCCACCTCACAAAAGGAACCATAACTGGGTTTCACAGGGATATGATTGTCAACAGGAATTATGTATGAATAAACAGGTACTCAGAGAGAGACAGTCAGTCATCAGAACTGCCTGAAAATGGTACCATACCATGTTATCAAAATATCGCAGAATATAGACAATACCAAATGGTTGAATTCACAGTGATAGGTCAATAGCCAATATCTGTTAGAGTTTGTTCATTCTTCTTGCAAGTAGCTAAAATGTTTTATTTATAAATTTTATGACTTTATTGTACTAAGAGTTTGAATTAATGCTCACTGTTCATGAAGAGAGACAGTAGTTGTACTAGCATAGTATGGCATAGTGGCACAAAATGTATTGAAGAATAGAAACATTGTGCTTTCAGATCTGTGTGTGACTTCTGAGTGGAGTGAAAAGAACGTACCTATTTAATGCCTCAAACGTGTTGACCTTTGTACCTCTCCAAAACAGCATCACAGAAAATATTACTTTTCTGCTTTCATCTCAAGAAATCTGATGCACAAAGTCATTGTTTGCTGTGGAAGCATATGGAGAACAAGCTCTGTTGGAAACAATGTGCAGAGATTGACTTTGATGATTCCAAGACAATGCTTTTGAGATGCATGACAAAATGTATCCTGGTTGGTGTAGAGTACCATGAGCTGCTGTAACTGGATCAAACAAGGAATACTGAATGCTACAAAGCACAGTTACTCAATTTGAATTGCACACTTTGAGAAAAATGTCTGCAGTATGGTCAGCCACATGACAAATTTGTTCTGCTTCATGACTATACCAAACCAGATGTTGCAGACCAAATGAAGCAAGCTTGAAGGAACTTTGATGGGATGTCTTATCCCTTCCCTCCACCATGTTCACCAGACATCAGTCTTGCTAACTGCCATTTTGGTCCATGCAGCTTAGCTTTTCTGGACAACACTTCAGGTCTTTTAACTGGCTCCATGAGTTGATCACCCCAAATATACCAGATTTTTTTTATCAAAAATCAGATTGTTACCCAAAAAATGGGAAAGGGTTGTAGCTGCTGAAGGACTACTTTCAGTAAATTATCGTATGTCGTTGTATTAAAATAAATATGTGTTTTCTGTCCAACAAACAGTGAGAGTTAATTCAAGTACCCAATAATCAGCAGGTCACTGCACTTCCTGAATGAAAATTTCTGATTGTTTTCTCAGTGATCCTTTCTCAAAGGACAATAACAGACCTGCTGCTTCATGCATGCAAGGCATTCAAAGCAATTTTCATTAATAACTAATATCTAAGATGCTACTCATGTGAATTAGTTAGATGAAATGTTTTTATTATTACTACCTACTGAAACTGCTGCTATTTTTTATGATGTAGATATGATGTTCTGCTTATCATGCAAGTTTTACAGATAATATATTATATACAATTTCAGGAGACTGCTGTGCCTCAGCCACCGCCAACAGCTCCTTCTGCAGCATCAAAAGATTTGTTGCGACCGCCAAGCCCAGGATCACGTCGTGGGCGTTTTATAGTGCTTGGATCCTCAGGAGAATGTTTGCCAATCACACGGAATGTTCCACTAACATTTGGCAGTCACTATTCCAGCTGTCAGTCTGAGACAGAGTCGGAAGAATTTCATAGTGCATGCACATCTCTTGACACAGATGATACAGGTATGTCTCAAAAATCTTTTCTTTAACAGTCTACAAAGTCTTTTTGTTGTGTTTCAAGACTAATGTAGAAACGCATACACACTTATTTTGCATATGACCTGTAGTATTTCCTCGAAATGGCTGTTTGACATCTTCAGATGGTGGTAGTTGCTGACGTCACTGCTGCAAGAAGAAACTGGTGAGAATCACATGGCAGCATCAAATTTTATTGGGCCACAAGCAGGAATTACACATACACAGAGAAGAGTTCATCATTGAATGAAAGTTAGGCTCATAGTGTCCTGTACTGGGAGCTGAAGAGAGGCCTTCCATGTGTGCGCAGTGAGCAATGACTGAACTGCCAGACACTCCTGTGGTTAAAAACTGAATTAACTCTCTGCAACACATTGCATCCAGTCACAAACTGGAGATTCTTGTTGCTTCTGTTTTAACTTAATACGAGCCAGTGCTGAATTTCAGGCAGTGCTTAGCTGAAATAACATATTCCTGTTGACACAACATTCTTGTATGGTGCTACATGTCTGCCCAATATAATATTTCCCACACTGGCATGGGATCATATGAGTACCACACTTTTTAAGGCCATGTCTGTCTTTAACCAAAAACAACAAATTCCTCAATTTTGCTGGTGGACAAAAATGAACTTAATGTTATATCTCCTGAGGACTCTTTCTATTCTTGAAGACATGTCATGAATATATGGAAAGAGGCCTTTGCATTCTATGCTTCTGCATCTTCATTTGCATCCTTACACTGTACTAGCTTTGATCAGAATGTATTACATATCTGTTTATTAGAATAACCATTCTATTGGAACACCAGAATAACCATTCTATTGGAACACCATCCTTAGATATTGCAGCTCACATGGTAGGCTGTCAGGATCTGAAACCACGTGTGCTCTATGCAACCAGGTAGCATAAGACACTATCACATTGTGTGCATTGATGATAGTTTTTGGTCTGCAAATATAATTGGATTGTGTTTTTAAGGAAGCCCTACATATCCGTACAGCAGACAATCTTATGAGTATGGATGCATGTTTTCAGCCAAGCACTGCTTTGATTCCAGCAATGGGTCCCATTAAATTAAAACAGGAACAACAAGCACATCCAATTTATGACCTAATACAGTACATTGCAGAGAGTTAATTCAACCTTTAACCACAGGAGTGTCTGGCAGCACAATCAGTCACTGCTTACTGCACATGTATGGAAGACCTCTCTTTCACTCCTGGCAGAAGGCACTGTGGGTGCCACTTTCTTCCAAGCCTCTATGTGCACACATAATTTCTGCTCCTGTCCCAATAAATTTAGATTCCACCTCACAGTTATCACCAGTAGTGTACTGCAGCACTGACAACAGCAACTACCACCAACTGAAGAGACTGAATAATTGTTTTGATGAAATATTGACAGACTTGCACAATTTTATTTGGTGTAAAACTTAAGAAATGTATTTTCAACAGATCCACCAGGAAAGCTTGAAAAGCTGCATCTGATGCAGAGATGATTGAATCCTTTCTACTAAGGGGCAATGATGTTAATTAGTATAAATCCATTAGAAATATATTCACACTTCACCAATAACATATTAATCATACAAGAGTTTTTTTGATTAAATTCTGTAAATTCTCTGAAGAACTGTTGCTGCACTGGGAGTACAATAAGTCTGCTGTGGTTCAAAGATGCAAGAAAATTGTTCATGGAGTGGAAAATGAATATTTCTGTAAGAAAGTGAAACTGTTTACCAGAGCTGGACTTAAAACGGGTCTTTGCTTTTATGGCAAATGCTATTTCAGACAAGCTATCAATACATTACTCATGATTTGATACAGTTTCAGTCCTTCAAGATATTTCTCTTACTTTCCAATGTCCACACAAGCTCTATGGTATAATTCAGTGAACTAACATGCCAGAAATCAGTCACATATACATTTCTCTCAGGAGTGATAGTGCAAAATATGCACGAGACCTGCTGCTGACTTTATTTGTAGAGAACTGCCTGCAAAGGGCAAAGATGTGAGTTCCAGATCTGGTCCGGGTCACAGTTCTTATGTATCGGGAAAGTTCATTTCAGCACACAATCCTCTGCAGAGTGAAAGATAATTCCAGGTGTGACATGAGTTTTGGAAGGGAGAACTTTTCCCTTTGAGTGTTAGCATTTTTGCTGAAAAAATGGACAAAAGGAAGTCTATAAAAAAAAAGCAGTATTTACTGACTTTACAAAGATTTCTCTAAATCTACCATAATACCTGTTGGAGTGTGTTAATAAAGAGAAGATTAAAAAAATCATGTGGTAAGAGGTGCAATAGCAACCAAAAATAATAATGGGAAAAAGACGGAAACTGAATGAGAAAAGGCGAACAAACGCCAAAATTACCATTACAACTTACCTATATGAACCAAGACTGTGGTATCTCCTTTTAATAGGAACTTGATCCAAAGAATATGAGTCAGTACAAAGCTGGCAAAGTGTAGCTACCCCATAACAGAGCTTCTTTATAAACTGTGAAGTGAAAACTCATAGCATTTGGCTTGTATGCCAGATTACTGTCAGTATCTCCTACATATTCATGGATTGTAGACATGAACCCACACACTCCAGATGCAGCAACATCAAATTTGTACTGTGAGTTAATCAATGAATGAGATCTTCACACAGGAGTACTACTTCAATTTCCTGAATACGTTTCCCCAAATTTTCACCTGGAGAGAAAATGTCTGTCAACACAATCACAAGAACTTCTGTTTGTTGTTGGTGTGGGTCTTGTGTAGAGTGGCATCATGTTGGGTGGATGTATGGAGCTTCACATCTACTCTGAGTACCTAAAGAAAATTGTTAGTGCCCATATGTTACTTACAAAAATTAAGTATTCCAAGTACTGTTGATTCAGGTGTACTCCTTGCAGATGATAATGTTCGGTTTCACTGACATCTTTTTGTGGGTTAATTTGTCATAGTGGAGATAACTACAGCATACTATGGACTAGTCAGTCAGGTGGCATATGTATCACATCTCCATCTATATCTACATATATACTCCACAAGCCACCATACGGTGCAGGGTAGAGGGTACCTTGTACCACTACTAGTCATTTCCTTTCCTGTTCTTCTCACAGATAGAGCAAGGCAAATATGAAGATCTATATGCCTCCATATGAGTCCTAATTTCTAGAATCGTATGTTGGTGGCAGTAGAATTGTTTGGCAGTCAGTGCCCCTTTAGAATAACATTGCCTTCCCTCCAGGGATTCCCATTTCTGTAACACTTCCACATTGTTTGAATCTAGTGGTAACAAATCTAGCACCCCACCTCTGAATTGGTTTGATGTCTTCCTTTAATCTGATCTGGTGTGGACACTACAGATATTATGGGTTTGTTTTCCCTATTCATCCACATTTCCAAACAATGGAAAATCCAGGAAATGTGGCTACAGTTGCCTTCGACTGCAATTGTTTGTGTGTTGTGTTGAGTTGTGTGTGTCTGTGTCTGTGTCTGTCATCTATTTTTGACGAAGGCCTTACAGGCCGAGAAAGCTTTATTTGGAACAATCTTTTTTTTTTTGTGCCTATCTGCGACTCAGTATCTCCACTATATAGTGAGTAGCAACTTTCCTTTTCTTAATATTGTTAACTCACATTTTTCTACATTTAGAGCCACACCAACTATAAATGTTGTCTAAGTCATCTTGCATCATCCTTTAATCAGTCAACTTCAACACATTCCCATACTCCACAGCACCATCAGTAAATAACCACAGTTTGGTGCCCACCCTATCTGCCAGATCATTTATGTATACAGCAAATAATAGCAGTCCTATGACACATCCCTGCAGTACTCCTGATGATACCCTTGTCTCTGATGAACACTCACCATCAAGGACAACATGCTGGGTTCTATTATTTAAGAAGTCTTCAAGCCACTCCCGTAGCTGGGAACCTATTCCACGAGCACATACATTTAACAGTCTGCAATGGGGTACCACATCAAATGCTTTTCAGAAATCTAGAAATACGGAATATGCCTGTTGCCCTTCATCCATAGTTTGCAGTATACTGCATCAGAAAACAGCAAGCTGAGTTTCACACTATCAATGTTTTCTAAACTTAAGGTAATGTGTACTTCTGAAGGGAATCATCACTTTATGAATTAGATACAGTCCTACAGAGCATCTGTGCAATGTATGTGCCGCTTTACCCCACTAGGTGCTGTTTTTGTAGGGATGGTTTTGTTGTTGGACTTGAAAAACTAATTTATATCAATTACATTTATTTATAAAAATTAACAGCACTTGAGTGCAGTGTTTGTAATTAATAATAAACAATTGGGTTTGGTGAACCAATTAAAATAAGAGTGCCTTACAATTGTTTAATTTTGACAGTATCTAGCTCAATTACTAACATTTTTCCATCGCAAAAACAGAAAAAGAGATGATGAGTACTAAATTATGTAAAGTAATTTCTGTTTATTTCACTATTGGTATTTACTGAATCATGATAAGAAGAGAAAACAGTTTTTTCACTAATTGGGCACTTTTGTGACATAGATTTTGGTATACTATAAATTGAGTTAACTATGATCTTGTATATAAAGTATTCTGATTTTTGTGATGATCATAAATTCTTGCCTGTAGGAAAGTTCTGGTGGAATGTAATATTTTAGGAGTAAAGTAGACCACTCACTGAAAAGCAGATGCATTTAGTTGTTCACAGGCGCACACACACAAAAAAGAGAAAATACGGCAGCTTTCCTTTCATGACCTAGACGTGGACTGGGTGGGGTGGGGGTTGTGTGGTGTGGGTAAAGGAAGAGAGAGATGGGAAACAAAAAAGGGATTGGGTGTGGGTAGCTAATGGTGCAGAGGGAGGCAGCTGGTTTGATGGCTAGGAAGGCAGCAGGAAGGGGGTGGAAAGTCCACAGGCCAGGTATATGACGCAGAGCACCAAAAATGAAGACGATGTGGAGACATGAATTTGATCAGGGTGGGGAAACCGTTGGGTGAAGGGTGTGGGAACAGTGAGGTAATGAAGACTGAAGCCAGGAGGTTTAGTCGAATGAAGGATGTGTTGTAAGGATGACTCCCATCTGCATAGTTCAGAAAGCTGGTGGTGGATGGGAGGATCCATGTGACCCAGGTTGTAAAGCAGCCACTGAAATCGAGGATGTTGTACTAAGTTGCATGTTGTGCCACCAGGTGGTCAACTTTGTTCTTGGGCACAGTGTAGCAGTGGCCGTTCATCCTGGTGGCCAGCTGGTTGGATGTCATACTGACATCAAAAGCTGTGCAGTGATACACCAACATCCTGTGACCTTGCCCCTATTGAACACTACCTCTCCCAGTGTCCTTCAGACTCCAAACCCACTACCTCATTTCTCATGCACCTTATTAACTTTTCCTAACACATAAGTGTTTCACATAATTATTTCACCAGATCCTCCTAAAACCAACTTGCCACCTTCTTGAATGTTAACCACCAATAGTACCTGAATTTTGACAGCTGCCATCCCTTACACAACAAAAAAACCCTGCCTTACAGCCTGGACACCCAAGGACATCGTATCTGCAGTGATGAAAACTCCTATGGCCAGTATGTTGAATGTCTTGAGAGGGCCTTCACAGACAGGCACTACTACCAAAACTAGTCTGCAAACAGATTTCCAGCCATAAACTCAAATGCCCCCAATCCTTCCACTACCCAAGAATCATCTGCAAAGGATTGGCCCCCTTGTCACCTAATTCATAGGATTGAAACATCTGTACCCTATCCTTCACCGGGGCTTTGATTATCCAGCATCATGTCATGAAACGAGGAACATTCTATCCAAGATTCTTCCCAGTCCTCCTAAAGTAATGTTCCATTCCCGACCCAACCCACGCAACATTCTAGTCCATCCTTATGTTCCTCCAGCTCCAATCCCCTTGTCACAGGAATCATATCCCTGTAGAAGATCCAGGTGCAAGACCTGCCCAGTCCGCTTACCCAGAACTTCGTATTCTACTCCTGCCACATGCTTATTGTTTCTCATCAGAGTCAGGGCCACCTGTTAAAGCATCCGTTTCATATGCCAATGCTGCTGTAATCACTGCACAGCTTTTTATGTCAGTATGACAACAACAAACTGTCCACCAGAATGATTAGCCAGCGTCACACTGTGAGAACAAAGTTGAGCAGACAATGGCACAGCATGCTAGATTATAGTGGCCAACAGGCCATCTGGATCCTTTCCTCCATCAGCAGCTTTTTTAAACTACTTGAGCGGGAGCTATCCTTACAACAAATCCTTCACGCCCATAACCCTCCTCATTTCATGCTCCATTAGTCCACTGTTCCTGCATTTTGCACTGAACAGTTTCCCAGTCTTATCTGCTGCCCCCTCCCCCCCCCCCCCCCCCCCCCTCAAATTCGTGTCTCCACATCACCTAGCAAACCGGCTACCTCCTTCTGAGCCACTGTCTATCCCCCTCCCCTCTCCCCCAGAGACCCTCTTCCCCTCTTCCCTTCTCTCTCCACTCACGACATAGCCTCCAGCACACAATAACCCATGTGCTGAACTGCATTTGTGCCATTGTGCATCAAGTGTGTGTGTGTGTGTACACATCTTTGTCAGTTATGCTAGATAATGGGCTAATAACCGGAACTTAATGGTGCCAAAATAAATAATTAGTAAAACAAGTGGCAAAAAATGTCTCTTCCATACAACTGTCTCAGTGTCTCTTTACCAAGTTTTGCTTATTACTTGAAGGCAAACAGAATGTTGTCAGGTGACTTTTCATTGGATGTTGTAATACATTTCATACCTTACAGTGTATACAGTTTGCTCTGTATCCTCCTAATAGGAACATTTTCCTGCAAGGAGCATTATGTCTATGGCCACCATGTTGGAGGCTGCAAGGGAAAAGAGCCACCATCTACCAGCTGTGATTCTACCTAATAGCAACTGTATTCAGGATCAGAGAATTGAGTGACCTCCGAGCAGTGGTCAAAGCATCTCACATCAGGTCTAGAAAGACTTGGTCCACTCTAGGAGTACCTCTCCCCTAACATTCTTGGAAATTTCCTATCCATGAAAATTTGCTATATATATCTGTCCATACATTGAAAAGGCCAGGTCAAATTCTTTGTCTTACCAGCTTAATTATTTGCTACCAATTTTTGTTGCTGTTGCTTAAGAGGACACAGTTGTGAAGGAACTCCAATAAGGAATCAATGTTAAAATGAGCAAACATTTTCTAAGGAAACTAGTAGAGATAAAAACCCAAAACTCTTGCAGAATTCAGATGAAACACCATGCTAAAATCATATAAAATTGATTACTGTATTTTATATATATTTTAAGTAATCCTTATTATGTCCCAAAAGGAAAGATTAAAACTCTTTTGAACAGCATGCAGTTTGTAAATTTGTTCTTGGTGTCAATACCGGTCTCTTTTTATCTGGTTAATCATTATTTTATTAACAAGAGATAATGAAAGTTTTATGTCTTTATCAGCGTTAGTTTTCTATGAAAGTGTACCAGAATATAAAAAAATGTAGTTTTGAGAAAAACTGTAATGCACATTACCATACAGAAACATTCCAAGACTAGACTTTGGGTCAGCTTCATCACATCTGTCTTCTTTTCTTTGATCTCCTGACTATCTTGGTTTCCTTGGTAGCATTTCCTGTAGAAATTTCAGCATAGCGGACACAGTCCATGTTTGTGCTTTTCAGTCCTCCCTCAAGATTGATACCATCATCTGTTCCCAAGAGGCTTAACGCAACAGTCTTCTTTGGTGCACCAACATTGAAGCACATCACTTCATCATGAACACCAAACTTTAGTGTTTCCTTTCCTGGTTTTGGTAGCCTTGTCACAATAACAGAATTCAAACTTTCATTTGGATACTGAGTTTACCATGGAGACACTTTTTCAAGAGCTCTTGCTGAGCAACTAGAAAAGTTCCTGGAAAAGTTTATGCTTATGATTGGAATCTACAGCTGAGTTGAATTTGCACCACTGATGGGTCCGTGTGGGCAAAGGTTATATGGTTTCTCATCCATTGAAATTTTATGAAATAAAACAGCCCAGGCAGCTTTTCTTGTTGCTTATGGGTCCTGTCTACTTCAACTTAACTTTATTTTCCTTACATATCTACAGAATTCATGATCCCAGTCTTTTCTTTACATGCTCTATGCACTCTAATTACCTAATTCTGACTGTAGGCCCATATTATTTCTCTCCTACCACTTTCTGGTAAGCTATACTATTCCTACCCCCAAGACAGTCTTTACAAAGGACACCTCTTGACTGCTTAGCCCTTCTGAAAATGTTAACAACACCAGCCACTTCTATGCCTCCACTAGTACAATTGCAGTGACTACAGATGTCACAGAACTTAGTAATTATTTCAATATCCAGGACCATTCTAGTATAACAAGGGAGTTGCTGACACAATGCCATTTAGGGATGTATGTTCACATTCTGCCAACTGCCATCAACACCAGCAGCAGTATGCCTTTGATTAGAGTTTGGATCATTCAACAGAACATCTAATTTTGCTGCTGTGGAACACAAATGTCTGCTGTACTGTAGTAAGTACTCAGCAAGACAGAAGAAATGTGGGTGTGGCATCATGAGAAAAATAATAACTCAGGATCTAATCATCAAATCTGAATGAAAGAAATGGTATTTTATAGCCAGATAATTGGGACATTAATCAAGACTAAAAAAAATTATTTTTTAAGCCAGTTTGTGACTTGTCCTCTTAATACTCTTTTTTCATTTACTTAAAGAAATGTGCTCTCATCAAGAAAGTTGCTTTCTAAAAGCATTTCGACATAGTCTCAGGTAATGTTTTGTTTGGCAGTATTGGGAAGATTTTGTGTTTTGTTTAGTCATCCATTTGTCAGTCATCTCTATTGCAATTTTATTTCTGATTCTTCAGACAAAAGACACTTGCTGGGCTTCCAGCTGAACATACAACAGTTAGGTGGGTGCATGTCTGGGACAATACTGTCCAATAACTTCTCTGTCTTTTTGGCCGAGCACAGGAGTTCACTCAGACTCAAAAAACATCATGTGCATAAACTTTATCAGATATGGTCAGCAGTACTCTCATATTGATAGTTATTGATAGTTACGTTTGTTGATGACGCTGTTGTCTGCAAGATAGTCTTGCCACTGGATAATAATATGGAAATGCAGAATGACTTAGATAGATTTTCTCATTTGTGTAGCAAGGGTAACTCTAGATATCATTTCCACTTATTTTACTGAATGGGAGTGTTTTTTAAATGTGGATAAATGCTAGGAGTGTCTATAATAAACAGGAAAATCTGATAATATCTTACTAAAAATCCAGCGATATGTTTGTGGTATGTAACAAATCAGTTAAATATCTTGTGGGTAGAAATGAGGTGTGATACAATATGAAATGAACACATGAAATTAGTAGTGGGTAATGGAAATGGAAGACTTAGAGTTGAAGGAAGGGTATAGAGAATAAAGAAAATCCCATACAGGAAACTAATTTTGCTAATTGTAGAGCATCATTCCATTCCTCTTATACAAGGTATAATAGTAGATATCAAATGAATTAAGAAATACTCTGCTGAAACACTGATTTAAATAAATGAGGTGGTTCTCCATGGAATCAGTACAGAAAGGAATATGTGAAGAATGCTAATTAGAAAACAGAACAGGATGACAGGACACATGTTTAGACATCGTGGAACTAAGAGGGCCCATACAGTAATTTCAGTAATTTGTAGGGAAGGGGGGGGGGGTCAAGATTTTGGTACATGGAGTATTTTTAATATTTTCAAAGATGAATGATGACATTTAAGTAGCCATAAACAATTTACATTTGCAACCCTGTTAAGAACCTATCTAATATTAACTTTTAAATAATTTTCTTGCAAGAAACACCCCAATATTTTTTCCTTTCCCTGAGAGCTAGGGGGATGCCCCCCCCCCCCTGCCCCTGGGTGTGGGTACCCTTGCATGGAACACCTTTTATGATGCTAGAGGGAGCCATACAGAGCAAACATTTGAGGCTAAAACAGGGATCAGAATATATACAAAAAGTAACTGAGGAAATTGGGTGTAACTGCTACTTTGAGAGGAAGACATTAGCATGAGAGAGGAAATTCTGACTGGCTGCGTAATATCTAATCAGAACACTTAGAGGACGGAGGGGGGGGGGGGGGGGGAGGAGAACCACCTTTTATATCATAAAATATGTCATCTGTATTGTTCACTAGCATTACCTATTCTTGCTTTCAAGAAGGTAAAACTTAAAAATACTGATTATTTTTGCAGATACCATACCAATACAAATCACATCATGCTGTCCATATCAGCTTCACTGGTATATAGATGAGTGTTTATATAATACCACTTACATAGTAATAACTGTTTTTGAAACAAGACTTTATTTTGTTTTTTGTCAGGTAAAATGTCAGATAAAGTTTAATGAATGTGGAGGAGGAAAAGTCTCTCTTTATGCTCTTCGAGTTTACAGAACAACTAGTATTTCTGAGATACATGGCGATAATAATCAAGACAATAAATAGTTTTTATTCTTTTATACAAAAAGGAGAATGACCTTTTTCTTTAACTTTACGTTAATCTAGAACTTAAATTCAGTTTAATTCAACATAATTATATAAAAACTTATGTACATAAAGTATAAATGTTCACAGCAGTCTGATGCTAAACTAAGTGTTCAAAATCACTGTGTTTGACAGAAAGTGAAGGATGTGCACGCCGCTACAGCTCACATCTTGATACTCCTGAAAGACGCCACACATTTGCTGCACGGCTGCGTGATGCTCTGTGCCGTGAAGCAGCAAGCAGTACATGCAGCACAGATTCAAGTTATGCAGTTGGAATCAGTGTCACAGGGTCCAGCGTTGGTGACAAAGACATAAGGTCTGCAATAGACAGTCGCAGTGTTAAGTAATTTACAGGTTTGCAGCTAAATTATTTATAATTTTATAAGAGTCTTAGTATTTTACAAATCCTAAAGCTGCAAGGACAAAATCTCATTTATGCATGCTTCTCAATTTACTTATATGAAATGAAATTTATTCTATGTTACAATTACACAAAGAAATAAGTAGACAGTATTTCTAATATCCAGAACCACAGGTTTCTTCTTCAGGACAGAGAAGAGGGAATTGTTGAAGGAGGATGCAGAGTGGATGGTTGCACATATTTTAGAAGATGGGTACATAGGGACCTATCTTGTCAAAGGAAGAAAGGAGGCAAATATGAAGGAGAGTATGTGAGAGAGAATTAGTGCATGAGCTTTGCTAAAAGATGGTAGAAGGGAGTAATAGAAAGAAATGTGAAGACTGATACTGAAGAAAAGAAGGCAGCAAGAATAAGAATAAAGTACAATAAATAGAATAAAGTGTCAAACCATGAAGGAATAAAGATAATATGTAAAGATAATAAACATAAATAAAATGCCAACAAACATCAGTGGTGAAAGGGAGGGGGAGGAGGATGACTACATAATATGCTGTGTCTTGGAAGATGGCAGAAAAGTAAGAGTAGAAGTTCCTAGAATTTGGGGAAACTGTCACTTGGTGGGAGAAGACAAGTATGTATTTTATACTGTACCATAGATACATGCAGGGATAATCTCACCCTGGATGTGAAATTTATCAATATTATTGTTACAACATTGCCTGTAAGTTTCTTGCCAGACTATCATTGAATATACTATTGTATTACAAACACAGTAGCATGTGGCTCTGCCTTTGATTTCATTTGATTTCATAGATTGTACTTTGATGAGTGATGCATTCAAATCTTCTGATTGCGACTTGTTAAGAAATTGATAAAGTATCATTTGTGGACCTGAGCCTGAATGTTTTCAGGATGGTCACTGTCTTCCACTAAGGCAGTCTTCTGGTATATGTAAGCTTGTACATTTTGTTTTTGGCAGAGCTGGAGTAGGTGGCAGTGAGACATTGCCAAGGACAGGCTTTACAACAGAAGAGGTTGAAGGATAGGGACTTGCAGTAGGTATGGAGTGCACTGTAGTATTATTTGTTTATTTTATACCCCCTATGCCCCTTTCATTCTGCTTGATAAGCTCTGTTTCATTCTGATTTTATTTTATTTTGTGCCCATATCTTGATTTATCACTTTCTTTCATCATCCTTCAAATGAAGCAGGTAGAGTGGTTGATTTTCCCCTCCCCCTCCCCTCTTCAACCTCACACTCTGTACAATGCCTTTTGTTTTGTACCTGCCCCCTTTTCCTTCTCAGGCAAGGTACAAAGTAGGTCGTTCTTTATCTGGACTCTGAGTGATCTAACTGCTCCCACCTTCACCTGGCTCACTCAACTATTGATTCCTTTCTGCCTTGAATAAACAGATATAATCATCACACATTGAAAGTTGTTAAGACCCTACACATATCTGAAGCCAGCACTTAAGTGAAAATGTGGAAGAACATTGAAAATTAATGCATTGTTTTAATATTTGATACTGGCCAAAGGTAATGTTACTAATAAGTAATGACCTGCTCACAATACCATGGGCAGTTAATCAGAGTGAACATATTAGCTGTCCGACGCTATCTTAAGTGCTAATTCTTATTTCATTAATATTGAAAGCCAGTAAAAGCCATGTTTATAATCACACATTATCACAAGTTAAAGAGTACATTACGTACAAGAGACTAATGCATGGTACTCAGTTTCAGACTCACTCAGGGGTTAATCAGTTGAGGAAAGTAGGGAGAAGGTAAAAACTGGGAAGAGAAAGGTAAAAAGTGGGAAGAGAAAGTTATAGTTATGTTCTTAACAATGGACACTGGTAAAAAAGGAGCAGCCCACACAATTTGTTATATGGTGATAGTGATAAATGACAGATAAATTAGCATAAAATTATAATTAAGATAACATTATTTGGTCAAATTATTAAGTGGCTCTGAAGTATAATGGTGATTGAAGAAATTGAGAAAAAAGGCAAAGAGATACAGTAACGACAGAAAGGGTTCAAATAAAGAAAGCATGATTAGGGAGTCAGAATACTCACAGAAAACAGTCCATTTAGAATACTGACTTGGCAAAGAAATAGTCATGGGACAGGAAACATATGGAACAAAAAGAGAAGGACACATAGAGAAGTGACCTATTGCTATTCATCTTCTCACACAGTCAGCCATCAGCAACATGAGTTGCAAATCCAGAAATAAAAAAGGAAGCTTAATATTCAGCATTTAGTTCACATCAAACAAAATTCACATTTTTTCTGCTGGTATTCATTCTATTGATAATGATATGTGCCATAAGTCTCTCATGAACACAAAACTTGTTTTTATGGAAATTTTACTTGTACTTAACACAAAGGTGAGTTTTAATGTGCCTTTTTGCAACTGAAATTAGGCTAGTGTGAACTTTTATGGTATAAATGGATTGTTATTTTCTTCTTCTTCACTTTGCCACAATAACCACAGTGATCACCAAATTTTAAATGGTAAGTGCAGTAAGCAGGCATTTGCTTGTCGGTCAGAAATACTTCTATAAGATCCATGGAAGGTAACATAGAATGGTGACGTGTGGGACCCACACATTCTTGTACACAAGTGGAGGAGGGTTGGGTTTCTTTATCTTGCAGTGTTAGCTGTACATTAACAGTGATTCACAGCAGTATGAATAGGTTTACTGATGAAGAGTTGACTGATATGCAACGCGGGTATGGGTTCACTGAATTCAGTGGAAGAAGAGCACAATGCAAAACCAGAATACACAACGTAGAGTAATGAACAGATGCAAAGGGCACTGGGACCTTTCGCTTGTCATGACTGTGCTTCTATGGATTATGTGCAATGGAACAATATGGAAAAATACAAGAATGACCCAACAAGTGAAACTGATTCCAGAACGGCTGTGATGTGGTTGCCATTGCTGTGGGAACAGTTTAGCGTAGTGTCATTGTGCTCTTCTTCCACTGAATTCAGTGAACCCATACCCGAGTTGCATATCAGTCAACTCTTCATCAGTAAACCTATTCATACTGCTGTGAGTCACTGTTAACATACAGCTAACACTGCAAGGAAAAGAAACCCAAGACAGAACTAAGCGGTACTGAATGCGAGCTTGGGGGTTAAGAATAAAGTGGGTGTTACAGTTATCAACAGGAAACACCTTGAGTGAATGGAACAGTCCTGATTCACTCTGTAGTTAACATTATTAATTCACAAAATTAGGAAAATACAGCAAACTTTGATGCTAAAGAAATTTAGTGTAAGATGCATGCATACAGACCAGTTTATTTTTTTTATTTTCTAGGAAGAACAGCGTGAGACATTTTGAATATAAGCTGTCACTCAAAAATGTTCCAGTTTTATCAAATGTAATTTAACATCATGCAGAAGAGTTCACAAATTTCAGTAACCGCAGTAATTACAAAAAGGAAGCATTATTACAAGAATGAACAAATCAGAAATTTGGTTCGAAATTTTTTGAAATAACAATTTTTTCTGCAGGAGTGCAAAAAATTGTCAGATCAGAGTTGTTTGTTTAAACCAGCACAACAAAAATGTTTTGGAGATATGATGATGTGCTTACATAGTCATAAAAATGGAATACACCTTCATTAAAGTAGTAAAAGGTGGAGAACACATCAGGGTATAAATTAACAGATTGTGCAATCTGCAATCTATGTGAATACTAACATCACTTGTTTTCATTTGTGAAATAATTTAAATTTTAAAATCGAAGCACTTAGTGTACTTCTAATTTCTACTTGAATCAAAAGAAGACAACATTTAGTATTGGTCAGAACCGACAGGTACACATGGAAACATTGGTCACTGTCAAATCATTTTAATATTAAAAATGAAAATACTTAAGCTATTCCTCATATGAATGTTATAGTGATATTATAATTTTAGGGTAAGAAGAGGTGGATCAAGAGGATTCATGCTACAGGAGGATTCAATGGATGATAAATTTTTGAGAGAGTCATTGCAACAGGAGAAAGAATGGATAGACAAATTTCGAGCAAAGCGAGCTGGTCTTCTTGCTCGGAAAGACACAGGAGATTCCTCTAAATACAGCTTCAGTACTGATTGCAGTTCCGGTAGGTTGTGAGTTAGAACTCACACACACCTATTTATACAGGGTACTTACTTTAGTTTCATTTCTGGAAAAATTTGTGAAAGAGGAGTATTCATGTAATGAACTATGCAACTTTATCCTCAGAATATTGAAGGCTTTATGCTAATAACCCAGTGATTACATTAATTTTTAACTGAGACTAATATTTTAAAATTTGAATGATTTACAGCAGCCAACCCAATCAACAGGACTATATGGTATGTAAATGTACCAAATTGAGTATCTGTGTGATTATTACTTCATACTAAATAATTGTATATGTAGGGTACCTGGAAAATTTATTTATGTCATGATAAACTGATGCTTATCTACTTAACTGCTCCTATATCTTTTCAAATATTTAGTTGATTTCTCTGTTGTCACATAGACATTAGTGCCTGCCAAGAGAGAACCCTAGTCTCATTCGGACACTAGCTGTAGCTTTGGGAGGAGGTTGTTTGGAGTGGGAGAGAGAAAAGTAAAGTATTTATAAAAAATGTCTCAGTGCAGAGCAGAACAAATGGTGTATGTTTCTTCCACTTTTTTTAGTTGTGAACAATAAAATTGGGGTCCATATTTTGTTTTATGCAGATCTTTACAATTAGGAATGTTGCACAGAGCTTATGGGAAGTTAATTGTTTCAAATAATAGAAGCTTAACTCATATATGCCCAGTGGGTCAAAAATGATCATGCTGCAACCTGACAAGTTTGCCCTCACGTAGGATGACCACACATGTGGTGGTGGGGTAGCTCTGCGCATTCAGCAGGTCTCCAGGAATATGGCAATTCTAGAACTCGGCATGGACCATGACAGCAAATAAGAATGGCTGTACATGTTTCTGTAAGAAAAAAATTAGCTCACTATATTATTTTCACTGGTCAGGTCACAAGAAGATGTGTGCTTTGTAAAAGTAAAACTGTCAAATTGTGCCCCAAATGTAATGTAATTAGCATGAAGAATACTTTGCTGAGTTTCATACACAATTACATTAATAGCTCATAATTTGTAACAATAAAGTCTCATTATGAAAATTCAATTAATAAATGCTGGTAAGCATAAAATGTTTTATTTTGATTATTCCTGTCCCATAGTAGTGTACTATGGTGTCATTGTTGGCCCATTGTAAAAAACTTTCTTCCAGAACTGACAGCTACAAATCACTGTTACAGTTGCTATCTGTAGTTATTAATAAATGATATATGTGAAAATCATACAACTCTGTGACAAAAAAGGTTCTGTAAGGGTTAAACTGCCTTATGAGTTGACAGATGTGCATAGTCTCTATAAAATAAAAAATGAAAAGTATAGACATTCAAAACGTGTGTTATGATTGCTAAACTTCTAAGCAATTGCCGGATCACAGAGACTAGCAGTTTCTGAAGTACAATCTTATGTTAGCTGTGAACTAGGGAGTTTATGGCAAATAGCAAGTGTGCAGATCTACATTGTCCAACAATAATGAACCAAAACAAACAAATTATACTGCACCTTCTATCACAAATTTCAGAAATCAAAAATTCTGAATTTATTTTGTATATATTGTTACTCAGTTATTTTTTATCCAGTATGTTATTTCCGGTGGACTGATGTCCTTATTATATAGGACAACTTGAAAAGGTAATATCAATTGATAAAGTTGCTGCTGCAAAAAATTAGAATGATTATGCTTCATTTATTTTATGAGACAGTCAAATTCATTTAGGCAGTGGAGTAGTACTACCTACTACATGACCTGGAAAAAAATATTTAAAAAATTATGAGAAGCTAAAAACAATTCAATCTCATGTACATTCTTCTTTAAATCATTCGAAAATCATAGTGTATGTGATGATTTGCAAAGTCGCTTCTTAGCTGGTCCACTGAATCCACTAAGTGATATGCTGTTTTATTTTGAACATTGAGACATTTTCTAACAACCGCAAGTAGTACTACAGAATATCTATTACACAACAATATCCTATTTATTATGTTCTATACTAATATTTTTTACTCTTGCATAAGTAATATGTCATTTATTAATAATCCACAGAAATTGAAGAGCTATATGAGCAGTACAGTCGCTGGCTGGAGGATGCAGGTGTGCCCGAAAACATCGATGAGATTCGGGAGCTGGATGCCCGAGACATAGCAGTGGTGCGATTTGCTGGCAGCCTACTTAAGCGCACACTGAGTGACTCATTTGCTGGAGTTTCACTGACTGAAGGTGCACAGGGCATTCCCCTGGAAGGGAGTCGTGCTAAATTGGCCATTGTTGCACGATCTCTCAGCTTGGAACTAGCCAGGCACAAACATAAGCTTGCTGCTCAGCTTGTGAGTCAATCAGTATCACTAACACATTCCACATACATTTTAATAAATATGGTGCAGCTGTGTGTGTGTGTGTGTGTGTGTGTGTGTGTGTGTGTGTGTGTGTGTGTGTATACGCGTGCGCATGCGTGCGTGCGTGTGTGTGTGTGTGTGTGCAAGTGCGTGTGCAGTATCCACAAATTATCCTTAAGACATGGAACTTTCCATGTGGTTTGTAATGTTACCGACCTGTTAATGTGCCTTCTAAGTCTCATAGATGTTAATCTTCGTGATTCTTCATCCAATGATTGTTGGTTGCTTAATCTCTTAAAATCGACTCTGAAGTTTACCATTCACTTCATTTATCTTTATTGTTATGATACTAAGATCAGCTTGCTTGCAATATAAATTTTGCAACACAGATCTGTAAGCTATAACTGATCCCAATTAATTTCACAAGTGTAAGACACTGACATAGTAAGTATACAACTTGGCTACTCAGCTGTGACTAACTGAGTCACGTGATGTGTAATGAGTGACAGATCACAACAACTTACATAGCATTTGTGCTAGTTGACTGCTTGAACACAACTGGCTGCTAGTTTGTGCATGAAGCTTATATAAAGATGCACATATTACAGAAAATGACAAAATGCTAAAAATACAAGACTATTACATTTTAGGTACTAATATAAAAGATAACAAAAATAAAAAAACAATCATTGAAGCTACCTTGATTTACTGTCAGCTGTACAATGAAAAAACAAATGGCAAACTAATATGTACTTTTGTATGAAATGGAAGCTTTAATATGCACTGTGATTTTCAAGTTGTACCAAGAAATTTCTGAAAATTTAAATTTTCTAATTGAATTATTTTACAAATTAACATATTATTTTAGGAAATATCTGCATTTTTAATCAGAAAAATCAGTGCTACAAATGTATAACAGTGGACTTTTGAAAGTATTACATTGTAAGATCCAGATATTCTGGAATATGGAAATTTTGATTGGTGATAACTTCTGAAGCGCACAGTTTCTAGAAAAGTAAGATATTTATTGCAAAGTAGAGAATGAGAGATTTCATTTTTTGTAAGTTAATCTCTAAGCAATTAATTATTAGCAAAGTAAAATTTTGAGGATCAAGGGTTTTTGTTAATTGTAAATTAAGATTATTTAACCACAGAAAAAGTTTCCTCAAATGTTAATTATACAGTTATCTTCAGTGATTATAAAACTATACATTGAATAATAAAATTAGTGACTTATAAGCAGCAATAATTTAGCAATTCATTGTGTTCAAGGTACATGCATTATTTGTGTAAGGGACAATCATGTGAATATAATAGAGGGAAACATGCCACGCGGGAAAAATATATCTAAAAACAATTACACAATCATATGAAAATGAGAAAGGTGGAAAAGAAGTAAATAAACTGTTTCAGTGGAAAGTCAGGGTTGTAATGCCACAATATTGTAAAAAGTATAGATTGCTACTTACCATAAAGATCATACACTGAGTTGCAGATAGGCAGAACAAAAAGACTGTTACACGTTGAGCTTTAGCCAAAGCATTCTTCAAAAGAGAAAACACATACACATTCACACAATCAGGCACATCCCAAGCACACATGACTGCTCTCTCTGGCCACTCTGTCACAGTGTGCCCTAATGAAAGAATTTCAGCCCTCACTGACCAACACTTCTAACCAATTGCCCATAATCAGGCCTCCCACTTCAAAGAAACCAATCACTTCCTTCATTGACTCTCCTCCATTCCCACTCTTTTATCTTCTGGATCCCTACTCATCACTTTGATGCCACTTCCCCATACACCATTTTGCCTCAGGCTCATGATTTTGTTGCTATTAAATACTACCTCTTCCAATGGCCTTCAGACTCCAAACCCACTACCTCATTCCTTATACACTTTACTGATTTTATCCTAACTCACAACTGGATATCCTTTGAAGGGGGGATACACAAACAAATCTTTGGCACAGTCATGGGCACCCACATTGCACCATCCTATGACAATCTGTTTGTAGGTCATCCACAGGAAACTTTCCTAGCCTCCTGAAACCCCAAACTCCAAAGCCTAGGTCTGGTTCACGTTTGTTGATGATGTCTTCATGATCTTGACTCAGGATCAAGACAGCTTATCCTTTTTCCTTCACAACTTTCTCTCCCATCTGCATCATCTAGTCCTCCTCAACCCAGTGTGTGCTACCTTCCTGGATGCTGATCTCCTCCACTCTGATGGCTCCATCCGCACCTCTGCCCAAATTAAACCCACCAGCCACCTGCATTTCAACAGCTGCAATACCTTCCACATCAAAAAATTCCTCCCACACAGCCCGGCTACCAGGGGACATCGTGTCTGCAGTGAAAATAACTCCTTTGGCCAGTTCACTGAAGGTCTCACAAATGCTTTCCAGTCAGGCAGTACCCTCAGACCTGGTCTGCTAGCAGATTTCCCACACTGTATCCCCACTCATCTCCCCAGTCCTCCCACGATCCTAAGAACCAGCTACAAAGAAGTGTTCCCTTTGTCATCCAGTACCATCCTGGACGGGAACAGCTGAATCACATCCTTCATCAGGGCTTTCATTATCTACCATCATGCCCTGAAATGAGAGACGTCCTATACAAGATCCTCACCTACTCTTATTACAGTGGTGTACTGGTACCCACCCAACCTCCTCAACATCCTAGTGCATCCCTGTACCAATTCCAATTCCAACAGTACTGTCACAGAGTTATCCTACCCTATCATAGGCAGGGGCCCCTGTGAAAGCAGGCTAGTCATGTACCATCTCTGCTGCAATCATTGCACAGCTTTTTATATTCGTTTGACTACCAACCAGCTGTTCATCAGGTGGAATTGCCAATGTTAAACTATGGCCAAGAGCAAAGTGGACCACCCTGTGGTACAACATGCAGCTGAACATAACATGCTCGATCTCAACAGCTGCTTCACAACCCGGGCCATCAGGATCATCCCCTTCTCCACCATCTTTTCTTAACTGTGCAGACGGGAGTTATCCTTAAAACACATTCTCTGCTCCCATAATATCTAGGCCTCCACCCAACAGTTTCCACCCACTGTGTCTTATCACTTCCTCACAATTCACGTCCTCTCAACCTCATTGTTTGTCACTCTCTTACAATGCAGCCGCTGGTTGTTTCCCCTTCTCTGCTCCTCTCCTTTTCTGCTCCCAGTTCCCTCACCTCCACCCCTCTCTGTCACCCTCCCCCCTTCCAACAATGCATTTGGAAGGCTTGTCTAGCCACCATCTAGTCTCTGCACACTCTCCCTCAATGACTGTTTACCCACCAATCATACTTTGCTATCCCTCCTCTTTCCCCAGCCCACTCTGGATTGCTGCTTTTGTTCTATGCAACACTTGCATTCCGGCTGGAGCTAGTGGTCATGTGTGCATGAGGTGTGCTTGCCCTTGTTGCTTGTGTGAATGTGTGTGTAGTTTTTCTTTTCTGAAGAAGGCTTTGGCCAAAAGCTCTATGTGTAACAGTCTTTTCATTGTGCCTGTTTGTAACTCAATGTGTCCTCTTCATGGCAAGCAGCAGTCTGTACTTTTCACAGTTTTGTTATGTAAACTGTTTATTACTTCAGAAGAATCACCATATCTGTTAATACTTTTGTACCACTGTGAGACAAGATGGTCAGTGCCTTCATGGAAAAATATTTGTGGTTGCCTGAGGAACCATGAGTTTACTCAGGTGTGTTTCTCTCCTATGGAACCGTGATTTTACCCAGATTTGCTCCTCTTCATCCAAAGAAAATCAACAGCCACAAAATGTCTTTCTTGAGGGCTCCAAAAGTATGGAAATCACATGGCAAGAGATTGCGACTGTATGGAGGATATGTAAGGATGTGTGGGCCTGCTCACGTGTTGCTAATGTTGATACGAGTACACTGTAGAAATTTCACTGGGAAATTATGTTGTCCCAATCTCTCCTCATGTCATTTCCATTTTTTGGAATCATGAAGAAAGACATTTGTGGCTGTCAAATTGCCTCAGACCTAGAGGTGCACACCTGCGTACAATTCTGCTTCTGTAGGCAACCACAAACAGCTTTTCATGTTGACCATCTTATCTAGTTATGGCAATTACTTTTGAAGTAATGAAAAGTTTATTCACTGTTTTTCATCTGTCTTATTTTCATTTGACTGGCCCTTATGAAACAGAAAACAGAAAAAGAAATTTAATATGTGAAACTGTACCAGGTGAGGCTATTTCACCTTGATGTGACTCAGGTTGCCCAGATCATGGTACAGCCTTAGAAAGTTAAGTAGTCTATTCAATCTCCCATACAATAATAATTCTAAAAATATCATCCCATATTGTTTCACAATATATTCTTGAAATAATTTATTGAGACACTTCAACAAAATGGAGTGGAAGCTGCTTGTAAATTATTTTCAAAAGCTTATGAGTAATTTGAAAGTTTTGTTGTAGCATTGTCAAAAAATAGCTTCTGTTAATCACATCCAGACTGACAAGACTGCATATCAGTTAAATGTGACACAGGTTCCATTTCCAGAATAAGTGTTATTAGGGACACAAAAATATTTTTTGTTAATTACCTTGCAGTTGAAAAATACTTTTTTAAGTTAAAAATATTAATTTCTGGTAGACTGCACACACAGAGAGGAGGCCAGACATAGTTCGTTAAACACTAGTTGCATACAAAACTTAAGTTTTTATCAAAGTCATGTTCGGGAGCATGTCAATAGCTACTGAATGAATTGCTTTATTTCATTATTGGTTTCAATTTGTTGGGTAATTGCTAGGCACAAAATCTTACCTTAGCATATTATTTCAGCAAATTTGAACTTAAATGTTTTACACTAGAGATGTGATGGTAATTATCAAAATAATGATGGACTATGCATACATATGCTTGATAGGTTCTCAGGACTTACGCCGGATAATATTGTAGAAGCCGCACAATATTTCAGCGAGACAACTGCCCGCCATCTTCAGGTGCTACTGTCGCGTCGCTGAGAAACGCGCCAATTTATATGCTGGGTTTCTAGAACAGCGCAGGCGCCAGCGGGGCATAACGTCATCGAAGACCAATCGTAGACAGCGTCGAATACCAGAGTCCTCTGCTGGAGAAACGGGTCGCGGTCTGCGGAAGCGTGCCGCGGCGCGGGAAATGCGGCCGGGAGCGACGGACGCCGTTCGCCGCGCGCGCGAGGTGTTGGCACCCGATTTAAGCATCTGCGCTAAGGCTTCCCATCTGTGTTGACTCGGTGCGGTTGCTAATCTGTGGCTGACGGTTCCTTAGTGCCGACAAGGCTGGTTCCCAGGCTTTGCTCAGGTGAAACCCCGTGTCTCTGTTTATTAGCTCACTGCATATATGTATTTCGACCGCCTCTTTGATGATGGAGTCCCAGTATGTGGAAGCATGTGAGAGGATCTTGGTTTCTTCGTAATTCATGCCGTGTCCCGTGTCAAGGCAATGTTCAGCAACCGCAGATTTCTCTGGCTGACCCAACCTCGTGTGACGTTTATGTTTGTCGCATCTGTCTTTGACCGTACGACACGTCTGGCCAATATAAGATTTCCCACACTGGCACGGGATTTTGTATATTCCTGGTCTCCTCAGGCCGAGGTTGTCTTTAACAGAGCCCAGCATCTATTTCACTTTTGCTGGAGGCCGGAAAACACATTTAATACCGTGTTTCTTGAAAATTCTGCCCACCTTAAAAGACACGCCACCGACATACGGTAGAAAAACCAACCCTGTGGTGTTATCTGCTTCTTCAGGTTGTTCTTGAGGTTTGGACCGTGCTGGTCGAAACACGTTCCGGATCTGCTTCTCGGAGTACCCGTTCTGGGCAAATACAGAGCGGAGATGGTTGAGCTCTGCCGATAAGCTGTCCTGATCTGAGATGGCTCTAGCCCTATGCACTAGCGTCCGTAATACACCGCTGCGCTGTGAGGGGTGATGACAGCTCGTAGCTTGTAAATACAAGTCTGTGTGCGTAGGCTTCCGGAACACACTGTGACCCAAGGAGCCGTCACCTTTTCTACGCACCAAAACATCCAGAAACGGGAGCTCACCATCTTTGTCTACCTCCATGGTAAAACAGATACTTGGATGGATGGAGTTCAAATGTTCCAGGAAAGAAGAAAGCGTTGCTGTCCCATGCGGCCATACCACAATCGTATCATCTACATATCTCCAAAAACATTTGGGTTTCAGAACCGCCGTCTGAAGTGCTTTGTCCTCAAAATCTTCCATAAAAAGATTTGCTACTATGGGAGACAAAGGGCTACCCATAGCAACACCGTCAGTCTGCTCGAAATACTGGTTGTTAAATAAAAAATAAGTCGAGGTAAGCACATGTTTGAAAAGGTGTAAGACGTCCCCTTCCAGCTTGGCTCCTATAAGTTGTAATGGGTCCATCAGAGGCACCCGTGTGAACAAGGAAACCACGGCCTGAGGAGACCAGGAATATACAAAATCCCGTGCCAGTGTGGGAAATCTTATATTGGCCAGACGTGTCGTACGGTCAAAGACAGATGCGACGAACATAAACGTCACACGAGGTTGGATCAGCCAGAGAAATCTGCGGTTGCTGAACATTGCCTTGACATGGGACACGGCATGAATTACGAAGAAACCAAGATCCTCTCGCATGCTTCCACATACTGGGACTCCATCATCAAAGAGGCAGTCGAAATACGTATATGCAGTGAGCTAATAAACAGAGACACGGGGTTTCACCTGAGCAAAGCCTGGGAACCAGCCTTGTCGGCACTAAGGAACCGTCAGCCACAGATTAGCAACCACACCGAGTCAACGCAGATGGGAAGCCTTAGCGCAGATGCTTAAATCGGGCGCCAACACCTCGCGCGCGCGCGAACGGCGTCCGTCGCTCCCGGCCGCATTTCCCGCGCCGCGGCGCGCTTCCGCAGACCGCGACCCGTTTCTCCAGCAGAGGACTCTGGTATTCGACGCTGTCTACGATTGGTCTTCGATGACGTTATGCCCCGCTGGCGCCTGCGCTGTTCTAGAAAGCCAGCATATAAATTGGCGCGTTTCTCAGCGACGCGACAGTAGCACCTGAAGATGGCGGGCAGTTGTCTCGCTGAAATATTGTGCGGCTTCTACAATATTATCCGGCGTAAGTCCCGAGAACCTATCAAGCAGATGCAGCACCGGGAAAGCCTCAAACAGCACATATGCATACATATGTTTAGGTGATGTTCTGTAAATTGATGATCCTGTAAACTGAAATCCACAATGTAATAAAGAAATTCACTTAACAGCCACCAGTTTGTTTTCCAGAACGACTTTCGTAAAATATGTCACAGCTCTGGAGTATCACCTGTTAAAAAGGTTACACTGTGTTTCCAGTTTATTGGCTTCAAAATGATATTTTTCAACATTCGAAAATAAAATTTTTACAGCTTTGCTTCTCACCACATAGAAGATGTGTTGAGTTATGGTCAGGCCTGTAACTCAACATCTTCTGTATGTGGTTAGTAGCAATCTATCCTTTCCACTGTTGTTAGTCCATCTTGGACTTTCCATTTTTAGATTTTCACAAATTTTATGCAAAGGCTATAATTTATTATTCTTATCATCACCTGTAAATGAATTATAAAGTGGACACACTCTTTTCAGGCGTCAGTGCTTGGAAAAGTTGCAGCTAGCAATAGTGCTTCTGGAATACGTGCTGTTTCAACGGGGAACTGGGGTTGTGGTAGCTCCAAATGTGGAGATCCTCAGTTGAAACTTGTGATACAATGGCTTGCTGCCAGTATGGCTGGTGTTCCATGTCTCCATTATTATACTTGTGCCAATGATAATCTGCTTAAGGTGAGTACACACCAGCAGATGGAAAATCTGCAAATTATGCATTTATTTTAAGTAAAGCATTAATCCTCATCTAAAACTGAAGACTTACATTTTGCATGCATGTATGTTGTAACAGTGGATACTAAGTATAACTTATTGTATCCATAATACAGGGTGATTCAAAAAGAATACCACAACTTTAGGAATTTAAAACTCTGCAACGACAAAAGGCAGAGCTAAGCACTATCTGTCGGCGAATTAAGGGAGCTATAAAGAGTTTCATTTAGTTGTACATTTGTTCGCTTGAGGCGCTGTTTTCTGTGCCATTTCAGCCAATAAAGTTTTTGGTCCCTTTTTCTTCGAAGGTGCTACTGTAACTGGACTACAGTATCTGGAGATGTTAGAGAATTGGCTGTTCCCTCAGCTCGAACAAGAAGCACAACAATTCATATTTCAGCAGGATGGAGCGCCACCACATTGGCACTTATCTGTCCGTAACTACCTGAACGTCAACTACCCGAGGCGATGGATCGGCCGCCAGGCAGCCCGTGACAGAGCACTTCATCACTGGCCTCCAAGAAGCCCTGATCTTACCCCCTGCGATTTTTTCTTATGGGGGTATGTTAAGGATATGGTGTTTCGGCCACCTCTCCCAGCCACCATTGATGATTTGAAACGAGAAATAATAGCAGCTATCCAAACTGTTACGCCTGATATGCTACAGAGAGTGTGGAAAGAGTTGGAGTATCGGGTTGATATTGCTCGTGTATCTGGAGGGGGCCATATTGAACATCTCTGAACTTGTTTTTGAGTGAAAAAAAACCTTTTTAAATACTCTTTGTAATGATGTATAACAGAAGGTCATATTATGTTTCTTTCATTAAATACACATTTTTAAAGTTGTGGTATTCTTTTTGAATCACCCTGTACATATTAATTATTAGTGTCAATAAGTTTCAGTGGGTCACATTTGTTTATTCTTTTTCCTATACTACCAACAGCACAATGTCTCTTAATATGCACTTGTAAACTTGTTTCGTTTCATTGTGTTTCAAAGATAAAGAAGGAGAATCATGATAGATGTAGACTGGAGCAAGATATATGCTAACAAAATGAAGCAGATGAAACAACATAATAACTAACTAATAGTAAACTAATATAAGTGTTTGCGCTTACTCTACCTAAATTTAAAACAGCAATATCTTAAGAAGAGTTGCTTCTTTGAAGAAAAGAAGAAAAGCTGCTTCTTCATCTGTCATATCAAGTAGTTAAATGATTAATGGAAAATCTCATATAAAGATGTGAAACAAATACTAACAAAGAGATAGAGGGGCTGGCCAGTACTTACCTCAGCTCAGTACAACTGATAGATAACACAAAACAGAACAGAAAATTTACATTCCTAGCTTTCGGAACTTTGTTCCTTCATCAGGGAGGAGAGAGGGGAAAAAAATGGGAAGAAGGGAAAGTGGATTTAGTTACTCACAACCCAGGTTATGAAGCAACGGGGAAAGGTAAACAGGGAGGGTAGCAAGGATAGAGGCATGGTTGTCAGAGGGAAGCCAAAGATATTCTACTGTTAAGTACTGTGCCAGCTTCAAACCAGAGAGGATGCAGACAGAAGTAAAGAGGTATATAGTATAAAGATAAACACAACTATGTAGGATGAAAAGATGTGTGAATGGCTAAAGAGGAGAGGGAAAAAGAAGAAGACTGAAGAGTAAATGGGAGTGAGGTTGACTAACGTAGTTTCAGTCCAGGGGGATGGTGGGATGAAAGGATGTGTTGAAGTGCAAGTTCCCATCTCCGCAGTTCCGAGGGACTGGTGTTGGGTGGGAGAATCCAAATGGCACGTACGTTGTAGCAGGTTCCTAGGTCCCTAGAATTATGCTGGATGGCATGCTCTGCTACTGGGTATTGGACATCTCCTAGGTGGACAGTTCGTCTGTGCCCGTTCAAGCACTCAGCCAGTTTAGTTGTCGTCATACCGATGTAAAAGGCTGACATGCCTGCACTGCACAGCCTTTTACATCAGTATGATGACAACTAAACTGGCTGAGCGCATGAACGGGCACAGACGAACTGTCTGCCTAGGAGATGTCCAATACCCAGTAGCAGAGCATGCCATCCAGCATAATTCTAAGGACCTAGGAACCTGCTACAACGTACGTGCCATTTGGATTCTCCCACCCAACACCAGTCCCTCGGAACTGCGGAGATGGGAACTTGCACTCCAACACATCCTTTCATCCCACCATCCCCCTTTACTGAAACTACGTTAACCAACCTCACTACTTCTGTATGCATCCTCTTTGGTTTGGAGCTGGCGCAGCACTTAACAGCAGAATATCTTTGGCTTCCCTCTGACAACCATGCCTCCATCCTTGCTACCCTCCCTGTTTACGTTTCCCTGTTGCTTCATAACCTGGATTGTGAGTAACTAAATCCACTTTCCCTTCTTCCCTTTCTTTCCCCTCTCTCCTCCCTGATGAAGAGACAAAGTTCCAAAAGCTAGGAATATAAATTTTCTGTTCTGTTCTGTGTTATCTATCGGCTGTACTGAGCTGAGGTAAGTACTGGCCAGCCCCTCTATCTCTTTGTTAGTATTTGTTTCATATCAAGTAGTTAATGCTTTTCTTTCTATTTATAGCTTAACATCTACATCAACAAATTTAAATTTATTCCAGAGCAATAGTTATCTGTGTACCACAAGAGTAAAGGTCTGTTTGCATGGTAAAAAGACTGCAGCTACAATCTTTGTTGCACAAAACCAAAATTATCACAAAACAGCACTAAAACCAATCAAAATAAAGCATGTAATCAGTCTTAACCTTGCTTCTCTATTCGGATTAATGGGATTGAATACCACCATCCCTTTTGTAGTAACCAAGTAATACACAAAACCAATCCATGTAACAACAATATGGCCTTATTCATAAACCTGTGAACAACAATGGAAATAAGCCTCTCATGACATCACATGTAACAAGACAATGAATCATACAGAATGTGCAATATAAGTGATACACAGAACAAGTGATGTGAGCAGTACGAACTAAAAGAACATAGTGAGGGTGAGTCAGCACAGCTCAATGTGTACATAGGTATCAGTCATCTGTAGATGGCATGGCAGAGACCGTATTGTTTGCAGGCTTCCTACAGGCGGACTCAAGTGGCTGGCATATACTGATACAGTTAGTGGTTGATTTAAGTATACATGCACAGTGACACTACAATTGGCACACTCACATGCACTAGTATCAGGATGCAGAATATCTCCCCCTCAGGTGAAGAGGGTGCCCAGTGGCGCAACAAGAGACACGTGTATCAGATCCGAAGTGGTGGCAGCTAGTGCCGACGGCGGGCATGGGACGATGTGCTAGGCAGGCACTGGAGCATAGGGCCAAGATGCACAGAGACATGTGCGTGCCTGAGGGCAATGGGCACGCATGGCTCCTGACAACAGCACTGGGGAGGAAGGTGCCATCACCATCTCTGGATCATTATCAGCAGGCAGGTCCCACTACAGAGGAGAAGGGGCTGGTTCCACTGGAGATGGTGGATGAAGTGATGATGGCTGAGATGAATATGGCTAGTTGGCTGGTGGAGATGGCCCAACTGGAACAGCAAGCTGTGACAATGGTCCTGAAGCTGGCAACAGACCAGCATCCAGCAGTGGGAAGTGGGAGCCTCAGGGCACTGCATATGGAGGAGGCAGCCAGTGGAACAGGGTGCCTCACAGCAGGGGATGATGGGTGCAAGCAAGCCAGTAGCTTCCAGCAGCGAGCGGGGTGTAACTGATCAAAGTGGCAAGCCACCAGCCCATTGGCCTTACGGACATCACGAAGATGGCACCCCAAGTGGTGGACAACAGTGGCTAGTGTCCAGTTGGACTGGTGACAAAGCCCTCGCACCCACACTAGCAATCCTGTTGCAGGGCACCAGGATGACTCTGACCAAGACAGGCATGGCATAGGCTGCAGAAGTTGGAGGAGCGTGCGTGGCTGCCAACTGTGAAGCAACCCAGCCAGGCTCCACTCCCCCATAGACGTGAAATGGTAGGTGCTCAGAAAACAGAGAAGGGCATCATCTGGCGAAGAATCCACAACAAGCTTTTTCATTTGGGACTTGTATGTACACACTAGTCACTCAGCCTTGCCATTTGTTTGAGGATGGAATGACAGAGCCATAACAAGATTAGTGCTGAGACAGGAAAAAAACAACTGAAAGATATGTGAAATGAACTGTGGCTATTATCTGACACTATGGTAAAAGGCAACACTCAGTAGGAAAAAAAAGAAAAAAGCGTATATGAATTGTGACCTTAGCCTATGGCCTATGCTGATACACACCGGAGAATGTAAGGAAACCAGGAAAATGAATCCACAATCAAGGGCCAATAGGAATTCAAGAAGAGACCCACAAAGTCTACAAGAATTCATCACCATGGCTGATGTGGAACAGGCCAGGAGGACAGAGACGTCCTGGGAGCTGCCTGTTGTTGGATACACTCCTCACAAGCTGTAAAAAAACTGAAAATTTTGCCATCAATCCCTGCCCAAACCAGCTAACAGTTTAGTGGGTGAAACTCCACAATGCCCCTGGTGGAAAAGGTGCAGAACCTCATGCCATAATGCAGCAGGAATGCCTACTCTTGGAGAGTTGGAGAGACGTCTTCCGTGGACAACAGCAAAACACCGTCAAAAACATAGAGATGATACCATAAGGAAACATAGTTGCGAAGTGGGTCTGAAGCCCAACTCAGTGGTTTATCTGGCCAGCTCTGTAGAACTAACCCAACCACCTGGCAGAGAACCAGGTCAGCAGCAACAGTAGCTGCTTTGCATGAGCTCGTAGTAGGAAAATATTCAACTGCAGCCTGCATTTCATTCTCAAGATGGAAGCAAATCAATTCTTCATGATCAAGGTGAGGATCAGGATCCCACAGGAAGTTGGGACGAGGCATCCGCATTAGATACAGGTCAAAAATGGTTTTTGTAATTGTAGCAAGATTAGAACAGCACCCAGTGTTGTAGGCAATGTGCTATCTTATCAGGCAGTGAGGTGTGGGAATTAAACAAGGAAACCAATGGTTTATGGTCTGTAATAAGGTGAGACTTGGAGCAATACAAAAAAAGAAAAGAAATTTCTGGAGAGCAAAGACTATGGCAAGAGCCTCTTTCTCCGCCCAAGAGTAACACTGCTGTGTTGGAATGAGACATTTAGAGGCAAAAGCAACTGTTCATTCAGAGCTGCTAGCATATTAGCATGCTATGACCGTGCTGAGGCCACACTGTGAGGTGTCAGTCACCGAAACTATGTGCTGGTCCAGAGAGAATGTAGCTGAACAAAGGACTGAGAGTAGTTTGGATTTCAACATTTGGAAAGCATGGTCACAATCTAGGCTCCAGCAAAAAGGTATATTCTTGCTTAACAAGGCATGCAATGGGTGAGCCAATGTGTCTGCCCCCTGGTAGGAATTTATGCTAGTAGGCTATTTTCCTGAAGAAGGTCTGAAGCTGCTTTGTTGATAAGGGGAGAGGAATAGACATAATGGCAGAGATGTGGTCTTGCAGACAGTGAACCCTATCCCACGAGACCTCTAACCCCAAATAAACAATAGAAGATTGAAAAAACTGAAATTTCTATAAGTTATGCTGTAAGCCTGCAGACTGTAAGACAGAAAAGAAAGTACGCAAAGCTCTTGACAACAATATCATCCAGATAATTAATGCAATGCAGAACAGGAATAGTCAATTGCTCTAAAAATCATTGGAAAATAAGAGGGGTGCTAGCCACACCAAAATGAAGAAACAAATATTAATAGAGACCAAAAAGAGTATTCAAAACCAGAACCCATTGAGACTCTTCGCCCACATGAATCTGCAGAAACACTTTGGACAAATCAATTTTAGAAAAGTACTGGCCACCTGATATTTTTGCCAACAGCTCCTCCTGGCGTGAGAGAGGATATTTATCCATGATCGGCTGTGCATTGTCGGTAGTACTGAAGTCGCCACAGAGGTGAAATTCACCCAACAACTTCCGAACTACAAACAGCAGAGACAACTATTCACTACCCATAACAAGTAGGACATGACAAGGAAAAGGGTAAGCCATGGAGCCAGGGGGGGGGGGGGGGGGGGGGGGAGAAGAAGAAGAAGAAGAAGACTGTGCAATTATAAGTTGTAATTATTGTTGCAATTATAGCAATAATTGTTGCAATTATAGCAGAAATGGGAAAAAAGGAGAAATTGTAGAAATTCTGAAAGATTTATCATTTTCTACTTCACCAGACGCTAGTAACAAAAATGATACTAATATCATGTAGTTTTACCGTTTATAATATCATGCAAAAAAACTGAAAGAAACTTATTATTTCTCCCTAATTTAAAATGGGATTCCACTGGTATCAACATTGAAACACTTCTTCTTGACACTTTGATGCAGTATAATATTCCACTTAGTAACCATTTAGCCATATCTGTGATAATGCACCTGCAGTGAATGGAATGAAGAATGGTGTTGCAGGTTGTTGAAAATCATTCTGACCTAGTACCAAGTACCTGGACTATGCTACAGATAAGGGGTATGGAATCAACATCTTAGCTAGTTCTAGTGTTTTTATTTGGGTTTTTATAGCCATTATATAACTTCGACATCAGAGGGAAAGACTCACATCAGTTGTCTCAGGGTTATACTGAAAATGACCCGAGTTTTTGATCATTTGTACTATCCAATTTTTAAAACTGGATCTCTTGATCTGTGGCTTTTGAAGGCTGTCAGGTATGCACCTGTGACCCTACATTATGCCAGCTTGACACAAGTGCTGTTAAGACTGCATTTCATTAGGTTGATTGGGTGGCATTGGGCTTGTGTCAGTTAGGGTGGGTAGAGAGGGATGAAGGAAGAGGGGTTCAAATGGGTAGCTAGTAGCTTGGAGCAAGGCTGTAGATTGCTAGCTAGGAATTCTTGAGTGACTGGTGGCAGGTGCATAGGCTGGGTATGTGATATATGGTTACCATAGCTAGTGATGTGCTGACTGTGGTGCATAATGAAGGTGAAATGAAGGTGTGGATTGGGAGAGGGTGACAGGAGAGAGGAAAGGGAAACTCTCTCTTATTTGATGGTTAAATTTAGCTGAAATCAGCAAGAATAACATTACTCAGTATAGTGAAAATTTATGGTGAATAAAGTGAACAAATTTAGTTTCTTTGATATGCTTGTTTGTTGTTAATTTATGCATTGACTAATTCTTCATCCATGAGTATTCTTCTTGTTGATGGGATGTAGAGAACACTATGAATCAATGAATACACAGTATTTAATACAAAATTGTTCTGTTCTTGCATTTTGCGTAGTAAACTTTTTTCCTGCTGTATACTGTTAACCAATCACATAAAAATGTTACAATCAAAGATTTGTTTTGTTAATACGTGTGTTACTTTTCTCTTAAAACATTTTCTGTTTGTAGCTGGACACTGTTGTAAGGGTCCTGTTAGACCGCCACTGGACAGTAGGTGAACTTGCTGCTGCCACTCTTCAGTATGCAGAGGCACTGTTGGACAAGCATCATGCAGTGCATCCCACGAGCAGCCTATTTGATGAACTGATTGGTGTAGATAAACCACACACCAGTCAAGAGACAAATCTGTGATACTTGAATGTGCCATTCCAGATGCAAGAGTAGATATACTTAACAACCAAAAGAATATTTATTTGCTGTATTTATTCTGGACTTGGTGAATGAATTTTGATGAAAATGTATTTAGTGAATGTGATTTGGCTCTAATTGTTAAAATACCAACTTTTGAGAAAGGTGACTGGTTTTTTATACTTATATCAGTGGAAAAGTTTGCTATAAAAATGTATAAAATATATCTATTGTTAGTGTACTTAAATAGCAGAATGAAACACGACATGAAACTGCCATACAGACAAACATCACCTTTTCAGAGATGAGTATGTTTTGTAATTTACTGAAAATTGCAAATACCAGGGAAATGAGTTCTTAAGTGACTGTTTCCAGTGATGTGCATGTATACATGAGCTTCAGAATTTTCTTTCAGTGATGCTGTTATTCCAGAAGTGATAGTTAATGAGCAACATAATATCCACATGAAACATTTCTGGGTACTATGTTACAGATTTTTTTTCTGGCATATCTTTCTCAATTTTTAGTTTTATTTGGC
Source organism: Schistocerca piceifrons (assembly GCF_021461385.2). NCBI lineage: Eukaryota > Metazoa > Arthropoda > Insecta > Orthoptera > Acrididae > Schistocerca > Schistocerca piceifrons. The sequence continues at coordinate 831,767,578 of NC_060139.1, forward strand.
AAGACAAACATTTTATACTTGTCAAACAATTAACAGATTTTTTTAAGTATGTGAAACCATTGTTTTTGGACCAGTTGTACTTATTCAAAATATATGGCTGTTACTTTTCCTATATAGGTGGTGAATGAATCAATCTCCTAAAATACCATTCTACCATTTAAATAACAACAAGGGGGAACATCTGTACACAAAAAGCAGGGTGTTTAGTAGGCGTTATTATTATGTCCACTAATTTCGTTTCACTGGATTTATGTCATTCTTCTAAAATTTACTTTCCACTTGACTATTGTCCACTAATATCCTATTTTTCAGTTGATTTATATCAGCTGGCTGAAGTATGTGACACAAATTTTATATTTGTTGCTTTTTCTGCCTTTGCTAGTACTAGTATCCTATTCTTCAGTAGTCCTATATATGTCAACTTAGGTACAGGATACAATCTGTATGCGTCAGCTGAGGTATTTCTGTCACTAGCACTAGAATCCTATCTTTCAGTTGACCTATATAGATCAACTGAAGAATAGGATACTAGATTTTCTACTGCTAAAAAGCAATGTATGTAACATTATGTTCAAAATATGGGTACATGTGGTATATATATCCACAATCTGCTTTCTATGTACTACCTTCCTTTGTTTCTCAACTTCCATCTCTGTCTTTACTATGTATCATCTGTGGTAACTTGTGATGTTGTTTTTCAAAGCCGACGAGTTGTATGTCATTCTTGAATATTCCCCCTACAACTGATATTTTGTGACCATTTTGCTTCATAATATGTTATTCTTGGGTACTTGTATAATATGTCTTGATCTGACAGTGAATAATGAATTGAGTACCTACTCAAAGATGACTACATTTTTACATTTGTGAAGTGCAGTACTTTAAATTTAGAACATCATGAGTTATTTCTCATTGATTACATAAAATTGATAGTTTTTCGGGGTCTAACTGGATGTTACCGTAATTTGTATTGCCCAGAACTTCTTTAGATACACCTGAACCATGTGGGAGAAGTCTGAGATTTTAACAACTACTACTACCCTAAAGTCAGTAATGTATAATAATAATTAATGTAGCACAAAAAGTGATGGTTCTACTAAAATTTCCTGTGTCCGTAAATGACTCTCCATCCAAAACGATGTTCTGCATTCTAAATGTCAAGAAATTTGCAATCCATATATGGATAGATGTCGCATATGAATGCATTTTGATTAGTAAATATCATTGTGGTATTGATCCAAAACCTTTCTGGAATATGAGATGCACTAAATTCACCAAGTTATCTCTGCTCATGGCACCTAGGGCATCATATATAAGCTGCATTCTACATGATCGGTGTTTTCAAGATCGATACTGGTTTCCATAGAGGTCATTTTGTTCCTGGTAGGCTGTATTTTTTAAACCAATATGTTCCAGAAATATACTGCAGATAAAAGTGAGCCATAAGGAACAGAATACTACGGATCAGTTCTGCTGGTATCCTCCTCCTCCCCCCCCCCCCCCCCCCCCCCAATTCCAATAGAGAGATCCTGAATGACATGTCTAGAGACTAATTTTTGTGCCATTTGTGTTCATTACACATGGCAGTAATGTAATAAGATGTTGAGAGGTATGCTGTGATAATATGTTACTACTGTAACTACAGGCATCACACTTAGTCCTTGTGGGAATCAAATGCGTACTGAATAACATCTGCCTTTTGGATGCATAGTAGATACAGTTTCTTAACAAGATCATTAAGGTTTCTGGTGCCGTTAGTCATTCTATTAGTAACATATTTTCTAGAACATGGGTGATTATGTGCTTGAACTTGAGCCACAGTATTCCTCATCTTCATTACTGAAATTAAATGATTCTATTTCCTGTCTGGCAAATTAGGTGAATTTTATTCCAATGTTTAAAATTCAGGCACTCGGTGGTTACCATTGTTTTGATAAGTTTCACTTAATTTTGATGTAATACATTAAATAACTTCCAGAGAACAAAATATCTGTGAATTTTGTTTCTTGTGCACGATTTGTTGAAGTATCTGTAAAAAATGTAATCTTCTTATCCCTTATGCAAAACATAAGGGAGGGGGATTGGACATCTGTTATCCAATGGTGGCTTAGTCTCAACTTCTTCACTTTTTTCTAGCCTTTCATGACTTTGGAAATTCCTGGATGGAGCAATATGTAAACTAAGGGAAAGACAACCACTCACTTATAGGAGACTGATGTAAGCTGCATAGACATATGTAACACATCACATTATTCACTAGCTTTTGAGGTTTGATTCAGAAAGTATGAACATTCACACACACAAGCACACAGACATCCAAACACACACCACCATGGCCACAGCAACACTAATGATTGATAACTGATTATTCAGAGCAGTTGGCTTTGTCTCCCCCCTTTCCCCCACTCCCCCCTTCTCTCTCCCTTTCCTGTCACCCGCTCTGTCTCCTGCACTGTCTCCATCTTCCTCTGTTTTTCCTGTCTCCCATCTGTCTCTGTCTATATCTCTTACATGCTCTATCCCCTCAGAATTAGTTTTGTCTTCTTGTGTCATCACTGTTTTCCACTCCTGCCTCGCACTATTCAATTGCCCCCTCCTTGCCTCATGCATCATTCTCTACCACAGCCCCACATCTGTCAGCCTAAGTAACTGCTCTCGATAATCAATTATCAGTAATAAGTGTAGCTGCAACCACTGTAATGTGTGTTTGGATGTGCCAGAGCTCAAAAATTAGTGAATACTGTGGTCTATTATGTGTGTCTATGCACTGTAAATGATTGGTTTCCTTTCCCTTTCTAGGTTTTATGTAAGTGTAACTTTCTGGATGATTGGTTTCCTTTCCCTTTCTAGCTTTTATGTAAGTGTAACTTTCTGGAAGATAAGAAGCACTAAATCCCCTGCTATAAACCTTCATGGAAACTCAGATGGATACCATTTACCATTTAAAATTTGGTTATTGTGGCAAAGTGAAGAAGAAGAAAATAACAATCCATTTGTACCATAAAAGTTCACACTAGCATAATTTCAGTTGCAAAAAGGCACATTAAAACTCACCTTTGTGTTAAGTACAAGTAAAATTTCCATAAAAACAAGTTTTGTCTTCATGAGAGACTTGTGGCACATATCATTATCAATAGAATGAATACCAGCAGAAAAAATGTGAATTTTGTTTGATGTGAACTAAATTCTGAATATTAAGCTTTCTTTTTTATTTCTGGATTTGGTAAAAACTTTAACAACACGAAAATAGTTCATTCTTGGAACTCATATGGTCTTAATACAGGGGAAATTTTAAAGCACCTATAATTAAACATTTATAACTGATTAAGTATGTCTCATGTTTTGTTTGGTAGTTTCCTTTACAGTGGGGAGCATTAATTCCCAACCAGAAGCATGTACTGTAATACTAGGGAGCACAGATTTACAATCTAAAGAAGATCAATAGTTTATTTCCACATGTTACAAACTTCTTGTGGACAATTCCTGATCCCACATACTGAGTTAGTTTTATTCCATCTATTTTACATTTATTCTCATCACTTCCACATTGCCCAAACAACAAAAACATAGTGTCTGCATACTTTAAGGATCTTAGAATATAGCTTACTGATTAATCATAAAGACTCACAAATAATGAATCGAACTTTTCAACTAAAAGCATAAAATGCTCAAAAAATAAAGACAAATATAAAAGAATGTTCTCCACAGTGAGTTTACAAAATATCATTACAAAAGTGTGCAGTGGTATGTTTTGGTGGATTTGCAGAAAGTTTTACATCCTTAAGGTAAGCAAAGACCACAATTTGTGATGCGTACTATGCTCGTTATTTGTGCCAGAATTTTCTGCAAAACTGCCAAAAACTACTTCTCATTGCATGTCTTCCAAACTTTGTGACAATATAAGTAGAATCTATAATTTCATTAGATAAGCATTCATATATTTTGTTTTATTGTAAACTGATGATTTTGTATTTATTAAAATATTCTTTTTTTACATGAGAAGCTAGTGCTGATACCTGAACAGTTACACATGTTCCTCATCACAACTTTAACAAACACTAAAAAACTCAATGCCCTAATATTACCCTGTTCTTTTTTTCTTATTGTGTTACACCTCAGCTGTCTGAAATAGTACACTTTCTCAGCAAAATTTTTACACGCATTTTGCTGTAAAGAGCAAAAATTTTAATCTTCTGATGGTAGGAAATCTACAAAGCTTAGCAGTATAGTTCATCTTTCAGTTATGGCTGAACTGTATTTTTGAAGTTGATAAAACCTCATTAAATGAAGTCAAAAGTTACCAGTAAGGAAAATTTAAAATACCGGATAGTTATAATTAAAATGCAGCTACTCATAGACGTCCAGTGTGGGCTGTAATTATTGTATGGCAGTGAAACTGAGTAAATATTCTAATGTACTAATGCAGAATTGATTTATGCTGTAAAAGAATTAGTTCCAGTTTTGGCCACCAGGCGCAAATCTGACACTGTGAATGCAAGAAAGAAATATAGAAATGTTGCTATATGTAATGAATTGAGACCAGGACATGGGCAGAAAAGGTCAAACAAGTCAGAAATGTATAATTTTGTTTTTATTATTAATCAATGGTTACACAGTTTGTTCAAAATGAGCACAAGAAACATCAAGGAGTCCCCGTACAGTGCCAGATTTTCACCTGGTGCCCAAAGTTGAAACTAATTTTTTCCAGCATAAATCAGTTCCGCATTTTTCTACTGAGTTTTTCTGCTGTATAATTGCAGCTCACGCTGGACCTCCAGGTGTAGCTGCACTTTAATTATAATGAACCAGTATTCACTGGAAATGGAAATGAGTGTTTGGCATCATTGGCAGGGAGGCCCCTTGCAGGGCAGGTGCGGCCACCTTGGTGCATGACATTCGACACCACATTGGGCGACCTGTGTGCCAGATGGGGATGAAATGATGATGAAGACAACACAACACCCAGTCCCTCAGCGGAGAAAACCTCCGACCCAGCCGGGAATTGAACCCAGGCCCATAGGACGGCAATCCGTCATGCTGAACACTCAGCTATCGGGGTGGATCAGTAATCACTGATCAGATAGAACACTATGACCAACTACCTAATAGCCAATATGTCCTCTTTCAGAACGGAAAAAAGGGGTGATGAGTCATGGCATCACTGGAGGGAGTGGGCACCACATCTGCACACATAAATCACCTAGTTCCCGTAAATTCCAGAGAGAAATGGATGATAAGCTCTGACACTACTTTCAATCACATCCCAGGTGTGTTTATTGGGTTCAGAGCTGGCAATTTGGTGAGCCAGTACATCAATTAGAGTTCACCACACTGTGTTCCTTGAAGTACTCCATCATATTCCTGGCCTTGTGAAATGGTGCATTATCTTGCTGAAAAATGCCACTGCAGTAGGGAAACATGATTGTCATGAAGGCGTGTACATGGTCTGAAACCAGCATATAATACTCCTTGGCCATCACAGTGCCTTGCACAAGTTCCACTCGACCCATGGATGCCCACATCAATGTTTCCCAGATCATAACAGAGCCACTGCCAGCTGGTCTCTGTCCTGCAGTACAGATATCAAGGAGCTGTTCTGCTGGAAGACAACAGATAGACGTCCTCCCATTGACATGATGAAGAAGGGATCAGGATCTATCAGACCATGCAATGCTCTGCTGCTATCCCAATGTCCAGTGCTGATGGTTACATACTCATTTCAGTCATAATTGTCAATGTCATGGTGTTAACACTGGCACATACAACATCTGACATTGTAATGAGGGGTGGCCACCCAGCTCCACAACATCTTGATGTGAATTCACCTTGTTTTTGGCACATGTTGTAGATGCTCACAACAGCATTCCCCAAACACCTGACAAGTCATGCATTTTCCAAAATGCTCATGCCAAGTCTCTAGGCCACAGAAATCTTCTCTCTGTCTTACTCTGATAGATTGTGTTCCTTCCCCATTCTACATATGGAGAGTAAACTCACTGATACTACATGCACCATTCATTTGTCGACTAGCAGTCTTTCCTTACGCATTGAACTTGCTATTGCCTTAATGGATTTATAATGATAGTTAGTCAGTGGCCATTACATTCTGACTGATCAGTGTATGGGCTCTAAGTGATCTCACAAGCCTTGTTCACGATATTCTGGAACAAGGCAACATAAAAATTTAAAAGAGATACAAAAGCTTAAATCATATTTAAGTAGCACTATAGAGACTTACTGCTTGCAACTGAATTTTAACAATAACTAGTAACAATATAAAAAGCTTAAACTGAAGCTCAGTTTCTATAGCACAGTGATTTGACTCCAAAACCAAAAAAGGCAGTTAGTGACTGATACAAAAGTAAAAATTTATTAAGGACAATTCAGATGATTACAAATTTCTAAAGATGTAGTTCACTTAAGACCCAGAAAGCCCAGATACACAAACATGCACATGCAGCTGAAACTGAATTTCAGTAGCAGCTAGCGGGGAAAAGAAAAGAGAGGAGGCAGTTGATTCAGTTACTCAAGGAAATGAAGTTTGACAAAAGTTAGGATTAGTTTTTCTTGTTCCAAATTTTTCTGTTAGCGGTAACAGGAATTTTGCGTTGTGAAGGTAAGGACTGGTCAGGCATGCTGTCACATTATAACTTAATTACCTCAACTGAATTTTCCTTTTGATGTGTAAAGAAGTTATACCTGCCTCAAAACTTTAGACACAAGGCAATCCATAAATTTCAAGGTGTCAAAAAACATGTCTACTCCAAACCATTTGTGTGTTTCTTAGGGTAGTCAAAATTATACCCACTTTGTTTATCAATATTTTCGCTATATTGTGACTACGCGTGCCATACCACACTTTTGTGATCTCATGTAAAAGGCAAATTTCATTTTTGTTTGTTAGTTTCAATTTTTCTCATGTTTTTCTTAAAATTGTTAAGATTGTCTCAAGATGTCCTTTTACTGTTTTAGTTGTTATTTAAGATTAATAATCACGTTGATACAGACCAGTACTGTCACACGAACATCTTGTACTTTCTTATAAGGGCTATGTCAATATTTTGACAACGAACATCTTGTACTTTCTTATAAGGGCTATGTCAATATTTTCATTAATGTAATGGTGTTGTCATAGTGCATTACTAAAAGATAATCAAGAAATTATGAAGTTTTAAAAGGGTCATTTGCATTAAACAGAGAATATTTAAAAGCACACTTGCTATGAAAGGTGACAACCACAAGTAGTTAGAAACCCTTTCTTTTTCATATTTTCTTTTTTGCTTCTACATATATCTTCATCCTGTTTTCATTCCTGCAAAACAGAGGCAAGTTCAGGTAATCATGAAGGAGGTGGGTAGTGATCATGTACCCTGATCTCCAAAGCAGACCACAAAGGCTCAATGATGTTGAGATATGGTGACTGTGGTGGCCAGGGAGATGCAATAATTCATTCTCATGTCCACAAAACCATTGATTGATTTTCTGCAAATGGTCTCGCTCTCAATTTTAAAAAGTCACAACATATTCAGTTCTGCACATCTAGAGACACTACACCAGTGATAAGTGTAACACACATTGAGGAAAAACTAAATAGGTTGGAAACTTCAAAATTCTTGTGTCCATTAAATATGATTCACTTTTACTATCTTTGGCATATCAGGGCTAAAATTTAATCACACACATGCACACACACACCTATGCACCAACACTGTCTGGACTCGCATTCGGGAGGACGACGGTTCAATCCCGTCTCCGGCCATCCTGATTTAGGTTTTCCGTGATTTCCCTAAATCGTTTCAGGCAAATGCCGGGATGGTTCCTTTGAAAGGGCACGGCCGCTTTCCTGCCCAATCCTTCCCTAACCCAAGCTTGCGCTCCGTCTCTAATGACCTCGTTGTCGAAGGGACGTTAAACACTAACCACCACCACCACCACCAACACTGTGCCAGCTGGACATGTGTGCCTGTCAGTGATTAATGCTTCTTCTATTTTGTGGGTTGTCTCCTTTTCTCCTAAATTATTTACATTCTGTGGGCTACAATTTATTCAGAAGTCTAAAGGAGCTATCGCATGCCACTGGTTACTTATTTTTCTTGTTGTATTTTACATTAAATGCCATAATCCTTACTTACAACTTTTACTCTAATTTCCTTTATAAATAAACACAAAATATGTAAGATAATTTCTTTCCCACATTTGAGAAATAATAATCTGTGACAGTTGAAATGTTTTCACTTTTCAACCTGCATCCATTCAAAAAAAAATCTTTTGTTGATCACACTGCACACTGTATAAATTTAAAGAAGTCATGCAAATATTGCCATGAGCTGCTGTCCATTAGGCAATTAGTTTTAATCTACCAACCATCTTCAGGACACCATCTATTTAACTACACATCTTAAATTGCTTACAGTAGTAAAACAATTATGGCAAGCAGAAATCTGCTCAGTATTCTAATATATTCATCATTTATTAGTAGCATTTAATCCAACATGTCTGATGCAAGTTGAACACAAAGTGTGTTTGATGTTTTGTCTATTGTCTGTTGCCAGTTGTCCGATAAAGTGTTTGCAACAGTTCATTTCTTCAATCTAATTAAATTCTACAATTTTCATCAGGTTTCACTGACATTGTTTTCATATTTTTAAACTACTGGGAGCAGGAGTAGCAAGTGTCCTCCACATATGTCCAAATCAACTCAGTTACAAACTTTCTAGAGATGTAGTAAAATTATGCATACGTAGGAAGATGAGTCAAACAGTGCACATCAAATCAGACACAGTGAAGGGCTGCATTGTGTCAGGAGGTGTAATTGGCTGTTGCCACTTTTGATACTGCCATTCACACCTTACCATAAGTATAAAGCAAAAGTTTTTGTTTTTGTATAGTGTCTGAAGCCCACCCCAAGCCTATCAAATGTGTGCCCATTATTCAGTAACTTCAGCTGGTATATATGGTGTGCTTTCAAAGCTTGGAGGATATGATTTAAAAATTGATGCAACTTTTGAACTGAAAACATTTCAGTCAGTCATTCTTTCATGAAAGACTCAGAGAACAAAATCTGCAGTAGTTTTTACTTTTACTGATTATTTCATTGAACTGTTACTTTATTACATAAGCATTCCTTATGTTTTGGGTCTCACGCGTGGAAGTACCTGATGCAGTTATTGTGAATGAACTGCAGTGCAGAGGCTGCTTTCTACACTGAAAAATGCTATGCCATTTACACTTTACAGATAAAAGACAAGTACTTTGTCTAAATATTTTTGTTACACTAATTACTTAAAAATCACAAGTATTTGCTGTGCAGATCACCAAATTCTAATCAGCTCACTGAACTGCTAACATTAGTGCCATCCTTCCTGTATAGATGGAGTCTATCATCATAACAGTGAGTAGGGAATCTCTTTGATACACTCATAGATATGAAACTAACCTCAGAATGTGGGAACCTAACAAACGACAACTCAAGGGCTACTCTTGTTCTTACCTACATTAATTATTTAAAGAGCTATTCAAAAGTTAATGCTTGCTTATGACACAAGCATACTAGTCAAGGATACAAACTCAACCTTTCAAAATACAGCTCAGATGATAACTGATCAGGCCTTTAAGTGCTTCATAGCTAGCAGTTTAAGTGTCTGTTGCTAAAAGACTCATGTTATGTGATTTTAAACAAACTAAAATGAGATCATTTACTGCCAGAAGTTGACCTTAATGGTCACACACTAAATGAAACACTCTGTGTAAAATTTCTTGGGTGCACTTGGATTGCAACTTCAAATGGAGTCTACATACCGATAGACAAATCAAGAAACTAAGTAAAGCATGTTTTGCATTTTGAAGTATCTTATTGTGCTTGCATTTTGAAGTATCTTATTGTGCTGACGTAAAGACAAGAGTGTTGGCTCACTTGGCTCCTCATCGTCTTATCAGACTATCTTGGGTAATAAAAATTCCATGTAGCTCAATGGACTAGTGCAAGTTTTTCAGTTGGACACTATTTCAGCAACTAGCACGTTCCTAACCTACCCCAGCAATACTATCAGAGAAATAATTTAATGAGGAATATGACCAAATGTCTTTCCTGACAGATCTTCACATCACTGAGAAATAAAGACTTGGTTAAAGGCAGACCAAAATATTATGTGGTCCAACCAAGATTTGATTTCATGACCTTTCATTTTCCACGAATGCAGTTTGCTACTAGACCACCAGGTCTGACTAGTTTTCTTCTGGAGCAGTGCAACTAAAGTAAATAAAGTTTTCATACAGTAAAAAAATTATATAATTTAGACAAGCCTTGCAGAAGTTTTTTAAGCTTTTTTAACACATGTTCCCATGGTTGTTTTGTGTGCACTGCAGAAGTTTTTCTGGAAAGTCCTTACGCATTGTCCATACAGGCCCAATCTCTCCCCACCCAGTTTCCATAATTTTTGAGCCCTGAAGAAATTGTGATTGTCAATTTGCTTCAGATGAAGAGGTGCACACTTAGATACAATCATGGTTCTGTAGACAACTGCAAGTCACTGACCACCTTGTCTGACTCTGAGGTGAATGTATTAACAGTTATGACAATTAATTGTGAAATGATAAACAGTTTACTTACTTTTTTCCATACTTTGCACTTTCATCTGACTATCCCTTATGTAAATGACACCTGTACTCCTGCTTTTTTGTTTTCTATGTGCGTGTGTAACGAATAAGTTTACTGATTTGAACTATGTGCAACATGTCTGGCGCACTGTCAAAGATGACACAAAAACACTTTCAGTTTTTGGCATCATTTAACATTTTTTCCTTAACAACTCCATCTGGAAATGAGAGAGATTCATTTTTTTAGTGGGAGAATAAATAAATTTGCCCAAATGTGACTGAGTGGACTGCTTTAACTTTATCAAGAACACTCTTAATACACCATCATATTTATATAATCTGATCAAAAGTATTCGGGTACACCGACAAAATGTGGAACTGACTACTAGATGTAATAAGAGGTGAGCCCACCATTATAAAATGTGGGAAGTATTGTGTTGTCAACAGAGAAGCACTAACAACAGAGTAGGTCAGTCAGCGGAGCTCAGTGACTTCAAACATGGACTAGTCATTAGATGTTACCTACAAAACAGATCCATGTAGGACATTTAATCCTAAAGCTGCCTAAGTTGGCTGTTGATGGTGTGATTATGAAGTGGAAACATGAGGGAACAGCCACTGTAAACTAATACCAGGCAAACTTCATGTACTGTTGGAAAGGGACTGTTGACCATTGCAGACGGTGGCTGTAAAAAAAAAAAAAAAAATCGCATGAAATAAGTAGGAGAAATCACTTGGGTGTTCCAGACTGCTACCAGTAGTCCAGCTAGCTCACTAGCTGTGCATAGGGAGTTAAAAAGAATGGAGTACAGTGGTTGAGCAGCTCCTCATATGCCACCTATTTTTGTACTCAGTGCTATCTCACACTTGTGGTGGTGTAAAGAGTGATAGCAGTGGATGACTGGAAATGAGTGATTTGTAATGATGAATCGTGCTATACTCTGGAGCAGTCCAATGGAACAGTCTGGGTTTGGCAGACAATAAAATTGGAATTACAAATTTTCAAATTTTTGTCCCAGTTCACCCAAGCTTATCCTCCCTTCTCTGCTAAAGAACCAGTTTCCTTTACTTTATGATCTCAGCCACTACAGCATGAAAACCTTCAAAGCACAACTGATTACTACAAACAGTTTAGTAACTGACAGGCTGTGTTAACAAAGCTCCCTGTACTAAAAAAAACTCAAACAAAATACATTGATATTACTGTCTCAACTACTGTGTTGAAATAATTTTTTACATGCTATTTTAGTGGTAAACTGAGCATATGTATGTTAAAGGGTCTGACCCAGTAAAGAAGCTCTCTAACTGCCCACCCACTTCCATAAGAGTCAGGAATGAAATGATGAAAAAAAAATTGTTTTATGACTTGTGCTACTGAACCTATCAAGTTTTGCCACTCACACGGTGCCTGGTGCAGACCATACCTCCCACACCATTGTACCTATTAAAATGTACACATTTAGAATTGCTACATTAGCTCTAATAAAATGCGTATTTCCTCCCTTGTTCATATTATAAGCATGTTGTTCTGTCTATAGAATACATAAATAAAAACTTCAATAAAAGGCAAAATGAAAGTTCCATCTTCTACCAGTAAGGACATCAGCTTTTACAACTTTCAGTACAGCTTCTTTGATACAAATGTATAATATTCTTCCACATAAAATAAAACTCTCAGGCAGTTCCCTATTTAACTTATACAGTAGAGGAAGTCCTGGATACAGTGTATTACAGCCACTTCTTTCAATAGCTTTGACTAAAGGGAGGTTAAAAAAACCCTCAGTTTCTGCATGTTACTGCATTTCTAATTCATGTGGAATGTACAGCAAACATTTATGAAAATAAGAAATCTGTCAACCAAAATTTGTTGCTGAATATAGGATTTCTTTGTAGGGAAATGCAACATGTTATTTTGATGAGACATTGACAGATGGGGAAGTAGTTTGCCCCAGGGAAGTTTGTTGGGACCATTGCTGTTCTTGTTGTACATTAACAAACTTTGCAGACAATATTAAAAGTAACCTCGATTTTTTGTGGATGGTGCAGTTATCTACAATGAAGCTCTGCTTGATATGATTTCAAAGTGGTACAAAGATTGACAGCTTGCTTTAAATGTTCAGAAATGTAAAACTGTGCATTTTACAAAATGAAAATAGTAGCATCATAGGATTATAGTATCAAGGAGTCAAACTGGAATTCGTAAACTCTTACAAACAACCTAGATCTAACAATTTGTATGGATGTCATACGGAGCTATCACGTAGAATCAGTCATGGATAAAGCATGTGGCAGACTTCGATTCATTGGTAGAATACTAGGAAAATGCAATCAGCCTGCAAAGGAAATGTTACCATTTATTACCATAGCTACATTGCTCTCCAGTCAAGACTGGAGGTGTTACAAGGTTAAGGTTATATAAGCATTATAATACAAAAACCAATTAGCAAGGGACTGTTGACCATTGCAGACGGTGGCTGTAAAAAAAAAAAAAAAATCGCATGAAATAAGTAGGAGAAATCACTTCGGTGTTCCAGACTGTGTTGACTTCATTTCATATGTAAGTGCATTGTTTAGGAAGTCCAGTTTACTGCTTCACTGTCAAAGAACACATTTAAACTGTACAGTGGTTTTTGGCACAGGTTTTGTGACATCTTTTCTTGAAATTTTACCAAGTCCAAGGACTGCATTTTAGTGTTTAGACCATTGAACATTTTAATAGCTACTGTTGGAAAATTGTCCCAGACATAAAGAGTTGACACTTGGGATGTCTATGCATTATTTATTGTGCACGTTACAATTGTGGATGTCATTCCTGTAGGTGAATGTTGTGACCTTCTCTTTACTTCTCTCTCTTCTCCTCTTCCTTCGTCGTACCGCGGGTACATCTCAGGGTTTTCAACACAAAAAGGGAGGTAGAAAGGGGGCACATGTGTGTGATTGATCACGATGACGTAGTGTTATGAGCGAGTGTCGCCCTTATCTCTGTTTTGAGAAGATTGATGACTGAAGCAGAACATTCCTCTAAAATAAAAGGGTAATTGCTCACTTTTTGAAAGAAAAAGGTAAATAGTACTGCAGACTATAATGTCTATCGTTCTACCAAACTGAAGGAACACGATACAGTTTGTAAAGTTTCAACTTCGGATGAAGTTTATTGATCCCAAGAAGATGAAACAAAACACATCCGTTCCAAATGTCATGGGAGTAGACAGTTTTCTGGTGTGTGTGTAGTGGTCACTAATGATTGAAATGATCGTTCTGGTAATTCTATGACAATCTGTTTATGGGTTGCTAAGCAACGTATCAACTAGCTGATTATTTCTGATTAATATCTGTAGTATTCAAACAGTAAATCAACTCACACTTACTTTAAGCATCAAGAACACTTATTCCTTCCGATAATTCTTTGATAATTATTATTAAGTTAATGTCAATAAATCACGGTCAGTTTCACTAAAATCCTTCACGCAACTATAACGCGCGACAGCCTACCGCGTATCACAAACTTCGTGCCGATATTTCAAAGTTCGCGCGCGATTTGTTTGTAACAAAGTTTGGCCGTGGTTCCCTATAATATTTTCTAAACCAACTCCGAGTTGTGAATTATCTATTCTATGTCCATTCATAAAAATTACAGAGGACTCGCACTCGATTACAACTTATCCGCGCACTCGAGCAACTCTTCTCAAAACAGAGAGAAAAACCGCAGCACTGAGATCTGCTATGTCAAAACGCATTTATATCCATCACATAAAGACTCATTACCTATTGATCCTGAGACATATTGTATTTAATTAAATACTTTACTTCATAAATAACTAATAACATTTAGAAATGAGTGACATGTATTCTGTGTCCATCACTCAGCAAAAATTTACAAAAGAAAAAAAAGGTCGACTTGAGATGACGTCATGGGTTTTGACTCTCCTACTTTCACATGACGCAAGGTATATCCGACTGTAATGGACATTCACCGAGCGAGGTAGCGCAGTGGCTAGCACACTGGACTCGCATTTGGGAGGACGACGGTTCAATTACGCGTCCAGCAATCCTGATTTAGGTTTTCCGTGATTTCCCTAAATTGCTCCAGGCAAATGCCGGGATGGTTCCTGTGAAAGGGCACGGCTGACTTCCTTCCCCGTTCTTCCCAAATCCGATGAGACCAATGACCTCGCTGTCTGGTCTCCTTCCCCAAACAACACACACACAACCCCCACTACATTATTTCTTAAAGATTTCGAGGGCTACACAGTCGATTACACGTGTAATGCTACAATATTTCATGATTTTCTTTCACAGACGTGAGACAAGTGAAGGTGTATTGACTGAAAACTGTCATCACATCTACACAAGAGAAGGTGGGTTTGCAGTGGTCCAGGTTCCTGCTTAATGTAATGATCCTTATTGCTTTTTTGTGGTGGTAGAATTTTCTTGCAGCCTGCAGAGTGACCCCTTCGTAATAGGCCATAGCTGAGATGGCTGTGTTACAGTGAATAATATACCAACAGTAAATATTAATTAGTTATCACATGCTTCAGTTTCCTCAGGAGGTATATGATCAAGACAGTTTGTCACATACACGTGCAGTGTGTTCTTGTTAAGTGAGTTTATTATCCACCATAAACCCCAGAAGCTTCACAGTTCCTGCACTTTTTAGACATCCTTTGTGGCTGAGGCTACGAAGCAATTTTTGCATTTCATTTACACTCCTGGAAATTGAAATAAGAACACCGTGAATTCATTGTCCCAGGAAGGGGAAACTTTATTGACACATTCCTGGGGTCAGATACATCACATGATCACACTGACAGAACCACAGGCACATAGACACAGGCAACAGAGCATGCACAATGTCGGCACTAGTACAGTGTGTATCCACCTTTCGCAGCAATGCAGGCTGCTATTCTCCCATGGAGACGATCGTAGAGATGCTGGATGTAGTCCTGTGGAACAGCTTGCCATGCCATTTCCACCTGGCGCCTCAGTTGGACCAGCGTTCGTGCTGGACGTGCAGACCGCGTGAGACGACGCTTCATCCAGTCCCAAACATGCTCAATGGGGGACAGATCCGGAGATCTTGCTGGCCAGGGTAGTTGACTTACACCTTCTAGAGCACGTTGGGTGGCACGGGATACATGCGGACGTGCATTGTCCTGTTGGAACAGCAAGTTCCCTTGCCGGTCTAGGAATGGTAGAACGATGGGTTCGATGACCGTTTGGATGTACCGTGCACTATTCAGTGTCCCCTCGACGATCACCAGTGGTGTACGGCCAGTGTAGGAGATCGCTCCCCACACCATGATGCCGGGTGTTGGCCCTGTGTGCCTCGGTCGTATGCAGTCCTGATTGTGGCGCTCACCTGCACGGCGCCAAACACGCATACGACCATCATTGGCACCAAGGCAGAAGCGACTCTCATCGCTGAAGACGACACGTCTCCATTCGTCCCTCCATTCACACCTGTCGCGACACCACTGGAGGCGGGCTGCACGATGTTGGGGCGTGAGCGGAAGACGGCCTAACGGTGTGCGGGACCGTAGCCCAGCTTCATGGAGACGTTTGCGCATGGTCCTCGCCGATACCCCAGGAGCAACAGTGTCCCTAATTTGCTGGGAAGTGGCGGTGCGGTCCCCTACGGCACTGCGTAGGATCCTACGGTCTTGGCGTGCATCCGTGCGTCGCTGCGGTCCGGCCCAGGTCGACGGGCACGTGCACCTTCCGCCGACCACTGGCGACAACATCGATGTACTGTGGAGACCTCACGCCCCACGTGTTGAGCAATTCGGCGGTACGTCCACCCGGCCTCCCGCATTCCCACTATACGCCCTCGCTCAAAGTCCGTCAACTGCACATGCGGTTCACGTCCATGCTGTCGCGGCATGCTACCAGTGTTAAAGACTGCGATGGAGCTCCGTATGCCACGGCAAACTGGCTAACACTGACGGCGGCGGTGCACAAATGCTGCGCAGCTAGCGCCATTCGACGGCCAACACCGCGGTTCCTGGTGTGTCCGCTGTGCCGTGCGTGTGATCATTGCTTGTACAGCCCTCTCGCAGTGTCCGGAGCAAATATGGTGGGTCTGACACACCGGTGTCAATGTGTTCTTTTTTCCATTTCCAGGAGTGTAGTTTATAAGAAACGATTCCTTTGTAGCATTAAAGAAAGCGCATACTTCTTCTTGAGCCTTGCTGGTATCAATGACTTTCAAGTACAGTGTTGTGTCATCTGCGAATTGCCAGTACTGTCCATGAGAGTTTAAATCATTTACAAATATTAGGTATAGGAGGGGGCCCATTACTGATCCCTGTGGCACAACGTATTACAAATTTAATTCACATGACAGTGCTCCTTGGACTGATACAATATGCCTTCTGTTTTCCAAATAAGATTTGAGGGTTGCCAGACAGTACCTCCAACTCCGTATTTACTGAGCTTGTTTAGGAGTACCTTATGAGGAATGAAGTGGCTCAAAATGGCTCTGAGCACTATGGTACTTAACATCTATGGTCATCAGTTCCCTAGAACCTAGAACTACTTAAACCTAACTAACCTAAGGACATCACACAACACCCAGTCATCACGAGGCAGAGAAAATCCCTGACCCCGCCGGGAATCGAACCTGGGAACCCGGGCGTGGGAACCGAGAACGCTACCGCACGACCACGAGAGGAATGAAGTCAAATGCCTTACTAAGGTTTCAAAATGTCAGTGTTACAGATTCTTTGTTCTTAAAACTACACTTTGCCCTAGTAACCAGATCTAGTGCTGCTCTTGTCGTAGATTTGCATATCCGCAAACCATGCTGTTTGTCTGTGAAGCGTTCATTAAGTTCAAAGTACTTTGATATTTGGTCTTTCATTACAGTGTCAGTGACTTTAGCGAAGACTGGAATGATTGAGATGGGTCTGAAGCTTGTTACCACGGCTGGGTCTCGATTTTAATGAACTGGTACTGTCTGTGCAAGTTTCAGAAAGTGTGGAAATACACCAGCAGTAAAACACTTATTAATTTCCATAGTCAATGGTTGAGCAAATTCATAGATAATTTTCTTGTGGACATTAGTACATATTCTGTATGTATCCTAATGATCGGAGGGTTTATAAGATTTTACAATCTTTATAATATAATTTTTTTAATTCACTCCAGTTCATTGTGATGCATTTTTTGTCAATTATTACAGCAGCTTCAGGGTCTGTATTGCCCGGGATCGTACTTATAGTGTTTTCCATAGTGTCAATGAAAAGTCATCCGGACTACACAAGCTTAAAGGAGAGGTGGTTTTCTTCCTATATTTATTGAACAGGTCCCAAGCTGCCTTGAATGAGTTGTTGGCTCCTTCGGTGAAACTGTCATTGCTATTCTTTTTGCCTTCTTCCACATCCTTTTTGTAATGTCTTTTTGCTTGTAAATATTTGCTGTAGAACACTTTCTTCGCAGTGGGATCTGTTGCTGCTTTGTAGCGACCGTGTAATAGTAGTACGACAGATTTTAATTTTTTCAATAGCTTACAAAATATTTGTACAACCCATCCCAGAAAACTGCTTAAGTGTGTTAGACCCATACCAAATAAGACCAACAGGGTATACTGAACACATAGCGTGACGGGGGAGTACGGATGGTCATAGGTTTGTTTGACAGCTGGGAGGAATGTGAACTGGCAGACAGTGCAAACTATCACAGCATGCGAACTATTACGAGGAAATGTACGTAGTATGTTTCAAGAGCCAGCTTTAAGCGATGAAGCTAGCAATACGCTACAACCACTGTGTATCACTCCTGAGGGATTGTGAAGACAAGGTCAACTAATTTCAGAGCACACAGAAGTGTTTGAGCAATGGTTCTTCCCAAGTTCCATAAACGAATGGATCAGGAAGAATCTTTAATAACTGCTACAGTTGAAAGTATCCTCTGCCATGCACTTCAGAGTAGTTTGTAGAATACGGACGTAGACGTAAATAACGTGTGGGGTTTTTCTTTGATGAATAAACAAATGAAACTATAGTAGGAAATTTTCACCTTGATCGATCTGAACAATAGCTTCAACAACTGAATTGCGCAACATGAAGATACTGGAAGTATCTCAGATCAACTTTTACAGAGACACCATGCGTGGAAACGTCATCCAACAACGCTACAGAGCGTCAAAATTATAGGTCCCGGTGCCTGTAAATAAATTTATATACCGGGCGATTCCGTGATGATATTATAATCTTTCTAGGAAGATGGAGAAAGATGAACGTATCAATTTGACGTAAGGGTCCCTGAACCGGATACGAACGAGTCAAAAGTTATAAGTGAAAACTGCTCTGATGCCTCTGACAGTAGAATACATGTACCGGTACTGTGGTTGCTAAGACTACAGGGCAGGAGACTTTCAGAGATGGTTGTATGGACCAAAACAAGGAAAAAGTATCCAGTAAACATGGGTTCTAAAATTCATACCTGAGGAGCTATGAGTGTTTGTTCGTCTTCGCTACTGTGAAACATGTCTACTGTATTGAACAAATGCTCATAGCTCTTAAATTATATATATTTTAGAGCCCATGTTTACTAGCCATTTTTTCTTGTTTTGGTCCATACTACCACCTCTGAAAGTTGCCTACCCTACAATCTTACCAACAACAGTACCAGTACATGTATTCCACTATTAGAGGTATCAGAACGGTTTTCACTTATAACTTTCGTCTCGTTTGCTTCCAGTACAGGGACCCTTACCTAAAATTGATACATTTATCCTTTTCCATCATCCTTGAAAGACTGTAACATCATCACAGAATCACCCTGCATATACATACATTTACGGCCCCGCTGCCTGTAACTTTGACGCTTTGTAGCGTCGTTGGATGACGCTTTTGGACGTGGGTTCCTACGTAAAACTTAAACTACGAAGTACCTCTGCAACCTCTAGAAGAGTGGAACATGAATTGTGAGACACTCTGTTCATTCAGATGAATAATTATAGGAAGTACGGCTACGTTAATTATAAGTAGCAAAACATCTTTATTTTTTTAAAAAGGGGCACTGCTCTTCTGCTTACACTATTCATTTGGTGTTTCTACGTACCCGCAACTCTTGAAGAAAAGCATTTTTGTAACTTAGAACAGAGCCAGATGTTTGTATATTGGTGGGTTTAATCCCGTTTTAATTCAACTTTAGTGATACGAGCTTCAAACTTATTTTACATCCAAATGGTCTATTTCCGGATATGGGTTTCTTATCAACAACCCATAGAGACCTGTAATAGAAATTGTGAAACACCGTGTATAAACCTATACATACGTTAACCAGTAATGCTGCAGCGTAGACTGTCAGATGCCTGTAACTATTTCGTCGACGATGGAGTGACCTAATCTTCTTTCTTTTGAAAGTTATGGCAAAATGATACCTTTCGATAGTACCATCCTCTTGCGTTACTGGATGTGGTATGGCGAGGCTTGCGGTCATCCCACTGCTATCCCTAAGTCCTCCATACCGTGTACAGTGACGCCATTGGCAGAGGACGTCACGGCGGTAGGTAGGCGCCAATGGGTTCGCCAAGGGCACGTGGACAGAGTTAGCGTTTGGCTAGTGCACTATTTTACTCGAGCGGTTTCCAAACCTTCGCTGGTGGAATCCCTCAAAACTCGCGCAACAATAGCTCAAGTCCACACTTAGGATGAACATTGCAACGCCATAAACGTTTGTGCATATAGCTGCATCATTTTTGTAATCATACCAAAAATGGTTTTGTAGTGCAGGTAAATCAGTTTCTATCGTCTCGCTGTATTTCCTTCAGCGAAATGACGCGTTTCCAAATTTTGTCAGCACGTAATTAAGATATTACGGAAAAGACGTAAGCAATGCGGGTAACTTCTACCATATACACAACTAGGGCATGGTATGAGCGTTCTCGTCGCTCAGCGCCAATTCCACGTGCGTACCCAAGATCAGAGCTACTAGAGGGGGGAGGTGGTTGGAAAATGGGGTAGGACATGAAACTCACGATAGTTTCTTGTTGAGTGATGAATTAGCTACTGCCCTTCCCTGACCGTCGCTGGATACGCACTTGACCTATTAGATGCTCTACCGTGCCCATGCGTGTAGCGAAGCACTCACATGAACAACCCCTATAAAATCTGGATAACCGAGAAATGTGCGAGCACACACACACACACACACACACACACACACACACACAATGATCTTCCTCCACCTCCTCCTCCCCTCTCTCTCTCTCTCTCTCTCTCTCTCTCCCCCTTTCTCTCTCTCTCCCCCCCTCTCTCTCCCCCTCTCTTCCTCTCTCCCTCTTTTTCTCTCTCTCTCTCTCCCTCCCTCCCTCACTCACTCTCTCTCTCTCCACCCCCCCCCCCCCCACCAACACACACACACACACACACACACACACACACACACACTTTCTCTCCTGTCATCACGCGCATTTTCTCTAGTGTTTGCAATTTCGTTTTTCTGTTGGTTAGTTGAGTCAGACCAAACAAGTGTCTCGGCAAATTCGATTTGTTTCTCGTTGCAAGCGTCGTTTATTAAAGAGGAATTTTATGCACCCATTCGATATAAAAGCTTCTAGTTAAGTACGATGTTGTACTCAATTATACGTTAAGGTGACCCTTATTTCTGTGAGTCAAGGCTGGGGTCAGTTTTGTAACTGCTCGCTGCTCGGAATGAAACAAAGGTCCGTAATTGTTATACATTATTAAAGTTTAAAGGCACCAAATGCGAATACAATAAACATAATCTGAAACAAAGGCACATTCATCGGTAGCGTATAACTGTAATGCACTTAAATCTTCCTCAAGTAACTACACACAGCTTTTAACATTCAGCTGTTTATGCCCCAGTACTTCTGTAATATAAGAAGTTACATGTTGAAACTTCACATCACCGAGAATCTAATTTGATTTCTAGAAACCAGAACACTTTACCGGGACGCTTAAATAGGGCGAAGGGGACTGAATTCCAAAAATCGGAACTTTTCCGGTCAAACGGGACGGAAATGGAAATTTGTGGTAAGATTCTGTGGGACTGAACTGCTGAGGTCATCGGTCCCTAAGCTTACACACTACTTAATCTAATGTAAACTAACTTACGCTAAGGACAACACACACACACACACACACACATACCCGAGGGAGGACTCGAGCCTCCGACGAGGGGAACCGCACGAACCGTGGCAAGGAGGCCTAGACCACGCAGCTACCCCGCGAGGCAAATCGGGACGTCTAGTCACTTTCATATGTGTTAATAGGGACAGCAAAGCAGGAAGAATAACCAATCTTCCAGTAGCAAATGAGTAGCGTATCACACGAGGCGAGGAGGAGCAAGACGGTCAAGGAAGTCGTGGCAAATAAATGGTTTCAGGTATGATAAGAGCTGCTGGAAATGTGATTAAACCAAGTATCGCGCTAGAGTAACTGTGGATCGCACTATCGCACGGGTTCATAAAATTCCACTTTACATATCGTATTATTTGTAACGAGAAACAAGTAGACGGACCATTGACACTGGAATCAAATGATAATTAAATCAAGACCCTAAGCTGTCGACAGGCGTTGATATGCATCAACGGGGACAGTTGAAAATGTGTACCCCGACCGTGACTCGAACCCAAGATTCCTGCTTACATGGCAGACGCGCTATCCATCTTTTTTTTATTTTGTTCCCCTTGTTCGTTGCATTTGTTCGGTGTGGGTGCCCCATGACACCCGTTGAAGTTCAGTGATGAGCCGTTGACTCAGTTTTTTATTACAGAGGGCAGTTAACCCTCTGACCGAACACGCTGAGCTACCGTGCCGGCATCCATCTGAGCCACCGAGGGCACAGAGGATAGTGCTACTGCAGGGATTTATCCCTTGCAAACTCCCCTTGAGACCCACATTCCCAACTTAATGTCGACACACTACAGTCGTAGTGCCCCTGCCCATTACACTCATTACTCTTACCGAGTCCCGTTCGGGCAATGCGCGTGCATCCAGCACAGAAGAAGAAGGTCAATGGCCGGTTAGCCTTAACTACATGAAAATGGTATCTGTTCTTTCGGACATGTCCGAAAGAACAGATACCATCTTCGTATGTTGACACTAGATGTCACATGATAGACTTGTGGTGAGTAATATATGTTTGGGCTGACTTTATCTACGCATTGCAAAACCAAATATGCAGATTTTTGCCGAAACAGCAGAGAAAACAAGTCTGAGATGTCCGATGGATAATCTTCTTAGGATATCAGAAATAGCTCTGAGCACTATGGGACTTAACTTCTGAGGTCATCAGTCCCCTAGAACTTAGAATTATTTAAACCTAACTAACCTAAGGACATCACACACATCCATGCCCGAGGCAGGATTCGAACCTGTGACCGTAGCAGTCGCGCGGTTCCAGACTGTGGCGCGTAGAACCGTCTTAGGATTTCGTTAGAAGTTTCCGCAACTTAAGAGTTACCACAGAGCGTAACTTAGAATTTGCTAGTGTACTTCATTTCCATGTCCAAAGTGCTTACACATTACCTGCAAGGCGAGGAATATCCTAGTGCAAGCCTTGGGGAGACCGACAAACGTCCAGCAAATCAGGCACTTGCAAGTAGTCCCAGTCGAGCTCCTGTTCTGGTTCCATCTCCTTGTAGGAACGAGGCGTGAAGCAGGCCTTGAAGTTGTCGAAGGCTCGACAGACGCTCTGGCCGAGGTGGCACAGTTTGTCCAGTATCCAGGTACGTGCCCGTGCCCGCTGGGTATCCATATCCACTTCTCCGTCCACCTATCTCACCCCTATTGATAAAACTGGAACTCACAAAAGAGCTGTTCTTTCCAATCGAGTTGTAGAGCACTTTTAACACCGTTATATCACTGGCAAGTTTTCAGACTTGTTCGCGTCATGCTTTCAAAGCACTCTCCATTGGCACTGACATCGGAGCCAACATAACATTATCTGCCTCGCGCAGATAGTTACGTGACTCTTTACTCCTCCTATCTGAGAGTGAGGAGTCTTATTAGGATTCAGTCTGTCGTTTTAGAACGCGCTGACGAATAAAATACTTGCCGTGTTCGAGTACAAGACTGCCGTACATTTGTTTCTACTGCCGTGTCGCAATATCCGAACTAGTTATTGCGTAAACTTTGGCAGAGTTCTTACACGTAACCGTTTCACACTCGAAATTGTAAAGAGCCGAACTGATGCCTCAGAGCTATGTACGTTTTCCGCCGATACGGGGTCTCCATTTGCAGAGCTTCCCCCGGCAGCTGGGTGTGACAAGACGTCCGGCGGCCACAGACACACTGCCGATCGTGTTCAGCTTTCGGGCGAACGAGCTAGTTGGTTAGACGGCGAACGCTAATTTCATTTTACCTTGTGCGACGAGGACTGGGGTCAAGTCTGTCCTAAGTGGTGAATGGCAGCTGTTGCAGCAACACTACGGGTCTACCGCTTTTCGTTACCACAAAGAAACATCAAAAGATCTCAGTTCGACTTCCAGTGTGATACTATTTTGAATGTTTTTGGAGATATCATTAATAATTTTTGTCAATTAATTAATTCATTACACTTCATCGACCATTTGTTCGATAAATTGCTGACACGTTAAAAGCAGTAAGGTATGACAAGTGTCGACCGTAATCAATCTTTTTTTTTTTTTAAAGAAAACTTAGTTTTGATTATAAAAAATAAAAAAAACTGAAAACTAAAAGCCATCTACCCTCGGAGCTACACACGTAACTGCATCTTCGATAAGTACCCATGATCAAGCGTTTTGCGTCAGTCTGCTAAAGCGGATATGAAACAAATTCGCGCAAGCATGACGACCCTACAAGCTGCTTAATGCTTCATCACAATTCAGTTATGCAAGATTGCTCAAGTGTACTAATATGTGTATGGTTGAGCGTGTGTACTAACAATATGGAGCCTCGCACAAGCACACGTTGCACGTGAGATAGTTTTCATAGGGGTAATATCGAGCGACCTGAAACATAAGAAGCTCGAAATGCTGGTAGATAGTATTCGCTTTTATGGTAGTCAGCCTTTCCTGCGTAATATCTACACAAAGGCGTATTATGATTAAGAAAAAGAAACGCTGCCTGTGATCTCGTTCTTGTTAAATATAAAGCAATTTATCCTGCAGCAGAGAGAGGTCTAGTAATGAAAAAGATAAATCCACAGAGATCAAATAACCGTAGGGAAAAGGAAAAAAAATCCGGATAAGTGCGACTAGGAGTCATGGACCGAGGATTTTATGAAAACTTAATTATGTATGTACATAGTTTATCCATCCGGGGAACGAGAATTTCGACAATTTTTGCTTGCTATCGATATCAATACTGACAAGATATCAAAATAAGTGACATAAATGGGCGTATCTTTTGACTGCATTGACTTGGAAGCTTCAGTGTTTTATACCGCAAACAGATCGTAGACCATAGTACTTGACATAAGCAC
Organism: Schistocerca piceifrons; assembly: GCF_021461385.2. Classification (NCBI taxonomy): domain Eukaryota; kingdom Metazoa; phylum Arthropoda; class Insecta; order Orthoptera; family Acrididae; genus Schistocerca; species Schistocerca piceifrons. The sequence goes on from NC_060139.1 coordinate 831,792,592, forward strand.
ACGTTTACCTTTTCCTTAGAAAAAGGGTTCTCAACAAACAAAGATACAGACAAACGGACAACAAATAAAAATTCTCTGTGTTGCAAATCCAGAATGGATAAAAGTTTAAAATAAAAATATATTTTTTTCTCGTGATATAATTTCAAATTAACAATTTTCGAATATTTTGCTTTACTTGTATTACAACATGCTTGTTGCTAAATTTCATGCTTCTAGGTCAACGGGAAGTTCCCTATTAGTTGTAATGAGTGAATTTGCGAGTATCAAAAAATGTGACATAAATGGACGGGTATTTTTTTACTTAGAAGCTTCAATTTTTTACACCGCCAAGGGACCGTAGACCTTAGTATGTGACATAAATTTCGAATCGTTACGTGTAATCGTTTCAGAGGAAAAGGGTTTTTACTTTTGAACAGTCGGTCAGACAGAGAGACGGACAAACGGACAACAAATTGATCTTTTAAGGATTCCGTCTTTATCGACTGGGATATGGAACCGTAAAATGCAAAGCAGCTATAAATTGGGGTCTGCTGCATATCAGGTATACAAACTAGTGAAGTCGTATTTTCATTTACTTATTTTTTTATTTGAGCAGGAGACACCCGGAAGATTTGTAACTGGTTTTCAAGAATACCGGGAGTTAGTTACAATTACGCTGTTGAATAGATTTGCCTCTATTTATTTATTTCGTACGTAGTTTCATTTCACTTACCCTGATTTTACTTTCTTAATCCACAGAGCTTTCTGACGAAGGGACTCACCCTTCATTTACAAAGTAGTTCATGAACTCTTTTAACATACACAGCAATAAGTGGAACGTTTCTTCGATAGACCTACATAATGGTAATATATTCGAATTATGTGATGTTATATCACGCCAGTATGAGTTACGTCATATTCTGTCATCACAATCTAGAGAATCACAAGGAGCATAGGTTTGACCTATAGTGGTCATATATAATTGCGTAAAGCAACAATTACTTTTATAACTTTATCAATACGGCCTACTTCCAAGTTTATAGCGATGTGAAAAATTCTAAATAGTTTTGTAAAAATCTCAGAAACGTGCTCAATAATGCGCACCTTCTGCATAACTGGTAGTTTTTTTCCTACGTAGTTCAAGTGACTTCCTGAACAGTTTTAACGTGTCACTCTTCAAGGTATAAGCATCGTCTCCGGCGGATGCATATGGTTAGTTTTTAAACTCTTTTAAATGTCTAGTGACTTGGAAAAGTCTCCTCAAAAATTATTTATTGCGAAAAACACCACACTCGATATTCTGCCATTTCTGCCGAGATCGGACACAATAAATCTATAGTTCACATCTGCTGTGGTAAGAAGAAACATATTGAGTGTACTTTTGTAATTAAAATAAAATGAGCCACTTGTAGCTGGAGGAACTATCTCTGCAACTATCTCAGGAATTTGTGCATGCTTGTGCAAAACGCTTGATCATGCGTTCTTGTCAAGTACGAGATCTGTTCAAAAAATTCAGGAATTTTGTTCACAACATTTTTATACGCTTACCCTTTAGTTACTGTGCATGGTCTTCTTCAAAATAACTCTCCTCTACAATTGACATACCCGCACCCACCGCCGTTTCCACTTCCGGAAGCAGTCTTGGTACGCCTCTTGCTGGATCGCGCGAAGCACCGTCCGCGAATTTTCTTTTATCTGGTCTATCATTGTAAATCTTCGGCCTTTCAACGGCGTTATCAAGTTTGAAAATAAAAAAAGTCTGCAGGGTCCAGGTCTGCAGAGCACGGAGGATGAGGCAGCACAGTGATTTCGTTTTTTTGTGCAATAGTCACACGCCAACAGGGATGAATGTGCGGGTGTGTTATCATGATGCAAAAACCTTGAATTGTCACGCCACATTTCAGGCCCTTGCCGTCTCACATTTTCTCGCAGGCGTCGCAACATGTACCGATAGTAGCATCGATTAATAGTTTGTCCCTGTGGCACGAATTCGTGATGAACTAATTCTTCAAAGTCATAGAAAACTATCAGCATGGTTCTGACTGACATTTGACCTGACCTGAAGAGCTTATTTTGATCTTGGAGAACTTTACCGACTCCTGTGAAGACTGAACCTTGGTCTCAACACCATAACCGTGGAACCACGTCTCATCACCAGTTATGATTCTCTTAAGAAACATCTCGTTCACATTTGCGCGATCCCAAAGCTCTTCACACATTGCGAGACGGTTTTTCTGGTCTTGAGTCACGAGCCATGGAACGAACTTGTCGGCAATACGATCCATTCCAAGATACTGTGTCAGGATTTCATGACATGATCCAACTGAACTGTTACATTCTTCTGCAATCTCTCTGATAGTCGTCTTCGATTGGCACGCACAGTTTCGTTGTCCTTAGAAAATGTAGTCCATCAACAAAGGAGGTGGCTTACAAAACACTCGTTCGACCTATACTCGAATATTGCTCATCAGTGTGGGATTCGTACCAGGGTGGGTTGACGGAGGAGAGAGAGAAGATCCAAAGAAGAGCGGCGCGTTTCGCCACAGGGTTATTTGGTAAGCGTGATAGCGTTACGGAGATGTTTAGCAAACTCAAGTGACAGACTCTGCAAGAGAGGCGCTCTGCATCGTGGTGTAGCTTGCTGTCCAGGTTTCGAGAGGGTGCGTTTCTGGATGAGGTATCGAATATATTGCTTCCCCCTACTTATACCTCCAGAGGAGATCACGAATGTAAAATTAGAGAGATTCGAGCGCGTACGGAGGCTTTCCGGCAGTCGTTCTTCCCGCGAACCATACGCGACTGGAACAGGAAAGGGAGGTAATGACAGTGGCACGTAAGTGCCCTCCGTCACACACCGTCGGGTGGCTTGCGGAGTATAAATGTAGATGTAGATGTAGACATGAGCGTCGTCGGTAGACGTCGAGGGGCGTCCTGAACGAGGGTCATCTGTAACTTCCGTCCGGCCATTTATAAACCGTATGAACCATTCGGGGCCATTTTTAAACAGTATGAACCGTTCGTAACAACGACGACGGCTTAAGCATTCATCACCACAGGTTTCCTGCATCATTTCGTGTGTCTCGGTAAACGTTTTCACGAGTTTCACGCATAATTTAATGCAGAAGCGTTGCTCCTCTAACTCTTATCTCGTAATACGCAACCTGTGCGAAACAAAGTTATAATCAATACAGCACTGAACAATAACTAACTGGCATAGAACAGTGAAATTTCCGGCAGTTAACACACTAAACACAGGCGTGTGCAGGCATGCCAACCGCATTTCGCTCCAAAATACCTTTGGCGCGAAATTACGAATGATCCGGTTTTTTGAACGAACTTCGTATGTAGTTACGTGTGTGGACAATTCCGCTCGTGTGCTAATAGTTTCATCTCTGCGCAGCTGTATTTACTTTTTTTTTCACTTTCCACGTCCTACGATGGTCGGCATGGTATCCTGTTTTAAAACTCGAGTATTTTCAGCTACGTCCACGAGATCTGAGTGGCACATGGGGTTCCTCAATTGCGAAAAAAATTTGAGAAGATAACTATAGTGTGTTTAAGATTAGATGCGACTTTTGACACTCCAGCGCTGAACGGGTGGAGCGAAGCGTAGTAGCCAACGTGCGCTGAGCGCGTCAGCAGATCACTGCATGAACAGCAGGCCGCGCAAGCTGGCCGATCCGCAATCTTTCTCAAACGATTTTAAAGAAACCGTCAGCTAAAAACATCTAATAGGTTAATTCGTCAGCTTCATGATGAACCGCATAGCATTTCGTTAATGCTCGTAGTTATTGTGATATTGGGTAAACTACTACAAGAAATTCTTTCAAGTTTTCAGTGAAAAATAAGGGCCGCTATGCATTTGCGTTTATTGCATGTTACTTCATATGCTGCTTCGTATGAAATGTAGAAAACATACTGAGTTTTTCTTTAAACTTGAAGGGATCTGTCAGCAGTCTCGAGAAAATGGATTGTATGTAAATCACTCCGCCATGAAAGCACGCGCCAGCGAAAAAGCCAGAAAGAAATAGTCATAAATCCCACATATCTCATAAACCGTTCGAGGTATCGAAACAAGATTTTGACAAATGATAGCACACGAAGAGCAAAGTATTTTACCATATGTTTAATATGCTGAACTTCCATATCCGCCGTGCTAATCAAGCAACTACAGATTTCTTTCAATGCAATAATGTAATTCTTCGATAGCTGGTGAAACGAGAATTGCTGTGGGATTTGTGACAGTATAAATGAAGACGTTACGTTTTTATTTTATTCTGAGAATGGGCTGACTTACCCTCATTTACTGGTTTAATAAGGAACTAGTTCATGATTCTGTCGCAATTTCAACTGCATTAGAATGTTAGTGAGATGATATTTGAAAACTATGCTGTGTTCTGACAAAAGAAACAGATTTTAACATGGCAACAGGAGAAGTTACGCACTACTGAAAACTCGTCATAGTCCTTTGTGAATCCATCTCCCCCCAACTGCTTCTTGGAATGGCCGACAACTCCAGTCCTGTCCTGTGGTGTAACATTTCCAACGGTTTCTTCTTTCAGCATTGTAGCGTCCTTGAGCGTTTCTCAGTCGGGTTTAAATTAGCGTGATACGGACGAAGGCTGATTAAACATGTCCTTTAGCGTCAGCTAGTTTGTCGACTTGGTACCGTGGGGTTTTTGGCTTGTACAGCATTTCAAGTTCCATTAACTTCGCATTATACGTGCTACGTTCAACTTTATCCAGTGGAACATTTCTTTGAACCTAGAACCAAATATCTGCTTTCATCCAATTCATCGTTGTAGCTTTAACCATCACAACAGAGTGGTATGGCGCAATGTCCAGTATTGTCGAATTCGGATTAATATTTTGTAGCAGGACATTATTTTCACAGCCAGTGAAAGTGTTCCTGGAAGTCCACTGTTATTGTGAATCTTGTGTTTTCAGACATACTGCGCTGTTTGTATTCATGCAGCGCCAACATGAGACACTCGTTCACAATACCTGACGACTGTAGTACGCTTCAGCGCCAGAAAATATCACTTTACAACGAGGGCTAATGAACGAAGGTACCTCTGATGTGCGACACCACGTCTTAGCATCACGTCCCCGACGCTGAGCCAAAGTCAAAAGTCGCAACTAATTTTAAAGGCACTATAGTTCCAGTAACTGGTTTGCTATCGAGGAGAATCTGTAAAGAGGTACAAAAATTTGGAAATGAAGGCGAAAATGCAATGTGGTCGTTGAAACGAAACAATAAGATGCCACTGGTTTTTATGTGGTCTAACTCCTGCATATGATGGTTGATACTTACATACATGCGATCTTGGCCTTAATTTGCATAACTTGTGACATCTTTACAATTTTTAAGACATTATGATGATGATAAATATTTGATGATGAGGCTCTAGACTCCAAACTTAGAAAAAAAAAATTGAAAAGTCAAATGTAGCTGTCGAATATTTATTTCCTGAAATATTATTATTAGCTACAGATTGAAAATAATTATTTCTACAAAAATGGTAAAGATGAAGAAAGTTATGTTAGTCTTCTGCGATACTACTGACAAAAAATAGGAGTAAACACGCTCCTCTGATATTTTATATTCACTGTTAGATTGAAAACAACTACTACAGAATAGGAGTTGTTCAAAGGAAGCTTTATTAATTCACGTTTAAAGCTTGATTCGCTTACTGTCAGACGGTTGTGCGAATAATCATAGATTTTTATGGTGACTTGTTGAACCATTATGAGCTACGAACAGCTTCAATGATAAGCACTGAAGTACATTTTTCTTCTAGTCTTGTCGTTGTCCACATCAGCATTTTTTAAATTTCTAAGTATTATTTATAAAGAATTTTATTTGCAAAGATACTGTATTCTAAAGGTGCTACGCAATCGTAGCCCCTGCCATAGCTACACTGCAGGATTTAATTCCACATCTCTTTTTGCACCAGAATGACATTCTAGTGATACGTTAACGCATAATACAGGGTATATCAAAAAGAATCATCCGATTTAAAGAAATCATAACTATTACGTTATTGAGATACGTGCGTGAAAAATAACGTACTGTTGGAAAGGGGGGCAAACTCAGGAGTTTTACATGGTTCTCGCTAGGTAGCAGCAGTGTGGGCCTACTTCAGTTCTGTAAAAATGATGGGGTAAAGGATAGCGTTGCGTGTTCCATGTTTCGCGTAGTGCAGGTCAGTAACAGCTGTTAGCGTGACCCTCCTGCTAGGTATGGTGTGGATCCTCCTACTGCACAGAGCATTAGACGAAGGCAAGAACAATTCCGAGAAATAAGTTGTTTGAGTATAAAAATGGTTCAAAGGGCTCTGATCACTATGGGACTTAACATCTGAGGTCATCAGTCTCCTAGAGCTTAGAACTACTTAAACCTAACTAACCTAAGGACATTAGACACACCCATACCTAAGGCAGGATTCGAACCTGCGACCGTAGCGGTCGCGCGGTTCCAGACTGAAGCGCCTAGAACCGGTCGGTCACACCGGCCAGCGTTGTTTGCGTAAAGGTAAATCGCAGGGTCGTCCCCGAGTGTCTGACACAGACATCGAACGCATCTGCCATAGTTTCACAAGGAGTCCACAGAAATCCGTTCGCCGTGGAACGCGACAGCTCAACATTCCCCCGATGCCCGTCTGGCGTGTGTTGCGGCGACGTTTACTCATGAAGCCACACAAAATTTAGCTGCTGTAAGCTCTTCTTGAAGGTGACAAACAACAACGGGTGGAGTTCTCAAAAATGGTTCAAATGGCTCTGAGCACTATGGGACTCAACTGCTGAGGTCATTAGTCCCCTAGAACTTAGAACTAGTTAAACCTAACTAACCTAAGGACATCACAAACATCCATGCCCGAGGCAGGATTCGAACCTGCGACCGTAGCGGTCTTGCGGTTCCAGACTGCAGCGCCTTTAACCGCACGGCCACTTCGGCCGGCGGGTGGAGTTCTGTAATTTCGTTCTTGGCAAGATGGAAGATGACAGTTTTCTTCCACAATTAGTGTTTGGACAAGGCAACATTCCATTGAAATGGAAAGGTGAACCGTCATAATGTGAGAATGTGGGTCACGGAACAACCACATGAAGTTGTATAACATGCAAGTGACTTTCCAAAAGCTGATGTGTTTTGTGCAGTTTCACGGGAAATGGCGTATGGCCCACTTTTCTTTGCCGAGAACACTTTTACAGGAAGCACGTATCTCGATATCCTTGAGAACTTTCTTTTCCCACAGTTGGAGACTGATTCGAACGATTTCATTTACCAACAGGATGGGACACCGCCACACTGGCATCTGGAAGTGCGGAAATTTTTAAATCAAAGGATTACTGAACGATGGATCGGTCGCACTGGACCAAATGATTCAGCCTTACATTACTGGTCTCCAAGGTCACAAGACCTGACTGCATGTGATTATTTCTTGTGGGGGTTTGTAAAAGACTATTTATGTGCTTCCATTACCAACAACAATGAATGAACTGAGACATCGCATAACAGTAGCTGTGAAGCTGTAACTCAAGACATGCTCGCTGCAGTGTGGGCACAATCTGAACGCCACACAGACATATGCCGTGCGTCTCGAGGGGGCATATTGAAAATCTATGACAAGGTATGAAAAAAAAAACTTTTTGAGTTTGTCGTTCATCAAATTTGTGTATGTTTATTAGCTTCAGAAACATAGACGTGCCAAATCGGATGATTCTTTTTGATACACCCAGTAATATAGTGCTTTAAGGTGCTAGTTAGTACAAATAGGAAAGCATGACAAGATACTGATTTGTTTGACCCTGAGCCTATGAACTATGTAAAATAAATTTGCGAGTAGTTTACTTTTAGATTCGTATGAAAGGTAGAGAGAAAGGAAAACCGGCATGGGGACAATGGAAGTCAGGTATGTTCTGAAAGATGGTTGTGGTGCAGCGGGATGGTCTTCAGTTGTGGCCACAGAATGGAAGTATTTGTTTGAGGGGAAGCCAGAATCAACAGGATTGAAACGGATGATTTAACTACATCTGTTTTGGTTAGATGAAGAGGAGGCAGGTAAAATAACGAGCTGTTGTTGGCATCATGTTTGAAGAGAGGGAGTGGAGGGGATAGTGATTGAAGTATAGGCGTTGCTTGCGGACGTGGCGTTCTTTGCCCTCGACATTAGTTAAGCTTTCGATAGCAACATATGCAGCTGACAGAACCGAGCTACCTGTACAACGCTGTCGCATCAGCAGCGGCTGCAGCTGACATCCCGTTGATGGATGGACGCCTGTGTGTGACATACAAGGCTGCGTCCGCCACACGCCCAACTCCAGAGAGCAGTACGTGCGCTCGCCGGCCGCGTTGAGGGGGCCCTCTCTCGTTTATGACACTCCAAGCGTCCAGCTGCCACCAAACCTTTCGCACTCTGCCGCTCACTATTCCTCTCCAGTCCAACCGCCTCTTCTAAAACACTCCTGCTCGAGAGTGTACCCTGAAAATGTGTGTGTGTGTGTGGGGGGGGGGGGATGTACACAAGGGCCCAACATTTTCAGAGTGACTCTAGCGTCGAGAAATTTTTCGTCCTGCATGAAATTCTAGCTCTCGCCCCCTCCCCTTTCCCCTCTCCATAGAGCCTTGAATGCTAAGCACTCCACACTATACCAAAGTCTGCTTTTTTTCAGTTTTTATGAGTCATCAGTCTTCTGACTGGTTTAATGCGGCCCGCCGCGAATTCCTCACCTGAACCAATCTCTTCATTTCAAGGTAGCACTTGCACCCTACGTTCTCAATTATTTGTTAGATGTATTCAAATTCTGTGACCCCCTACAGTTTTTACCGTCTATGCTCCTGAAACATCCCATTAGAAAAATTTATGAATTACCCTGCTGGAAAACCTCTTACGTTATTTGCTTTTCAAACAGCTGAGCAAAACTGAACGTACTCAGACATTACTCTCTTTACTTATTCTGATCATCACTAAACTGACACACAATATTTTTAGCGCAACGCAATCTGACTTCTAATAGTCCCTACAAAAGAATGGCCCTGACTAACAATAACCTATACCTTTCATGAATCACCTACCTCACAAAAATCTTCGTTACTCGAACTACTGCAATACAGCGAGCGTCAATACTGCCAGCTAAATAAAAGATTCTAACTACCGAAGGCACTAACTACTGACAGGCATAGTTAGCAAATGAAAGATTTTGATAGAGAACAAACAATGTATTTACCTTAAAAGTGTTCAAAAGTCATAATATATATATATCAGTTCATGACATCCAGTCTTACAAATTTACTGTCTCTGATGGACACACGTCCAGATCATCCGCTCTCAAAACTCCGCCATCTCTCTCCCCACATCCACCACCGCTGGCGGCTCACCTCCAACTGCGCAACGCTACGCGCTGTTCACATCCAGCTGCCCAACACTACAATAGCAAACAACAATGCAAACCAACCACAGACTGCACACAGCACAGCCAGTGATTTTCATACAGAGCGCTACGTGGCGTTACCAATAAAAAAACCTAAACAGCCTACTTACACTCCCTTTAGTACCATGGATGTTATTCCCTCCTGTCTTAAAAAATATCCCATCATCCTGTCCCTTCTTATTGTCAGTGTTTTCCATTTATTCTTTTCCTTGCCGATTCTGCGGATACCTCCTAATTCTTTACTTTATCTGTCCATCTAATTTTCAACATTTTTCTGTAGCACTACATCTCAAATGCTTCGATCCTCTTCCGTTCCGATTTTCCCACCGTCCACGATTCACTACCATACAATGCTGGCTCGAAACGCACGTTCTCAGAGATTTCTTCTTCAAATTAATACATGTATTTGATTCTAGCAGATTTCTCTTCGCCGGGGATGGTCTTTTTACCAGCGCTAGTCTGCTTTTGATGTTCTCTTTATTCCGTTCTTCATGCGTTACTTTGCTGTCTAAGTAGCAGAATTCCTTAACTTCATGTACTTCGTGATCACGAATACTGATGTTAAGTTTCTAGCTGTTCTCATTTCTACTACTTCTCATTACTTTCGTCTTCCTTAGATTTACTCTCAATCTCATTAGATTGTTCATTCCGTTCAGCAGATCCTGTATTCGTCTTCACATTCACTGAGGAGAGCAATATCATCAGCGAATCTTTTCGTTGATATCCCACAACTTGATTTTTAATCCCTTTCTTATATTTCCATCATTGGTTCTTCGATGAACACATTGAATAGTAATGGCAAAAGACTACATCCCTATCTTACACCATTTTTAATTCGCACACTGCGTTTCGTTTCTTTTCTTCCAATCTTATTGTTCCCTCTTGCTTCTCGGGCACACTGTACATAACCCGTCTTTCTCTATAGCTTACCTCTATATTTCTAAGAATTCCGATCATCTTACGGCAAACGCTTTTTCTAGATTGACAAATCCTATGAATGTGTTGATTTTTCTTCAGTATTGCTTCTATTATCAAGGACAACGTCAGAACGGCCTTTGGTGACTTTACCTTTACTAAAGCGAAACTGATCGTCATGTGACACTTCCTCAATTTTCTTTTCCATTCTCTGTGTATTACTCTTGCCAGCAACTTGGATGCTTGAGCCGTTAAGCTGATTCTGTTAAACTGAAATCTTTATCATCCTGTAAAATGTCCCCATCCGCCCTTTCTCATTCTGAACACCAGTGGATTTCCTATGCTCCCCGAAAACGTGACAATAACTACTCTATCGTTTTCCCTCTGACCTCGTTCCCAGAGCTCTGCCGATGCCGCCAACCAAAGCAGCCTTGAACAATCTGGGCACACTAAACTGGACACATTGCTTGCAAGTTCGTGTCCTGACCGTTACCAAGCCATCGGCTTTCTGTCGTAACTAACCGAGGCCTTTCTCTTGATGACTATGTTTATAATCAGGTTAGCAATATAAATTAAGGAGAGCTTACAGTGTTATGTAAAAAGGGATCGCATGAGGCCTCGAATAAACATACTGAATAAAGTCCTCGTTTACAAGTACAAGAAGGTAAATCAGTGAAGGTGATACGGCACAAGAAAGGTTGAGGGGGGTAACAGTCTGTGAATTGTGGGTACATAAATACTTATAGACCTTATTATAATTTATTAACGCTTTCGTGGTTGATGGGATAAATATGTCCCACTAAAGTAAAATGTAGTTTTGAGCGTCGGGACACCTATACCGCTTAGGTGTCTTGCGCTAGCAGGAAGTGAGATGCTTTCGTAACTTGGAAAAAAATGCTACGAACCATGGGGTGGATTTGTAGAAGGATGTGAGTGTTCAAATGGAACGGCATGTGTGTACAGGTGGCACAATGTGTTTATTTCCAGAAAATCAGATCGCATCACCATCGCTCCATTCCAAGAAAGTCTGAAGAAAGTAATTGTGTTTTCTTATACATTATAGTCATCGTTTTGAAACATTACTACACACTTCAGTAATTCTACTGGTTTGTCAGTAATTTGTGTGTAGTGTGATGTATGTGCTCCAGGAAACTTCACAGAATGTTGAAACATTCGTATGGTATGTCACAGCCCTCTTGAAATTATAAAATTCTCTCGAGCTTCCAACCGCGCCAAGTGGTTCAAAATCCACGGACTTTCGGCCGAGGACTCCTCGGCAGTTGTCAAGTGGTGACTATCGTTTCGTTGCTGCTACAGTTCTTATATACTTGTAAGTTATAGATTGCAGCGATCAGTCGTCCTTTTTAAATTTTTTTGTTGTGCAGATCTAAATTTCGGGTAGAAGCTAGCCATTCTCAATGCTCTATCATTTTCGCTCATTGCATGTAATGCCTGTTGGTCGGGCTTCATCCACAATTCACTGAACATTAGTATTTGAAGTACTTCTACCCGAAATCTAGATCCGCACAATAAAAAAATTTAAAAAGGACGACTGATCGCTGCAATCTATAATTTACAAGTCAATATAACAGTCGCTGAGTGCAATAGCTTTCTGAATGGAAGGTAACCTGATGAGTTCTTATATAGTTGCGCTGCCTTCTGTGACGTCATTGGTGCTCGCTCAAGAGCCATGTAAGGTAAAGTTTTCGTTACGCGCCCGCCGCGCTGAACAACACTCCGATGGCCGTGTCCCAAGCCGAGCTTAGCTGCAGGCCGCTGTCTTCCTACTGAGGGTGTTTTCATAAATTTTTGTCTCGATAACTTCTTTTACTACGCTATTGCTGAAATTATTAGTGAGTATAATAACAGATGTCTCGTCCAGTGCAATACGATGTCCATTTTCTAAAGCACGCTCTGCAACCGCTGATTTCTCAGGTGCCGAAAGAGAATGCATCTCTTATGTTCTACAGAGCGCTGTTCAATAGTACCCACAGTGTAACCAACATAAAACTGTCCACGCCCATACGGTGTTTTATGCTCTCCTCGTCTACATCGCCTTTCTCAGACCTCGTGAGTTGTCGAATTTTGTTGGAGTCCTGAAGACCAAATCTATTTTATCCCTATTTACGAGTCGGCTCATCTTTCCTGTTACTGAGCCAGAGAACAGCAAAATCGCAAGCTTCTTCGAGTCCTCCTAGGGGTTATTTCGCTTACATATTTTCGGAAAGATGGCTTGAAAAATCTCGTGATTGTTGCAGCTGTTTTCCTTGAATATTTTCCGTAAGTGGTTCACTTCCTTCAGAAGGTTTTCAGCTTCTGAGACGGCTTCCGCTACATGCACTAAGGCGCTCAGGAGATAACGTTGCTGCGATGGATAGAGATAGCTGTTAGCGTGCAGATATCGCTCGGTGTGGGTAGGTTTCCATTAAAAACTGTGGTCGAGACACACATTTACTTTATGGGGACGAGGACGTCAAGGAGGGGCAAGGCACCCTCTACCTCCATCGCGAACTTGATGTTATCATGGATATTATTGATGTGTTCCAAGAATTCTCCAGCTTCACACGTCCGTGAGTCCAGACAGCGAGCCTGTCTTCGATGTAACGACAAAAGCTACTAGGTTCTGCAGGAGCAGTGTCCTGGGCGATCTCCTCAAAGTACTCCATAAACACGTTGGCTAGGTTTGAAGCTAATGGACTTCCCATTGCGACACGGTCCGTCTGATTCAAATACAAAAAATACGATGACATCTGAGCATGTTTACATAAATCCACAACAGTGTCATCAAAGAACTGCCAGAACAGATCTATAGATTCGTTGATGGGACCGCAGGTGAATAATGTCACCACACCAAAGCTGACCATATCATCTCCTTCTCCAAGATCCCGGTATTTAATTCGACTGATGGGTCCGTCGTATTCTTGATGTGATGCACACAGTGACCAATATGTGGAGTAAGAAGGCTGGCCAGATGTTATGCGAGTCTGTAAGTCGGCGATCCAATGGTGATCACGATGAGGCGTAGAGGTGTGTTCTTCTTGTGAACCTTTGGAAGGCCATTCGATATAGGTGGTCGATATGCCCGAGGGACGAGATTTTTAATGACACGAACACGGCTCCTGCGAAACCTAGTTGTTGCTTGCATTCTTACGTCGACAACACATTCGTTGTCTGGTATCACGGGCGTGATAATCTGGGAGAATTCTTCGATCATATCAACAATATCCATAACAACATCAAGTTCACGATGGAGGTAGAGACAAATCATGCCTTGGCCTTCTATGAGGCCCTTGTCTACCGTAAAGCAAATGGGTGACTCGGCCGCAGTGTTTACCGGAAACCCATCCACTCGGACCAATATCTTAGAGGTTCCCAAACCTTTTTTTCTCGTAGACCACTTTCGAAGTTTTGCTGTTTTCGATAGACCCCCTGCTGCTACATATATACCATATTCCCAAAACTCCTAAAAAATATCACTGTCGAGTACCAACCCTAAATTCGGAGTGGTAGAAATAAAAAGAAAAATAGCACATTTTATTTTGTCCTATTTATTAAAATAATACTTATGATTATATACTTAATATGATTGAAAATACACATTGATAACGTAGTAATCAACAATACGTCAACAATCAACTCTAAAATGCAAATAAACAATTTAAAAAATAGTCATAATTTTAATGAGACGGGTGACGGGGGAACGCTATAAAATTTTTCTCGCAATTTCCCACAGCCCAGGATATTTTTCGGGTATTTTGCCTGCAGCCAAAATGTATGATAGCCTTTCTTAAATTTCACCTTCACCTCCTCTTTGGTACTAAGCGCAAGTAGCTCCTCTTGTAACACCAGATTCGCCACTTCCGTTTCATCAAATGGATTTATGATCAATGGTGGTATTTCCATCGTCAGAATATCTTCAAATCTATTTTTGGAGACATCATGCAGGGTAAGTAAATGTTGAGCATAAGTCTGACTATCCTCATCAAGACATTCTGGCTGTGACAAGTTTGGAAACTGGGCGAATTCACGCCGACTAATATTTTACTTCATAAATTTCAATTTATCAAGGAAAGCCGAAATTACACCCTTTGTTTTTATTAAATTTAGGCTGTCCTCTTGTAACTGCAAGTTAACGTCATTAAATTTGTTGAACAAATCTGTCAAGTACGCAATGTCTGTTTAAATTTGATCAGATTTTCTTTTAAATCTGGATCTTTAGTTTCCAGAAATTCTATAACTGATTCGAAAAGTGAGTAAAATCTTGATAAACATGCACCTTTCGACAACCAGCGTACTCCAGTGTTGGAAATCTTCATCATTTTCATCCCACAAAAGTGCAAATAAATGGGTATTCAACACATTGCTTCTTATTTTGTTAACTGCGTTAATCACAAGTTGAAGCGATTGGTGCAACTTATCACTCAAATTTTTCGCTACAAGGTGTTGTCGGTGGATGACACAGTGAACTGCAGTTAGTCCTGGTCTCATTCTTTTAAGATGGCTTATAAACCCACGATATCGCCCGTACATGGCAGGAGCTCCATCTGCTGCCACCGAAATAATGTTTCTAAATAGAATCGATTTTTCCTTTAAAAAAAATCACTCAAGGCATTAAATATTGATTCGTCTTTAGTGTCCGTTTTCAAAGTTTTCGTGAATAGCAGCTCTTCATCGATTTCTTCGTCCATAACAAATCGAACATATGTCAATAATAATGCTTCATTATCAGGTAAAGTCGACTCGTCCACTTGAATAGAAAAATGAGTGGTTTGCAGATAATTACACAAGAACCTTTCAATATCAGAGCCATTTCATCAATACGTCTTTGTACAGGAATTCTTTTGAGTACGTCAAATGGAGGTTTGTGCAGAACTGTTTTTAAAACCTCTTCAATAGCGGGTAAAATTAACTGTTCTCCGAAGGTGTGCGGATTTGCAGATTTCGCTATAAACAATGAGATATTGTAAGATACCCGCAAGCCATCATCGTTACTTTGAGATGCTGAAGCGAACATACTGTCCACGATGGATCTCTTTTCATATTTTTCCTTCAATGTTTGAAAGTATTTCAAATGTTTACCTATTTCATCAGGATGACACCTTCTTAGATGATTTTCGAGCTTCGATGGTTTCTTACAGTCATTGCTCAAAACTTCGTTGCATTAGAGACATATGGCCAATCGTTTGCCTGCCTTTGATGGAAGAAAAACAAATTTCAAATAATCAACGCTATATTGTTGATATTTCTTCTTAGATTCAGCCATTTTTCGTATCAATTGTAACCTGTAAAGAAAAAAAAAATGTTTGTTTTCATAATCATGAGGCGATTTTAACAGGATATGGCTATTTTAACAGAACAGAATAAAATTAATTATTGCAATGAAAAAACCAAAATGCCAGCGGAAAAGCTGTTTTTAATTATTAAAAGCAATAAAGTGCTACGACCCATTGTTTAATTGTCGAATCTTTAGCAGCCACTAGATTATATAGCCGGTTTTTAATTAATGATTGAAGAAAATATATACCTAATTCACGAGAGTAATGCCTCTTTTTCATAAGCGTAGATTCTCTTTATTAGTGGACTGTATTATTATTTAGTTGTACTGCACACAATAAGAGCAACGTTTTCACAAAAAGGCTGAACCTATTTCCAAGTATTTTCTGTCGTTTAGCATTAGCAGCTACAAAGACACCGAAATATGTACAAACATGCAGGTCAATCATACATCTCTCTTTTAATGAATCGCCACTGTTGCGTAAATA
This sequence comes from Schistocerca piceifrons, assembly GCF_021461385.2. Taxonomy (NCBI): domain Eukaryota; kingdom Metazoa; phylum Arthropoda; class Insecta; order Orthoptera; family Acrididae; genus Schistocerca; species Schistocerca piceifrons. Next base: position 831,808,680 of record NC_060139.1, read on the forward strand.
AATATTTTGTAATAAAAATTACTAGAAGTCCAATCTTTCTTGGATTTTTGTTCTTTTATAGAAGTATCGAATAATCGCTCCTCTCAGTATTTAATTTTTGTTGCGTAACTACTAGACGCAGATATAACAAATATAACATGAGTAAAATATAAAATAAAAAAATAAATAACAAATGGGAGGGTACTTACTTTTTTCGGCACAGGCAAACACTGACATCGATTTACTCACACTTTCATTCTCAAAATTCCGGAAACAAATGAGTAACGTTTTGTCCTTGGCACTCGTATTTATATTAGTGAACCTTGCAAGCACAGCACAAGTCGTATTCCGTCCCTTTGGATGTCTAAGGAAGCACTGTTAGCGAGCAGGCGCGCGGGAGGCACTTCGCAAATCTCTACATGCGTTGTACTGAATATCGAATAACTTGTTCTTACAAGTAGCAGTCGCTGACCTTCTTAAAATACAGTAGGTACTCAAAAAAATTAAGGTGATTAAAAATTTTTGGTGGACCTCCACTTACAACTTGTGAACCCTCATTTTTTTTCACGTCAATGTGGACCTCCATCTGATCTTCCGTGGACCCCTGGGGTCCACCTGGACCACTTTCGGAACCACGGAGATATCTGTACACTAATAGCTATCATCGCCCGTCGCAGAAACGTTCTGTTCTGGGCACCTTGGTGTATCGAGCGAAAGCAGTCTCAAACGCTGAAAACTTGCCGAAGTAACTGTGTCACTTACGGTAAGTACTTTGAATTAAAGGGAAACGGTTACAACAATCGTCAGATTTCGCAAGCCATCTTTCCAAAAACACGTAAGCAGAAGAGCCCCGAGGAGGACTCGATCAATCTTGCGTTTTTGCCGTTCTCTGGCAAGATTAGGGGAAAAAAATCACTGTCCGACCTTCCAGAATTAGGTTTTAATTGCCTCTGGTAAATGTTGGCCTGTTTCCTTCAGCGAGGTTGTGGCAGAGCTCTTTCCCTCGTGAAATTGAGCTTTTTACTGATTTTTTAATGATTATGATGTAGACGAAACGTTAATATTCGATGCTCCCTTAGTATTTTAGAGAAAACTCGTTTCTTTTTTTCTGCATACTTTGGTTGCACACAGAAAATAGAATGGAAGTACAACACGTCTTAGCTTTTTTACCCAATTAAAAAAAAAAGGAGCTGAAACCCAGCTGAGCTAGAGTTACATCCACTAAAATGGCATTGTTTTCAAGACGTTAAACTGTATTTTTCTCGTAGTATCAGAAGTCTGTTAAACATATACATGATTTCGTTACAATCATAGTTATATGTACATATATAACAAAAATATACTTAACAAGAGAAAGGAATTGAACAAATCTACGTTCATATACCGTAACAATGTTCCAAAATTAAGTCGCACCTAGGGCACTGTCAACAGTAAGCCATAAATCTTGTTCAGAGCATGAAAATGGACAGAGAGAGATGTCTGGTTGCCTGTTTGGCCTTGGCCGCATTCGTACTTGCTATCCTCTGACTTGACTTAAGGAGTGACTTAGCCCCGCCGACGCCAGATGTTATTCTTTTCAGGGACTTACAAACACCCTAAACCTTCTTTAAACCAGTCGGAAGATGTTTCTGCGTTTATTTCACGCAGTGTAGCTTGTTTGTTAACAATGACATCCCTACGGAAAAGCCGATGCTCTCGTCGTTAACAGAAGTCCGTTGAACACTGAGTTATCTGTGGTGAGAGGTAATGCCTGAAATTTGGTATTCTCTGCGCAATCTTCACACTGTGGCTCTCAGAAGATTGAATTCCCTAACGATTTCTGAAATGTAATGTCCCACGCATCTAGCTCCAACTGCCATTTCTCATGCAGTCTATTAATTCCCTTCGTGCGGCCAGAATTACGTCGGAAATCCTTTCACATGAATCATATGAGTACAAATGATAACTCCATCAATGCACTGGTGTTTTGAATCTTGTGTACGCGATACTTCCTGCATGTAAATGTGCTGATTGCTGTCCGACGAATTGTGTCAGCGCAGTGTATTGTCCAATGTTGTGGTTCCAGGAACTTGTGGTTTTGCTCCGTAGTTTGTACCTCTCAACTTCCTAAGGATGTTATTTCTGGCACTGACTTTATGCTTGATCTTGGAACAGCGTGTTCTAAAAATGTGGGAGTGATCGAGCGTTAGCTCAGGTACTCTTGAGCTGAAAGGATGTTCCAAGTGGTTTCCATTCCTGGATACTTGTAATTTCCTTGAAGAGTGGAAGAAAGCTCATAGTGTGCAGCCACCTTATACCATCTGTGCAGTTAAATCGGTATGAACAGACTGTGACTGACGGACTCCCCGAACAAGCAGAGTGTGCACAGATTTACCGGGTGATTCTTCCAATCCAGAAGCATATTTTGAAACTAGCTTCTAGTACGCGTAAGACAAAAATATTCCGACTAGCTTCAATTGAAACTGTGTTATGTTGTACCAATGAAATGTGAGTTCCATATAAATCTGACGTCTGCTATGTGAATCCTGTAGCCACGCCATTTTGAACATGTAGTGGTCAACTCGTCTTGTATTACATTATCATCGTCATCATCATAATCACCAGCACTCAATGTCTTGTCGATTTAGAGATAGTTCTCTTTATCTTGACCATTTGCTTGGAGTTACCGTACTTCGTTCCACTTTTTAATACAAATGTTCTGAACCTGCCTCTTGGCTTTTTCAGATTAATCCCTTTTTTGAGATGTTTTTTATGAAGCTGATTTGTCAAATTAAATGTCCAATTAATTAGTTTTTCTTCTGTGCATCATATTAATCTTTGTCCTTTCCTCTTTTATCTCTTTTAGTATTTCAAATAAATGGCTGCAGCTCCGTCATAAGTTGCGTTTTTATTTCTTGATGGTGACTAGTTTCGGACACCTGCGTCCATTTTCAAACCATCCGTACCATAAAGTGTGACAAATACAGGCGATAGCCCATATACAAAAACTGCCCCTGCCGTGTTTAAAGCGGCACCATGGCCGACTCAACAACACTAAAATACACCACATAGGATGGACATTAGAGAACATAGCATGTGTTCATTGGGATTGCTTTCAGTACTGGCTTTTCTCCATAGCCACATTTCTATTACTTTTCTATTTTTTTCTTTTTTGCCACATTCCACTCATTACAAGCATATTTAAAATGTTCGATGTAAATGTGTAGCTGAATTTCTTTCTTCTTCTTCTTGTTATTATTATTATACTGCCTTTTTACAGATTAGGCCTTTCGACGTGTTCTGGCCTCAGTTCCCTTTAACTGTCCGTCCTGTATCGCTCATTACTTTGGGTTAGTATTGTAAGTCCACCTTTGGAATCCTTGTTTCCTCCATACGTTCCAGATGTTTCTACCAGTTTTGTTTATGTTCTACTATTTTGTGATTTACCGGAGAAATATTCGGCTTATGCCTGATGTTTCCATTGGGAATCCTGCCCAAGTTAGTGCATCCTTTGACTGCTCGTAAAAATTTCGTTTCTGCCGCCTGAACACGGTTAAAATCTGTCCTCTTCAATACCCAGGATTCACTGCCAGACAGAAGAATAGGTACAGTCATCACCTTATGTAATTTAATTTTTGTGGCTCGTCGTGTATTTTTTAATGTTCTACTTATAGTGCCTCGTACTTTGATATCTCTGTAATTTGATACCTATATCCTTATCGTCGTTAAAGGTAATTAGCTCCCTAGGTAACTGAAGTGCTGAACTTGTTCCAATATTTAATCTTCGATTACAGTTTTGTTTCGTACTGACTACTTGCCATGGAATACCATTATCGAAGATTTATTTACTCCTCTCTTAAAATTACAGTCCTTTCCAGTTACGTTTAAAAGGTGGATTGATTCTTGTAGTTCATCTTTAGAATTTTCCGTTAATACAATGTCCTCAGCATATAACAGTGTGTTAAGGTACGTATGTGGCTCCCTTCTGGCTCTCTTTCTTTCCATTTCCGAATGGCATCATCTATATAAATATTAAAAAGAGTAGGCGATACAGTACACCCTTGTCTCTCACCTTAATTTATTAAAATCTTTTGCCCTGTGTAACTGGGGACGTCGAGTATAATATAAGTTTATTAAGTGATTTGCGTGTCCACATCTTGCCGTAATTTCCTACAGGCTCTCTCTGTCCACCCTAAAACGTCTTTTTCAAAATCCATAAAATGCAGATAGGCTGGTAACTTAAATTCTCTTCTTTTCTGTATTATTTGTCGCACAGTAAATAAATTATCACTGTGTCACCTTTCTCTTACGAAGCTGCTTTGTTCTTCTAGAAGTAACACTTCCGTAACAAACTATAACTTCTTATTGAACTAATCAGAATATATTTTGCGGGCAGTGTTGAACATACTGACACCTCTATAATTTGAAGTTTCGCTGCGATTCCCTCTTTTAAATAGTGCTGACAAATTTGCTGTAAGCCAATATTCTGGAATTCTAGTGTTTATCTAGCAGGTATTGATCAGACGTAAAATTCTCAACATAAGCAGTAATTCACCATTTTTAATCAGTCTCTTATTGATCCCGTCAGGTCTTCGACGTTTCTTGTATTTTTGATTCTTAATTACGTCTTCCATTTGTAAGGTAATTAAATCTGTGTTGACATAACAAGTTATATTTTCATAATGACCATTTACCTTTGGATTATGCCATAGACTCTTGTTCGCATAATGCTCTGCGATTGTTCTTACCCTATTACAGTTATGTATGCTACATGTTTCTCAGATCTGTTGAAGTGTCTTAACATTACGAAATCGAAGTCTTACATGCCATATACATCGCGATCTGTCTCTGCTAAAAATATAGCTAAACTATCTCAATGAACCTAGCATTGAATAGAATTTAAGGAGAAGGGATCTGCATAAACTGAAAGAACTAGAGGTTGTAGAGAGTTTCAGAGAAAGCATTAGGGAACGATTGACAGGACCAGGTTGAAGAAATACAGTAGAAGAAGAATGGGTAGCTTTGAGAAATGAAATAGTGAAGGCAGCAAAGGATTAAGTAGGTAAAAATGCGAGGGCTAGTAGAAATCCTTGGGTAACAGGAGATATATTGAATTTAATTGAGGAAAGAAGAAAATACAAAAATGCAGTAAATGAAGCAGGCAAAAAGGAATACAAACGTCTCAAAAATGAGATCGACAGGAAGTGCAAAATGGCTAAGCAGGGATGGCTAGAGGACAAATGTATCAACGTAGAGACATACAACACTAGAGGTAAGATAGATACTGCCTACAGGAAAATTAACGAGACCTTTGGAGAAAAGAGAAACACTTGTAAGAATATCTAGAGCTGAGATGTAAAATCACTACTAAGCAAAGAAGGGAAAGCAGAAAGCTAGAAGGAGTATATAGAGGGTTTATACAAGGGCGATGTTCTTGAGGGCAATATTATAGAAATGGAAGAGGATGTAGATGACGATGAAATAAGAGATACGATACTGAGTGAAGAATTTGACAGAGCACTGAAAGACTAAGGTCGGAACAAGGCCCCGGGATTAGACAATAATCCATTACAACTACTGATAGCCTTGGGAGAGCCAGCTCTGACAAAACTCTACCATCTGGTGAGCAAGATGCATGAGACAGGCGAAATACCCTTAGTTTTCAAGAAGAATATAATAATTACAATCCCAAAGAAAGCATGTGTTGACAGGCGTGAAAATTACCGAACTATTAGCTTAATAAGTCATGGCTGCAAAATACTGACGCTAATTCTTTGCAGACAAAAGGAAAAACTGGTAGAAGCCGTCCTCGTGCTAGTAGATCAGTTCGGATTCCGCAGAATTGTTGGAAGATGTGAGACAATACTGGGGGGCCTACGACTTATCTTAGAAGACAGATTAAGGAAAGGAGACAGGCTTGTAGCCTATCCCCAATGTTATTCAATCTGTTTATTGAGAAAGGAGTAGAGGAAGCAAAAGAAAAATTTGGAGTAGGAGTTAAAATCCACGGAGAAGAAATAAAAACTCTGAGGTTTGCTGATGATACTGTAATTCTGTCAGAGACAACAAAGGACCTGGAAGAGCAGTTGAACGGAATGGACAGCGTCTTGAAAGGAGGATATAAGATGAACATCAACAGAAGCAAAAAGAGGATAATGGAATGTAGTCTAATTAAATCAGGCGATGCTAAGAGAATTAGATTAGGAAATGAGGTACTTAAAGTAGTAGATGAGTTTTGTTATTTGGGTGATAAGAAAAGCATTTCTGAAGAAGAGAAATTTGTTAACATCGAGTATATATTTAAATCTTAGGAAGTCTTTTCTAAATGTATTTGTATGGAGTGTAGTCATGTATGGATGTGAAACGTGGACAATAAATAGTTTAGACAAGAAGAGAATAGAAGCTTTCAAAATGTGGTGCTACAGAAGAATGCTGAAGATTAGATGGGTAGAACACGTAAACACGTAACTAATGATGAGGTACCGAATAGAACTGGGGAGAAGAGGAATTTGTGGCACAACTTGACTAGAAGAAGGGATCGGTTGGCAGGACATGTTTTGAAGCGCCAAGGGATCACCAAGTATTGGAGGGCAGCGTGGAGGATAAAAATCATAGAGGGGGATCAAGAGATGAATACAAAAGCAGATTAAGAAAGATGTAGGGTGCAGTAGTTACTTGGAGATGAAGAAGCTCACACAAGACAGAGTAGCATGGAGGGCTGCTTCAAATCAGTCTCTGGACTGAAGACCACAACAACGACAATAGCAACAACCCATACTTCTTGTTCGTTTCATCCGTCATCAGTACTGTAATCTCTTTTGTGTTTATTTTCAGTTTTTGGTTGCTCAAGGCACCAGACAAAATTTTTAAACATACAGTCAATGGCTTTTCCGAATCTGCCAAGACTATTATATCATCAGCAAATCTAAAAAAAAATATTGTATTGGTTTACCACTAATTTTGATTTTATAAATAAATAAACATGGAGAGAGAAGACAGCGTTGTAGGACATCTAATTCAACCCCCTGGCGTTGATATATGTGTCTGCACTCTGCTTTTTGTATTGATCAACAACAGTTCTTCTTTATTTCTTCATTTAATTCCAGTTTTATTCAGTTATCCTATTCACCACAGTTTTACTTTCTAAATTATTAGCACACCTTTATAGCCTCCATGGTTCCTTTTCCTTTCCTAAATACATACTCGTCTTATCCTAGATGTTGGTTAATCTTAGTTTTAAACTGGACCGGCTAAAATACATGTTCGTTTGGAAGCTATAACTCGTGTGCACAAATATATAGTTGGAATTTAAAAAATTTTGAGATTTATTGGACTTTCTGCTTTAAATACATATATTTTGACATTGTTGTGTTAAATCTGAATCCATAGATAATAATTACCGCAGAAAAAATTGAAAAGGAGTTATCGTATTCAAAGCACTGCGGTAAGGAAACAAGTGATATTTCTGTTGAAATTTCTCTTACAGCCAATTTAAACGTAAATAAACACACAAAACACAAGAAAAAAGCAAAATTTAGCGTCCATAGCGGAGTACAGTGTGATACAAATTGAAATATGGATAGATACATAGCCCAACATTAGACTGGGTTCAAATGGTTCGAACGGCTCTGAGCACTATGGCACTATGGTACAGAACTTAGAACTACTTAAACCTAACTAACCTAAGGACATCACACACATCCATGCCCGAGGCAGAATTCGAACCTGCGACCGTAGCGGTCGCGCGGTTCCACATTGAAGCGCCTAGAACCCTCGGCCACTGCTGCCGGATCAACATTAGACTCACTGGAATCGTATGATCGGGTTGATTTCATGATTTACCTGCAGGAAAAGCCCCCATAACAACGCAGTGTGCGAAAATAATACAACAAACAGGTTATCTCAGTGATCAGCATATATCTCGTTGTCATCCTCTCATCTGCAGACTTTATAAATCATCTGCTGCAGACGTTTCTCCTCTTCACGATACATCAACACAAAATCGCGGAAACGCAGTATACAGAGAGAAATTGGGTGACAGCTAACTCATACGAAACAAAAGAGGTTAAGAAAGGTTTGGAAAGCGAGCATTTTTTCCAGTGGCACCGCTACTACCATCCCGCCAAAACTATTAAGCCTGTGGACTTGGCAGCCATTTGCGGAGCCGTAAAAATACGTTTGACACAACGACCATCTCGTGACGTAATATTCCGTCCGCCGCACATCCCCATTTACCCGAAGTGCAATAAAAAATGGTTCAAATGCCCCTGAGCACTATGCGACTTAACGTCTGAGGTCATCAGTCGCCTAGAACTTAGAACTAATTAAACCTAACTAACCCAAGGACATCACACACATCTATGCCCGAGGCAGGATTTGAATCTGCGACCGTAGCGGTCGCTCGGCTCCGAACTGTAGCGCATAGAACCGCGCGGCCACTCCGACCGGCGAAGTGCAGTAATATTAAGTCAGCTGCACGCTATGTGCTAATGTTAGCTTCTAATCTTTCTTGAACAGTATTGACTAGAATTTTTGTAGCGTGGTATAGTAATGCCAAGTTCTGTAATTTGAACGATCTTTTGCTTTTCCTTTCTCGTTGCAAACACGAGGCCGCATAATGAGCAGCGACTTCTGCCGGCTGCCTAGCGGTCAGGGGCCCCCACTTATCCCCGGCACGCGCCAGCGCTGACGAGTAAATAAGATTTCGCGCCTCGCCCACCCGCCTGATGCTGCAAACAAGCCGGTTCCGCTGTGACGCAGCGTCGCCCGTGACGTCACATTACACTCTCATTCTGTTCCGTCACATGGCCGGGGAAGAGATGCCGTGGGGGTACACTGGCTCACTATACTACTTAAGCACCAGTATGAGGTAACTACCCCAAGAATACTCACTAATAGAAAAAAGCAACAGTATAATTCTTACGAAACTCTTTTATATTTCTTTCACACACGCGAATCACAACCATTAACTATATATTCCAAGATATCGATGAGCCCACAAACAGCAATGAAAATGTAAAAGATTGGTTTGATGATAAGGATCATGTAAGGAGACATCTTTCTTTGCATTGGCGTTCACCGAACTTAAAGAACTGGCTGTGTTTCCACATCTATCAAGAAACGGGATGCTTCTGTCGGAAGCATTTTATAAATCCCGTTCTTCACCATTCAGAAGAAGCATCGATTTTTAGAAGGATTTGGGCTACTTCGGGTACCAAATGTGAGCCTGCATTATAGCAAGTGGGTATTAATATCGTTGTGCTCAACCCTTATAAACACACTAACACCACACACACACGGTTGCAACAGTCTCTGACTTCTGAATATCGGATTTGGGAATTAGTACATTTGCTAACCAAAAGGTAGGTGGATAGGAACATTTATTAAAAAAAAAAGACTATTCAACACTCAAGGGACGAGTTCATTTTCCCTGTAACATTCATAATTCTGTCATTTCATCTTCTCATTCACACAACGTTATCCTTATTTATTCTCGCCGCAATAACGTCAACTCAGCAACCTTTATTCGAGATCCTATGGAGCTGTGGTTCGCCCCTGCATAAGAAGTAGGAGTCATCATGTAATTGTAATTGACTTGTGACACACTTATGTGTCTTTGATGTAATAATTACAGTTGACTTAATATTTAAGTTGATGATTTCTGGTTCCTTCTGGTTTTCTCAGTTTTTGTGAGTCTGACAGAAGGATCATGGATGGTATTAGCGCATATACGAGTAAAATACGTAGAAGCCTGGAAAGAAACATGCTAGAAGCTAGATATATGTAACGATGTTTACGCCGATGTACTACATTAGAGCATAGGGATTAAACTACTGCGATAAACTCTTACAGAAAATAAAAGAATACTGCCAAAAGAAACCCGTTCAAAAACCAAAGTATTTTTGTAACATTTCTAGCATACTCTCCTATAGAACAAAGCAACAATATAATTATTAGGAAACACATATTTTCTCCTCATAATACCTGTCACAAATGATAATTATAAAATAAAAAAATTCAAATCGGCCGTGTTCCTTAACATGAATCAAAGTGAGTTTGCCTCTGAGTTAGGGAAACCGTGGGACACCTAAATCTGTCCGGGTGAACGTCGTTTCGGATGGGATTTTGGTGTGCCATCTCAGTTGCAGCAGTAAGGTAACTGTTTCTTTTTTTTTCAGGTCAGATCATCGATTTGGCTCTAGTTTTTCGGCATTCGGGTGTAAACAACTCTTTAAAAATACACTGCCGGAAAAAAATTAACACCTTCAAGGATTGTGTTCAGATGCACGAGGGGTATAATATATGAGGGCTTATATAGTTGGTGATCCATTTGTCAGGAAGCTTGTCTGTGCATCCTCTGTGTTGAGTATGCAGGCAGTAACTGTGCTGAGTTTAGAGGTGAACAGTGCGCGCAACATTCATTCTAGGGTACAACCATGCCTACCGACGAATACCACTCCTGTTGACCAGTTTCAACCTTCTGAACTGGGTCGCTGCGTAGGCCTGCTGGAAGCTGGATGGAAGTATCGACGGATTCTTGCACATGTTGGGTACATTGTTCAAAAAATGGTTCAAATGGCTCTGAGCATTATGGGACTCAACTGCTGAGGTCATTAGTCCCCTAGAACTTAGAACTAGTTAAACCTAACTAACCTAAGGACATCACAAACATCCATGCCCGAGGCAGGATTCGAACCTGCGACCGTAGCGATCTTGCGGTTCCAGACTGCAGCGCCTTTAACCGCACGGCCACTTCGGCCGGCGGGTACATTGTGTCGGTGGTGTATCGCTCCTTTCAACAGTGGGTTTTGGAACATTCCCACGCCTGTAAACCAGATTTTGGCGTCCGCGGCGTACAGATACATATCAAGATCGATGCATTGTGCGGGAAATGGTGGCCGAACGAACACTGTCCACGAACGAAATCGGGGCACATGTTGCACCTTATGGGTCATTAGGGATCGTTGGAAACCATCTGCTTGAAGCAGGAATAAGCTCACATGCGTCTCTGGCAAGGGTGCAATTGACTCCCCGACAACACCAAGCGTGACTACTTTGTTGTCGTGAAAGAACTGACTGGTGATTAGGATGGTGACCTGTTGTCTTTCAGCGATGAGAGTACGTCCTGTTTGTATGCGTATGGAGCAGACGTGTTGAGTCGCCTGTTCAAGAGAGCTGCCTATTTCGGGGTGAATTCATCAACGATATACACTATGTGATCAAAAGTATCCGGACACCCCAAAAACATACGTTTTCCATATTAGGTGCATTGTGCTGCCACCTACTGCCAGGTACTCCGTATCAGCAACCACAGTAGTCATTAGACATAGTGAGAGAGCAGAATGGGGCGCTCCACGGAACTCACGGACTTCTATCGTGGTCAGGTGATCGGGTGTCACTTGTGTCATACGTCTGTAAGCGAGATTTCCACACTCCTAAACATCCCTAGTAGGTCCACTGTTACCGATGTGATAGTGAAGTGGAAACGTGAAGTGACACGTACAGCACAAAAGCGTACAGGGCGACCTCGTCTATTGATTGACAGAGACGGCCGACAGTTGAAGAGGGTCGTAATGTATAATAGGCAGACATCAATCCAGACCATCACACAGGAATTCGAAACTGCATCACGATCCACTGAAAGTACTATGACAGTTAGGTGGGAGGTGAGAAAACTTGGATTTCATGGTCGAGTGGCTGCTCATAACCCCAAATCACGCCGGTAAATGCCAAACGACGCCTCGCTTGGTGTAAAGAGCGTAAATATTGGACGATTGAACAGTGGAAAAACGTTGTGTGGAGTGACGAATCACGGTACACAATGTAGCGATTCGAAGGTAGGGTGTGAGTATGGCGAATGCTCGATGAACGTCATCTTCCAGCTTATGTAGTGCCAACAGTAAAATTCAGAGGCGGTAGTGTTATGGTGTGGTCCTGTTTTTCATGGAGGGGACTTGCACTCCTTGTTGTTTTGCATGGCACTATCAAAGCACAGACCTGCATTAGTGTTTTAAGTACCTTCCTGCTTCACACTGTTGAAGAGCAATTTGGGGATGGGATTGCATCTTTCAACACGATCGAGCACCTGTTCGTAATGCATGGCCTGTGGTGGAGTCGTTACACGCCAATAACATGCCTGTAATGGACTGGCCCGCACAGAGTCCTGACTTGGATCCTATAGAACACCTTTGGGGTGTTTTGGAACGCCGACTTCGTGCCAGACCCACCGACCGACATCGATACCTCTCCTCGGTGCAACACTCCGTGAAGAATGGGCTACCAATCGCCAAGAAACCTTCCAGCACTTGCGAGATCGGAAGCTGTCATCAAGGCTAAAGGTGGGTCAACATCATATCGAATTTCAGCATTGCCGAGGAGGGCACCACGAATTTGTAAGTCATTTTCAGCGAGGTGTCTGGATATTTTTGAACACATAGTGTACATCCCAGGCTTCATGGTGTGGGTACCATCAGTTACGACCCATGGTCACGATGTTTCTGCAGGATGAAGTAACCAGTGCCATTACATTGCAGAGGCTGTCAACACCTTACCAGTGCCATTTCTTCGTCAGCAAGATGATATGCTTTTTCAGCAGGACAGTGCATGTCCACATACTACAGCCACGGCGCAACGTGCTCTTCGTGGTATATAATGACTGCCCTGGGTAGCAAGATCACTAGATCACTCGCCAATTGGAAACGTAAGGATCATGGTGAAGTAGGTACCTACTGGTTCTTCAGGGTCTGCAAGAATCATTGCCCAGTTGCTGCAAAAGGCACACGATACTTGGGATAATCTATTGCAGGAAGCCATTTGTCACCTTTCATTGTTCCTTTCTTTTTCCGTGTGGATCGTCTAACGACTTCGCGCCAATTTCTGTGGTTTCTCCTACGTTCTTCTTTCTGCTTCCTCCAGTATTCTTTCATCTTATCACTTGGTATCCTTTTTCTCTCCTCAGACCTTTTTCACTCTGTCTTCTTCTGCCTCCTGCCTTGGAATCATTCCATTTTTAATCCTTTCTTTTCCAAAACCTCTCTTTCTGTTGCATCTTTTTTACTTGTGTTGTTTCTTTCCAAATTTTCCTTAACTTCGTGAATCCAGTCTATCGTTGACTTCTTGTCCCAAAGACATTTAAAAAACTGTTTGGTTAACCTGTTGCCGTTCATTATGATTGAACGTCCAAAAAATAACAGCCGCCTCTTCCATAGCGTTTTAATTGTGTTTTCTATGTTGCGATATAGTTCTTCGTTACTTCTTAATTTCCATACCTCTGTATTTCTTTGCAGACCGAATAATTTTTCGGATGATTCTTCTTTCTAGGACTTCAAGTTTGCGTATTTTGTAAGTCAATACTAAACATTCATTTGCATAAAGCCGTCCTGGTATTGCTGTTGTGTTCTTGTGCTGCATTTTCAAATTTTTAGACAGTGACCTTTTGTTGTGAATTTTCCTGGTTAAACCATATGGTCTCTCCATTTTACGTACTTTTTCTTCAACAGCGAACTTTTCTAAGCCTTTTCTTGAATCATTTCTCCCTAGTATTTAAATTTATGAACCCTCTTTATCTGCCCAGTACCTCAGTTACTAGGATTTCTGGAGCATTTTTTGTTTTTCATAATTTTTTTTCCTACAGAAATTCTTAAAACAGCTTTGGGCTATTTCTTCTAAAAGATTGAGTTGTATTTTGTTAGCTTTACAGAAAGAACGACAAAATCATCCGCAAGTGCTAGACAGTGAATTTCAATATGTTTGCTCTTAGGCCCCAGTCTTATTGGTTACAGCTTATGTTCTTCTAGTTTTTATTTCCATTGTCTTGCTATTTTCTCTAGGATGCAGTTGAAGAGGAATGGAGACAGGCCATCACTATGCCTTACACCTGTTTTTGTTTTTGATTTGATGTCTGTAAGCGTTTGACGCATAAGGTTTGCTAGTTTTCATTTATTGCCCAATTATCGGATCACTTTATCTCGTGTTAATCGAATCAAATCCTTTTTGTAATCTATAAATGTTACAACCGTTTCTTTAGAGTTCGTACGTCTGTGACAGATTATGGACTTAATATTGAAAATGTTTTGAGCAAGATCTGCCTTTTTAAATCAACTCTGATATTCTCCCAAAAAGCTAACAAGTGTTGATTCTACATTGTTTAGTAATGTTGTTGAAAATATTTTATAACCCACTGGCAATAGAGATATACCTCTGCAGTTATTTACTTCATGATTATATATGAAGTCTTCACGGGTTCAGCCGAGTAGCGAAGATGATGGAGACGCATTCCATCGAAACGTTGCTACGAGACGACGACGCTACTCGGCTGACAACCCTTGCAGACTTCATATATGAAATTCACCGAGAAAGCCTGCACTCACATATACTTCACGATTATCTCCTTCCTTGTGCAAATGATGGAAAAGAGCCGCTTTCCAGTCTTCTGGAATCTTTTCAGTTTCCCATGTTTCTTCAAACATAATCTGAAGGTTAATTATAATTTTTGGTTGAGAGCATTTTATACGTTCAGCTGTAATACAGTATTCTCCACTGGCTTTGTTGTTTTTCAGGGTATTTATTGATTTTTTAATCTCTTCAGCTGTATGTGGTGGATTTGCTTCTGTGTTTTCATGAAGATGTGGAAATTCTAGCTTATAGTTCGGTTCTTCACAGTTTAAGACCGAGAGAGGTGACGCAGTAGTTAGCACACTGAACTCGCATCCGGGAGGACGGCGGTTCAATCCCGCGTCCGGTTATCCTGATTTACGTTTTCCGTGATTTCCCTAAATCGCTTTAGGCAAATGCCGGGATGATTCCTTTGACAGGACGCGGCTGACTTCCTTCCCCATCCTTCCCTAATCCAATGAGACCGATGACTTCGCTGTTTAGTCTCTTCCCCCAAATCAATCCAATACAATCCACGGTTCAAGAGTAAATCAGTGTACTTTCTTGGTATTTCACAATTCTGGGTACTGCTTAGGCATATTTTCCCATTTCATCTCTGAAGCAAATACTTGGAGCTTGGTAGCCCATAAGATGATTTTTAAACATCTGTTGGAATTTACGGAAGTTATTTTTAACAAAGCTGTTTTGTATGTCAAGAAGTTGTAACTTCTCGAAAGATCGTTTAGCATTCTTTATTATTTTTGCTGTTTCTTTCTTTTGCATTTCAATTCAAGGTTCTCAGTCTTCTCAAAATATTACCATTTTTTCCACTGTTTTGTTCTTTCTGCAACTGCTTTTTTACAGATTTCATTCCATCAGACAGGATTGTAGCCTCTCCCCGATGTTATTCAATCTGTATATTGAGCAGGCACTGAATGAAACAAAAGAAAAGTTCGGAGTAGGTATTAATATCCATGGAGAAGAAATAAAAACTTTGAGGTTCGCCGATGACATTGTAATTCTGTCAGAGACAGCAAAGGACTTGGAAGAGCAGTTGAACGGAATGGATGTTGTCTTGAAGGGAGGATGTAAGATGAACATCAACAAAAGCAAAACGAGGATAATGGAATGTAGTCGAATTAAATCGGGTGATGCTGAGGGAATTAGATTAGGAAATGAGACACTTAAAGTAGTAAAGGAGTTTTCCTATTTGGGGAGCAAAATAACTGATGATGGTCGAAGTAGAGAGGATATAAAATGTAGACTGGCAATGGCAAGGAAAGCGTTTCTGAAGAAGAGAAATTTGTTAACATCGAGTATAGATTTAAGTATCAGGAAGTCATTTCTGAAAGTATTTGTTTGGAGTGTAGCCATGTATGGAAGTGAAACATGGACGATAAATAGTTTAGACAAGAAGAGAATAGAAGCTTTCGAAAGGTGGTGCTACAGAAGAATGCTGAAGATTAGATGGGTAGATCACATAACTAATGAGGAGGTGTTGGATAGGATTGGGGAGAAGAGAAGTTTGTAGCACAACTTGACTAGAAGAAGGGATCGGTTGGTAGGACATGTTCTGAGGCATCAAGGGATCACCAGTTTAGTATTGGAGGGCAGCGTGGAGGGTAAAAATCGTAGAGGGAGACCAAGAGATGAATACACCATGCAGATTCAGAAGGATGTAGGTTGCAGTAGGTACTGGGAGATGAAGAAGCTTGCACAGGATACAGTAGCATGGTGAGCTGCATCAAATCAGGCTCAGGACTGAAGACCACAACAACAACATACTCCTACTAGTTAAAAAAATGATCTATTGCTTGAAGGTATTGCCTTTTTTCGGCATTGTAGTTAGGTATCTGCCAATGATGGTTCAAATTATCGAACCTTGGCATTACTAAGCCATGCTTTGAAGATCCTGCTCGGAATTTTTAAAGAAAGGTTAAAGGCTAAGATTAACCGACAGATAGAAGATCAGCTGACATTTAGCAAAGGAGACGGAGACAGGGAAACTATAATGGCGCTACGAATGATTCAGAAACAGGAATGAGATGAATAGGAAAATGTATACCGCACTTGTTGACCTAAAGAAGACTTTAATGGAGTGGAGTGCAAGATACCGATTGTAGAAGAGAATAAAACTGAAATAGAAAAACAAGAGATAGTCAGTCTATATAAAGGAGAAAGAGGAGAACATCAGCACAGAGACAGTAAGGGGAGTGCCGCGTATGCAAGAACTCTGTATTGCAGATATCAACAGCAAGAAAAGGTTGTAATGTGCAAAATTCTACGTCAGAAATTACCTGGAGTGGTGGAATATTTAACTGGGATAGAAACTAAAATAAATGTCTACATATCAGATGGTAAGATGAATGAATGGAATTAACCTGACGAAGGCTATTGAAAGAAATATGTTCAGACCACAGCGTATAAATTTCGGATAGCGTAGGGGAACGCGAATGGATGGGCGTTGTCACTAGGTGAAGTGAATTCACTTTTAATGAAGATCATATTTTACGGTAGATCATCACCGTCAGACAGTAAAGGCAAAATCCTTGTAGGTGTAGGCTCCTTCTCTGCCTCTGTACTGTAGTTAACTCAATTGGTAAAACGGATGTTCTGGGGCTGCATCTTGATATTTTTTCCAGTTTTCCTTTACAGGGTGTCTGAAGCTATTATATCAAATGAAATATCCAGTTAGTTTAGTTTCTCTTTTCTGTAACATCTTAATTTTCGTCCTTTTTCTTTAATTTCCTATAGCATATGTTCACTGGCTTTTCTGCATGTTCACATCTCAGTTGCTTCTAATCTCTTCTTTTCTGATTTGCCAGCCTTTCACGTTCACAGCCCTAGCTTAAAATGCCCCAAATAACTGACATGTTGAATTTCTTTCTTGTTTCTATACTAAACTATTTGCTTCCTAATAAATTACTGTTAATTTTGGAGCATTGTTTGGTCGTTCCACTTCTTCTTTTAATATTCGTTATACTTCTGTTGTAATCTGTTATTATACTTTCCAGGTACAAAAATTCATTTATTTGCATTAGTATTGTGTTTCCTGTGTTACTGTTTACCCTTACTTGTCTACTCACTTTATCTATCATCATTATTATAGTCTTGGCCGTGTCTATTTTGAGTTAGTGGTTTTCAATGGGCCGGTTTCTTCTTTTCTGTTAAAATTGTTTCCATGAAAGTTTCCGAAACTACATATTTTCTACAGTTGTCCACAGCTATATAAAGAAGCCATCAGAAAACATAAATATGGAGAAAATTTTAACAGAAAAGAAGCCAAGAAACTTAGTGATATACGGGCAGTAGCTCTATAAGGTTGACAGATGTTTCTATCTTTGACAAGCAACGATTCGACAGTTAAGTTTTATTTTCATCTTGTGATTGAAGCTCACTCTTCTTATCCGTTATTGCTTACAAATAAATTTGTACTGAGGTATGTCCCACCTTGAGCAAACACAGTCTTTTTCTTCTTTTTAGCCAGACATGTTTCACCAAAATCTCAGCATCATCAGATAATTTTTTATTTTTTTCCATTAAATAAAAGGAAAATCATTCTCCACTATCTGTATATTTATAATTACAGTTTAAGGAGAAGTATTCACAAACCGTAAAGCAGGCGAAATATTTTACATACACCTTGTTAGCGCTTGATGTGGTTTTTGTGGCTTTCTCTATTTTGCGTTATAGCTCTTCTTCTCTCCTAGTTTGACATGTGCAAACACAAGAACTTAATGTAGAAGAGTTATTTACATAAAAAAATTACGGCTGGAAATGTTAGACTATGATTAACATTGTTTTACTTTATGTAGTAGATTGTGTTTGTGTGTGTGTGTGTGTGTGTGTGTGTGTGTGTGTGTGTGTGTGTATGCAATATCTTTGTAATTACTTTTTCAGGTTTCCCCGTTATCTTCGCTGTGAAACTGTGCTTTTCAACTTTCACTTTGGCACTGTTTACAAACAACGAAAAAAAGATAGCTAGCAGTTGAATGTGTTCTGGGTGGGAGTTTTAAATCTTGTTTTGCCATTATTATTTGGGAGTCGTATCAGACACTGCGTGTGTGTTTTTATAAGTATTAGTCGTCTTATAGTTTTTTGATATCAGAGAACAGAGCGCCACTGCCGAGAGCTGTGTATTTGTTTATTATTTCTTTTCCATCTACTATGGCTTTCTGTATCTGGTAGTGTTTCTCAGTTATTAGTTTCTGTGTGTGTGTGTGTGGGGGGGGGGGGGTCTGTAGCTGAATTTGACAATTTTTAGGTCGGTGTTGATTCCTGTTGCACTGTGATCCATGGCCCTGCGAATATAGGCTATTTTCAGTCCGTCTATTCTGAGTATGTCGCGTGACCTGTGAACTGTTTTGTTAAGTGAGAATGTACCATTTGCCTGTTGTTATGGTTGCTTCTAGTAAATATGTATTTGTGTTCCGTACATTTGTGCTCCATGTGCCTATGTTTTCATGTCGATGAGGATCATTTTCTTTTTATGTGCTATGTGTCCCTTTTAATTTGGTTTTGCTTTGTGATTAAGTTCCTCTATAACGTTTGTATCATATTAGTTCTCTATAGCTGTAAGTTTGATTTTCTGTGGTTCATTTTTGTATTTGTCTTCAGTGCATGGAGTTTTATTCATTCTGTGGAGCATGTGTTGCAAATTCTGTGGGTAATAGGTTGGTTTGAGTTTTGGTGTAAGCTGTACTAGCGGTGGTGTGTCCTGGATACGGAAAATGTATGTTCGTTGTTGTGAGGTCAAGAAATTTAACTTTTTGTTATTTTTAGTTTCTATGGTGAGTTTTGTTTTTGGATAGATTGCGTTTGGGCCACCGTGTAGTTGCTGGGCGCGATGCTGTTTCATCTAGAAGGCATATGATGTCATCCACATATTGATGCCTATATACTATCCTGCATTAGTTGGCTGTTGCTATGGGTTCGACTATTTTTTCTCAACGTGATTGGAGAAGACACCAGCTAGAAGTACACTAATTGGTGACACCATGGGGAATCTATCTTCTCGTGAGTGCAACTGGTTGCCATATGAGAAACCATTTCACTTGTGATTAATTTTGGAATGTTCTTTATTTCTTCAATGTGGGGTTTGACAAAGTCTTTGCTATTGTTGTAATTTGTGTTTGGTGATGTTGATGGTCTCTGTGGAGCGGATATTGGTATACTTTGATTTGATGTTGATGATGCGAATGTGGCTGTTGTGGATATGTTGATTCTAATCCAGTGTATCAGCTTTTCAGTGTTGTGTACACTTTTGTTGTTTGCGTGTACACAAATGTATGTGTATGTTTATCTCGCTAAGTAATATGAAGGTGCACTTCAAAATTTTCAAACAGGTCATGTTAATTTTTCTTGCTAGTAGATTTTTGGTAGGCTGTTTAATTTGAGAGCCTTCAGGTTATCTTGATTGCGTCATTTTTTTTATGAATATTGGTGAGATGGTTTCCAGAACTATCTACGTACTTTTCTGGTATCTTTGTGTTGGATCACTGGTTAGCATTATCATGTCGTTGCTTCCTAGAAATTTTATGGTTTTATTTTTGTATTCTTCCTGTTTCATTAACACCATGGTTGTCTGCTTTTGTGATGAGAGCCCTGTTTCTAAGTTTATTCATTATCCTTTTGGACGTTTATTCATCTTCACTCTTTTTTCCAACAACATGTTACTTTTGTTTTCCTTTATTATGCATCTAATTTCTTCTACAGTTAACTCTCTTGTCAGACCTGCATTAAAGTTTGAGTTACTGCTATTTTCTTGTTGCTTTATTACGTATTCACTTTCTGTGATGTGTATTCTATGTAATATACGGGATGATTACAATTGAAGTTAAACTTTCAAAACGTTGTAGAAATAACACCACTGGTCAGAATGACGTGCAATTGCAACGGAATATTATCGAAGAAGGGGGAAAACGTATGACAGAAGAAAAATAAATAGTTATAAAATGTAGCAATAGATGGCCCTATAAGCATCATAATTTAATAGTGGTCGACTACAAATAACAAATGAATCATTCAAAAATGCCTATGTGTATGTTTGACTTTAAACAAACCTTGCTACTGAGTATGCATGGATGTACAGGTGTGAAACGGTTTGTTACGTAAGCCCATCCATCACGGCAGGGGTCGTAAAACACATCGGATGGGAAGTCAAAAGAAACCATTTTTCAGTAAGACACGTCGGCAGTGGCATAGAAGTAGCAGAAAGTCGAAGTTGTGAGCATGGTGGTACTTGTAGTAACGTCACGTCAGTTGACAAGGATATGGGAGTACCATCTTTTACTCAGTGACCAACTAACTGTTCATTACTGTGTTCTTGATTCTGTATTAACGTCACTAGGAGTTGTTAGTATGACAAAATGGCTCCGAAACCTGTTCCCCACAAACTGGTGTGTCATATTTTTCGTCTGCAATAAAAATTTAGTTGATTGCATTCAGTGGTAACACGTAGTTTTGTGTTGTATTGTGAACTAACGGATTTGTATACTTCCTCTGCGCAGGCTGCTTGTAAATGCAAATATAAATGCCGTAGTTTTGAAGGGCGTGACATACAGAAGTTGCATTCAGAGTTTTGGAAATAAAATTGGATAAGTGAAGGGAATTTTCATTTTGGTTTAATCTGCATAGAGCAGATAAAACAAAAAAGCTGCATAATATCGACGATCCTGCTTTGAGCAGAAGACAACTATCTGTCACTATCTCTGACTATGCCTATGTGGTGTGACTATTGCACCAGCTAAAACCAAAATTGGATGTGTTCAAAGGCTTTAATCAGTGGTAAACAATATAGTTGATATCATTTTGCACTTTGAAATTTCTAGTATCAGGGCATTCATACAGGGTGACAATTATTGAACTATATAAAATAAAATCATTATAACTTGTGAACGGTTTGCGATAGCACGTTCAAATTGCACGGTTGGCGGCGGGCCACGATGGGAATTAGTATGCGCATGCGCACAAGCCTTATTGTTGTCGGCCATTTGCACGCGAAAATAAGCACAATTGGCGCATTTGGGGGACTGAGAACCCGCATTTCATGATCGAGAAGTCTCTTCATCCTCTACAGGTGACCGTGTGATGTGCAATGTCTAATCACGGATAGGTCAGTGCGATATTCCTTGATGGCACGGTCACTACCGGAGGTTAGTGAAGTTTTTGGAAGATGATTTCGTCCCTATTATCCAAAGTGACCCCGATATCGATAAGATGTGGTTCATGCAAGACGGAGCTCGACCCCATCGAAGCAGGAGAGTGATGTCCTGGAGGAATATATTGGGGACCGCATTCTGGCTGTGGGGTACCCAGAGACTACTGGAGTGGGTGTCGATTGACCACCATATCCTTCGGATCCTAACACATGCGACTCCTTTTTATGGGGCTATATTAAAGTCAAGGTGCACGGCAATAACCCCAAAAACATTGCTGAGCTGAAAACAGCCACTCAGGAGGTCATCGACAGCATCGATGTTCCGACACTTCAGCGATTCATGCAGAATTTCGCTATTCGTCTGCGTACATCATCGCCAATGACTGCAGGAATATCGAACATGTAACCTAAATACGAATATCTGCAGTGACGTTTACATGTCGAATAAAGTTTGTGCATGCTGTAGTTTGTAGCTAATTTATATTTCTTTCCTATAGTTCAATAATAGTTACCTTGTACATGCTTTGTGACCGAGATTTCGGCATAATAGAGAAGAGAAAGAAGGTTTCACAACCAGTGACACCTGAGAAAATAGCTAATATGATTAGAGAAGCAAAGAATGTACAAACATTCGATGTTGTTAAGGTGACGGAAGAAGATTTCTATGATTTTTGCATTGGTATGAAATACGGTAGTGTATACAAAAGCAGTGAAGATCAGTTCTGCTTCTGAGATTAGAACTGTGAGGGATAAGATGCTCATCACAGAAGTAAAAGTTTCGTTCAATGAAATGGAAACGTGGTGGGAGTACAAAATTTTGAAAAAGGGTAAATAATGTCAAGAACATCTCTGCAGTTCATTCTCTACCGCCAGATGTACGAAAACCAATCATTACTGATGCTAAAAAACGAAGACCTCCTGGCGATGTTGGATTACATGAACGGCAATTATCATGCAATTTACCGCACTCTTCCTACAACATATTTATATTTTCTACACAAATGCGACTGATAGCTGTAGAGATATATGTAAAGTTAATTTGGAGTTTCTGTAACAATTTTGCAAATACAGCTCCGCATTTCGTAGTGTCAAAACTGATTATAGCTTCTCCTGTCTAATTCGCTTTTCATGACTTACTGGCGTCCCCATGTTAACGCCTCAATTAGTGCAGCCGCGTCTTTCGAAACCCATCTGGCAGCGCAACAAGCGGGCAAAGTGGGCTGGAGCCGGCCTAATTGCCTCTCTGCCACGAACTCGGGTAAACCTCGTTACTGCGCATGCTAAGTGCCGGACAGCTGTGGGCGTGGCGTGACACCGGCGAAACAGGAGCTGCTTCCTGTTTGTCCCAATCCTGCGCGGGACTCGAGTATCTCCGTCCAGGAGCGTCGTTCCGGAGAAGGAAAAGAGCAGCGTGCAGCTCACACGACTCATCGTCTGACCACAGGAGCATACGAGTGTCACTTCCACACTCTAATGTGTGCGCATTTGGGGCGAGTTTATCAGTAGGAGTGAAACCTTATTACTAAAGACAACGTCGGCTCCTCGGTTGGACACTGAGCCAAGAGTAGTAGGGCAGCCTCTCCTTGGTACTGACGTCATTATTGTTTTATCAGTTTGAAAACATCTTTATCTCAGTCAATGCATAGGACACAATAACGTATAGTATCTATGCTAACTAGAGATGACAATAGCTCCACGAAAATGACAGTCAAGACATCACACTTTCAAGGCAATGTCGTGACTGGGATAGGATAGATAGAAACTTGAAATTTGGAGAACGTGTTGATCTTGTACCGTATACGTCATTTAAGAAGGATTTTTTTTTTTCGAAATTCTACTCATAAGGGGGTGAAATAGGGACCGAAATATTTTTTGAAAGTATGTCGCTATTCAATAGTCTGGGAATTTTGACATTGCCCTCACAGTATGTATTTTCTTTAATGTCGTTTGTTGTTAATAATATTAGCTTATTCCCAAGAGTTAGCAGCTTTCACTCAGTTAATACTAGGCAGAAGTCAAATCTGCATGTGGAATGCACTTCCTTGACTCTTGTGCAGAAAGGAGTGCAGTATTCTGCTGCATCCATTTTCAATAAGCTACCACAAGAACTCAAAAATCTTAGCAGTAGCCCAAACACTTTTAAGTCTAAACTGAAGAGTTTCCTCATGGCTCACTCCTTCTATTCTGTCGAGGAGCTCCTGGAAGAGCTAAAAAATTAAGCAGATTCCAGTGTTACATTCTTGATTTTCTTTATTTAAACTAACGACTTGTCGCCTGAATATGTTTCTGATATTTCATTTTATCTGTTTCTATAATCGTGTTATAATTTCATGTATTGACTCGTTCCATGACCATGGAGACTTCTCGTAAATGTGGTCCCACGGAACAATAAACAAATAAATAAATAAATAAAAAAAATTAAGGCAATTTTGAAGTTAAACCTGCGAAAATTGGTGTTTCGTTTATCAGTCAGGAATAAAAAAAATACCTGTCTCAGCAGTTCTGAAAAGTCATCTACTAAGGGATAAAATAGTGCATGAATTTTTTAAATAGAGCATTACTAAAGAACAATTAAAGCATTTTTAAAGCTACATTTACGAAAATAGGTCTTTGACTTCTCGGTCTGAAATAAAAAAAAAGTGTTCCAGTGTTTTTGGAAACTCAGTCTCCTAAGAGAGTGAATTAGGGGATGAAAAGCTTTATAAAATTATTTCATTATGAAAATATTTTCAGAGTTAAATCCATGAGAATTTGTATTTGGCTTCTCTGTTAGAAGTAAAAAAATACATGTTTCACTGCTTTTAGAAATTCAACCCCTAAGGGGGTGAAACAGAGGATGAAAATTTTAAGAAAATATTTCGTTAGGTTAGAGAAATTTAAATCCAAGTCTGTGGAAACTGGTATTGCGCTTCTCAGTCAGTTATAAAGAAATATGTTTTAGTATATCACCATAAGAACGTAAAAGGCATGATTAACTACAACCTTGATTCCAGCTACCAGAGTCGCTATTTGGCCAGAAATACATTCGGAAAAGAGCATTCTTCTATTGCCTTACTTAGCGTGAAAAGTTTCAATGAGTTCCGATTTGGGAACAACATAAAAATTCGATTAAAGAATGGCAAAAAAGGTCTGTATAGATCATAGAATTTACGTGAGTGAAGAAGCGGGCGCTAAGCTGGTGTATGATAAAAGTTGAGAGATAAAGCAAATGGTGTTGACTAATTGCCACAGTGTGAGGTGACGCACTGGTTAGCACACTGGACTCACATTCAGGAAGACAACGGTTCAAACCCGTATCCGGCCATCCAGATTTAAGATTTCCGTGATCTCCCTAAATCACTCCAGGAAAATGCCGTGATGGTTCCCTTGAAAGGGCACGACCGATTGCATTCACCATACCCTTTATCAATTTCCATCTTGTAAATGCTTCTCAAAGTGTTAGGTCTTACAAGTATGCCATTCAAAACAAATACAAAGCAGTATTCGTCTCAGAAAATGATACAGAACACAACCGCAAAATATTTTCATTTACCCAATATCACAGAAAGACCTTACAGGAAGCAAAACTATTTTTAAATCCAAACTGAATTGTTTCCTTCTGGGCGTTTATTCATTCTATAGACAAACTCTTAATTAAATCCAAGTGTCGAGTGCAGCATAACAGACAAAATGTTCACTCTTGTTGCTAAATTTTATTGTTGTTGTGGTCTTCAGTCCGAAGACCGGGTTAGTGCAGCTCTCCATGTTACCTTAGCCCGTGCAAGCCTCTCCATTTCTGATAAACTACTACAAATTACATCATTTTGAGTCTGCTTACTGTATTCCTCTCTCGGTATTCCTCTTCGGTATTTTTCCTCCTACACTTCCCTCCAGTACTAAACTGGTGATCCCTTGACGTCTCAGAAAGTGTCCTATCAACCGATCCCTTCTTTTAGTCAAGCCGTGCCACAAATTTATTTTCCTCCCATTTTATACAGTCCCTCCTTATTACTTACGCGATCTACCCATCTAAGCTTTAGCGTTCTTCTGTAGTACAACATTTCAAAATTCCATGTTCTCTACTTGTCTGTTTACCGCCCATGTTTCAGTTCCACACATGGCTACACTTCAAAAAAAACACCTTCAGAAAGACTTCGTAACACTTACATATACGTTCGATGTTAACAAATCTCTCCTCTTCAGAAACATTTTTCTTGTCATTGCCAGTTTATATTTCATATCCTCTCTACTTCGCTCATCATCAGTTTTTTTACTGCCAAAATAGCAAAACTCATCTACTACTTTGTGTCTCGTTTTGTTACCTAATTCCCTCAGCATCATCTGATTTAATTCGATTACATTCCATATCCTTGTTTTGCTTTTGTTCAGATGGTGCAAATGGCTCTAAGCACTGTAGCTAAGGTCATCAGTCCCCTAGACTTAGAACTACTTAAGCCTATCTAACCTAAGGACATCACACACATCGATGCCCAAAGCAGGATTCGAACCTATGACCGTAGCATCAGCGCATTTTTTTGGCCTCAAGCGCCTAGAACTGCTCGTCCACAGCGGCCGGCTGCTTTTGTTGAAGTTCATATTATACCTTACTTTCAAGAAAATGTTCCAAGTCCTTTGCTGTCTCCGACAGAACCACAATATCATCTGCAAACCTCAAAGTTTTTATTCCTTCTCTTTGAACTTTAATTGCTTCTCCAAATTTTTCTTTGGTTGCCATTACTGTTTGCTCATGTTCAAAATGAATAACATCGGGGACAGGCTACAACCCTGTCTCACTCCCTTCTCAACCACTGCTTCCTTTTCATGCCTCTCGACTCTTATAACTGCCATCTGGTTTCTACACAAGTTGTAAATAGCCTTTCGCTATTACTCCTGCTACCTTCAGAGTTTCAAAGAAAGTATTCCAGTCAACTTTGTTAAAATATGTCTGTAAGTCTGTAAACCCTAAAAACATCTACATCTATTTCTACATCTACGTCTACATGGATACTCTGCAAACCACATTTAAGTGGCTGGCGGAGGGTTCATCGAACCACCTTCACAATTCTCTATTATTCCAATCTCGCATAGCGCGCAGAAATAACTAACAACTAGATCTTTCCGCACGAGCTCTGATTTCCCTTATTTTATCGTGGTGATCGTTTCTCCCTATGTAGGTCGGTGTCAACAAAATATTTTCGCATTCGGAAGAAATGGTTGGTGATTGGAATTTCGTGAGGAGGTTCCATCGCAACGAAAACGCTTTTCTTTTAATGATGTCCAGCCCAAGTCCTGTATTATTTCTGTGACACTCTCTCCCATATTTCGCGATAATACAAAACGTGTTGCCCTTCTTGGAACTTTTTCGATGTACTCCGTCAGTCCTATCTGGTAAGGATCCCATACTACGCAGCAGTATTCTAAAAGATGACGGACAAGCTTAGTGTAGGCAGTTTCTTTAGTATATCCGTTACATTTCTAAGTGTCCTGCCAATAAAACACAGTCTTTGGTTAGCCTCCCCCACAACATTTTCCATGTGTTCTTTCCAATTTAAGTTGTTTGTAATTGAAATACCTAG
Organism: Schistocerca piceifrons; assembly: GCF_021461385.2. Taxonomy (NCBI): domain Eukaryota; kingdom Metazoa; phylum Arthropoda; class Insecta; order Orthoptera; family Acrididae; genus Schistocerca; species Schistocerca piceifrons. Next base: position 831,835,725 of record NC_060139.1, read on the forward strand.
GTATTTAGTTGAATTTACGGCTTTTAGATCAGACTAATTTATCGTGTAACCGAAGTTTAACGAATTCCTTTTAGCACTCATGTGAATGACCTTACACTTTTTGTTATCTAGGGTCAACTGCCAATTTTCGCACCTTTCAGATATCTTTTCTAAAGCGTTTTGAAATTTGTATTGATCTTCTGATGACTTTATTAGTCGATAAACTTAATCTGCAAACAACCTAAAACGGCTGCTCAGATTGTCTCCCAAACCGTTTATATAGTTAAGGAACAGCAAAGGGCCTACAACACTACCTTGTAGAACGCCAGAAATCACTTCTTTGATTTACCTTTCATTAACCTATGTTCTAAGAGAAGCCTTAGGGTCAGTATTGCCTTGCGTGCTTCTTTATTTCTCCAGAATCCAAACTAATCTTTCTCGATGTTGGCTTCTACCAGTTTTTCCATCCTTCTGTAAAGTATTCGTGTTAGTATTTTGCAACCATGACTTATTAATAGTTCGGTAATATTCACACATGTCAGTAACTGCTTTATTTGGTTTTGGAATTATTACATTCTTCTTGAAGTCTGAGGGTATTTTGCATGTCTCGTACATCTTACTCACGAAATGAAAGAGTTTTTTCATGGCTGGCTCCCCATGGCTATCAGTAGTCCTGGCGGCGTGTACCCTACTCTAAGGACCTTATTTTCATTTAGGTCTTTCAGTGATCTGTCACATTCTTCTCGTAGTATCATATTCCACATATCATCTTCATCTACGTACTCTTCCGTTTCTATAACATTACCCTTGTCTCCCATGTATAGCCCTTCTATATACTCCTTCCATCTTTCAGCTTTCCCTTCTCTTTTCTCCAAAGACCTCTTTAATTTTTCTATAAGCGGCATCTATGATTTTTCTGGTGATATATGCTTCTGTATCCTCCCATCTGCCCTCCAGCCATCCCTGCTTAGCTACACTCCTGGAAATGGAAAAAAGAACACATTGACACCGGTGTGTCCGACCCACCATACTTGCTCCGGACACTGCGAGAGGGCTGTACAAGCAATGATCACACGCACGGCACAGCGGACACACCAGGAACCGCGGTGTTGGCCGTCGAATGGCGCTAGCTGCGCAGCATTTGTGCACCGCCGCCGTCAGTGTCAGCCAGTTTGCCGTGGCATACGGAGCTCCATCGCAGTCTTTAACACTGGTAGCATGCCGCGACAGCGTGGACGTGAACCGTATGTGCAGTTGACGGACTTTGAGCGAGGGCGTATAGTGGGCATGCGGGAGGCCGGGTGACGTACCGCCGAATTGCTCAACACGTGGGGCGTGAGGTCTCCACAGTACATCGATGTTGTCGCCAGTGGTCGGCGGAAGGTGCACGTGCCCGTCGACCTGGGACCGGACCGCAGCGACGCACGAATGCACGCCAAGACCGTAGGATCCTACGCAGTGCCGTAGGGGACCGCACCGCCACTTCCCAGCAAATTAGGGACACTGTTGCTCCTGGGGTATCGGCGAGGACCATTCGCAACCGTCTCCATGAAGCTGGGCTACGGTCCCGCACACCGTTAGGCCGTCTTCCGCTCACGCCCCATCATCGTGCAGCCCGCCTCCAGTGGTGTCGCCACAGGCGTGAATGGAGGGACGAATGGAGACGTGTCGTCTTCAGCGATGAGAGTCGCTTCTGCCTTGGTGCCAATGATGGTCGTATGCGTGTTTGGCGCCGTGCAGGTGAGCGCCACAATCAGGACTGCATACGACCGAGGCACACAGGGCCAACACCCGGCATTATGGTGTGGGGAGCGATCTCCTACACTGGCCGTACACCACTGGTGATCGTCGAGGGGACACTGAATAGTGCACGGTACATCCAAACCGTCATCGAACCCATCGTTCTACCATTCCTAGACCGGCAAGGGAACTTGCTGTTCCAACAGGACAATGCACGTCCGCATGTATCCCGTGCCACCCAACGTGCTCTAGAAGGTGTAAGTCAACTACTCTGGCCAGCAAGATCTCCAGATCTGTCCCCCATTGAGCATGTTTGGGACTGGATGAAGCGTCGTCTCACGCGGTCTGCACGTCCAGCACGAACGCTGGTCCAACTGAGGCGCCAGGTGGAAATGGCATGGCAAGCCGTTCCACAGGACTACATCCAGCATCTCTACGATCGTCTCCATGGGAGAATAGCAGCCTGCATTGCTGCGAAAGGTGGATATACACTGTACTAGTGCCGACATTGTGCATGCTCTGTTGCCTGTGTCTATGTGCCTGTGGGTCTGTCAGTGTGATCATGTGATGTATCTGACCCAAGGAATGTGTCAATAAAGTTTCCCCTTCCTGGGACAATGAATTCACGGTGTTCTTATTTCAATTTCCAGGAGTGTATTTTGCACTTCCTGCCAATATAATTTTTAGTCTTTTGTATTCACTTTCGCTTGCCTCATTTGCTGCATTTTTTATTTTTTTCCTATCATCAGTTAAATTCATCCGGTCTCTTGCAAGTGTACAACCTTCTTTCATGATTCTTAAACAAAGTATTAGCAACGATTAAATTATGCTTTGTCTGTACTTTTACCAGACAGCTTCCTCTTCCAACCTCTCTTCCAGTCCATATTCACCTACTATTTTTCATTATTTTCCTTTTCATACTATCGAATATCAGTGCCCCATCACAATGAAATTCTCGTCTCTCTTAACTATCTGAGTAATTTCTTTTATCTCTTTTGTCAATGCCTTCAACATCAGCGGAGCTAATTGGCATATAAACTTGGGCTACTATGGTGGGTGTCGGCTTTGTGTTTATCTTGCACGCATTCCTATTTTCTTATTCATTATTAGACGTACTCGTACATTATCCGTATAATACAGCATGTAGTACGAGTCGTATAAATAAAGGGACATCTTTTGATGGTTAATTTAAACATATATTCACTGAAAATATGAGTATCTTTTAACTAATGTGTTCGTTTACATATCGTGCATAACAGCGCCGCTGTTTAGAAATTTATAAAAGACCAGCTGGTTGTCTTACAGACAAAACATGTCTTGTGTTTATAGGGTTTGAATTCACTCACTCCAAATTGTTAAAACAGAAATTTTACAAGCGAACTGTGGCTAATGGAATAATTAAAGTAACGTAAGTAGACATAAAAGAACACGGGTTGATGTAAACAAAAGCAGAGCGATAGTATCAATCTCAGCAACATAAGTGCAAACGCGACAAGCACGGTGTTCCACGTAATGAGAACATCCACAATATTTTTGTAAATGTTTCGTAACATTGAACTAAGATTTTAGAATAATGGAACTTGAGAATGGATGGTTGCTCTTCTGTGATGAACATAAAGTACTGAAAATTAGTACCGTCCAATTAAGTCAGGTGATGCCGACGGAATTAGATTAGGAAATGAAACACTGAAAGTGGTAGACTAGTTTGGGGCACCGAAATAACTGATGACGGCAGGGCATATAAAGTGTAGCAAGAAACACCTACCGAAAAACAGAAGTGTATTAGCATATAGTATAAATTTAAGTGCCAGTAAGTTTTTATCTGAAATTATTTGTTTGCATTATGGCTTTATACGCAAGTGGGACAGGGACAATAAATGGCAGAGACGGGAAGAAAGTAGAATGATTTGAAATATTGTGCCACAGGAAAGTGCTGAAGATTGGATGGGTAAAGAGAATAGCTGGTGAACTGGGAATGAATGAAATTAGGGAGGAATGAGCAGTATAGCACAATTTCTTTATGAAAAGGAAGGTGTTACTTGATAGGACACGTCGTAACGAATCGAGGAATGGAGGCAAGTGGTGGAACTAAAAATTGTAGCGGCAGGAAAAGGCTTGAATAGAGTAAGCAGACTGAAACAGATGTATGGTGCAATGGTTATGCGGATATGAAAAGATGCACATAATATGGTAACACGGAGAGCAGGTCTAAACAGCCTCTGGTCCAATGATGACAACAAAAGCAATATTCGTAATGTTTCTGTACACTGAAGTGTATAAGTTACTTTTTATTAAATGACACAATTCCTTATCACTGTTCTATATCACTTGAAAAGTATGGTGCAGCAATATAAATCTTAATAATGCAATCATTTAAATATATAGCAGAAATATCTAAGAATGCACTAATGATAAGACAGAAGTCGCCCCAGCTGCTTAGATTTATATTCGATGCAGATTTCGTCAAATTATTTCTTATTTTGTGAGATAAATCTGAAACTTCTGGATGAAAGTAATGACATTCCAGAAGCAATATCGGATGAGATGCACAGACATTACAGGTATGAAGGAATGGAAGACAGGCAAAGATGATGATTTTACAACCGAAATTATTAAAATGGAAGACAATGTAATAAAAAAAAAGAATTTGCAATATTACTTACAGAATGTCTGCGGAGTAGTATAATTCCCCAAAAGTGCCACAACGACCCAATTGTGGCAGACAGAACATAAGAAACTACAATAATATTTGTATCCTCTCCATAACGCACCAGATAATGAGTAAAATTATCAACATCAACATAGCAAAAATGATAAATTTTAATTGGCCAAAGGAGTAGAATGGGTAGCGAGTAGGAACTACCAATACGCCTAAGAGAGATGGACTGTGAGAAAGCTTTTGACTCAGTTACAGCAAAGAGTGTACAAGCAACTCTCGAGAAGAAGGCATTCAATCATCAAATATTCGCAAAGTGAACGATATATACGTATTCGTACAGTTTCCATTAAATATCGCAACAATGTGAAATTGTGGCAGACAGAACATAAGAAACTACAATAATATTTGTATCCTCTCCATAACGCACCAGATAATGAGTAAAATTATCAACATCAACATAGCAAAAATGATAAATTTTAATCGGCCAAAGGAGTAGAATGGGTAACGAGTAGGAACTACCAATACGCCTAAGAGAGATGGACCGTGAGAAAGCTTTTGACTCGGTTACAGCAAAGAGTGTACAAGCAACTCTTGAGAAGAAGGCATTCAATCATCATATATTCGCAAAGTGAACGATATATACGTATTCGTACAGTTTCCATTAAATATCGCAACAATGTGAAATTCCGAATTGGTTAAGTAGTCAGGCAAGGTTTAAAGTGACCAACATTATTTTCAGTAACCCTTGAGGAAATTTTCAGGCCCTTACAATGGAAAAACGAGAGGGAATACGTGTTAATGGAACAAGTTTGAACCATATTTATGTGTTGCCAATGACATTAGCCTATTTGTCTCAGTGCAACGATGGTTGTGAAATCCGTGAATCCTTGCGTGGACTTGGCTTTCCGAGCGCATGTATCGGAGTCACACTTGATGATAAGCCATCTCCATTGATGCCATTACATTAGGAATAGAACTGCGGGAGTTGAGTGCAGTGAGTCGATTTCGGAAGCATATAATACACCACCTCAAACAATATGGAATTGGATCAAACGTTTGTATGAAATAGGATGGCAGGAAAAGGAAAGGGATGGTGCTGATGTAGTTAAAACTTCACAAGACCACTCTTATTCTACTTCTTTTTTTATTTTTTATTTCTTTTATATATATACTCAAGGCAGCCGACTGGTCATCACAATGAGTTCTACATTGAGTTCCTGAGCAGGCTGCAGTCGAGCTTCCCTACTTGCCTGCATCGAAAAGAGCATGAAATGAAGTTTCTCACGGGGAGAGATTGCCACTGGGATACATTCACCGGCGAGCGACTGCCGACACCAAAACCACAGAAAGACCAAAGCCCGGTAATCTTTTCGGCATCTACATCTAAATCTACAATTCACACTTGAGTGCCTCGCAGAGTTGCACCACTTCACTCTATCTCTCTACCGTTCTACTCCCGAACAGTGTGCGGGAATAATGAACACTTAAATCCTCCCGTGCGAGTCTGATTACTCTTATTTTATTACAATGACCATTTCTGCCCATGCAGGTGGATCTCAGCAAAATATTTTCGCAATCGGAGGAGAACGTTGGAGATTGAAATTTCGTGCGAAGACCTCACCGCAATGATAAACTCCTTTGTTTTAATGATTGTCACCCAATTTGTATATCATATTTGTGACACTCTCTCCCCTATTCCGCTATAATACAAAAAGAGCTGTCCTTCTTTGAACTTTTTGGATGTCCTCCGTCATTCCCATATGGTAAGGATCCCACATCACACAGCAAACTCTAACAGAGGGCGTACAAGCTTAATTTAGGAAGACTCTTTACTACAACTGTACCTGCAGTCTCGAGCGATGAGGCCCGCCGTGTTTCGAACGTATATCTCAGAATATTGATTTAAGAAAAAAATTGTGGCAGTACTTATAAAAACACTAATTTAGCGAAAGGCTATACTTTAAAGAATTCCTGTAAAGAATAAAATGCACATGCTACCAGATAGCCTTTCAAATAATATCTGAAACTCCGGTGTTTCTCACTATTATTTTTCGGTTCTGCCGGAAATCTGTTGAAAATAGATTCTGCGTGACACTGAAGACCTCTGTGTACAGCGATGAAGCAAGCTTTATTTAAGTGTAAATCAGTTACTGCGCAGTGTTCATTGATCCAAAACCGGAGTTGCTTTCAAAGTAGTTCTTGTTATTGACCACTAATCTCACGCACACGGATGGCAGGTTCAAATTTCGAGACATTCGAACAACAGCATACGCGAAGATCACGAACTGACTCCGTAGACTGTTACTATCGCCCTTTTCTGGGATAAGCATTTTTTGTGAACAGTAAGTTACTGCAGAAAATAATCCCGTGGGCCTTAAAAGAGTCCATTGTCAGCGTCAGCGGAGATTTTTTATAATGATATAATTGGCACTTAGTTCCTACAAAAAATCTTCAGTTTGATACTTTCAATAAATCTGTCTATCTTCATTCACTTCAAGCATGCTCGATGGTAATAAGCAGCAACTTACTGTGATTCAGTGAAATTACGAAACCGCCAAAGATGCACAGAAGTTTGTTTTTATTTAAATGGCAGTCAGTTTCGAACCCTAGTCTATTATCAAGCCATCCTGCAGAACAGAGTGTATCGTGTTTCAATTAACATACACAATGGTCAATCAGAGTACAAGTGCGTTTGAAAAGATGAGTATGTACAAGTGCCACCATAACGTGTGTACGCTGACCACATTGCTTGTGTGGGTGGCTAAGGTATTATCTATCTACAATCTAAAGACTTAAGTACGTTTCTCTGTGTTGATTATGTTTTCACTTTGGGGCTGTAAAATGTCACGTTTAGCACTGTTGTGTGCCCCAAAGAGTATGCACTCTCTTAAGTTGCAACCGGCCGGCGTGGCCAAGCGGTTAAAGGCGCTACAGTCTGGAACCGCAAGACCGCTACGGTCGCAGGTTCGAATCCTGCCTCGGGCATGGATGTGTGTGATGTCCTTAGGTTAGTTAGGTTTAAGTAGTTCTAAGTTCTAGGGGACTGATGACCTTAGAAGTTAAGTCCCATAGTGCTCAGAGCCATTTGAACCATTTTTGATCTTAAGTTGCAGTTAAGGAATGATCTGTGCAGTGAATATAAAACCTCCCGTTACAGACTTTAATTGGTCCCCTGTCGTTTGGAGATTGAAGAAAAACCTTCTGATTTCCGTTTATTGAAGAGTAAACGAACCGTTGATGCAACCCCCCCCCCCCCCCCCCCCCCGACCCACACACACTCCAATTCTGTAGTGCTGTAGCTCCAAGCCAAATCAAATGCTTTTGTTAAATCAAAGAAGGTTTCTCCTGTTCTCAAATTATCATTTAATGTAGAAAGTGTCTCACACATTATTAAATAAATTGCACCTTCTGTTGATGCCGTTTATTGACTTAAAATAGCAACCCCTACAATAGATTATTTTTCTGAGGTGTGTTAACACTCCTTTACACAAGGACATCTCAGACACCTACGAAAAGACCATGTGTAGGAAAATCGATCTGCAGATGTCTTACATTACCTCTTCCTCCCATTTAATTGAGTGCTTTTACTAATGAGTATCTTAAAATGTTTGAAACGACCTCACCTGAGACTAGCTAACTATTGTAAATATATCTGTAATTGCATGTGTACAGAAACCATTAATGACTATAAACATGTTCTGTGACTGTGTGTAAATGAAATAAAAAGAAGTGTACTTTTCTTGCTTACCTCCTGTCACTGCAAATGAAATATATATTTTGAATTGAACAGTGGCGTACTCTTTAGTTAATAATTTTAGAGAAAACATTAGTATTTGCTAATGATCAGACCATCGCAATGAAGAATGAATATGTGATCCACACAGTAGCACATTTATTAAGCCAACAAATAAAACGCACATGTTGGAATTGTGTGAACTGTACCCTGTAAGAGCAAAATATTTGAAAACGAACGGATTATTGAACTAAAAGTGTCTCTGATGTCGCTGTAAACATGCAAAGCAGGCTAATGGAGATCAGCTTAGCAATTATCAATTCTACAGTCATCTCTGCTATATTTCCTTCAGGATATGAAAATGAAACTAAGCCAGTCAGTTCGGAGAAAGGCACACGTCCATATTAGGGCATTGTGTTTTAAAATAACCTTCAGGTTGATGAGAAGTTTATGTGTTTTTAATTATTGAATACTGCTGCGTGACAAATTATGTGTTGCTTCATGGAGTAAAGTGCACTGATGTTTTGTAACCACGCTCGCAGACTCACTGCTAAAATATTTCTCATTGAAATACTGAAGGTCACAGCAGGAGAAAATATTTAAAGGTGCGGTTATAGCGTGAGCAGTAAACAGCTCTCACAAAGACGTTAATTAGGCGTCACGTTCCAAATATGACGAGGTGCATTGACACAGGAAACAGAATAAACAGCCCAGCACGTGCAGAAAGAACGTCATTACTTTGAAGATCTGAAGCAGTTTGTTATCTGTTGTTCGTTACATATATCCCATTACTCACAGCGCCACAAACGCTTCCTGTCGCTAAGCAGTAATTACAGAACTAAAAGCAAATGTGTTAAACGTTGGCCTATATTGTAATTTCTGTTCGAGAAGGCGACAAGAATAGTGACTAAAGCTTTGTTTTTGGAAGGCTTCTTTTTGGCACAATTATTTTATTTTCTATAGGAATTATCTGCAGTAGTTTAATCAACGCGCTGAAATATAGTAATTCGGTCTATGTAACGTCACAACAATCTACTTTCTGCTCCATTACTTTCCAGCCTTCTACGTGCTACATGTGCACTAATATCTTCCATAATCCCTCAGTTGGACTCAGAGAAAAAGACGGAAACAGGTGGAATCTGGGGCGATCAACTTAATGTTTATGGTGATGTCATCCGTAAGTATTACATTAAAGACACAAAAGTGGGTCGTCCGGCTATTGAAATTATGCGAGTATTGTTACTTCTTATGCAGGACCAAACCGCTACTCCGTCGGAAATCGAATGAAGTTCGCTTTCTAAGTTGGAGTTACTGAGGCGAAGGAAGGGAAGAATGAAGATAAGTCTAACGTACTGTCGACATCAAGTTCATTAGAGACGGAGTACATGCTTCAAGCATGGGGAAGTAAATCGGGCGTGCCCCTTCAAAGGACCCGTTTTGGCATTTGCCTGGAGTGATTTAGGGGAATCAAGGAACACCTAAATATGGATGGCCAGACGCGGATTTGAACCGTCGCTCTCCCGAATACAAGTCCAGCGTGTTAACCACTGCGCCACTTCGCTCCGTTTATTGAGACGAAGATGAAAATGTCGTGTGAATCAGGCGGCGAAATGAAAGAATTACGATTGTTACAGAGGACTCGTGACTTGTTAGTAGAGCAGTATTGTCGAATAGTGTTCGTTTCGTGGAACCAATGTTACTACTATCCATCTAGCTTTAGTTTAATAGATGTGTAAGTCTCAAATCCAATATTTATACGATACAGACTAGTACATAGCGCGCAAGTGTGAGTGTTTGTTTATGAACGTAGGGGCTGAACAAAAGAATATTAATATAAAGCAAGGCCTCAGTTGCTATTCAAAATAGCACCGCCCTTCGGAAGTTCGATGCTTGTTCCGAGTGGCAGTTCAAAGAGATTTACAAGATGAGAGTGAAAACATGGTCCTAGTAGGCTTTAATCTGTTTATCATCCGTGCAATGGACCGGTCTCAACCGTGGATTTTTTCAAACACATATTTCAAGCTTCACGCTTTATTTTACACTACGATCCGTCGCTGGTGCCTGGTGTTTGTGTGGCTGTTTGTGTTGTGTTGCCACCAACCATCAGTTGGCCAATAAGGTCTGTTCCTAAAGACTGGAAAGTAGCACAGGTCATACCAATATTCAAGAAAGGAAATAGGAGTAACCCATTGAATTACAGACCCATACCACTGACCTCAATCTGCAGCAGGATTTTGGAGCATATACTGTACTTTATGGATCATTTTGAAGAAAATGACTTATTGATACATAACCAACATGGATTCAAAAAATATCTTTCTTGTGCAACACAGCTAGCTCTTTATTCCCATGAAGTAATGAGTGCTGTCGACAAGGGATCTCAGATCGATTCCATATTCCTAGATTTCCAAAAGGCTTTTGATACCGTTCCTCACAAGCAACTATTAATCAAATTGCGTGCGTATGGAGTATCGTCTCAGTTGTGTGACTGGATTCGTGATTTCCTCTCAGAGGGGTCACAGTTCGTAGTGATGGACGGTAAATCATCGAGTAGAACAGAAGTGATACCTGGCGTTCCCCAAGGTAGTGTCATAGGCCCTCTGCTGTTCCTGATTTACGTAAATGATCTAGGTGATAATCTGAGCAGCCCCCTTAGATTGTTTGCAGATGACGCTGTAATTTACCGTCTAGTAAAATCATCAGACGATCAATTCCAATTACAAAATGATCTAGAGAGAATTTCTGTATAGTGCGGAAAGTGGCAATTAGCTCTAAACAAAGGAAAGTGCGAGGTCATCCACATGGATACTAAAAGAAATCCGATAAATTTTGGGCATACGATAAATCGCACAAATATAAGGGCTGTCAATTCGACTAAATACCTAGGAATTACAATTACGAGCAACTTAAACTGGAAAGACACGTGGGGAAGGCGAAAAAAAGACCGCGCTTTGTTGGCAGAACACTTGAAGATGCGACAAACCCACTAAAGAGGCAGCCTACATTACACTTGTCCGTCCTCTGCTGGAATATTGCTGTGTGGTATGGGATCCTTACCAGATAGGACTGACGGAGGACATCGAAAAAGTGCAAAGAAGGGCAGCTCGTTTCGTGTTATCGCGCAATAGGGGTGAGAGTGTCACTGATATGATACGCGAGTTGTGGTGGCAATCACTGAAACAAAGGCGGTTTTCTTTTCGGCAAGATCTATTTGCGAAATTTCAATCACCTACTTTCTCTTCCGAATGCGAAAATATTTTGTTGACACAACCTACGTAGGAGAAATGATCATCATAATAAAATAAGAGAAATCAGAGCTCGAACGGAAAGATTTAGGTGTTCCTTTTTCCCACCCGCCATTTGAGAGTGGAATGGTAGAGAAGAAGTATGAAAATGGTTCGATGAACCGCCTGCCAGGCAATTAAGTGTGATTGCAGAGTAACTATGTAGATGTAGATATAGATGTAGATGTAGAAACTCCTGCTCCCTCCTGATTGGAGGCAGTGAGAATCCTTTCCAGCTGGCCTGCTACTATCTGATGGGTGTCGAGCGGGACAGAGACGTCGACGGGAACAGCCAACATCTCCACATCTCATGCTGCAAGTGTCATACTGCGGTCATGCGATGGGATCTGCTGAGGTGATCTGCATCTCTCCAGAGTAAGGCTGCTTTATTAGGATACGAGACAATTTTGATTTTATATGAAGGAGATAATTTTGCTTTTACGTGAAAGAGAAGTTAGTGTTCCGACACAAAAGAGGAGTCCCTACTGCGTCACTGCATGAGGAGCAATGCGTGGCACAAATAAAGCATGAGTAGAACAGATAAGCCTGCAGTGTGCGGGTTGATCCGACGTAAACGGAGCTCTGACACTGAAATAAGCTACCAAAGAAGCGGGGACTCCCGTTGGGGTGGCTGGAACCGCAGTTGCAGCGGCTGTGAACCGAAGCTCTTGGCCGCTTGAAGCTGTGAAGCGAAAGCGGCATTCACTTATTCGTGACACTCCGAAGAGCGTACTCTGGCAGCTACGCCGGTTTCAGCTTTTTCGCGACGCAAGTGTCCTCTGGTAGCTACGCCGGTTTCAGCTTGTTCGCGACACTAATGTCCTCCGGCAGCTATGCTGAGAGCAGAGAGCCGACGCGTCCGCTGTGGTCGGCTGCCCAGCTGTGACTGTTCTTATCATCAAACCGTTATTTTTTTTTTTACGTTTCCATTTCCGTGAGTGGGGTCATTGTCACATTGGAATACATAGTTCCCCGAAGCGTGTAATAACTGCGCCACTGGATAGAGTTTGCAACCTAAATCGCTTCAGGGTCTTTACCAGCTTCCTATCATTCCAGAATGAGCATATAGCAGAATTAGAACTATGCATAGCGTTTGACCGCTGAACCGTGCAAATGTCGTCTTGGGTGCCCCCGCTAAATGACTGTTTGTCAGTGTAATTATGCAGCAAGAGAAAAACGAAATATAGAATCAGCCTATTAGAGGTAAGTCAGAAAACAAACTCGAGAAATAAGATGTTTATACCGAAGACTGCGTGTGATTGCGTTCCAATAATCTTGTTGTTGTTCTGTAGCACCACATTTCGAAAGCTTCAATTCTCTTCTTGTCCAAACTATTTATCGTCCATGTTTCACTTCCATACATGGCTACACTCCATACAAATACTTTCAGAAACGACTTCCTGACACTTAAACCTATACTCGATGTTAACAAATTTCTCTTCTTCAGAAATGCTTTCCTTGCCATTGCCAGTCTACATTTTATATCCTCTCTACTTCGACCATCATCAGTTATTTTGCTCCCCAAATAGCAAAACTCCTTTACTACTTTAAGTGTCTCATTTCCTAATCTAATTCCATCAGCATCATCCGACTTAATTCGACTACATTCCACTATCCTCGTTTTGCTTTTGTTGATGTTCATCTTATATCCTCCTTTCAAGACACTATCCATTCCGTTCAACTGCTCTTGCAAGTCCTTTGCTGTCTCTGACAGAATTACAATGTCATCGGCGAACCTTAAAGTTTTTATTTTTTCTCCATGGATTTTAATACCTACTCCGAATTTTTCTTTTGTTTCTTTTACTGCTTGCTCAATATACAGATTGAACAACATCGGAGAGAGGCTACAACCCTGTCTCACTCCCTTTCCAACCACTGCTTCCCTTTGATGTCCCTCGACTCTTATAACTGCCATCTGCTTTCTGTACAAATTGTAAATAGCTTTTCGCTCCCTGTATTATTTATTAACTGTCAGCTCGTAAACGGATATATTTGTATGTCATCTAATTCAACTCCACTTAGTGCTTTTCTACCAGATCCACTTCAATAGTCTTCTGTGCAACTGAAACCAGCAGCAAAAACAGAATTACAAAGACACCGCACAATAAGTGGTCACCTCCAGGAGATATCATGCTAATACCGTGTCTTGCTAATGACTTCCATTCGGCGAAGAAGAGAGTCCACAATATTCTTGAGGTACGCTACGACTGAAGCCACAGCTGAAGCCTTCCTTCGTAGTTGAAGGGAAGATCAGGCAGATTTTAAATTCATTCTTTAAAAACAATAAAACAAAAATAAAAAGTAAAATAAAATGCAGACCATATCATATGTTTTCAGATTCCAATTTCAGTAGCCAAAGGTTTCTGCTGCTCACAATACTGAAGCTTTCTGTACCCGTGTCTGGCAAAACACCAGCTCTAGCACAGATGTTTTGTTTATGAAGCTTGCTTCACACTGTTTCCAATGGTGCAACTGGAGCTCAAGCAATAGCTTTCGTGAAAGTATTCACTTTATTAGAGGTCACAATCTGTTTTAGTGTCCCTATAACTGTTCCTCCTCTATTGCATGAAGAAAACGACGTTGGCGTGAACTCTGCCTTCTGTCACTGTACAGTAACTTTAGGTTAGTAATAGCATTTTTGCGACCGTGTCTCAGATGCCCCGCTAAGTGACCACTTGTCACTGTTATTATGGAGCAAGAAAAAAACTAAATATAGAGTCAGCCCATAACAGGCAAGTCAGAAAACAAACTCGAGAAATAATATGTTTATACCGAAGATGAGTGCGATTACAGTCAAATAATTTTATTGATGACTGTTGTGGCGGTACGCCACATAACGTGATAAAAATGATATTGAATAACTTCGCAAATATACCAAAACTGACTTCGTAACGAAATAAATATTATCGCAGAAAAATAAAAAAGACTCTGTAATCAATTAATATGATCTGCGAATGTACTTGCGATTTCTGTTCTCTTGCAAAAAGATCGCACGCTCTTCCCATTTGTTTATTCGTAGCGTAAGAAGCCATTTTGTGACGAAGCACGAAAACGTGTAAGTTTCATGTAATATTTAGCCTAAATATAATCAAATACTACTTAAGCGTTTTTAAGGTTCATCTGTACCAGCTCCTATATTCATGAAGTGATAGATTTAAATACTTTATGCAAATTTCATAGGGGAACATTGGTGCAGAGGTCAGCGCCAGTGTTCTAAATGATAGCGGCCTAGAGTCGTAATAAATATCTTAGTATTCGCTAATTTTGACAGGTAAAAAAAATGTAAATGTAGGAGATTTCTCTTGATTAGCGGTTCTTCTTTGGAAAAAGTAAAAGTAAGCAATATTTCCAATATTGAATCATGTTTGAGTAAACTAATTTCAGTAATTTTTTTCGATCCCCGCCTAACGAAATTGTGAAAATCTCCTTAGCGTTGCATTTCACAAAAGTAAAAGATTAACAAAACTCAATTTTAATTTAGCGATGAAAATTCATTTATAAATACAGATATATATCCACAATTTTGTGTGTTGGTGGTCTCTTTTAATAGCAAAACACCGGGTCGGGCAAAAGAACTGCGAAAGTAGCACAACTGAGTCACTGACGTGAATAATTTTCTAGTTGCGAAGCAGACAGAATAACATTAACTCTAACTATGCATAATATATAAAAACCAATACATAAAGAACCACCACACTGTCAACACGAAAACGGATATATTTGCATGTCATCTAATTTAACTTCTCTTATTGCTTTTCTACCAGACCCATTTCAATAGTCCTCGGTCAAGTGAAAGTAACTTAAAGAGAAAACCAGAAGCAGAAACATTATTATAAAAACACATGATAAAAAGTGGTCACCTCCAGGAGACATCACCCTAATACCGTGTCTTGCTAGTGACTTCCATTCGGCGAAGAAGAGTGTCCACAAGAGTTCACCTGAAGTCGCTCATCGATGACTGGATCCCGTAGCGCTACCGAATTGTTGGGATGATTGCTGCATTTCACGTGTTGGTCCAAATAGTCCCGGACATTGTAAATGGGGTTAAGGTCAGGTGATTATCGAGCCGGTCGAGGTCAGATAAGGCGTCTGAGTGTCTCTCAAACCACGAACTTGTGGCAACCTCCGAACATAGCTGTTTCCATATTGTAGGATGGAGTTGTCCACAGCATCGTTATGAAGATGTTGGGCAATACCGACAATGTTCAAATAAATATCCTGGTTGACGTTCGTGGTAACGTGAATGTGTGGGCCCAATGTCGGATTACAAGAGTAGTGATGAACATCTTGAGCAAGCCGAATCGAACAAATATTAATGGGTACTCCCAGATAGCCATACGAAATGGAAAAAATCATTTAGATTTGTTAGAAGTTTCTGGAGAATGCAACAGATGTGTAAAGAAAATGGCACACAAGGCGCTAGTGCGACTAACTCCACAGTGACTTTCCATTGTTTGGAACAGAAACTGAGCCATCCCAAGGACACGCTGCTAGGATCGTAATAACTCAGTAAAACTCATGCGAAAGCGTAGCAGTTGACGTAATTGATCGTGAGAGTAAGATACAGAGATTAGGAGCCATGGAGACACTTATTTTTCTCTCGCTCAATGTATGGATGGAGTAGGAAATAAAATCGATACTATGTAATATGTACCCTCCTCCATGCACTGTGAGTATGTACATGTAGCTGTCGAGACACGACTCACAACTCGCCCTCACTGTTTCAGTTCTGCGAGTACCTCAGTCCTGCTTTCCAGCTCCATATTCATTTCCTTAAATTTATCTCTTGAGGGCTAGTAAGAAGCTCATTTGATGGCCTCGTTCTGTTGAATAACTAATATCTGCTGATGACAGGTCAATGAATAACGGAAATACGGGGGCTCACAGGCGGTCTGGGTCGCCCTGGTACGGTTGAGAACGTGGAGGTGTGTTTTCGCTTGCGGTAGGGTCGCCCTGGACGCAGAGTCCAGCGACCCCTTTGAGTGCGCCCAGTGCGGTGACCTGGAAGCGGCCGACGCGAGGGCAGAAATAACACGGCACGGCACAGGAGAGGACAGGGGCCGCCGGCCGGACGTAATCCCCTCTCTGGTCGCGTCGCGTGCTGTCCGTCTTTTGTCCTGCACTCTGCTCTGCTGTGCCGTTTCGTATCGGAAATCCCCGGCGCCCGCCACGTACCCACTCTGCTGTTGCCACGGAGCATGGGGTTTCGGAAATCACCAAGGCGCAGGGGTTCGATTTACTGTTAGCCTAATGGGGGTGACGTCCTCCTTGAAAGGAGGATTCATGTGGTTGACAGCAAGAAGTGATGTACACTGCTCACATCGAAGGAAACGATCTGTTGACACATAACCAGTACGGATTCAGAAAATATCGTTCTTGTGAAACACAACTGGCTCTTTACTCTTATGAAGTAATGTGCTATCGGCAGGGGATCTCAAGTTGGTTTCATATTTCTAGATTTCCAGAATGCTTTTTGACACTGCTCCTCACAAGAAACGGTATCAGCTAAGGCCTGAATATGCTGCACTGAAGCGCCCAAAACTGGTAGCTACACAATAAATGACATCGTAAGGATGAATGTAGGTGTTTCATTTCCTTACAATAATGAACGGCCGTAGTAACCAGACCTCCAGTCAAAAGGATGGACATACAAAAACCAGAAGTGATGGCCTGTAATGCCATTTCATTTTATAGTAGGACTCCTTTGGTTGTCATCCGCGGTATAGCGCAGGGGTACGTCGATGATATTCTACACCCCATTTTGCTGCCCTTCATGTCTAGCCATCCTGGGATTACATTTCAACAAGATAATGGCCGCCCACACACGGCAAGAGTTTCTGGTGCTGTTTTCGTTCTTGCCAAACCCTAGCTTGGTCAGCAAGATCGCCGGATATCACCCAATTGAGAACGTCAGGAGTACAATTGACAGGGCCCTCCAACAAGTTCGGGACTTTGATGATCTGACACGCCAATTGCACAGAATTCGGCACGATATCCCTCAGGAGGACATCCAATAACTCTATTAATCAATGCCGAGCCGAATAACTGCTTGCACAGAAGTGGAACAACGCGTTATTGACGGGCTAAATTTGTGACGCGCTGTGTGTCTTTTTTTTTCCTTATCTCTGATTGTATAACAATATTTCTCTCTACAGTGTATCAAATGCCGAGTTTTAAGGAATACAATGTTTACTTTTGGGTGCTACATGTTTCTGTTTTGACAGCGCAGGAACGTGCACAACGAGGCAAACAACATGGTTGACGAATTTTATTGCAATGTATCATCATTTTCCTATGGGATGCACATAGTAAATGAACATTCACAATTTTAATATTAAATTATTTATAATTTTTTGTTTCTTTTTGCAGGATCAAAATCTCAAAAGAAATTGTAAATTTGTTAGCTTAATGAAGGGAACAATTGTTCTGATTAAGTGTGCATCATATGTTGACATCAGTGTCGTTGTTTATCCACTGCTCTCACATTTTCAACAACAAAAAAGTCGTCCATGGAACTGCCGCAGTCTTTGTAGGCACTATTTGGAGAACTGTCATTACGAGCATCCTGTATCCTCCCAAGTCGATACACACTGCAGCACCAAAAAATAATTAACGTAGAGTAATGAAATTTCGGGAATACATTTGTCTAGATAATATATTTAAGTCATTAACACTGCAAGATCACAGGTTAATGTAAGCGGGCGATAATCCACTGTAGATGTGAGATGCCGGTACATTGACAACCGGTGTAACCGCCATAATGTGAATGCAAGAATGCAAACGTGCGTGCATTGTGTTGTACAGGTGCCGGATGTCAGCTTGTTGGCTAGAGTTCCATCCCCGTGGCACTTAGTCAATATAGGGACGGGTAACACTGTTTGTAGATGACGCTGGAATTGTTCGACCGATGATGTCCCATATGTGCTCGACTGGAAACAGATCTCGTGATCGTGCAGGACAAGGGAACGTGTCGACACTCTGTAGAGCATGTTGGGTTACAACAGCGATATGTGGACGAGCGTTATCCTGTTGGGAAACACCTTCTGGAATGCAGCACAGCAGGTCGAATCACCAGACTGACGTACAAATTTGCAGTCACGATGCGTGGGATAACCAGGAATGTTCCTGCTGTCATACAAAAACTAACTCCAGACCATACCTCCAGATGCAGATCCATCGTGTCTAGCATGTTCGCAGGTTGGTTGCAGGCATCCTACCGGCCTCCTTATAACCAACACGCGACCCGACCATCACTGGCACCGAGGCACAACCAGCTTTGAGCAGGGGACACAACAGACTTCCACCTTGCCCTCCACTGGACTCTCACTTGACACCTCTGAAGTCGCAAATGGCGGTGGTTTGGGGTCAATGGAATGAGCGCTACACGGCTTCTGGCTCGGAGCTGTCCTCGAAGTAACCAGTTTGTAACGGTCCATTGTATCACTGTGATGCCAACTGCTACTCAAATTGCTGCTGTAGAAGCAGTACAACGCACCAGAACCGTATGCCGAACACGATGGTGTTCCCTCTCGGTAGTGCCACGTGTCCGTCAGGAGCCTGGTCTTCTTAAGATCGTACTTTCTCGTGACCACCGCTGTCGACAATCATGTACAGTGGCCACATTCCTGCCAGATTTTACTGCAGTATCGCAGAAGGAACATCCAACTCCTCGTAGCCCTATTACAAGACCTCGTTCAAACTCAGTGAGGTGTTGCTGATGGTGTCTTTGTCACCTGACAGGCATTCTTGACTAATATCAACTCACCACGTCCAATTTCCAACGTAACTAGCGCTTACGACCGTTGTATCGTGCATTTGGAGCAAACGTGATTTGCGTTCTCATAGTGGTGTTACTAGTACCACTGTAAAGCTACTGGCGCGAAATTTGAATAGACATTATCTTCGAGATGTAGAATCGCGCCTGCCAACTTACGTTTATGTTGCGCCAATCCTTTCTGGTGCAGCGATTTTTCCCCTCAGTGTATTAGTGACGTACGTCGTAAGTTTATCTATTAGCTTCATTGCATATTATGTACCGTGTTCTGCAGCTGTTAACGGTTTAGCGGAGTCCAGCATTTCAGAGTAATCTTTTCCCGTTGACAATGCGTTCTGGTACTGTAATTACTGGTGCTTCGTGGGCACGCTTGGCGACCCACAGTAGTAATGTCTATGAGCCGGCACTGGTCGTTCGTACTCGCCAAATGCACTCACGTGAGATGTGTGTTCTGGGAGTAATGGGTTCAGTGTAATTATTTGTACCCCATTCTGCGCGCTGCTTTCTCACGTTACTTAGCACACTAGTTGCAGCATAGTGTTGGTTAGCGTCCGTCATTGTTCGAAGGCGCTCGCTAATATGTTTTCGGGCTAAATAATTGCGCCGCGTTCTGTCGGTCGTATAGTTTCAATGTGAAGCGATTAATGTTGCAGTGTGGCATATGGGAAGTTATTAAAACTGGATGCAGTTGAATTGTTTGCAATGAGAAATTGAAAGGTCTCTGTTGGATTCCTTTCATGTTAATTTCTAAAATATGTTGTCATTTACGGCATAAATTCCTCTTCTAAATTTACTGTGGCGTTTCTGACTATCTGGGAGGAGACTGAGTTGTGTAACGTTGTTACTTTAATTTTCTATGTAAGCAGTGGTGATAGCCAATAAAAGCGGGTTAAAAGCTGTGAGCTGTCTGGGGAAGTTAACCTTGCATTACTGAGCAACTGTTTCACCAGGTATCCAGTTTAGCTTACCAAATTCTCAACCAGACTAACATGAATTATAATCTTTTAATAGGCATACGATAACCGGTGATATATATATATATATATATATATATATATATATATATATATATATATATATATATATATATAAGAGAATTTAAATAAAAAGAAATAAATCAGTTTATATTTGGAAATTTATTTTAACATTGATCATTGAAATTTCAGCATATTAAACGTGAGTCATAACTAAGCTGGTGCCTTATTTAGGATTGTGAAAATGTGAGTTTGTACTCTTACGGAACACATCAAATAGGGGCCAAGATTGGGAGACTGCGTACAACACTGCATTCATAAAACAATACACAAAGAACGTTGAAACATATGCAAGAGAAAATTAAACACTACCAACCGATTCAATTTTCACCGAAAGAAGTTACGTTCGTAGCACAATCCTGTCCGTCATGTAATTACCGCACACTAGTATACTAAATTGATATTAATTTTTTGTGAAATTTTCCCGAAAAGAATAGCTGAGGGCTATTTTGATGATTACACCACATGCTTCATGTGGTCAACTTGGTTTACACAAAGAGTGTCACTCCACAATAATTTTGATAAATAAAATAAATTAGATCGAAAAGCAATTTACAAAAGAAAAACCTCGAACTGGTTACTATCGTCTTACTGTTAACCTGATGGGTTAAACAATTGTATAAGCACGTGGTACTGGTTTCACAAAGTACACCCCACGTGGGTTGAACATAAAGAAAAGTTGCTATATTGAAAAATATTGTCAAGACGAGACGTTATAATCTCACGCACATTCGCATTTAAGATTGATGAACTTAGTTAGAGTTATTGATCAACACGTGGTGCCACTTTACTCACAAAGTAGTGACAAAGCAACTACCGGAATATATTCTGAACTTTACACGAGAATTACACTGCGCTGCAATTTAAGATAACATTAGATATTTTAGAGCTAAACCTGAAATAAAGGTGATTAAATTTTCAGTTAGGCTGAGCTTAAGAAATCCATTGTCCTACGGACTTAGCAGACACGCACTTAGCCGGAGATCTTACCACTTCAGACGCTCGCCGCGAACAGACTGCCGTAGTTCCTACCTGAGGGGTGCCTCACCAATACAAACGGAAGTGACCAGAGAGGCAGCTTCCTATACCAACATGACAAGGGACGGGCAGGACCATACTAAGGATAGAAACCTCTTTGCTTTTAGAAAGTGTAGCTACCTGTTCCGACGTTGGTCCTACTGTTCTCTAGCACACAGGCTTGTCTGCTACCCTCAAGCATGCAACTAGAAATACATTTGCTCATTCATCCTCTCACACAGAAGGGAAGGGGGATGACAGTATCTTATCATATACAGTATACAAAAGAAAGCGGATGTAGGTTCCGTATGAGACTGTGTGACATGAATTACATATAAACTGTGTTTTAAAGTGTAGTAGTGTGACAGATCGTTCTTGTTTATGTGTAAAAGTAACACGTTCCACTACTCAGTCTCCTCCCAGATAGTCAGAAACGCCACAGTAAATTTAGAAGAGGAATTTATGCCGTAAATGACAACATATTTTAGAAATTAACATGAAAGGAATCCAACAGAGACCTTTCAAAATGATTTCGGGAATAAACAGTATGGTTTGTTAATTACTGTTCTCAGTCGAACCCGTTGTTGTCCACTTCCTAAAATTACCAGTCAACATTATATCATTGAATATGAGAGGAGACAGCCAGCATCGTTTAATGTAAATCAGCAATGAGACGTCGACAGTTTGAAAATCATTGCCACTAAGCTGTTGATGGAGTGAAATGTTGGAAGGGTGAAATGCGTTGGAATGCAATATTTGTAGAACAGTCCCTTAATTGATTCCAATACCAGTCCAGATGTAGAATGTGAATTGTGCGTTATCCCTACCGAAACGTTAGTTGGTGTGGATGTCCTGAGGCAACATAGTAGTGGAGGCCCTTAATGTTTTTTTAAATATTTTAAATAATTTTTTTATCTCGAGCGTTTCAATAATTTATTGTGAGATAAAATAATAAAATTACAAAACATGGAAACAGCTGAGAGACAGATTAATGACCTTAACGTACAAGCACAGAAGACTGGCATCCAAATTTCATTTGAGAAAACCGAGTTTATAACGAACATAAATTCATCACCAAGGGAGCTTGTAGTGCGTCAAGGCAAAATTAAGTGAGTTGAATAGTTTAAATATCTCGGAGAATGGATAACAACCACCTTATCAGAGAAAGAAGCATGAACAAAATTGAAATGGCATTCCATTTAACCAAAAACATCTACAACAATAGATCAGTATCGTTCAATGCAAAGTTAAGACATTACTGCAGTGTTATCCGTCCGGAGGTCTTGTACGCTTCTGAATGCCTAGTAATGAGCAAATCAAGCCTAATCGAAAAAGTGAAGGCCAAGAAAAGGAAGATATTCAGAAAGATCTTAGGTCCCGTCAGAGAGAATGGGGAATACAGAAGACGTCATTATCATGAACTGTATTCTCACATAGAATATAATCAAAATATGAATATAAAAATACTTATGTGTGTCAGTACAAATTCAGAAGGACGTGATTTAGAAGGATTTACACTTGTTGCTCAATTTTCGCAGATTCTTAGACTCACTTAAAGCACTGTAACGTGAACGTCTCAGATTTTGGTAATTCTCCGCTACAGGCACACCACGAGAGGAATCCATCTGAATGGAGGACTAGTCCAGAATCTTTTGCCAATGGAGAGATCATCATGACACTTTTTCAGATACAGGCCACATGTCTTGTAGACACACATTATTTTTCTTTAATGCAGTGGTTTGCTTTGCCTTCTGTATCATCATGCCGTTGATCATTACTGATTCTTCCAGCTGTTTCCCACCCTAAGGGCAACAGAGTATCCTCTTTGGAAGGCTATTGTCAGAAAGACGGTGACTTCTTATGCCGGGAGTGTTCGGCCGCTACCGCGATGACTTTTATTCAAAATCTAAGCGGTGGTGGGGCTCGAACCCGGGCCGAGGACTTTTTGATTACTAATAAAAGACGTTACCGTTAAAGACCCAGGGTATCTGCTCGACAGACTTTCACCAGGCGGTCGGGAGAATGTTTATAAGCACTGTTTTGGAGTTGGTCTGTAACGTTACATACGACAACCAGACCTTTTTATGTCATGACTTTCCCACAACTAGGCAACCTGAAGATCTTCTAAGACCAGAGACTGTAACACGTCTAATAAGTAATTGAAGACATTTGGTGTAAGAGATAAATTGAGATGAAGAGATTGGTACAGGGCAGAAAATCGTGGTGGGGCGCATCACACCACTCATCAGAATAATGCCCCCTGCCATTCACAAGGAAATAAAAAAATTAAACCCAAGAGATACGCTAACAAGCTGCCTGAACGATGCCTTCTTCGCAAGCTCCGTGGTTTCCCCATATTTATGGCGCTAACTTCGATGTATACCGTTGTGCATTGCTTTTTGCTATTTAACTGTACTGACAACCGTTTGCTATGTTTAGAGCGTCCAGTGGCTTTCCTTCTGCGTCTTTACAGGGTTATTCATAAGTACCTTTCGGCAGAAAATAGACACATATCAGTAGATAGAGGATCTCTTCAAGTTTATAACTTGCATTATAGGTGCTAACGTAAGCACAGTTTGTGAAGTATGTACGAGTGTGCAGTTCATTGATGTCACTGGATTGAGTTACTCGGGAAGCAGCAACGGTAATCGGTTTTGGATTTCTGTACAATGGGTTGCTTATTTGCGGGCGCGAACTGATTCAGTGAGGCTATGTGGGTGGTGAAGGCAAGTATCTGTGTGGAATGGTAGAGTATGTACAGCACAGTGCGATTGTGGTTGGTATGACTCGTCACCGGTTGTGATCTATCACTAAACCGGCTTTGATTTAGTATACTTGTGCAGATAAAATAATAAAAGACTTTTTTACAACCTAGTAGTATGTTTAGAATTGTACCCATTGTAATTGCGTGAAGGGTGCATACTATTCGAAGCTATGTCACTGTACCGACGCGCTAAGCGTGCCGTGTAACTGAACCCTCCGGGACACGTTCTATTCCCACCCATACTGCTAGTGGCGCCACCGAGGGGCCAAGCACGCAAGTCTCGTGTGGCACAGAGTTCACAGAGGCAGTGCCTTGGTGAGCCTTGACCTGACCGTGAATCCCAGAGGTCGGCAGTTTGCAGGACCGCGAGGAAGCAGCAACATCGACTTGAGCCAGTGCCGGAGGCCACAGTGGGTGGTGGTTGACAAGATGTGTGGCAGCGCCAGGGCCTTGTGTGGTGCGCTGGCAACACTTGTTTTGTGCTGGTGTGTTGGGACCCAGGAGTCGCTAGGGAAAACAGTCTCCAGTAAAAGCGGGAATCAGCAGTAAGCAGAGGATGTGAACTCGTCGTCTTATGCCAGCGCCAGGGGCTGCTATGGGCAGTGGCAGACAAGTTATATGGTGGCACTGGGACTTTGTTGCCACATAAGCCTGTGGTGTGAAGTATCGATATCACACCACGGGCGTCTCAAGGTTGGCAAGAGCAAAGCAAATTTCTGTCAGACGCCAACAGCAGTTTTGCAGGACGCGGCAGACTCAATGGTGCACACCCACTGAGCCACACCTCCAGCGGGTCCGTACTACGAGCGCCCTCTGCTGCTGCAATAAAGGACGGCCGGCGGCAGCCACACTTCCCCTTGCACTCGGAGCCACTTCGCTATGTGATGCTACTCAGTCACCACCTTGTCACAGCTCTGACACATTGTTCGAGCTTTAGTTCAGAAAGCCTCATCCTTGTTGCTGTTGTATTAGCTGGACTCTATTTCTTTTTGCATAATTTGTAATGAGTGTTCATACACGTGGAGAAAGCTACCACTTAACTAAAGCTGTATTTGCTTGTTCACTCATCATTTCTGCCCCTTTCTGCTCCTGACCAGCTTCCCTACAATGACAGTTGCTGCATATCTCTGCAGCCCACCTCTCCTTACCATCGTGTACGAAGCAGTACACAACACAGCCAGCTTGTCTTTACATCAGTGTGGCTGGCTTAGGAGCTGAATACCCTCATCCTACGACGGTGCACAATGGATGGAGCTCGTGAATGGCGACTAAGCAAGACAAACCCTGGAGAGGAGAGTGCCTCGGAACCGTGAGCAGGGTGAAGACAGCAGCTGTGCACTGTAGCACAGAGCGTGGACAGGTGTAATACGGACACTGTGGAACTGCGGTAGTGGACAGTGTTCTTGTCAGTGTTCAGGAAAAGACGGCAGTCCATAGTCGACGAGGAGGAATGGTGACAATGTTGGTTACAGCAAGACAATGCAGGGCACAGAGTGATGCGTGCTTTGTGGGGCATATTTGCTATTGGAAAGCAGTGGTAGTTGTCAATGTTTGGCTCACTAGATCACAGTGTGGCGATGTGCACTGGGATAAGTGACGTCAACTTGCTTCACTTTATTTATGTATAAAAGTTCGGCGAGATCGTGAGGTAGCTGACTGTGCCACAGCTATTGTCAAGTGTTCTGCACGGCACGGCCATGGTGGCACAGAATGTAACATTTTTGAGTGTGAAATTGTAATACATCTAGTTCAGTATAATACTATTGCTAGTAACGGAACTCACACATTTTCAAATAACAATTTTGTAAGGGTTATACTGGTATTAATATGTCACTAAATGATACAAAAATCTGTTGGGTTATTCATAAAACTGTGGAAGATAGAAACTATTTATTAATTGGCATAATAGTGGATATAATTTATTAGAACACATTTGGCAGCACCGTACAGAATATTATACTAATCGTCATTCAATCGAAACTCCAGACTTGAGTACAGTACAGTTTTTTACGCGCAAGCAGATGTACTAGAGGCGCATTGACTTTTATGACTTACAAATTGACAAATTTTTCTTATGTACATGGAATGAACGACAATGACGACTTTATGTGAAGCAACAGTACTCACTGGTAGCGATCTATCCACAATAGGATAAAGCACAGTGGGACCACTATGACTTTTAATAAGTCATTGTGCCTTTTGCTTACCTGCATTTTCTATTATTGTCTCTTTTGCTTATCTGCATTTTCTTGTGGTCGATATGGTAACTGTAGTTCTATGCGGTTGTTCTGTCTGTAGGGGCCAGGTATTGGTAGTAGCATATTATAGATAATTACAGTGAGTCAGAGGCTTGTTTTAATGTGATAAATAAAAAGCCCTTTTCTGTTTTTATTCTACAGCATTAATGTACTATGTTAACCGGATTTCGGCTTACAAGGCCATTATCAGACATTTATTGACTACTGTCGCCATTTATTTAATGCAAACTATTATATAAATACAGTTTTTGAGTATAGAGTTAATGCTTTTCCTGTTTATTCCCTTTATATTTATTTATTCTTCCACTTTTTACATTGCATTACCACCACACTGTTAAAGGTGTCATTTACAGTGTGTCTGTGCTTCAATCTACAAACATTGTAACTTCTTTGGCGAAAATAGTCAGTAAATGTCTGGTGGTAGCCCGGTAAGCCGAAAACCGGTTAACACAATCAATTAATAATGTAGAGAAAAAGCAAACTAGGGCTTTTCATTTTTTACAATCTTGTTATACCAAGAACCGACGGAAGGTGCACTTAACATGTTAGTTTGTTCTTTGTCTGCTTGTAAAATTAATCAGGGGCAGCAAGCTCTCAGTTGCACAACCTCAGCCCAAATCCACTCCTACCAATCTTGCACCGCATACGCTAAACAAGAAATTTTTATAATAACAATGAAAAAATGATATAGTGTCCTACGAGTCAGCCACCCACAACCAGGCTGTGGTCTTATACGAGTGCGCTGATATTGTGTAGCCTGCCCTATACGGCGCCCGGAGATTATGACGACAGCCAGGTCTGGATGTGACGACATCTCAACAACGTTAGACTCCGAACCACTACATTCACTGCGACAATGGCAGGGTTTTCTCTCTAAACAGTAGCTTCCATTAGTCCGGTGGCTCTCGAGTTTGTAGGGTGGGGACAAGTGACATCATGTATTTATACAACTTCATTTAATAGAAGTACACAAAGTGGCCAAAAGTCATTGAAAAGGCATTGGATGTGATGTTTGATTATCCGCTCCTGAAGCCTATGCGATGCATTAGTCTCTCTACAGTCCTGGCAGAAAATGCGTCTTGACGCCTCGCATTCAAAACGCCGAAGATGTGACTTGCAGTCGACCGGCTCTGCAGAGTCTAAGTTAGGTCCGTTAATCAAACATTTTCGGTCGTCCTGTGTGGCGGTTTACACATGTGGAGACATTGTCTCTGCTATATCGAAGACCTTTCCTAGACTTGTTCCTTTAGGAAACCGAAATTCGTATATGATCTCTGGTATGCTATGTGCAAAGCCTCTTACACCAGTTGCCATCCCATGTTCAAAGTCGGTTAACTCTTTCACTACACAGTGAGTCTGTCACAATACGTTTACATGGGGGTCACAAAACCGGATTTCGTAAACCGATTTCCCAATACCGCTTCTGGTTGGTCATGTAAACATTCCAATGTCGAGTCTGGAATTGTGATTCTATCTGCCGCATTTCCACTTGCACAATCGATTTTCGCTCCAGCGTAAACGCACAACAGTTTTCTGAAAAGTTCCTGGGATGTCACGTTACATCTTGTTTTTTTTTTTAAAAAATCGTTTGACCTGGACGGAATGGGTTTTTATACAGTGAAGCAGAAGCAGAAATATTTTATTGAGCATGGAGTTGTCTAGGAAAGAACAGCCATTGTGCTGACTCAACCAGAAACCGCGACAGCTGATTTCCAGATGTCATTGTTTAAACGACTCACGGTCGGAGTAACCGATAGTTGACTGGTCTGGTGAAACCGCTTCAGGTCTGACGTGTAAACATGACAACTAAAAACAATTTCCGGAATTCGGTTTTCGTCTTCCGGGAGTTGTGTCCCATGTGAACGCAGTGTAACACATTGGCCAGATACTGTATCTCCACTCTCACCATACGCGGAGTCTAGTTACAATATTCACGCACAGCACATCTCCAGGTGGGGAGACCCTCCTCGAGACTTTTGGCCACTCAATTTAAAAACCTGGGAAATTTTCGTCATATTTTATTTAAGCGGTTGCAGCGTTCCAATACCTAAATGGCCACTCATTATTAAAAGAAGGGATGAATTGACAATTTTAATTTCTGTTGACGCCTCATAAGTGACGTTACATATAGTAATATATATGACATTTGCGAAGCGTTACTAGTCACAAATATCCGAATATTACTTGATCATACAGGGTGGTCAGAAACAGTATGAAACTCTTGTAAGGGAATAGCTGGGCATGTTATGCTGAGAAATATTAGTTAAGAAGAATGCAATGCATCGTGCCGTTTACGATTTAATTAGCATTGAAATTAGCCAGTGAAGTCGTTGTTCGCGCGAATTCAAACAGCCTGCCAGAAACAGTGTCGCCAAACGTGTTCTTGTTTTCGTTGCCTAACTTAAATTTATCACTTCCGGAAAGGCACGGTTTAACCGGTAATGAGTATTTGAGCAAGTGGTAACTCACGGACCCACAGATATCTGTGCATTACCACAACATACATAATTTTTTTCTCAACAATTGTTTCGCGCCGCAACCTACCGTGGAATACTCTTACAAGCTTTTCAGACTGATTCTGAATACCCTGTGTAAGTCAAATATTGTGTTTATTCAAAAATAGTGCCATTTGAACAGAATTTTGCTATGAAATGCCTTTACATGTGACTCATTGCTAATTTGGACGAAATATTGATGTACAAATATTGTTATGAAATTATGTGTTATTTAATAAATACAAAGTGGGGTAACTATTTTATGGACGTAACTTTCAAAGGAAAGAAAATGGTAGCCAATATTACAGAGAAATATTTCGTTTTCAATGATTTTTCTGTTCTTATGGAGCACAATTGGATGTTGCCTTTCCCACTCCTTCCTTCACTACGGTAACATTGTCGCAGCATATGAACGATCTGTGATACAAACTTGCAAAGAGTCTTTGTTGCATAACATACTTGATTCCAGCATTATGATAATCAACTTTATGACTCTTTATTCTTTCTTTCCTCCTGGTGTGGATGACATGTTTCTCTGATTTCCTAATACATCTAGTTCAGTATAATACTATTGCTAGTAACGGAACTTACACACTTTCAAATAACAATTCTGTAAGGATTATACTGGTACTAAAATGTCACTAAATGTTACAAAAATCTGATGGGTTGTTTATAAAACTGTGGAAGATAGAAACTATTTATTAATTGGCATAATAGTGGATATGATTTATTAGAACACATTTGGCAGCACCGTACAGAATATTATACTAATCGTCATTCAATCGAAATTCCATTCTTGAGTACATTACAGATTTTTAGGCGCAAGCAGATGTACTTAAAGGCGCATTGACATTTATGTTTCACAAATTGACAAATTTTCTTTATGTACATGGAATGAAATACAATGATGTCTTTATGTAAAGCAACAGTACTCACTGGTTGTGACCTATCCACAATGGAATAAAGCACATTGGTATCATTATGAACAATGAGTGACTCGATGATTAACATACTCATTCTATTTCATTAGGGTCACTGATCACTACGGCGTAAATAATGATTTTTGTGTGTAATCTTAACCTAAACTTATCGGCAGGTAGTTACACTGGACAGCTGTAATATGTTATGATGCTACTTTCTGCAGACAATATAATGAATAACTAGTACAAGTGACATTATTCATAGTTGCATAAAATTATTATACCATTTTAAATACGTTAAATGTTAATATGTACAAATCATGACACTTTTAAGAGCATGTTATTTATACCCTATAGTACATAATTACAATGGAAGATGATTATTGCACTGTATGCTGAAAAATACATTTTGACTGTACAAAAACCTAGTATACAACTATCGATCTCTACAAGGACATTTATAAGAACAGAAAGACAGAAGGGAGGTTAGCATTTCACGCCCCGTCGACAAAGTTCGACAACCTCGACCGTGAACGTTTCAAAGGAACTATTGAGGTTTTCGCCTTTTGAAATTTAAGAAAATTACGGAATGTTATACCTGGGCGGTTGGATGGGAATTTGAAACATCATTTTATCATTTGAAACATCATTTTAACATCACTCTGTCTGAAGTGCTTAAAAGTAACCTTAATAAGATACTTCGTGGACTGAAGATATTGATAATGGTGAACAATAATAATCTGTCGAGTTATGGAACCTCAAAGGTACGTTTCTCACCAAGCCTGTGGTTTCCTGATGCTTCAGACATTTCTTCTGAAAGACTATAAATGTATGCACAGTGCTTCGGTCGAAAGATGACACTTGGCGGTCGCTAGGGGCGCGCAGGTAGGGAATTCTGAGTGTAAGTAATACGTTACGAAACATTATACGCTGGGAGAGAACAAACGCACCGTGAACCTTCTGCTGTGAGCGACGGATTCCTGAGGCAGGAACAACGTATCACACGCGCATGCGCACACACACACACACACACATACACACACACACACACACACACATACACACACGTACGTAGATAGATACAGATACACATCCGTAGAGAGAGAGGAAGGCGATAGGAGGGGATTTTGTGGAATGAAACATAATGGCTAAGTACTATTCATTACAAAAAAACTGTATTTTCCCTACATAATCAACTGGGAAACAAACATTCTCCCATTTTTACTTATTTTCCCGAAGATTTCTGACTTACTCCCATCTCCTCCCTTTTCTTCAACCATTCATCATATTTCTTTCCTATTCCTGTCAATAACCTGTAGACTGGAAAAATGTTTCCACGCATATTCTCTATCAAACTTGCTATCTGTGTATCTACTCCGTCGTAAAAACACTGTCGCTAAATTTTCCGCAAGAAATCATGATTATTGTGAGTTCCTAGGCTTTCGCAGGCACATGAATTTCTATAAAATTCTTCTATCTCGTAGTGCATGCCATGTTGTATATTGATGTACAAACGTTTCGCTGTATTACCAGTGTTACAAACTGTACCATATTCCTGTTAGTATTACACACCCTGATGAAGACCACTTGCAAAAGACTCCTCAACGTTGCTACATAATTTGACAACATGTCGAGACCTACAAACCGAAAATCTTTCATGCAAATTACTGGAAATTAGATTTATTTTCTCTTTCTTAGTATACTGCAAGCCTTCCGTTCACGACAGCTCTGTTGCTGTATCTGCTGAATGCCATATTGCTGGTAACAAACCGTTGAGAAAGTGATCTCACTCACCAGAAAGTTTCGTTATTCGATACGATGTGTTACATCCAAACATGCTTCTCTGCTGCCACATGCAGTAGTGCCTCTCCATTCTATCTGTCGTTTTATATATCTTTCTCGAAATTGTTCTCAGGCATTGAGAGTACATTTCTTCAAGTCAGGAGAATCAAAGAGTGATCCTTTACGGGGTACCGCTTCGTGACTTAGTGCTACTGTTCTTCATTTCATCCTTTTCGTTTTTTTTCTGTATATGGAGTCATAGACAAGGGCAAAGGGAACGGTCCAGTGCTCCAGTGAAAGACTTCAGTTCAGTACCTGATGAGTTTTCGTTCTTCACAATCTGTTATGCATCCTAAAGGAATGGAGCGTTGTATGTCATCACTTTATTTGGGTATGTGACAAGACCGGAAATATTACTATTTTTATCAAAAAATGTCGACGAGTTAACTCTCAACTTCTTTTTCAATCTATTTTATCATACGAATATTCATAATTATTACTAGAGTTCTTCCAGCAATTATAGACACACACACACACGGCCAAAGTGGGACTTGAACCCTATACCTGTACTGTCCGTGGCAGAGACTATAACTCTGAACCACGGAGGTCGTCTTGCAAGAATTACATAAGGTAACGACGATCAACAATATCTACGACACTGTATGACAGATGTGAGAACTGAGTCTTCTCTCAAAAGAAGAAGCAGGTACACAAGTACCTGAATCGAGATTCCTGGTGAAGTCCGAGGTTGCACTCCATTAGACAGAATATTGTATAAGAGCTAAATATCCATGCTGTATATGATAAATGAAATAGCGAAGACAGAAACGGAAAAATAAAATCAGATGGAAAGAATACATCGCAATCAATTTGTGAAATTAGTGGTGCTGTACCATCCAACATGTAAGAAGAATATAAAGAGGCCACGTGTAAGATGGACTGAACAGAAACTTCCATAACACACAGCAAAAAGACAGAGGCTCAGTCTTCGCTTGCTGTCGGACTATCTAGTGACAAGAATCTACTTCTGTTTTAACGAACAAATTTCAAACAATAAAATTCTGCCCAGCCTCAGGATTCGAAGCTGCCTATCTCCGGAAAGGCATATCACGTCACAAAATTTCAGCGACCTGAAAGTTGTGAGGGGGCAGGCTATGGGGTTCTTTGTTCTCTCTTCCAACAAGTAAATACATTATTAAGTAATGGTAATCACTGATAGTAAGGTGTTAAGACAAGTTGTGCCACCGCCGTCGGCGGCGTGGCTGTATACGCGTGGCAGCGACAGATATTGGCGTTCGTGTCCAGCCCTGGGCGAGCGCTTAACCGCCTCTAATTGTGGGCAACGAGGCAACCGCAATCCTGGCCCGCGGGCCTAGCGCCGCCTCCAGTTACACTCTGGGGATTGTTCTGCTCTCCGCCCAGGGGTGTCCATCCAGCTGGGCTCGTGGGTCTACTGGTCACGTGAACCGCCAGGTGACACAAGAAACATATCTTTGGAGGACAATGCCGTTTTTTTTTTTATTGTTACTAGGAGGTTCGGAAGGGTCGTTCACTCGACAACAAATAGTTATTGCTATACATGACCTTTGATTCATCATAAAATGAAATCGCAATTGCGAATAAGGACTACCATCAGCTGTAGAATGGAACGACGACAATGAAAACATGTGGCGGACCGGGACTCGAACCTGGATTTCCCTCTTAGCGCAAGCGGTCGCTTTACCATTGAGCTATCCGCTCACGTCTCCCGGCTAGACCCAAACTTCCGTATGTCGTCAACCATGCGTCTACGACCTGAACTCGTACATCCATTATGTATATTCCTGGACAGGTCAGACTCTGTACTTGGAAGTCACTTGCCCGGTATCGGCAGATGTCCATGCACGTCCAAAGGAACTTTGAATCGTAATCAGAACAACACAGGCTCTGCAACATCGTATATTTCACTTCAGCCACAGGAGCTTTAAACATAAACTGTTTTACTCTACTGCCAGTAAAAAAATCAAGGTTATGGTAAATGGTGCAGGGGAAAAGCGTCAAGCGTAAGATCAGGATACGACACACCTGAACAAATAAAATGTTTCAGATACTTGGACACTTTAACAAAGGAGATCCAAGTAATTGAAACTAGAATTATAGTGGGAAAGTAAGCTTCAACAGGAAGAAGCAGCTACAATGTGGAAAACTGAACTAACAACTGAGAAACAGACTGGCTACATGTATTGTGTGGAGTGTTGTTCTGTATGGCGCAGAAACGTGCACCTGTAGGAAGTAAGATGAAAAAAGATTGGTGGTGTTAGAGATGTGGATATGTGTCGGAAAACATAATTTGGACAGAAACAAGTAAGAATTGAGAAGTATTAGAAGGGTAGAGGGTAAAAAATACAAGCAAGATTTTAAAAAGTAAAAGAACAGGTTAGGAAACTGTCTAAGTGGTCAGCGCGCACTGACAGATGCTTTAGAATTGACAGAGAAAGGAAAACGAAAATCAAGGAGAAGGTAGCAGTTGTTGGATAAGGTGAAAGGGGAAAATTATTGTATGATGACAAACAGAATGGTAGAAAAGAGAGAAATATGGAGAGCCAATATTATGCAAAGACTTGTCTAACGACCAGAAATCTAAAAGTGTCCAGTCACCTTAGTATTTTATGTAACTATTATAACTGAATTCTTTGGAAAGACGCAGTAGTCAGCAGTCAGTCTTGCTCTTGATCTATTATAAAATTAAGTACTACATACGAGGATTTCTACAAATTCTTGGTTGTTGACTCTTGGAATACGTTAATCTATACTGAAAACAAATCTTAACCCTAATCAGTAAGTCTGTAGTGACCACGTTGATCAAGCAAAAGACCATAAAAATCTCCGATAATCTGTTTAATTATATGAGTCTAAATAACTGATTATTATCATTTTAACCTTACTGAAATCTCAAATATTGTAATATTGTAACCAGCATGATGTCCTCATCAAGTACTTTTTGAGTGTTAATTTTGCTGTCTGTAAATTTTTAGCGTAGACCCACTGCAGCAGCAGGTGAGGGGAAATAAGGGGCATAGTATGCGATGTGTGGTGGCTGTTATGATTGGTGGACCGAAGCGGAGTGCCTGTTTGCTGACGGATCAGCCTTTTCACCCTGGAACATGTAAGTTAAGAGACGAATAAGCTATACAATAAAAATAAGAACTCCTTGCTCTTCACGTAAAAACTTAACTTTCTGGAAAATTGTGATACAGCTAAGGAAACATTTTTTTCTATTTGCATATGAAATTTAGGAGTCTCGTTGACGCCGATATGGAGAATGATTTTTATCGTCCACGCATGAACTGTACAAAGATGAAATCTGAGTAATTTCATCGTTGTGTTTTTCTTTAAAAGTGGAAAATCTACTGCAGTGCTATTGGAGTCGGTGGAGGATCATAAAGTTACACTTCTTACATTATGACTCGAAAGTTTCCGCCAAAAACATCCTGCGGTAAGCTATAATCAAGGGAAGCGTTCCCACGGAGAAATCTCAGAGGCAGAAGAAAGGAATCAGTGCATGTGTAATAAATCGAATATTATCTGTAAGAACTCTAAAAATCTGGTATTGCAGTAGGACTCGTCAGATTTGTAGACCCTCGAAAACAAAAACTATAAGGACGTATGCAAAGCCCTTGTTTTTCGACATGTACTCTGAAGTGCAAAGAAGACTTATTCTTGGTAACATGTAACAACTATTGATACAAAAATGTGAAGAATAAGGAAACAAAATTAGTGTAAAAAGATAGCTAGTAGGTTACAATACGAGACTGACATAGAGATCAGTGAGAGAACTACAGCAACTGGAAGCAATTTCACACCACGCTGAATGAAGGTAGGATCCAGTTTAGGGTACTGAAGGGTGTTAGGATTAATAAAACCAGGAAGATATGTAAGATATGTTACCGTGAGGTAAGATTCTTTAGTAATGATGCAACACTTTAAGAAGTAACAAAAATGGTTTTCAATTTGTGACATGACAGTTATGTTTGTTACTGCCACAGACTTCCACTTTAATGCTTCTTCATTAATATGCTTCATACTGTACTCGATATGCGCACGTGTATATCTCGCTAGGTGGAAGTATAAAATCGTGTTCTCGTATCGCTTGTCAAACTTAGTTCGTTAGATGTTTAACGCAGATAGCGGTAACTTTATTGAATGTCATACCATCTACCAGTTAACTACACCTTTTAAGTGTCGATACTTCCATCCCTTCCCCATTTCACGCAAGAAAGACGATGTACACTGTTGCACTAGATCCAATTTACATATGCTCTTTATTCCAGAGAGTTTTTATAACACTCACGAAGGAAATTTTCTCTGGCAAGATGAGCAGAACACAAGCAGCAACTGAACCATACGATATGCGAAGTGAAGTGTCATTAAAATGTTGATGAGTCACAAAAATACTGCTGCTTTAAAGCGCAGGTCTGAAATTCGAACAAGATTCTGTCTATGAGTAAGAACGCAATATGTAGCTCTAAGCATGGAACACTTGCTATGTTTCAATTTGTTGAGTTGTATTGCAGCTAACATTGGCAAAAACGCTATGCCCTTAGGAGGGTGCAGGTTTTTTTTTTTTTTTTTTCTTGTAAAGTTCTCACGGGTTTGGCTCTCAAAAGATTAAGGATTCAAATACGTAAAGTGCTTCAAGCGGCATCTGGAACGCTGTAACATGATCGGTTGGGTAAATGAGAAGAGGAAATGCCTGATCAAGGGAGCTAC
This sequence comes from Schistocerca piceifrons, assembly GCF_021461385.2. Classification (NCBI taxonomy): domain Eukaryota; kingdom Metazoa; phylum Arthropoda; class Insecta; order Orthoptera; family Acrididae; genus Schistocerca; species Schistocerca piceifrons. The sequence goes on from NC_060139.1 coordinate 831,871,913, forward strand.
GTTGATGTAGGGGTCAGTAAGTAGGTTACAGGAGGAAGCGCTTGGAGAGGTAGTTGGCGCAGGATTTTCGGGAGGGGAGAACTTTACGTCTCTCTCTCCTCTCTCTTCTCTCTCTCTCTCTCTCTCTCTCTCTCTCTCTCTCTCTGTGTGTGTGTGTGTGTGTGTGTGTGTGTGTGTGTGTGGAGGGAAAGGCTTACAGTGTGTGTCCTCACTGGCACCTGACGCTGATTGTAGTGGGAGGGGGGTGGGACAGCTACATAGATAGACAGGAGACAGAAAAAAAGAGAGAACCTAACAGAAACAACCCTTCCCGCCTTCGCAGAAGACGACTGTTGTCCTTGTTCTATATGACTGTGCCCTTTGTGAGCCCCAATGAAACTACGTCTGTGCGATATAGCGAGTCAGGGGACTTGTAACGTACTTGGTGTTTGTCCTTTGACATCCGCGCGGTCTCCTGCAACCACGACGGACTATTACGAAACTGTTTTGTAAATAAATAACACGAAAAACAAAGACTATCGATATCGTGTCCTAACCTAAGCAGAATCGAAACTTACAGACTATACAAGAAGCAAGCTCCATGTACGACCCTACAACAAACCACACGTAAGTACAGACACAAATAACAGCGAATATTACTGACTGCCGGAAAAAAAATTAACACCGCAAATAGAAAGTGTATATATTTCGTATAGACAGCTAGAAGAACAGTGAGCGAAAATGCGAGTTAGTTTTTGCAATATATGACCCTAATATTTGACTCTCTAGACCTAAAACTTAAGTTAGTTCTCAGTAATAAATAGTAGACCAGAAGTTCTGATATGTATTAACTTTAAGAAATAGCGAATTTTATGACATGATTCACACATAAATATACAAATGAGCTAAATGACAAGGAGAATGTTACATATTTACATATTTAAAACATTTTTTTAATTGATGTACTCGTGTCTATTTTTCGCCATACACAAAAATACGCTATAGACATTGGTAAGCTCCTTCATTTGTAGAGTTCTAAGACGCGGGATGTACAAAATAATGCGCACGATCTCGAAATTCGTTAAGGCACCTTAATCCGGCTGCCCTCGTCCAGTTATTTCGCTCTTAAGCTTCAGCATCCATCGGTAGCGAATGAGGCAATTGTCTTTGTTATGCAAGTGCTATATTCCTAGAAAGAGGTTGCGAATGGTAAAATATAGACCTAAATCGTGTGAAACATACGAGGCGCCCAAGCTGACGAATAGTGTCTTTGTCATTGGGAACTTCGTTGCGGAAGAGATATCAATCGCCTGGACCGATGAGCTCGTTGCAAATATCGAACGGTTCAAATTTAGTATTCCCCTGTTTTTAAGTAGGCCTTCATAGTCATGCCCTTCCGTCAACGTACGAGCGCAATAACCATTCACTTAAGTCACACATAAAACAATCTACGTATATGTATAGATGTACGATAAGAATGTAAACTTTTCACGTCGGCAGTACTATTTCCAGATAAGTATAATACTGAACGTCACTCTTCCACTGTTCCTAAGTTATTTCAATGCTCGACATTGTCTCTGAGATTATATGACAATCATACAGGAAATTTAAGTCATATGAAAGCCGATAACTAAAGGAGGGATTAGTTCAGTTACGTTCATTTAATGATATGGCATCTATTTCATCTGGGAATTTAAAAAAAAAATCGCTGGTACAATCAGTACCAGTGTCAACATTAACTACTGAGACGGAAAACGCCTGAGCATGTTTACAGAGTACTGTTGCGAATTGTTTGTTTTGTTCTCGGAATGGGTGACTTGGTTACCTACTGGTACACAGTAATATATGGTATGTCAGTGCTTTACGTGAAATTGCTGCAGGGGGGATATGACCAGCGAAGCGAAGTGTGCACCTGAAAGAACAGCACTGCTGTCCGAAATCACATGAGGTACAATATGTCCAGCACGTCTGACGTCTGTTTTTAGTATTCTATGCAGTATCTTATCCAGAATCGGAAAAGTAAGTAAAAAGGAAAAAAAGTTTAGGTGACTGTTCTATGCCGACCAGCTGCACAACTGCTGCTTCATTCTCTACCCTAGAGCTACACTGGGCGTCGCAATCGATAGATATGTGGGTAGCAAATTGCTTTGTTTACACTTAAGGGTGGCTTTATAAATCGAAGAAGATATTTATTTTACGAGTAGCCTATTATTCTTCCTAAAGGGGCAACGTGATATCTGTATCGTTACCCGTGGAAAAATATTTGGTGGTACAGCGAAATCGAATCCGATTGTATATCTGGAAGTCCTTCGGGTTCATCGCTCAGCAGGAATTTCGTGTAGAGGATAATAATACGGGATGTTAAGGATTGCACTTTCATTTCTTTATTTTACAGGAGCGAAATAGTTGCTCCCATTAACCTACGAAATGCAAGACGGAACAGTAGAATCCAAGCTGCAGAAATGAAATTTCTAAGAGGAATTAAGGGCTGTGCAAGATAAGCTAGACTAAGAAACGTAAAAGCAGATAGCTTGGTACATGTGCTAGAAATGAGAAGAGCAAGTCTAATCGACAAAGCTGGCTAGAACATCTGCAAAGAGTGCCAGATTCAAGAGTACCAAAACAAGCCTTAAATTTCAGGCCATTAGGTACAAGATCCGTAGGGAAACCAAGAAAAAGATGGGTGTATACTTAGAAGACGGAAAGGCCATTGGCCTAGACTATGATGAAAAACAGTACAAGAGGGATGCAGCAGTGTTTTAGGTATCATTTTCGTCTTTTTGATCTTTACGTAGACAGCTGTTTGGTGTATTTTGTAGGTTCTAGATGCTTTGTCTTCTATTTTAGTTTGTTAACAGTGTGAAGACGACCGCTGACTGATCGAAAAAGTAAATAAAAGAGCACTGTGAAATGCATTGGTTACCGTAACGTAAAAAAATAAGAATATATACGTGTAGGAGACGGTACAGTGCTGCCTTCGTTGTCAGGCACACACTCTACCTCGTCAAGGGTTATTACCTGAACATTGGAAAAATATTCGAAATGTAGCGTCTTTGGAAACGAGCTATTTACAGAAGGCACAAAACTACGTCATCATACGTTGTCTCCAGGTACTCGATGGAATAAACGTTTTGACGTTCCTGGAAGGATGACGTGTTTTTCTTAAGGACCAGGAGCTCGACAGTTTCACATTTCGGTGAAATTAACAGCACTCGTTCGTTTCCGCTTCGCCCCTCAGAGCAGTTCCTGAAGTACACGTAATGCCACACGTTCGGGTAGCATCTGCGGTGGCGGCCATTGAGACGTCGCCGCTAGCAGACCCGCGCCGTCAGAGTTGGTCGGCGTCCTAGGACGGACCCGCACGGCCGAGCAACAGGCGAACGACGGCGGCGAGCGCCCCGACGGCTATCAGCGCGGGCGAGTGGGTGACGGCGGCGGCGGCGCCCGGGCAGGTGCTCTTCACCAGACCCATGTACAGCTCGCGGAAGCGTATCATGTTGTTGATGCTGTCGATGTCGTCGCCGGGCATGCGCTGCGCCCGCGACAGCACCAGCGTGTAGGGCGAGCGCTCCGGGTTGCGGTCGCAGAACGTCAGCACCATGTGGTCCTCCACGGCCTTCAGCACCAGCACCACACCGTCGAAGTGCTGGTAGTTCTCCCGCCGCGTCATCGACCCTGCCGAATGGAAACCATCAGGCATTATTACTAGACCGAATTTCCACTCTGGAGCGGATTTGAAGCTTCTTACAGGTTAAAACAATGTGCCGGTCTAGGACTCGAACCTGGGGCCTTTGCCTATCGCTGTCAACTGCTCTAGCGATTGAGCTACCCAGGAAGTTGTGTGACAAATTGGCGGAGGGAAAGCTGTCTGGGTCGGTCGCGAGTTGTGCTTGCATAGCTCAGTCGGTAGAGTACTTGCCCGCGAAAGGCAAACATCTCAATTTCGAGTCCGGTCCGACAAACAGTTTTAATCTGCCAAGAAGTTTCGATCAAGATTACTGTCTTCCACAAAGTACTGACGAGGCTAAGAAACTCTGTTGATCCATCGTTGATACGGGACAGCTGCCAGTCGGCATTTATCAAAGAAAAATCACCAAATAGCCGTATGTTTTCAGAAGCTGCTGTTTTACACTGAAGCGCCAAAGAAACTGGTATAGGTATGCGCATTCAAATAGAGAGATGTATTATATAAACAGGCATAATACGGCGCTACGGTCGCCAACGAGTATATAAGACAACAAGTGTCTGGCTCAGTTATCAGATCGGTTACTGCTGCTACAATGGCAGGTTATCAAGATTTAAGTGAGTTTGGACGTGATGTTATAGTAGCACACGAGCGATGGGACACGGCATCTCCGAGGTAGCGATGAAGTGGAGATTTTCCCGTACGACCATTTCACTAGTGACACGTGAATATCGGTAATCCGGCAAAACATAAAATCTTCGACGTCGCTGCAGCCGGGAAAAGATCCTGCAAGGACGGGACAAACGACGACTGAAGAGAATAGTTCAGCGTGACAGAAGTGAAACCCTCACGCAAATTGCTGCAGATTTCAGTGTTGGGTCATCAACTAGGGTCAGCGTGCGAACCATTCGACGTAACATCATCGATATGAGTTTTCGTAGCCGAACGCCCACTCGCGTAGCCGTGACGTCTGCATGACACAAAGCTTTACGCCTCGCCTGGGCCCGTCGAATCGACATTGGCCTGTTGATGACTGGAAACATGTTGCCTGGTTGGACGAGTCTCGTTTCAGATTGTATCGAGCAGATAGATATGTTCGCGTATGGAGACAACCTCACGAATCCATGGACCCTGGATGTAAGCAGCGGACTGTTCAAGCTGGTGGAGGCCCTATAATGGTGTGGGGCATATGCAGTTGGAATGATATGGGACCCCTGATACGTCAAGATACGACTCTGACATGTGACGCGTACGTAAGCATCCTGTCTGATCACCTGCAGGCATTCATGTCCATTGTGCATTCCGACGGACTTGGGAAATTCCAGCAGAACAATGCAACACCTCACACGTTCAGAATTACTACAGAGTGGCTCCAGGAACACTCTTCTGACTTTAAACACTTCCACTGGCCAAAAAACTCTCCAGAAATGAACATTATTGAATATTTCTGGGGTGCTTTGCAACGTACTGTTCTGAAGAGATCTCCACCCCTCGTACTCTAACGGATTTATGGATAGCCTTGCAGGATTCATGGATCAATTCCCTCCACCACTACTTCAGACATTACCCGGGTCCATGCCACGTCGTGCTGCTGCACCTGTCTGCTCACGGAGGCCCTATACCGTATTAGGTAGGTGCACCAGTTTCTTTGGCTCGTCAGTTTATTTAAACGACCAATTACGGCATCTCATTGATGCCATCTACAGGCCCTTAAGCTCTTCATGTACACAGAATCCGATTGACCTATGCATGCATAACCGGGGCCATAAATTCATGGATTCTCTGAGTTTTTGTGGAGTGTATACTTTGAAGATTTGAGCTGTTGTCAAGTCTTTGAAGTACAAACTCCACAAAAACTCACGGAATCCAGATATTGATGGCTCCGTTTATGCATACATCGATGTATCTGATTCTCAATACGTGACGTGCATGGGAGCCTGAAGATAGCATTAACGATATGCTGAAACTGGCAGTGTAAATAAAATAACAACTTCTGCAAACATACGGCTCTCTGGTCATATTTATTTGGTAAATGCTAAGAAGCTGCCAACTAAAGCCAAGCTACCACAAGGTATCTCCGCGTACATTTGACTGGCTCGAGAAATATTTGATTAATAGAACGCATAACTCTGTATTGGAGGACGGATGTTCCACAAAAACGAAAGTACACTGGGCGTGCCCAAATAAATTCTAATATTAATATCTTTATTTATATGCTGACATCGAATTTTGACCTGCTGCATTTTTATCTGATGGCACATGTACGAGGGCTGTTAGAAAAGTAAGGACCGATTGCGTGCGAAATGGAAACCTTAGTGAAAATTCGATGAAGCTTCGAACAGATGTATTGGGCATTGTCTCTAGTAAGCCCGTCGATCGCATCACGTCGCTCTTTTCAGTTCTGAGCACACAGTAAGCACGTAAAGATGCTTCCGCCATGTAAAAGCGCCTGGTGAGAGATTTCGCCCGGTGCCATGCATCCCACATAACGTAACAGTCATACGTTTCCTTCTTGAGGACAATTCTCGGCTGCACTCTGCAGGGGCAACGAAGATGCTCGTGCAGCGTTTTTGATGAGAAGTGTTTGATTACACACCATACAGCCCGTAATTGGCTCCCCCTGAGTTTCATCTTTGCTCACACGAACCGCTGGCTGTGAAGACAACATTTTGGCACAGCAACGAGCTGTAGAGCAGCGTAGATTGGTGGAAAGCACAAGCAGCTGCTAAGTATGTCGAGGATATTGGAAAGTTGGTACAACGCTACGACAAACGTCTAAATCAGAGCGGTACTACGTACGGAAGTACCTGGGAGGTGTAGCTAACTGTTGCAAATCAAACATTTTTTACTTTCAAAGTGATTTCCATTCCGCCACTGATCGGACCTTACCTGTTCCCTCTACAAGATAAGAACAACAATCGAACCATGTTATGTTGCTGTCCTAGTAAATTAAAATTTCGTTTCTTATGGTAATATATCATTGTGTTAGTATGTTATAAGTAGTGTTGCGCTCTATCAAAACTACAGTGCAGTAGTTTTAGTACAGTACGTAAATGGCGTAGTGAATGGTAGGATTACCTGTAGTATTTGAAGCATCGGAAGGGAAGAATCATAAATGAATGTGTTAGAGAGGAACTTCTAGCCGACGGCTTTTACTTATCTATTTATTTATTTACTTGGTACGTAATTACAACAGCCATCTTTCAACGTTTGTCTATTATGCATTTTATGTCCTTGCAGAATATGAACTGCTTTAAAAAGTAATAAAAATTAGTTGATTACGTAACTTCAGCGCTTTAATGTAACAAAAGGAATTAATTTTGATGCAACCAGAGTCTACATGCACAAACGTAAAAAAATCTATAAAACTTGTAAGTAGGCTGTTTAGGTTTTTATGTTGGTAATGCCACGTAGCGCTCTGTATGAAAATCACTGACTGTGCTGTGTGCAGTCTGTGGCTGGTTTGCATTGTCGGAATTTTTGCTATTGTTGTGTTGGGCAGTTGGCTGTTAACAGCGTGTAGCGTTGCACAGTTGGAGGTGAGCTGCCAGCAGTGGTGGATGTGGGGAGAGAGATGGCAGAATTTTGAGAGCGGACGATCTGGACGTGTGTCCATCAGAGAGTGTAAATTTGTAGGACTGGATGTCATGAACTGATATATAATGAATTTTGAACACTCTTAAGGTAAATACATTGTTTGTTCTCTATCAAAATCTTTCATTTGCTAACTATGCCTATCAGTAGTTACTGCCTTCAGTAGTTTGAATCTTTTATTTAGCTGGCATTAGCAGCGCTCGCTGTATTGTAGTAGTTCGAGTAACGAAGATTTTTGTGTGGTGAGTGATTCATGAAAGGTATACGTTATTGTTAGTCAGGGCCATTCTTTTGTAGGGATGAATGAAAGTCAGATTCCGTTGCGCTAAAAATATTGTGGGTCAGTTTAGTGTTGATCAGAATAAGTAAAGATTGAAATGTCTGAGTACGTTCAGTTCTGCTCAGCTGTTTGAACATCAAATAACGTCTACATCTACATCTACATCCATACTCCGCAAGCCACCTGACGGTGTGTGGCGGACGGTACCCTGAGTACCTCTATCGGTTCTCCCTTCTATTCCAGTCTCGTATTGTTCGTGGAAAGAAGGATTGTCGGTATGCTTCTGTGTGGGCTCTAATCTCTCTGATTTTATCTTCATGGTCTCTTCGCGAGATATACGTAGGAGGGAGCAATATACTGCTTGACTCTTCGGTGAAGGTATGTTCTCGAAACCTTAACAAAAGCCCGTACCGAGCTACTGAGCGTCTCTCCTGCAGAGTCTTCCACTGTAGTTTATCTATCAACTCCGTAACGCTTTCGCGATTACTAAATGATCCTGTAACGAAGCGCTCTGCTCTCCGTTGGATCTTCTCTGTCTCGTCTATCAACCCTATCTGGTACGGATCCCACACTGCTGAGCAGTATTCAAGCAGTGGGCGAACAAGCGTACTGTAACCTACTTCCTTGGTTTTCGGATTGCATTTCCTTAGGATTCTTCCAATGAATCTCAGTCTGGCATCTGCTTTACCGAGATCAACTTTATATGATCATTCAATTTAAATCACTCCTAATACCTACTCCCAGATAATTTATGGAATTTACTGCTTCCAGTTGCTGACCTGCTATTTTGTAGCTAAATGTATTCGCAGCACATTAGACTTGTCTACATTGAGCTTCAATTGCCATTCCCTGCACCATGCGTCAATTCGCTGCAGATCCTCCTGCATTTCAGTACAGTTTTCCATTGTTACAACATCTCGATACACCACAGCATCATCTGCAAAAATCATCAGTGAACTTCCGATGTCATCCACAAGGTCATTAATGTATATTGTGAATAGCAACGGTCCTATGACACTCCCCTGCGGCACACCTGAAATCACTCGTACTTCGGAAGACTTCTCTCCATTGAGAATGACATGCTGCGTTCTGTGATCTAGGAACTCCTCAATCCAATCACACAATTGGTCTGATAGTCCATATGCTCTTACTTTGTTCATTAAACGACTGTGGGGAACTGTATCGAACGCCTTGCGGAAGTCAAGAAACACGGCATCTACCTGTGAACCCGTGTCTATGGCCCTCTGAGTCTCGTGGACGAATAGCGCGAGCTGGGTTTCACACGACCGTCTTTTTCGAAACCCATGGTGATTCCTACAGAGTAGATTTCTAGTCTCCAGAAAAGTCATTATACTCGAACATAATACGTGTTCCAAAATTCTACAACTGATCGACGTTAGAGATATAGGTCTATAGTTCTGCACATCTGTTCGACGTCCCTTCTTGAAAACGGGGATGACCTGTGCCTTTTTCCAATCCTTTGGAACGCTACGCTCTTCTAGAGACCTACGGTACACCGCTGCAAGAAGGGGGGTAAGTTCCTTCGCGTACTCTGTGTAAAATCGAACTGGTATCCCATCAGGTCCAGCGGCCTTTCCTCTTTTGAGCGATTTTAATTGTTTCTCTATCCCCCTGTCGTCTATTTCGATATCTACCATTTTGACATCTGTGCGACAATCTAGAGAAGGAACTACAGTGCAGTCTTCCTCTGCGAAACAGCTTTGGAAAAAGACATTTAGTATTTCGGCCTTTAGTCTGTCATCCTCTGTTTCAGTACCATTTTGGTCACAGAGTGTCTGGACATTTTGTTTTGATCCACCTACCGCTTTTATATAAGACCAAAATTTCATAGGATTTTCTGCCAAGTCAGTACATAGAACCTAACTTTCGAATTCATTGAACGCCTCTCGCATAGCCCTCCTCACATTACATTTCGCTTCGCGTAATTTTTGTTTGTCTGCAAGGCTTTGGCTATTGAAGTTCCCTTTGCTTCCGCAGCAGTTTTCTAACTCGGTTGTTGTACCACGGTGGTTCTTTTCCATCTCTTACGATCTTGCTTGGCACATACTCATCTAATGCATATTGTACGATGGTTTTGAACTTTGTCCACTGATCCTCAACACTATCTGTACTTGAGACAAAACTTTTGTGTTGAGCCGTCAGGTAAGAGGTTTATCAGCACAGTAATTCATTAATTTTTCTAAGCGGATGTTTCAAACTACTGCTGCTACTTTGCGCTCAATAGAATGTTCTTCATCATGATCGAAGGCAAGAATTTCCTGTTATTATTGACACGTGAGAAAGTTGTTTATGAATAAGAGTAGATAGATGTTTTGCAGAAGGTCGAAGAAGTATTGAAACAATGTTTGTAAAAATTTTGCTTTGCAGTTTTTTTAAATTTTGCCTTATTTTTATGAGGAAATCGCATAACTTTGTATTTTCATATTTTTACTACAACATCCCTCTGTTTCACTTTACAAGTCAATAGTTTTCGAATAAAACCTGAACTAAACATTGACATTCGCGAAGACTCCCGACACGTTGACGCTAATAGTAATAGGACTCCTCCTCCAGGTCACGCCATACTCGCCGGCGATGGTCATCCAGGGTAGTGCAGTGCCACGGTTCAGCGCTGAATACAATGCGACGCCGTGCATCAGCAGTCCATGCTTCCAGGACACGGCACCACGGCCGTTAGTATTGTGGTGTCAGCGGGAACCTAGGCATGGGGCTGTAGTTGCCCAGTCAGGCGGCTGCTAGTCTCTGAGCAATGATGCAGGGTGACATATGATCCACAGACATCACCACATAAGGTTTCTTGCCTGTTCCGACTCGCTTAGTGCCCTACAAGCACTTCACCAAATGTACTCATCCGTGACTCCTAACAGCGGCTCCAACCCCGTGGCAAGGAGGTGATCTTTTGCTGGGTACCTGGCCATATCGCGATACAAGGATATGACTTGGCCGACAAAGCAGCCAAGAAAGCTTGTCGGCATGGCGTTTGTTCCATCCCGTTGCATGCCATCATCTCATTTTCCGACAGACGCATCATGCGTCACTGGGAGACTGAATGGTTGCAGGTGACAGAAAAAATTTGCGGTCCCTCAAATCGACGACACAGGCAAGATGGACTTCACTTCAGCCTCACCGCTGGAAGGAGGTTCTGCTTAACAGTCTCTGCTTACCGGACATAGTCCTTTGACACGTGGCATCCTCCTCCGGCCGGAGGATCCACCACTCTGTGAGGTTTGTGGTGTGCCAGTTTCAGTTCCGCATACTGTGGCAACGTATGTCCTATATACCGATGTTAGGGCAGTTCTAAGTCTCGATGGAGATCTGCCCACCAACCTCGCCAATACTGATTCCAGTGCTACAAGAGTGGTGAAATTTTAAAAATTGTCAGACCTCATCCATAAACTGATGGGGAAGGCGGGAAGACTTTAATGCATTATCAACTGCTCCGCATGTGGGGACAGCCTTCGTCCCCACCCATGAGATTGGCATGCTGACTTTTCGTCAGGGAGCTCGTGAACATGATGTCGAGCGCCCTCCATCTCAAATCATGATCATCGTCATGATGACACTGACTGTTGCAGGGAATCCATTCTTGTTCTCAGACGGCAGGCGCAGACGTGAAATGGTTACGACGTGTTTGGCACACAACACGGCCATGTGTGAGTGGTCCAGCACCTTGACGACGGGCATGCCTGTCATTCCCATGCAGTCTAACATCGGACATCCGAATGCTCCACAAATCTGGATACTGAACGATTTGATCAGTCAGACAAATGGACACCCATAATAAGAATGGACACCCATAATAAGACTCCCTTCAAACTATGCCAAGTGCTGATAACCCTGTTTCACACTAGTATATGGCGTCTCCGTGTCTTTCACAATGACAACTCAAATAGCTAACGCTCTTCAGGTCCCTTATATGTCCTACCAGCCCTGGTAGCAACACTAAACACAAACACCACTAATGTACTCTGGTGGCCGTTCTGCTCCGATGGTGCTTGCATGTACGACGTTGGGTCAACAGCGGAACTATCTTCCGGGTGCTTCACTTTTTTGTCAAGCAGTGTAAACATAGTTAAATTGTCTAGGCTCATTTATGTATGTTTATAACAAAAAATGGTTCAAATGGCTATGAGCATTATGGGATCTGAGGTCATCAGTCCCCTAGAACTTAAAACTACTTAAACCGAACTAACATAACGACATCACACACATCCATGCCCGAGGCAGGATTCGAACCTGCGACCGTAGCGGTTTCGCAGTACCGGACTGAAGAGCTTATAATATTAGATAAATTCTTTAGCATCTATTTTCTAGCATTATTAGACAACATTTCTACGTTTCTGTGGCAACGTCTTCCTCAAGCGAGAGGCGTGAGAAGGTATGCAGATGTTTCTACTTCTCTCACTCAGTTCCAGTCCCTATCCTGGCGACATTCTCTTAGTCTCTCATAGAATCGGAATACGTTGTACTGTTGCACTGAACTGTGTGAGGACGTCTGATGAGGATGGTTACTGTACATTTGCTACAGAGCCAGGAATCTCCATCCACAACCTCTCATCTCGCAGTGTAACGCTTCATTACCAGTTCGCCCTTCATTACCAGTTCGCCCTAAGCTACAACCTATCCAGCCATGGCCTTCTGCTTCGCGACCACAATCCCCGAACTTCACTGTCGCCACCATCACGAGTCCATTTATGTTTTATACCTACGTTTAAGAGATCTGCATAGTCACTATCGTCGTTGGCTGTGTCGCATCCTTAGGTTAGCAAGTATTTTAATTTCTTGCACCGTCGGACGTCTCTGTACACGATGTATCATTTTGCTCGCGTTGCAATAATGTGTGCGTGCAGTTCCTTTTGCGAGTTAATACCTCCAAGATGCGTCAAAGATTCACACACCTCTCTAGATCATTGCTTCGTACTTCGACACTGGTCGGACAACACACATGCAGCGTTCAGTATCATGATGTGTGCTCCTGAAATGAAGAGTGACGTGCTCCAGAGTTCCAAACTCGCCATACAAAGAGCTGTCATCTTCGTCAAACATAAACCTGTATAAATGTGTGGGGTAGGGGCCACGCTTAGATGAGGTGAATGAGGAATCTGTGGGAATTGTTTCACTCTACTCCGTTTTGGCGGAGATGAATGGACCGTTTTGCCAATAATTGTATTTGTCCAGATACGATCTTATTCTTTGTTTCCTATTCCTGTTATTGTATCTCTCCATTATTGCTCACACGTTGTTCACGTTTCCCCATCGTAGCCAGTAAATGGCTCCATTCTTTCGAAGCTGCAAATCTATGGGGTATATCCCCACAGTTACTGTTATGGATTCTATTGGCACTATGAGTCGTGAAATTATTCCCCTCTGCATTCTGCTAGTGATTTTCACTAGTCCTCCTTGCCTCAATTTAAGCGCCTAAACGCTGGCTCCGAATGAAACTTCAGCTCTCTAGACAGCTTCATAATACCTTCTCACTGAGTCTGTTGGTATCCTGTACTGAATTACGACGATATCAACAGTCTTGTGCGTAGTTTTTGGTGTTTGTTCTGCTACTGCTTTCACGTGGTCTCTAAAAGTCAATCTTTCGTCTAGATGAAGACAGAGATAACGACAAACCTACTATATTTGGAGTGACATGTCGTTTTGTTCGTCGGATTTTGTCCAAACAACCTACACCTCAGGCGTATGTACCTTGTTTTATTTACTCCCAAATGTAGTATCTTTCGCGCGCACCAGGTCCGAAGCAGGACTAAACCGTCATTACATTCCTTTTCCATCTGTATTCTAATATGCCCTGAAACAATAAGCAGCTGGCCGTCTGCGTATGCCACAACTGCAGTAACTTCTTGACTTGCTTCCAAAAGATTGGCGCACAGTTGGGTCCCTGTGGTCATCCCTTAGCCATATCTCTTCATACTTCTGGCTGGGTCGACCATTCCACCACTCGATTTTTGCACTATTCTAACATGCCCAAATAGGGATATCTCGGTACTCTCAATTTCGTGAGCCCGGCGAAAAGGGAGGGCCACCGCAAATGATCGAAAGCACCCTGAACATCTATCGTCAGCATAATCGCGAGCCGTTCTAATGCTCTATTTATTCTATCATCGACAGATCTTCCCTTCCTAAAGCTATATTGATTCTATTAGGAACACTGAGTTCTCACTGGATAAGCAGCCGCTCACGGAGAGTCTTTCTCTGACTTTTCCCAAAGTATTCATATAACATATCGGACGACAAAATTTCACCGAATTGGGTCTCAGTCTTCGCATTTTTTTTGAGTATTACTGTATCACCGGTCTTCCATCTGTCAGGCGCGTATTCCTGGACCAGACACTCATTTAAAAATGCTGTCATGTATAGGACTAAGCTAATAGCATTCCTAATACTTTCCATATACATCATTTACAAGTTCAGCAGCACTATAAGAATAATAGTGTGTTTCCGGATCTTCAACCGAGCTGTTGTTTCCATTCTGTGCAGAATCTTACGACAAACGATTCATCTTCCTCAGGAGCTGCGAGTTGTGCTATTCGGGTACTCGCTGTCACCGGGCATTTCTCAGAATACAATCATGAGATGAAATACGATAAGAGTAGTATCGTGGTGTAAGCGCTAACTTTAAAGGCGGTATGATTAAGGAGTCTATCTATAGTGAGGTGACAGTAGTCATAAGATAGCGATACGCACATATACAGATGGCGGTAGTATCGCGTATACAAAGTGTAAAAGAGCAGTGCATTGGCGAGACTGTCATTTGTACTCAGGTGAGTCACGTGAGAAGATTTTAGACTTGATTATGGTCGCACGACGAAAATTAACAGACTTTGAGAGCGACGTGGTAATTGGAGCTAGATGCACTGCGTATTCCATTTCGGAAATCGTTAGAGATTTCGATATTCCGCGGTCCACAATGTCAAGAGTGTGCCGAGAATGCCAAATTTCAGACATTACCTTATACCATGGACAATGCAGTGGCCGACGGCCTTCATTTAACAACCGAGAGCAGCGATGTTTGTGTTAGAGTTATCAGTGCTAACAGACAAGTAACACTGCGTGAAATAACTGCAGAAATCAGTGTGGGACGTACGACGAACGTATCCGTTAGGACAGCGCGGCTCAATTTGGCTTTAGTGGGCTATGGCAACAGACGACCGACGCGAGATGCTTTGCTAACTGCATGACATCGCCTCCAGTGCCTCTCTGGGGGCTCGTAACCATATCAGTTTGACCCTAGACGCAAATGGAAAATCATGGCCTGGTCAGGTGATTCCAGATTTCAGTTGTTAAGAGGTGATGCCAGGGTTCGAGTATGGTGCAGACCCCACGACGCCATGGGCCCAAGCTGTCAACAAGGCTCTGTGCAAGCTGGTGATGGCTCCATAATGGTGTGGGCTGTGTTTCTATGGAACTGAGTGGCTCCTCTGGGCAAACTGAACCGATCATAGACTAAAAATGGTTATGTTCGGCGACTTGGAGACCATTTGCAGCCATTCATGGGAGTTCGTGTTGTGGATGATAATTCGCCATGTCACTGGGCCACAACTGTTGCAATTGGTGTGAAGGACAATGTGGACAGTTCGAGCGAATGATTTGGCCACCCGGATCGCCCGACATGAATCCCATTGAACATTTATGGGACATAATCGAGAGATGAGTTCGTGCACAAAATCCTGCACCGGTAACACTTTCGCAGGCAGCATGGCTCAACATTTCTCCCAGGGACCTCCAACGACTGGACTTGCTGAGACCATGCCACGTCGAGTTGCTGCACTACGCCGAGCAAAAGGAGGTCCGACAAGATATTAGAAGGTATCCCAAGACTTTTGAAGCTTTAGTGTAAGAAAAGAATTACGAAAATTTAATGAACTGGGACGGGGGTTTCAATTTAAACAATGCTTGAGGTCAAGCACTCAGTTTATTAACATATCGCCGGCCCTCACATCCACGAGAGCTGGGAAAATTTGAGACAATATGCGTTTTACATTGTTCCTCTGAAAAACGAAGAATATCAAAGGGCGCAGTGGGGTTCGGGAGTCAAACTACACTGTAACTAGCGCGGAGACAAATTGTTCAGACAGGATTCGAGGTAGCGAGTACACGCCGGAGCACAACTTGCGGCATCTGAAGAAGAATGTGTGGAAAGTCGAAATTCTGTGCATAAAGCAGAAATAACGAATCGACTGAACACGCAGAAGCACAACACTAATAAACGATGCCGAGAAAATTTGAGGGATCACAGCACTATACGACTGTTCACTGTCTATGCTGTTGTGTACAGGAAAATATCATCGCTGAACGATCGTAACGAATTGCCGAAAGACTTGGAAAAAATGGCAGCTCTCTTTCAAAGTGCATAAATGTAAGATAAAGTCTACAAGGAGGAGAAAGAACCCGATAGTATGCTGTTATAAGACTAGTCGTTAACGTGTAGAGCACTTGAAATCCTGTAAATTGGAAACCGTTCATTAGAAAGCGTCTGCAGTATCGTTATCTTTACGTGAGCTATAGTTCGCCGAATTTTCCTCTGTAAAGGGGCATTTAAAAACGCGTGGAAATTTAAAGCAAGTGAATGGAGATGAGTAACTCCAAAAGAAATACTACGGCATGTTTTCAGAAATCATACTTTCATTCTACATCTTTGATATTCACAGGGGTCATAGAAGCATCATTCTCGCTCGTAATGAAATTTAATTCGACCTATTTCCGCGAGTCGCTCTGTCGTAGCACTTCATTAAGATGGCTGGAGCAATTGATGTCCGTCTGGAGCAACGTGCCGTAATAGAGTTCTTGGGCTGTGAGGACGAGACAGTGATAAAGATTGCAAGCGACTGAAAAGGGTGTATGGGGGTGGCGTTGTTGATCGCAGTACAGTTAGTCGTTGAACAAGTTGATTATCTGGTTGAAGTGAGCACGCCGATACTAGGGACCTCCCACGCAGTGGCAAAACGAGCACTACACAGACTCCCAGGAATGTACAGCTTACTGAGAATATTATTTTGGTTGACAAACTTATATCCGTGAACTACTGCCAATCCGAGTAATAGAAGAAAGAATGTGTAGGCTGCTGAGATGTGAAAAAGTTCACTCCAGTTGGGTTCCAGGTGCTGAAGGATGCCCACAGAGAATCACTAAGTCAGTGTGTAGCGAAATTTTGGTAAAGTACGAGAATTAAGAAGATGACTTCCTCGCAAGAATTATGACAAGAGGTGAAATATGTTGCATCACTTTGAACTGCAGATGAAAGGGCAATCGGCGTAATGGCTTAATGCAATCTTTACGAAGAAGAAGAAGAAGAAATTCAAAAGCGCACGCCGGCCGCGGTGGCCTCGCGGTTCTAGGCGCGCAGTCCGGAACCGTGCGACTGCTACGGTCGCAGGTTCGAATCCTGCCTCGGGCATGGATGTGTGTGATGTCCTTAGGTTAGTTCGGTTTAAGTAGTTCTAAGTTCTAGGGGACTGATGACCACAGCAGTTGAGTCCCTTAGTGCTCAGAGCCATTTGAACCAAAAGCGCACTTTCTGCAGGAGAAGTGATGGCTGCTGTGTTTTTTGATTCAGGACGATTTTGTGGACATAGCATGCCAAACGGAACCACTATCAGTTCTGACACGTATGTGGCAACTCATAAAAAACTTCATACTCGAATATGTCACGTTCGGCAACGACGGCAAAAAAAATAAAAAAAATACGATGTTCTGCTGGTGCACCATAACACCTGGCCACATATCAGTGAGAAAACTACCCTCGAGATCATAAAGCCTTGGAGGACAACCCGAAACACCCAGCCTACGGCCCTACAGGTCTTAGTTCCACGGTGGCGCGAGGCAGTTGAAAGCATCGGAGATTATGGGGAAAAACGACATTTTGCCATTCAAGAATGTATCAACGTATTGTAATATCAAACATACGGGAAATAAACTGGATGTTAAAAACGAGATTGTATATTTATTATACGAATGGAAAAACTGGTAGAAGCCGACCTCGGGGAAGATCAGTTTGGATTCCGTAGAAATGTTGGGACACGTGAGGCAATACTGACCCTACGACTTATCTTAGAAGAAAGATTAAGGAAAGGCAAACCTACGTTTCTAGCATTTGTAGACTTAGATCAACCTTTTGACAATGTTGACTGGAATTCTCTCTTTCAAATTCTGAATGTGGCAGGGATAAAATACAGGGAGCGAAAGGCTACTTACAATTTGTTCAGAAACCAGATGGTAGTTATAAGAGTCGAGGGACATGAAAGGGAAGCAGTGGTTGGGAAGGGAGTGAGACAGGGTTGTAGCCTCTCCCTGGTGCTATTCAATCTGTATATTGAGCAAGCAGTAAAGGAAACAGAAGAAAAATTCGGAGTAGGTATTAAAATCCATGGAGAAGAAATGAAAACTTTGAGGTTCGCCGATGACGTTGTACTCTCAGAGACAGGAAAGGACTTGGAAGAGTAGATGAACGGAATGGACAGTGTCTTGAAAGGAGGATATAAGATGATCATCAACAAAAGCAAAACGAGGATAATGGAATGTAGCCGAATTAAGTAGGGTGATGCTGAGGAAATTAGATTAGGAAATGAGACAGTTAAAGTAGTAAAGGAGTTTTGCTATTTGGGGAGCAGAATAACTGATGATGGTCGAAGTAGGGAGGATATTAAATGTAGACTGGCAATGGCAAGGAAAGCACTACTGAAGAAGAGAAATTTTTAACATCGAGTATAGATTTAAGTGTCCGGAAGTCATTTCTGAAAATATTTGTATCGAGTGTAGCCATGCATGGAAGTGAAACATGGACGATAAATAGTTTGGACAAGAAGAGATGGTTCAAATGGCTCTGAGCACCATGGGACTCAACTGCTGTGGTCATAAGTCCCCTAGAACTTAGAACTACTTAAACCTAACTAAACTAAGGACATCACACACATCCATCCCCGAGGCAGGATTCGAACCTGCGACCGTAGCGGTCGTGCGGTTCCAGACTGTAGCGCCTTTAACCGCTCGGCCACTCCCGCCGGCGACAAGAAGAGAATAGAAGCTTTCGAAATGTGGTGCTACAGAAGAATGCTGAAGATTAGATGGGTAGATCACATAACTAATGAGGAGGTATTGAATAGAATTGGGGAGAAGAGGAGTTTGTGGCACAACTTGACTAGAAGAAGGGATCGGTTGGTAGGACATGTCCTGAGGCATCAAGGGATCACCAATTTAGTATTGGAGGACAGCGTGGAGGGTAAAAATCGTAGAGGGAGACCAAGAGATGAATACACTAAGCAGATTGAAAAGGATATAGGGTGCAGTAGGTACTGGGAGACGAAGGATAGAGTAGCTTGGAGAGATGCATCAAACCAGTCTCTGGACTAAAGACCACAACAACAACAACAACAACATTTATTATCGAGTGAAACTCGTAATATTATTGTAGGTCTGCAGTTGTGTGTTAGGTTCGGTTGTGTATTGGACAAAAAATGTGTAGGTAAAACCGAGACAAGTGAAGTGAGGGGTCGCGTGCCGCATGCTCACCCTCCTGTTTGCCGACGGACTGCCAGCGGCCGAGAGCCCTGCGCATGTCGGTGACGTTGAGGTTGTAGACGACAACATCCCTGCCCTCGGTCCACTTGAGCGTGAGCCAGCTGCCGGTGGAGTTCTGGCGGTGCAGGACCACGATGGGGCACTTGCGCTGCTCGATCATCGACATCTCCAGCACCTTAGGGTCGTGCTCCACGATCTCCACCACATACCACTGACCAGTCACCTGCGAGGCAGAAACCAGCAAACAGATTGTTAAGGCACGCAGCTCTTTGCCATTACTCAGTTCGAGTATAGTTATGTAAACTGACGGATGGCGTTCGATACAGTTACGCACGAGCTGCTGAATATATCAGGAAGTCTTAGGAAACGGGTAGCGTGAGTTGTAACCAAGGATCCTGAAGAAGGACTGTTGCTCTTGCGTACGGCAATATCAGACTAGCTTTGTGTTCGAAATGAGGTGTTCCTAGAAAGCAAAACGAAGTGTGTCATTCTTTACAGAGAAAAAATCTTCAGAGGAAAAAGTATCCTTAGGTGCACGCCAATGGAATATCATAAGAGCATTGCTTTTCAGTGTACACACAGGTCTCCAAACTTATGGACGAAAGTAACCTTCGCTTCATGTGTCACTGCCAAATAACATAACTTGGACCATACATAGAAAGAACTGCTGAAGAAGAGCACAGAAAGTAACAAACAGAAATGACGCTTGTAGACACATACCCGAAGGGAGTGTTATAGGACCATTACATTTCACAGTACGTTAAAATGATCTAGTAGATAAAGTCGGAAGCTCGATGAGGTTGTTTGCGAATGATACGGTTCTACACAGATAAGTCGCAACGCTACAAAACTACAGCGAAATGCAAGAAAACCTATAGACGGCAGACTCTTAGTGCACTAATTGGCAACTGACTCTCGACATCTTTTAAGCATAAAAATTCAGATTGCGTATATTTGTACCCGCAAAATTCAAAAAACAGTCCGTCGATTGCTTTGAAATTTTGACATAACGCCGCATGGGAGTCAGCTCGCTTTTAATTTATCTACTTTTTCAGCCTGCGTATATTTGTACCCGCAAAATTCAAAAAACAGTCCGTCGATTGCTTTGAAATTTTGACATAACGCCGCATGGGAATCAGCTCGCTTTTAATTTATCTACTTTTCAAATTTAACTAACATAAGTAACACACAAAGAAATTTGTAGTGTTCAAAGGGGTAAAAGCTCGTGACCGATTTGCTTTACAATTTAAACGAAACTCTATTAAACGATGAAGTGGATGTAGACTATACACTTTTAAACAATAATATACAGGTTATATATATATATATATATATATATATATATATATATATATATATATATATATATATATATATAGGGTGTTACAAAAAGGTACGGCCAAACTTTCAGGAAACATTCCTCACACACAAATAAAGAAAAGATGTTATGTGGACATGTGTCCGGAAACGCTTAATTTCCATGTTAGAGCTCATTTTAGTTTCGTTCTTCCACCTGCGCTCAGTGGAGCACGTTATCATGATTTCATACGGGATACTCTACCTGTGCTGCTAGAACATGTGCCTTTACAAGTACGACACAACATGTGGTTCATGCACGATGGAGCTCCTGCACATTTCAGTCGAAGTGTTCGTACGCTTGTCAGCAACAGATTCGGTGACCGATGAATTGGTAGAGGCGGACCAATTCCATGGCCTCCACGCTCTCCTGACCTCAACCCTCTTGACTTTCATTTATGGGGGCATTTGAAAGCTCTTGTCTACGCAACCCCGGTACCAAATGTAGAGACTCTTCGTGCTCGTATTGTGGACGGCTGTGATACAATACGCCATTCTCCAGGGCTGCATCAGCTCATCAGGGATTCCATGCGACGGAGGGTGGATGCATGTATCCTCGCTAACGGAGGACATTTTGAACATTTCCTGTAACAAAGTGTATGAAGTCACGCTGGTACGATTCACCATATATATATATATATATATATATATATATATATATATATATATATATATAGGGTGAGTCACGTAACATTACCGCTGGATATATTTCGTAAACCACATCAAATACTGACGAACCGATTCCACAGACCGAATGTGAGGAGAGGCGCTAGTGTAATTGTTTAATACAAACTATACAAAAATGAACGGAAGCATGTTTTTTAACACAAATCAACGTTTTTTTAAATGGAACCACGTTAGTTTTGTTAGCACATCTGAACATATAAACAAATACCTAATCAGTGCCGTTTGTTGCATTGTAAAATGTTAATTACATCCGGAGATATTGTAACCTAAAGTTGACGCTTGAAACCTCCGACGTTCAGTTGCGTGTTGTAACAAACACGGGCCACGGTCGGCGAGCAGCATCTGCAGGGACATGTTTACGATGACGACCGTGTTTACGAGTGTGGCTGTAGTGCACTGTTGTGGTTTGGTCTAGCTGTCGCAGTGTCCGCATGTAGCGCTTGCTGCTATTGTTATTCTGCATTCGTCTCCGCACGCAGACCAACTGTAGTACACCGTATTACCAGACGTCTGTGATACTGTAGTGTTGTAGGAACTGTGACCACGGTGTATTCGAACTCTGAAAAGGCGGAGATGATACTCATCTATGGTGAGTGTCGACGAAATGCAGCTGAAGCCTGCAGGGTGTATGCAGAACGGTACCCGGACAGAGAGCATCCAACGTGCCGCACATTGCAAAACATCTACCGCCAACTGTACGCAACAGGTATGGTCGTAGCACGCAAACGGGTCCGAAACAGGCCCGTCACAGGAGAAGCGGGTGCAGTTGGTGTGTTAGCTGCTGTTGCCATGAACACATCAGTACACGGGACACTGCGAGAGCCGGTGGACTGAGTCAAAATAGTGTCATGCGCATACTGCATCGTCACCGCTTTCACCCGTTTCATGTGTCGCTACATCAGCAATTACGTGGTAATGACTTTAATCATAGAGTGCAATTCTGTCAATGGGCATTAACAGAGATTGCGTTGCAGTTCTGCCTGTTCACCGATGAAGCGGGTTTCACAAACCACGGGGCAGTGAATTTACGGAACATGCATTACCGGTCCGTGGACAATCCTCGCTGGCTCAGACAGGTAGAGCGACAGCGACCGTGGACTGTAAATGTATGGTGTGGAATCATTGGCGACCACCTCGTTGGCCCTCACTTCATTGCAGGGGCCCAAACAGCTGCAACATACATCGCGTTTCTACAGAATGATCTGCCAACGTTGCTCGAAAATGTCCCACTGGAAACGCGTCGACGTATGTGGTATCAGCATGATGGTGCACCTGCACATGCTGCAATTAACACTAGGCTGACCCTTGACAGGATGTTCGACGGGCGTTTCATAGGACGTGGAGGACGCATAAATTGGCCAGCCCGTTCTCCTGATCTTACAGCTCTGGACTTCTTTCTGTGGGTACGTTAAAGGAGAATGTGTACCGTGATGTGCCTACAACCCCAGAGGATATGAAACAACGTATTGTGGCAGCCTGCGGCGACATTACACCAGATGTACTGCGGCGTGTACGACATTGATTACGCCAGAGATTGCAATTGTGTGCAGCAAATGATGGCCACCACATTGAACATCTATTGGCCTGACATGTCGGGACACACTCTATTCGACTCCGTAATTGAAAACGGAAACCACGTGTGTGCGTGTACCTCACCCCTCATGGTAATGTACATGTGCGTCAGTGAAAAAGACCAATAAAAAGGTGTTAACATGTGGACGTAATGTGCTGTTCCAGTCTCTTCTGTACCTAAGGTCCATCACCGTTCCCTTTGGATCCCTACGTAATTCGTTGCTCTCCGATGCACACGATCGAACAGCGGAGGAGTGGTACTCAAGCGTCAACTTTAGGTTACAATATCTCCGGATGTAATTAACATTTTACAATGCAACAAACGGCACTGATTACGTATTTGTTTATATGTTCAGATGCGCTAACAAAACTAACGGGGTTCCATTTAAAAAAACGTAGGTTTGTGTTAAAAAGCATACCTCCGTGCATTTTTGTATGGTTTGTATTAACCAATTACACTAGCCCCTCTCCTCACGTTCGGTCTGTGGAATCGATTCGTCAGTATTTGATGAGGTTTACGAAATATATCCAGCGGTAATGTTAGGTGACTCACCCTATATATATATATATATATATATACGCCAACGGAGTATCACAAGAGCATTGATTTTCAATGTACACACAGGTCTCCAAACTTAGGGACGAAAGCAACCTTCGCTTAATGTGTCACTGCCGAATAACGTAACTTGGACCATACATAGAAAGAACTACTGAAGCAGAGCACAGAAAGTAACAAACAGAAATGACACTTGTAGACACATACCCGAACGGAGCGTTATAGGACCATTACATTTCACAGTACGTTAAAATGATCTAGTAGATAAAGTCGGAAGCTCGGTGTTTCAAAGAGAATATACGTATTTTTATTAAGCTTTAAGATATACGAATATGAAACTTTACACACATATTTACAAACCTCTCAAGCTCAGATTACAGATGTTCAATATGTTCTCCATCAGCGACACGAACAATATCACAATGACACGCAAATTCCTCCCATACTCGGGCAAGCACGTCCTTCGTCACTGATGTTATGGTAGTAGTACGGATCCGGTTCTTCAACTATTCCAGGTTCTTTGGGACTGGTGGTACGTAAACCTTGTCTTTAACGAAACCCCACAGCAAGAAGTCAGAAGCTGTCAAATCCGGTGACCGTGGAGCCCAGCTGAGGCATGCTAAGTCGCCAGCCCCCTGACGACCAATCCAACGGTTCGGTAGGGTTTCATTCAGATATTCACGCACTAGACGACTCCAGTGAGGGGTGCCCCGTCTTGTTGAAAAATGAAGTTGCCTTCGTGCAGCCTCGGAAACAACCAGTTTTGTAATCTAGCGAGATACTGCTGACTATTAACCGTGTTTCCATCAAACAATAATGGGCCGTAAAACAGATGATCAGGATATCCCACAAAAGACATCAACTTTGGGCGAATCTCGTACATGTTCAATGGCTGCATGTGGGTTCTGTAGGCCACAAATTTGAACATTGTGTTTGTTTACCTGACCACTAACATGGAAAGTTGCTTCATCACTGAACACGATGCGTTGTGCGAAAGTGTCATCGTTGTCAATAGCATCAAGAATCTCGTCACAAAACGCCACACGTTTGCGTTCATCAGGACGCACAGCTTGTAACAGCTGTAACTTGCACGGCTTCATGACCAACCGACGTCTCAAAACACGCCAAATTGTTGTTGTAGGCAGTTGCTGCCAGTGCCACCATGCGACGACCGCAGTTCAAATGCACCACATGGTCATACCCCGAGGCGATTTAAACCTGCAAACCACCCACCAGAACGTTGTTTCACCATGTACCAACATTATCCTTAATTTATGAGCACGAGTGTTCAAATAGTTCAAATGGCTCTGAGCACTATGGGACTTAACATCTGAGGTCATCAGTCCCCTAGAACTTAGAACTAATTAAACCTAACTAACCTAAGGACATCACACACATCCATGCCCGAGGCAGGATTCGAACCTGTGACCGTAGGGGTTGCGCGGTTCCAGACTGTAGCGCCTAGAACGGCTCGGCCACCCCGGCCGGCTAGTTTTGTGTAGTGCCACGTTGTGTGGAACCTCATTCTGCAATTCTCGAGGAAACCGACTTTGAAATTTTCCGACCGTCTTTAATATGCTACAGTGAGGTCGATTTTTCCCCATAGGCTGTGGTCCTGTGTGGTAGAATGCTCGCCTGCCACTTAGGGGTTTTAGGTTTGACTCTCGGCTGATGCAAATTTTTAAAAAGAGGTGCCTGCCCTACTAACATTTCTGTGAATTTTAAAAGTCGTAAAGGCGGAAAAAAACGCTCGATACTGGTAATTGCTGGTTCGAATGTCGTTTCGGTCGTTTTTTCGTTTTCTTTTTAAGTTCCGTATCTCAATCGGTAAAAATGAAACCGTTATAGGATCACTGTTAAGACCCCTTTTCCTCAAGAACTGTTAGATGTATCTAACTGAAACTTATATCACACATTAAGGTCGACGGCGTCTTGGCGGTATAGAAATTTTAAGCTCTAAGACACTGCAATAATATCTTACCTCTTGTGTGACAGTCTTGTGGCGCCATTTTTCAACAGGACGTTACTCATCCACGCATTTCAGTTGTCTTTATCAACTGCATGCACGATGTTGACCTCCTCTCGTGTCCAGCGAGGTTACCAGATCTGACACCAATGAAATGTGTGGTGCCAGATAGGATGTCAACTCCATACCAGTGCCAGTACGAGGTTATAAAGGACCAGTTACAACAGCTTGCCTCAGGAGAGGAGACAACGGATTTATGACACCCTACCCATCTGAGGCACTGTATACTTCCAGGCTAGAGAGAGTGGAACGTCATCTGACAAGTGGGTTCATTCTGCCAAATTCTTTGTAAATTTGACTCGAAATTGTAATCACCGAAATAACATCACATACCCTCTCAAGTTTCGTTTCGTTTCGTCCTCCCCTTCTTGGTGTTTTACAATGTGTGGCAGAATATGGTGGCAGGTAGGTTTGAGGACTACGTCTTGTCCCCCGAGTGCTTAATACCGACCTATCTCCGCGAGTTGGGGGGCAGCATTTCAGTGGCTATGAATCTGGATGGCTCCCCAACGTACTCAGTGTCTCTTGGAGCCCATGCTACTGGCCTCCTCCACTACTGTCTGAGCAGAACGGGCAACTAAGCAGATGCTCGTAATTCAGGTGGTACTGAGTAGATTGCAAACAACTTTAAGATGGAAAGGTGTGGCAGAGATGAGCTAGTGAGAGAGACAGAAAGAGCAAGCACCAGGTGCGCCGTGTGTTCACCTTGTTGAGGTCGAGCTGACTCTGGGCGTGCGTGTCCTGGCACCTGCGCGCCGCGTAGACGCCGCAACCGGCGGTGAGCAGCACCAGCAGCAGGGGCAGCAGCGGGGGCCTCGCCATGGCCTTCGGGGAAGGCGGCGCCTCTGACTGTGGGCTCTGGGGGTCTCTCTGGATACCAACTGGATGTACCAGCTGCTGGAGTCCTCTGTACACAACTGCAACAGCACGTGCACACATGGTTTTCAGACGTTTTTACATCTGTCAGACACTATGAGGGCAGTCAACGGAATCTGTTCAAAGAATTATTGGGCTATGCCTCTGTCTATAGGTAGAATTCTTCAATGTATTACAACTACAAACATAATTAATAATGAAACTTCCTGGTAGATTAAAACTGTCTGCCGGACCGAGACTCGAACTCGGGACTTTTGCCTTTTGCGGGCAAATGTTCTACCGTCTGGGCTACTCAAGCACGGCTCACGACCCGTCCTCACAGTTTTAACTCCGCCAGTACCTCGTCTCCTACCTTCCAAACTTCACAGAAGCTCTCCTGAAGACCTTGCAGAACTAGCACTCCTGGAAGAAAGGATATTGCGGAGACATGGCTTAGCCGCAGCGTGGGGGATACCTCCTGGTAAACCTTTCAGGATGTGATGTCGTGGCCCAAGAAACTTTTCTGTTCCTGACGTTTCGTCCAGGACTGCGATGGACATCCTCAGAGGCGTTTCTCCACCGACTCTTGCTGACAAACCGGTAGGACGTCCGACAGTGACATAAATACTGTAGGAAATGGGGTGTGGTCAAAGTAACACATGATGAGCATAGATAATCCTTGTCAGAGATAAAACTTAACTATCGATTTCGTCTTGTCAAAGATAAAACTCTGCAGAGTTACTGTCCATATGTTGCTAAGTTTTATTGCCTCCTCTTTCCTATTAAAATTATGGTTCAAATGGCTCTGAGCACTATGGGACTTAACATCTGAGGTCATCAGTCCCCTAGAACATAGAACTACTTAAACCTAACCCATCTAAGGACATCACACACACCTATGCCCGAGGCAGGGTTCGAATCTGCGACCGTAGCGGTCGCGCGGTTCGAGACTGTAGCGCCTAGAACCGCTCGGCCTCCCTGGCCGGCTATTAAAATTATGCTGATGCTTAAAAATTTCAATGGCTTCTCTACATAGTCGTGGATAACGTCAAATTATTATATGTAGTGACATACGGACAGTAGCTCTGCAGAGTCGCAAGACAATTTTATCTTTGACAAAACGACAATCGATAGTTAAATTTTATCTCTGACAAGGATTATCTCTGCTCGTCATGTGTTACTTTGACCACACCTACTTTCCTACAGTATATATGTCGCTGTCGGATGTCTGACTGGTTAGTCGGCAAGACTCAGCAGAGGAACGCCTCTGAGGATGTCCAGCGCAGTCCTGGACGAAACGTCAGGAACAGAAGAGTTTCTTGGATCACGACCTCACATCCCAAAAGGTTTACCATCAGCTTATGTCAGCCGGTCTATGATCAGTCTGGGAGACGTTTCCAGAATGAGATTTTCACTCTGCAGCGGAGTGTGCGCTGGTATGAAACTTCCTGGCGGATTAAAACTGTGCGCTGGACCGAGATTCGAACTCAGGCCCTCAATTAAAAGAGTACGGAGAATAACGGGCTTCTCGATTGTCAAGCTTCAGGAGACAAGTCAGGGGCTCCACACTGACGGTCGATGCGGGCATACAAATAATGAACCTCACAGTCACGGAGTCAGTGTTAAAAGGGGAATGAGAGTTTGTGAGGAAGTCACTTGGCAGATTTAGTAGCAACTATAAAAGAGGTGGTGTCTCTCTGCAGAGAAGTTTCCTACGGTTATGCCATGTTACACTTCCTACGCACTGTTGCCTATGTGAGTGTTCCTCGCATATAGGACATACAGTCGTGGACGTTTAAGTAATGCACTGTCGCAGTCATTTATTTTTCGAGCAGTTTATTTGTGTTGCATTCTCAGTTCTCTGGAAATGGAAAGACATTTACGCCCCATCAAGAGTAATAGACTGCTGGACAGACGCACTTCGTTTAACGATTGGTTACTCCTTTTGGCGAGTAATTATTTTGGGAACTGTGTAAGACGTCGTGGTCTTCTGACCTTCGTTGCTTACATATTCCGCCCTCACAATCATATTCCACACATCACGTCGCTTCATTCGAACCCCAACTCAATAAGATAAAGTCAATGTTGTACGAATTCATATAAACGATATGCAAATAACAAGTAAGCGCACCGTGGTTGAAATACTCGAGGCTGGCGTACACACACACATTGAAGACACGACGGTCGCAGGGGCCAGTCCCTTCAGAGGACGATTCAGCTTATCTACGTCGGCCGGTGACCGCCCCTAGAGCAGACAGTGGGATTGCCCGAGTGAAAAGAGGAACGACCCTGTGTTCGGCTTAAAAGCAAATTCCACTACATT
Source organism: Schistocerca piceifrons (assembly GCF_021461385.2). NCBI lineage: Eukaryota > Metazoa > Arthropoda > Insecta > Orthoptera > Acrididae > Schistocerca > Schistocerca piceifrons. The sequence goes on from NC_060139.1 coordinate 831,900,370, forward strand.
GTGTGGGAGCGGCCAGCCTACGCATTCTTTACACATAGCACGCAGTTTCAGAGATTTTCACAGGGAGCCAGCAAACGCCAAACGCCGATGCTACAGATTTCCAGATTGGTTGCCTTAAACGAAACGTCATCCTCCCGTTTTAGAAGAGCAATGCTGATTGTCAGACGATATTTCTGACGCCTTGAGCTGAAGGAGTAATGGAAGAGACCAAAAGATATACCCTTTCACGTCTGGCGTGGAGAGGGGCCGTTCCGTTGTCGCTCTTGGAGCGAGAACACGTAACGAGAGCGTGTGCACTCATACGTGTACTCAAAGAGCGAGGAACAAGTCTCTCCTCAGTACTTCACTAGGAGAGCACCTCTGTCGAGAGCGAATCGAAGTGCGACTCTATATTGAGTCATTGCGATTAAGCGTTGCTCACTGTGCTGGCCGACACACTTATTGTGCGGTGTGAACGGACAGTTATAGTTAAATGCCTGCAAGCGAATTTTTGAGTGGCATCGATGTGGACTGCTTATCTGACTGGTGTACCACGCCAGTAGTTAGACTAGGTGCGAATAGGAGTCCTTGACTTCATCAAGGCGTAGGGAGAGTTTGATTGGCGAAGGTCAATCCAGATATAAAGAGAGTTATCTTATTTGTCAGCAGCGAGCGGCGCAGACAGCAGTCATCACAGCTTATGGTATTGTGTGCTACAGCTATTGGGAGCCCCAAATTTCCTCCACAACAGTACCCTTCACTGCATTTCACACGCGACAACCTCGACCGTACCTAGCAACATTCTAACGGATAATTATTCAAGTTGAGTAAGCACAGCTCTCAGCCATTCTGCCAAGTCAATAACAATCTCAAACTTTGTATAGAAATTTCATTAGCGAATCCTATCCTTGAGAGGTAACTTCACATTCCGAAAAGAATCAGGATATAACTTGTTCAATTCATAACTAAAAGTGCCATTGTGATTTCTCAGAATTTTTGCAAAATAAATAATAATTTTCGTTAGTTTCATGTTTCTCTTACACTAACTAGCACTACTCCAGTCCCCAAGTATCCCACTAGTTACGTAAGAAATTTTGTGAATTTTTGTGTCATTCCCTTACAGCCTACAACTCCAGAAGACATTTATTGCTGAAAGTTTTTCAGGCATTTCTCTTTAGAACGTTACGAGCGTCTGTCTGACTTCTGTAGTAGTGTGGGGGTGGAAATTGCATCTTGCAGGAGCCACAGGGTAAAGGGTACATCTCAGATTAATCCGTTGCGCAGAATAACAGAACATCTCAGCTCTATCCCACGCTCACAACTGTGAGAAGTTTTATGTCAGTTGTTATAGTAATTACTATGCAGTACAACTGTGTGATACACCTATTGTCTATTCGTTAAAGACACTGTTAAAGAACTTTGTGTTCAGCTCTTGAACTTCACAATGGAATAATATCCAAAATAATACTATACTTGGGCGATAAACAGTTCAGACAAGAAGAGAAAAGAAAAATTTTAAGTGTGGTGTGACACAGGAATGTTGAAGATTAGACGGGTAGATCATATAATCAATATGGAGGTATTGAATAGCATGGAGGTACCGAATAGAACTGGAGAGAAAAGAAATTTGTGGAGTCACTTGACTAAAATAAAGGGTCGTCGATAGAGTAACATGGAGACCAGTATCAAATTAATCTTAGGACTGAAGACTGCAAAAAAAAAAAAAAAAAAAAAAAAAAAAAAACTGCAACAACAACACTATTTGTCAACATTCATAATTTCAAAGATATAAGCCAAATAACCATAATCTATTCGTACAGGTGGAGGTCTAGCCACGCTACGATTTTTCGCAGGAAGCAGATGGTGAATATCAGGGTATTAAGTAGGTGCAGAGCAGTAGCTCTGTCCAACTTTTTCCGACAAATTGGGTAAACGGTGCAGCCTAATGGGGAGATGGGGAGAATATTCGGTGACGCAGCTCCCTCCTCCTCCCGCTCCCCCCTCCCCCTTCCCCACACACACACACAAACACACACACATTCCAACCGCTCCTCTCCCACGCCTTCTCGTTAAGTGCGCGCAGAGATGCAGAGATTTTCGTCTCTCGGGGACTCAGTGTTTGTGTAGTGCTAATCAGTTCATCTTATCATCACAAACACACGCAAATCGGGGAAGTGTCATCAAACACCGGAGCGGCGCGGGAAGTTCCTTATTTGAAAGGCGCGCTGCCCAGCTACAGTTACTCATTGTTGTGTGGGGTTGAGCGCATTCGAAAGGGTGGGACCTAACTTTTTTTTAAATGGTTAGTTTGGTAGCGATCATGCAGTAGACGAGAGACGAGCGCGCGTTCGCCGTGGAGATTACTTTTCCAATGGCTGTGTTCTGATCGAAAATCGATTGTTATGTAAGTGGACATGTTTATGGATGGTGTGTAGGAAAAGGAACCAGGAGCTTCAAGAGCTACCAGAACACCACACAACGTCGAGAAAGTAAAGCTGACGATTTTGAATTCTCCCAAACGATCTGCACCTAAACATGTAACTGCTCTTGCAATTTCTGATCGCACAGTGAGACGAATTCTTCATGAAAACCTGAAATTTCATCCGTATAAACTGGCACTGGTGCACACAATCCACGCAATTTTATTTAACGAAAAAAATGCATTTGAAACTTTATTCGAAAAGTTGTCTCATGAAGCCCTCGTGTTCTTCAGCGACGAGTCACATTTTCATTTGGATGAATGTGTGAATAAGCGACACAAGCTATATATCGAAATAACCAGCAGCCAGTTGCATAAAAAGAATTTAATTTCTTAATCGGTTTCGGTCACTTAGTGCTCTTCTTCAGAAGGTTGTAACTATCACATATTTGCGAATGTTAGTAAGAAGATGCATGCAGCATATTGCTGTGGTCATGTTGTTCATAGTGCCTTTACAAAAATAGACTGTGAACCACGTGCATCTTATTACTGACATTCGCAAATAATGCGATGGTTACAACCTTCTGAAGAAGAGCACTAGGTGCCTGAAATCGGTTAAGAAATTAAATTTCCTTTACGCAGCTGGTTCCTCTGCGTCGATATGTACAATTGTAGTTGCTGAAGGGGAAAAAATACTAAAACAGAACTAAAACAGAAAATGTGATTATTTGGTATTATCCTAAACTGGCGTTACTGGCCCATGGTTTTTCGAAGAGAACGACAGGGCAGTCACGGTCACTTCTGAGCGTTATGTCCAGATGATGAGGGAGTTCTTTCTTCTCGAATTTGAAGAAATGAATGTGTGGGATGTCTGGTTCTAAGAAGACGGCGCTATGGCTCGCACAGCATAAATGTCAAAGACTCTCCTGGGCGAACACTTCCAAAACCGTCTCAACTTTCTCAGCAGCGATCTTCTGCGGCCAGCACGCTCGCCTGTCTCTGCGACTTTTTCTTGTGGGTTTTATCTTAAAATCTTGGTGCATACTACTTGTCTACAGACCCTGGGTGAGCTACGGAACAATATTTGCCCCGCTGTTGCCAAATAGAGACATGCTGGACAAAGTGGACCGAAAATTCTGATTTCGACTCTCCACATGCATTGAGTAGAACGGAACGACCTTCAAGGTAACATTTTCAAAACCTCATGAACTTTTTTTTTGAGTCATCAGTCACCGGTCTTCTGACTAGTTTGACGCAGTCCGCCACGAATTCCTTTGTTGTATCTACCTTTTCATCTCAGAGAAGCACTTGCAACCTACGTCCTCAATTATTTGCTGGATTTATCCCAACTTCTGTCTTCCTCTACAGATTCTACGCTCTACAGATCCTTCTAGCACCACGGAAGTTATTCGCTGATATCTTAACAGGTGTCCTACCATCCTGTCCCTTCTTCTTCTCAGTGTTTTTCATACGTTCCTTTCCTCGCCGATTCAGCGTAAAGCTTTCTCATTCCTTATCTTATCAGTCCACCTAATTTTCAAAGTTCTTCTGTAGCATCACATCTCAAAACCTTCGATTCTCTTCTGTTGCGGTTTTCCTACATTTCATGTCTCACTGCCACACAGTGCTGTGCTCCAAAGGTACATTCTCAGAAATTTGTTCCTCAAATTAAGACCCATGTTTAATAGTAGTAGACTTTTCTTGGCCAGGAATGCCCTTTTTGCCAGTGCTAGTCTACTTTTTGTATCCTCCTTGCTCCGTCCGTCATGCTTTATTTTGCTGCCCAGGTTGCAGAATGCCTTAACCTCATGTACATCGTGATCACCAATTATGATGTGAAGTGTCTCGCTGTTATCATTTCTGCTGCTTCTCATTACTTTCGTCTTTCTTCGATTTACTCTCAATCCATATTCTACACTTATCAGACTGTTCATTCCATTCAACAGATATCTTAATTTTACTTCACTTTCGCTGAGAATATCAATGTCATCAGCGAATCATAAAACTGATATCCCTTCACCTTGAATATTAATCCCACTCTTGAACCTTTCATTTCTTTCTGTCATTGCTCCTTCGACGTACAGATTGAACAGCTGGGGCGAAAGAATACATCCCTGTCTAACACCATTTTTAATCCGTGTACTTCGTTCTTGGTCTTCCACCCTAATTGTTCCCTATAGGTTCTTGTACATATTGCACAAGAACTTAGAGTCTTTCCCTATATCTCGCACCATTTTACATTGTCGAACTTGGTTGCATGAGCTGTTGAGCTGATTACACGTTAGTTCTCTCACTTTTCGTCTCTTGTAATCTTGGGAATCGTGTGGATGGTGTTTTCCGAAAATCTGATGGTATATCACCAGTCTCATACATTCTACACACTAACGCGAGTAATCATTTTATCGCCACTTGCCTCAGTGATATTAGAAATTCCGACGGAATGTTATTTATCCTTCTATCTTATTCGATCTTAAGTCTCCCGAAGCTGTTCTAAATTGTGATTCTAATACGGGATCCCCCATATCGTCTAAATAGACTTTTTTTTCTTCTATCACGTCATCAGGTAAGTTCTCCCCTTCATAGAGGCCCTCAATATACTCTTTCCACCTGTCCGCTCTCTCCTCTGCATTCAACAGTGAAATTCCCGTTGCACCCTTAACGTTAAAGCCATTGTTTTGACTTTTCTCTTCCAACAATCATTTCTTTTTTCGTTTTCTTCACTTTTTTCATTTATCCATTTTGCCTTAGCTTCTCTGCAATTCCTGTTTGTTTCATTCCTAGGAGATTTGTATTTCTGTATTCCTGAATTTCCCTGCCACAGGGGAGTGTCGTAGGACCGTTGCTATTCACAATATACATAAATGACCTTGTGGATGACATCGGAAGTTCACTGAGGCTTTTTGCGGATGATGCTGTGGTATATCGAGAGGTTGTAACAATGGAAAAGTGTACTGAAATGCAGGAGGCGAATTGACGCATGGTGCAAGGAATGGCAATTAAATCTCAATGTAGACAAGTGCAATGTGCTGCGAATACATAGAAAGAATGATCCCTTATCATTTAGCTACAGTATAACAGGTCAGCAACTGGAGGCAGTAAATTCCATAAATTATCTGGGAGTAGGCATTAGGAGTGATTTAAAATGGAATGATCATATAAAGTTGATCGTCGGTAAAGCAGATGCCAGACTAAGATTCAATGGAAAAATCCTAAGGAAATGCAATCCGAAAACAAAGGAAGTAGGTTACAGTACGCTTGTTCGCCCACTGCTTGAATACTGCTCAGCAGTGTGGGATCCGTACCAGATAGGGTTGATAGAAGAGATAGAGACGATCCAACGGAGAGCAGCGCGCTTCGCTGCAGGATCATTTAGTAATCGCGAAAGCGTTACGGAGATGATAGATAAACTCCAGTGGAAGACTCTGCAGGAGAGACGCTCAGTAGCTCGGTTTGGCTTTTGTTGAAGTTTCGAGAACATACCTTCACCGAAGAGTCAAGCAGTATATTGCTCCCTCCTACGTATATCTCGCGAAGAGACCGTGAGGATAAAATCAGAGAGATTAGAACCCGCACAGAGGCATACCGACAATCCTTCTTTCCACGAACAATACGAGACTGGAATAGAAGGGAGAACCGATAGAGGTACTCAAGGTACCCTCCCCCACACACCGTCAGGTGGCTTGCGGAGTATGGATGTAGATGTAGATGTAGATGTAGAACTTTAAATGTACCTGTGTGTAAAGAAAAGATAATTAAATTGATATCTCAATGATTTTCTGTTTTATGATCTCTTTAAATAGTGAAGTTCCCGCTCCGCATACTGTGGAAAGACTTCGCCAGGTGGCCAGACAACTGCAGGTGGAGTGTCCATGTCAGTAATGCCTACGACCGTGTCATCGAAGGGGGACTAGGAGGAGTGCAGACTATGAGCCCCGCTACCACCAGCCACGGAGTGGAGCGCCGCCTCTGTCGGCGTACGGACCTGGCGGCGGCGCCTGCCGGCAGCGGGAGGGCGCGGGGGCGCCGTCGACGTCTGCGTCGGCGCGCGCCCGCTGCGCTCCGCTTGTTGCTCCGCTAACTGCCTGCAAGTGGAAGAAATTGCCAAATTGCGCGAGACGCTGGCCTGGTCTGGGGGCTAATTGTGGCCGCCCGTCCCACGCGACTCATCAGACGCGCGCGCGCCGCTCCGCTGCCTGCCGTTGCTCCACATTACCAGCTCCGTCCACTGCCCATGCGGAGCTCTCCTCATCGCAACGCACGCTTTTTCTCTTCCTGCGAGACTCATTCCGAAACTAATGCCCCTCTTTCTAATTTCATCGAAATTAAATTTCTAAAATATGTGTTGGAAGAAATGTTCTGTACGAGAAGGATGGAACACAGTTAAAGAATAATTTCTATAAATGAAAAAGGCAGTAGGAAAGACACAGGAAATTGTAGAGGAACATGTTTACTAAATGTAGGATAAAAAATATGTGGGAAATTTTTTAATCAAAGTCCAAAGAAACTGATATAGGCACAATACGGCGCTGCTGTCAGCATCGCCTATTTACGACAACAAGCGTTCAGCGTAGTTGTTAGGTCGCTTACTGCTGCTACAATGGCAGGTTATCAAGATTTAAGTGAGTTTGAACGTGGTGTTATAGTCGGCGCACGAGCGATGGGACACAGCATCTCCGAGGAAGCGATGGACGGTATTTCCCCGTACTACCATACCACAAATTTACCGTGAATGTCAGGAATCCGATGTTGTTGTTGTTGTGGTCTTCAGTCCTGAAACTGGTTTGATGCAGCTCTCCATGCTACCCTATCCTGTGCAAGCTTCTTCATCTCCCAGTACCTACTGCAACCTATATCCTTCTGAATCTGCTTAGTGTATTCATCTCTTGATCTCCCTCTACGATTTTTACCCTCCACGCTGCCCTCCAGTGCTAAATTTGTGATCCCTCGATGCCTCAGAACATGTCCTACCAACCGGTCCCGTCTTCTTGTCAAGTAGTGTCACAAACTCCTCTTCTCCCCAATTCTATTCAATACCTCCTCATTAGTTATGTGATCTACCCATCTAATCTTCAGCATTCTTCTGTAGCACCACATTTCGAAACCTTCTATTCTATTCTTGTCCAAACTATTTATCGTCCATGTTTCACTTCCATACATGGCTACACTCCATACAAATACTTTCAGAAAAGACTTCCTGTGCAAGCCTCTTCATCTCTGAATAACTACTGCAACCTACACCCTTCTGAATCTGCTGAGTGTATTCATCTCTTGGTCTCCCTCTATGGTTTTTACCCTCCACACTGCCCTCCAATGCTAAATTGGTGATCCCTTGATGCCTCAGAACATGTCCTACCAACCGATCCCTTCTTCTTGTCAAGTTGTGCCACAAACTCCTCCCCAATTCAATTCAGTACCTATCTATACTCGATGTTAAGAAATTTCTCTTCTTCAGAAACGCTTTCCTTGCCATTGCCAGTCTACATTTTATATCCTCTCTACTTCGACCATTATCAGTTATTTTGCTCCCCAAATAGCAAAACTCCTTTACTGCTGTAAGTGTATTATTTCCTAATCTAATTCCCTCGAGTTAACTCGACTACACTCCATTATCGTCGTTTTACTTTTGTTGATGTTCATCTTATATCCTCCTTTCAAGACTCTGTCCATTCCGTTCAACTGCTCTTCCAAGTCCTTTGCTGTCTCTGACAGAATTACAATGTCATAGGCGAACCTCAAAGTTTTTATTTCTTCTCTATGGATTTTCATTCCAACACCGAATTTTTCTTTTGTTTCCTTCACTGCTTGCTCAATATACAGATTGAATAACATCGGGGATAGGCTTCTACCAGTTTTTCCATTCGTCTGTAAAGAATTCATCGAAATTAAAATTTTAAAATATTTGTTGGAACAACTGTTCTATACCAGAAGGATGGAACACAGCTAAAGAATAATTTCTATAAATGAAAAAGGCAGTAGGAAAGACACAGGAAATTGTAGAGGAACATGTTTACTAAATGTAGGATAAAAAAACATGTGGGAAATTTTTTAATCAAAGGCCAAAGAAACTGATATAGGCACAATACGGCGCTGCTGTCAGCATCGCCTATTTAAGACAACAAGTGTTGAGCGTAGTTGTTAGGTCGCTTACTGCTGCTACAATGGCAGGTTATCAAGATTTAAGTGGAGCTTACGGGCAGATTAGAACCGTGTGCCAGACCGAGACTCTAACTCGGGACCTTTGCCTTTCGCAGGCAAGTGCTCTATCAACTGAGCTAACCAACCACAATTCACGACCCGTCCTCACAATTTTACGTCTGCCAGTACCTCGTCTCCTACCTTCCAAACTTCACAGAAGTTCTCCTGTGAAACTTGCAGGACTAGCACTACTGGGAGAAAGGATATTGCGAAGACATGGCTTAGCCACAGCCCGGGGGATGTTTCCAGAATGAAATTTTCACTCTGCAGAGGAGTGTGCGCTGATTTTGAAACTTTAAGAACCTTCAACATCGCAGCGCGTCAGCAATCGTTGGTTAGTATATTAAAAAACTAGAAACCCGCCTCGATTGCAAAAAAGCACCTAGTGTTAACCTAGGTTTCGGCGTAGATAACTACACCTTCTTCAGAACAATAAAACCCACAAGTGCCTAAGAAGACCTTTGTCAATGATTAAAAGAACGCTATAGCTATATATTTATAAACGAAAAAAAGGAAAACACAAAAAGTACATATGTCCAAAGTCTAAACCGTTACTTAACTTAATGATGTAACCTCCACCTCACACTGGCCTATGTTCGATGGGCCATGACCCGCCATAAACTGCAGCTGCACAAGCTCTTAGGCACTTCTGGGTTTTATTGTTCTGAAGAAGGTGTAGTTATCTACGCGGAAACCTAGGTTAACACTAGGTACTTTTTTGCAATCGAGGCTGGTTTCTAGTTTTTTAATTTTGAAACTTCCTGGCAGATTAAAACTGTGTGCCGGACCGAGACTCGAACTCGGAACCTTTGCCTTTCGCAGGCAAGTGCTCAATGTTTCATTCTGGAAACATCCCCCAGGCTGTGGCTAAGCCATGTCTCCACAATATCCTTTCTTCTAGTACTGCTAGTATTGCAAGTTTTGCAGGAGAACTTCTGTGAAGTTTAGAAGGTAGGAGACGAGGTACTGGCAGACGTAAAACTGTGAGGACGAGTCGTGAGTCGTGCTTGAGTAGCTCAATTGGTAGAGCATTTGCTCGCGAAAGGCAAAGGTCCCGAGTTCGAGTCTCGGTCCGGCACGTAGTTTTAATCTGCCAGGAAGTTTCAAAATCAGCGCACACTCCACTGCAGAGCGAATATTTAATTCAAGATTTAAGTGAGTTTGTACGTGGTGTTATAGTAGGCGCACGAGCGATGGAACACAGCATCTCCGAGGAAGTGATGAACTGGGGATTTCCCCGTACGACCATTTCACGAGTTTACTGTGAATATCAGGAATACGGTAAAACAACAGATCTCCGACATCGCTGCGACCGGCAAATGATCCTGCAAGAATGGAACCAACGATGACTGAAGAGAATCGTTCAACGTTACACAAAATCAACTCTTCCGCAAATTGCTGCAGATTTCATTGCTGGGCCATCATCAAGTATCAGTGTGCGAACCATTCAACGAAACATCATCGATATGGGCTTTCAGAACAGAAGGCCCACTCGTGTACCCTTGATCACTGCACGACACAAGGCTTCAAGCGTAGCCTGGGCCTGTCAACACTGTCATTGGGCTGTTGATGACTGGAAACAAGTTGCCTGATTGGACGAGTCCCGTTTCAGATTGTATCGAGCGGATGGATATGTACGGGTATGGACATAACCTCATGAATCCGTGGACCCTGCATGTCAGCAGGGGACTGTTCGAGCTGGTGGAGGTTCTGTAATTGTGTGGGTCGTGTGCAGTTGAAGTGACAGGGTGACACGTACGTAAGCATTCTGTGTGATCACCTGCGTCCATTCATGTCCATTGTGCATTCCGACGGACTTGAGAAATTCCAGCAGGACACCCCACACGTCCAGAATTACTACAGAATGGCTCCACGAAGACTCTACTGAGTTTAAACACTTGCGCTGGCCACCAAACTCTCCAGACATCGTACTCTTACGGATTTACGGACAACCCTGCGAGAGTCATGGTGTCAGTTCCCTCCAGCACTACTTCAGACATTAGTCGAGTCCATGCCATGTCGTGTTGCAGCACTCCTGCGTTCTCGCGGGGGCCCTACACGATATTAGCCAGGTGTACCAGTTTCTTTGACTTTTCAGTGTATATTTATAATAAGACAGATCATTAAAAAACGTCGGGAATTTAGTTTAGAAACTCATTTAGCATTCATTGATTTTAAAAAAGCCTCTAATGAGGTGGAAATAAGAGATTTTCCAAAACATCTTTTTAGTGCTATAAACAGTCCATATGTACATACAAAAATGATTATATATTCAGGTACGAAAATGTAAGGTGAAGTTTTTTTTTTTTTAAAAAAAAGCAAGTCGTTGGAAAAGGTGTTCTCTCACCCATTATATATAACTCATATATTGACTAGCTAGCAATGAAGTGGAAAAATGGAATATACTTCGGAATTAAAATACAATCTAGAATATCATTAAATACGCTGTTATATACTGATGACCAGATAATTACGCAGGAAACAGAAGATAATTTACAAAGTGTGTGGACCGAGCCAAGAGGCAGTATATTACAACTTACTACGCAAATAAGACAAAGATAATGGCTTTCAAAGGAGAGAATCAAATAATAATAAATGAGAAAATACTATTTATGGAATACCCGTCGGTTATTGGAGAAACATATACATATTAATAACTTGAATAAGACGTATTAATGTTCCACAATAGTTTTTGCGGAACATTAATTCGTTGTATTCCAGTTATTGATTAAAATGAGATAATTTAGAACAACGATTCCACTTCAATTATCTAGGATGTGAGTTAGTTTTAACTATGACAAAGACACTGAGAAAAAGCTTAATAAATATCAAGCTGTCTGCTCAACAATTGGATGAACTTTGGGAAGGAAAACAAAGAAAGAGAAGCAAATGAAATTCTATAAAGTTATAGCTGTACCTACAGTTGTATATGGTTCCGAATAATGGACAATAAGAAATAAAAAATCACGTATACAAGCAGCAGACATGATGCTCACGAGGTATGTAAGAGATCGTAATAAAATGGAAAAAATTAGGAACGAAACAATAAAATCAGATTTTTAAATCTTTTCAATTAATGACAAGGTAGAGGAGAATAAAATGAAATGGAAGGATCATGTTGACAGAATAACAGGAACCCGATTGTCAAGAAAGATAATGAATTATCGGCTGACTGGAAAGAGAGAAGTACGTAGACCTCGTAAGAGAGGGATGGATGGATGGATCACAGAGACCGGAACAGGTGATTACAACACCTAATCCGTGGAAGATGGTGGTGATGATGATGATGATGATGACCGAAATTAGGACTGCAAGGAAAAGAAGACAAGTTGTAATACGTTCCGCAGCATTTGAATCACTTTTGCAAACAATGCGTTGTTGAGAGTCTAACGCTAGGACTGGCCGGCCGAAGTGGCCGTGCGGTTAAAGGCGCTGCAGTCTGGAACCGCAAGACCGCTACGGTCGCAGGTTCGAATCCTGCCTCGGGCATGGATGTTTGTGATGTCCTTAGGTTAGTTAGGTTTAACTAGTTCTAAGTTCTAGGGGACTAATGAGCTCAGCAGTTGAGTCCCATAGTGCTCAGAGCCATTAACGCTAGGACTGAAGACTAAAGTTCTTTCAGAGCAAAGACCAGGTTAGAGAAAAAAATCGGTACGGATAATATGACTGTTGAACAAGTGTCATCCTTCATTTATTTGGGTTGTCAAATTGGTCTAGACTGTTATAAAGCTCTAGCTGTAAAACTGACGAGATTTTGAAATGTTTGTGGCACCATTTATAATGTGTTTATTAAATAAGACCAGACAAGAAACGAGATTAAATTATTATAATGCTATGGCTCTTCCAATATTTATTCACTGGAACAAATGTCGGGTACCTACAAACAGGACATGTACGTCTACATCTACACCCATATTCCGCAAGCCACCTTACGGTGTGTGGGGGAGGGTGCTTTGTGTACTAGCTTCATCCATCTTCACGTTCCAGTCACGTACGATTAAGGTAAGCCTCCGTATGGGCTCAAATCTCTCTAATTTTATGTCGGCGGTTTTTTCGAGAGACATTCGTAGGCGGAAGCAATAATGTATTGGTTGATTGTTCTTGGCACGTACAGTATACCGTGATGCAGAACGCCTCTGTTGCAATATTTGCCACTGGAGTTAGCTTAACATCTCCGTGATGCCCTCTCGCTTACAAAATGAACCTGTAACGAAACGTTCTGCTCTTCTTATCTACCTGGACGAACGAGTGTTTTGTAAGCTCCTTCCTCCGTGATGGACTAAATTTCCTGAGCATTCTTCCAATGAATCTCAGCCCGGCATCTGCTTACTCCTCATTAATTTTATGTGGTCGTTCCGATGCAAATCACTCCGTACGCAAACTCCTAGACACGTTGCGGAAGTACGAGTAACTCCTTCCAGCGATTGTCGTGTAATTGGGTTCTCATACAACAAAGGATCTTCCAGTCCATGTATTTGGAATACGTTACATTTGTTTATGTTGAGGGTCACTTGCAAATCCCTGCGAGCGTCATCCTCTGCATGTCTTCCTGCATTTCGCTACAATTTCCTAGCGTCGTCACTTTTCTGTACACAACAGCATCATCTGTGAAAGACCTCAAGGGATTTCCGACGTTATCTATTAGGTCGTTCATACATATTGTGAAAAGTAATGGTCCTGTAACACTCCACTGGAGCACGTCCGAAGTTACTTTGGCGTGTGAAGACTTCACTCGGTTCAGGATGACATGCTGTGTTACATAAGATAAAAAATGCTCACATGAAATTTCTGAGATGGAGGCTAGTCAAGAACAAATATAGAAAACGACAAAGTGTGACAAGAAGTAAAAATGTAGCCAACTGAAAGCAGAATAACCAAATGCTTCGACACTTTGTTCGGTCGCAGGTTCGAATCCTGCCTCGGGCATGGATGTGTGTGATGTCCTTAGGTTAGTTAGGTTTAATTAGTTCTAAGTTCTAGGCGACTGATGACCTCAGAAGTTAAGTCGCATAGTGCTCAGGGCCATTTGAACCATTTGAACTTGGTTCGAACACGATTGGGCTGTAAACGACTTCCCAAATTGGCCTTAGCTTACAAACCGGCAGGAAGAATAAACGTCGGAAGACCTAAAATGAGCAAACCGGAAGGAAGAATAAATGTCGGAAGACCTAAAACAAGCAAACCGGAAGGAAGAATAAATGTCGGACGACCTAAAAAGATATAGACGGACAATTTGCGAAGACGGGACACGTGCAATGCCTAATCCATGAAGTATAGAAGAAGTCTATAGTAGGTACAGCAAGAACAATAACAGAGTTAAATAGAACTGTTATTTCTCAAAATACCCGTAGTCACGGCCATTCATTACGCGATTTTTCTAACGATGAAGTAGAGTCTGCAAGCCGCGCTCCTAATAATCTGAACCAAAACTGAGCATAGCGGACAGAGCCTGAATCTCAAAGATGTTCACGACGTATTCCACCGTTACATAACCCAAATGAAATCGAAGTCTGAAAGTGCTGCAAAATCACAACTGTACAGCAGATATGGTAGGGTAGCCCAGTCCAGGCAATTTTAGGAAATGAGTTTCCAAGTCGCAAAACTGTTATTGGTTCTGGCGTTATGGTGTTATATGCAGAAGTCAGTCTTCTACTCCGGCCTCACGTTGGGTATTCGGGCTTTCAGTCTAGTTAGTGTCGTCTTGCAGCGTTCTGTATGAACTGAGAATTGATTTAGGCACCAAGACATCCAAAACTAGCGCATCCTGCCTATCCCAGAGAGCTGAGTACATCACTTTGCAAAAATGTTGCCGCTGTCGCAGTCCAACTCAGACGACTTCTTTAACCACATAATACCCGTGGACAAGTGCTGGGTGTATCAGTTTCGCCCCTAGACAAAATCACACGGTGAAGACACCACTGCCGGAAAATGCGAAGAGACTTCCATCACGGGGCCAAGTAACCCTGAGGTTTTTGAAACTGACATGATATGGCTATAATGCATTATGTACTCCGTTCAGAGTATGCTGATACAATACCTCCATACTTAGTAATCATTTACAAACCCTCGCTCGCAAAAAAAGTTCCGTAACTAGAGACTGGAAAGTCCGTATCACTAACGTCCATATGCAGTAGAATTTTTAAACATAAACTATGTTCGAATACTGTGGGCCGGCCCGGGTGGCCGAGCGGTTCTAGGCGCTACAGTCTGGAACCGCGTGACCGCTACGGTCGCAGGTTCGAATCCTGCCTCGGGCATGGGTGTGTGTGATGTCCTTAGGTTAGTTAGGTTTAAGTAGTTCTAAGTTCTAGGGGACTGATGACCTCAGAAGTTAAGTCCCATAGTGCTCAGAGCCAATACTGTGGATTGCTTCAAAGAAAACGATTCATTGACGAACAGCCAGAATATACCTTTCTTCTGAACCACAATTAGCTCTTTATTCTCACGAAGAAATGAGTAAAACAGAAGCTATATCTGGCGTTCCCCAAGGAAGTGTTACAAGGCCTCTGCTGTTATTGATCTATAAGCGATTTAGGTGACAACCCGAGCAGCCTTCTTAGATTTTTTGCAGATGGTGGTGTTGTTTACCATCTTGTAAAGTCATCATATGATCAAAACCAATTGCAATAGGATGTAAATAAGATATCTCTATGTTGTGCAAAGTGGCAATTGATTCTGAATACCGAAAACTGCGAAGTCATCCACATGAGTACTAAAAGGAATCCGATAAATTTGCACTACACGATAAATCACACATCTAAAGGCTGTGAATTCGGTTAAATACTTAAGTATTGCAATTACGAATAACTTTAATTGGAGCAATCATATAGATAATTCTGTGGGGAAAGCGAAAAAAAGACTGCGATTTATCGGTTGAAATAAATGCAACATGTCTGCTAAAGTGACTGCTTACATTACACTTGTCCGTCATCGTCTAGAGTACTGCTGCGCGGTGCGGGATTCGCATCAGATAGGGTTGACGCAAGACACTGAAGAAGTTCAGAGGAGGTCAGCTCGTTTTGTATCATAGGGAAATAGGGGAGAGATTGTCAAGGATATGATACGCGAATTGGAGTGGGAATCATGAAAACGAAAGTCTTTTTCGTTGCTACAGGACCTTCTCATGAAATTTCAACCACCAACTTTCATCTCCGGATATGAAAATATTTTGTTGGCGACCACCTGCAGACGGAGAAATGATCATAATA
Organism: Schistocerca piceifrons; assembly: GCF_021461385.2. Classification (NCBI taxonomy): domain Eukaryota; kingdom Metazoa; phylum Arthropoda; class Insecta; order Orthoptera; family Acrididae; genus Schistocerca; species Schistocerca piceifrons. Next base: position 831,916,171 of record NC_060139.1, read on the forward strand.
ATAAAATAAGAGACATCAGAGCTCACACGGAGAGATTTAAGTGTTCGTTTTTTCCACGTGCCGTTCGAGAGTGGAACGGTAGAGAAATAACTTGAAGGTGGTTCGATGAAACCTCTGGCAGGGACTTAATTGTGAATTGCAGAAAAATCATGTAGATGTAGCTAGATGTAGATGTAAGGGAGGAACACACCGAGCTCACGCCAGGGTGTGACAGTTTTTTTTGGGGGGGGAGGGGGGGATGACTTTTGTTCCATGGCAGCGCCCTAGTTTGGTTACTCACTGAACACAGCCCCACATGCTGCTTCTTTGGGTTGCCAAATTTTGCCAAATCACCCGTATTCTCTGACAGGGCACCCAGTATTTCTTCTTCTTTCCTGGCATAAAGAAACCACTTCGAAGTGGAAGTCAACATGCAGCGATAATTAAAGCTTTTTACCTAACCATCATGATCAGCCAGTTGACATCTAGCGCTCGATAAACACTTCCCCTAAACCTTTGAGGGGACCATACACGAGCGACGGAACACAGCGATTCATCGTAAGTGATATCACTGTAATCGGTCGCTCACTTCGCTCCCGCCACAAATAAGCGATTTGCAGAGCAATTTCAACTTTTATTATGAATGTCCCTGTGTCAAAAAGTTATGCTATAGAAAATGAACTGCTATAATTAGCACCAGCGGTAGTTGATCTCCGTATCCCCTCGAATATTCGGAAAAATAAATTAACGAAACGGGGATTGTAATTTAGTAAACTTGTTTCTAAACACTTTTCTTGGGGTTTTAGGTTGGTTTACAGGTGATATTACATTTTTCACTTACCCCGAGTGGGTTGCACTCTTTCATTTATTTGTCCTCATTTCCTTTTTCACGCAGGTATTTTTACAATTTGTTCTGCAAAGGCTCTGTATCTACACAAATTTTGTCATTATTAGCACCTCAGATTATCATAACTTTTGTTATAAATTGTTTGAGAACAATTAGATTCAGTGGAATGACAAGGTACTTCAGTACAACAAAATTTCTCTAAAAATTAATATTAAGATGTCCACTTAATATTACGGTACGTTGTTCTGTTTTGAAGGTAAAAGTTTTAACGACATTTTCAACTGTTTCATAAATAACTCAAAATCATCAGGTGGAGCCAAGTGTATCGCGACTATTACTATGAACTTTCTATGAAGTCTACCGCTACAGCAGAAGCTTTAAAATGCTAATCAATACAAAGTCGGAGGGGATCGATTTTCTTTTTTTTATATTTGTATTCCTTCTAAATATATGTGGCAACTCCGACCTCGTTTCGACTTGTCAGAGTGGTACCTGATTCCTGAGTACCTATAAATTATTATTCAGGGTCGGGAAAAATTGTGTCACGAAACTTTAACCATGGACAGCTGATGCCAGTAGGAACCAAAATTACTAATGTTGTGAAGGTCGACCACGCACCATTTTTAAACTACGGAAACTTGGCACCACGCGCTCCATTTGGCGGGATTGCCCTGTTGCCAGATGCTCTGGAAAACGCATGACCTCGATTGCTTTGCCTGCCGGAGATCGCGATGTGTCCAACGCGGCCCGCACGCTCGGTGGTGGCGCGCCGGCCTTCCACTCTGGGGGCCTGGGGGCGAATCCGCTAAGGTCCCGACACATCCATTGTAGTTTCATAAGACGTACCTGGAAAAAACCCGTCAACAGCCGCTAGTTCGCGTACCGAAAGTCTTCTACAAATTGTGTCGGCCCTGACAAGGGCCTTTTTTCGTAGCTACGACGTTGTTTACTCAAAGCAGGTGCTCGAGGAGGCGACCTTCTCACGCGACACAAGCTTTATAAGATAGAACGGTGTTTTGCCGAACTCTTTCAAAGATTCCTGGCATTGCCATGATGTGTCGGTGACATGTTGAATGCGATCCATTAATTCCTCTTCGTTACTAGGTGGTTTTGCGTCCGGGTGGGTGAACCAGGACCTTGAAGGATCCCCACAGGAAAAAAATCCCGTGGCGTGAAGTCTGGTGATCGAGGGGGCCATGTCCTACGAGCACCTCTGCCAATTACCCGACCGTCGAAGATTTCATTTAAATATCCGCGCATAGCACAACTGTTATGTGCGGACGCCCCATCATGCTGCAACCACATGCGTAGCTGCATGTCCAGGGGAACATCTTCCAGCAGGCTGGGTAAAGTTTCTTGCAAAAAGAGATGGTAATTTGCCCCGGTAAGTCGAGGAGGTAGACGGACCGACCCAGTCAGATGGCCACATGCAAAACCTGCCCAAATGTTGACCGAAAATCACTCCTGGTGTCCATGGACGAACGTGACGTGAGGATTTCCCCTTGTCCAGTAATGAACGTTCCGAGTGTTGGAAAGGCCATCCCGATGGAAGGTGCACTCGTCGGTAAACAACACAATGGCGGAGAAGTCGGGATCTCGTGCAACACGTCGCAGAAACCACCGGTGGAAACCTAACCTGTGTTCATGGTCTGCCACAGGATTATGGTCTTGGACAGAGTGAAAACTAAATGGATGCTTTTATTTATTTATTTATTTATTGTTCCGCGGGACCAAATTAAGGAGAAGTCTCCATGGTCATGGAACGATAGAACGATAGAAGAAACAGATAAAATGAAATTAAAAAAAAACATAATTAGGCGATAAGTCTTAAGTCTAAATAAAGAAAATCAACAACGTAACACTGGAATTTGCTTAATTTTTTAGCTCTTCCAGGAGCTCCTCGACAGAATAGAAGGAGTGAGCCATGAGGAAACTCTTCAGTTTAGACTTAGAAGAGTTTGGGCTACTGCTAAGATTTTTGAGTTCTTGTGGTAGCTTATTGAAAATGGATGCAGCAGAATACTGCACTCCTTTCTGCACAAGAGTCAAGGAAGCGCATTCCACATGCAGATTTGATTTCTGCCTAGTATTAACTGAGTGAAAACTGTTAACTCTTGGGAATAGGCTGATATTGCTAACAACAAACGACCTTAAAGAAAATATATACTGTGAGGGCAGTGTCAGAATTCCCAGACTATTGAATAGAGGTCGACAAGAGGTTCTCGAACTTACACCACATATAGCTTGAACAGCCCGTTTTTGAGCCAAAAATACCCTTTTTGAATCGGAAGAAGTACCCCAAAAAATAATACCATACGACATAAGTGTATGAAAATATGCGAAGTAGACTTCTTTTCGTGTTGAACTGTCACTTATTTCAGATACTATTCTAATGGTAAATAAAGCAGCATTTAGTTTCTGAACAAGATCCTGGACGTGGGCTTTCCACAATAGCTTACTATCTATCCGAACGCCTAGGAACTTGAACTGTTCCGTCTCGCTTATAATATGCCCATTCTGTCTGATCAAAATATCGGTTCTTGTTGAATTGTGAGTTAGAAACTGTAAAAACTGAGTCTTACTGTGATTTAGCATCAAATTATTTTCCACAAGCCACGAACTTATTTCATGAACTACATTATTTGATACTGTTTCAATATTACACACAAGATCCTTCACAGCAGTGGCCCCAGCACCGACCCTTGGGGAACGCCCCACTTAACAGTGCCCCATTGGGACTGAACATCACTACCACTCTCAATATTGCGGAGAATTACCTTCTGCTTTCTGTTCTTAAAGTAAGAGGCGAACCAATTGTAAGCTACTCCCCTTACTCCATAATGGTCCAACTTCCGCAGTAATATTTTGTGGCCAACACAGTCAAAAGCTTTCGCTAAATCAAAGAAAACACCTAGCGTTCGCAGCCTTTTATTTAATCCGTCCAAAACCTCACAGAGAAAAGAGAATATAGCATTTTCAGTTGTTAAACCATTTCTAAAACCAAACTGTACATTTGACAGCAAATTATGTGAATTTAAATGCTCCAGTAACCTTGTATATACAACCTTCTCGATAACTTTAGCAAACACCGATGGCATAGAAATAGGTCTAAAATTGTCAACATTATCCCTGTCTCCCTTTTTATAAAGTGGCTTCACTAACGAGTACTTTAATCGGTCAGGAAACCGACCACTCCTAAAGGAAAAGTTACAGATGTGGCTAAGTACAGAGCTTGCCGTCATCCCTCAAAACCTCCCAGACTAACCAATGAGTGACACCCACATCGTGTCCAACCGCTAGAGTACTTGTCGTAGGTGCTTCCTCGAAGCATCTTCCAGCATCATCAGCATCATGATATCCCACTAACCAGCCTGTTTCGCCAAGTTGCCAGTGAATAGCTGTAAACGTATGCAGGTGTGGGTGGTGTCATGCTGTGTACCATTCCTAGTGCGACCGTGGAGCTTCATGCGCATTACCGTCGGCTACTCTATAACAAAAACCATATCTCGTTGTTCTTCAAACGAACACCGTGCCGCCATGCTCATTGTGTGACTAAATCGCAGGTGACGTGTGTGTGGTCCGAAGCGAAGCTTACGTGTGAATGTCTCTGACGTGAGGTTGAGATAAACAGCAAGACCTATTCGACACGAGTGCGTATCACCTTGGGGCAGTGACGGAGTGAGGGACGTTTGTACGTGTGAACCGACAACCATAGCGCTGCCCGTCAACCGACGAACGACAGCAGGGCAATACCATGGCAAATCGGAGCGCGTGGCGCCAAATTTCCATAGTTTCAAAATTGTGCGTTATCGACCTACACAACATTAGTAATTTTCGTTCCTACTGGCATCAGCTATCCAGGGTTAAAATTTCGTGACACAATTTTTCTCCAACCTGTACACACAAAAAGAGCACGTATCACTTGCCACTGAAGATGCATCATAAATTAACAGACGTGAAATGCGTATAACAGAACGAACAGACTTTCATCTTGTTGTATAGAAGGACCACATTTCTAAGAATAAATTTTTGGGTAAAGTTTTTTTTCAATATGGAAAAAGTGAAACGAAACGTAACTTTACAATCATGGTTAATAACTAGACAAACAAGGCGCGGTCAGACAGCCGTGTTGACACACATTGCATGCGATTCATCAGACTGCATGAGATTTACAAGCAAACCCCCCCCCCTTCCCCCCACACACACACGTGCTATCTAACGTATCGCACGACCTGGCGACGAATCGCTGCCATCCGTTGCTCGTGGTGTTGTGCTCGTGATGTGGGGGCCCTTTACATACTTTCCAGTCTGCAGCTACACACACCTCGTCTGCCCTTGCATGTTTCCTAGTGTCATCAACTCACTCTCCATGGGTCGCCGTCTCGGTCTTTTCTTAATCACTTGGAGCCAACTACGTATCTTCTTCAGTTCGTCTGGCAACAAGTCCTGCCTACATGCAATCGCTCCCATTACGCTCGTAATTACATGCTTCTATCCAGTCTGTTTCTTGGTCCGTTTCTTTGTTTCTTGTATGTCCTAGAAAACAATGGTTATATGAAAAACAGAACTCGCGCTTATCCCACATGTCACCCTGAAGAACATGGATCAATGCAATCAGGCTGATGCGGTATTTCTTGACTTCCGAGAAGCATGTGACTCAGTACTACACCAGTGTGTATCAACGAAAGTACGATGGTATGGAACATAAATGAAATTTTTGACTGGGATGAGGTTACTCTTTGGTATATAAGCTGAATAACGTTATCATGGATCGAGAGTCATCGAAAGATGTAGAATTAGCTTAAGACCTGCCCCAAGGAAGTGTGCTGAGAACCTCGCTTTTCGTGCTGTATATTAATGATCTGGCAGAAAATATTGGTGGTAATTTGGCTATCTGCAGACGATACACTTATACACAGTGTTCCAGGAGGAATGGTCAATATCTAGGGATTTGACAGAAATGATCATTCGAAGCAAAAAAGTCTAGTAAACATTGACTCTAAAATGCGTACCTAAGGAACTATGAGCATTTCTTCATCCTCAATACTGTGAAAAAACCTCTTCTTGCAAGCTCTGAGCTTTCTATGTCCTGTGATGTTGTAGTATGGGCCAAAACAAGCAAAAAATGTCCGATAAACAGGGCAATTAAATTCCATACGTTAAGAGCTGTGAACACTTGTTCATCTTGGTTACTGTGAAACACATCTTTTCTACCGAAGAAGTGCGCATAGCTTTTGAGCTATGCAATTTCGAACCCATGTTTAACGAACATTTTTTCCTTGTTTTGGCCCATACTACCTTCATCCAAAATACGAAAACAATAGAGCTCGCAGTAGAAGAGATTTGTTCACAGAATCGGAGATGAAGACGCGCTCATAGCTGTTAAGGTATGCATCTTACAGCCCGTGTTTACTACACGTTTTTGTTTCGAATTATTGTACCTGTCGTATCCCTGGATATTGATCGTTCCTCCTGGGACACAATGCACATAACGAAGAACTGTTTGAAAGAAACTGCACAGATATTTAGTCAGATCTTGATAAGATTTCAAAGTGGTGTAAAGATAGGTAACATGTTTAAAATTATGGGAAGTATAAAATTTTGCACCTATTAAAATGCAAAACCGTAGTATCGTATCACAACAGTATCGATGAGTTCCAAGTGGAATCTGTCAACTCATCCAAATACCTCAGTGTAAAAATTTGGAGGGATGCGAAATGATCAAATAGGCTCAGCCGTAAGTTAAGTGGGAATAAAATTCAGGTCGAAAGAATATCAGTAATCTCTGTTGAAAGTGATAATGGTGACGATGAATTATCAGGCTTATTGAACGGAATGAACAGCCCAAAAAGGTGAAAGCATTAAGAAACAGCGTAAATGAGATTAACAACAAACGTATCATCAAAACTGGGGAACATATAGCAGACGAAATGAAGGAATTTTGTTTCTTTGGAAGCAAAATAACGTATCGCAGACGAAGCTAGCATAGCGTAGTGAGTAGGGCATTCCTTGCCAAATCTACTGTGTCACTGGCCTTAATCTGAGGATGAAATTTCTGAGAATGTATGTCTGTAAGTCTGGAGCAAGTCGTTGTTTTGAAATGACTCATGGATTGTGGTAGAACAAGAAAAGAAGAGAATCGAAGCGTTAGAGACGCGATGTAATACGAGGTGTGTTTTTTAATTAAGTGCCGTTTTGAAATTAAAAAAAGACGTGCTAAGATATCTCAATAATTTTATTTTTACATGATAGCCTGTACCTTAATCTACGAACTGACGCCATTACAGTCTGATTCATCCTTGTTTACGTCGTGTACTGAGTGTTTAAGATGCCTCCGATAATCTTGAGTCCCGCCGACTGTGAAGTACGGGCTGTTATAAAATTTCTTAGTGCTAAAGGCGTAAAAGCGATCGATATTCATCGTGAGAACTGTGCCGTTTACGGAGAAAACATTATGAGTGATGGAATGGTTAGAAAGTGGGTGAGAGCATTTAAAGATGGCCGCACAAATGTGCGTGATGAACAACGGAGTGGGCGTCCTTCGGTCCTTAATGAAAGTGTGGTGCAGGAAGTGGACAATAAGGTGAGAGAAAACAGTCGCTTTACGGTTTCCTCCTTGCCGAGTGATTTTCCTAATGTTTCTCGTGGTGTTTTTTATGGCATTGTGACCGAGCATTTGAATTACCGAAAACTGTGCGCACGTTGGGTACCGAAAATGTTGACGGATGTGCACAAAACTAAACGTTTAGACAGTGCACTGACTTTCCTTGAGCGGTACCACAACGACGGTGATAATTTCTTAAGCCAAATTGTTACGGACGATGAAACATAGGTGGCCTGCGTCACACCAGAATCAAAGCACAAGTCCATGGAAGTTGAGCAAGGGCATCATTTTGCTGCACGACAATGCCCGTCCGCATGTGGGAAATCAGACCAAAGATCTCATCACATCTTTTCGATGGGAAACTCTAGATCATCCTCTGTACAGCTCCGATCTTGCGCCCAGTGACTACCATCTGTTCTTGCACTTGAAGAAATACCTGGTCGGTCAGCGTCTTCAAGACGATGACGAAGCCAAAACAGTGGTGATGCACTGGTTAACAAGTCAGGCGGCAGACTTCTATGACGAGGGTATTCAAAAACTGGTACAACGTTATTATAAGTGCCTCAGTATTGACGGAAATTATGTAGAAAAGTAGATTAAGGTACAGGCTTTCATGTAAAAACAAAATTATCGATTATCTTAGCACATCTTTTTTAATTTCAAAACGGTACTTAGTTAAAAAAACACGCTTCGTAGAAGGATGCTGTAAATTAAGAGAATGATAAAATACATGAGGTTATCCGCATAATCAGTGTGGAAAAGAATGCGTGGAAGGTATTCAGCAGAAGAAGGAACAGGATGACTGAACTTTTTTTAGACATCATGGAATGACTTTCATGGTATCAACCTTAGACACGTATTTTCGGGGAAAAATGCTGCATACACTAACCAGTAACATTAATGTGACCACCTTTCGAAAAACTGGATCACCACCTTTGGCAGCGCGGACTGCTGCAAAACGTGAGGAAGAGAGACGATGAGGTTTTGGAAGGTACCGATATGGATATGGAGATATGACGACTCCAGTGTTGTGACTAGCAGCGCTAAGTTTCTCGATTAGGAATCAATGGTGCCAATAGCCCGATCAAGGTAGTGCCACAGACTCTCGACTGAGCTGAAACCCGGGGAGTTTGATGGCCAGGGAAGTACCGTAACTCATGCTGGTGCTCCTCGATCTATGCACGTACACTGCGAACTGTGTGACGCGCTGTCATCGTTGAATGTCTGTTGGTTATTGTTCAGTGCTGTATTGAGTGGAACGTTGTGTCGCACATTTTGCGAATTTCGAGATGGCAGAGTTAAAGGAGAAACGCGTCTGCATTAAATTTTGCATGAAACTCAAGAAAACCTTTACAGAGACACACCACATGATGCAGGAAGCCTGCAGTGATCAGTGCTTAACCCCTACTCGTGTTAAGAATGGTTCACACGGTTTTAAAAATGGCCGGACGAAGTTAAAGGTGACCCTCGTTCAGGACGCCCTTCGACGTCCACCGACGGCGCTCATGTCTGGAATGTCAACGAAACTGTGCGTACCAATCGAAGACTGAATGTTCGAGAGATTTGCAGCATCTTGGAATGCATCGTGCTGCCGCCAAGTTCGTCCCGTGGCTCGTGAGTCAAGTCCAGAGCTTTTGGGTCGCGCAAATCAGAACGAGACGATCCTTAAGAGAACCATAACTGGTAATGAGACATTGGTCTACAGTTATAATGTTGGGACCAAGGTTCAATCTTCACAATGGATCGGGAAAGGTTCTCCAAGACCAAAAAAAGCTTGTCAGGTCAGGTTAAATATCGAATCCATGCTGATAGTTTTCTTTGACTCTGAAGGATTAGTTCATAATGAATTCCTGCCACAGGGACAAACTATTAATCGTTGGTACTATCGGGATGTGTTGCGACGCCTGCGAGAAAATGTGAGATGTCGACTGCCTGAAATGTGGCGAGACAATTCATGGGTCTTACATCACTATAACGCACAAAAAACGAAATCACTGTGCTGCCTTTTCCTCCGGACTCTCCAAAGTTGAAAAGCCGTTGAAAGGACGAAGATTAGTAACGATAGACGAGATAAAAGAAAATTCGCAGGCGGAGCTTCGCGCGGTCTAGCGGAAGGAACACTGCCTCCGGAAACGGAGAGCGGTGTATCAATTGTGGAGGGGAGTATTTCGAGGGAGACCATGAACAATAAGTAAAGAGCTAATCGTAGACAAAGTTCGCGGACTAAGTTCAGGAATTTATTGAAGAGACCTCGTTTGGATACGCTGATTGGAACAATAGGGACAAACGATCATTTAAAGGGTCAGGAACAAGATATGAAGAAGATCAGGGACTCGTAGTTTACGTACAAGATATCACGTTAGTGAAACCACCCAGCTGGAGTCGTGCATTTTCGAACATTTGTTCTTCAGACCTGATTGTTAACATCTTCTCTCTAAAGTCGCCTCCTGCAGTTTATCCTCATTGTTCAAGATCGTCCTGTACAACATGTCGCAGCTAAGAGCAGTATCTCAACTTTGCCTTTTTGCCTTTACTGAAAGAGGAAACTGTAGGTCAATATTATCTGCACACAATTTTTACTTTTTGTGAGTTAATCCCCGATACAGTGACAAGGCGATGAGATAAAATCTTTAAGATGAGGGAATAATACGATAGCATGCTCCTTCAGGAAAATTTATTTCGCTCTTTCTGATAAACATTTTAAAGGACAAGAACTGTCACTAGTCACTATACTCTATAATTCGCACGGTCTTCACTGTAATTATCAATCATGACGTAGCACTGGTGCAGCAACATACAAAAAGTCAAGGTAACGTTATTTATTTGAAATTCTTTTTGACTACTCCCTAGAGTCCTGCTGGGATGAGTTTTAAGAACTGAAACAAATTATAACAAATTAAATCTATAGGTTTCGGTCTTAGTTGATACAGAACTGCCGCCCGTTGTGGCCGAGCGGTTGTAGGCGCTTCAGTCCGGAACCGCGCTGCTGCTACGGTCGCAGGTTCGAATCCTGCCTCGGGCATGGATGTGTGTGACGTCCTTAGGTTAGTTAGGATTAAGTAGTTCTAAGTCTAGGGGACTGATGACCTCAGATGTTAATTCCCATAGTGCCTCGAGCCATTTGAACCATTTTGATACAGAACTGAAAATATTGATTCGAAATTTAGAGCACTGAGACTCCTACGTTTCTGTCCTAGATACTGCAAGAATAACTTTCCATTTTCTTTTGGTGCACAAAATTTTGGTGAATGAGGAAACATAATGATGCACAAAAGTTCATGGTTCATTGTAGCTCCTCACTGATATACAAAAGGTTGAACCCTCGCTTTCTCCTGAGAAGAGAGTCACACAACCGGTCAATAGGCGAGTTTCCTTCCAGACTTGTAAACGGTTTTCCTTCTTGTTGTTTTACGAGGCCAAGTCTTCTGCTAAATACACCCTTTATGAGGAATTGGATTGCTTTTGGAGGAAACATCAGTTCTGCAGATTCCGAAAGTTCCAAAGAAGCAAGATAATAAGGTAGATTGCTTTGAAATATGTCTACAGTGGCAAGCCCAGAAGGCAGTGAAATATGCATATCATCAGCCAAGAAACGCCGCAAATGTGCTCAACGGTTACCAGTGGACCTGTAGAAGAGACTACTATGGTCGCTAGTACAGACAGAAAATAAGAGACAAGAGGCATCCGGAATTCGCGATTCCAAACTAAAAGCAGTTGTAGTATATCCGTTTTTCTCTTCTGCATCCAAAGTAGCAAAATCTATACCGATATATAAATATTGAATAGACATACCACCTGCGATAATAGGGCAAAGATTTGCAACCCTCTCTGCATATTCTGTTGTTTCCCTATTCCAAAGACGGATACAATGCATCACTGAGCACAAGAAGACGCTTGTTGTCATCAGCTTCGCCATTATCTAATATTTGCCAAAAAATGTGGCATAATTAATTGAAAGAAATTTTGCATACTTGCCAACAAGATACCTACAGAAATGTAACAAACTGCATATTTGCAACATTACTGTGCTCAGAGAATAATAAATGTGAGAAAAAGTAATTTAAAAGCCGCTACTGTGCCTTCTGTACGCTATTAAAGGATAAAGTTCATGTTCTCAGAATCCTATTCACAGAGGACCAAAGCATTAATAATGTATTTGTAGTACTCCTTGTCCCAAATAGAAGGCTGCATCATACATGATTATCTAACATTAAATGGGACAAAAACAAGTATAAAAAGACGAAAGAAATCAGCAAAGAATTTATTTAATAATATATTTCATATGTTTTAAAGGTACACGGCACACTCTGCAACAACTTAAGAGCTCCAAATGTTTCTGAATATGTCAAAGTGTGTTCTGTAGTATCCATCATTATTTATCGTAGTAGACTCGTGCAACTTTAGTTTACTTAATTAATCTCTCTTTGATAAAGACGTTTCAGGTAACACAAAATCGCTGTGTGAGTCTGTCGCTTAGCGCTTGTTTTGTACAATGCATAATTTGCTATCTTTCAGGTCTTGATGTGTAAACACCAGAATCCGAACTTAATTCCCTTAATAGCTCACATTTTAAAGTATTATTACATTTCTATTGAGCTGGACTACCGACCTTGGCGTCTTGTGTTTCATTTGTTGAGATGCAATATCAGAAGATAAATAAAAATAAGGTAAAGATGTTCTTAGTTACTTATTAGCAGCAACCTCGTATCACCCTTGTTTCTAAAATAATTCTTATATTGAACCTTTCATGTTAATAGAATGAGTTTTTGTGGCATCCTATGTCATATACACAGAAGCGCCAAAGAAACTGTATAGGAATCAGGCAGAATACGGCGCTGCGGTCGGTAACTCCTATATAAGACAACAAGTGCCTGGCGCAGTTGTTACATCGATTACTGCTGCTACAATGGCATTATTAAGATTTAAGTAAGCTTGACGGGATGTTATAGTCAACGCACGAGCGATGGGACAAAGCGTCTCCAAGGTAGCGATGGAGATTTTCCCGTACATCATTTCACGAGTGTGCCGTCAATAGCAGGAATCCGGTAAAACATCATATCTTCGACATCGATGCGGCCGGAAAAAGATCCTGCAGGTACGGGACCAACGACGATTGAAGGGAAACGTTCAACGTGACAGAAGTGCAACCCTTATACAAACTGCTGGAGATTCCAATGCTGGGCCATTAACAAGTGTCAGCGTGCGAACCATTCAACGAAACATCATCGATATGGGCCTTCGGAGCCGGAGGTCAACTGGTGTACCCTTGATGACTGCACGACACAAAGCTTTACATCTCGCTTGGGCGCGTCAACACTGACGTTGGACTGTTGATGAGAGGAAACGTGTTGCCTGGTCGGACGAATCTCGTTTCAAATTGTATCGAGTAGATGGACGTGTATGGATATGGAGACAACCTCATGAATTCATGGACCCTACATGTCAGCAGGGTACTGTTCAAGCTGGTGGAGGCTCTGCAGTGACGTGGGGGGTGTGCAATTGGAGCGATGTGGGACCCCTGGTACGTCTAGATACGACTCTGACAGGTGACACGGACGTAAGCGTCCTGTCTGATCACGTGCATCCATTCATGTCCATTGTGCATTCCGACGGACTTGGGCAATTCCAGGAGGATAATGCGACACCCCCCACGAGCAGAATCACTACAGAGTGGCTCCAGAAACACTCTTCTGAGTTTAAACATTTCCGCTGGCCACCAAACTCCCCAGATGCGAACATTATTGAGAATATTGAGCATATCCGGGAAGCCTTGCAACGTGCTGGTCAGAAGAGATCTCCACCCCTTCGTACTATTACGAATTTATGGACAGCCCTGCTGGATTCACGGTGTCAGTTCCCTCCAGCACGACTTGAGACAGTAGTCGAGTCTGTACCACGCCGTGTTGCGGCATTTCTGCGTGCTCGCGGGAGCCCTACACGTTGTTAGACAGAGGTACCAGTTTCCTTGGCTCTTCAGTGTATATCTGAGAATGATAAGAGAGGTATTAATGGTATAAAAGTCTTCGCCAGTCAGCTAGATTACTGTAAATAAAGTCCTACAGCTGGGTCTAAGTGCAAGTAAGAAGTTCGCTTAAGATAATATCTTGACAAAAGTTTTAATTCCTATCTGAGAGCCGGCAGCTGTGGCCGAGCGGTTCAGGCGCTTCAGTCTGGAACCGCGAGACCGCTACGGTCGCAGGTTGTAATCCTACCTCGGGCATGGATATGTGTGCTGTCCTTAGGTCAGTTAGGTTTGAGTAGTTCTAAGTTCTAGGGGACTGATGACGTCAGATGTCAAGCCCCATGGTGCTCAGAGCCTATCTGAGAATGTATTGCGCAGCACAATTAAACAAATACTTTTTCGAAACCCCGTAATTGATTCCCATTGTGACGCAGAAATTTGAAATTTGCCTTAAAGATGCCTACAACCTTCCTCTGTAACGAAGCAAAACCATGACACCATGCGACATCACTCTCGGGCTTGTGGAAAAAAGGCCAGAGCTCATGAGCTCATGTGAGGTGTAAGGTGGATTAACGTCGTCTCATTGGCACCAAATTCCAGTACAATTCTGCCCAGTGCCACCGTGAACGTGTCATACGATGGGGAGGTGTCGTATTACGCCTTACATTTCCCCCGTTATTTTCATGCCTCCGCGATGGAGGTTACAACCGCGTCACCAAACATTATAATTACATAGTTTGCTTATGGGTGGCTGAGGAAAACATTTCAGACACACTGCCGCTCAGCGTTTCACGGTGGTTTAGGAAGGGCGTCAATGAAACCACCTTTTCCCTTGAGGCGTTGATTCCTACACATTTAGCAATCGTAAACGACAGTTCGCACCGCAGTGAGCAACAGGACAACGTTCTTGACTATCTTTGACACTGCTGACACCCCACGAACGCTTCAGCCTTCTCTGTGGACCAGCAACTCCCAAAGAACGTGACCGCACCCCTTTGGATTGCACTGCGACCTCAATTTTTGCTCTGGTATGGAACCATTAGCTGCCATTTGAAACTGTTCAACAAAATTTGATTGTACGAGGGTTATTCGGAAGGTAAGGAACAACTGGTCGCGAAATGGAAACCAAAGTGAAAATCTGATGAAGTTTTACACAGGTGTGTTGGGCAGTGTTTCTAGTATGCTCGTCGATCACGTTACGTGATTCTATTTTGTTCTGAGCACACAGGGAGCACATAAAGATACCTAGAACAGTAGTGTCTCCTGCCAGGTACGAGGGCCTGGCGAGAAATTTCGTCTGAAGCTATGCAGCCGACATTACGTAACTGTCTTGCGTTTTCTTCTTCAATACAATTCTCAGCCGCATTTTGGAGGGGCAATGAAGATGCTCCTGCATTGTTTTCAATTGAAAATGTTTGTTTACCCACAATACAGCCCGTAATTGTCTCCCTCTGAGTTTCATCTCTGCTCACGTGAACCACTGGCTATGAAGACAACATTTTGGCGCAGACAACGAGCTGTAGGACAGCGTAGAGAATTGGCGGAAAGCACTGGCGGCTGGCTTCTACAACGAGAGTATTGGAAAGGTGGTACAACGCTACGACAAACGTCTAAATCGGATCGGCGATTATGCAGATAAGTAGCTGGAAGTTGTAGCTAACTGTTGCAAATGAAACAGATTTTCACTGTGGTTTCCATTTCGCGACCTATCATTCCTTACTTTCCGAATAGCCCTCGTAATCCGAGGCAGTAAAGGGTGCTTATGCTTTTGCATCCCTCCTGTTTCACACCATCTTGTGGTATGATCGCGGAGGGGTGCGACAATGGCATATGCATGAGTGGGGCGGCAAAGCGGCGGTGTAGGGCCGCCAGTTCACCCAAGGCTCTCAGTGCCACCTGTCCTTGTTTTCCCCCTCACTCTCCCCCCTCCACATTTTTGAGCACTTTATAAATGTACCTTTACAGAGAAAACCTGTGAGAGAGTCCTGACTGCCTGCTAGCAGGCATGTAACATCGAAGGGGTGTGAAGGGGTTGCCTGCTTGCAGGCGCCTACGACTCCAGTCACAGGTTTTCTCCGTACCGATATATTCTTAGAGCCCAACAAACGTGGACGGGTGGCAATGAGGTTGTTGCTGAACCAGGGAATCTTAGAGGGACACACAGGTGTCAATGTGGCACCCCTCTGTTATCACACCATAGGAGGGTGAGAAACAGGGGGGCTGAAAAATCATAAGCGCTCTTTCCTGCTCCATGTCGCTTTCAGACTTTGTCTAATGGTTTTGAACGGCCTCTACCGGCTTTACACAGTACAACAGAGGAAAAATTGTAGTCGCACTGCTCTCCAAAAGGGTGCGATTATGTTCGATCTAGTTGCTGGCCCACGATGTCCTTAGAGTACAGTTGTCATCTGAACGCTGTCAGCAGTGTCAGATATTGTCAAGAACGTCGTCCTGTAGCTCATCGCATTGCGAACTAACGTTTTCGACCTCGAAATGTGTGGGAATCAACGCCTCAAGGGAAGGGGTGGCTTCATTGAAGCCTTTAATCCACCACCATTCCAGCACCAGAACCTTTTCCTGTCGATTCTGGTATGTCTGAAATATTTTGCTCAGCCATCCATAAGCAAATTAAGTCGTTTCAACGCCGGGAAACGCTGTTCTATCCACCATCGCAGAGGCGTGAGATGAAGGTGTGAAATGCGGGTAAGTGCCGACTGAATGATCCTGTGACGAAACGTACAGCCCGTCGCTGGATCTCGTCTCTATTTTGTTTACCCCAACTGGGAAAGGTTCCCAGACTGACGATAGGTACTCAAGAATCGGTCTTACAGTTGTTTTGTAAGCCACTGCTTCCGTTGATGAATTAAATCTCCATATCATCCTTGCAATGAATCTCGTCCTGTAATCCGCAATTCCTACTGTTTTTTGTATGTCATCTTTCTGCTTTAGGTCGCTCCAGATGGATGAGCGTCTTAGCAGTATATATGTTTTTCCTTATAACTGATTATAATTAAGAGCCAGAGACTGGTTCAAAAATGGTTCAAATCGCTTTGACCACTATGCGACTTAACTTCTCAGGTCATCAGTCGCCTAGAACTTAGAACTAATTAAACCTAACTAACCTAAGGACATCACACACATCCACGCCCGAGGCAGGATTCAAACCTCCGACCGTAGCGGTCGCTCGGTTCCAGACTGTAGCGCCTAGAACCGCACGGCCTCTCCGGCCGGCACACAGAGACTGATTCGCATTCACAACATAGTTTTAGACATAAGCGAGACGCTTACATTTCGTGTATGCGGCTACAGAAATTGCAGCCACCCAGGTATATGACGTCTCAGACAAGAAGCAAATGTGCTCTTATGTTTTTGACGTAACAGATACTCCCCAATGAAGATGAAGACATAAATCTCTTCAAACGTGTTCGGAAGTTATTATTGACGCGACTGTTAAGCGCCTTTATAGTAAAGTAGAACACAATGGAACGTTGCTTTTTGTTGTAATAAAATGTTTCCGTAAACAGTACCTTGAGGCATCAGGCGTAACACTTTACCTTCCATTTAAGTCGTCGCCTTTCCGTTTAATAGCGTACGGAAGAGTGTCAGTGCTGGGGCGTTGGCGTCGTCTGCCGGCTTTGGCGGACACTTCGGCGTCCGCTTCCTGCGTACCACCTGCGCGGTGTATTGGTGTTGCGTCAGCGCGGGGGACTACCGTGGTCAGCCGTGAGCTGACTCGCGCGCAGGATGCACCTAACTGTCCTGCCCCACGCGCTCATGCCACAGGAGAAGCCTGACCTACTCCTAGTTGAGCGCTCACCTTATCGTATCAGCGAGCAGGTCAATGCTTATGTTATCATGATACCAATTTCCGTGAGCATTAACGATGCACGATACGAATGTTCGGTGTTCACGAGAAAATTGATGAGCAAACGGATGCACATATGGCGACTCCCTTATTTTGCTTAGAGTATGCAGTACCTATAGACCCCATTTTTTTAATCTTTCTCCTTGCATGCTTATGTCGCACGATGGTGGAAAGATCATAGTTCATCACACTTGCCAGTCCTCCAGTACACTGACAATCATTTGTGGATAAATGCGTTTGAACGATCTACAGCTCATGTTTCTGGCTGCCTCCGTTTCTGTTACTCCTACTGAGCTCAAACAGAAGAATATGTACGAAATGCCTATTTGTCCATATGGCACTCCATTATCTAACTCCACAGCTCCACTACGTCCAAAGACGAAACAATAGAATGAAAACTCAAGCAGTGAACCCAGATAAAAATGGATCTATCAACCCCTAGCAACTTTAATACCAACATACAAAACAAAAACGCTATTAGCTTGTGCATCAACCTAATATAACCGTAAGATTGAACCAAACAAAGCTGACTGGAACGCTTTCCTTGATAAATACTGGGACTGGATTCCTCCGTCTGCTGGTATCTGCAACACTTGTGTACGAGCAGTTATCACACCGACGAACGAGCCTGAGACTATCGGAAAAGATCTACCAAGCCATCCTTCACCGCCTTGGAAATCACTGTATCGACGATGACATTATTCTCAGATGAGATTAATAACATTTTAACACGCCAACAATGGTAACAACATTGCCACACGGGACCACTTTGTCACATTTCGAAACTCATTGTATTTGGCACCCTGCTAAGTACTTGAAGTAACTAATAGAGGCGCTTCTCTATGCGTCACATACGGAAGATATTTAACAACGGGTATTTTCTCCATTTTTAGCTTTCTCATATGTTTACTGGTCTCTATCAACTTCTTTTGTTTCGTCTGGGATGAGACGATTTCCTTTCCTAATTGTTAAAGTATCACGCCCTACTCATTCATTTGCATCAGAGCAAAACGAATTTTCTTTTGCTTCATAGAGCATGTAATTATCTAATCACTTGTAGACATAAATAATACAGGGTGTGTATTAGTGCAGATATTTTTACATTTGTTAACGTAATGTGTGCTGTGTCGTCCGAACAAGACACAGCCAGGGCAGAAGCACCACAGGCGCAAGACCGCGAGCTGGTGCAAGTGTCTAAGAGACTCGTACTTGCCTACTGGCCATTAAAACTGCTACACCACGAAGATGACGTGCTACAGACGCGAAATTTAACCGCCAGGAAGAAGATGCCGTGATCTGCAAATGATTAGCTTTTCAGACCATTCACACAAGGTTGGCGCCGGTGGCGACACCTACAATGTGCTGACCTGAGGAAATTTTCCAACCGATTTCTCATACACAAACAGCAGTTGACGGGCGTTGCCTGGTGAAACGTTGTTGTGATGCCTCGTGTAAGGAGGAGAAATGCCTACCATCACGTTTCAGCCTTCGATAAAGGTCGGACTGTAGCCTATCGCGATTGCGGTTTATCGTATCGCGACATTGCTGCTCGCGTTGGTCGAGATCCAATGACTGTTAGCAGAATGTGGAATCGGTGGATTCAGGAGGGTAATACGGAACGCCGGGCTGGATCCCAACGGCCTCGTATCACTAGCAGTCGAGATGACAGGCATCTTATCCGTATGGCTGTAACGGATCGTCCAGCCACGTCTCGATTCCTGAGTCAACAGATGGGGACTTTTGCAAGACAACAACCATCTGCACGAACAGTTCGACGACGTTTGCGGCAGCATGGACTTTCACCTCGGAGACCATGGCTGCGATTACTCTTGACGCTGCATCACAGACAGGAGCGCCTGCGATGGTGTACTCAACGACGAACCTGGGTGCACGAATGGCAAAACGTTATTTTTAGGATGAATCCGGGTTCTGTTTACAGCATCATGATATTAGCATCCGTGTTTGGCGAAATCGCGAAGAACGCACATTCGAAACGTGTATTCTTCATCGCCATACTGGCGTATCACCCCGCTTGATGGTATGGGGTGCCATTGGTTACACGTCTCGGTCACCTCTTGTTCGCATTGGCGGCACTTTGAACAGTGGACGTTACATTTAAGATGTGTTACGACCCGTGGCTCTACCCTTCATTCGATCCCTGCGAAACCCTACATTTTAGCAGGATAATGCACGACCGCATGTTGCAGGTCCTGTACGGGCCTTTCTGGATACAGAAAATGTTCGACTGCTGCCCTGGCCAGCACATTCTCCAGATCTCTCACCAGTTAAAAACGTCTGGTCAATGGTGGTCGAGCAACTGACTCGTCACAATACGCCAGTCACTAGTCTTGATGAACTGTGGTATCGTGTTGAAGCTGCATGGGCGGCTGTATCTGTACACGCCATCCAAGCTCTGTTTGACTCAATGCCCAGGCGTACCAAGGCCGTTATTACGGCCAGAGGTGGTTGTTCTGGGTACTGATTTCTCAGGATCTATGTACGCAAACTGCGTGAAAAAGTAATCACATCTTAGTTCCAGTATAATATGTTTGTCCACTGAAACCCGTTTATCATCTGCATTTCTTCTTGGTGTAGCAATTTTAATGGCCAGTAGTGTATTATTTACACGTAGCCACTGAGGGAATTTTTTGGTTTTTATTACAAGCAGCATTGCAGACTTCATAATTCAACTAGTCACAAAGATAAGTAAATCTTTAAACAGATTTGTGTGACTTTGTTACTGATTTGTTGGAGTGTTGTAGAACCTTCATTCTCCTATCATGTTTCCTGACCCACGAACTCACAAAATCGGCCTACACGTTTTCATATTTGTCAAGTTGCCACAAACTGTGAAACTTGAAATTGAGACTAACGCTTTACAATCGTTTTGAAGCAATCTCGTAGAAATCGGTTAATACAGCAGTTGAAAGATAGAAAAAATAGCGAAGTTGTCCATGGTGACGACAAAAATGAGAACTCAGCCTCCACAGCAGTAGCGACGATACCTTTACAAAACTGGTGACGAGGATCTGCAAAAATATGTACACCCATCAGAGTGTTGGTTCTTCTTTCTCTGTGTAGAATAGTCTTTCCACAAAAAAGTCGCAGACTGTATGACTTGATGTTTTCTGTACAGTTGTACTAAGCCTGTCTATATAGACTAATCTTTTTGCGTTCACACGTCCACAATTCAATACGTGACCTGCCGCCCAGGGGAAAAGGGTTTGCTGTTGCCACATGTACTTAGAGGTATTAATGGAAATAAAAAAAAAATACGACTTGTAATGGCTATAAATATTGATCTGTAAACGACGTAAATACTTACGTCATGTTATTCAGTACACCGTCCTCAGTCACCAACAGAAATATGTGCACTTGTACCCGTAACACTCAGTATGTTGGATTTGGTGTTTACCTACACAGTTTTTAAGTGTTGCACGAGGAATACTGCAAAGGTACAATTTCGAGACTTTCTCAATCTCTTTCGTACTTGTTTTCATATCGCATGTTTTTCATTTTGTGTTACCTGTCGTTAAATAGTGAAAATGTATTAAGGGGTTAATAAGGAAATGAGCAGTGAAAGAGCAGATGAATGGTACAATATCCCGCTCAAAACCAACGAAAATAAAGTGCCTCCATTTAAAGACAAAAAAGAGCCGTAGTGTATTGAGCAATGATGAGAACAAGAAAGCCCCAAAAATATCTTGTTGGTTCTATGGAAACGGAAAGATCGATCATAGTGAAAAGTATTTACTTCTCAAACATGCTTGATGACCCTGTCGTCAGTGTCACGATCTTATTTATATGATTGATCACCTCTACGAGGACATTTGGGGAAATGTTCGTTTTCTGATGAAAATTCAGAATTTCCTCTGAAATCTGATGTCTGGTAATTTAAAGTTGCCTGCTTTCGTCCTCTGAATATTTATACATTAATGTCTTTCCAATAATGTCTGTCCTTAGTTTAAATTATCTTTCCTCTCGTATTTTTCGACAATTTCCGCTTGTTTCAACACAGCTGTCAACGTTCCTCCGTTTCTGAGATAAAATATGCCATCGCTGCCTACAATTACTTTTACGTATATACGTTTTTTTTTGTTTGTCAGTTGCCACAAAATGTGAAACTTGAGATTAACACTAATGGTTTACAACGGGTTTAAAGCAGTTTCGTAAAAATCGGTTAATACAGCAGTTGAAAGCTAGAACAAAGTGGCAAAGTTGTCCGTGGTGATGACATATTAAATGTTGATGAGATCGAGAAGCTAACAAAAGAAAGAACCGCTAAACTATAAAGACCAAACAATTCGTTTCCAACAAGTACCATAAAAAAAGTCATTCACGGTAGCCAAAACTAAATTACATCACATTTTTAAAAAAAAGTACAGTATCCATCTGAAACTACGATAATTGGTTATAGAACTCAAATCGTGAACATCGAAAAACATGGCAGAAATGTTGTAAGGAAAATCCTGCCACCGAAATTCGAAAACAGAATTAGGATGAATAATAAAGCAAGGAAATCTATCACGTTATAGAAATAATCATGAAACGACGATTACCATTTTATGATCACTCACAAAGAAATCCTCAGAAACAAAATTTTAATCTGGGCTTTATTGACGAAGAATCAAAACAGATGGGAAACATAATTTCATGATCTACAGAAAAAAAGCCTGCATGAAGAAATCTTTGAAGATTGAAAACATTCACTCAACTATGATTATCAATCATAAATTTGTTGAGGGACCCACTCGACAAACTACAGGATGGACAGAAGAACGGAAAGAGAAACACAGTTAACGGATGAAGAGATAATGTAAGGAGAAAGTAGTACTACAAAAGTCGAAACACGTTCTGGAGCTGGAAACAACGAATAAAACTACATGTTACTACACTTAGCGTACAAGTACACCCAAACAAGGATATCTAAAAGAGTCGTCAGTGTACAACAAGTAGTTCGGTTACACAAGCTGCTCATTCACAAATCTTAGGTATTCTTATTTAGGAAGTCATTACTGCATTCGTATTTTAACAGCGCGCGTGTTTATAGCTTTTGGGCTCTAATGTAAATCTGCGCATCGCAATTGGTATCTCATAAAGTTGGCTCGTCTGCCATTATGTTGAGACTCCCACAACGCAGAGACATTGCAGAATAGTTTGGGATTATAAAATCTTCCCTTGAGTGGTGATTGGAACTTGATCTCCAAACAGTATAGCTTCTTACCTCGGTGGCTATGCCTTTCTCTCCTGCCAAATCCCAAAGCTGTACGTTTTCCTAGGCAAAAATAGTTGAATTTTAGCTGAATAACCGACGTATGAAGACACTCTTTGTTGAGGACTGAGGTATTTTACGAGCTTCCAACGTATTTCCTTACAATTATTTCCTCTAGTTAAAACTGATATTTCTCGCTCTTTATTCAAACATGTGTATTCTGTCTTCCAATAATGCGAATAGTTCGGAATGTGGAATCTGAACTTGACCAAAGCCAATTTCAGCGGAACCATAAAGGGTGAATGATATACTTGTTGACAAGACCTAAAAACATCTCCACTTTAAAATCTGAAACATGAAACAAGGCGGTAAATTTGGCAACTGTACTACAATTAACTTGGAGAGGTTGAAAAAAAAAAAAACAGCCAACCAGTTGCAAATAAACGTTTATTGGAACCCAGGACTTATGTTTCGACAATTTTAAAATTGTCTTCTTCAGAAGGTGTAATGAACCTTGTTATATCACACCCTGATAAAGGACACTGAATAAAGCCAAACGGCTTTTGTCGTATGAGATATCATCTTGAGAACGCAGATAATGACAGGCCATGAATTAATGCTACAGCAACATAGTATTTTAGGTGTGAAGATTAAAGGCGAAGTGTAGTGGTCCACGAGTATAAGGCTCTTGTAGACGTCAATATCGACGAAGATGAACTCTAACCTACCATACACAGTACACAGTGCTGTAAAACATGATTTATATGGCTCCTCAGTCAGCGTTTTCTGACGCGCAATCAGCGGACCACACCCTAACCATGAAAAACACCCCCGCACCGTAACACGACCTCCTGTGTACTTCACTGTTGGCACTACACTTCATGGCAGGTAAAGTTCTCGACACATGCACCAAACTCAGACACTTCCATCGAATTTCCATAGGGTATAGAGTCATTCATAATTCCAAAGCACTCGTTTCCAGTACCCACTGTCCAGTAGCGTCCCTGTTTACGCTACTCCAAGCATCGGTCAGCACTGGCAACAGAAATGTGTGGTTTATAAGGAGCTGCTCTACAATAATACCCCATTCTTTTCCACTCCCCACGCACGTGTGCAAAGCTAGACTGCTGGTAATATTTAGGAACTCACGAGTGACTGTTTCCGCTAATTTCATATGATTTTTTACAATAGCCCTCCGCAACGCCCACAGTCCCTATCCGTCATTAATTGAATTGTGCCTGGTCTTGCTTTGAGTGTGACTGTTCCTTCGCTTTTCCACTTCACAATCACATCACTAAGAGTCGACGTAGGCAGCTTTAGAATGGTTAAAATATCCCTGATGGATTAGTTACTGAGGTGACATCCAGTGATGTTCGAAGACACTGAAATCTCCTGACCTATCCATTCCGCTCTTAACCTCTTCTCTAAAACTAAACTAAACTCTTCCCGAACAGGCCATGAAGGTCCAACGGTACCGACCGGCCGCCGTGTCATCCTCAACCACAGGCGTCACTGGATGCGGATATGGAAGGGCATGTGGTCAGCTCACCGCTCTCCCGGCCGTATGTCAGTTTCTGAGACCGGAGCGGCTACTTCTCAATCAAGTAGCTCCTCAGTTTTCCTCACAAGGGCTGAGTTCACCCTGCTTACCAACAGCGCTAGGCAGACCGGATGGTCACCCATCCAAGTGCTAGCCCAGCCCGACAGCGCTTAACATCGGTGATCTGGCGGGAGCCGGTGTTACCACTGCGGCAAGGCCGTTGGCAACCTCCTCTACTGACAACATATTACTAGTACTCCCCACCTACTTTTATACTGCTTAGTCCATATCTTGTGACACCTAGTAGTCAGTTCCGCATTACTTAAGAGTGTCCGGATACTTTTCATAAGACAGCGTATTTTAATCAAAAAGAGGTGTAACAATAAGACATTTTGCTGCTGTTTCTCTTGGTAAACATATAATTTCGAGGACACCAAGCCGCGCGGGATTAGCCGAGCGGTCTTAGGCGCTGAAGTCATGGACTGTGCGGCTGGTCCTGGCAGAGGTTCGAGTCCTCCCTCGGGCATGGGTGTTTGTGTTCGTCCTTAGGATAATTTAGGTTAAGTAGCGTGTAAGCTTAGGGACTGATGACCTTAGCAGTTAAGTCCCATAAGATTTTTTTTAGGACACCAAGTTATATCTTCCAGGACAGTACATTGTGTCTCATCCAAAACCGCTTATTTAGGAATTTATTTTGATATATTTTACACTAACCAGTCTCGGTTAATAGAATCTTCTTATAAATATAGGAAATCGTTCTATAATAACGTGAGTTTTTGTCGATGACCGTGTTGCAACTTACTTGGTTGACAATGACAATTGATGCCCATGCATTATGTATCAGCGCTTTTTAATATTACGTTGTTGAGTAAAAAGACATGACGATCTAGGAATAAACTGAGTAGCGTCATACGACGATATCTGCATGTTCAACAGCTCAATAACAAGAAAAGCCATGAAACTGGACTCTAGCGTTACAAGTTCTCTTCAGCGAGTCTTTCCTTTAAATGTTTTGTGAAGCGGAATATGAACAACCAGACTTTGGTATTTGATTGTTATGTACCAATCAACTCAAATATCGTGTAGGATAACAGACTTTTTAACCTTGCACTGTCTGAAATAGCAGAGAGATCAATTGAGACGCTGACGTCACAGACCACTGGAAGTGATGTCAATTGACAGACTATGTAGCAGATCGGAGACCTTGATACAGAAGCACACATTGACGACAGGCTATGGAAAGAGATATTCTTGTGGAAGTTTCGTCGCACTGAACATTACTAACAGTACCACGCCGGGCCTCAAATTAAGTTCATGTTATACAGATAAACTGATACGTTATAGGAAACTTGGCCACAAAAGCGCGTTTCTCCCTTGTAGTGTGAGTTGTCGCTGACAGTGACGCCTCTTACGTGTAACAGATCTACAGAAAAATGATTCGATACGATGAAATGCTGTTGACCGCTCTGTATCCAAATTCGGATAATATCAGTATTAACTGCAAACATGTCTGCTACAGACAGCGAAACTAGAAAGAACTGAAATTATTTAGTCAATCACAGTAATTAAGAAAAACTTAATTAGTGATTTAAGGGAACATTGAAATACTTCACGAGCAGCTGCTGTTAGCTATGTACAAGAAGTGTCAAAAAGTTCATCTCTTCAAGTCCTAGCTATTTCATATATAAAAAGTTACATTGGTGTTATATTTAACCGTCGAAAAGGCTTCCTTCGAGTAAAGCACCAAAGTTAGGATATTTTGAAAAGACGCCAATAAGAACATGCTTTCTGAACAAAACTTGAAAATAAAATAAATTAAGTCAAAATCGATCAAATATTTTGTGAAATGATTTGTGCAGAAGTACGAAACAAAACAGATTAGAGGAACATTTGATGCGCATTTAAATGATGCCCGAAACCATGTACAGCAAATGAGGTGGGTCAAATGTTTCTCTAATCTTTTTTGTTTCTTACTTCTAGACAAATCATTTCACAAATTATTTGAGCGGTTATTTTTTTCCTTAGAACTTTTATTTTTACTTTTCTTTCTCTGTAACGCAAATTCTTTTCAGTTTTTTTTGTCATACTGATCTTTCTACCAGCACTAGCTCTCTGTTTAAGAGGTGTTGCTTTTGCTGTTCGCTAGTTATCATCGCTATTCTGATATTCGATTGGCTTCTTAGTTACTGTTGTCAAAGGCTTACAATGTCCGGAAATATTGTAATAGTGAGCAGTAAGAAATAAACAGTGAAGAGCTTTAGAAAATGAAACGTTTGTGTAAATAATCTTCTGATAGCTTCAGTTCAAAAATGTTCATGCATGGTCACACACAAGGGAAACTACCCATCGCATTTAGTGGTAAAATGTTCAGTGGATACCCCGTCAAAAAGTGAACATAAATCAAGCATGAAAACAGGAACAAGGTGTACCACTGTGAAAAAAGGAGGAAAATACACTCCTGGAAATGGAAAAAAGAACACATTGACACCGGTGTGTCAGACCCACCATACTTTCTCCGGACACTGCGAGAGGGCTGTACAAGCAATGATCACACGCACGGCACAGCGGACACACCAGGAACCGCGGTGTTGGCCGTCGAATGGCGCTAGCTGCGCAGCATTTGTGCACCGCCGCCATCAGTGTCAGCCAGTTTGCCGTGGCATACGGAGCTCCATCGCCGTCTTTAACACTGGTAGCATGCCGCGACAGCGTGGACGTGAACCGTATGTGCAGTTGACGGACTTTGAGCGAGGGCGTATAGTGGGCATCCGGGAGGCCGGGTGGACGTACCGCCGAATTGCTCAACACTTGGGGCGTGAGGTCTCCACAGTACATCGATGTTGTCGCCAGTGGTCGGTGGAAGGTGCACGTGCCCGTCGACCTGGGACCGGACCGCAGCGACGCACGGATGCACGCTAAGACCGTAGGATCCTACGCAGTGCCGTAGGGGACCGCACCGCCACTTCCCAGCAAATTAGGGACACTGTTGCTCCTGGGGTATCGGCGAGGACCATTCGCAACCGTCTCCATGAAGCTGGGCTACGGTCCCGCACACCGTTAGGCCGTCTTCCGCTCACGCCCCAACATCGTGCAGCCCGCCTCGAGTGGTGTCGCGACAGGCGTGAATGGAGGGACGAATGGAGACGTGTCGTCTTCAGCGATGAGAGTCGCTTCTGCCTTGGTGCCAATGATGGTCGTATGCGTGTTTGGCGCCGTGCAGGTGAGCGCCACAATCAGGACTGCATACGACCGAGGCACACAGGGCCAACACCCGGCATCATGGTGTGGGGAGCGATCTCCTACACTGGCCGTACACCACTGGTGATCGTCGAGGGGACACTGAATAGTGCACGGTACATCCAAACCGTCATCGAACCCATCGTTCTACCATTCCTAGACCGGCAAGGGAACTTGCTGTTCCAACAGGACAATGCACGTCCGCATGTATCCCCTGCCACCCAACGTGCTCTAGAAGGTGTAAGTCAACTACCCTGGCCAGCAAGATCTCCGGATCTGTCCCCCATTGAGCATGTTTGGGACTGGATGAAGCGTCGTCTCACGCGGTCTGCACGTCCAGCACGAACGCTGGTCCAACTGAGGCGCCAGGTGGAAATGGCATGGCAAGCCGTTCCACAGGACTACATCCAGCATCTCTACGATCGTCTCCATGGGAGAATAGCAGCCTGCATTGCTGCGAAAGGTGGCTATACACTGTACTAGTGCCGACATTGTGCATGCTCTGTTGCCTGTGTCTATGTGCCTGTGGTTCTGTCAGTGTGATCATGTGATGTATCTGACCCCAGGAATGTGTCAATAAAGTTTCCCCTTCCTGGGACAATGAATTCACGGTGTTCTTATTTCAATTTCCAGGAGTGTAGATACAGTGAACGTTCCAAACGTAACATATGCAACATCGAGCAAATGACATCCCCACAGCGTCGTCGTTATGTAATCAAAGTACTGGACTACAAATTGGGCGATCCATGTTCAAGTCTTCCTCCTGTCCCATTTTTTTTCCTTCACAAAATTATGAACTTTCCGTCCGCTCATTGACGTGTCCGTTCTCCTTCTGTAGTCTTTGCAACTGACATACTATACATTGCTTATAGAGACGAGATACTGGCAGAAGTAAAGCTATGGGTACCGGGTGTGAGTCGTGCTTCGGTAGCTCAGATGGTAGAGCACTTGCCCGCGAAAGGCAAAGTTCTCGAGTTCGAGTCGGGCACACAGTTTTAATCTGCCAGGAAGTTTGATCTCTGAGACTGTTCACAATATGGCCATCTTGAGCTTGGACCGTACACTGTTTGTATTTTGCTTCTTTTTTCACAGTTCATTACTTCTTCCTGTTTTCATGCTTGATCTGTGTTCACTTTTTCACGAACTGTCCACTGGGGTCATCTTACTGCTAAATCTGAGGGGATCCGATAGGGAATTTCCCTCATCAGGTGCATTAGCACATTTAAACTGTTTTACAAAGTGTAGACACAACTGTCGCCTGCAGCTAGCACCTAAAGCATACCGTCACCTCCGTTCAAATGACTCAATTACTACAGTGTGCAGCGGAACAATACAATCCCTGCAGTGGCAAGAGCTGCTTGTACTCACCTTCACATACGTCCAGCGTACGACTTCCTCCTACACTGAATACTGATGAGCTACTACTACGTCATTAGCTTATTTGAAATTCAACGCATACATTGAACTGCCATTACCAAGTTCGCTGATTAGCATCAGAGGTTCTCACTCAAATCGGCTGTACTGTCTGTAACCACAGTAGATATTTATTCAGCTATGCGTACGTCTTTGTCGCTCTTTTGGGTAAAAAGTCATTACTGTCGTTGACTTGTTACAAAATGATATTTCTTCTTCTTCCTCAGCCATAAGGTTAGTAGGTAGCACGATTCTCACTCACACGCTCCTATTCCATTATTAGCCTCTTAATGGGACGATGTGAGTCGTCCACGAACGGCAGACTTATAGACCATTTTCCAATTACTGTGTATGTTTCGGACCATTAAACAAAAGCATAATAAGGAACGGTTTTAATAAATGATCTACCATACAATTATTCGTTTGCCTGCTTTTCTAGCACGGGTGTTTCGTTCGCTGGAGATTTTTAAGGCCACACATCTTCAATACATTTCAAAGGATCTATTTTGTCTCTTCATTCTATCTTAGTGAAAGTTTGCCTTCCATAGCTTTCGAACTTTGACACACAGCTGCAACAGAGGCGACGTTTGTGTGGGAAGTAATGGTCTTAGATATTATTAGACTTTCCTCTACTCAGGAACTCTTAATTAGACAATTAAACCTAAAAAGGGTACTCTTCCTGTCGATCTATCAACGTAGTTTCTTTAGCTACTTTCCAGAGAGTTACAACAATATGTCATAACTTTTTAAATAGAACATTTGTTCTCTTATGTAGCTGATGCATTTAAACCAACTCTTACAAAAATATTTAAATCAAATTTCTACTAGTAGTTGGGGATGCAGAAACTTTCGAAATGGGGCATCTGCAACATGCTGCATATATACTAGGTGATCAAAAGTACCCGGACATCTGGCTGAAAACGTCTTACAAGTTCGTGGCGCCCTCCATCGGTAATGCTGGAATTCAGTATGGTGTTGGCCCAACCTTAGTCTTGATGAAAGCTTCCACTCTCGCAGGTTACGTTCAATCAGGTGCTAGAAGGTTTCTTGGGGAATGGCAGCCCAATCTTCACGGAGTGCTGCACTGAGGAGAGGTATCGATGTCGGTCGGTGAGGCCTGGCACGAAGTCGGAGTTCCAAAACATCCCAAAGGTGTTCTGTAGGATTCAGGTCGGGACTCTGTGCAGGTCAGTCCGTTACAGGGATGTTATTGTGGTGTAACTACTCCGCCACAGACCATGCATTATGAACAGGTGCTCGGTCGTGTTGAAAGATGCAGTCGCCATCACCGAATTGCTCTTCAACAGTGGGGAGCAAGAAGGTGCTTAAAACATCAATGTAGGCCTGAGCTGTGATACTGCCACGCAAAACAACAAGGGCTGCAAGCCCCCTCCATGAAAAACACGACAACACCATACCACCACCGCCTCCGCATTTCATTGTTGCCACTACACACGCTGGCAGATGACATTCACCGGCCACGCATTCACCTTACTCACACCATGCAATCGGATGGCAACATTGTCTACCGTGATTCGTCACTCCACACAACATTTTACCACTGTTCAATCCTTCAATGTTTACACTCCTTACACAAAGCGAGGCGTCGTTTGACATTTACTGGCATGATGTGTGGCTTATGAGCAGCTCCTCGACCATGAAATCAAAGTTTTCTCACCTCCCGCCTAACTATCATAGTACTTGGAGTGGATCCTGCTACATTTTGGAATTCCTATGTGATGGTCTGGAAAGATGTCTGCTTATTACACATTACGACCCTCTTCAAATGTCTGTGTCAGTCAACAGACGATGTCGGCCTGTACGCTTTTGTGCTGTACATGTCCCTTCACGTTCCACTTCACTATCACATCGGAAACAGTGGAACTAGGTAATTTTGGAGTGCGAAAATCTCGCGTACAGACATATGACACAAGTGCCACCCAATCACATGACCACGTTCGAAGTCAGTGAGTTCCGTGGAGCGCCCCATTCTGCTCTCTCACGATGTCTAATGACTACTGAGGTCGCTGATATGGAGCAGTAGGTGCAGCACAATGCACCTAATATGAAAAACGTATGTCTTTTGTGGGTGTCCGGATACTTTTGATCACAGTTATCCTTGCCTCATCCTCATCAGTTTCATCTTTCTTTGGTTTACTCTCAAACCATATTCTGTACTCATTAGATTGTTTCTTCCATTCAACAACTCCTGTAACTTTTCTGCACTTTCACTGAGGATAGGAATGTCATCAGCGAGTCTTATGACTGATGTCCTGTCACCGAGAATTTCAATCCCATTCTTCGACCTTTTTCTAAATTTTATTATTGTTTCTTTGATGTTGACTGTACATTGGGGGCGAAAGGCTACATCCCTGTCTTACGCCGCTTTTTAATCTGAGAACTTCGTTCTTGATCTTCCAGTTTTATTGTTCCTTCTTCGTTCTTGTACACATTGTGCATTATCCGTCTTTCACTATCGTTTACTCCTATTTTTCTTAGAATTTCGAACACCTTACACAGTTTTTTTACCTCCATTAGTAACGAAAATCTTAAAAATATTCTTCATTGCTCAGGATCACAAGTACATATATGCCTCTTTGGTCAGGACCATAAGTACCGGGTGGCTATAATTATAGTACAGCTACTCAAATAGGTGCAGTGTGAGCTGTAATTATCCTATGGCAGGGAAACTTGGTAGATATTCTAATGCGTTAGTGAGAAATCAATTTACACTGAAAAAAAAATTAGTTCCAATTTTAGCTATCTGGTGCAAATCAGGCGCTATGAGTGAGAGAAAGATGTATAGAAATATTTCCATATGTAATGTATTAGTAACTGGGCATGGGCAGAAAAGATCAAACAAGTGAGGAAGCATAATGTTGATGTTACACCGCTGCTTACATAATTTGTTCAATATGAGCACCGGAAACGCCGAAGAGATGCTGTACAGCACCAGATTTGCACCTGGTGGCAAAAATTGAAACAAACTTGTTTCCACCGTAAATTGGTTCCCCATTAGCGAATCAGTGTGATAAATATGTAGTGTAACAAATATTTGTCGAAACAGTGAGTGATCACGGTGTTTCGTTAATTACAATGTTGATTTCCGTAAATCAATCGGTAAATGTTCCTGAGTTTCTCGCGCGGCGAGGGAAGCAAAGTTTTTGCACACTTTTCGTGACGGCGGCGGAAGAGTGACGTCAACTTCATCATCTCCGGGAGCCGCTAAGCGAGTCAATTGGATTAATTATTTGAGGCGCTCGCCTGGCCTAAGGCAACCGTCCAATAAAGTGGCTGGCTGAGGAGGCAAGCCGGCAGGCTCGCGCTGGTCGCCGCCCGCGGCTGCTTAAAGACGATGCGCCGGAACGCCAGACGTGCGGCAGCGCTCGCAATAGGCATAGTGGAGCGGTGAAGTGAACTTGGCTGGAAGGTGCAATTGTCTGGCTTACGCAGGCATCCGTAGAAGTTTATACAAGAGGAGACATTGTTAATTTAGTTGATTTGATGAGTTTTCGAATATGTAGTGCCCCAAGAACTAAATTTAACAGGAATTATGCTAAACTTAATATGCATCACTCTTCTGATACCGAAAGTGAAATGTCAATAGCATATAACAAGAACATATCTTTATGTTACTTAGGAGACAATGTATGTCACCATTTTACAGTCTGAAAATATGAAAGGCAGTCAAATGAAAATTCAACCACTCACCACAGCGAGATTATGGAATGGTTCCATTCAAAAGTAATCACCATATACACTACTGGCCATTAAAGTTGCTACACCACTAAGACGACGTGCTACAGATGCGAAATTTAAGCGACAGGAAGAAGATGCTGTGATATGCAAATGATTAGCTTTTCAGAGCATTCACACAAGGTTGGTGCCGGTGGCCACACATACAACGTGCTGACACGAGGAAAGTTTCCAACCGATTTCTCATACACAAACAGCACTTGACCGGCGTTGCCTGGTGAAACGTTATTGTGATGCTTCGTGTAAGGCGGAGAAATGCGTACCATCACGTTTCTGACATTGATAAAGGTCGGATTGTAGCCTATCGCGATTGCGGTTTATCGTATCACGACAGTGCTGCTCGCGTTGGTCGAGATCCAATGACTGTTAGCAGAATATGGAATCGGTGGGTTCAGAAGAGTAATACGGAACGTCGTGCTGGATCCCAACGGCCTCGTATCACTAACAGTCGAGATGACAGGCATCTTATCCGTATGGCTGTAACGGATCGTGCAGCCACGTCTCGATCCCTGAGTCAACAGATGGGGTCGTCTGCAAGACAACAACCATCTGCACGAACAATTCGACGACGTTTGCAGCAGCATGGACTATCGGCTCGGAGACCCTGGCTGCGGTTACCCTCGACGCTGCATCACAGACAGGAGCACCTGCGATGGTATAGTCAACGACGAACCAGGGTGCACGAATGGCAAAACGTCATTTTTTCGGATGAATCCAGGTTCTGATTACAGTATCATGATGGTCGCATCCGTGTTTGGCCACATCGCGGTGAACGCACATTGGAAGCGTGTACTTGTCATCGCCATACTGGCGTATCACCCCGCGTGATGTAGGGGGTGCAATTGGTTACACGTCTCGGTCACCTCTTGTTCGCATTGACGGCACTTTGAACAGTGGACGTTACATTTCAGTTGTGTTACGACCCGTGGCTCTACCCTTTATTCGATCCCTGCGAAACCCTACATTTCAGCAGGACAATGCACGACCGCATGTTGCAGGTCCTGTACGGGCCTTTTTGGATACAGAAAATGTTCGACTGCTGCCCTGGCCAGCACATTCTCCAGATCTCTCACCAATTGTAAATCTCTGGTCAATGGTGGCCGAGCAACTGGCTCGTCACAATACGCTAGTCACTACTCTTGATTAACTGTGGTATCGTGTTGAAGCTGCATGGGCAGCTGTACCTGTAGACGCCATCCAAGCTCTGTTTGACTCAATGCCCAGGCGTATCGAGGCCGTCATTACGGCCGTAGGTGGTTGTTCTGGGTACTGGTTTCTCAGGATCTATGCACCCAAATTGCGTGAAAATGTAATCACATGTCAGTGTAGTATATTATATTTGTCCAATGAATACCCGTTTATCATCTGCGTTTCTTTTTGGTGTAGCAATTTTAATGGCCAGTAGTGTACTTTAAGACATTTACACCACTGGGAGACGAGACGATAAATTGCTGTTTCTTGGAATGCAGTCGGGCGCTGACGGATCCACAACCCCACCCACTCTTGCACGTCTTTGCCCGACTGAAATCGATGTCCAACCATGTGTTTCTTCAGGTAGCCAAAGATGTGAGAATCACACGGTGGAAGGTCCGCGCTGTACGAAAATGTTGTAGTGTTTCCCAACCAAATGGCTGAAGCGTAGACTTTGTTGGATTGGCAGTGTGTTGGCGGGGTTATCGTATAACGGGATGATTCTGCCTGACGGCATTCCGACAGCCTGAGGGCAAACGGCAAGCCAACAGTAGAAACATACTGCATCTCCCCAAACAAAGAAACCCAAAGCTGTGCTCACTAGTTCTGGTGAGGTCGTGGTGACCTCCTTCTTCGACTGCAGGAAACCTCTCTTCGTCGATTACCTCGAGCGTGGAACTACAATCAATGCACAGTGCAAAAACTGCGATACACCACAAAGTCGAAATGCACAGCAATGCTCTCGGACGGAATCATCCTGTTGCACCATGATGCCGGCCCCCACGCTGCCAACCGGACGAAGGCTGAGCTTCAGCGATTTGGTCGGGAAACACTGCAACTTTCTCCGTACAGCCTGTATCTTTCACCGTGTGATTTTCACATCTTTTGCGTCCTGAAGAAAGACAGGCGTGGACGTCGATTTCAGTCGGATGAAGAAGTGCAAGGGTCGGTGTGGTTGTGGAACCGTCAGCGGCCGTCCGTGTTCTGAGAAACAGGAAGTGATCTCTCGTCTCCCTTTGGAATAAATGTCTTAACGCGTGTGAAGATTACTGTGGATGGAACCATTCCATGGTCCCGTTGTGGTGGGTGTTCGATTTCATTTGACTGCCCATTATACATCCTTCTAATGATTAGATTCTGGGTATTCAACGAGTTATTCACAAGAAATGTTTTTTTTTTCATGTAGCATTGATCTTAAGGAGTGTGTCAACCAGTAAGGAAAACTTCCGCAATTCGCTTGCAGAGGCTTCCTCTGCAAGTTATTTGATGTGGAAACACTCCCAGCAAGTCAACATTAGCAAGTCTCCTCAACATCCAGAATTAGCTTCCGCAAATTAGTGTTCTTACCTCTAGCTGTTAGTACTTGCAGAAGAGAATTTCTCAAACTTGCTGAAATTTTGTGTGCTCAATATTGGTACGAAAATGGTAGTGTAGAAAAGTAGAATGGCGCAAAGACAGATGGAACGGAACAAACGTACGACGCAAACCCTTAAAATATATAATTGGCCACCATCATTCAAGGAAGTGCGAAATCTATATACTGATTACTTTGTTTCGCCAGAGGGAAAGTAAAATGGCAGAAAAGACCTCTTTAAATTTTAGCTGATTTTAAAATGTTAGAGTAATCATAATAGCATTACGTTCATAATAAATACTATTTGCAGAAATTGAAGAGTAATTAAAAGACGATCCGTTGGTGATATAGCTTACCACATTTTTATATGCAGTTTTCGATTATATGATTGAATAATGAGTCTCGAAACTTGCACACGACATTCTCAGAAAGTTTTTAATATGAGCGAAGTTCTCTGATTTTAGTTCATCGCCGGCCGGGGTGGCCGAGCGGGTCTAGGCGCTACAGTCTGGAGCCACGTGACCACTACGGTCGCAGGTTCGAATCCTGCCTCGGGCATGGATGTGTGTGATGTCCTTAGGTTAATTAGGTTTATGTAGTTCTATGTTCTAGGGGACTTATGATCTCAGAAGTTAAGTCCCATAGAGCTCAGAACCATTTGAACCATTTTTTAGTTCATCAACAGTATTTGTTGATAATTTAAACGTGTAAGCCTTTGTATCCATGTCACCAGTACTTACAGCAAGGTCCTGAAATTAGGTGCTACAGAAGAAAGCCTGTTCAAGTTTTTGCTCTAACGTAAATACCTCAGCAAGTACTTGCTAGTTACTAGTGGACACACGTGTTTAGGTTGTTAGTAAAAAATTAAGAAATCAGAATTAGAAGAAAAATCAGAACTACCGCGAAAATCCTGTTGGTCAGTAAAAGAAGTAATCAAGAGAAACTACCAAATTAATATCCCTCAAAGAGGGAACAAAAAAACAAACTTTAAAAAGGAACGTATTTCCCAGCACTGTCGGCAGTGCTAAATCTGCGATTTAGTGGTATCACAGACAATGAGTGCCATAACTGAGGGATAACTTTGCAATAAATCAAGGAGGCAGCAAATGCTTTCCTTCTAACCGCCCCTCTTCCCCTCCGCCCGGTTGCGGATGCGTGTGTCCAGCTATCATCTCCGTTAAACTGGACGAGGAAGATAAAGGGGTTACCAGAAAATAAACTAGTGAAAAATAACTTGCCCTATGTCAAATTAGTGTTTCATGGTCAGACATTTAAGCACCTACGACGTAATATGTAAATTTATTTATTTTTCCAGGTTTAGAATCGGTTCTGCCTCATCAACGCAACAGCGTCCATGGCAGCCACTTTTTGATTATCAATTCACATACCGTTAGATATAAAGAAGGCACGCATTCTGTTTTTAATTACAATGTGCCTACAAACTGTGGCACCGAGTGTCGTGGCGCAGTGGTTAGCACACTGGACTCGCATTCGGGAGGACGGCGGTTCAATCCTGCGTCTGGCCATACTGTTTAGGTTTTCCTTGATTTCCCTAAACCACTTCAGGCAAATGCCGGGATGGTTCATTTGAAAGGGCACGGCTGACCTCCTTCTCCATCCTTCCCTCATCCGATGGGACCGATGACCTCGCTGTTTGGGCCCCACCCCCAAATCAACCAACCGACTAACAGACGGTGGCAAACTATTTTCGCACAAGCTCTTACATGGTGCTGTTGGAATTTCGCTACGGAGCGTGATTTGATTATAAAACGTTAATTATTTTGATTTTTGCATGAATTTACATCTGATTATACTACAACTAATAGCAATGTATCTTAACCATATGTTCTCTACTGTCATTGTTCACTGCATTCTGACAAAGTGTGCCACGCTATCCATACGGCTGTAATTAATTATTGTAATTTAGCAGTTTACAGCTTTTATTCAAACAGTGTTCTCAATTCCCGTCCACACGAGGATCTGATTTGATGTCTCTTCTCTCGGACTGTCGAATGATTGTATAATTGGCATGTATCGTTCTGAAGTTCACTTTAATTTTACTGCTGACGTCCACACGAGGATCCGATTTGATGTCTCTTTTGTCGGGCTGTCGAATGATTGTATAATTGGCATGTATCGTTCTGAAGTCCACTTTAATTTTACTGCTGACTGTTTAATTGTGTGCTGCGTCTATTTATCTATCTGCCACCCACACAAAGCAGATCTCGTCATAAAACGTACCTTCTTTCACACATCTTTAAAATGGTATATCCCTCAGAATTGTGATATGGATTATAAAACTTTTTTCACCCTCAGAGTCGAATGTGCTGGAAAAGCAACGTGTCTCTTATAAAATTCACAAAATAACCTTCCGTATACTCTCAGAATCCTTAGCTCACTAAACAGCAGCAACATGGTGCTCTACCACAGTCAATGAGTACAATGAGTGGCTTGTGCAGCTGTTTCATCATTGGCAGCATTCGTCCGGCCCAGCAGCTTTAACATATAGCGACTATTTTTTATTTTTATTTGCACGGAAATATTCATAGCAGTGAAACTCTACGTCCACAACTATGTTCCTACACAGTAGTGGCCCACATAGTCTCTCTGGATGACCTAGGGCATTGTAACGAGTATTTAAAAACCTGCATATAAATCGTGTCGTCGATCTACATAATCTAAACCCATTCGAAAAAAGCCAATGTTGTTTTTCTGTATGACTGACCAGCAGACAGCTAGCGTGGCTAATCTGCTTCCTTTTTTATAATAATTTTCTGATTCTGTCTCTGTGACAAAGGTGTATCTGCACGTGCTTTTGATATATACGGCGACCTGAAACGTTACGTAACGGTCTCTGCTGCTTCTGACAGTAAATTTAGATTTCGTTAGTTTCATTTATTGCTGGGGTCAATTGCGACAAGAGCGCCAGTAGCCAAAGGTCAGAGAGTAGGCGGATGGTCTCCACTTGAGTGGCACATGACACATCCACAGAGGAAACAGGTATTGAGAGCAACTCACAAGGAAAGTGTGTGCGTTCGAACGAACACATCTGTATGAAATTTTGCTTACAGGACCATTACATACCTCTCAGTTAGCTGGTGAGTGCCGTTTTCCTGTAAGACTGTGCAAATGTGCTCCAAATGCCTTTGCAGAAGCCAAACCCAATGTAAATATCTTAACTATAAATACAAGTGTGGACTTCCAATAAAATACTCAGAGAAATACGAATGTCTACAAAACGCACAATGAAGACAAACAAGTGGCTCACATGTCATAACAGTACATTCTATTGGGTTGGTGCGTAAGTTCGTAGCGTTTTTCCTTCAGTATAATAAACACAACAGTTACACGTAACAGAGACTCTAGTCACGAATAACATTCTCCTTCACTATTTATAACAGCATGCCAACGTTGGGTAACTTTTCGATTCCGCGACTGTAGAAATCCTGTTCGGAGTGCATTTTCATCCGGAGAGGAAGTTCCTTGGAGGCTGTTTGACAGAGAGCGGGAAAGGCGAAAATATGAGGACCCAAGATCAGCTGAATCCAATCCAACTCCGGCATTGTGTTTTTTGTCAATCTAGCAGAATGCGAGCGGGCGTTATAGGGAAATAGCATCACTTCACGCAATCTTCCTGGTTGTTGTTCTTGGGCCGGCCGTGGTGGCCAAGCGGTTCTAGGCGCTTCAGTCTGGAACCGCGCGACCGCTACGGCCTCAGGTTCGAATGCTGCCTCGGGAATGGATGTGTGCGATGTCCTTAGGTAAGTTAGGTTTAAGTAGTTCTAAGTTCTAGAGGACTGATGACCTCAGAAGTTAAGTCCCATAGTGCTCAGAGCCATCTGAAACTTTTTTTTTTTTTTTTTTTTTTTTTTTTTTTTTTTTTTTTTTTTTTTTTTCTTGGACTGCGTCTGCAAGACGTCTCAGTTGTTGACAGAAAACGTCAGCAGTTATGGCTGCACCTCGGGAAAACAGTTCGTTGTACACCACACCGTCGCTGTTTCACCAGATCCATGACATTATCTTTTTCCGACGGTCGCAGGTCTTTTGCGGAGAGCTGTTACTTTGTTTGAGCTCAACTATTCATTTCTTTTCTTTATGTTATACTAAAGACATCAATTCTCGTCACCAGTAACGATACAGGATAAGAATAATCGATACTGTTCACGAGCCAATTGATGACGAGCAAGCAGAGATCCACAAACGGCTGATTGTTGTGATTATGGCTTAGAGCATGCGGTACCCATATACTCGATTTCTGAACCTTCCATATTGCGTGCAAATGTCGCATGACGGTGGAATGATCACAGTGCATCACATTTGGTAGTTCTCGGGTACACTGACGTGGATCATTGTGGATAAATGCGTTTAGCCGGCCGCTGTGGCCGAGCGGTTCTAGGCGCTTCAGTCGGGATCCGCGCTGCTGCTACGGCCGCAGGTTCGAATCCTGCCTCGGGTATGGAGGTGTGTGATGTCCTTAGGTTAGCTAGGTTTAAGTAGTTCTAACTCTAGGGGACTGATGACCTCAGATTTTAAGTCCGATATTGCTTTAGAGCCATTAGAACCACTTGATTAATGCGTTTAAACGACTTTCATCAAACCCCGAAGGTCTTCCTGAACTTCGAGAGTCTCTAATGTCAAAACGAACCTCTTTCAAACGCGAAACTCATTGTCTTGCCGTGCTCTGTCCAGTGGCATTATCCCCACATACGGCGCAAATTTTTCTGGCCGCCTCCACTGCTGTCACCTGTCTGTTGAAGTCAAGCAGAAGAATAAGTTGGAAATGTTCCAATTTCTCCACTTGGGACTCCATTTTCTAGCATCCGCACATTGACTCACTATCTCCAAATGACAAAATGACAATATGTAAACTGAAATAGCAACAGTGAGCTACGAATAAAAAATGACAGTCGATAAATAATAAATCCATAGCAACAGGAATACCAACATGCAAAACAAAAGCTCTACGGACTTATGCACCAACCTAATAAAACACCAGTCTTGAATGCCACGTCAGTAGCACTTTTGAAGCTGTTCAAAGATTCACAAATATCGTAGCCCGCTTTCTTCCACGTGTAATGAAGCATTGGTCTATGTTCTCCGCAGATAACTGATTGTAAATAACAGGATACTTTTTCATGATAAAGAATCTGTTGTTCAGTTTTGGGTGCACGTGCGTGGAACGTAATTTAAGAGAGTCTGTTATTCTTTTGGCACATATTTTATATTACCTGGAGAAATACACGTCCAGAGGTTAGTCATATTTTCTTTTAGTTTTAGGTGGAATGATTTTTAAAAACTACATCTTTTCCTACATAGGCTCCCAGTAGCACTTGTTCATCCTCACGTCCAGACCAGGAATCACAAAGTACTAGTGGCTTTTTCGACAAGTGCTGATTCAAAACTGACAGAAAAAACGTCTTCAGATGTTCTTTCGCCATCTTCCCGCTCAATCCTGCATCTCCGAAAACATTTGGAGGGTGCCGTTTTTCTATTTCCCTTGACAAACGGGGTCCAAACTTTCCATTTGGTTCTTGAAGCATATATAGAGTTTGTCTGCCAATCGTCCGTCCATTGATACAGCAACATCTATCGCGTAGCTGCGTGTTTCGCTGTTAACTGATTGCAACGTCAAGACAGTGTTTCCCCTTTCATGGATGGCGTTCTTTCGGAAGAAAGCTCATAGTTGAGCTGACTCTGATACACAGTTCCACACGGAACCTATTTAGATATTGTCAGCGCGGTATGCGCATTAACTTCAGAAGCAGATGTTTGGCCTCTTTGAATCGTCTCTTCCTCGTCGTTCTTATTTTTGCGTGCTTGGGGCATAATTATACAACGTGACATTGTCCTAAACACCTTTTTCAAATTATTAATAAATCCCTGTGATGCTGCAACTTTGTGCATCCAAGATTTCCGGCTAAGTCCAATACCTAATGTTGTAAA
Organism: Schistocerca piceifrons; assembly: GCF_021461385.2. Lineage (NCBI taxonomy): Eukaryota > Metazoa > Arthropoda > Insecta > Orthoptera > Acrididae > Schistocerca > Schistocerca piceifrons. Next base: position 831,957,074 of record NC_060139.1, read on the forward strand.
TGCCAATAAAGAATGTAAGACCCGCATTCTCGCCCTTGATCGTGTCATTACATGTTGCTTGAAGATATGAAACTGCATCGCACAACTTCCTTTAAATACTACACTGTCTCGTCCTTCCTTTACCATGTAAATGGTTCAAATGGCTCTGAGCACTATGGAACTTAACATCTGTGGTCATCAGTTCCCTAGAACTTAGAACTACTTAAACCTAACTAGCCTAAGGACATCACACACATCCACGCCCGAGGCAGGATTCGAACCTGCGACCGTAGCGGTCACGCGGTTCCAGACTGAAGCGCCTACAACCGCACAACCACACCGGCTGGCTTTAACATATAGTCCACTATGCTTTAAATACTGCTTTTAAACTTCAGTTTATGGTATATTTTCAGGAGCTTATCATAGGTGTTGAAACCTCTGCTATGATAACTGTCGCATATGTTTTCTACTGTCTTGTCATCAAACAGTGATTGCACTTCCGACTTTAAATTTAGTATCAGGAGAAGGTTAGAAACTACTTTCAATGGTCCCATTGGCTCTTCTCAAATTTGCTGTATCAAAACCGCTTGCAGTAAGGCGTCCGTCATTACCATCACTAGCAACATAATTATTTGTTAGTGTTAATATTTTTGCAACAAAATAGATACCAGAAATCATACGAATGTTTCATCTTCTACATCAGTAGCATTTTCACGAAGAAGTGTTCGTCGTAACTTCATCTCAACCAATCACAGTACATAAGCACGGTTGATTACCAGCCGTGGACCCATCTGACGCTTAACTACACAAATAACTTCACATACACACTGCACCGTCAATACTGGTCTTGGCTGGCAGGCGGAAGTCAGTTCGGCATGGCACACTGACCAGCCTCTAATGGACGATTGCAGAGCTTTGCAGACAAACGAATGTCACTAATATCGGACCTTTAAATGACCCCTCATGAGATTGTTGAGTAAATGTGTTTGTTCGAACCGAAATAAATTAATTGTCAGATTTTGAAACATATCCTCAGTTAAGCCAAAAATTACCTGCAAGCGGTTAAAGTTTACAAATTTATGACGACAGGCCGCTGGCTAGGTGTCGGGTCAGCGACGGCTCAAATACCCGCTTGTTACAAGAATTTTGAATTTTTATTACCAACGAGCAATGGATATATGCATGTCGCGAATTACTAAAAGAAACCAGAAGGTAAATAAATGGATCACGGTACTGTTTGGCGGGAAAGAGATCACGACGGTAAGGAATATGAGGTGATTCCTTCGTGGATTCAGGAGAATGGATAGTAGATTGAATAAGGATGTTGTTGACTGATTTGTCACTTTTATTATCACTATTAATTTTAATGCTTATTTGCTTTTGCAAAGTAAGATGCAGTCATGTACAAGCATAACTTACCTCCTTGCCATCTGCCATGCAACTAATCATACTCTTGAACTTTGTCTTAGTTAGCTTCAACTACGATTACACGCCAGTCACGTTAATTACACCCATCAATCGGATTGTGGAAGAAGTCAGAAGTTCGAAAATAACTGTGAGTCAATAGTGCGCTCAACTCTTCTGTTTCAATAACGAGAAGTCCCTGTTTCCTGATAAACATCGTTAACCCTATTCCAAGAAGGGACACTTTAATTACGAAGTCTGTACGCCTGGCTTTTATTTGCCGTCATAATTACAAGATGTTTTATACGGTATAAGGAAAAGGCTAAAAACTTATTGTCTATAGCTACCTTAAGCCACTTCGCTTTTATATTGGAAAAGTATTGATAACGGCGAGTGTAAGATTCTGTGCCTGGGAAAGCAGTAAATAAAATTAATTTGAAATGTTCAAACAAGTTAAAACAGTATTCCAGCCACGGACTCAGAACCGAATTCTTGTTTTTGCACGGTCCAGCCGTGAGCTTCAGTCAGCTAATACCTACCTAAAACTTCTAAAAATCCCACAAATACTCTTCTGCATAATTCGGATAAGGTGAAAAATGTCGTTCATCAACAAACGAGCTGAAATTTTTCCATGGAACTGATGAAGAGCATTCTGAATGTAAAGATATGTACGCACCGTACTGCATAAAATGTGGACCGCATGCAACGAAGTAAACAAGAAACTTGATGTACCTGACCTGTCTTGCGACAGAAGGAGCCTAAAATTTAATTGGGTAGATAAAGTGTGACATGTAGAAGAATAGGCGAGCAAAGATACGGATGGTTTAGACTCCGTTACCCACGAGTAATTAATTTGGTACTGTTAGAACAGTCAGAGGCAGTGGGGGAAGAGGGAAGGATTGTACTACAAAAAGGTTTACAGATTTGATTGACTGTTGAAGATTCTATCTGGTGGGGATGAAAACAGATCTCACCAAAAAAAAAAATGAAGACTAAATAATTACCTCAAACAAATCGAGAGGCCAAGCTTGAAAAAATACATATGACGGTTAAACTGGCATTCATGGAAAATAGCACCGCCTGATCATCTTTCGTATGTAACAAGCAGTAATGTCACCTGAGGTTTGCTTTTGTTAGAGATATACTATGACGCAGTGGCTTGGCGTGACTCAAGATTTCCACGGTTCTGATTACAGCTGATGCCTGCTAGTTGCCTTAGTTCTGTTTTTTGCCGTTAGAGAAGATTCTGACGACTAGACCAGGCTCAAGATGTTTCATGTGCGCGCTCCTTGACCAGGCCCCAGTGAACCTAAATTTAATCAGACAGAGCATTTTTAGCGAAGCGCTGTCTGTTTGGAATAGTTAGTTTGTAGCAAGTATCTTTTTCAGAGCGAAACTTGGCATTCACCCAAGTATTCAAGTCTTTGAAGGTATAAGGTTTCCGGAATCTTATTCGCGCTAGCATTCAGAAAGGAAAGACAGTGTTAGCATTAAATGTGGGCGATACACTACACTCCAAAGGTTTATAAAACATTTACGGCAATCTACCCCGGCACATGTGTTTCTGGTGTTTATAGAACTTTTCCACTAATGTATTCCCGACACGTATGTGTTTTTCCAGGGCGGCAATGGTCGTATCTCAGACTGGCCTAACAGTGTTTCAGAAAGCTATCAACTCCAGAGTAAAGAATTGTACTGTATACTATTAATGGCGATCATCAAAGTGAATGCTGCTTCTATCTGAGTTTCTTTGCTTATCGATCAGGTATTTGTAGAATTACCTGTATGCTACTCGAGTTATTCGCCTTACATTTATTTGCTGGCCTTACGTTTAACACTAACATTGTCTACTTTGACATCAGCTAGTGCCAAGTCGAAGTTTCAGTTTTTGCATAAGCATACGAAAACATACAAATACGCTTGGCCTGAACTACAGTTCACGACTGCGTACGTATTGGTACTCATGTTCATCCTAAATAGCGCAATAATATGCATGAAAGCATTTGTGCTTTGTTTCTGGTGCAATCACGAAGTAAACATTAGTGTAAAAGTTTCATGACGCCTGCATTTGACAACTTGCACAACTAACCGGTATCCTGATTTACCGGCCATTTCTGCAGGCTATGTTTCATTTAAGCGATGTTTTTCGATCTTCTGACTCGTATGGTACAGTTTTCCGATGAAAATGTTCAAATGTGTGTGAAATTTTACGGGACTTAACTGCTAAGGTCATCAGTCCCTAAGCTTACACACTACTTAACCTAAATTATCCTAAGGACAAACATACACACCCATGCCCGAGGGAGGACTCGAACCTTCGCCGGGACCACCCGCACAGTTCATAATTGCAGCGCTCCAGACCGCTCGGTTAATCCCGCGCGGCAGTTTTCTAATGATCTTTTCGCTATTTACATAACGTTCTCATGAAATGCAGAAAACAATTTTCGGGACAGTCTCATTTGGCCATTTTGTATCTATCATCGTCAATAATCGATGTACAATTATCCATAATTTGCGATCGTCTACAAATTTCCCTTCTGCTGCCCTCAGCGACCCCATTTTTGATACTTAGTTATGAGTGCTTTAGCATTTATGTTTCCGTTCATCCTTCTTCCGACAGATCTTGAGGCGACAGATATTACTATATCTTTATGAAGTATCGATATGAAGTAGGAATGACAAATTCAGCTGCATTTATAGGTCTTATTTTATTTATAATTGATTTCGCTGTTAAATTACTCCGCCTTCAGGTCCCTCTATGATACCAAGTGCACATGTGCAGACCAGGTAGTCACCAGTAGACATCTCACAGTGTCCACTATCCAGACTATAAGCAAGGTTCCGCACAGCGGGCATCGTTTATAGTACCCTCTACGGGATGCATAATTAAGATCACCCGGTCCCCACATGATCACGTGGTATCATAGAGGGGTTACAAATTAAATGCGATCTATAAAGAGAGCTGAAACAGTCGTCTCTACTAAGTAAAGACTTAACAGCTGTGCCGCCAATGTCCATTACCTAGATAGCCTGACTTAGAACTGAAGTGATAAAAATCATGGGATACCTCCTAGTATTGTGTCGGACCTCTGCTTTTGCCCGGCATAGTGCATCAGCTCAACGTAGCATGGACTCGACTAGTCGTTGGAAGTAGCTTGCAGAAATATTGAGCCATGCTGCCTCTATAAACGCCCAACATTGCGAAAGTGTTGCTGGTGTGGGAGTTTGTGCATGAAGTGACCTCTCGATCATCTCCCATAAATATTCAATGGGATTCATGTTGGGCCATCTGTGTGACCAAATCATTCCCTCGAATTATCCAAAATGTTCTTCAGTCAAACTCCGAAAAATTGTGGCCCAATGACATGACATAGTTGTTTGGGAATATGAAGTCAATAAATGGCTGTAAATTATCTTCAGGTAACCGTCCATAACAATTTCCAGCCAATGATCGGTTCAATTGGACCAGACCACCCAGTCCATTCCATGCAAAACACAGCCCACACTATTACGGAGCCACCACCAGCTTGCACAGTATCTTGCTGACAACATGGATCCATGGCTTCGTGGGGTCCGAGACACACTCGAACCTTACCGGCAGCTCTTACGAACTGAAATCGTGACTCGACTGAACATGCAGTTGTTTTCCAGTTGTCTAGGGTGCAACCGATGCGATCACGAGGCCAGGATAGGCGCTGCAGGCGATGTTGTGCTGTTAGCAAAGATATTCATGTCGGTCGTCTGCTACCATAGCCCATTAACGCCAAATTTCGCCGCTCTGTCCTAGCGCATACGTTCGTCGTACGTCCCTCATTGATTTCTGCGGTTCTTTCACGCAATGTTGCTTGTCTGTTAGCACTGACAACTCTACGAAAACGCTGCGTTGTCTTTGGTGAGAGAGAATGCCAGAAATTTCGTATTTTCGGCATACTTTTGACGCTGTGGGTCCCGGAAAATTAAATTCGTTAACAGTTCCCGAAATAGAATGTCTCATGCGTCTAGCTCCAACTGTCATACCGCTTTCAAAGTCTGTTAATTCCTGTCGTGAGGCCATAATCCCGTCGGAAACTTTTCACATGAGTCACTTGAATACAAATGACAGCTCCGGCAACGTACTGCCCTTTTATAACTTTTGTACGCGATACTACCGCCCTCTGTGTATGTGCATATCGCTGTCCCATGACTTTTGTCACTTCAGTGTATTTGATCTTAAGCACTGATAACTTTCATGGCAAGCTAAGCTGTCGTTTATGGGAGCGACCGTAAAGGCTTTACAACTTAGTTTGAGCAAGTTATATCCCCGGATGTGTTTTTTCGTGGTTCCTCCCCCTTTACACTTCAAATTCATAAACTTATTCCACTAAAGTCCAATTCCAGAAACTTACTCTACAGTAACCAAATAATGTTTGATCGCTGCCGAACTCTGTCGCTGAAGAAACGTTTCTTTACCTTCGGCAGAGTGCTTCCTATATCGTTGTTTCGACCATCTTGTGTGATTTAGCTTCCTGGTCAATAGAATTATTTCACTTCATCTTAAATATGCCTTCCTCAGTTTCAATGATTGGCTGGTATTGTCGACACTCTTGAAAATCGTTCTGTGTTTTTCACTGTTTTCTGTAAGAAAGGTTATGTTTATGACATAGTAAACATTATCACATTTGTTGTTTCACTGAAACTTTTTCCTGCCAACTTAATTTTCACAAACGGTACAAATACAAGCTCAGCAGTGAGAGGATAATTTCAGCCCTTTCTTTCCTTCTTGCTACTTCGGCTTTTCCTTTACTTTATACTTTTAACCACATTTTTGTTCTTTTTTTGGCATATATTTTAAATACAATGATAAATTATTTATGTAGAGAAAGAGCTCGCTTATCTTCAATGCAGTTTGGACCGTAATAATCTTTCTGTTAAGCGTAAAAAAAACAGATCATCAATCCGATGCAGTAAACCTACCGTTGAAGAAGTCCATTAGGAGATATTTTTCGATTATTTTTTCTCTACCCATGTTGACAGGGGATCCGGTTCATTGGAGAACTTGATTCCTTACAGCTCGATACCAATGAGCTGCCAGTGGAAGAGTCCCTATTTAAAATGATATTTCCGGTCTTAATTACCCTACAGTCAAAAGAAAACATGTTGGTAATAGTAGGGGCTGGAGGCAGTAGTTAGAATTAATTTATTTCTGGAACAATATCGTCGCAGTGAAAACTCGCTCAGGCACAACAACATCCAGTCTTTTTTGTTAACCTACTGAAAGTAGTTGTGGCTGAGCAATAGTGCTGTTCACATACTGATGACACATGGTTTCATTTTTCGATGATTTCTATTGGCTTAAGTCGATACTATGGCGTGAAGTATCTTTTCCTGATGTTTGGACGTCAGCTATGGCCTCTTTCCTGATTAAATAGCATGTATGACATTTTCTAACTGTTGTGAACAAATATATTGTAAGACAGTACAGTATTTACCATCCATTTCTCAAAGTATATAGATGCTGTTATCAGTCGCCTGAAACATTATGCCAGCCGCTGTCGATCAGTTCTAGGCGCATCAGTCCTGAACCGCGCTGCTGCTACGGTCGCAGGTTCGAATCTTGCCTCGAGCATGGATGTGCCCGATGTCCTTAGGTTAGTTAGGTTTAAGTAGTTCTAAGTCCCATAGTGCTTATAGCCATTTGAACCATTTGAATTTTTTTTTCTTTTTGACAAGACTCGGAATGACACACAGCACAACCAAGCAGAGGACACGGTTGTCATAGACGGCACGTACTGCCTCTAACGATAGAAACATGGACTGTTTCAGCTTTAATTACAATACAAACAAACCAGTGTACTGCCATCGTAACGTATTTATGGGTCACAATGTTCAATATAAAAGTAGCGGAAATATGCGACATTTATTTTACCACTTACTGAGAGCAAGTAGCACCGTTACTGGTTTCAAGCCGACAGGTTCATCGTCATGCGACTGTTCAAGTATAAAAAAACGCTCAACATAATCCGTCTCTTAGCTGACATATCTAACTGAATTTTCTCATTATGAGCGTACTGAAGAGCGATCTAAATTAATTGTTAAAAACCTTTCTTAAGCCAAGATCGCTCAAAATATTTTTTAAATTCAAGACAACCGCTTTCAACAGACTTAGCTGTCATCTTCATGCCTTAAAAAGTTTTTCGTAGAAAAAACATGTTAATTTTACGCTGAAAGTCATGCGCAAGATGTCAAGTTGGTAAAACTCAGCACATTATAGAATTTTATTATAGCTAAAATATTTAAAAACACACAGCAGCTTGTCCAAAATACCATGCCCTTATACATATTGCTCACAGATGCTTGTTTCATGATACAAATACGCCACACAATAGCACATCTGTTTACATATGCTGAACACATACTAAGCAGAGCGAATCCACTGGAGCAATATGTATATGGGCATGGCCTATGGACAAGGTGGTGTGTTTTTTTAAATATTTTAGCAATGACAAACGTTTATAACGTGCTGAGTTTTATCTACCTGACATCTTTTGAGTGACGTTAAGCGTAACCTGAACAATTTTTTCTACGAAAAATGTTTAAGACCTGAAGATGACAGCAAATGTAGAAACCGGTGGTCTTGAATAAAAAATATTTTGTACGATCTTGGCTTTTGAATGGTTTAAACTGATGTCTAAGGCTGCCCCTGGTACCATTTCCTTCTTTGTGCTCTACATGAGATACTGGCTGACTTTCACTGTGCCGAAAGTTTCTTGGGGTGGTGGTGCCCCAGAGCAATATACAATATAAAAAAGGACTACTTTACTGTAATTTGACCTAACAACGAGTTAAACAATTTCGTAAGATAAGAGCTCAGGTAGTTTTATGTTGATTGTATCGAAAATACCGCGTATTTTTATAGCACTGCCGACTACTTTTGAAGAACCTCATATTTCGCCGAATAGCAAGCAAAACTCAAGATGCATTGTAGCGCAAGGGTAGTCAACCTTTTTTAACTTTCGCCCACTTTTGTATCTCTGTTAGTAGTAAAATTTTCTAAGTGCCCGCCGATTCCACAGTAATGGTGATTTATAAAGCAAGGAAGTAACCTTGCCTTATCAAAATAATAAATAACATTTACAAGTTAAAGCATATATAATAATAATTAACCACCAAATACTTTGTCAACATTTTATGGAAACTCAACGAAAATGTTTTTAAAATCCCTACCATCCACCATCCATCGTGATATCTGGAACATCCACCGAAATATTTCGATCATTCTCCCTTTCATTACGGCAAAAATAAGGCAACAGCGCCTGTACAGGATAAGGTATATCTAGTTTTACTTATGAACAGCTGTTTTGATACCGAATCTTCCGGTTCGAAACCAGTAAAGGCGTTATTAATTGTTAACTGATCATTTAAAAAAGGGCTGGTTTTTGGTTTTTCTCGTTTATTGGAAAAATCAGCCTTTGCTTGTACACAGCCACGGCCTAAGTTTTCGATAAAACAGCATGACAGGTGAACATCTGGGCTAAATTTGGCAGGTTGCAGCAGCCACGGGGTCTCTTCGCATAGTGGTTCAAATGGTTCAAATGGCTCTGAGCACTATGGGACTCAACTGCTGTGGTCATCAGTCCCCTAGAACTTAGAGCTAGTTAAACCTAACTAACCTAAGGACATCACACAACACCCATGCGCGAGGCAGGATTCGAACCTGCGACCGTAGCAGTCGCACGGTTCCGGACTGCGCGCCTAGAACCGCGAGACCACCGCGGCCGGCTCTTCGCACAGTGCAGGGCGTAGCCGCCCCGTGGGCTCGCGTAGTAAGGTGCCGCTGCGGCGTGGCCGAGCCTCATTGCGTGTCAGTGCGTGCACTCACGCGGCGCACGCATCGCCGGCCGCCTTCCTGCACGCGCGGCGGTCACGCGTTCACAACCCGGCGGCCGCGCTCTGGCTTTGAAGTCGCTGCGGCCAGCCTTCCTTTCGACGTACGCAACCCAGTCTTCAGTTACACAACTAGCCATTAAACTCGCAACACCACGAAGGAGAGCAACGTGCGTATATCAGAAAGAACACATGGTTAAACAGTACGTTATTTGGGAGTATACATGGTGTAGAACAGACAGCTGCCACCTTTGGCAACAATATGTCTCCAAAACAGGTTGGTATCGAGGCGAACTGACCTTGCATGGCCGAGCGGTTCTAAGCGCTACAGTCTGCAGCCGCGCGACCGCTCGCAGGTTCCAATCCTGCCTCGGGTATGGATGTGTGTGATGTCCTTAGGTTAGTTAGGTTTAAGTAGTTCTAAGTTCTAGGGGACTGATGACCTCAGCAGTTAAGTCCCATAGTGCTCAGAGCCATTTGACCTTGCATGACAGGTACGGGTACGTTATTCCAGCTTGCTTCAGTTTTATTCCAGTTGTAGTGGCTGACGAGTACGGGCAAGACAGTCTCTTGACAATCTACTACAAGATATTCCGTGAAATTTAGGGATTGCAGCCGGATGACGTCGACTTTTTGCCACGTTTTTCGGCTGGCAACCATGCAGCCATCTACAGGTGAGTATTCAGCACTGGAGATTACTAGTTTACGTAGCTAGCTTAATACCAATAATTGGTGTGAAGACCCATACGCAAAGGCAGCCGCTACATGAGCGACCTCCGTCGAGATTCATGCCCTCTTCGATTATTGCTCCATCAATAGAGCACAGGCGCAAGGTTAATGGTGATACTGGATGTGTGCTCTCCATCGGAATGTGAGCTCGCAGAGAAAAAATCTAGACATAACATGTATTCGGAGTTGCGAATATGGATAACCATCAGTTGTATGATGGAAATCTCGACAAGGATTTCCCGCTTACCCCGAGCGGTCGTCTGACCATTTTATTATCTCATTTTGTTCGTTATTCTTATTTGCATTTTTTCGGGACGGATGTCCCCTGCCAGCAGTTCAAGTTCATCACTGATCCATTCACTCAGTTCTTTGTATTACATAGGGCAGCTAACCCTCTGACCTAACACGCTGAGCTACCGTGCCGGCATACCACTAGGCTATCCCAACACAACTCACGGCCAGACCGAAACTTCCATAATATGTCGTCAACCACGTGTCTAGAACCTGTACTCGTACATCCAATATGCACATTCCTGTGCGCGGGAGACATTTTAATTGAAAGTCGCTTGCGCGGTGTCGGTGGAGAAAGGCGACCTTGCAGTGCCTGTATTGTTCAGAAGTACGATGCAATGTTGCTTCAGGCATGCGTGCAAAAAAGAAAAAGGGGTCAAATGGCTCTAAGGACTATGGGACTTAGAACTACGTAAACCTAACTAACTTAAGGACATCACACACATCCATGCCCTAGGCAGGATTCGAACCTGCGACCGTAGCAGCCGCGTGGTTCCGGACTGAAGCGCCTAGAACTGCTCGGCGACAGCAGCCGGCACGTGTGTGGATTCTGAACATCACAAACATTACTGCAACAGACACTCGGCAAGCAACTTTCAATAAAAATGTCTCCCCTGTACGGAAATATACAAAATGGATGTACGAGTACATATTCTAGACACATGGTTAACGACATGCGGTAGTTTGGCTGTGGCCGTAAGTCGTGTTTCGATAGCCCAATAGTAAGGCGAAGGCTTGCGATAAACGGGAAATCCGGGTTCGAGACACAGTCCCATAAAAATGTTCATAGTCGTCATACCGTAATACAACTGATGGCTGTCCACATTCGCAACTACGAGTACATTTCATGTATTTCACAACGGCTATAGTCGCCATAGTTCCCACTCCTTCGGACGTGCATGCATGTCCTAAGGAACATTGCACCGTACTTCTGAGCACAGGCACTGCAATATCGCACTAAAATCCATATGTAAAATTAGTAAAATTAACTGTTGTTAGACGTGCCGTTAATCATATAAAGTTTTCTTTCTGAACATACACTACTGGCCATTAAAATTGCTACACCAAGAAGAAATGCAAATGATAAACGGGTATTCATTGGACAAATATATTATACTAGAACTGACATGTGATTACATTGTCACGCAATTTGGGTGCATAGATCCTGAGAAATCAGTACCCAGAACAAACACCTCTGGCTGTAATAACGGCCTTGTTACGCCTGGACATTGAGTCAAACGGAGCTTGGATGACGTCTACAGTTACAGCTGCCCATGCAGGTACAACACGATACCACAGTTCATCAACAGTAGTGACTGCCCTATTGTGACGAACCAGTTGCTCGCCACCATTGACCAGACGTTTTTAACTGGTGAGAGACTGTGCTGGCCAGGGCAGCAGTCGAAGATTTTCTGTATTCAGAAAGGCCCGTACAGGACCTGCAACATTCGGTCGTGCATTATCCTGCTGAAATAAAGGGTTTCGCAGGGATCAAATCAAGGGTAGAGCCACTGGTCGTAACACATCTGAAATGTAACGTCCACTGTTCAAAGTGCCGTCAATGCGAATAAGAGGTGACCGAGACGTGTAACCAATCGCACCCCATACCATCACGCCGGGTGATATGCCAGTATGGCGATGACGAATATACGCTTCCAATGTGCGTTCACCGCGATGTCGCCAAACACGGATACGACCATCATGATGCTGTAAACGGAAACTGGATTCATCCGAAAAAAGGACGTTTTGCTATTCGTGCACCCAGGTTCGTCGTTGAGTACACTATCGCAGGCGCTCCTGTCTGTGATGCAGCGTCAGGGGTAACCGCAGCCATGGTCTCCGAGCTGATAGTCCATGCTGCTGCAGACATCGTCGAACTGTTCGTGCAGATGGTTGTTGTCTTGCAAACGTCCCCATCTGTTGACTCAGGGATCGAAACGTGGGTGCACGATTCGTTACAGCCATGCGGATAAGATGCCTCTCATCTCGACTGCTAGTGATACGAGGCCGTGGGGATAAAGCACGGCGTTCCGTATCACCCTCCTGAACCCACCGATTCCATATTCTGCTAACAGTCATTGGATCTCGACCAACGCGAACAGCAATGTCGCAATACGATAAACCGCAATCGCGATAGGCTACAATCCGACCTTTACCAATGTCGGAAACGTGATGGTACGTATTTCTCCTCCTTACACGAGGCATCACAACAACGTTTCACCGGGCTACGCCGGTCAACTGCTGTTTGTGCATGAGAAATCGATTGGAAACTTTCTTCATGTCAGCACGTTGTAGGTGTCACCACCGGCGTCAACCTTATGTGAATGCTCTGAAAAGCTAGTCATTTGCATATCACAGCATCTCCTTCCTGTCGGTTAAATTTCACGTCTGTAGCACGTCATCTTCGTGGTGTAGCAATTTTAATGGCCAGTAGTGTAGAATGCCAAAACAGATCTTAGGCGAAGTGTGGTCGAACTTAGAGGGACAACGTTTCAGCTAGAGAATACTGTTGCCAGACAAGTATAATCGAATCACCTTTTCCAGTAGAAAGCCGTCATCCTGATGAATTAGATCTTCCGCTAAACGTATTTCCACCGACTCCTTAAATATTGAATCACAGAAGTATCTCGTCGAGGCCAAGATTTCCGTGGGCGGATAATGCATGCGATGTCCTATGCAGGCACATTTTAGCTTCGTAACCCGATTTGTTTAATACCTTCAGAAATAAAACATTTTATAACTAATGACAAATCTAATGAAGTTAATTAGACATCTGGATTTTAGCTCCGCGAGCCCGCATTTCGATAGAGAGCACGCATATAGTGTCACCATTATGCACGCGCCTGCGCGCCATAGATGGAGCAATATTCGAATAGGGTGCGAAATTCGATAAATGTCGCACATGTAGCGGCTGCTTTTGCGCGTGCGTGTCGGCGAATTGAACGAGCGGTCTCCAGTGCTTAACACTCACCTGAAGATTGCTCAATGGTTGAAGCCGAAATATCGAGGCAAAAAGACGTCGTCATCCGGCTGCAGTCCAGAAACTTCATGAAACATCTTACTCTGACCGCTGCGAAATTTTCAAGAATCACAACCCATGGTAAGATGTTATCAGAGGGTGAGAGAGCTGGAGAACGTGCTGGCCAAGGCCACAGTCGAACATTCTTTGTATCGAGGTAGATCAGGACAGGACGCTCAACATGCGCTCTAGCATTATTTTGTTGAAAAGATAACGCACGGATACCTGGAAGATAAGCCATATCCACTGACCTAAAAATGTCAGGAATGCAGCGCCCAGGAATGCAGCCCCTTTTGTCTATACGACAGGCTACGTGAAACAGATGTGATCCAGTTCTGTATCTTATGGTACCCAGTAGCAATATCAGAAGCGCTCATATAACGAACACAAATGCGTTGTTCTCGGAGCTTCCATCGAAAAATACACGAAGTGATCAAAAGTTTCCGGACAACCCCAAAAACATACGTTTTTCATATTAGGTGCATTGTGCTGCCATCTACTGCCAGGTACACCGGACTTCGAACGTGGTCAGGTGATACGGCGCCTCTTCTGTCATACGTCTGTACGCTAGATGGTTCAAATGGTTCTGAGCACTATGGGACTTAACATCTGTGGTCATCAGACCCCTAGAACTTAGAACTACTTAAAACTAACTAACCTAAGGACATCACACACATCCATGCCCGAGGCAGGATTCGAACCTGCGACCGTAGCAGTCGCGCGGTTCCAGACTGCGCGCCTAGAACCGCTCGGCCACCGCGGCCGGCTGTACGCTAGATTTCAGATGTGATAGTGAAGTGTAAACGTGAAGGGACACCTACAATACAAAAGCGTACAGGATGACCTCGTCTGTTGACTGACAGATACCGCCGACAGTTGAAGAGGGTCGTAATGTGTAGTAGGCGGACATCTATCCAGACCATCACACAGGAATTCCAAATTGCGTCAGGATCCACTGCAAGTACTATGAGAGTTAGGCGGGAGGTGAGGAAACTTGGATGTCATGGTCGAGCGGCTGTTCATAAGCCACACATCACGCCGGTAAATGCCAAACGACGCCTCGCTTTGCGTAAGGAGTGTAAACATTGGAGGATTGTACAGTGATAAAATGTTTGTGGAGTGACGAATCACGGTATACAATGTGGCGATCCAATGTCAGGGTGTGGGTATGGCGAATGCCCGTTGAATGTCATCTGCCAGCATGTGTAGTGCCAACAATAAAATTCGGAGACGGTGGTGTTATGGTGCGGTAGTGTTTTTTACTTGGAGGGGGCTCGCACCCCTTGTTGTTTTGCGTGGCACTATCACAGCACAGGCCTACATTGATGTTTTAAGCACCTTCTTGCTTCCCACTGTTGAAGAGCAATTCGAGGATAGCGATTGCATCTTTCAACACGATCGAGCCTGTGGTGGAGTGGTTACACGACAATAACATCCCTGTCGTGGACTGGCCTGCACAGAGTCCTGACCTGAATCCTATAGAACGCTTTTGGGATGTTTTGGAACGCCAACTTTGTGCCAGTCCTCAACGACCGACATCGATACCTCTCCTCAGTGCAGCAATCCGTGAAGAATGGGCTGCCATTCCCCAAGAAACCTTCCAGCATCTGACTGAACGTATGCCTGTGAGAGTGGAAGCTGTCGTCAAGCCTAAAGGTGGGCCAACACCATTTTGAATACCAGAATTTCCGATGGAGGGCGCCACGAACTTGTAAGTCTTTCTCAGCCAGCTGTCCAGATACGTCTGATCACATAATGTACGTCCATCGCGATGCTGCACTCAGAACCGGGTGCACCTGAAGAGACGATGTGGTGCTACTCCTGTGTCCAGTGCTGCCACTGGACACACCACTCTTGGCGCTCCTGCCTGGTCTGGCACGTCAAGGGAAACCAGAACAATGATCACCGTGCTGAAAATCCGTGATGCTTCAGACGTCGACGCACTGTCCTTGCGGACATTTTTTGTCTTGCCGTAAGCAAGCCCATATCCTGATTCGAAGTACGTGACGTGGCTTTACGATCCTGCAGAACTGAACGAGCATATCCCTGGCCATTATGGCGCTAATCACTTGGGGGCCGTTATCGTGCACGACGTTAATACGGATCTGCTGAACGTACCGATTCCATATGCGCATAACAATCGTGGGGTCTCTAACAACGCGGGCAGCAACAAATTCAAGTCTCGATGAGCCGCTTTCCAACCACTGTCGAATTCCGATGTTCCAGCAGAAGTTTCTTTCATGAGGGATAACACGATTTTCTCACAAGTAAACAACGTTGAAATGTTTTTATTTTTTTAAACTCAGAAATCCTCTGCATAATCTGTCATACACAGAATCTATACGGCTTTACATCTACCTTCTTCGTGCGGTCACGCTGAAATGTTAATAATTGGCATATACAAGCGTGTAGTACACTCTCACCTTGCTCTTCCAATTTCAGTGGCCAGAAGTGCAAGTGGGACCAACACATCCCCCCACAGATAGCCAGATGGCACACCCATTAAACCAGTGGGCTCATGATTCTGGAAAAATGGCATTTTAAACCCCAACCTAGCTTCTTCGTGATTTTCCCAGATCATTTCACTCGATTTATGGAATTGTAAACCCAAAAAAGGCGTTGGTCGATTCCTCTTGGCATTTGACTACAACTGAGCATGATCATACGAGGGCTGTTCGGGAAGGAAGGTTCGATACGGAGCGTGGTCGTGTCTTTCATGGAGGAGGCTTGCACCCCTTGTTGTTTTGCATGGCACTATCACAGCACAGGCCTACATTGATGTTTTAAACTCCTTCTTGCTTCTCACTATTGAAGAGCAGTACGGGGATGGCGATTGCATCTTTCAACACGTTCGAACATCTGTTCATAATGCACGGCCTGTGGCGGAGTGGTTACACGACAGTAACATCCCTGTCGTGGACTGGCCTGCACAGAGTCCTGACCTGAATCCTACAGAACACTTTTGGGATGTTTTGGAACGCCAACTTTGTGCCAGTCCTCAACGACCGACATCGATACCTCTCCTCAGTGCAGCAATCCGTGAAGAATGGGCTGCCATTCCCCAAGAAACCTTCGAGCATCTGATTGAAAGTGTGCCTGCGAGAATGGAAGCTGTCATCAAGGCTAAGGGTGGGCCAATACCGTATTGAATTCCAGTACTACCGATGGAGGGCGCCACGAAATTGTAGTCATTTTCAGCCAGGTGTCCGGATACTTTTGACCACGTAGTGTATATGGAGGACTCTGACGTATAAAGATGTGTTGTATCTGATGTGTGTTGGATATATACTTACTCGCTACGGGCGGTAATGCTTTTTTTTATTTGCAAGATACTATGATGTTCACTAACTATAAAAGGAATCTCAACAGAAGTTGGAAATGATAAAGGTGAAGAAAGTTGTTTTGTTACTAATGCAATACGCGTAGTTATAAGTGATGATTGAGACAATGTATAGCACGCAGAATGAGTTTGTAAAGCTAAATGTTAATGTATAAACAGTTTATTGAGTGTGTTAATTGTGAACATTAATAATTTTTTAAGAGACAAAGTACAAGTTTTAAAGTTAGTGTCATTTTCTTACTTACCCCAAGTCAATTCTTGTTCCCAGATCCATGTCATTTTTGATTAATTATTTTTCTCAAGAAGTTATTGTTTGAGTCATATTCGATTTAATTAAAATGTGTGCTAAGCAGCCTTGCATAATAACTGTTTGCTAACTGTACAAATTGAAGTACTAACAGAGTGCAGTGCGAAGAGCGTTACCATTGCGCAGATACAGGTAAGAAATTTTATTGTTTCAGGGATAGCTGTCATTAAGCACAGGGACCATTATTTTCAAATTGATCAAGTTTTGTTTTATTACCACGGCCAATTTAAAATCAATAGTGTTGCATCAGATTCAGTTTTTGTGTTACGTAAATCTGTGCAGTTTTGGTTTGTTTTAAAGTTGTTGACAGTTTACATTCTCGCAGCTAAATTAAATTTCCATTCTCGCAGTCAGAGAAGTTCAGTACAGGGCAAAGCGCATAAGCGACGTGATAAAATACACGTTCACATGCCATTCCCATTCTAATAGTCGGTGTTTCAGACTACTGTCACCTACGTAATTTCAATCATATTTCAAACGTACATGTTTCAATCTCTGCTCACATGAACCGCTGGCACGGAGACAACATTCTGGCATAGACAACGAACTGCAGATCAGTCTAGAGAAGTGGCGAAAAGCACAGGCGGCTGCCTTGCATGACGAGGGTATTGCAAAGTTGATACAACGCTACGATAAATGCGTAAGTCGGAGGGGCGACTATGTAGAGAAGTTGTTACAAGGGAACAGTTGCAAACAAAGCCTTTTTGACTTTCATATGATATCCATTTTGCGACCGATCGGACCTTATTTTCCGAATAGCCCTTGTATTACAGGTAAGAAAGAAAAAAAAGAGAGAGAGAAGCTATGATACTGCCCTGGGTCATTGGTCGAAGGAATTCTCGAATAAATTTTGCATCTGCAGCGGAGAGTAATTTATTTTGAAATATCCTAGTACATTAAACATGTGTGTCGAGTAATGTCTAAGAGTCAGGAGCGTTGCTTCTGCAGACAATGCGTTTATCAACTGGGCCATGCAGACACAACTCAAGATCGGCCTTCGCAGCTTTAATTCTGTCACTTCCTCTCTCCTGCTTTACAAACTTTCGTCTCTCCTGCTTTAGAAACTTTGCGGAAGCTCTTCTGCGTAACTTGCTGGACTGCCGCTTTCGGATGAAAGGGGACCACACCCTGGTGGTTGTTTGCAGTAGGAATCATCCTTCTGCGTTGCTCTGAAAAGGCAAGGTTCCGACTTCGATTTCCGGGCCGCTCAAAGTTTTAATGTGCCAAGAAGTTTTATTTAAAGATTGTTTTTACCATATCTCATTGAACTTCTGTAGACATTCTATGCTCTGATTCCTTTCTGCTCGAACTCCATATATTTATGGTAAATCCTTCTTCCTTATCCTCCGTTAATGCTACATTTCAATGTTGCTCAACTATCGCATTTTCAGACATTTTTATGTGTGTTACTATTCCATAAATTTTATCCCAAAACTACTCTGCCTTAAAAGCATTCGACTACGAAATAGATTTTAAATCTGTACATTTGTGAGAACAATAACTTTACAGAAAGGCAGGAGACGATAGTGGCCTTCTATATGCATTATAAATTACACTCTCCCACTGGGTTTTTCTGTCTGTTTGTTATGGCTTATCTCAACACTAGCCATCAAATTGTCTGGCTGTAGGTGCTTAGTGCTACCCGTGCAAAGGCAAGGCTGGTCGCTAATGTTTTATAAAAATGTAGACTAATTGGTCTAGACCAGGTTTTTTATTTAACCACTATAACCGGTTCAGACCTAAAAAGTCTATTGGTATGGTACGTTGATTTGTTATCCACTTTTCTATTCGTAACCTTCAGCTGAGATCCTGACAATCATCCTTAGTCAGCTGAGGAGTAGCGGCTTTTCTCTTCCGCTTCATTTCAGTTATTCATAGTAATGTGTGTTCTGGAGAAGCTAACCAATCAAAAAATTTACGAAAAGGCACATTTAAAATATACACTCTAAAGGATGATTTCTTTTATCAAATATCTAAGAAATACGCCTGATCAAAAGTATCCGGACAGCTGTACGTAACGTGTAATTGCCCACAAGATGTCACGAGAGGCGGAGCCGCCAGTATAAAATGAGGTGGAGAGTGTTGCCTGTAGAGAAACTGTTACGGCGTAAACTCAAGCGCAGGCACGCCAACCGGGGACGACAGGGAAGAGAAGGCTGTGAGGAGAGATCAGCCAATCGCACGCTGAACGGACCTCTCTCCAGGACGACAACGCGACAGCAGCCGCCCCAATGTGAAGAGGACTCAAGCGCCGCGATCGACTAGTGACGGCCCAGTTCAATAGCAGCTTCAGTATTACCAACTTGGTTAGCAGCGTCAACGTTAGGCACTTCGATAGCAGTTCAGGAAAGACTTTTGTCAGTTAGAGATCAGCAGTCACTACAAAGACTGATTATTTCGTATGTCGCCCTTTGCTTGCGACACTACTGTGTAAATTTCTTATTGTAATAAAACTCATTAATACGACTTGTTTGATTGTTTGTCTAGCGAACCGAGTATGCAGGCTTCCTAGATACTACAGAAACAATAACCGCAGAATGGGTCGGTTAGGACAGCTTACTGACTTCGAACGTGGACTAGCGCGTCACCAGAGTAACAAATCCATCAGGGACATTTCAGTCCTTCTAAAGCAGCCCAAGCCGACTGTTACTGTTGTGATTTTGAAGTATAACCATCGTTAAATCAAGACCGGGCAGACCTGACGTACTGACGAATAGAGACTGTCGAACATTGAGGAGTTGTGGTTGTAGAAAATTGTATGAAATCAGCGAAAGCAATCAGTCGCGAGTTCAAAAGTGCTGCCAGTAGTCCATCCAGCGCTATGACTGTGTGTAGGAAGTTAAAAAGGATGGGGTAAATGGTCGAGCAGCTCGTCAGAAGCCACACATTTCTGTAACCAATCCTGATTTGAAATGGTGTAAAGATTGGACTATTTGAAACGAGAGATTGAAAGTAATGAATCACGTTATAGCCTGTGATAACGGAACACCTTTGGCGTGGCTTAGAACATCAACTTCTCTACAGATCCCAGCCACTAAAAGCACTACGTCCTCTGGTTTCGTCTCTTGGGGAATAATCGGAGGCCATCCCTCCAAAGATATATAAACACATCACCGAAAGTGTTCCCACCAAAGTTGTCAGGAAGGTGAATGCTTGACACATCTCGTATTGATTTCCAGTAATAGTTGTCCGGATACTTTTGATCAGATTATATATATTGACAGACAAGTCGTATTATATTATTTATATGTATGGAGCTGAGTTGACTCAGCAATTTGTGTTGTGATGTAGTACATTTCATGGCTGTGTGGTCTACTCCTCATGAGAAGTACAGTTTTTATGTCTACATACTGTCTAACAGTCAGTCCACACTGTTTACAGCCAGAAATGATGAGTCCTGCGTCTCCATATATTTAAATAATAAAAATGCAAGTAGCCACTTTTGTGATTTCCAGACATGTTTGTAGCCTCTCGGAAGTAAACATAGGTCGTTTCATAAGCTTCCAGTAAACGGAACTTTGAAACTAAAGAAGTTCGCACAAAAGGAGATCTCGTACAGACTGAAGTATAATACCAGAAGATCCCAACTGAATATGAGCATGTTATTCTTCCAACGCATCTGAAAATAAGTAATAAAAGTGACTGCTAGAGTGTTGGTTCTAAAACCACACGTATTGGAATGTTTAGTCTCTGCAGTAACTAGTTGATCTCAACATCCCTCTTGAGGGACGTAAGGCAGTCAGAAGCTAGCTTTTACGTCTGTAACGTCCCCGTACTTTTCTGCTGTTTCTGCTTTTTGCTGTTTCGACGGATCAGGTAGCTCTAATGAGTTTTATTTGTACAGCTGGTATCAGAGATCGTATTTTCTATAGAAAACAAAACTAGAGAGACAAGAAACGACTGCGTGCACGCTAAGGAATGGAGAGCGTGCTATTTCTGTTTATATTAAATTACCGCCAGTATTTAGGAGGAATTGCAGTTGCCACCGGTTTCTGGAAAACATCCCGCCCCTATTATGTGACGATAAACCGTTTTTATATTGGTTTTGAGTGGCGTGCTGTAATGCTCAGCTGGGATGGCAGAAGAAACCATGGGACAAGACAATGACACCAATGTGCTGCGTCCCTACAGTGACGATGCAGGGAAGTAGTCCGCCAAGCCTCGGCTGGTGAGCGCAACGGCTAGCGCGAGGCGCACAATGCGGCCACAGTTGGGGCAGGTGGCGGCGCTTCCGCTGCACCCAGTACAGTAAGCTGTACGCAGCCGCAGACGACAGCACCCGCGTCCCCAGGCTGAACCCACACTCGCGGACGTGAGTGGACGTGCTCCCAACAGCCGCATACTGCTGACTTTGTCCGTCTGCTTTGGTGAGTGGTAAGCCGACAAAGTAGCTCAACGTATTCGGTCAGAGGGTTAGCTACCCTCTGTAATAAAAAAAAAAAAAATTAAAAAAAAAACTGAGTGAACGGTTCAACGAACAACCTAAACGGGTGTCACCGGACGTCCGCCCCGAAAAAAATTCAACGAACAATGTAAAACAAAATGAGATTAAAAAAAAGTGGTAACGTGCTTGCCTCCCATGCATCGGGCTCGGGTTCGATTCCCGGCCAGGAACACTCGTGGACTGAATATGTGTTGTCCTCATCATCATTTCATCCTCATTACCGGCACGCAAGACGCCCAATGTGGTGTCGACTGAAATAAGACTTGCACTCGGCGGCCGAACTTCCCGGATGGATCCTCCCGGTCAACAATGCCATACGATCATTTCATGTTTACCTTGGTATGACAAAAGTCATGGCATAGCGATAAGCACATTTAAGGTGGCGGTGGTATCGTGTACACAAGGTATAAAAGGGCAGTGTATTGACGGAGCTGTCATTTGTGCACAGTTGACTGACTTGAAAAGGTTTCCAACGTGATTATAGCCACACGACGGGAATTACCAGACATTGAACACAGAATGGTTAAAGCTAGACGCAGAAGACGTAACATTTCGAAAACCATAAGGGAATTCAATATTCCGAGTGCCAGAATGTTATGACTGTGCCGAGAACACCAAATTTCAGGCATTATCCCTCACCACGGCAACGCTGTCGCCGACTGCCTTCACTTAACGACAGCGGCGTTTGCGTAGAGTTGTCAGCGCTAACAGACAAGCAACACTGCCTAAATAACAGCAGAAATCGATGTGGGACGTACGACGAACGTATCCGTTAGGACAGAGCGGCGAAATTTGGCGTTTATGGGCTATGGCAGCAGACAATGACGCGAGTGCATTTGCTAACAGCACGGCATTGCCTGCAGTGCCTTTTCTGGGCGGTTGGACGCTGACCGCGGGCTGGTCAGATAAGTTCCGATTTCAGTTGGTAAGAGCTGATGGTAGGGTTCGAGTGCAGCGCAGACCCCACGAAGCCATGGACCCAAGTTGTCAACAAGACACTGTGCAAGCTGGCAGTGGCTCCATCATGTTCTGGACTGTGTTTCTTTGCAACTGACTGGGTCCTCTGGTCCAACTGAACCCTTTCGTAGGCTGAAAATTGTTATGTTCGGCTACCTGGAGACCATTTGCAGCCTTTCATGGACTTCACTTTTACGGATGACAATGCGCCTTGCCACCGGCCACAACTGTTCATGATTGAGTGAAGAATATTCTGGACGATTCGAGCGAATGATATGGTCACCCAGATCGCCCGGCATGCGACAGAATCGAGAGATGAGTTCATGCATAAAATCCTGCACCGGCAACACTTTCGCAGGTTGCATGGCTCAATATTTCTACAGGGGACTTCAAACGTTTCGACTTGTTGAGTGCATGCCACGGCAGGAAAAAGAGGTCTGGCACGATTGTGGGAAGTGTCCGATGACTTTTGTCACCTGGATCTATGTTTGTAAATGTTTCTGATATCGGGGATCACACTGTGTGGTGTGCGTACTGTTAGACCTTTGGTACACAGACCATCAGATTATTTGACTTGTCGCTCTAACGAAGTAGGCGAGTGTCAGCAATATGTCTCGTGGTCTTATCGTGGCGTGTTTATCTTCTGCCATTAGGCCAGACAATAGAAATGCCACTTGCACGCTTAGAGTAGCACATTGACGGTGACCAACTTTAAACAGAACGTGATTAATTTTCACACAAATTTATTAAAATAATAAAAATCATAAACCTTACTTAACTTGATTCTGGATGCTATTTATAATTGACAATCTGAAGTTCCTTTGGTCTTGGTACGTTAATCTTATTCTCACATATCTCTGATACTTGACAAAGTGTCTATTCATTTATCTTCATGGCTATGTACAGGAATATGATAATCTTATTAGGCGCAGGCTGAAACTTGACTATAGACTAATGCAGACTGACTAATCGGAGGTCTGTACACTCGTTATAATACCTCGCGCATTCAGGTATCACTGCGCGAGTGTGATCCGCGAGGAGAAAAGGTTCTACGTTAGCAGCAATCTCATTGGCTGCGTTACATATTAATACGTGGATCGGCGGAAGCAGAATTTGGTCCGTCCATCTCGTAGCGCGGAGAAGGACGAGAGCTGCGCCTGCGCTGTTGTGCTTAGCAGGGCGCGCTCTATTGGGAAAGTTGTGTACGCGCTGACTACGCGGAACTATGTACACAACACACTGAAAGGCAAATTTTATGTCAATAATATTCCTTTTCAAACTGGAAGTGATTTTCAGAAGTGATTACTGTGAGGGTTTTGGTTATTTCCCTGATAATATCTGTTGTTTGTTGTATGTAAGTTGGTTCTCCAATACCATAACAAAACTAATTGAAATAGATGGTCTTCCAATGGGATCTCAAATTTCAGGATCATTGGCAAACACATTCATCAGTCATATAGGAAACGGAATCTTTGCTACAATAATCAAAGAAAGCATACAAAATTGTTTATTGGTACACACTTCTGAATGATATAATCTGCACACTCAACGAACCAACAGAGAAAATAAACACATATCATGAAGACAAACAGTATACATGAAAATAGCAAATTCACCATGGAAAAACAAACCAAAACAAATACACTTTTCGGATACAACAACAAAACGATACAGGAGTAAGCGCATATTTCACATTTGCAGAAAGCAAACAGCAACAGACACAATTATACATACCACATCAAAGCACCCCACAGAACCGCAAAATAAGAGTTCTCCAATAAATGAAACGCTGAAAATCCGGCATCTGGTGTACGTAGGCCAACTAAGTAGATTTCCGGGAGGGCACAAATGCAATAAGATTACCTCAGAATCGTAAGTAGACCCAAATAGTAATTTAACCTGACGAAACTTGCGCTCCAAAATGTGGTTACTTACTTAAAACTGGAGAACAGCAAAAAGTGTAATATAGTAACATATCTGTAATCATTATATAATGCACTTATTATACAGGGCATTCCAGAAATATTGTAACTAATTTCTAGGAGAGGTGGGGCAAAGCATAAGGATTGAAAATTGCATAGCAACCTGTGACCGCAAACGTCGTCGTACACGGCTGGGTGGTGCACTACATGACAGTACTAGAGGAGGCTGTGAGGATTTCCTGATACGAGCTCTAGTCAGCATACTGTATGTGAACGGCGAACTTGCAGACATGCACTTAATGTATGGAATAGCTGCGTGCAGTGGACGAGCCACTGCACGCATTTATTGCGAACGCTTCCCAGACAGACATCAGCCGCACCACAATTCGTTTGCACGTCTGCATAGAAATTTGTGCGAGAATGGGTCATTAAGAAGTGGCAGGGTTAGTGAGGGCAGGCCACGATTGGCCTGTTCGGTCATTAGGAAAGAAAGTGTGTTGGATGCCGTAGTGACAATTCAAGCACCAACATACGTACCGTTGCTTCGAGTTTTGAACACCAAGTCCTTGCACGCCTTTTATCTCCAAAGGCTGCAGTTATTGCATCCCAGTGACCACCCTGCACGTCTGCATTTTGCACAGTGGTTTCTGTAACAAAGTGGCCGAGTCATGCAGTCCCCAACTTACGTGTTGTTCTCTGACGAGGCTAGATTCGCTAAGGATGGCGTATTCAATCACCACAGTGAGCATTTGTGGGCAGCAGAAAATCCCCACGGTGTGTGTGGCTACGTGGCACAACATAGCTTCAAAATGTTTGAGCGGGGTTGGTCAGCGCCTGCTTAGTCTGGCCGTACCTTCTACCATCCCGCTTGGTAGCCGCGGATTATCAGACCTCTCCGGAGCAGCTTCTTTCCGGCTCACTTGAAGACATTCCAGCAAACGTTTGGCGCAGCCTGTGTTTCCAAGATTATGGGGCGCCTGCTTATTTTGGGTTGGCTGTTCGCAGGCATTTGAACAGGTCATTCCTGCGTCGATGGATTGGGTGTGGTGGACCAGTTCCCTGGCCCCCACCCTCGCCGTATTTAGTGATCCCTGCTTTCTTTCTGTGGGTAACCACGAAATATCTCATGTACCGCGATTCTGTTGAGACTGAAATGGACCTCGTCTCAAGAATCGTTTGCACAGCTGCTACAATCTAAGAAACGCCCGGTGTTTTCGAGCGTGTCCAACAGTCAATGTTCCGTCTGTGTCAGGCATGCGTGGTGTCAGCTTTCAAATGGTTCAAATGGCTCTGAGCACTGTGGGACTCAACATCTTAGGTCATAAGTCCCCTAGAACTTAGAACTACTTAAACCTAACTAACCTAAGGACATCACACACACCCATGCCCGAGGCAGGATTCGAACCTGCGACCGTAGCAGTCCCGCGGTTCCGGACTGCAGCGCCAGAACCACACGGCCACCGCGGCCGGCTGGTGTCAGCTGGTGCAAACTTTGAGCATCTGTCATAGCATAAGACCTGTATTTCTGTCGTGCACAATGTGCGCTCATTATGTGCAATAAATTTTTCAGTTAAGCACTCTCTTGTTTCCTTTCCGATTCGGCCTCTGCTAGCATTTACCCCTGAAATTTGCAGCCATAGGTCGCTATGCAATGCTCAGTCCTTGTGATGTGCCTCACCTCCCCTAGAAGTTTGTCGCAGTATTTCTCGGACATCCTGTACACATAAAACAAACATGTATTACAGATCACTAAAGGTGTCGCATACATATAAAGAAGCAAAAAGATGGACCATATCTTAAAACATATAGAAGCATCTAAGGAACGACGCAAAACATTAAAAAATAACCATACTATATGCTTTTCCATTATCTAAGCTACTTGCTTCGCACGTATTGTTATAAATAACAGACTGTGTAACAAATGGAAGCTTCTCTTGACGAAATTATTGTTTCATAGCCCACCTGCAAAACTCCAAAAATAAACCGACAACGGTACGCACTTTTTGTAGTGAAGCCAGTAGATCTAAGGAGACTTATCTCAGCGCCCATCGTAGCTGACGGAAAAAAAATCACACCACCATGAAGGAGTTGTAGGACATAAAAGAAAGTTGGTAGGCACGTTTCTACTTCTGAAAGATGATGTCTACCAGTCCCTTAAGAGTGGCACTAGTACCGCCAGTATGAGGATGCAAATCAGGTTTGGTTTAAATGCTGTAATGGTGGTGAGCGTTACATACCTTTGAGATTGAACGTGTGAGTTGATGTTGATCAAGAAGGCCTTTAAGGCGACAAAAACACCTTCATCAGCACCTTCCTGAGCTTGAACGAGGTCTTGTATCAGTGCTACGGAAAGCTGAATGTTCCTTCTGCGATAATGCAGGAAGACTTGGCAGCAATGTAACCACTGTACATGACTGCTAGCAGCGGTGGTCACAGGAATGTATATTCACAA
Source organism: Schistocerca piceifrons (assembly GCF_021461385.2). Classification (NCBI taxonomy): domain Eukaryota; kingdom Metazoa; phylum Arthropoda; class Insecta; order Orthoptera; family Acrididae; genus Schistocerca; species Schistocerca piceifrons. Next base: position 831,983,781 of record NC_060139.1, read on the forward strand.
GGGGACCGTCCCCCGGCCGACCACGTGTCACTACCGAGAGGGAACACCATGGTGTTCGGCGTATGGCTCTGGTGCATGGAGGGCAGGGTGGAGGTCTGTTGCTCTTCTCTAATAAAAGCTAATTCTGCCTCGGTGCCAGTGACAGCCTAGTGTGGACTACAAGGAGACCAGTTAAGTACCTGCAACCAACCTACCTGCCTGCTACACACACTGGACCTACACCTGGAATTATGATCTGGGGTGCGATTTCGTATGACTGCAGTGGCACTCACGTGGCTATCCACGCGCCCTGAGTGTAAATTCGTACGTTAATCTGGTGCTTCGACCGGTATTGCTGCCATTCATGAACAACATTCCAGTGGGTATTTTCCACATGATAACGCTCGTATATATATATATATATGCTCTACAGAGTGTCGACTTGTTGCCTGGGTCTGCTCGATCACCAAATCTGTCTCCAATTGAACACATATGGGGCATCATCGGACGATAACTCCAGCGTCAACCACAAACAGCATTAACTGTCCCTGTATTGACCGACCAAGAGGCATGGAACTCTGTCCCACAGACTGACATCCGGCACCTTAAAACACAATTCATGCACGTTTGCATGCGTGGATTCATCGTTCTGGCGGTTACACTGGTTTTAATGTACCAGCATTTCACATTTGCAATGACATATCTCGCACTGACATTAAACTGTAATCATGCAATGTTAATCACTTAAATGTGTTACCTATACAAATGTATTCCCGAATCCAAACATGCAAACGTGCATGCATTAGGTTGTACAGGCGCCGGACGTCTGTTTGAGGGATGGAGTTCCGTGTCTGTTGCATTTGGTCGGTCAGTACAGAGACGTTTAATGCTGGTTGTACATGAAGCTGGAGTTCTTATCCATTGTGTCTCTTAAGTTCAAATGGCTCTGAGCACTACGGGACTTAACTTCTGAAGTCATCAGTCCCCTAGAACTCAGAACTACTTAAACCTATCTAACCCAAATACAACACACACATCCATTCGAACCTGCGACCGTAGCAGTCGCGCGGTTCCAGACTGCAGCGCCTAGAACCGCTCGGCCACCACGGCCGGCGTCCCTTAAGTGCTCGACTGGAGACAGATCTGGTGATCGAGCAGGCCAAGGCAACACTTCAACACTCTATAGAGCATGTTATGCTCCAAAACCGGTATGTGGACGAGAGTTATTCTGCTGGAAATCACCGCCTGGGATTCTGTTCATAATTAACAGCACAAAAGGTCGAATCAGCAGATTGATGTACAAATTTGCAGTCAGGGTACGTGAGATAACCACAAGAGTGTTCCTGCTGTCATACGAAATCGCACTCTAGACCATCACTCAGCTGCAGGTACAGCGTGTCTAGAATGCAAACAGGTTGGTTGCAGGCCCTCAACAGGTGTCCATATAACCAACACACGACCATCATTAGCACCGAGGCAGAACCAGCAGAAAACGCGACAGACCTTCACCCTGCGCTCCAATGGCCGCTCGATTGACACCACTATTGCTTTGCGGTCCGTGGGAAGTATGCTACAGGGCACCTGGTTCGGAGCTGTCCTTTAAGTAAACGATTTGTAACAGTTCGTTGCGTCACTGTAGTGCCAACTGCTGCTCAGATTGCTGCTGCGATGTGCCACAGCCATATCCACCACAGCCATATGCCGTACTCGATGGTGTTCCCTCTCGGTGGTGCCACGTGACCGCCCGAAGTCTAATCTCCTCGCGACCGTACTTTCTCGTGACCACCGCTGCCAGTACTCAAGTACAGTAGTTACTTTCCTGCCAAGTCCTTCTGCAGTGTCGCAGAAGGAACATCCAGCTTCTCGTAGCCCTCTTACACAACGACGCTCAAACTCAGTGAGGTGCTGGTACTGGCGTCTTTGTCGCCTTAAAAGCGTACTTGACGAACATCAGCTCACCGTGTCCAATCTCGAAGACCTCACAACCGTTACAGCGTGTAATTAAAGGAAAACTGATTTGCATCCTCATAATGGCGTTACTAGCGTCACTCTTATGCGACTGGCGCGAAATTTGAACAGACATCATCTTTCAACTGTAGAAACACTTTTGTTTACGACGTAGAGCTCCTTTATATAATTGCGATATTTTTTCTGTCAGTGTACCTTGCAGCAGACCTAACAGACAGATTATGTGTTAGCAGAGAGAAACTGTGATTAGGTACTTGCAAATCCGGGGGTACTCGAAAGGGTAAAAATAGAATTTTTTGCTATTATGTTGTTCTCAACAATGATTAGGTAAGCACTCAGAAGTAAATCACGTACACATCTTTGAACAGAGTTGACGATGTAGGATATAGGAACCGATTTTTACTTCGTTTAGAGCAGTGAAGAATATCGGTGAATGCATGTAGCAGCTTTTAACATGTGAAGTTCCCTAATAAGGTCCAGCGGAGGATTCGTGGAGTCAACATGTCCTTTCCTGGTTTGCAAGACAGAAGGCATTGCATAGAATCAGACCTGTGGATCAAAATCATTGACATTAAATATTTGCTGCGGGCTTACTCTGAAGAGCTGTCTGGCCAGAGAGATTCGAACTTGTCATTATTAATTTAAATCACTAGTTCGAATGGATATACTCGTTCTCCCAATATCATTTAGAGAACGAGGATACCCCAAGATTCCATTGAATGTTACGAAGATAAGAAAGTTGAAATTTATGTGCAGAAATTTAAGCAGAACTTTTGAAAAATTGTGAGAATGTATTCAAAATTGAATTTTATAAAACTGTGCCAGTTCCTTTACTCCTCGATGGTATTCAGACCTGGACCCTTAGCGAATAAAATAAAATACAGCCGTTTGAAATGTAGTTTCCACGAGCCGTAAGGAATATGGAAAATTAAACAATGTAGAGATATTACACGGCCTAGGCATATTAATGTAACCACCAATCAAAAGCCTGGATAACCACCTGTTGTAGCACAAACGTGCAGTGAGGTTCTGAAAGATACCAACACCGATGTGAAGCCATGGTCAGTAGAGTGGCCCACTGCTCTAGGTTTCTAGGTTGAGGATCCATGGCGCAGACAGCCCAGTCGAGATGGTCTCACAGATTCTCGATTTGGTTTAAATCCGTAGTATTTGGTGAGAAGGGGAATACGACAGTGCTCTTCGTATCGTGCATTTACACTGCGAAGTGTGTGACATGTTGCATTGTCCTGATGATATATGTTATCATGATGAGGGAAAACAAACGGCATGTAGGGATGTACATGAGCCCCATACTTGTGTTGATCCACTGTGCCTTCGAGAATGATGAGATCACCCAGGGAATGTCAAGAAAACTTTGATCCTACCGACAACTGTTTCAGGTCTGTACACGCCAAAGGCCATCTGTCCGATAGAGCGTACGAGCGCCGCATATGTCGCCTCTCAGTGGACGTCTAGCTACGGTACCGGCTTGCAGATCCCAGCATTCATCACCGATGAATAGCAGTCAGCGTGGGCGCAAGAACAAGGCACCTGCTGCTGAGGCCCTTACGCGGCAACGTCCGCCGAATGGTCATTGAGGAGACACTGTTGGTAGCCCGTTGGGTCATCTGGGTGGTCATTGCTCCACAGTTGCATGTCTATTCGCCCACACTTTAACCATACTTTAACCATGGTGGCATGCGAACTATTTACAAACTTAGCTGTTCAGAAATGCTTCCAACCTCGGCCTGAAAGTCAATGTTCATGCCCTTTCGGACGACAGGTAAATCACTCCGTTTCCTCATTACGACGACGCCTGCACTGTTTCCACGTTCCCCCGACGCGCTTTATATACCCTCCGTCTGGAACCGCGCGACCGCAACGGTCGCAGGTTCGAATCCTGCCTCGGGCATGGATGTGTGTGATGTCCTTACATTAGTTAGGTTTAAGTAGTTCTAAGTTCTAGGGGACTGATGACCTCAGAAGTTAAGTCCCATAGTGCTCAGAGCCATTATATACCCTCCACTGCTAGTGCTACTACGTGCCGTCTGTGAGCGGTTATTGCACGTTGACGTCGCACAGGGCGGTGGCCACATTAATATGGCTGGACATTGTAGAAAACGGTTAAAAGTTAAGCCAATAAGCCATACATTAGATGAATGTGGAGATAAAAAGACCATACAGAAGGAATATTAGAGCGACGAATTCCACTATAAGCGATTTGCTATAGGAAAAAAGACGTCATGGAAGACCAAGAAGAGGTGGAACGAATGAGGCTGGCCCACGAGGACGAAATAGGCTTCAGGCCTACTCCCTGAAAGTGAAGATGATAATTATGGTTCAACTCTGTTGTTACTTGCATAATACACATGTTGTAGTCATGAAAGAAGATTGTATACGTGGAAAAGGTCTGGAGACACTTAAAGGTTTCAGGTAGATTACATAATGATAAGACAGAGATTCAGGAACCAGGTTTTAAATTGTAAGACATTTCCAGGGGCAGATGTGGACTCTGACCACAATCTACTGGTTATCAACTGTAGATTGAAACTGAAGGAACTGCGAAAATATGGGAAATAAGGAGATGGGATCTGAATAAACTGAAAGAACCAGAGGTAGTAGAGAGTTTCAGAGAGAGCATTAGGCAACGATTGACAAGAATGGGGGAAAGAAATACAGTACAAGAAAGGATAGCTTTGAGGGATGAAGTAGTGAAGGCAGCAGAGGATCAAGTAGGTAAAAAGACGTGGGCTAGTAGAAATCCTTGGGTAACAGAAGAGATACTGAATTTAATTGATGAAAGGAGAAAATATAAAAATGCAGTAAATGAAGTAGGCAAAGAGGAATACAAACGTCTCAAAAATGAGATCGACAGGAAGTGCAAAATGGCTAAGCAGGGATGCAGAGGCATGTATCACTAGGCGTGAGATACATACTGCCTACAGGAAAATTAAAGAGACTTTTGCAGAGAAGAGAACCACTTGTATGAATATCAAGAGCGCAGACGGAAAACCAGTTCTAATCGTGAACGGAAGGCAGAAAGTGGAAGGAGTATATAGAAGGTCTATACAAGAGTGACGTACTTGAGAGCGATATTATGGAAATGGAAGAGGACGCAGATGAAGATGAAATGAGATATACGATACTGCGTGAAGAATTTGACAGAGCACTGAAAGGCCTAAGTCGAAATAAGGCCCAGGGAGCATACAACATTCCACTATAACTACTAATAGCCTTGGGGGAGCCAGCCTTGACAAAACTCTACCATCTGGTGAGTAAGATGTATGAGACAGACGGAGTACCCTCAGACTTCAAGAAGAATGTAATAATTCCAATCCCTAAGAAAGTAAATGTTGACAGGTGTGAAAATTACCGAATTATCAGTTTAATAAGTCACGGCCGCAAAGTACTAACACGAATTCTTTACAGACCAATAGAAAAACTGGCAGAAGCAGACCTTGGGGAGAATCAGTTTGGATTCCGTAGAAATGTTGGAACACATGAGGTAAAACTGACCCTACGGCTTATCTTAGAAGATAGATTAAGGAGAAGCAAACCTATCTTTCCACCATTTGTAGACTTAGAGAAGGCTTTTGACAATGTTGACTGGAATACTCTCTTTCAAATTCTGAAGGTCAAATACAGAGAGCGAAAGGCTATTTGCAATTTGTACAGAAACCAGATGACAGTTATAAGAGTCGAGGGGTATGGACGATAAATAGTGTAGACAAGAAGAGAATAGAAGCTTTCGAAACATGGTGCTACAGAAGAATGCTGAAGATTTGGTGGGTAGACCACGTAACTAATGGGGAGGTACTGAATAGAACTGGGAAGAAGAGAAATTTGTGGCACAACTTGACTAGAAGAACGGATCGGTTGGTAGGACATGTTCTGAGGCATCAAGGGATCACATATTTAGCATTGGAGGGCAGCGTGGAGGGTAAAAATCGTATAGGGAAACCAAGAGATGAATACACTAAGCAGATTCAGAAGGATGTACGTTTCAGTAGTTTCTTGGAGATGAAGAAGCTTGTGCAGGATAGAGTAGCATAGAGAGCTGCATTAAATCAGTCTCTGGACTGAAGACCACAACAACAACAACCATGTTGTCTTGTTCTTTTCAAAGTAGGACGTTTAACTGACTTTTATTGACTTTAGCAAAAATTCCTGTGTACAACCTTCACGCCGTTAAACACGAAGAAGTCTGTCGCGAATGTACAGTTGCTTTTAACAATCCGTTCACTCTTAACCTGCGTGTAGATGTTGCCACTATTGGACTCGTTCTGGTTACTGAAGCTATCAGACCCTTGACGGAAGTATTTGGAAGTTCCATAAGGAAGGAACAGTCCTAACTTATCGTTCCCGATAGGAGAGAGGACGGAGAACTGGGGGAGACAGTCGTCCCGCAGATAGAGCCAGTGCCCCGCTTATCTCGAGGGCCCCGGGAATGGGGAGGAATGTGGCGTCGCGCGACTCGCGGGTCGTGTCGCTGCAACAGCAACGTGTCCGTCTGTCAGTCTCCAGCCTTTGTTGTTGCTGTTCAGTCCCTGCCCGTTTTCGATCAGTGTTTACAATTGTAGGCAGCAGTCCACAAAAATTAGAACAGCAGCCTTCAGAAATAGTACACTGCTAACACACAATCTGATCAGAGGTATCCGGACACCTCTACGTAATGCGGAATTGTCCACCAGATGTCACCAGAGGCGGACCCGTCGGCATGGAAGGGGGAGTTGAATATTGAGTTGTCAGAATAGAATCAGTAATGGCAGAACAGGTAAGTCAGGAGAGCTTACTGACTTCGAACGTGGACTAGCAACTGGATGACGTCTGAGTAACAAATCCGTCAGATACATTTCAGCCTGTCTAGATCTGTTCAAATCGTCTGTTGGTGATGTGCTTGTGAAGTGACAACGTGAAGGAACAAACGGCAGCTAAACTAAATAGGGGAGGGTCTGACCTGCGGGTCACCGATTTTGGTCAAGTTTGTAAGGACATTCTATACTGAAAATAAAGAAATACTCCCTAGGTTTTGAAAAAGTCGAGGCCAAAGTTGACGACGGCAAATCGTATTTTCAGTGCTACACGTTGAAAAATGGTCTAAAAACAAACATTTTTTAAATATAATATGGAGTGTAAAGTTAATAATTTTATAGTTGTAAACTTTTTGTGTTTTCATGCTATATCTAAGGTACCCGTCACACTGTGCGTCTAGTAGAGCGAGATTGGTGATTGAGCGATCGAGGCATTACATTACGAAAGTGGTGGTCCGTTTTCGATTCTTGGCCGTGGCTTTTTTCTTCATTCGATATTTTTGTCGATGAATATGATAATATTCTCACAACGGGAAAACCTATATTTGCATTTTTAAAGGTAAAACATCGGGATGTGTGATTAACAGTCAAATAAGTATACGTAATGTATTGACAGTTGTTCCCATCGTGACACATGACGTGTTCCGATAAGAGTTTTCTAGATGATAATGCTCAACCGACCTGCACCGTAAAAGTGATACCACCTAAATGAAGCTCTCTTTGTCAACCGTGTGACGTTTACTTTTTCCGACAGATAAAGAAATTCATGGCAACGACTTAAAAATCATGAGAAATCACAGCAGAGCAGAGAATTACAAAATATGGAGGGTGCTATTGAAATTCATGCGTTGGTCCGTAACCAGTAGGCTTGGTTCAAATGGCTCTGAGCACTATGGGACTCAACTGCTGAGGTCATTAGTCCCCTAGAACTTAGAACTAGTTAAACCTAATTAAACCTAACTAACCTAAGGACATCACAAACATCCATGCCCGAGGCAGGATTCGAACCTGCGACCGTAGCGGTCTTGCGGTTCCAGACTGCAGCGCCTTTAACCGCACGGCCACTTCGGCCCGTAACCAGTAGTCCGTGGCTGTCTTTCAAGATATACTTTTGTACGATTGGTACGCATTTAAATTGATATCTGACAGATCTGCTTCTAGTAACGTGACTCAGATATGTTTTCACGAATGGTGAGCCAGAAAACCTGTCAATGCGCCGAGTTTTCGTTTGTGTGTTGTGCCTGGTGCGAGAAATATTTATATTTTGCCTGTTTCCGTGGTAAGTCTCACCCCACTGCTTGCGATAACGCTCACGAATGGACGATGTTAGTATTACGGAATAATATACTTTACGTCTATATTTGAACAATATATCACGATTAAAATAACTGTCAGTAGGTTATATATACTTATTCGAATATTAATCTCGCCTCCCGGGCGTTTTACTTTAAAAAAGAAAAAGATAGGTATTTCCATTATCAGAATATAATCAGATATACCGAAAAATATCGAATGAATGAAAGGCCACGACGAAGATCGAACACGGACCAACAATTCGTTAATCGAACACCTCGATCGCTCGATAATGCAATACCTTGACTTAAACAAGCGTCTCGTATATCGATTCACCGTTTGCAACGCAGTAGCCTACGACGCTGTTCACTATGACACTAAGGCACAGCTATATGACTATAAATTGCATCCCTCTTCCGGTCAAAATTCTGGCGGTGAAGATTCTTACTGTCGTCTGATAATCAATCTAGTGTCTTGGCTGGGCGCCATTATGTGAACTCAACTTTGCGATTTGGTTGATTTGGAGAAAATGGCCAAACAGCGATGTCATCGGGCCTATCGGATTAGGGAAGGATGGGGAAGGAAGTCGGCCTTGCCCTTTCAAATGAACCATCTCGGCATTTGCGTGAAGCGATTTAGGGAAATCACAGAAAACCTAAATCAAGATGGCCGGACGCGGGTTTGAATCGTAGTCCTACCGAGTGCGAGTCCAGTGTGTTAATCACCCCACCACCTTGCTCGGTTTGGCGACTTGGTTACGAAAGTAGGTTGCATTTGACATAATAATAGTAACTGACTAACTAAAAGTATTTATTAAAGGAATCGCCTCCCGCCGGAGGTTCGAATTCTCCCTCGGGCATGAGTGTGTGTGTTATTCTTAGTATAAGTTAGCTTAAGTTAGCTTAAGTAATGTGTGAGTCTAGGGACCGACGAGCTTGGTAGTTTGATCCCTTAGGAATTCGCACACATTTGAGCTATTTTAGTGAAGGAATTAATATCTGTAACTGTCATTATCGAAAATAATATAAGACTTAGCAACGTCGCGGCTTTCTTTCTCCATGGTAGGTAACAAATGTTTGAAGCTATTGAATTCAGCAATTAAGACATTTAGTCAATGAACTTATTTCATCATTAAAAAGAAAATTCAGTTTACAGCTATATCCTGCCAAAGAGATCAGAAAACAAAGAAACCACATGAGCATAAATCTGAGCACGATGCGCTTTGATATCAGGAAATTTTCTCGGAACTACTGAGTTTAAACGGGGTGATGCAATTTCTGGGGCAAGAGGTTGAGCGTGAAGGATACAGATAAAATGCATTCATAATTTCTGGAGCAGCATTTTGGTCTAAAATCTCATTCTGCAGGGAGTGATTCTGATGGCCGCTACAGCTTTGATTATTTGAAGTTCATCGTTCCTACAGAGTGTTATTTGGCCTCTTGCAGCTCTTGCTCTTTGGAAAATATTTGCACTTTTGTCGTCAGCCTGACCAAGAACGCGAATTTCTCTCAAAGAGAGAAAATGATCAGGAACTTCGAGTGCTAGTCAGCGATGGCTGGTTTCTAAACTCGTGTCATTGACAGTGGTATTTCCAAGCGCTGTTCTCCAGCACCTATGTTATGTATGGTGGTAGCAGTGCTTGCGTTTGTGCATGTCGGCCAAAGATATTGTGTATTTTGTTTCTCACCTAACTACAAAAAGACAGCCAAGAACTGCCAACAGAAAGCAAAATAAAATACATTCCTATTCTGTGCACACATGAGCTTGTAAGATCGGATGTTCCAGGTATCTGGAGAACAACACTAAGTGCTTCAAAACTACTGCAAAAAGTGGTGACAGTTATTTTACATCATTTCAGATTCTTGTGAGAAGCTTCTTTATTTCATTTATAATTTACTCATACTTTTTTTCGTCATCAGAATTAACCTCATGAGTTGCAGCAGAAATCGATAAATTAGGTACTACTACAGACCCAGCTCAGCTTCGCGCGGGTAGCACTGAGTGTCTAGCATAGCATTTTTGTCGTATAGCGGTAATAAACTGTCTACACAGACATACTTCGTGAATCAGTCTACCTAATCTATTAGTGGAAACTGAATAAAAATCTCTACAATAGTTCCTAAGATTAGTCTTCGCATACGAACAGAGAAACGCGGCAGAGGACGTTAATTCACCGCATTTCAGCCAATTTGCACGAAATATTTATATATTATCTACAAAATCCTTCATAGGGAATCAGTCTTTATTTTTGAATACTTTATCAAACCCCCTACAGTAGATCCTGCATTTAACCTCCAGATACAGACAGAAAAACGGAGCAGGGGACTCTAATGTGTAATATGTATAGACTCATCCGAGTCATTCGCATTCTACTCTGATCAGTTGCTGATAAGTAACATGATAATGGAGAAATGTTTAAATGCAAGTATTTATTAATAAAAAGTATTACATTCCGAATAGCAACAACAAATGTTAGCCTCATTGTAAAGAAATCGATATCATTATATACAATATGGTTAACTGTAAAACAAATAAGAAATAGGTATTTCTCAGACTAATTTTATTTTTCAAATGATTTATTTCACAAAATTTATTTGAAATCAGTGTTAGCAGTTATAATGTGATCATCGTTTAATTTTTGGTTGTATATGTCATTTGCACAAACGTTAATATCACTGAATGTGCGAACTCGTGAAAAAGCAAAGTATAACTATGCAGGGGAAAAGAAACAGGTTCTGGTAAATACGGTTTTGTCCTTTGAAGTATCTGAACTACTGCTTTATTAATGGTCTTAGTGAGGGCTGCTTTTATTGCGAACTGTTTTATTATCATTTGGATAGGAATGGTGCATCAGAAGCTATGACGTTAATGCATGGTATGAGCACAGTTTTCAGAATTTAGTAGTGATGATGTACTCATCTAAGCGAGTTATCACTAATCTTCAACCATTAATTAATCCCTGATTGGTGTTACGATTTCTAACTAACATAATTATAGCGTCTGTGCTAAAAGCAATTGATGAAGTGGTAAACCAGCCGGATTAAAAAAGTTCAAAAATTCTACTGCGTACAATTGAATGTTGTTTATTTCAGTTTTGACATAATGAGTACTGAGATAAACTTCTGCCACTCCAGGTAAAAAATTGGAAATGACATGTTTCATTAATTGTAGTGCAATCATTTTTGGACATGAATCGCCGTTGAGTCTTATTTTCTACGGAATGTGAGACTTCCTCAGTTATTGTCTTTCGTTCTTAGTTCACCTTTTCGTATGCTGTCTTGCCGCTCGTGTGTTCTTCTTGTACGTTGTAGGCTGCTGTAGCGCGTTGTGCGACGGACACAACAGGGGTCGGCACGTCGGACTGTTGGCAAGATTTGCCACGATGTTTAAAAATATGTTGCAGTCCTAGCAGTGAAGGTTTCAGGTGGTGTGTACTGTCTCTGAACATCTTCTGGTAGTGCATCCTCAAATATTGTCCACAACTCAGATTTATTGGCAGGAGAGCAGAATATGCAGATGATGGCGAAAAGCCGTATCAGTTGGTGTCTGGCAGCCTCCATCAAGCATTCTTTTCATTCGGTGTCATTAACGACTAAACGTAATTCTTCTGCAGATTCGAGGAACGAGTTCCACAGTATTCTATCAACTGTGCGTAGATCGTCAAACGACTACAGTACTTCGGCGCGTAGAAGTAGTAATCGAAGGTAATATATTTCGATGTCGGCTGGATTGACAGTGTAGACGCATTTTCTTGCAAATAATCCATTGTCCTTTTGACCACAATTTCATAGTGAAGGTGCCTGCGGGCGGTAATATTATCATTGCATAATTTAAAAAATGCCATGAGTCTGGAGTCCTATGAAGGTTAGCAGCAGCTTCGTATTCCGCCTAAAAGTACAGCTTGTGTTCTTCCTGTAAGTGGACAGGCAGTCTCTCGATCGTATGAGTTCGGTGGAGAAGTCGGCGTTCGTGTAGTCGCCATTTAGCCCCTGGTGGACTCACATAACCAGAGCTCAAATAAATGTCCACCTTGTCAGCGATGAGTTATCGTTGACCTTCAGACTAAATGCGATAGTAAGGCCGCACGGTTATGCTTTATACACACGCATTTACACAAATATTTAACAAATTTGATTGAAGGACAATGCTCGAGATTGCTATGACAGCGGTATTTTCTACTGTGAAATCTCTAGTATGGTCCAGTCTACCTCTTATCAGTGGTAAATAAACGAAATGTCATTGTAACGACGTCTATAAATAGTGTAGCCATGGCCATGTAAATCAGTTTCATGCTGAAAATCTTTTCATAAATTCTGGTATATTGTTGTTTTTGCATGCATGGACTGTTTGGACTGATAGTACCGCAGTTCACTCGAGCATTGGGGTGGCAGTAATTGAAACAAAGTAGTTTTTTGTAGTGGCAGGATCTTCTTATGAAATGTCAATAACCGACTTTCCCCTCTGAATGCGAAAATATTTTGTTGGCGCCCATCTACAGCGGTAGAAATGATCATCATAATAAAATAAATCAGAGCTCGCCCGAAAAGATTTAAGTGTTTCGTGTTTCCCGAGGTTCGAGAGTGGAACGGAGAGAACAACCTTAAAGGTGGTTCGATGAACTCACTGCCAGGCAGTTAATTGTGAGCTGCAGAGTTATCATGTAGATGGAGTTGTAGTCCATAACTCTTGCTTGAGGAAAGTAAACAACTCCAGTCGCTGTTGTGGATAACAGTAAAATTAGATTGTCAACAGATACCACCTACATTGTTTTTATAAAAATGTTTCCAAAACGAAGTTTTTAAAGAAAATAATAACTTAAAACCATTTGTGTATTTTTCGTCAGTGGTGAACGAAGTCTTGAAAATGGTGCTTCAATCTTTAATTTTGATTAAGTAATACTGGAGATGTGGCGTACCGACAAAAAACTCCGTCGAGAAATAATATATATCAGTATGATTTGATGGTTTTTATCCAAACTGTTCAGTACGTATAACCTGTAAAATCGCGTGTCGTAAGAAAGGCAGACTTCTCTTGAATAATAGCGTGGTTTGCTCAGATACGATCAAACATTTTGTGAAATCGTTTGTCTAAAAGTAAGAAATAAAACAGTTACAAATCTTGTTGCTAGTGGTGCTGGTAGAATGGAGGAAGACGGATCTTTAACAAGCAAACATTTACTAAGAATAATTTATCGTCAGGAAGCATGGTCAAAAGTGAGGCTCACGCACTTTCCATTTACAGGTATATCATTTTGGTAAAGCTTACTTCGACCTTTTTAAGGAGCTCCTGTAACAGACTGCAGGGTGACCAGAAAGCCACTTTACGCTTGTAGTCACTTCATTAAAGCCTTAGTAGCACAGTTATTTGTGTAAAATGTCACTATACCTGCACAGTATGATACTCCTCCATGTTCTCCTGCACATTCGCTTTAAGAGCTGAGTTCATTTTCATATGGAGTTGGTTTGTGCTCCTTTTATCGAGTCCTGCAACATACTTTCTATTCGACTTGCAGCGTGAACGCGTCACTGACGCACTAGCTTCAGCACATGGTTCTCTTGATGGACGACCATAGCGAGGACAGCCAAAACACTTCCAAAGAGGAAAGCTTTCTCCTCTTATCTAACAACTTGTTGGTTCCTTACCGAAACGTTCACAAAACATGTCCATCATTTGTGCCACGTTTTCATTGTTTTTTGCGTTCATGGACGCACTTGCCTCCCACTAAGCGCTCCTACAATGTGAAGTTGCTGGTACCTATCATTGTTCTTCATAAACACGGAGAGGCGAATAATGAACTAGTCAACGCACATGCTGTCACGTGACAGTTATGTGAGCATCACTGTGGCCGTGACAGTCATCAGGCCGGGAGGTTAAGGTCTTAAATACCTTACCATCTCACTCGGTTAACACGCGTTCAGTAGAGGTGTAAAGGGACATTCTAGCCACAGTACATTGTGGTGGTATTTAGCCACTGTTTGGTTCCTGTCACGAGCCTGCGTCTTCATTCTGTGAGCTGCTTGCTGGTGGTAACCACGACGTTCGGAGAGCCCACCGATGTCAACACGAGCCGGTGTCTTCGAGTACACCGCCTGCCTACTCCACTGCACGTTCTACGGCTACTGCATGCCAATGGGCTGCTCGCGCTGCGAGACTACTGCTGACGTCACGTCGGACAGCCAATTCTCATTCAGCCTACCAGTAAACTCCCGATGCTTCCAGGAATCGAACTACCATGTAAAGAACAGCTTCAAACGTCTGATTACTTTACAAATGAGTTAAAGCATTACGTATTTTACATTAAGAATGTCTTGCGTATGTACTCTTACGTGTTTCAAAAAAATGTCTTTTACATATGCCCACGGCAGGAGGAGAACTTTATGCTAACGAAATGACTCAAGAACCCTTAATTTTCTCAGACCTATGCACCAAGACAAATCAAACATTAAGCTTTGTCCAGCCTGTCGATATTCCGTTGGCTTTTTTAACTATTTTTGTTTCAGCCATCACTCCTAAGGCTGGCTTTGGGCAGCTGTCTTGCGCCATCTGTCCTCTTCATTTCAGCATTTGTTTTCATCTGAGATATATTGCAGCATGCTAAATGACGTCAAAACCCTACAATAGCGCAGTCTGCCTAAATTAGCGCGTAAACTTCAAGCCGGAACCAGGGATTTTCCGGCTGCTTTCACCATATTTAGTACACTTTTTGTCTTTTTCAGACTGCGCCAATACATTTATTGTTGTCAAAAGCTCTCTGAATAGATTTTCAGAACTAAGTGGTTCTATTTACAAATCCCTGAGTCGTAAAGCAATCTTACGGCAGTCTCTGTCAACTGCTCAAGGCACTCAATTTGCCGTGGAGATACAAACTTCGGATGTAGAGGACACCGAACCAACCAGTGACACTATATGTATGTGAACCGGAAGTATTCAGAGGAAGGAAGGCTCTCATAACCATCTTGGTTTTTAAGAGGAAAAATCCTCCGTCCAGTACAGCCTGAGGTCATTGGAAAATGATGGGTCCTGGTGGAAGGTGGTCACTGGAAGGGGGAAAACAAACTGTAGTGTTGGACACAGTGAGGGCTTTCCGGAGGACGGCGAGCGTCTGACGGTGGCAACGAGGAAACAGCTCCCTCTGGAGAAAGAGCCTTTCATCTCCGAGCTGTTGAACTGTCCTCTCGATTCTTCATGATGTGATGATGACATAGTTCCATTTGAGAAACCACGATTACTTTAATCACTCAGTAGGTAAAAATGTGGCAACTAGGAAGCACACAGCAATATAGATCCTATTCTACATCAACACTTATTCTGAATCTTTGAGCATCCAGAAATCTACGAGGGTTGGAACTTAAATAGTGGTAACTATTTATTCGCATCCGATACAAAAGAGTTACATGTTTGCCCCTGTCACTGTCCTTCAAAATAATCACCAGCGTTGTGTACAACCCGTTGCCAGACATGTGCAAGGCGTAGTATACCGTTAGCAGAGCCTGTTCTGTTGATGGTGCGAATGGAGCGGTCTAAAGTTATGATGATTCTCGTGTACGTTTGTGATGGTGTTATCAAAAAATGGTTCAAATGGCTCTGAGCACCATGGGACTTAACTGCTGAGGTCATCAGTCCCCTAGAACTTAGAACTACTTAAACCTAACTAATCTAAGGACATCACACACATCCATGCCCACGGCAGGATTCGAACCTGCGACCGTAGTGGTCACGCGGTTCCAGACTGTAGCGCCTAGAACCGCTCGGCCACTCCGGCCGGCGATGGTGTTATCCTAACACATTACGTTCCTCCACGGCACACCGTCAATGCACAGTATTACTGTTCGTTTTTGGAGAATCATCCGCGACCAGCTTTGTGAAAGAAGCGGCGACACTTTCTGCGCAACCCACCCATCATTTTGCACGACAACGCGCGGGTGCATACAACGCAAGCTGTGGCTGTTCTGTTCGGTCGATGGGACTGGGAAGTACTGTACCATCCACCATACTCCCCGGACTGAAGTCCTTGTGACTTTGATTTGATTCCGAAGATGGAGGAACCACTTCGTGGCATTCGCTTCAGAACTGTTCCAGAGATTCGACAGGCAGTAGACCGCTCCATTCGCACCATCAACAGAACAGGATCTGCTATCGGTATATTACGTCTTCTACATCGCTGGCAACGGGTTCTACACAACGCTGGTGACTACTTTGAAGGACAGTAACAGGTGCAAACATGTAACTCTTTTGTATCGGTTGTGAATAAATAGTTGTCACTATTTAAGTTCCAACCCTCGTATATTTTAATATCACCAGGATTTGGTATTATTTCACACGTAATATGTCAAGAAGCATAAAAATTGAATAGTTCACATTTTACCATGTATTAATCACGTCGTCTTGTTTTGAACAGTGGGACGGAAGTTTCTAGCGACATCCCGATATCCCAGGATAAAATATACTCCGTCTTCTTACTGTGACGGTGGAGGTTCGAGTCCTCCCTCGGGCATGGGTGTTTGTGTTTGTCTTTAGGATAGTTTAGGTTAAGTAGTGTGTAAGCTTAGGGACTGATGACCTTAGCAGTTAAGTCCCATAAGATTTCACACACATTTGAACATTCTTGCTGTGTACTCGAGATTTCTTACAAATGTCATGAATAAATTATTTAAATGAGTCTGCAGTCATCAGTCGTTGAGGATTTTTCATAATAAATCCACCCGGATCGCTTAATATCTTCAGAAACAGCCCAGGCATGCTGGAGATATACAGTAATATATTTTCATTGAATACCACATTTCGGCTACTGTTACCGCGATATCAAAACTTATATAACTGGTAACACAGAGTTGTAATTGCTGGATGGGTCAATACTCCACAGACAACGCTTTTGATGTTGTTCGAGGATTTTATCTGAATATTTTGGTATACGGGACGCATGACCTCCGATGGTTCATTACAGACTGAAAATCTAATTATGATTTATTCAGTTTGTTACCATAATTAAGTTTCTTTCCGTGAAAATTTACTCACAACAGTGAAAAAGCTTGTAATATTAATCACTAAAATATAAACACTAAAGACAGGGCGACTCAACAACAGTGAAAAAGCTTGTAATATCAATCACTAAAACGTAAACGCTAAAGACAGGGTGATTCAACAGCCCTCAGACGTTATACGCTCTCTTTGTCCCGGTGTGTTCAGTCTTATCTGTCAGTGTACAGCATTGTACATAACCAAATTAGAACTGAAACTTCCTGGCAGATTAAAACTGTGTACCGGACCGAGACTCGAACTAGGGACCTTTGCCTTTCGCAGGCTTTGGCAAAGCTATGTCTCCGCAATATCCTTTCTTCTAGACCTGCTAGTTCTGTAAGTTTCGCAGGAGAGCGTCTGTGAAGCTTGGAAGGTAGGAGACGAGGAACTGGTGGCATAACAACTCTGAGGACGCGGCCTGAGTCGTACATGGGTAGCTCAGTGGAATCAGGTGGAGAAGAGACTGAGAGATTGCACATGATTAAGACATCAAACAGTAATTATAGGATGTTTCACCCTTGATGAACGAGAAGATGACCAGGACATCCCGCCGTCTGGCTGTCTGGGTGCTGTGGGCACCTCCCCCCCCCCCCCCCCCCCCCCCCCCGAGAAAAAAAAGAGAACAAAAATTGGACAAAAAAAAGAATTACAAATAAATACATAAGAACAAAATGAACAACAAATAAAATATAATAAAGTATTGTACCCTTTCCTTTATCCTTTACTTTTTTTAATAAAATGTTCAGAGGTATATTTAATTTTTGTTCGTGGGCGGAACCTGAGGTGCTGGCGCACGACCGTCCTAGTTAGCTTTAGGGTGAAAGTGGCGGTTTCACTAGCTTTCTTTTTGTTTTTAGGTTAGATAGGTTTTTGGGGTAGAATAGGTGATAGGGGCCAACGCCTGAAGTGGAGGAGGTAATTTTCTTTCTTTATTTATATGTATATAAAAAAATAAAGCGCAAAAAAAGGTACCGTCTTTATTAAAAAAAAGAAATTGGTAGAGAAAAAAAAGTGGTGGAGCACTTGCCCGCGAAAGGCGAAGGTCCCGATTTCGAGTCTCGGTCCGGCACGCAGTTTTAATCTGCCAGGAAGTTTAATATCAGCGCACACTCCACTGCAGAGTGAAAATTTCATTCTGAAAATTAGAACCGTTTTCTTACAGGTATTTTTCAGATTGTCGATCACTACGACAAGCAGATAGTACAATAATGCCTTATCGACTGTCTTACACCCTCCAGAACAGGAGTTCGGTGCACAAACCGAACAAATCGTAATGACATTTCCACTCTGTGACGAGCCACCCGAGACGACGGATCCATTGTATCAAAATACTCACAAAAAAAAAAAATCCCTGCAGAACCCCCGAGCTCGGGATCACCCAATACAGCTCTTATTCCAACAGACACTGTGTTTTACCGGTGGTAAGATTTGAACTGATGGCAGTAGCCGGAATGTCGTTATCAATGAAAACACAGAGCGTTTTAATATTGTAGCTAAAACTAAAGTGGTGAGTAGGGGCAATGAAGCAAGGAAATATTCCTAATAAACTTAATCAGGGAAACCAATATTTTTCCCAGTACGAAGTGTTTACTGCCGAGTGCACGACATCTTGTAATAGAGTTACCGAGATCCAAACAGCAGTTATGCACTCGACGACAAGTGTTTCACACGGCCACCGTTCAGGTGAAGACAGATTTCAGAACGTCCCTTTCATTATCGGTGCCCGTACACGTTCAAAAATCCCAGGCGGATTGCGAATGCATTGACAACATTCCAATCATAAAAACAATTCAACGGGTAAAAGTCTGCGAACCTGGACGACACCGGCAGTTGGCGAGACACGACCGATACACTTGTTCGTGTCACGTATTCCCGGACACCCGCATGAAAGTGCGCCTTTGCAACATCACACATGCACCACACAAGCATCCATTTTCGACAAAGAACATCATCCACCAGTGTTGTAACACTGGCACGACCGTGCTTGTGCAAACATCGTATCGGGGAAACCACTGGTTTTCGGACGTATGTTTACTAGGATTACCTGCTTGTTTCGTTGTCCTCCACTCACTCCTTTCGTTTGTATTTATAACAGTCAAACAGCCTGTACCGTCTGTTCACTTTCTAAAGAGCCACGCCGCGGCGGCTGTCGACAGTAGCTGTTTCTACATAACTCGAAAGACTGTGTATGTCTTCGAAACGATGTTCACTTGCTTCCGGTAGCTACCAATCTTAGTTCTGATATACTCACAGCAACATTGTTTCCAGCTTAATTTCACATTGTTGTGATTCGGTGTTTGCCATACAATTTATTACTTCGAAATGAGTGATTCTGATGCTGTTGCTTCATCGTTCCTGCTCGCGGAAAGAGAACAGTGATTCGCAGGCAAGTACAGGGATTTGAAATCCGTATTTGCAACTGCTAAGAAATGCACAGGCTACGACATCGCCAGATGTAAGCGGAATCAGAAAAAAATGCTACCGTTTTCGTTGTTTGAGTGTAACGGGACGTGGAAGGTAGAAATAATCATAAACGTAAGCTTCCGCGGCCATTGTCACATTCAATAAATTTTTCTGGGTTTGTGACCGCATTGTCAGTCACTTGCAACAGGGACCGAAACGTCGGTAGTTTACATATTGACAATGCGGTCACAATCACAGGAAAAATTTATCCAATGTAACAATATCCTTTATTGTATGATTATATGATAGCGGAACAAACGCTGGTAGCAGTTACTTCTGTAAAATATCTGGGAGTATGCGTGCGGAACGATTTGAAGTGGAATGAGCATATAAAATTAATTGTTGGTAAGGCGGGTACCAGGTTGAGATTCATTGGGAGAGTCCTTAGAAAATGTAGTCCATCAACAAAGAAGGTGGCTTACAAAACACTCGTTCGACCTATACTTGAGTATTGCTCATCAGTGTGGGATCCGTACCAGATCGGGTTGACAGAGGAGGTAGAGAAGATCCAAAGAGAGCGGCGCGTTTCGTCACAGGGTTGTTTGGTAAGCGCGATAGCGTTACGGAGATGTTTAGCAAACTCAAGTGACAGACTCTGCAAGAGACGCGCTCTGAATCGCGGTGTAGTTTGCTGTCCAGGTTTCGAGAGGGTGCGTTTCTGGATGAGGTATCGAATATATTGCTTCCCCTTACTTATACCTCCCGAGGAGATCACGAATGTAAAATTAGAGAGATTCGAGCGCGCACGGAGGTTTTCCGGCAGTCGTTCTTCCCGCGAACCATACGCGACTGGAACAGGAAAGGGAGGTAATGACAGTGGCACGTAAAGTGCCCTCCGCCACACACCGTTGGGTGGATTGCGGAATATAAATGTAGATGTAGAATACATGATTTCGTACTAGCAAATTGCTTTTAAGTACTTTTAATAACAAATTTCATCTGTGCAGTAAGTGCTACGAATTTTTTAGCAAAGAGTATCTTCAGCGAGCTTATAAAATTGAACCAAGTTCAACGGCATATTTTGTGAAAACACCATATGTTAAAATGCATCTGCTGTTGTTTACGATACGACACACTGTCGCCTGTTACATTAAGTGAGCTAGGCAGCTTCAGTTTTAAAAAATGGAGCTTTCGACGACTTCTTCAGTAACCGTCAAGAGGAATTGGCAGCCGAGGCTCGTAATGAACGCCCTGAATAATGTCATGTATTTAACGATGTAGTAAATCCGTTGAATGGCGTGTGGCGAGGGCCTCCCGTCGGGTAGACCGCTCGCCTGGTGCACGTCTTTCGATTTGACGCCACTTCGGCGATTTGCGCGTCGATGGGGATGAAATGATGATGATTAGGACAACACAACACCGAGTCCCTGAGCGGACAAAATCTCCGACCCAGCCGGGAATCGAATCCTGGCCCTTAGGATTGACAGTCCGTTGCGCTGACCAGTCAGCTGCCGGGGGCGGACTAGTAAATCCGTTTCCGTATGTTAAAGGTGAATAAATAAAAAGAGAGGAACACCTAGTCAAGTGAAGAGGTAAATATTTTACTATTTACAGCCAGTTTATTTGTTTTTCTGACGTGTACGTTATGAACCGTATGTGGCTCCAGAAAGTGCAACAGGTGGAAGTGAAGCGGAAGGCAGACACTTGTTGCACGCTCAATGCCGATGGGAGGGCTGTAATGAGCAACGGGAGGTTTTGCAAACTGCTGGATCCGGCGGTGCTGAGAGGGCAGGCATTGTCACGCACCTGTGGAACGGCCGAGCTGTCGAGGGCTGTGCGGAGCGAGGCGGCGTGGCGGGGCAGTGCGTAGCCCACGAGCGACTGAAGCCGCCGAGGCCCGCTGCCGCCGCCGCCGCCAGTGGCTGCCGTGACGTCACCGCGGGGGCGGGACTCTACAATTGTCGCAGCTCAGCGCCGCGTCGGGGGCTCGTCACCGCTTCAGTCGTGCGCCGCTGTACCTACCAGGAGTCACGCCGATTCCACCAACGTTGCTGTCTATTCCTTTCTAAAAACTAAGCCATAGCGCGTCTTACAACGAGAAGGTAAAAATTATCTGCACAGCATCTACATCTACATGACTACAATGTAATTCATACTTCAGTGCCTCGCAGAGGTTTCATAGAACGACTTGAACAGCACCTGCACCGTCAGGGGCGGCTCTAGGGTGGTGCTGGTGTCGGGGAGGTGGGAGGGGGGGGGGGGGGGGGGAGGCGGCGAAACGTGCCACTGCCCAGGGCAGTAGGTTTCTGGGCGCGACAAAATCCTAAATTGTAACATGGTTCCGAAATGACGAATTCAAAATGGTTCAAATGGCTCTGAGCACTATGGGACTTAACATCTGAGGTCATCAGTCCCCTAGAACTTAGAACTACTTAAACCTAACTAACCTAAGAACATCACACACATCCATGCCCGAGGCAGGATTCGAACCTGCGACCGTAGCAGTCGCGCGGTTCCGGAGTGAAGCGCCTAGAACCGCTTGGCCACAGCGGCCAGCTAAAAGGACGAATTAAACAAGACAATGAAACTTTTCTCTAAATGAAGAAGTTGTAGATACAAATCATTCGTATACGCTTCTGACAAATTTGGAAATTTGTGGTAAGTTGCTATGGGACCAAACTGCGAAGGTCATCGGTCCCTATGCTTACACACTACTTAATCTAACTTAAATTAACTTACGCTAAGGACAATACACACACCGATGCCCGAGGGAGGACTTGAACATCCGATGGGGGAAGCCGCGCGAACCGTGGCAAGGCGTCGAAGACCACGCGGCTTGCCCGCGCGGCACTTCTGATAACTTCAGCGTTGGGGCGATCTGTAATATTATATTCATCTGCATCGGTACTGTGCAAATCACATTTAAGTGCCTGGCAGAGGGTTCATCGAACCACCTTCACAATTCTCTATTATTCCAGCTCGTATAGCGCGCGGAAAGAACGAACACCTGAGTCTTTCCGTACGAGCTCTGATTTCCCTTATTTTATCGTGGTGGTCGTTTCTTCGTATGTAGGTCGGTGTCAATAAAATATTTTCGCATTCGGAGGAGAACGTTGGTGATTGGAATTTCGTGAGAAAATTTCCGCGCAACGAAAAACGCCTTTCTTTTAACGATGTCCAGACCAGATCCTGTATCACTCCCGTGATACTCTCACTCCTGTTTCGCGATAATTCAAAACGTCCTGCTCTTCTTTGAACTTTTTCGATGTGCTCCGTTAGTCCCACCTGGTAAGGATCCCACACCGCGCCGCAGTACTCTAAAAGAGGACGGACAAGCGTAATGTAGGCAGTCTCCTTAGTAGGATGTCTCCTTGGTAAATCTGTTACATTTTCAAAGTGTCCTAGCAATAGCACACAGTCTTTGGTTAGCCTTTCCCACAACATTTTCTATGTGTTCCTTCCAATTTAAGTTGTTCGTAATTGTAACACGCAGGTAATTGTAAGGTAGGAGACAAGGTACTGGCGGAATAACAGTTGTGAGGACGCGCCTTGAGTCGTACTTGGGTAGCTCAGTTGGTAGAGCAACTGGCCACGGAAGGCAATGGTCCCGAGTTCGAGTCTCGGTCCGTAACACAGTATTAATGTAACAAGAAGTTTCATATCAGCGCACACTTCGCTGCAGAGTGAAAATTTGATTCTGGGAACAAACAGAACATCTATACTTAAGTCACCTACTGTCCTGTGACTTTCCACTTTGTACAGCAGAAGCGACGATGATACCGTAGACAACGCAGTACGTAGCTTTGTTGGTTGCCACAGGCCTCGCACGTCAACTCCCCTCTGCTCAGGGAAAGAGAAAAACTGAACAGATACTACTCGTACACTCTGCGTTTGAAATAACTTAATGTTGGTTTCGTATTTAACTTTGGAGTTGTAGCTCAAAATATTTTAGATTGAATTGACACTTTTCGTACCATACAGGTATCTTATGTCAATCATTTTGCAGTTGGGTTTGATCATCTAATAATTTTACTAGATGGTAAACGACAGCACCATTTGGAATCTGACACTAAGGAGTTTCTCTGATTGTCCCCCAAATCGTTTATACAGATTAGGTACAGCAAAGAGTCTGTAGCACTTCCTTATGGAGTCTTAGACATCACTACTGTCTTACTTCATGACTTAGAGTCAGTTTCTGCGAACTATAACCCATCTGACAGGAAATCGGAAATATAGTCGCACAACTGCAACGACACTCCATAGGCACACAATTTCATTCAGAGCTGGTTCTGAGGCACGATGTCAAAAGCCTTTTGGAAATTTATAAATATGGACTCAAGTCGTGATTCCCTGTCGATAGTATTAATTACTTCGTGCAGATAAACAGCCAACTCTGTTACACAAGACTGAAATTTTCTGAAACCGCTGAATATGAGTCAATAGATCGGTTTCTTCGAGGTATTTCGTATTTTTCGAAAACAGTATATGCTCTGGAATACTACTGCAAATCGACGTCTGTGGCGTGGAACGGTAATTCGGTGGCTTACCCCTATTTCCTTTCTTGTGTGTTGGTGCAACTTATCTAACTTTCCAGTCCTTAGGTACGGATCTCTCAACACTACAGAACTGCGTTTTTTGAGCGACAAATGTCGTTTGTGATTTTTGTTGAAAATAAATGAACAAACTTGTGGCCTCCTCTAGCTTCGTATGAGTCGTTGTCGGAAACAAGGAATATTATAGCACCTTTTTCCAGTTTATGCATTTTAAAGAAGCACGTACAACATGACTGTGTTGCTTGCTCTTATTTCGGTCTTCAATTCTAATGTTCATTCAGTAGATTTCTACTCCCCTACCGATTACTAACAAATCTCATTTCACCACGCCTAACTTACACTAAATTATCATCTCTCTTACTAACTCATATTTCCACCTCAGTAGATGAGTAATCAGAGTAGCTGCCGCCATGAGGAGGCACCGGGTCCAATTCCAGGAAATGTCAGGGATTTTTCCCTGGTTGCGGCACTGGAATGAGGCCCACTCAGCCCCGCGACGTCAGCTGAGGAGCTACTTGAATGGTAAACAGAGGCTCCTAAGTCTGCAACGCCACAACGTACATAATCGAACGGTGTCTGTTCAGTCTCCTTTTGTCCGGCGTAGTGCAAGAACTCGACTTGGCATGGACTCAACAAGTCGTTGGAAGTCCTCTGCAGAAATACTCAGCCATGCTGCCTCTGCAGCCGTCCATAACTGCGAAAGTGTTGCCGATGCAGCATTTTGTGCACGTATTGACCTCTCGAATATGTCTCATAAATGTTCTACGAGACTGATTCGGCGATGTGGGTGGTAAAATCGTTCGTTCGAATTGTCCACATCGTTCTTCAAACCAATCGCGAACAATTATGGCCCGGTGAGATGGCGCATTGTCATCCGTAGAAATTTCATCGTCGCTTGCGAACAAGAAGTCTTTGAATGGCTGCTAATGGTCTCCAATATCCGAACAGAACAATTTCCACACAATGAATCGATTCAGTTGGACCAAATGACACAGTCCATTCCGTCTAAAAACAGCCCATACCATTATGGAGCGATCAGCAGCTTGCACAGCGTCTTGTTGACAACTTGGTTAAACGGCTCCGTAGGGTCTGTGCCACATTCGAACACTACTATTATTTATTACCAGGCGAAATAGGGACTCATCTGACAAGGACACAATTTTCCAGTCGTCTAGGGTCCAGCTGATATGGTCACGAGGACAGGAGAGGCGCTGCAGGTGATGCCGTACTGTTAGCAAAGGCACTCTCGTCGGTCGTCTGCTGCCATAGCCCATTAACAACAGATTTCGCCGCACTGTCCTAACGGATACGTTCGTCGTTCGTCCGACATAGATTTCTGTGGCTATTTCATGCAGTGTTGCATGTCTATTAGTACCGACAACTCTACGCAAAAGTCGCTGCTCTCGATCGTTAAGTGAAGGCCGTCGGCTGCTGCGTTGTCCATGGTGAGAGATAACGCCTGAAATTTGGTGTTCTCGGCACACTCTTGACTCCGTGGACCTCAGAGTATTGAATTACCCAACGATTTCCAAAATAGAATGTCCCATGCGTATAGATCCAACTACCATTCCGCGTAAAAGTCTGTTAATTCCCGTCGTGCGCCCATAACCACGTCGGAAACCCTTTCGCGCGAATCACCTGAGTATCAATGACAGCTCCGCCAATGCACTGTCCTTTTATACCTTGTGTACACAGTTCTACCGCCATCTGTATATGTGTATATCGCTGTCCCACGACTCTTGTCTGATACTATACATTTCTGTAACAGTGCGACGGCTCCATGAAGTCTGTTTCAGTGCGGATGCGCTAATATCGTCAGAACGCCTACAAGAAATAAATAATTCACGAGTGGGGGATTAACAGATGAGGGACCCTGCATTGTAGCGTGCTATAAGTTGGGTATTTGAGTCGGTTGGACAACCGCTCATGAGAAGTCGTAAATTCCGATTCGAATCCCGGTGGCGCATTTATTTTCAACTTTCTACACTGAATTACCACAGTGCCTGTGCGGCTAGAACTCACGAATTCCCACACGTCCCCTCCTTTCTTTCCCCATTCTGTAGTTCATACAAAAACCGACAACGGCCGGGAGAGCGATGTGCTGTGCCCACGCCCCTTCATACCGCATCCGACTGACACCTTTGGCTGAAGATGACTCGGTGATCAATGGGCCCCGACTGGCCCGCCTGAGACAAGAGCGGTAGAACTATTATCTTTAAACTCATATCTAAGGCTACCCTTGCGACACTTCCCTTCCAGCTAATGGGATATCTTGCCGCATACACCGTACAAGAACGAACTGCATTCTTCCTACACTCTCCATACACAATGAGCGAGTCGGCTTTTTCTGCGTTGGTACATACCATAGTCCACTCATGACCTATTGCTTGGACTGTCACACACTAACTGACTAGCTAGTTGCGGTGCATTCAAGGAATACACAACCACACTGTTAACAAACATAACAACGTAGTACTAGCAACCACGCAGGTTGAATGGCGCAAGTAAATATCGGTGTGGAAACTTTTCAAAACACGATATCTCGTAAACAGCTCGCACTAGTATCCTGCAACAAATAACACTGACATTCTGATGTACCGTACTTTTAGTTTCTTAATGTCAAAAGGCACTGTTCCATTTAAAAAGTGTATTTGCACAAAAAATACACTTTCTATTATTACGATCTGTTGATAGGCTAACAATACGAATCACTGACAACCAATCCATTCTGCGAAAACCATAAATCAATAGCACTTTCTATTTCCGCAATATCTGCGTTGCAAGTTTTCAAGTTTCAGGTGATGCACCATGTATATGTCATACGGTTGGTTGTGTTAAGCCGCTCGGAGTGGCCGCGCGGTTACAGGTACCATGTCACGGATTGCGTGGCCCCTTCCGCCGGAGGTTCGAGTCCTCTCTCCGGCATGGGTGTGTGTGTGTGTGTGTGTGTGTGTGTGTGTGTGTGTGTGTGTGTGTGTGTGTGTGCGTGTGTTGTTCTTAGCATAAGTTAGTTTAAGTATTGTGTAAGTCTAGGGAGCGATGGCCTCAGCAGTTTGGTCCCTTAGGAATTCACACACATTTGAACATTTTTGATTGTGTTAGACGCAGTTATGTTGAAATGGATAGCTGACAAGCAACAGAAATGAAAAATTGCCTCAAATTAACCCTAGAGTCATGACCGAAACATGAGGCTCACGGACACACTACATATATATTTCATTCTCTCGTAGATATAGAGATATTAAAGTAGAGGACAAAGCTATAACGGCCGCAAGTTTTCCGTTTGTAGAGACTATTCTCAGCGCCAAATGACGTAAACAAATGGGGAAACCAGACACAAACCAGGAAACCATGTTATCAAACGAGGAACCATGTTATCAAACGAGGCTATGAGCGCGTATTAACGTTTATGTCGTAAATCCAGACAAGGAAAGTAACTGGACACCGAGTGACACTTCATGAAATAATTGCCTTAAAATAATCCCCACGCAGTTGCAGCGATAGCAGCTAGTTCTGAGGAAAATGGTACCCGAAGCATACCCACTTTCACTTCTCCTGCTCTTGTTAGCGAGGCGTAGCAGCCAGAAATAACCAGATTTCCGCCGTCGTCTACCTAGTCTATTTCAGTTCTGTTTCAATTCTGATGCTGGCATGCGGCCAAGTACAGTACTGTTCGCCTTTTACCTTCGTTGGTTATCTGGTAATCGGACGTAACAGAAAAACTTCTTGTTTCAACTTTTTGAAATTCTTCATTTTCGTCCTGAAGTTTCCAGTTTGCGAAAACTATTCCTGCTGAGGCTTTGCTCAGCCTGGATCTGACACTTCTTTTGAGGCCAGAGATCCTTCCTGACGTCGCAGCTTCTCTTCAGTGACAAGTCAGGAACGTCATACACTCATCAACATACGGAACGTGGATACTCTGTTCGCTGTGTTTCTCATTTTGCTGTTTGTAGGTTATGTTACTCTAACGGAGAAATGAAACCAATCGGGCACTTCTCTGAAAATTTGTAGTTAGTCGCCTAAGAACCACAATTCCAACGACCAATATTCCAACAAAAAGTGACGTTAATCCAGCTAGCAGATTCGATCGTTATCTGGCTCGATTCCTTGTTTTACGCTCTGTGAGACTGACAACACAATTTTTTAAATAAGGGAACACTAGCTTGTAAATGAGCGGCGTAAGTATCAATAAAACAAGAAAATATAACGTGTCACATATCAACCGCAGAGAAAATCGAAAGTCAAATGGAATAGCTACAATCAGCAGTTGTCGATAGCTACACCACATGTCAGTAAAATTAAAATCCAAGCATTCGACGATCATTACCACAGTCTTCATCGTCGAACTATAAAATATTACTGCCAGTTACCGTCCCGTAGATCTGGTTATATTCACAGAAGTCATTGCTATCAGCCGTTGTTAAACATCGCTGAACTGCCACTGTTCAAACCCCTTGTGTACATCTTTACACTAGCTGCTATACAATAACTCCTAAGTATAAATATACAGGTGTGCAAAACTTAAGGACGAAAGTAACTCTGGCATGATGTGTAACTCGAACACAGCTCTATGAAACATGGACCATACATGGAAAGAACTAGTACAGTATAGTACAGATGATAACTTGAAGAATTACGCAATCGTACGAAGATAAATGACACTTTTTATCAAAGATGATAATTACACTGAAGTCGTCTCGAATTACGATGCTCCCCTGGACATTACAAAAGGCAAAGCACGGATCTTAAGGGGGGTAGGACGTCAAACACCCCGACTTGGAGCAGGAGAGGCACCACAGGACATTTTAACTTCGGCTATCTATACTTTTAAAAACAAATTCATAAAACTATGTTAGCCTGACCGAGAAGGATTCACGATTCACACTCATAGCAGTGGAAGTTCAAAAACATAACAAAATAATTTTTTTTACATGTGAAATTTCATCATTTTTTTCACTTACTATTGGCTGCATTTGTTGCTATAGATACATTTTTATTCATAAGTAAGAGAGATTCTTCGATGCATTTTGCACAGCATAGAAACCATACTTACAGGTGTGTGAAACTCTAGAATTTATCGAATTATTAAAAAACTGAATGAGCTGTTACAGTTTAAACTTCTTGTTTAGAAAAAACTCAAATTTAATAGTTAATTATCTCAATTTTTACAACAGTTTTAATAGATTTGGAAAATTTAGAGTTTTGCATTAAGGAGTTTGTGTTTGATAATCATACCCAGTTTGAAAGTAATAGGATATTTATTTTGGATATTACACGTAGCTAAGTACGGAAATTTGTGTTTTGCGGAAAATGGCCGTTTAAGTTTCTGCTTGTATTTGGCATTCTTTTAGTACTGTCCAGCACCATAAGCAAGTTCTTTTTCAATTTCTAAATCGGTTTTCTTCCTTTTCACATTCCTATGATGCACTCTTCTTGATTTTATCACCTCCAAAAATGATTTATCTGCTTTCACTACACGCTCTTTGTCCATCGCATAGAAGGCTTTGACGCAGTTCACTCCGGGCTTAATTCCCATTTTCTCTAAAACACATTTCCTGCATTGCGCATGTAACTACATCATAAACACCAATAGCAAGTGCATTTCTTCCGACAATTTTTTTTTTCCAATGTTTCCCATACACATCGGTTAAAACGTTCATTTGGGTTTGGGTATCGCCATGAAACCTTTCTTCAATATGTTTTCATTTGCAAGGTGCCTGAATATAGGTTTGATGGCTTCCACTACAGCAGTTGTTAGAGAATTCCTGTGATAATATTCTTCACTTACATATCACAGGAGAATGCTGAGGGAAGGGGTGTGGTGCTGCATCTTGGTACACTTAAGACCAAATAACGTGCCTTATAATCAGTCAAATACATATGTTTTATACATCAAACTATTCAGGAAGACGTGCGCTACAAAACAGGAATATTTTTGAAAAATCGAATTCTTTCAAATTTTTGACGTCCTACCCCCCCTTAATACGGAATGTGACCTCCACGGACGGCAGAGACTGCTCAGCAACGTGCTCCTATGCTGGCCACACGGTTGATAAGGAGTTCTTGTGACAGAGCGTACCATTCTTCCACCAGCAGAATGGTCTTCCGTTCGTGTGGACGAGCCGCAATACCTCTTCGTAACCCATCCCACATCTGCTCGATGTGATTTAAGTCGGGGAAATCGGCAGACCGATCCATTCGCCGTTAATCCGTTCGTTCCAACAGCCCCTCCACCTGCGGAGTTTGATGTGGTCGCTCACCGTTTTCCATGAAAAAAGAAGTCAGGGCGGAATGCATCCCTGAAAAGACACACTAGAGGAAAGAGTGCAGTATCACAATAACGTTGACAAGTGAGTGTGCCGTGTTCAAAGATTTGGAGGTCAGTACACTCAAGCATCATTACGCCCCCCCCCCCCCCCCCGCAACATGACACCTGGACCACCGAAACGATCATGTTCGACAATGTTCCTGGGTTCATTACGTAACACGCTACGCACCCTGGAACGTTATCAAACATAGTCGTTTTGATGGACCAGATGTCTCACTTTGGGGAGGCATAATGCTGCATAGGCGTATTGACCTTCAAATCTTTGAACATGGTAAACTGTCAACGTTAGTGTGGCACACGTGCTTTCTTGCAGAGGTACATTCGGCCCTGACCTCATTGTTGTGGATGACAATGCGCGATGCCATCGAGCAGCACACGTGGAGAAGATTTTGGAATGAGAGGTTACTCGAGGAATCAACTGATCTGCCCGTTCACACGACTTAAATCTCATCTAGTACAAGTGGGCTGCGTTGGGGAGGCGTATTGCAGCACGTCCACATGCACGAACGACCATAGAGCAGTTGTCAACTTCGGCTTACCACAAGAAGTCTTTACCAGTCTTGTGGACGGCATGGGAGCACGTTGTAGAGCATGCATTGCTGTCCGTAGTCATCACACGCTCTATCAAGAATGATGTCCTGCTTTTGTAATGTCCAGGGGACGCTCATAATCGCGGTGACTTCAATGTAATTATTGTCATTCAATAAAAGTGTCATATATTCTCGTCTCATTGCGTATTTCTTTCAGCTACCTTCTCTATTATACTGTCTCAGTTCCAAGTTTCGTCGAGCTATGTTACTTTGCGGTGACACATCATGCTCTAGTTAATTTCGTCCTTCAGTTTTTCACACCAGTCTACAATCAGGGCTACAAGGTACAAATTAGCAGTCCTGCATTATTTCTTTACGTTTAAAACAGAGGTAATAATCAGCAAAATATCGAGTTGTAACAGTTAATTGAGGTAACAATAATTTGATATTATGGGTAAACGTCGTGAAAAAAATTCCGTATTCACAAATTTGGGCTGATGTGGATGCTTCGAATTATTATTTCTCAAGCTGTAGAGAAGCTAGGTCGTCGTTTCTAGTGACACTCAAAAGATCTCCTCATGATGTAAAGAGTATAAATGCAAAAATTGGAATGCGTTTCAGTGCAGAACGTGTAGACAACGTAAATCTTATCTTAGTGATAAGTACAGAACATACTCTGAGATGTAGAACCAGGCTAAGGTTTCTGAAAGTATCACAAATCTAAACTATTCACCAGTCGGATAGCTGTATCTGGCAACACTACTGTTACCACATTCATTTTCCTTATATCTCCCTCTAGTCTCCGCATACACATGAATACCGATCAAATTATATTATACTGTCCAAGAGAAGACGGTTAAAAGGCAATATTCTGTTTTAAATTTTATTATAAAAAGCTCATCTCTGCCATTGTGTCACGTTTCCACCCACACCTACATTAGCACGATGATTCCATACTGAACAGTGTTTTAGTGCGTTTATCACACCATAGTCAGTTTTCTTCCAAATGAAGGTCTTCAGATGATATCGAAATTTTATCGACAGTCTTCGTAATTAATTCTCACGAATTGGGAGAAATGTGCCGATGTGGTGACTCAGAAATGTCTAATTGCCAAACAGAACGTCCAAAGGTACAATATGTAACATGACGACTACAGGGAATCTCTTGGCTTACAGCCTGCCACAAGCGCAGTCAGCAGTACCTGCACGAACATAACGGGAACATAACATCAACAAAAATTCTGTTTTGTACCACTAACAGTGCAATAGTGGAACAAGAGTTGAATTGCCTTTCATACTTAAAAATGCATTCACCTTTATTTTACGCAGCAGTGTCCCACAGTTCGTAACTACTAGTATTTAAAAAACGTCATGTACACAAAGACAACCTGCTAATACAAAAAATTATTATGAGTTTATATTGCAAAAATAGTCTCCAGGCATCGAAAAATTTCAGTCTATAATAATTAACAGAGGTAATGCTAAGTCTTAAGTTTTTAAATACAGCCCGCATCATTTTATTCATAAGCGACACCACAGCTGTAATTTTTCGAAGGACAGTGTAGAAGTTCCACCTCAGTTGTTGCATAAACTGATCATGATTTCGTTTCTCACGATTGTGCAGTTTCGGCCTTACAGTTATTGAGTGCTGTGGGTGCCAGATGCCAACATGCATATATCCGCTGCTAAATAGTCGGGTATGTTAAGACATGTAACCTCCCCACCATGTTTCCGTATGAAATTTAGCCGAAATTTACCTCCTACTCTATAAAAAAAATCTACTTATTACCGAAACTATGTTCCCACAAACTGTTATCCAACTTAAACTTGTGTACTAACCTTTGACTGAACAGGACCTAATTTGAACTGAACTATAATTGGTATCAATACAACTTGTCTTTATATTAAACACGCACCTGAAGTAATACAATTATCTGGCCCTAATGGAAAATACACGTACCTAGCGTCTTGACAACAATTTTATAAATTTCTCGAAAGCTTAACAGCAATCAGCAAGCAGGCAGTGGCTTAGCTATTCTGTTTTGAAATAAAATTCAAACCGTTGCATACTACATAGTGCAATGTGGTAATGCGTAATGATATAACTTCTTTAAACAGTGGGGCTAGGAGAGTACTTATTGCCATGAAATGATATTCCGAGACAACGAGTTTAGAATGGAGTACGTATACAGGAAGACAGAGTAAAATTTTGCTTCATCTTCACACATAACATTGGTTTGAACAATACTAGGCTTAACAAAGTTAACAGTGATTTGAAAAGGGGAACCATGTTAACAGAAAAATCCTATAAAAGTCAAACAGCTTAATCAGTTGGTATCTTAATGCATGATTCAGGAACGTGGGGTGGTCTCTCTCTCTCTCTCTCTCTCTCTCTCTCTCAGCTTTGAGCCAGTTAACTAGCTGACAATAATTATCCTACAAACTAGCTGCGCAATGCTGAAGTCTTAGCTCAAATTTCTTCTCTTAAAAAAAAAAAAAAAAAAAAAAAAAAAAAAAAAAAAAACATTAATCAAAACTTATATTTTTTTCGCTTTCTAATATATACATCTTATTCATCCTTTCTGTACTTTACAATAAATCTTTCTTCATCTAACAAATGTAATCACAAGTCAACACATCAGTACTGAATATGTCCATCACCTACCACATTTCAACTAACATTGTATCAGACTGCGCAGAGGCAAAAACTGTGCCGTAAAGAGACCATAGACTGTTTAACAGTAAGATAACATGCACATCGATAACTTACAAAAATCAGAATGACTATGCCCACCTTGCAGTTGGCAACTACAGCATTTAAGAAATGCCTGTAAGGCCGAAACTGCCCAATGGCGCGAAACGAACTAAAGTTCATACATGTTTAAGCAACAGCATTCAACATACAGGGTGAGTTAGCTGCCCCTAACGGTCGGTTTTATGCAAACCGCAACGCCTTAAAAAACCATGAGTGATATTTCCTTACTCTCTCATTTGCTACATTCAAACTATTAGTCCTACATAAAAAATGAGCAAGACCTTTTTGTTGGAAATTTAATGTAGTTAAAATTTGTCTGGAATACGTTTTCAGTGGGGGGATGTAGTTTTCGAGTTATTCAAGAAAATCGCGTTTGAAAGTAACTTTTGCATATTTTTCTGGAATAATTCGAAAACTACGGCCTGTAATGAAATCCTGGTACAAATTTTAATTACATTAAATTTCCTACAAAAAGGTTCTGATCATATTTTCTATAAGACTAATAGTTTGAGCATAACGAGCAAAAGGATATTAAAATCTTGCATGTTATATTCTAAGGCACTGAGTGTTGCATAAAACCCAGTAGTAGGTGCATCTGATTCACCCTGTATAATCTGCATGATTCTATTATGAGTACAGAGTGTAAGAGAAAGGTATGGTCATACTTGTGGGAAACATTCCTCACATCTAAAGGAATAAAATGTGTTATATGGACATGGGTCCAGAAAAGCTTTATTTCCACATTGGAGCTGATTTTCCACTTCACAAACACCTTAATCATGGGAAACACACAGAAACAGAACGTACCAATATTACATAAAACGTTTTCTTACATGATATGTTCGAAATATTCTCTTGGTTACGTTTGTTTAGCATATAGGCTAGAAGGAGTTGTAATTCTTAGGTTCCCTGACAGTGTTTCTTGTTCCAATTGAACGAATGTAATGTTAGCATGTGACTCACTTCATTGCTTGTGCTGACATCTGACTTACTTCATTGCTCTACTAGCATCAATCACTTAACGTCAGCTACTTAGTGTTCATAACGCTCTTTGTTTCCGGTGCAGCACAATGAAAGTGTACTCAAATGCGGAGCTGGCAGATGCCCATTTGCTGTACGGATTACCAGATTGTTCCTCTCAACATTTGTATCGGAAGAGAATTCCAGAACGACGGTACCCCGACAGAAGTATCTTTGAAGCAGTTTGTCGTCATCTTAGGTAGCACAGGACGTTTAAGCCTACTACTCGCGGCTGCGAAAGGACTAGAAAGACGAGGATTGCGCAACAAGAGGAGGAACTTCTTCTGCAATTGACGACAACTCTAGTGGGCGCTTAAGACCATTAGCTGCAACAAGTAGTGTTGACCACAAAGCTGTCTGTAGAGTGCTCTATGAGAAACTGCTGTATTCTCGCCATGTGTATAATCTGAGTTCTAACCTGGAAACAAAGCGTTTCTGGACCTATGTCCATATAACATATATTCTTCCCCCATGTGTGAGGAACGTGTGCTGAAAGTTTGAACATATCTTTTGTTACACTCTGTATAACCATAACCATTGATTCACGAACATACTGCATCACAATTGCGATAGCTGTACGACGCTGGTGATAAATCATGAACAGTGGGACTCATCACAAACCATGACCTTTAATGCTGTGAAAGATCAAATTTCGATCGTGTATCATATATAAATATGTCACATGTACAAGAACATCACTGAGTATGAGTCCTCTGCGTACTGACAAGATCAAAAGTTGATTTCTGTTTACTTCGTTAATACAAATACAAACATTGTGTGCAAAAGGCTTGTACAGCATTACAGGGCTATTACAAATGATTGAAGCGATTTCATAAATTCACTGTAGCTCCATTCATTGACATATGGTCACGACACACTACAGATACGTAGAAAAACTCATAAAGTTTTGTTCGGCTGAAGCCGCACTTCAGGTTTCTGCCGCCAGAGCGCTCGAGAGCGCAGTGAGACGAAATGGCGACAGGAGACGAGAAAGCGTATGTCGTGCTTGAAATGCACTCACATCAGTCAGTCATAACAGTGCAACGACACTTTAGGACGAAGTTCAACAAAGATCCACCAACTGCTAACTCCATTCGGCGATGGTATGCGCAGTTTAAAGCTTCTGGATGCCTCTGTAAGGGAAAATCAACGGGTCGGCCTGCAGTGAGCGAAGAAACGGTTGAACGCGTGCGGGCAAGTTTCACGCGTAGCCCGCGGAAGTCGACGAATAAAGCAAGCAGGGAGCTAAACGTACCACAGCCGACGGTTTGGAAATTCTTACGGAAAAGGCTAAAGCAGAAGCCTTACCGTTTCGAACTCATTGATGGGGACATGCTGCGCCGAGTGTGGGAGGAACTTGATTATCGGCTTGACGTCTGCCGAATCACTAAAGGGGCACATATCGAACATTTGTGAATGCCTAAAAAAACTTTTTGAGTTTTTCTATGTGTGTGCAAAGCATTGTGAAAATATCTCAAATAATAAAGTTATTGTAGAGCTGTGAAATCGCTTCAATCATTTGTAATAACCCTGCATATCAGAAATATAGACCACATGCAGGCGCGAATGCTGGAAACGTGCCCATATTTCCTCGCCACACCACATTTGATTTGCTATATCTGCTTGTAGCCATTATTTATCAGTCTTTTACACAGAACAGTCTTCTCAAATATCTCCACGAACTACTAATAATATGTATCCATATCCTCCATGCAGAACCATTAATCTCGAAGTCTGCAGAATAATAATTTTAAAAAATATTTACAAGTACTATCGAGTTGACAGTTTCACAACTTACCAGTTTGAAAAACATAGCGGCAAGCACGGCATATAGGTCTAGCTTTTCTTTTAACGTATAACATGTGAAACAAGAAAACGAACAAGGTAAGACACTAGGCGGTGACAGAGTCAAAGGACCCAAGCCCTTCACAGTGATTGTACTAAATAACAAGAGAAAGAGGTTTCTGTGGCAAATGTTTGTGGAAAGGTTCACACCGACATGTGTAATCGTCGACTAGTCAGGTCAATAGTGAAAAAAGGAATGTCAGTGAATAAACTCTTACTGATACCGAGAACTTAAGAGAACGAACACTAGTTCAGTTGGCAGTGCTGAGGAATGCAGCAGGGCTTATAGGAGTACAGGATTCACTGCAATGATTTCTGTAATCCTACATCAGAATGAGCGAGAGGAAATTTTTGAGGCTAAGGAGAGCATAATTAAAGGATATCTTTGAGTAAACCCGCTATCAATCAGTGTTGTAACTTCGCTGCCTGTCCCGGCGGGGTCAGGGATTTTCTCCGCCTCGTGATGACTGGGTGTTGTGTGATGTCCTTAGGTTAGTTAGGTTTAAGTAGTTCTAAGTTCTAGGGGACTGATGACCATAGATGTTCAGTCCCATAGTGCTCAGAGCCATTTGAACCATTTCACTGCCTGACAAAAAAAGTGAAGTCCCAGAAGGGGCGCAGGCAACTAAATAAAACTTCATGGGTCGAGACGGTATGCGATGTTATTTTCAGTGATTACGAACTCCAATTAAATTTACAAAGGACTTGGTCGTATATGCCCACTTAACAGGATGCCTTTGCACCTTCTCTGGATTGGGTGCGCGCATTAATTCGGTTGGGGACGGTGTCATCAAACGCACACGAAATATATTCGCAGTTGTGATTATGGACAACCGCCAGCTGTATAATGGAATTACAGCAGCGAAATTTATGGCGGACCGGCACTCGAACTAGAATTTCCCGCTTATCGTGAGTGATTTCCTTGGCATTAGGTTATCCATAGCCGACCCAAACGTCCATTTGTCGACAACCATGCTTTCACAAGCTATACTAGTACGTCCATCAGAACTCACTCCTGAAAGTAGCTAGCCTGGTGTCGGCGGATAAATACGATATTGCGGGTCCTCTGTTATTCCGAATTACGACGCAATGTTCATTCAGACATGCAAGCATGCATGCGTCGTGGGATAGTTGTATTCCCATCTGAGGCAAGCTGACCCATGTGTATTTTAACTGGTCCTTAATAGCCTGGATACTGGCAGTGGTCTGGTCCCTTTCATACCATGAACCAACTCAAACCAACCAACTGGCAGTGGGAGGCAGTTGACGTACAAATTGTTCCCACACGTCTTCTATCGGGGATACACATTGTAGCGTGGCACTACGGTACCACTGCATGTGCTCGCCTTAAAACATTAGGAATGGCTAGACCGTGGGGGAGGGGGGGGGGGGAATGAGCATTGTTCATTTAAAACATTTTTAAATTTATTGGGCCACAAAATTATTATCATTATTACAAATGCAAATTGAGCACCAGATAATTGTGAATTAAAGGACTTTTAATCACTATTTCATTAGAAATAACATAAAACAGAACTACTGAAAATTACAAAATAGGAAACGGGATTTGGGTACTCTTCCAAGACTCGTTTTAAGTTTCATCCAAATGTCCTAATAAACAGGTTTAAAGATTCTTTACTTAAGAAAACACACACACACACACACACACACACACACACACACACACACACAATAGTAAACTTTACAAATGGTATAAAAATACCAACCATAAAGGGCAGAATACAGACATAAATGTCTGTAAGGCGGGATCACCAACAGCGTGTCGTAAGACTGGTTAACATCAACCAAAACAGGCACGCAGAAGGTCCACTCAGGTTGTGCAGGCACACTTCAAGGCTTACATGAGGGACCAGATTATAAGTGACAATTCTAACGAATCAAAACCCTCTAATACATTTGAGAAAACGCGTATTGCAACCGCACTTTCTAAAATAATTTTTAAAAAAGCATACGTCGAGAGAGGTTGCAACTTTTAACAAATAGAGACATGAAATATCAAAAGGTGGGTCAAATACCGAATCTTGCTTCAAAAATATTTACAGCAGGTACACAACACTGAACATGGTAATAAATGGTTCAAATGGCTATGAGCACTATGGGACTTAACATCTGAGGTCATCAGTCCCCTAGAACTTAGAATTACTTACACCTAACTAACCTAAGGACATCACACACATCCATGCCCGAGGCAGGATTCGAAGCTGCGACCGTAGCGGTCCTTTGCGAGTTATCTCGAAGAACTTCAGGCGTCGTTTGATCTGAGAGTAAATACGCAATGTCCCACAAGTTGATAAGTTGGGAGTTAACTGGGTGGGCTAAAAGCAGGGAAGTGGGGGTGGCCTGATGATACAAATGTCTTGCTGTGCTGAAAGAAAAATTCAGCCACGGCAAGGATCGATCCCATTTGGTTTGCACCACAACATGGAAGGTGATCTACAGTGCCTTTAAGTTTGCATTAAACCTTTCGCCAAAAGCAGGTTGAGGGTAACATGGCATATTTGTCACAGGAGTGACATCATGCTGAAAGCAACAACGCCAAAATTCGCGAGAAACAAGGAAGAAGGACCATTGTCATTGAGCAATACCTTTGGCGGACCAAAGATCAAACACATTAACCTTTGACACTGATACTGGCAGTCACCCCGCAACTCGAACACAGCCGAACAAATCTAATGAAAACGTCAACGGCCAAGAGAATGTATCTGTACCTGGCCTGAGTACGGGGTAACTGACCCATACAACCTATGAAAATTCTTTCCATGGCCTGTTCTACCCAGGATTACTGCAGAAACCCCTTCTGGTTACCTGAACTGGGCTTAGCTAACTTACACACCTGGCACTGGCCAGCTAGCTGCCAAATATCTCTATACAGAGAAGGTCCAATTACTATTTGTCTAACCTTGCCTATGGTCTTGTATATGCCACGGTGTCTTCCCAATAGGGACTCATGATAATATTTACAGACTACCGGCACTAGGGCGTGGGGTGAACAAAGCTTCAACCAATCCCCTCCTCGAGGCCTGAAATACAAGGTCCCCTTTTTGATTTGATATCCTGACGTCTCCTCGCTCGACGCAGTTTGCCGCATAAGACAATACAACTCATGGTCTACATCTCCTTCCTCCTCTTGGTTGGTAAATAAAGCCGGCACCTCAGCAAGAACAGCTCCCACGATTTCCAGATCGTCAGAGGGTACAACGAAACATTAGGCCCCTTGCTCCTCTAACATGTGGCTACGGGTATCAGCCACCACATTCTCACTGCCCGTATATGCCCCACCGAGAATTTGAAAGCAATGCGGCTGATCTTACGTGGGCGAGCCAGAACCCAGGTAAAGGCCTGATTGTCAGTTTCAAATTCAAATTCTCGGTGCTCGAGATAAAACCGAGAAATGCCGTCTATCTCTTCATTTTGCTTCTGGAGCAGCACTGCTGCTACTCCAGAATTAGAGACAACAATATGCACAATAATTCGGAGGTCAAATCAGGGACATTCAGCAAGCGCTTCCAAGACAAGGCGTTCAAACGAGCGGCTAGGGGGGCAAATTGTGGAATATACTTTCGAGAAAAAATGATCATACCCACGAACCGGACTAACACTTTCTTGATTTTCGGAGGTTGGAACCTACATATCGCCCAAGTTCGTGAGCGACCCACATGGACCGCACCAGCAGAAACCAGGCGTCCCAAGAAAGAATTTTCAGGGTGCTCGAAGTTGACTTTCGATAGCTTCACCGTTAATCCGCCTCGCCCGGCCTACCCAATACCTGGCAGAGGTGTTCCAAATGCTTGGGAAGGGTTTTGCTATATACCATAACGACGTCCAGATAACCGTAGATGAACTGGAACTTAAGGTCACCCAAAACAGAATCCAGCAACATAGATAGCACGGCTGCGCCGGTAGAGAGACCAAAGGGTACCTGGTTAAATTCATGCAAGTTCCAGTCCGTAGCGAACGCCGCTAACGGCCTTGGCTTCCTCCGCCAGTGGCATCTGGTAATACGCTTGATTTATAGCAAGTACCGTAACGTACTGGGCACCAGTGAACCAGCAATGAAACAATGGTGAAGGTCAAGAAGAAGGACGGATTCAACAACCACCTTGCGATTCAAGGCGCGATAATCCAATACAGAACGGAAACCGCCCCCATTTGCCTCTCTGATCAAAAACATGGGCGATTCATAGGGGAAGTCGAAGGACGAAACACTCCGACTGCTAACATTTTGTCAACTTCCTGTCTTGACGCTCTAATCTCAGACGGTAAAGTGCTTTTTACGGAATAGTGTCGGTAAAATCCTTTGAGAAAGATGGCAGGGGGTGCGCCTCGATTCTGTCGTCGCCATAAGCTGGCAAACACTACTGGTCTCCCCTTCCTAACAAAAGAATGAACTCGCCCAGCGCTTTGGACGAAAACTGGTCACTGCACATTGGTCACCGTATCCTATGCGGACTCTACCTAGCGCTTCGTAGCCAAAACAGACTCTCAGCGACCTCTTTCAACGGCAACATCAGTAATCTCTCCCCGCGCGCTCCCTAGCCTCCTGTGTCTAAGCAAGCCAAAGAGAGCCTCACATCGCAGCACCACAGGCATACTCGCGAGTCGGGCGCGAGGTATCGACCTCGCAGCACAGCTCGTGTGTGACTAAGGGAGTACCTCAACATCACGCAGACAGGTCGTAGATAAACGTACCGTGTGTGGACGAAAATTGTCCTGCAGATGAATGGCACCATGGTACTGTCGCATAAGAGGTAACACTTGAGGACACAGTTTGTCCAGCATGTCTGTGACATACCACTGTGTCGCCAGCGGTCCCTCGATCTCTCTCTACTGCTCGTGATCTGGAATCATTCCCGCTGGTTCCCCACACCATGACGCCATAAGTAACACTGCTGTGCCCCTCCAAAACACTGGAGCAATGGGAACTGTCTTTCTAGCTCGCCACCATGCTTGCCGACGATGATCAACCAGGCAGGTTCAGAACCGTGATTCATCGCTGAACACAAAGTGATGATATTCATCAGCAGTCCGTGCTCCCCAGTCAGGGCACCATTCCAAACATAGCCTTCAGTGTTGTAGCGTAAACTGTAGCCTGCGCAGGGGACATATTTCCCTACCTGGCTGCTGCTAGTCTCCGACCAGTGGTGTAAGATGACACAGATTGTCCCTGGGAGACCATTGCTTGTTCTCAGATGCCAGGCACACACATGCAGGGATTAGATGTGATTGGGTCACTATAAGGTGATCATCCCTTGTAATAGTCAGACGGTGTCGATCGGAATCTTGATGATGAGTATGCCTGCACTCACCAAATTAATATAGTCACCATGCAGTTCAAAAGTTCTGAAGTTTGGTTTGGAAGTATTCTACACTAAGCAATGCTGTATCAGTTGTGTTGTTTCTGCAGCATTGTAGAATAGTAAATAAGCTTATATTGTTTGTTTGACAATAATTTATGCCCAATCATTAATGTATTCAAACTGTTACGTCAATATTTGCCGAGATGTTGAACAGTTGTGGTTATCAGAACTACCTTTGCGAAGTAAAATATAGCCTGTAGTGTATTATATCCAGAAGATCGGTGAGTTTTTCAATTATTATCGAACTTCCAGTGATTCATTACTTTTTTATGCAATTTATTCCATGTTTTAACCCTTAATGAGTTCCTTAATTCTGAATATGTTTCATTGAGGATGTTTTCAGATATGGATAAAGGTACTGCTCACTCCATGGGAAAAGGACAGAATATCGATTCTTTTGTCACACTGCCAATATAGTGAGCAAGATGTTTCTCGTATGGAAGGAATTTCACAGTCCACGGTTCTAAATATAGGCAATAAACTGAAAAATTATTAAAGTCTCGAAAGGCAGCGGAAAGATAATTGCGGTCGAAAAGGTACGTCTCCTAGAAAAGACAGAGAAATAATACGAACGGTAATCATTGTCAAGTTCTTGCGGCCTTTGTCATGCTGCAACACGGGGTCGGGCGTCTTGCTATTGATTTGGCGGTGTTAGTTGCAGAGGGTGGCCAGATACCCTTCCTGCTGCCACCCGAACACACTGGGATGGAATTAGTGTATCCCAGCTGTCTGCCTCTAGTGTAAGCCATGGAATAATGCAAACGTTTTTACATATCTGCGAGTTGTCTAATTGAGGCGGAACGTGGGGACTAACCCGGTATTCACCCACTGGGATGTGGAAAACCGCCTAAAAACCAGATCCAGGCTGGCCGGCATACCGGCACTCGTCGTTATTCCGCCGGCGCGCCTACCCGAGTCCAGGAAGCAGCGCATAAGCGTTCTCGGCTATCCTGGCAGGTCAAGGCGAACGGTAATGTAAAACCGAAGAAAACAGAGATGGGTGATTAAGAACATGTTAGAGGATGATGTAGCGAAGGTTCATTGAAATAGGGCTGCGACGCCTTCATCCTGCCAAGATGCGGAATGAAGGAAAAAAAGAAAAACAACTATATTGTCCCAAGAAGTATAAATACTGGCTGTCGATGACTGAAATAAGGTAAATAAGCTGTAATATCATCCTACTCCTTCTTTTTT
This sequence comes from Schistocerca piceifrons, assembly GCF_021461385.2. Lineage (NCBI taxonomy): Eukaryota > Metazoa > Arthropoda > Insecta > Orthoptera > Acrididae > Schistocerca > Schistocerca piceifrons. Next base: position 832,026,856 of record NC_060139.1, read on the forward strand.
TATAGTCCTGACTTCCAAAAGTGACATGTGATTTCATTTCAGGTTTGCTTTTCTGACGAAACTAGTATTCAAATTCTGCAAGACGAAATGGGATTTGTGAGACGCAGGAGACACGAAAAATTCCACGAAGATTGCATAGTTCAACGAGTCAAGCATCCTCTTTCAGAAATGGTTTCGTCTGTAATAACCAGCAACGAAAAGGGACAACGCGTCAAGATCAGTATAGGCTAGCAACAAAAACTCGACTGCTTCCTCGGGTGAAGGAACGGCTTCCCGACAATTACATCTTTATGCACGATTCTGCACCATGCTACAAAGCAAAATCTGTGACTAAACATTTGAATGAGACCGGAATTCTTGTTTTGGAGTGGTCAGGGAACTCCACAGATATGGACCCAATTGAAAACGTCCGGCAAGGGCTGAAGGGGGAAAATACAAAGGGAAATATACCAACAAACGAGATCGGGCTGCTCGAAAAACTTGTCAGAGCATGGCGCAGGACACCCTGACTGGAGAATGTGTCGAATAAATCATTAGGAGTATGCCAAGGAGGATTTAAGATTAGATTCCTGGTAAAGGAGGATATACCAAATTTTCATTCATAAAGATATAACAAATACTTACCAAATACCGAACACTTTGTTCATCTTCGTGATTTTCAATAAAATTTTGTGTTTTAAATAATTCTTTTTACTTTGAATTAGTTATTAAGTTTACAGAAATGTAATATTTGTGATGCATAAAACAAGAACTTTTTTTTTCTTTATTGTACTTCAATTCCCCATGCGGGGCGGGCTTGCAGCAGCATATGCGCTACTCTTTCAGCCAAAAGGCAATAACGATACAACAGAAGACATTTAAAATTACAAAGGAGAAAATAAGGCGGACAGAAATATAAAAATACATAAAAATGTTAGAATGAAGTTACCCAATGAAACCGCCGTGTATATTTGGCACCCCACTATATTTGGTTATTGCACGACTCGACCAGCAGGAAAATAGAGATCCACAATGAGCCCCCTGTTAAACTGGGTCAGACACTGATAACGGTTTCTCGGATGAGTACATCGCATTTCCGAATCCCTCACAGCGATCACTCATCGTCTGACGCTCTTCACGACCATTATGTACCCTACCCGGCCTGGTAACAACACTAAAGACGAACAACACTAATGCCCTCTGGTGGCCGATCTACCTGTCACAGAGAATTGCAGTTCTAATCGTTTACATACCCTCTGACGATGTGTACGTGTAGCAAGTTACTACTGACACACGATAATTTCTTCTGGGTGCTTTACTCTTTTGCCAGGCAGAGTATTTATTTCTGGACAAGTTTCAAGTACCTGTTCTTCCAATTTCAGTGTCTTCTACCACAGAATTTATTCATGACGGAATACTATAAATTTTGGATTTGTTGTGCGCTGCTTTGAGCATAAATTTGTGAGAAGGGAAGATGAATTTGTGTTTAAAGTATGGCTTACATTTTGAGAGTCTCTCTCAGTCAGGCAACTGCATCTCAATTCAGTCCATTAATAAAGGAAAGTACTTCCACAGAAATATCACGCCCCAACAAATTCAAAACTCCACATTATCACTGCAGAAGGAAAACACTGTTCTTCAATACGCATGTTGAAAAAATAATGACAAAATTGACTGCTGTGTAGTAGAATATTAATTTGTCAACGATAATAGCCTTTAAAATAGCTACTGCAGAAGTGAACAACAAATTGAAACGCTAATATATATTTCCCGTATATAAGTGACAGTCACTTTCTATTATTTCCGATAAATGGTAGAAACTACTGCTACTGCTAAGGGTGTAATTCTGAGGTTCTTATGCAGGAAAAACCACTAAATCATCCTGTACAACTTCAGTGTATGAAATATTCTCCATTTACAAGCATGTTGTTGTATTTAAAGTATGGCTTACATTTTGGAAGTATTGCAGTTGTAAAGTAAGTTCACCGTAGCATTACAGTCACAACCAAACTTATAAACAGCTGAAATGTCTCTAGCGCTCTATACATGTGTTTGAGTTTGAAGGAAGGGAGCTAGAGTGGTGGGACGTTGTGTAAAATAAGAGAAACTATAAGTCATTGGCCAGCCGGTGTGGCCGAGCGGTTCTAGGCGCTTCAGTCTGGAACCGCGCGACAGCTACGATCGCAGGTTCGAATCCTGCCTCGGGCATGGATGTGTGTGATGTCCTTAGGTTAGTTAGGTTTAAGTAGTTCTAAGTTCTAGGCGACTGATGACCTCAGGTCCCATAGTGCTCAGAGCCATTTGTAAGTCACTGTCAGTTCACCAGCGTGTCGTGAAATGCCTAGACACTTACCAGAGCAGCTGGATTTTGTGTGTGTGTTAAAAATTGTGTGGTGAAGCTGTATGACAAGGGGCCGGTGGCAGTAACGTCAAAGGTGTCCCATCCACTTGCGACACACGACGCTGTAGAGAACTTCCGCTTTAGTCTTATAATCACCTTATAAGTAATTGTTCTCAGTTTGAATGACTCTCAGACGAATATGCTAAAATTTTGACCTAAGGTGAGGCAGTATTCTGTGCAATGTGAAATATATCCGTTTTGACATAAGTACTCATTTTTATTGATGAACTATACATAATGGACTGTGACTGTAGGTCTGGCTTACAGTACGAACTTGCGTCTACATTTACAAGTACTATCAAGTTGCACGGATGAAGCTCTAGTTCAGGGTTAGCGTCTTAGATGAGTAATCAAAACTTCATAGGTCCGGGTTCGCATCCAGCCACTATTTAAATTTTGAGTACTTGTCATTAGCGATGTCGACCGAAGACTTCCGGCATGAGAAGTCACCCTCGCTTTGCCAATATTCTTATCAAAAAGTGCGGAGGACTGCCCGAAAAAGGCGGAAGAATCAGTAATCCTCAATGCATGAGGACGCGGAAGGCAATGGAAACCACTGCATTAAAAACAGACAATGTGTAACAACAGGACATGTGGCCTTTAATTGAAAAATTGTAATGACGATCTCTCCTTTGGTACAAGTTTCAGATCTCGAGGAGGGACTGCCAAGAGTGAGGTGAGCATGAGAAGAAATATGGAATAACCAACAAAGGGGTCACATTCTATGAGTCGGACCATGGAATGTCAGAAATTTGAATGCAGTAGGAAAGGTAGAATATTTGAAAAGGGAGGTGCAAAGACCCAATCTATATTTGGTGGGGATCGGTGAAGTGAAACAGAAAATGCCTTGCTGTGTTGAAAGCAAGATTAAACCACGGCAAGGAACGATCCCATTTGGTTTGCACCTCAGCATGGAAGAGATCTACACTGCCTTTAAATTTGGATGAAATCTTTCGACAAAAGAAGGTTGCCATTGGCGTATTTGTCGCATGGGTGACACCATATTGAAAGTAACAACGCCGAAATTCCTGAGAAACAAAGGCAGAGGCATTGTCATTGACCAATATCTTTGACGGACCAAAGAGCAAACATATTCCCCTTAAATGTCTGGCAATGGTACTGGCAGTCGCTCCCCCCCCCCCCCCCCCCTACTCGAACACTGCCAAATAAACCTAGTGAAAGTGTCAGCGGCCAAGAAAATACAGGGCTATTACAAATGATTGAAGCGATTTCATAAATTCACTGTAGCTCCATTCATTGACATATGGTCACGACACACTACAGATACGTAGAAAAACTCATAAAGTTTTGTTCGTCTGAAGCCGCATTTCAGGTTTCTGCCGTCAGAGCGCTCGAGAGCGCAGTGAGACAAAATGGCGACAGGAGCCGAGAAAGCGTATGTCGTGCTTGAAATGCACTCACATCAGTCAGTCATAACAGTGCAACGCCACTTCAGGACGAAGTTCAACAAAGATCCACCAACTGCTAACTCCATTCGGCGATGGTATGCGCAGTTTAAGGCTTCTGGATGCCTCTGTAAGGGGAAATCAGCGGGTCGGCCTGCAATGAGCGAAGAAACGGTTGAACGCGTGCGGGAAAGTTTCACGCGTAGCCCGCGGAAAATTGGCTCATTCCACAACTGGAGACCGACAGCGCCGACTTCATCTTTCAACAGGATGGTGCTCCACCGCACTTCCATCATGATGTTCGGCATTTCTTAAACAGGAGATTGGAAAACCGATGGATCGGTCGTGGTGGAGATCATGATCAGCAATTCATGTCATGGCCTCTACGCTCTCCCGACTTAACCCCATGCGATTTCTTTCTGTGGGGTTATGTGAAAGATTCAGTGTTTAAACCTCCTCTACCAAGAAACGTGCCAGAACTGCGAGCTCGCATCAACGATGCTTTCGAACTCATTGATGGGGACATGCTGCGCCGAGTGTGGGAGGAACTTGAGTATCGGATTGATGTCTGCCGAATCACTAAAGGGGCACATATCGAACATTTGTGAATGCCTAAAAAAACTTTTTGAGTTTTTGTATGTGTATGCAAAGCATTTTGAAAATATCTCAAATAATAAAGTTATTGTAGAGCTGTGAAATCGCTTCAATCATTTGTAATAACCCTGTATATCTGTACATGGCCTGAGTACGGGGTAACGGACCCACATAATCAATGAAAACAAAGGCCTTAATTTCTGGAAGAAATTTCTGTACATGGTAATGGATCATAGACAGTGGGAAAACCGGAACGGAAGAGAATCGAAGCGTTTGAGTTGTGATGCTACAGAAGAATGTTGAAAATCAGCTGAACTGATAAGGTAAGGAGTGGGGAGATTCTCTTCAGCCTCGGCAAAGAAAGGAACATACGGACAACACTGACAAGAAGAAGGGACGGGATCATAGGACATGGGTTAAGGCATAAGGGGTTGTTACTAGAGGGAGCCGTGTAGTGTAAAAACTGTAGAAAAAGACAGAGATTGGAATACATCCAGCAAATACGAGGACTGTTCCGAAAGTAAGGTCTGATAGGTCCTGAAATGGAAAACACTGTGAGAATAAAAATTTTTTCATTTGCTACAGTTACCTACACCTTCCAATTATTTCTCTACATAGTCGCCACTCTGACTTACACATGTGTCCTAGCGTTGTACCACCTTTCCAGTACCCTCGTCATAGAAGGCAGCTGGCTGTGCTTTCCACCAATTCTCTACGCCTGTCTACAGCTCGTTGACTGTGTCAAAAAGTTGGCTTCAAAGCCAGTGGTTCATGTCAGAAAAGATGAAACTCAGGATCATAGGGGCATCCAACTACGGGCTGTATTGTGGGTGATCAGTAGGGCTCGGATTTTAATGACAAGGCATATTTTTTTTCTGAACTATAGGGTGAATTTTAGAACATTTTATACATAAATCTAGGCATTTTAGTGTCGAAAAAATGTATATTGATTGTGCATATAAGGTCATATTTCAACAAATTGTAGTAATAGGTCATATTGCGGCTAGCTTTTAATATAATAGGTCATATTGCCGTCAACTTTTGCCAAAAATGCATATACCGTTTTTCTCGTATCTTACGGGACACACGAATAAGAAAATGAATATGTTGCTCACGAGACAATATTTAACGTGCCATTATCAAAGATAAACACATAAATTAGTAAACAGTTTTATTTCTCAGGACTGTAGCAGAAAATCGGTGTACCACAACGGTCGTTTCGCGAACATAAAACTTTATTGCGCAGAGTCGACAATACGCTCTCAGAGCCAACAAAGGCGGCTTCTGCCGTAATAATCATCGCAGTCGCACAGGTGTTCCCAGTAACCAGTTTGAATACAGCCTTTGCCTTGTTCAACATGCCTAAATCAAAGTGCTCCGACAGCGTGAATTTGCGAGAATAAGTTCGAGAATTTGGAGAGAAGTTCTTTAGTACTGATGGGAAAATATTATTTAGTAAACTGTATGAAGTTGAAGTTAGTGCAGAAAAGCGCTTTAATGTGCAACAACATTGTAATACCGCTAAATACAGCAGCTGTGTGAAACGATGTGCAGAACATAACAGCAGGCAAACGCTGTTATTTGAACAGAAAGGTCAATCGTCAACCGTGTAATCATTCTGCAAGTATTTGTATGAGATGATGGTGTCCTGCAACATCCCTTTGGAAAAGCTGAAGAATCCACGCATCAGACAGTTCTTGGAGAAGTTTACAACACATCCAGTTCCAGATGAATCTACACTGAGAAAGAATTATTTATCCTTATGCTACAATCATGTTCCCAACAAAATACGAATTACTATTGCTGAGCAAAAGATCTGGCTGTCGATAGATGAAACTACGGATATTAGTGGGCGATATATTGCAAATGTTGTTGGTGTTCTAAAAATTGATGGCCCTGGAGATATGTCCCTACTAACGCGTGAAGCTCTCGATAGAGTAAACAATTCGACGAGTGCTATGTTGTTTGACAACTCTCTGAAGCTACTGTGGCCGGATGGTGTGAAAAGAGACAACGTTTTGCTGCTTGTAACAGATGGTGCTTCATATATGGCTAAAGAAGCCAAAGGGCTTCAGATTCTCTCCCCCAGTATGGTGTACGCCACTTGCCTTGCATATGCGTTGGACAAAGTTGGCAAAGAGGTGCGATCAAATTACCCTGATGTGAACAAATTAATTTCCTGTGGCAAAAAATCTATGTGAAGGCTCCGATACGGGTGCAGAAATTCATGGAACAAACACCTTAACGCCCCTCCCACCTAAACCTATTCTTACACGATGGGGTTCTTGGCTTCATGCTGATGAATATTACTGCACCAACTACATCCAAATAATGACAATCTTCTGTGAGCTTGATAGCGATTACTCAAGGGCTATCAAAATTGTGAAAGAAGTTTTTATAGATACATTGTCTGAGTATTGTGCAACATGTGCAGAGTGAGTTGGGTCGAGCTCGTGGTCATGTGGCTGACTAAGTGAAAACCAAATTGCAGTGTGTTCTCCAAAGGAATCCTGGATATTCTACAGTCTACACCGTGCAAAATTAGTGACAGACTTTCAGGGAATGGCGCAACATCTGAAAATACTGAAACAAAGCTGAACTCCAGTGACCTGGCAGCCTTCAAATACGCTCCAGTGACGTCTTGTGAAGTGGAGAGGAGCTTTTCCAGGTACAAAATTATCCTCAGCGACATCCGTAGATCTTTGACAATGGAAAGCCTGAAAATGCACCTTGTGATCCAGTGCAACTTTGGAGATACCGAAGATTGACGTACGGTATTAAATAATGTGAAACGCTTTAAATACTATGTAGAAATAAATACATTGTTTTACTGTTTCGTTAGATGATTTTTTTTCACTGTACTTTGCGTTTAGAAAATAAAACATTCAGACATTAAAAAAATAGGTGCAAATTAGCCACAAACCCTACAGAAAGAAAGAACTATACTTTCAATATTTTGAGAAGTGAATTTTGTATTACTTTATGGTGAATAAAAAATTAAATAAACAAACAAGAATGCTTTAAATAAACTTCTATTAAGTCATATTTTATTTTTTAAGGTCATATTTATGTAAGTTTTAGGTCACAAATGCTTGCATATTTCACTGTTTTTTAGGTAATTAAAATCCGGGCCCTAGTGATCAGAGACTTCCCATCGTAAACGACTTCATTGCCCTTGCAGAGAGCGGCCGAGAATTGGCATGACGAAGAAACCGCATGACACTTTTATTATGTGGGCTGTACGACATCAGGTGAAATCTCTCACTTGGTCCTCACACTTTCCGTGAGACACTGTTTAGCTAGGCATCTTTATGTGCTTAGTGTGCGCTCAGAACTGTTAAGAGCGACGTGACGTGATCGACGGCCGTACTAGAGACTCTCTCCAACACAACTGTGCAAAGCTTTATTGGATTTTCACTGTGGTTTCCATTTCGCGCCCGACCGGAACTTACTTTCCGAATAGCCCTCGTAACTGAGGATGTAGGGTGCAAGTGGTCCTCTGAGATGAAGCCGTTGACGCCCTAGAGGATTCGTGGCGGAATACATAAAAATCAAACCAATAAAAGGACTGCTACCACTAGAGAGCAAAGCTCCGTACGGCAATAACTCCAGATGTAAACAAATGCCACGATACTAAAATTAACAGGAAACACGTTATTAGAGATTAGACAGTCCTTATCGTTTGTAAACTCAAATTATTACATTTCTAAAATGTTCTCTCTTTAGTATCTGAGACAACTAATCCCCATAACTCTACCTCATAAATCATTTTGTAATCCTTCCTCAAAACTAGATTCACTTGCGAACAAGGGGTTTTTCAAAAATTCTGTGATAATTGGAAGTATTCTTGTTCTCTAAAATATTTTCCAAACAGTATATTTGACAATCATTCGCTTGGTGAGTAGTTTCATATAAGCCATTAATGAACTAACCAGTTAGTATAGCCGTGATTAAGAACATCAAGCGTTATGTCATCACCATCATCACTAGTAATTTCACTGTATTTATGATGGAACGTGGATCTATGTGCAGTTAGAAAGCTATCGCCCATGTCATCTAACACAAAGTAACATTAAAAAATCTAAATTATTCATGAGCAACACAAGCGAATGAGTTTTAACTTTAAAGGACATGACGAACTGTTTCGTCCTGGCTCTCAAATCGTACGTAGCATCTATAGACAATGCAACTAATAAAAAGCTATTACACCTCACCGAGACTCGAATATAGGCTTGATTTTTCATTGCTGTCTAGGCATGAAGAGACGGGATATACTTCATTTTTACCTAGTATCAGTTAGTAAATATGAAATTCCATGCCGAAAATCTTTGTACAGGACCACGTCCTACCCATCAACTATTCTTCCCGTTAACAAACCTCGAGAGATGTTAAATGCGATTTCATTCACAAGTAACGTAAAGTGACGCAAAGTTTTGTACTGGACGGGAAATCGAACCCAGTTCCTATTCGGATTATTAACGATGCACAATCAACTGTCAGATACCGATTTTTTTCAGCAGTAGCGAGATGTTTGAAACTGAAATAACAAGACAAATGAATAATTTCTGACTTCCAGGGATTCGAGCCCACGAATTGACCTTGAATATAGGTTTTGTTTCAGCAGTAGCAAGATGTGAGCATGTTTCAACTAGAAATAACGTGAGGAAGAGTTCAGTGCTGACTGGGAATCGAGCGCCTCAAGGTCATCTATGACTACAGACGAAGATACTCATCCGTCAGATACTGAATTCTTTTTCACTATTAGCAAGGAGAGGTATGTCTGAACTTCAAATGATGTGACGAAGAATTCTGTGTCTCACTGGGAGTCGAAACTGTCACATAGCTTTATTATTGTCAACGAATGAAGAGACATTCAAAAATAAAGTTATTTTCCACCAGCAGTTAGGTGTGCTAATGCTAGGGCTTGTAAAGATACGATGAAAACTTTTGTGCCGGACCAGGATTCGAACCCAGACATGCATCTTACGTGGAGGTCGTCAGGAGGTTGAAATCTTGAGCAAACAACGAACTGATGGTACTCATCAGGAAGGGAACCCGTGAATGCGAAGATCCGAGTTTGAATCCCACTCGAGAACCAGTATATTCGACACCTCAAACTGAAATAAAAGATGAAACGTGCCTTGTGATGTTAAATGGCATTTGGTTCATTACTAAAGCAAAACTATTACTCTAGCATAGGTTACATACCGCCGCATCCGCCTTTGTTGTGGCCCAACCCAACCTCTTGTCGATAGCGACAAGACATCAGGATTAATGTGAATTTGAAACCATGGCGCAATCGCACGTTTTTCACTTGGCGCAACCAGAGGAGAATAGGATTTGTTGGTACCTATTAAAAACCATTGCTTGATATGGGAATCGAGCCCAGACCTTGTAGTACGTCACTCTGGCATGAATCCACCAGACCACCGCATATCTAATGTAACAGGATCACGATTTTGTCGTCATTCAGGTGCGCCACACTGCATGAGAATTCTGACTCCCTGGTGTAGATTACAGCTTGTTCAGTACATTCATCTCCTTGCTAGATCGAATCGCCATTAACCAGCTTCTTTCGCTACTCAAAGCATACACCCGACTTGATTTTGTAAACACTGAAATAAAATCACATAACGGCCACCTGCACAAACTGACAATGCTGTAGGATGTGTAAGTAAGTTCCTACAGTAAGTGTTTCTGCCATTGAGACACTGCTGGGTAACCTGTTCGTGGTAAACATTGCGCAGAGCAAAAGAAAATCTGATTAACTGAACCCGACTTTTCCGTAATTTAATAAATCACACCTCGCCTGTCTGCTAACAGCATCAGTCTGTTAGGAGCTCAGAGATAACTTACTTAATTTTCTAACCTGCCAGTAATAGCAAAACCTTGGAAAAAAATTTCCGCGAAAGAGCACGCAGATGCCCGTCCTAATCAGAAAAATTTCTGCTCGACCGGTATATGGCTTCTTGACGCTATCCAGCGTCAGTCCAGGTGATAACGACATATTGCGCCTTGAACGCCTACTACAGACGTTTTTGCACTCACAGTGTCAAGCATAAGATTGTTTAATATTGTAGTTTGGTTTTCTATGTGAAATGTTTTTAATAAACCGAGTATATGCCATGCAGTAACAAGAATTTTGTAACCAGCGCTCATGCAGCATATGACGTGGGAAGTACTAAATATGTAATTTACCATTGTAGACAAAATTTACCAGAAAGATGAAAGTTGTTGAACAAATTCGTGGCAATTTTCTGTGTCATTTGGTAAGCGGGTTGCTGTAAGTGTTATTATCAATTGTCATTTTTTATTGGAGATTCTAGCATTGAACTTGCGATGGCAGGGTTGAACAATGCACATCTGAAGGCGAGAAATCGGAGCATTAAAGGGAAAAGAAGTTCAACATTTGTGACACTTTGTTCTCTTTGAATTTAATAGAGGGACGCAGAAAGTAGAGGAACTTCATATTTGTGCCGTGTATGGGGTAATTGCTATCGAAGAAATAACGTCAGAAAACGGTTTTCTCGCTTGATATAGGATCATTTCCACGTGAATTATTCACCACATCTAGAAATCCAACGGCTGTAGCTCTCTCATGTAAGAGGAAAAACGCTGGTACCCCACGAGATTGGAATGCAAAACCAACGCAGCCATGGCTTCACAGTACGACGACATTTCCACAGACTTAGTGAGCACCTGTGGCATGCGGTGTTCCCTCATTATCCTAGTGATAGCTATGAGAGATGATTTGCAACTAAAATACGAAATTAGTTGTAGTTTCTGCATGAAGTGACCTTCCTTGACTAAAAACGTGTATTTGATAGATGACACACCATAAACAAAAACTGTTACAATGTTTATTTGGAACACCGAGAAAATATCGAGTGAATTTAGCAGGATAATTCTGTGGCACTCCAGGAAGTAACCCAATTATCACAGGGTTGCCAAAGATATTGTACAATCTTGACAAGTCCCAATCATCTTCGCAGCAGGAAGGAATACGTTCCCATGGCTGATGTGATTTTTGAGCGGGTTAGCAATACAGGAGTAAAGCTTGCGCTTCAAAGACACAGCGAAAAAAGCTGAAATGTGGTAGGCGCACACAAATGTGCACAAGCCAACCGAAACACCATAAATTAAGAGCACATGAAATTATTTAGACTACCCTCCTCGTCTTAGTTGTCACCATTTTAGTTTTAATTTTTTGGTTATCAGCATCTTCACATGAGAATTGTCGAAGAGTAGTTGTTAGAATAAACTGCTTCACTAAAAGTAAGTTAGAAAATAACATAGGACTGATTATAATGAAAGCTTCAATGTCAGTATGTCCTTAAATAAAAATAACTTTAGAAATGTATCCTGTACTGACGTTTACGCACAGCGATCTGTAGCAACATCTGGGGATAGGAACACGAGGGTATAGATGGGCAGACAATGCTGGAACGTGTGAAAAACATCCAGATGCTGCAGCTGATCCTTAACTCAAATTACCATGATGCTTTGAGATGTTGCAAAATGTCTGAAGTATTTTCTAATTGTTTTCAATTGACGACTAACACTCAAAGGAAACTGACAAAGATGTTCAATGCAAAAAGCTGCGCTTTTGGAATGATTTTTTTGCTCTATCAATACCAAAGCTGATATGTCATGTTTCTGTCAGTATGTCACAATGAGTTTTCCAGTTCAAGGTCTTTTTTGTCAAGTTTTCGGTTGTTCAAAAATATTTGTAAGTCAATATTAAGGCAAATACAAATAAAATAAATCTACTCATTAAGCATGCCATTTGATTCTTACAGGCGAGAGCGAGCAAAATTCATACTCCTCCAAGGGATCAAGGTTCTATCGCTTGACTCCTCTGTCTAGTATGCTGCGTTTATCTTTCATGTCACTTAGTGTAAGTGTCGCGCTGTCCATGTGGTTAGCTATTGTTGATTCGTCGAAATGAATCAGATGAATGGAACATATTTTAGGTATGTCTCTTTTTTTTATTTTCCTTTTATCTTATTTAATGGTCTCGATCAAGTAGTTGTTCACGTAGAAAAAAATATTGAACTCAAATTTCCAGGAAAAATTCACATTTTCTTAGAGTGTTTTAGCTTACGTATATTAACATATGTCTTGGACTTTCTTTGCTTGTTTTGCTAGATTTGAGAATCTTCTGAATGTTTGTGCTTGGTGTATCAGTCAGTTTGATTGAATAACTATTTTTGCATTGAATTTGATGAAGTAACATATTTTTAATGTTTTCGTTTTGAATATTACGAACCACATTCAGCGGTTATGGAAAGACTACTAGAGGAAATAGTACTTGATCAGGGCACCTTAAACGATATTTCCTTGGTCAGAGCCCGGTGCTTTCTCAAGAAGGGAGATGCCTACCTATGTAAACTTCATTACAAGATTTAATGAATCTGATATAAAACAGTTTACTGTTGTTTTCGGGCTGGACTACAAGGATTATACGGTTTTTACCTCTGGGGATCTATCCCGCTTGCCCAGTAACACTTTACCCTAGTACTATGAGTGACTTTACTTCATTTTATCTGTTTCCTTTTTAGTTCAGTGGGCGGTGTAAAGCTGATAGTACATGAAGAGGTTTAACAGTTTATCTGGTATAAATAAATATGTAACTCTATCCCCAGAACTAGAAGAAAGCCACTGCTTATGAAATCACTTGATCACTGAAACTTGTATGAAAATAAAATACAGAAAAACGATGTCTTACCAGAACTCCTAGCTCCATTTAGCTGTCGGAAAGAAAATATAGTAATCTTCTATAATATAGTACGTTATCAAGAGTCTCCCAAACTGTGGATTGAAATCACGGTTTCGCTCAATAGTCTTTCTGAATTCGACGAAGATCCTTATCGATAGATCGAAGGCCACAGACGGAAACAAAGTAGGATGCGCAAAATACAATCCTGCAGGAAATTATCGAACCCTATATTCTCTACCTAAGGAGGCAACAATTTGCTACGCGGAAATCATCGCAATTATGGAAGCAGTAAAGTACATCAGATCATGCACACGAAGCAGTAGGGTGAAACTAACCGATTCGCAAGTGCACTATAAAGATCCGCAAAACGCAAAATGAAACTAAAGTGCGTCGTCTATATTTGTAAACATTACTGAGGCAGTAGCTACAAATAAGCTAGCAAGATTAGTAACAAATTCCTTACGAATCGCAGGGCACAGTGGCATCCTTCATAACAAAATAGTAGACAGATCATGAAGCGAGCAACGAACATAGTGAAATCCTAAATGGTAGACTTTCTTATCAAGAAATACTGAGCTTACCCAATAAAAAGCGAAAAACGACTGGCAGACGTAATGGAATTCGACCAAGATTTCAAAAGGAGGACATTAAGGGCAGCTGCGACCTATATTACCAAAGCAGACGATTCATAACAACATGTGTTTAAATCATGGCAAATTTACAACCCATATGTCCCGAATAGAACTGATAGAATCTCCATTATGTGACTTAAGCTATGAATAAGGAGACGTGAACTACCTACTATTCTCGAGTACTATTTACAAGAGAACAAAAATTTTTCATCCTGCCATTGGTTTACGCAAATGTTAGCCTTCCAACATGGGCTGTAATGTTGTTGCCGACACAAAAGGATGAACTATTATTAAAGGTTATGTTCGCCCACTTAAATATGTGTTATTTTTACCCTCTAGATACACTATGAACATCATGCGTGGATACTTTGTATGATGCTATGTCCTTATTTCATTATTATGGCACAATTACTTCATGAATAGTTTCTAGCGATGTCATATACAATCAATTGTTCAGAGCCTAATTATTTTGTAAACATCAATTAACAAAATACATAGTAGATTGATCATTAAGAATGATACTATGTAAATGTGATGGATGCCTGTATGTTGACGGCCAGATGAGAATAAAGAAAAAAGTTATAAATTCTTTTAAAGTAAGTTTTTACACTTTCATATTTCCATGTTCCAGATTTCTGAAGAACACTGTTATTACTGTGGTCATTTTGTTGAATATTCTTGACGTGAATTTTAAGCTGTCCATCCGAAGTTTCCACCGAATATTGCTCTCTTTTTTTCGTAGCTGCTGTGATGCTCTCTGTTTGCGGCACTGTTCTTTGTTTTATCTAATTCTATACTGATCTCTTTCCTAATGGAAAAACTATTTTACTGTACGAAGCAATATTTATTTGGACCATGGCAAGTCGAATAATCCGGTTATCTTTAAGACAGGCTACTAGTTCCTGATCTGCATTTCTGCTGGGCGTCGGTTTAACGCCGTAGTACACACAGACTTTTCAGAGAAACGCTGTGATAGGTTTCATCGTCAGATGAAGACTGCTTGCCAGAGGCCAAACGAGGTGACGAAATTAGCCAAGAGGCGATCACCACGCATTTACGTGCAGTGGCGCTGAAGTGGAAACGTCTCGAGGAAATTGGTTGCGTAACGAAGAAAATAAGATTGAATATGATCCTGACAGCAATTACAGGGACTTGCTTGGGGCAGTATAGGCCACAGATACATCCCCCCTTCCTCCTCTCTGGTTCTTCGCAAGTGTCGATCTTGAGGTATGACTTATAAAAATGAGAGATCAGTTTTCATGGTTCTGAAAATTGCAGTGATAGCAATCGAAAATTAATTCATCATCTCCTCATTAATGGTTTGGTATAATCCTGATTTAGGTGGGATACTTTACCTTTTTCCTAAACTACATAAACATTTATTTATTTCTCTTTTAATTTCAATATACTCCTCTGGTAGATTTAGTATCTCCTTAGGCATTTTTAATTTCTTCTTAGCAAATCTGAAGCAATCTTTAACAGTATTTTACTTACGTGGAAGACTACATTTCTTGTTTGGCTCATGTCAGCCATCTAGATTCACGTTTCCTTCCTATGAGAAGACAAAGGCGTGCTATACCAAATCGTCTAAGATTGTCACTAAAGCACTTCTGCACTCTCTTGCTAATAATATCATATATCTTCATTCCCATTGTTTGTGGTTGCCTTATCTTGAGTGCTTTGTGTACTGTCCTCTGCTGTAAGCCCATTACCGCTGTGTAGTGTTTTTTGTTTCCGTTGCACCACTGACATATGAGAACAAAATAATTCACAGAACAGGAAACATTCCGAAAAAACAAGAAATACAAGTGGCATGTGCAACAAACAATACACTACAGAAAACATTACAAAAACACAACAGAACAGGCAAGTTCAACAAATAGTAGTAACAGTCTGAAAAGCTTTAAGGTTATTGTAGAGCAGGTTTTGCTGACAAATAGATGTTAACCAAAAAAATTCAATATACTGAACCGTTTCCGAGATACTTAGCAGTCAAGTTAGCCGATCAGGCCGTTGCACAGGCAAGTTCAAGTGGTCCGCCAGATACAATGTGTAAGTTACTCTCAATGCGTAGACGATAGCGCACAAGACTGTTAAGCCTTCCGCTCGGATTCCACCCTTACTACCGTCACATCTCCAATATTAGTATCGCTTTCTTGCTTTAGGAAACCAAGCGAAGAACACTTTTGGCGACAATGTCTCTGGCGAGCCGCTTGAATTTACGCGCGCAAAGGCCTGATTAACTTGGAAACGGCTTCGATTTATTAACACTAGAAGGAAACTTCACCTACTAAATAACTACGATTTATTAACACTAGAAGGAAACTTCACCTACTAAATAGTTACACACACATACACACTGTGACGTACCCACTACAAATACACTCCTGGAAATGGAAAAAAGAACACATTGACACCGGTGTGTCAGACCCACCATACTTGCTCCGGACACTGCGAGAGGGCTGTACAAGCAATGATCACACGCACGGCACAGCGGACACACCAGGAACCGCGGTGTTGGCCGTCGAATGGCGCTAGCTGCGCAGCATTTGTGCACCGCCGCCTTCAGTGTCAGCCAGTTTGCCGTGGCATACGGAGCTCCATCGCAGTCTTTAACACTGGTAGCATGCCGCGACAGCGTGGACGTGAACCGTATGTGCAGTTGACGGACTTTGAGCGAGGGCGTATAGTGGGCATGCGGGAGGCCGGGTGGACGTACCGCCGAATTGCTCAACACGTGGGGCGTGAGGTCTCCACAGTACATCGATGTTGTCGCCAGTGGTCGGCGGAAGGTGCACGTGCCCGTCGACCTGGCACCGGACCGCAGCGACGCACGGATGCACGCCAAGACCGTAGGATCCTACGCAGTGACGTAGGGGACCGCACCGCCACTTCCCAGCAAATTAGGGACAATGTTGCTCCTGGGGTATCGGCGAGGGCCATTCGCAACCGTCTCCATGAAGCTGGGCTACGGTCCCGCACACCGTTAGGCCGTCTTCCGCTCACGCCCCAACATCGTGCAGCCCGCCTCCAGTGGTGTCGCGACAGGCGTGAATGGAGGGACGAATGGAGACGTGTCGTCTTCAGCGATGAGAGTCGCTTCTGCCTTGGTGCCAATGATGGTCGTATGCGTGTTTGGCGCCGTGCAGGTGAGCGCCACAATCAGGACTGCATACGACCGAGGCACACAGGGCCAACACCCGGCATCATGGTGTGGGGAGCGATCTCCTATACTGGCCGTACACCACTGGTGATCGTCGAGGGGACACTGAATAGTGCACGGTACATCCAAACCGTCATCGAACCCATCGTTCTACCATTTTTAGACCGGCAAGGGAACTTGCTGTTCCAACAGGACAATGCACGTCCGCATGTATCCCGTGCCACCCAACGTGCTCTAGAAGGTGTAAGTCAACTACCCTGGCCAGCAAGATCTCGGGATCTGTTCCCCATTGAGCATGTTTGGGACTGGATGAAGCGTCGTCTCACGCGGTCTGCACGTCCAGCACGAACGCTGGTCTAACTGAGGCGCCAGGTGGAAATGGCATGGCAAGCCGTTCCACAGGACTACATCCAGCATCTCTACGATCGTCTCCATGGGAGAATAGCAGCCTGCATTGCTGCGAAAGGTGGATATACACTGTACTAGTGCCGACATTGTGCATGCTCTGTTGCCTGTGTCTATGTGCCTGTGGTTCTGTCAGTGTGATCATGTGATGTATCTGACCCCAGGAATGTGTCAATAAAGTTTCCCCTTCCTGGGACAATGAATTCACGGTGTTCTTATTTCAATTTCCAGGAGTGTATGTAACGTACCTACAACAATGTATAGCCTGTGTTAGTCTGTGAAAATGGACTCGATAAGCAACCTATCAGTAATCGGAATCTAACCTGCAAAACACCGTGTGCGTGTTGTGTGAGTGCTAGTTTCACTGTCATTTAAGTCTTCGACAGATCGTTACATGAAAAACTTAAAACTAACATTTGGATAAGCTATCTGACTGCATATTTGAATATGAATAACTACAGGATCAAATGCACCTGTTACAATGGATACCTAAGATATCTGACTGCATATTTGAATAAGAATTTACAAGTGATATAGAATCTGGCTTGTGCAACGCAATTCACTGGACTACAGTACATGACGTGTTGTGGTGTGTCAGTGTGTCTGTTTTGGCACTAAGTTTTGCACTCACCTCTTTAGACGACTGTCTTTTTTCCAAGTGGCTGACAGCAGTTCGCAGCAGCATACAGCAGCAGCGGCTAAAGCTTATTGTTCTCAAGAATGAATTTCATAAAAAGGAGTTTGCTTGGGTCCTGTTAACTACTGAATAACATGTAAGAAGGGATTTCATAAATTAAGTCTAATTAAAGACTTCAGATATCTTCATGACCAATAACAGTTTGACAAGTATTAATAATAGCGAAATGCCCGACAATGAAATTGTACGTATCAATAATGGCTGAGTGGCACATTAACAAATTATTTCAATTGCAAAGTTACATTAACATTTAATAACGACAGCATGTTTATGAGTTAGATGTGAAGAGTAATTATTATTATTATTTGGAGGATAAGGAGACTTTTTTAACTGACTGCAAAACATGGGATTTAAACTCGGAGTAACAATCACGGGCCTAACCCTGCAATTGCGCTTTACCCTGTGCTGCGGATTTTACCTTGAATTTCATCTTCGAGCTTAGTTAAGCCGTCTAAATCTCTCCTGGCCATGTGAATGAAATCAGGCCTTGAGTGTGATAAGATCTGCCATCACCGACGTGAGGGCAGAGTGACGCGTCTTCTGTCTCCGAGCTCTCGATCGACACTACTGACTCGTCTCACAACAACGCTTAGAATTGCGCTCTCATGTTTCGCCCTCAGATTGTTACTATCGATATCTGAGTGCTTATTTATTTCCAATCTTACATAATGCAAAGAATAGCCTTAAGTCGGCTATATTGTTTTCGATACTCATGGTGTAATTTAGTCAATGTACTGGAGAGTTCTGATTCACTCCTTGCTTAGCCTTCCTGTCGCTTCTTTAAGAATGCGAACGACAAAAAAATAGGGCCAAAACAGAGACACTGACACACCACAATATGTCATGTACCCTAGTCCAGTAAATTTCGTTGCACAAGCCAGATTCTGTATCACTTGTAAATTCTTATTCAAATATGCTTTCGGGTAGCTTAGGGATTCATTGTTACAGGTTCATTTGTTTCTGTAGTTTTTCATATTCAAATACGCAGTCAGATAGCTTATCCAAATGTTAGTTTTAAGTTTTTCATGTAACGGTCTGTTGAGAGCTTAAATGACAGTGAAAGTGACACTCATACAACACGCACACGTGTTATGCAGGTTAGATTCCGATTACTGAGAGCTCAGCTATATTTGTTGTAGGTACGTTACATATTTGTTGTAGGTACTTTACAACACACACAAAAGCTGAGCTGAAAATACAAGTGAACAATTTCAAAGCAGTGAAATAGCGTGTTCTTTATATCAATATGCATTGAAATAACAATCAGATTCCACCAATGGGTACAAGAAAACGTAGAGTAAATGCTGTTCTAATCCCACAGCATAGTTTGTAAAGAACATCATACGAGCTAATGAAATTTTACTGACGTCCACAGGCCGCTTTAAACAAAAAAGTACTAACGGCAACTCATTTAGCACCCAGATACTAATCAAGTATAGATAAGAACTGTATCTACATCTACACTCCGCAAGCCACCTTACGGTGCGTGGCAGAGGGTACTTTCAGAACCACAGTCATTCTCCCCAATTCCTGTTGCAGTCGCAAATGATTCGCGTTCTCTATGTAGAGTCGTATTCGTATCCTATCATGTTCAGTGCCCTTTGTGAGCGATCTCAGTTGTTTTCTAGCTCATGGTCACTTATTTTTACATCTTTTTGACGCACGTGCGACGGTTTTAGGAAGGAACTACAGTGCTATGTTCCTCAGTGAAATAGTATTGAAAAAGACATTAAGTATTTCGGTCTTTGAAATTGCAACATAAAGTCGCGTAGGAGTCCTGCAGCCACTATGTAAGTCGAGATCACTTCTTATGTCACTGCTGAATGGGTTGCCTGAAATGAATAGATCACTTATTGTTCAACAAATTATATCTGACACTTTACGGGCGTAATCCGTCTTCAGAAAGTCTGCCAACGAAATACAAAGTCATGAGAGCACAATCATACTGTACAATAATCATTAAGAGTAAAGATATTAAAAGTGTAACAGAAACTTTCAAAATGAAAAATACACGCCATACAAAATGTATTCATACAAAGTGGTTCAAATGGTTCTGAGCACTATGGGACTTAACTTCTGAGGTCATCAGTCCCCTAGAACTTAGAACTACATAACCTAACTAACCTAAGAACATCACACATATCCATGCCCGAGGCAGGATTCGAACCTGCGACCGTTGCGGTCGCGCGGTTCCAGACTGTAGCGCCTAGAACCGCTCGGCCACCCCGGCCGGCATTTATACAAAGTGTAGCGTCGCAAATGTACATCCTCACCATGAGTGCTCAACTGACAGTGAGTCGCCGTTACAAAACGTAAATACTGAAACATACCATCAGGTGGAGTGGCTGTATGACAGTTGTGGCGTTAATAGCTTTCACAAAGGTAAATGAATACTATGAAACAAAAATGGAATTTGAAAATTATAAAGAAAGTAGGGACGAAGACTTAGATGTAAAACAATATGCAATTATTCAATTTGCATACGCAAAACACAAATCAAATCGAAATAATTCATTTGAAGTGCGGTGGGGCAGAGGATGAAAGAACAGGATGGAAAATGTGAGGGAGGGGAGCAGTCAGCATATTGTGGTGGTAATGAACCAGTCATGATTCATGCAGATAAGGATCAATAATGTAAAGCTCAAAAGAGTTATATACGAAACATACACCCGAGTGGATATAGGGAGGAGACATGAGGGACGGGAGAAGCATCTACATTGGTGCCACTGCGCTAACAACATATTCAGTAAAACTATGAAATATCTGCGAATTTAGGTCCATGGAATTACAAGTGTCATTAAATATAGTTGCACCATTGAAGCAAAATACAGTATACAAACTTAAACATATTTACAAATGTGTTTAATAATTACGAAGCAGTAACGAAAACACAAAGTATCAGAAAGCCTCATGCTAAAGAGTAGATTAATGCAGAGACGACGACTTTATATATTCGTGTAATTTAAAAAAGCATAGTAATACTGGAAGCTGTAACAAGTTAAGCTGTTATATGTGAACAAGAATATGACAACGTAACAGAATAACTAGGATGATCAAGTGAAGCTAACAAAGTTAAGAACTTCATATAAACTTAAAGCATTTACACACTCGTTTACAAGAAGCTAACCTTTAGGGGAGAGCCGCACAGTATCGGCCGGCTTACTGTACCGACCACTGACTTCCCTTTCCGCCTCCAAACAGCAGAAATGTACAGCAAGCACAGTAAGCGTTGGAGTCGGGTATCTTCTTCCTCTCTTCAGTGCTTTGTCTGTTCCGAGCGCTTTATGATGCTGCTGTAGCTCTTAGCGCACAGAAAATATTTTGTGGCATGTCGTGCCCGTTTTTAGGAAAGCGATTAATTTTTTTGCTGGTTTTCGATTATCTGTGTTATGTAAGGAATGACATCTAACAAGCGCTTCATAATAATTTCTACAAACAACTTGCAATATGACTACATCCTACTGCGTGTTTATCGTACAGCACCGACCACCCGATTGTCTTTCAGTATCGGCTAAAAGTAATTTCAGTTTTTAAATTATTTCCTCTTTTTACTTCTTATTAGATTCAAATGGAGCAAAATGAGAAAAAGTGAGAGGAAAATAGAATGAAGATTGCATGAAAATGGCTGTAACCACGGTTCTGTCTAATGAAATGACCGCAACGGAGGCAGCTGAAGCGTTTTCAACAATTAGGAAAAAAAAAGAAATATCGCCACTAAAGAGAAGAAATTAAAAGCGAAAAAAATAAAAGCTGACAGAGAGTTGAAGAAAGTCTGTGAACTTAAACTGAATGTTCCAAAATAAAATAAACTCGCAAAGGGTGCCCATCCAAAGCCAATTACAAAGCTGCGAAGAAAACTGGAATTTACTGGAAATAATGGGCCAGTAGAAGAGACTGAGAAGTACATTAATTGTTTAGAGTCATTTGGAGAAGACTGGGTGCTGTGTACCGAGTGTAGAGACTGGGCGCATGTTGGTTGTGTCTATCAGGAAAATATTTTGTATTTTGTTCGCCATTTCCGTAAACCGTAAGCTAAACATTGGTGAGCAGTGCAGTGTATCAGTAACACCTGATATTATCACAGAAAAGACAATGGTCGATACTGCAAGACACTTTCTACAAGCCTTGTAATTGTGGCTCTTTTACTTTCGATGTAGTTAAGTAGTATAAATAACAAATAAAATCATTACACTCCACTGTTCATAGAATATGTCTTCAGGTAAGCGAATAGTGTATTAATATTCCGATTAACCACCACAGTTATACAGTAAAGATGAAAAAAATTACGCCTGCCGATACTGCACGACTCTCGCCTAATGGAAAGGATTACGTATACCCAGCCTTATGCTGTGAAATAACTACAGAAAGAAAAGTCATAAGCGTTGAAGAAGTTTAACATCATGCTTAAATTAAAAACAACCCAGGTCCTACTGAGTGCAACAACCGCATTTAACCAGTAAAGGCTGAGAGACGATAGATGCTTTGGTGTCAATATATTCATTTTCATCTGTGAACATTATCAACGCCACTATTCTCATACAACCACACCACCTGGTGACACATTTCGGTAGTTGTTTTCTGTAATGGAGAATCACCATTACGAGGGCAGTTCAATAAGTAATGCAACACATTTTTTTTCTCGGCCAATTTTGGTTGAAAAAACCGGAAATTTCTTGTGGAATATTTTCAAACATTCCCGCTTCGTCTCGTATAGTTTCATTGACTTCCGACAGGTGGCAGCGCTGTACGGAGCTGTTAAAATGGCGTCTGTAACGGATGTGCGTTGCAAACAACGGGCAGTGATCGAGTTTCTTTTGGCGGAAAACCAGGGCATCTCAGATATTCATAGGCGCTTGCAGAATGTCTACGGTGATCTGGCAGTGGACGAAAGCACGGTGAGTCGTTGGGCAAAGCGTGTGTCATCATCGCCGCAAGGTCAAGCAAGACTGTCTGATCTCCCGCGTGCGTGCCGGCCGTGCACAGCTGTGACTCCTGCAATGGCGGAGCGTGCGAACACACTCGTTCGAGATGATCGACGGATCACCATCAAACAACTCAGTGCTCAACTTGACATCTCTGTTGGTAGTGCTGTCACAATTGTTCACCAGTTGGGATATTCAAAGGTTTGTTCCCGCTGGGTCCCTCGTTGTCTAACCGAACACCATAAAGAGCAAAGGAGAACCATCTGTGCGGAATTGCTTGCTCGTCATGTGGCTGAGGGTGACAATTTCTTGTCAAAGATTGTTACAGGCGATGAAACATGGGTTCATCGCTTCGAACCTGAAACAAAACGGCAATCAATGGAGTGGCGCCACACCCACTCCCCTACAAAGAAAAAGTTTAAAGCCATACCCTCAGCCAGTAAAGTCATGGTTACAGTCTTCTGGGACGCTGAAGGGTTTATTCTGTTCGATGTCCTTCCCCATGGTCAAACGATCAACTCTGAAGTGTATTGTGCTACTCTTCAGAAATTGAAGAAACGACCTCAGCGTGTTCATAGGCACAAAAAGCTGAACGAACTTCTCCTTCTTCATGACAACGCAAGACCTCACACAAGTCTTCGCACCCGAGAGGAGCTCACAAAACTTCAGTGGACTGTTCTTCCTCATGCACCCTACAGCCCCGATCTCGCACCGTCGAATTTCCATATGTTTGGCCCAATGAAGGACGCAATCCGTGGGAGGCACTACGCGGATGATGAAGAAGTTATTGATGCAGTACGACGTTGGCTCCGACATCGACCAGTGGAATGGTACCGTGCAGGCTTACAGGCCCTCATTTCAAGGTGGCGTAAGGCCGTAGCATTGAATGGAGATTACGTTGAAAAATAGTGTTGTGTAGCTAAAAGATTGGGGAATAACCTGGTGTATTTCAATGCTGAATAAAACAACCCCTGTTTCAGAAAAAAAAGTGTTGCATTACTTATTGAACTGCCCTCGTAGTTGAAATCTGATAGCAAGGATGTACTTATGTGACTCGGTATTTTGTAAAAATAATTTTGTATGGTATGTGTATTTTCTATTGAAAGTTTTTGTAACACTTTTATCTTGACCCTTAATGGTTATTGTACGGTATGCTTGTGGTCTCATGACTTTGAATTTCGCTTCACAGATACTCTGAAAATGTGCTACGCCCGAAACGCGTCAAATGTACTTTGTTGAATAACAAGTGATCTGTTCCTTGCAAGCGGCTTAGCAACTGAAGGCATGGAGATATGAAGCTGTATGCATTGTCTTTTGGTATGCAATGTGGGCAAGCGAGACGTCGAGAAAAAGAAGTTTGCAATCTTTCTCTATTTCCATGGTAAGCTGGAGGTTTTCATGGACGCCACCATGCCTCCAGATGCCATTATCCCTAGCAGAAGAGCAGTGGGCTCAGTACTCTAATAACTGGACGTACTCCATTTCAGACGAACAAAGTCTGACAGCAGACCTGCAGCACCTGGAATCCGCCTTCCACGAGAATGGAAACAGCAACCGACAGATTCGGACGGCTCTGAGACGCAAGAGCACCAAGAACTACAAGAATGCCGAAAATATGGAAGAAGACGATAAGCAGACCGCTTTCATACCGTTTTCAGACAATGTTTCCTAAAAATTGTCAGGCTACTGCGAAAACACAACGCCAGTTTTTGGCCCACCAACCAAAATACGAGGTTTATTAGGGACACTGAAAGACGGTTTAGGTCTCAAAAAGTGTATATCAAGTTCCGCGTGAATGCGGGAAAACTTATACTGGACAAACGATCCACACAATCGTGACATATGTAACATGAGTGTCACACCCGTTTGGGTTGGGTTGTTTGGGGGAAGAGACCAAACAGCGAGGTCATCGGTCTCATCGGATTAGGGAAGGACGGGGAAGGTAGTCGGCCGTGCCCTTTCAAAGGAACCATCCCGGCATTTGCCTGGAGCGATTTAGGGAAATTACGGAAAACCTAAATCTGGATGGCCGGACGCGGGATTGGACCGTCGTCCTCCCAAAGGCGAGTCCAGTGTGCTAACCACTGCGCCACCTCGCTCGGTTCACACTCGTTTACTGCGACACAACAGGTCTGCACTAGCAGAACACATTGAGAAGGAGCGTAAAATGAATTACCGCCAAACGAAAGCCCTGGCTTCAACCGATAAATTTTGGGACTCCATTTTCAAAGAAGCAACTGAAATCCGTGGGACTGATAATCTGATCAACAGGGATACGGGCTTCCAACTGGGCAAGGCACAGGAGCCAATACTAAGCTCCATCAAAGCAGAACACGACTTCTGGACACGAATGCGACAGGGACGGCGGGCATATCACCACCACGGCAGCCGCACTCCCCCACCCCACCCCACCACCCTACTCCCGCTGCCCCCCCCCCTTTCACCATCGCCACCCTGCATCGTAAGGGCCGGCGAGGCTCGAATTCTGGACCAGCAGGCATAAATACCGCCAGCACATAGCAGACACATCATTCCATCAGCACTGCCTGATGATGGCGGAACTGTTACTCATACAAAGATCACGGACCTTCGCCTATTGGATCCGGCAATACGTCCGACAGTCTTGGAAGCACTACTACATTATGTAAATTGTAGATGGTTGGGGGGGGGGCGGGTTCTGGTCGAGGACGGGTGGTAAACGAGAGTCAGAAGTTCGACGGCTGTAGAATCCCTTTATTACTACAGTAGTTCGGATGACTAGCTGAAGTTCACATCAGACGGTGCTAGAAGGTAGGCCTCGACCCACGGCACCGGGGCCGAAGTACTGTAGTAGATCACCAGCAGCTTCTATGCTCAGCGCAGCCAGGGCGTGATGCAATCTTGGTTAGTCAACATTTCCGTCCGGTGGCAGAACTGCGCCACGGCTGATGTTACAGGCTGACAGGCCTGCCAAGTACGAGATCGCTTGCTGGCAGCGACCAACACTGGCAAGCGCCTCAGGGATTCGGTGGCTACAAGGGACCTAGTTCGCCTCCTGGACCATCAAGCGGCAGCTTGGACCACCTCATACCGCCTTGTGAAGACGATGGTGAAGCAGGGTGACCTCATGGGGGAATCCGACGCTGTGTCGGACACTGACTCATGGCTCGACGATCCCGTGACCTGCCTGGCCGAATGGGTGATATTTATATGCGTCAAAGTGTCCCTGGTTTCGGCAACTATCCTGGTACGGGTGATGGACAGCAGCGCCCAGCAAGTGCCGTGGTGTAATGCTGTGTCAGCTTACTGTTGTAAGTGGCCCTCTTGCAAAGGCCTTTCTTCATCTTCTTCTTTCTTCTTTATCGTCGCCTTGTCCCACGTCACGTAGGGTCGGCGTTGCTCTTCTGGATCCTTCTTCTCCATAGTACTCTATCCATTGCCTCTTCCTTCTTCCATCCTTTCTCCCTTAGGTCCCCAGACATCTTATCCTTCCACCTCATCTTCAATCTCCCACTCCTTCTCGCTCCTTCAATCTTTATATCTTCAACTCTGTTTCCGATATACTCTTCCCCTTTTCTCTGTAAGTGTCCGTACCACCTTAGTCTGCTCTCTTGTATCTTTTTCCTCATGGGTCCTACTTTCACAGCTCCTCTAACAAATTCATTTCTAAACATGTCCTTTCTTGTTACCCCACACATCCACCTTACATCCTCATTGCCGCCACTTCCATCTTCCTTTCCTGGGCTACTGTGATTGGCCATGTCTCTTCCCTCTTGTCTAGGCCTTTGCCACTATAAAATTAATAAAACTGGTTTTTTGCACTAAAGACTGAGTTCATGCCCTTTGCTACCTAAACTCAGCAGCAAAATTCGCAGGGAAGGATCGACCCTTTTAAAGATGTGACATGTGTGTTGGCCGAATGTTCAGTTAGATGCGATGTATGTGGGGAGTCGACATGATATACCTGAGCACTCTGCTACTGGCATGTGTGTAATGAACATGGAAGCATGACATAAGTTTACCAACATCGAACGTGGGGTGATGATCAGTGCAACACGCAACGACCATTCGTGTCAGAGATTACACAATAACGCGATTTTGACGGGTCTTTAGTATCTCAGAGACAATTTTTTGACACTCGTAAACCACCGCACGGGAAAAGCACAAGTGTTTCGCAGAGCCTAAGGTACGATCGACGGCGTACTGTATCAGATCGCCGGCGGTTGGAATGTAGGGCGTCAGGAATCCATTTGTGCGAGCATTGTATGGTTGTACATGAATCGCATTTCATCAGCAGACGACCCACACTATAACCGTTGCTTTCCCATGACTTTCAGCAACTCATTGTAATATGCAATTGTAATAAGAAACCAAGCGATACCAGCTCATCAGTCTGTAATGTAATAAATGCGAAAAATTTATTGTAGGGGTGGACAATAGACTGGAGGATTTCGTCCTCAAGCTGTACAGTCGTGCTCAAAAGTATCCGAACGACCTGAATTGCATTTCGCCTGATTCGCATGCAACCCACATAACGCAGCTGTCTAGCAGGTCCTCTAATCGCTCCTCGGTACAGTCGTT
Organism: Schistocerca piceifrons; assembly: GCF_021461385.2. Classification (NCBI taxonomy): domain Eukaryota; kingdom Metazoa; phylum Arthropoda; class Insecta; order Orthoptera; family Acrididae; genus Schistocerca; species Schistocerca piceifrons. The sequence continues at coordinate 832,054,334 of NC_060139.1, forward strand.
TGACTATTGAAAATGGCTCCAACAAGTCACCCCTAGAAAACTCGGCTCTGTATCGCAATAACTCAAACTGTAAAGTCATACCACGATACTACAAATATCAGGGACACCTCATCACAGATAAGACTGTCGTTAAGTCTTGTAAGCTCTCATTTATTGCAATAAATGACATACCTGAAATGTTACCACTCTCATTATTACGTCAGATAGGTAATGCACGTAGTAAGTTCGTCGTATTCATGATTTCCTCTTCAAAGTAACATACAGTACTTCTTATTTAACACAAAATGAAATTAAAAATTTAAGTTATCCACGAGCAGCTAGTTGAGAATATGTGTGAAGTTCAAATGACACAACTAACCGTCTCGTTCTGCATATGGATTCAAACCCAGGTCATGCAGACTAAGATTTCATGACTGACGGAAACTAATAGTCATTCCTGACTAGTCATACAGAGAGTGATATACCTCGATTTTAGACAGTATCAGTTACCAAATATCAACTTTAAATTACATAACGTAAACATTTTTAACGGACGCGAATTCCTACCGATCATCTATTGCCCCTGTTAACGAACTACGAGAGATGTTAAATATTGCTTCTTCACAGGTAACTTACTTGAAATGCCGTGAGGTACAGCTTTGTGTTGGACAGGGATTCGAACCCAGAACCTAATCGGATTGATATCGAAGCACAATCAACTGTGAAATGGATTTTCTCGGCAGTAGCTAGATGTTTTAACTGAAATGACGAGACGAAACATTAATTTTTTGCTTCCCAGGACTACAACCTGGAACATATCGCTGTTATATTCTAGAGAAAACGAACGTTAAATATGGGTTTGTTACATCAGCAGTGACATGTGAGCAAGTTTGAACTAGAAATAATATGACGAAGAGTTCAGTGCTGACTGGGAATCGATCCCCACATATACCGTTGTTGACTACACACAAAGAGACGATAGCTACCGAATTTTTCTCCGCCACCAGCTCGGAATAACATCCATGAACTTACTGTGATCTCTCAAATAGTCCTGTGTCTCACTGTGAGTCAAAACTGTCAGATATCATTACCGTTAACAACGCATGAAAATTCATTAAAATCAAAATTATTATCCACCAGCAGACAGGTAATCTCTTGCTAGAGCCTGATAATACATAATGAAAACTTTAGTGCCAGACCAGCATTCGAACCCATTCACACGCAATATGTGGAGATGTTGAGGAATCTGCAGTTTTGAACAAACAACAAATTGTAGTCGAGCTGTGTTGTCACGAAGGGATCAAATTCCGCCTTAAGGGCGATCTGAGTTGCATTCCAAGTTCAGAACCAATTTTCAAAAAATGGTTCAAATGGCTCTGAGCACTATGGGACTTAACATCGGTCGTCGTCAGTCCCCTAGAACTACAAAAACCTAACTAACCTAAGGACATCACACACATCCGTGCCTGAGGCAGGATTCGAACCTGCAACCGTAGCGGTTACGCGGTTCCATACTGAAGCGCCTAGAACCGCACGGCCACAACGTCCGGCAGAACCAATTTTATCGACATACACAAGCTCAAATGAAAGATGGACTAAGGGTCCTGTGACCCTACATAGCGTTAGTTTCGTCACTAGAAATAAATAACTAGTATAAGAAAGGTTACTGGTGATAGAGTTCCCACATTTCGCCACTCCTGACTTTATTGGGGTTCAACCTTACGTCTACTTAGGAGAGAAGGAATATCATGTTTAATGTGAATTTCAGACCACAATGCCATTATACCTTCTTAACTTGGCGTAGCCAGAAGAGATTAGAATCTGTCTCTTCCTATTAAAAATCATTGGCAGAAGCTGGAATCTAACCCAGACCAGCATCATAGGAACCTATCACCAATCCAGCAGACCACCAACGCCTCTTCTGTGTGACTCATTTTCTATCATAACACCGTTGCGGCACACTCGATAAGAATTATGACACACAGGCTCCCTGTAGTGGTTTGTAGCATGTTCAGTACATTCATTTACTTGGTTGACCGAATCGCCATGAACTAGCTGCCTTGGCTACCCAGTGCATACATTCAACTCTATTTTGTAATCACCGAAATAAAATCACGTAACTGCCACCTACACAGAACTTCCAATAGTGTAGGATTCAGAAATGTAAATAGGAAGTGTTCCTTTCCAGTTGAGCTACTCTTATCTGTTTGTTGAAAACGTCCTGCAGTGCAAAAGAAAAGCTGTAACTGTCTGTCTCTCAGAAGTCTAGATCCGGCCATATGGATTATCTCACAGCACTGTGGAATTCGAAAGTTCTGGAGGAACTGTTCTTGACTTCTGGGGGCGCTCTAGCTAGATGACAGCTAGTAGCGTCATGGTAAGTGTCGCGCACCATAGATAAGACGTCGCGAGTTCTATTGCATTCGCTGCTACATTTTTTACAACACAATTCTGCTGTCTGCTGAAGTTACCAATTTAATGGAACTTTGAACAAAATTCCCTTCACTTCTCAACCCAAAATAGCCGCATGTGGAAAAAGGGCTAATTTCTGCGATATTTTATTCTTTTCAGGTTTAATAGACGGCCAGGCAACAGTTGCATCTCGAAGATTTTGCATTACGTATGGGTAGAACGCATCATGCCAGAATAGTCAGAGAAGTATTTTCTACATTAGCTGTCGTCTGGAAGTGGCATTTTATTCTTCTACAAACCTTGTTTGATAACTTTAACTCAGAACACAAGTTTTCTACATGCATGTAATCAATAAACTGCATGTGCATTGTCAGACTGTCATAGAGAACATCAGGGAATTCGCATATATCGTTGATGATTAATTTCTCTCTCATGTTTAGTATTGTTTTAACGACACTAAAAGAAACTTTACGAAACTGCAAATGTGGCAGTTCATAAATAAAGTTACATATTCCTAGAGACCCAAAATTTGCTTGTCAGCAGCGGAACGAGGCGTTAACTGTTGTGCAGCATTGTAAGTTTTGCACCATTGTACTATAAGCTCAAAGTATTTTCTTGCGATTTTCTTATCGATGTTTGATATGACTGCTTGTAGCTCTTTCACAGAAGGAATAAAAACGTTACATTCAGCGAGAATGGAACCATAAACCATAACCGACGCTTTTTCAGAGGTCAGCACGTCACCACAGAGCTAGTGTATGTGTTTTGCAATCCTCTTACGAGGCCAATAGTGGCTATAAGTCGCAAACTGCTATTTAAAGGACGAGTTTAGTTGCGATTTCCACATGCAACGACTTTCCTGGGCTCAAAACCGTAAATTTACAATCTTTTGTTACACCTCAAGCGAAAATAACTCAGATTATTCAATGGAAATGACAGGAAAAATCAAGTGAACTTTCAGGTTTAATTCCGTGCACACCAGGAAGTAACTCGTCGATCACACAGTTGCCAAATATACCTTGCCTTGTTGCCAAATCTCAGTTACAGTACTAGCAGGAAGAAGACGAACCGATGTGATCCATCAGCGGGCTGGGAAGTGACCATAGCTGGCCTCTGAAAGACGCGGCTGCTACTGCCTGGAATACGTAATGCGTCTGATTCGCATTTCTGTAACCAGGTTTAGGGACTGGACCGTAGTTACAAATAATACTCAGAACTGACTGCAAACTAAGCATCATAAATCAGTAACTCTCATAGTTGTTTTTATATTTCTTTCGTAACTATACTCAAAACTAAGAAACTCATTCACGGACGTTTTCGTGCCTCGCTGATAGTCGTGCACACCAAACAAATAAAAATAAAAATAAAAAAGTATGTGTGTGTGTGTGTGTGTGTGTGTGTGTGAGAGAGAGAGAGAGAGAGAGAGAAGAGAGAGAGAGAGAGAGAGAGAGAGAGAGACAGACAGACAGACAGAAATAAAGATAAAAAAGAATGAGATAGAAAATTTTTGTAAAGAAATCTTTCATTAAAATATCACATACCAAAATCTAATCATATCATATTGCTGACTAGCCCTCAAGAGTCATGAATTACCGAAATTTTCGCCAATATCAGTAACCAAATCTAAACTTGAAAATAAAAGACGACAGTTTTTCTAATAAACCGGGACTCCTATCAAGACCCTTTCATCCCTGTTAACTAACCACGAAAGATGTCTGATATACCTCCATTCAGAAGTAACAAAGTGTGTATGCATGTAAAGATGAAGTGCATGATGTGAAGTTCTGTGACGGAGGTACGAACCCAACACATAATCGGATTGTTAACTAAGTAAAATCAAATGTTACTTATCGGTTTTTCTTACCAGCTGCTAGCTATTTGAATCTAAAATGAGGATACAAATTTTTGTGCCTAAGCGACAATCGAACCGCACTCCTATCGTTCTTCTTTATCGTCCACGAATATAGCTTAAGTATCAATTGCTTACTCACCCACAGTAAAAGGTGTGCGTGTTTGACCAGAAATTGTTGGCAACACATGAACAGATATTAAAAATAACGTTAATTTTCACTTGCAGGCCGTCGTGCACGTGATACGGCTTGAAATGAAATTATGAATATTTTTGTACTGGATTAGGAAACGGACCCACATACCCACCTTTGGAGGAGACCTAGAGAAGATTGCAGTCTTGGAAAAAGGAACGAAATGATTGAACTATACTGTTCCGAGAGATTCAGATCCTCGAAAGAGGACATACGAATTCGAATCATAGTCCAGCACCAAATTTTTCAACGTCTCTAGTTCAATCAAGTACAAGTAAAATAAGAGCCCTGTTTCTTTAAATGGCTATCGGTTCATCAAATTGAATAAAATTTTGTAATGTAAATAAGTTTACCGGCGGCAGTATTTCTGTTTACAATGACTTCCGCCTATGTCATTTCTCAATACAAACCGGCCCTGTCCAGTTGGGAATGAAGGAATGCGGATTCCGGATTATAACGTGTCTTGAGGTTACCAGAGGTAAAGTAAATCTGTTTGTGCCTCTTAAAAGTAAATGCCTGAACCCACGCATTGCACTTGGGGTAGTTCGTTCCACCAGACCATTGTGGCCACATTTCCCAGCCCCAGGAGTGTGCTGTAACGGATGATGTTCATAGCTTACCAAATTAGTCACGGCGGGAAAAAAGGGGGGCCTGTTAAATGGTTAAGTATAAGCAAGCGTCTGACGCGGAGATTATGCTATTCTCACGTGAGCAGGATGTAAAGACCCTTCTAGGCATCATAGCCTCGATGTGAAGCCATTTTGAAATTTTCACTAATTCAGGAAATTTCTTAGCTCGAGAAATCCACTGTGAATAGTAAAGTTACCGGATAAATCGATTATTACCGTCATTATTACTATCATTTTATTCACACCGCTGCTGGAACACATGTACTTGAAGACCATTTAAGGCCTTTTGGTCATTGTAGAGGTAGTTGCCCAAGAACAGGTTCTTTCCCTGTCTACTGAATCCTTTTCATGTTAATATGAAACATCAGCAATTACTCGTAGATTACATTAAAACTAAAGTAATTGATGAAGACGTTACTTGATAACAAAAACGCGCTGCCTTTCTCCATTTACTTGCGCCTATAAATGGCTGTCGAAAGCTGCCAAACCAAAAGCCAAGGGATCTTACTGCCTTCCGATACACGTCGCTGCCAGTTCTACCACATGATTTGGTCGACGTGACCTTTTCAAGCTGTGCATGACAGAGAATGTTTTAGAAAATCAATTGTTTTCCTTTGCAGTAAACAGAGCACTTGCCCGCGAAAGGCAAAGGTCCCGAGTTCGAGTCTCGATCGAGCACACAGTTTTAATCTGCCAGGAAGTTTCAGAAAGATTTTCATTCTAAGCTATCCAAGTTCAAAATTTTCGCAATATTAGTTCAAATTTAATATTCGCTTCTATAATGTAGGAAAGTATTTCACAGTTGCAAAACCCGCATCCGACTCATTCTCCTTACACTTAGTTCAAAATGGTTCAAATTGAAACGTCCCCTTTGAACAATTTATATATGAGACTGTGCTTATACTGACACACAATATTTTGTTAGCGCAACGCAATCTGACTTTCAAAATTCCCTACAAAAGAATGGCCCTGACTAACATTAAACTATACCTTTCACAAATCACTTACCTCACAAAAATCTTCGCTGCTCAAGCTACTGCAATACAGCGAGCGCCACTACTGCCAGCTAAATAAAAGATTCAAACTACTGAAGGCACTAACTACTGATAGGGATAGTTAGCAAATGAAAGATATTAATAGAGAACAAACAATGTATTTACCTTAATATCATCACATATAAATATAGCAGTTCATGACAAATTTCAAAACTCCGCCATCTCTCTCCCCACATCCACCACTGCTGGCGGCTCACTTCCAACTGCGCAACGCTATGCGCTGTTCACAGCCAGCTGCCTAACACTACAATGGCGAGTATTACAACAATGCAAAGCAGCCACAGACTGCACACAGCACAGCCAGTGATTTTCATATTGAGCGCTACGTAACGTTGCCAATAAGAAAACATAAACAGCCTACTTACATAGCCCCCATGCTCCCCACAAAAAATTTTTACAAATGGTGTTGGGCACTGGCCAATACATATTTGTTAAAAATTTTTTCACAATTTCAATAACAAAGAAATCAAAGGCACACACTTATTGATACAATGTTGGTCAAAAGCTAAAATTTTCTCACAGTCTATAAAGACAGTCCACATTGTTCATCACAGTAAAAATGCAGAGTTTTTCTCAAAGTCCAAGCAGTAAAAGAAAATGCACATAGAAGTAGTGGATTTCCATGCAGTCTTGAAGAAGTAGTGTTGACCTTCCAACGGAAAGACAGTGCTGACTCTCGACATGCAGACAGGTAATGGGCCACAACAGAGCAAACCCACAGCAGAGTCATTCGAAGTTTGGAAGAATATTGGTAGGTAGGTCATCACAGAGCAGACCCACTGGAGTCCTGGTAGAGATTGTGGTATTGGTGGGCCACCAGAGGTGCAGACCCACTGCAGTCCTTGTAGAAATAATGGCGTTGGTAGGTCATCATAGATGCAGACCCACTGTAGTCCTTGTAGAGATAATGGTATTGGTGGGCCACCAGAGGTGCAGACCCACTGTAGTCCTGGTAGAGACGGCCAGCAGCCATCTGTTGCGACTGTGCAGGTGCACAATCACCATCGAAGATTCTTGCAGAGAATATAGCAAGTCCATAAACCACCACTTGTGCACTCAGAAAGTTTTTCTTTTAATTGTCCTTAGAACCAGCAATGCTGTTATCCAGTCCCTTGCTGAATTACCAACACACGTGCAAACACTATCAGTCCCTACTTCTCACATATTGTCCATATACTATGACCAACAGAAACGTGTGCAGTGAAATGGAACTTACAAGTTAATAATATCATGAACTGGTGACAATTACAATTTTATAACAGAAGAATACAATAACAAAGGTACAAAATACATCATTAAAGAACATAACAATACAGATAACATTTGTAGTAAAACAGGCGTTACAAAAGAATAGAAATAGACATATACGTCAGTGTTACAGGAATTATGACATGAGTACATACATAAAAGATCACAATAACTTTTGAAACATCAACTTCACACATTAGCATTAACACAAAACAGAGTAAATAATGTCTAAACATCTTTACAAAGTAAATAACATATTATTAATGCCAATTATATTCGAGGATAACAGTATTCCTCATCATAGTGAATGTAGCTTAATATTAAAAGAAGAAAAAATTCTATGAAACTACACAGAGACAGGAAGAAAACAAATACTCAAGGGTACACAAACACATAGTGGGATAACACAAAAGGAAAGGACAGGGTTCGTTTTCAGTGTAACATTTGGTACTGCAGTCCATCCCAAAACTTCATTCTATAGATCTTTCGTCTTATTTCAACCTTTGCTTCCACCAAAAAAATCTTATCCCAGCATGCTTTCTGTATTCTGTCCATATTTATTTCAAAATAATTATTTCCGATTGTACAAAACTCATTTGGGCCCAAATCCTTTTTATATAACTTCGCAATGCATTCTTTACCTATTCTCCATAGTCAGTTTCTCATATAGTCTACCCCCTCTTAAGCTAACTTAAATCTACTGAGCTCAGATGCTAAACTAAGGGACGAGGCAATGCAGCAGCACAAAACAATTAACACAAACATCAATGACAAAAATACAAATGCCAAAGCAATTGCAATATTACAACTCATATAGGGCACTGTGCAGCAAAAAAAAAAAAAAAATAAATCTGGCTTAGCAGAGTAACACAAATTAAAGTTCAGTAGCACTATGCCTGGCAAACAGCAGCTTATATCGAAACATGACATAGCTCAAGTAGAAAAAATAGTACACTAAAGATAACAATGCAGATAAGGCAAATGTATAATCACATCTTAATGTCTAAGTAATTAAAGTGGTGCACCACAAGAAGTTATTCTACCAAAAAGTTACCAATTACTTGAAAAGAAAATTATGAATGCAGTTACTAGTTCCTTCTTATTGTTCTTTCCTTTCCAAGTGCTCCTTTTTTAAAGAATGTGGATCATAAAATAATTATTTAATAGATCTGTTGACAGAAAGTGTTCACATTAGCAAATGCATTTCATTTTATAAAAGCAATGCTGCAACACAGCTGGAAACCAGATATTAAATGAAATAAGCAACTATGAAAAGCAAAGCATAAAAATATCATTCAGTAGTCATGTGACATTTCGTAAGTTAGTAGAAATTCTCTCAACTCTCATAGGAAGACGCTTGTCATAATCAGGTGTGAAGATGTAAAAATATTTCTTGTCATTTTATTAGGCATTTCAGTACATATCGTAAATTAAGAGCTAGTGTAATCATATGTTTTCAAGTTCGACCGTGTCGTTTTTGCGATGCTTTCTCTAAAGGAATGACAATGGCCAGGATAATGGCCTTCCCTTTCTTTTTTTTTTCTTCCTGTGCTCTGAAAGGCACGCGCTAATGACTTTTTCTCCAGGCGTCTGACACAGCTGGGTGCCCGCGACGCATTACGTGCAGGTGGTCACTTAACTTTCGTACGGAAATATTTACAACAGCAATTTTCGCTAAAGTGACAGTCTCACATAAAAATACTTCACAGGTCAAGAATTAGCGTTGCAAATCTGTAGAAACAAAATCCTATGAATATAACAGTGTCCAAAAAATGTTCAGTGGCATTGTGATACATTCACACATGATTCACACATGTCATAACTCTTAAAGTACGATTCTTGGTTTCCAACATCCTTTTTCACAAGTCAAGAGTCCCTACCCACTATTCATTACTCCTTACCTCATTATACATATACATGTTCGTCGACACTTCTTCAATATTTCATCGTGAGAAATACGTAGCATAATAAACATTCCTCAACAACATAATACACATTGTCGTCGTAATAATAACATCATAACACTTCAGTCAAATCTCAAAATCGTCGTAACTTCCTCCAATAATTTCTAAGCCTAAAATAATTCTCTGCTCATGTCAAAAGTGTCAGCTGCCTCAAACGTACTTTAAAAATCATGATCTCATACCAAATACATCATTCAAAGCTCTCATAGTATCACAATGATTCCGAAAAAATATGAACAGTTTACAAAGTACAGACAAAATACAGTTTCATAAGTGTGAAGTTATCCAACGGTGTAATTGCGTAAACATCTGTCACTGATGTAGTAAAAAACATGTTTATCTCTCAGTTAAATGATCAGATAGCTGTGTAATTTGTGTGTTAGAGAAATATGGTACCGATGTGTAAAGTTGTATAAGCAAATACCATATTAGCTAGGGCTCCTTGTGCTTGCCAAACACATGGTACACAAAGTAAGCGTGTACCCCCCTGAGGATTAATGTAATTATACCCTCAGGTGTTACAGATTACAGGAATAGAATGAAATATATCACGGAAAACTTTCTTTGTAATTCAAAAATCTTGAAAAATAAATGGCTTAAGTACAAAATCTCTCAAATGCGTGTCCTGTAGCGCTAAATGTGCGTCTTGCTGTAAGATAATTCTGTGGAAGTGTCGTACTTATCGTCCTCCGAAAGCCAAGTTCTGCAGAAGTCAATGTACTTACCTCATGATAAACAAAAGTGAAATGCTTTATGTATAGATATCTTAGTTATTACGCTTATTGCCGTGATGAAGAAAGTACTGTGCTGTAACGTATTGTTGTGCTACGGAAAAGACAATCTCATTGTTGCTGTACCACAAAAGTTACTACTAAAACATGTTTTACTTTCTAGAAGAATTCAGAAAAACTGTGCAGATATAAAACAGATACACTGCAAAAGCAACATTGTAAATTGTCACTCATTAGTAGCGTCGTGATAAAACCGTGTAGCTGTCACATAAACTAACCTCTGTGTCATCTGGTATCTCTCAGAAAGCACATTAATTCAGAATGTATTTTCAAATAAACCAAAATGTTGCATTAAAATCTCATTAGCAGTACTGGTAAATGTTCTAAGTATGTGAGCCTTATAGTCGTTACGTAATTGTGCAACAAACAAGCAAGAATGTACACACACAATAACACTGTGACGTCTGTTCACTATAACAATGCATTCGTCATTTCTGTTTAAATAAGTTCTCTTGGTTCTTGATTGGATATTGTACTTCAAACATTGTTGTATGTTAACAGTTTCTTAAGCATACTAGTAACGTGAAGTGAAACGTTTTATGGCAAAGACAAAGTTAAAAGGCAGATTATCTGTCAATTAATGGTTTTACATGTGAAATGTGGTGTAAACCTTTACTCTTCATAGTACTCAGAGTTTGAACTTGAATGCAATTGTCAGGCGGTATACGTCGGTAAAGAATACTGGAATTTTTCTCAAGGTTAGCGTCTATGTTATTTTTCTCTGAGCCACCAGGCGCACGCGGCTGCCTGCTGTGCGAGTCATTGTCTGTCTCTTTGTTGGCGCGCGTCGTTATTGGGATTAGGAGGCCTAACTTCTACAAATTCACCTCCTCGAGAGGGCCCTGCTCTGTTTGAAGCTCGCCAGTTCTGATACAATTCAGGTCTGTCGTTACGATCATATCGTCTGTCGTCATGTCGGTGGGTTCCGTAGTTTCTTCCTTGTCCGTCACGTGGTGGAGAATTTCTCCCTGAATCGTAACTGTGCGCCGAACTGTTGCGTCTGAAGTTATTCTGTCTCCCTTGATAATAATAGTTCTGGTTGTCATATTGTCTATTTCTATGATTGTCTCTGTCATATTCATTACTACGGAAATGCGATCTTTCTCTGTAACTATTACTCTGCCAATGGTTGTCATATGGGCGGTGTCTGTTTTGGTCACGATTTGCGTTGTAAGAATAGGCTTGTCGTGGCCAGTTATTGTTTCTGTCGTCACGGAATTGTGACGGATGTGACCTGTAGTGATTGTTTTCCTGTTTTCGCATCCGGCGACTGTCAGTGTCAATTTCTAATTCTTGTAAGAGTCCCTGAAATGCTTCAATGTCGTCTTTGCAACGTCCTGCCAAAATAATATGTCGTAAATGTTCAGGCAGTTTGATTAAGCAAATGCGGATGAGTTCTGAGGGGCTGTATGGGTTTGACAGGTATTGATTCTTGTGCAACATGTCTTCAAAATATTTCACAAGACTGGAAAATTCAGATTGTTCGAAGTGTTTCATCATTATGATGTTATGTTTTACACGGTCTTGTGTAGCTTGAGACCAATATGCTGAGAGGAAGGCATGGTAAAATTCTCCTTCACTGTGGCAATCGTGAATGACCGATCGCATTCTTACAGCTGGTTCATTCTCTAAATAGCCACACATGAATTCTAATCTGTGTTCTAACGACCAGTTGGGAGGAAAACAATGAGAGAATTGATGGAGCCATGCTTGTGGATGAATGTCGTTGCCAGAATTCTTAAATGTTTTGAATTTACGTGTAGTAATGAACAGCTTATAGTCAAAATCATCATGTCGGCAAGTCGCATGTCGGTCATTGTTACGTCGTTTCGGCGGTTCCATCTCAAAATTCGGCGTACCTTGCCAACTTCTTTCACAATTTCCGAAGTGCCCTGTGTTGTTATTTTGTGTCTGTTCCGTATTTGTATGTCCCTCTTCCCGTATTGGGGCGCGAGTGGCCTCTGAAATACGTAATTCTTGTACTACTTGTGCCAACTGATCTTGCACTTCGCGGATTTCTCTTTTGTACTGTGTATTGATTTGATTTTGATTTTGTTTGAATTTTCTAATTTGTTCATACTCTTCAGTGTCCATGAAGGCTACAGGTGTTGTGTCATTCAGATCATCATCTACCTTTGTAGATAAGTTAGTGAATTGATCCGAAAGTTCGGCTACTTTATCCGATAGTGAAATCATTTCCTCTCTATGTTTTTCTGAACCAAGTTTCAGAGTGTCCATTTGTGTTGCAATCGTGTCTACTGTGACCTTTAAGTTTTCCTGAGTTTTTGCAAGTTGCATAACCGTATCGGTAGATGCAACTGAGTCAAATTTTGCTTGCAAGGTCTCATGATTTTCATGAACAATAGTTTGCAGTTCTTTTATGGCTGCTTCGTGATTCTGTAGTGCATTTTCATGACGCGAAAAAATAGGTTGGAAATGCTCACAAATTTGTGTTTTTACGTCATTACAGACTTTTTGACATTTCGATTCAATGTGATGTAACTCAGCAGTTAAATCCTCACGTGTTCGTTCAAGAGTTTGCTCCAATGAGTCTAACTTTTTAAGATTTTGTTCCATTGTGTCTAACTTTTCAAGCTTTTGTCCCATTTGTTGCATTAATTGCAATAACAATGCACTGGTGTCTGAAACATGTTCCTCAGTGCTTTTCGGCAGTGAATTTACACCGGAAACATTCACATTTTGACAAGCAGAAAATGTGTCTTGACTTATTTGAGAAAACGGTGAGGATCCAAAACCTGAATCTACAGTATTTGCGAGATCGTGTCGTGTCATTTCGGCTTCCTGAGGCGAGCTATTGCCGACCGATCGATCGATAATGCTTCCCTCTTCACTAATTGTTTCACTGTCCACGCCATTGTTTGACGCCCGCTCCATTTCCCTGTGCACAGTTACCAAATTACTACTTTGAACATTAGTAAATTCATTACTCGGTGGCGCTAACACACTACTTTCATTTTCACTGTCATTTCTCAGTTTACTTTGGAGCCTAGTGTTACGTTTTTCACACGCCATTATTGTCACAGTATTTCACACGACAACACAGAAAAACACAATTTGAAGAGCAAAAATAAGAGAACACATTAACATAACACTGAAAATAATATCTAGTTAATTACAGCTGCGAAATACTTGGTGCAAATCTATATGCATGCCACAACTGTTTTACTGTACAACAATGAAAGACTGCAACTACAAAGGAGATTTTCTCTACAATTACGCGCTAGCAATAAACAAAATCTACACTAATTACACAAACTACAAGAAAAAATCAGAAGATTCCAGTGAGGTATCCTAGGCTAAGGGTCGACATATGAAACGTCCCCTTTGAACAATTTATATATGAGACTGTGCTTATACTGACACACAATATTTTGTTAGCGCAACGCAGTCTGACTTTCAAAATTCCCTACAAAAGAATGGCCCTGACTAACATTAAACTATACCTTTCACAAATCACTTACCTCACAAAAATCTTCGCTGCTCAAGCTACTGCAATACAGCGAGCGCCACTACTGCCAGCTAAATAAAAGATTCAAACTACTGAAGGCACTAACTACTGATAGGGATAGTTAGCAAATGAAAGATATTAATAGAGAACAAACAATGTATTTACCTTAATATCATCACATATAAATATAGCAGTTCATGACAAATTTCAAAACTCCGCCATCTCTCTCCCCACATCCACCACTGCTGGCGGCTCACTTCCAACTGCGCAACGCTATGCGCTGTTCACAGCCAGCTGCCTAACACTACAATGGCGAGTATTACAACAATGCAAAGCAGCCACAGACTGCACACAGCACAGCCAGTGATTTTCATATTGAGCGCTACGTAACGTTGCCAATGAGAAAACATAAACAGCCTACTTACAAAATGACTCTGAGCACTATGGGACTTAACTGCTGATGTCATCAGTCCCCTAGAACTTAGAACTACTTAAACCTAACTAACCTAAGGATATCACACACATCCATGCCCGAGACAGGATTCGAACCGGCGACGGTAGCGGTCGCGCGGTTACAGATTGTAGCGCCTAGAACCGCTCGGTCACTCCCGCCGGCTTACACTTAGTCGCTTGCCATAAATTCTAGCTCAGAGTGACACCAGTTTAAGTAACCTAATGTAGCGAAGACTGTTTCCCATTGCTCTTTCTCTCCGGTAAATCTGCAGTTCACTCTTTGGGCTCCATAAGTACACTGTAACAGTGATTTCTGTGTGTATGCAATGCTTACGGATTGTAGAATTTAGTGGTGCTCTCTCTTCCACTTCTGTATACAATGTGCCTGAGTTAAAGAGGCCCTTCATCATTACAAGCCCTGGGCGTTGCAACATCATACTTACAACAATAATGTGCTTGTAATGACAACCTCACTGTTCGTTTGACCTGGTTTTGTAATCATTTAAATGAAACAACATGACCTTCCAGTGGGAGACATTTCGTCCCCATTTTCCTCGTGTGAAATTTGTCAGTAAGCTTCTTGCCTTCCAACCAGCGGAATTCGGCAGAGTACGGCCGGTAAACGATTCACAAACCACGATTTAGTGCCGTTAAGACGATTTCTTTCAACATTGGCGTAGCTAAAGGAATTTAGTTTCTTCTTAAATCGCCTTATGCAGCAACGTTCACAGATATCTCAAACAGGGAAAGCTCTTTATCCAGGTACGAAGGTTGTACAACAAACTTCCCACAGTTTGTGTCAGGTTGACCTTTTCGTCTGATAGCACTGCGTAAGTATTTTGTCTAAGAGGTACCACAAGTTGTGTTCCTGTAGCTGTGGAAATCATTGGTTGAAAACGAGTTTAACACCAGTGGGTACAGTACTGCTAAATATTCAAAATGATTATCAACCTAAGTCTGAGTTCATCCACAAAGTGAGGCGTATTTATAATATTGAAGCTAGACTGTGTATCCTTGTCTTCCTTGAGTGGGCATCGGAAGGCGTTTACACACGCTTATACGAGGGTAATCCCAAAAGTAAGGTCTCCTAAGGGACACGCATGTGCCAACGCAGGCACAAATGAGGGATCCTTAATTTTAATGTTAAGCAGAGACCATAGTAGTAGCTGCATAGTGGCAAAGTGATAAAGAGCGAGAGAATAAATACGAATGTCTCAGGTTCAATCCCTCGTTAGGCCCACGATTTATATGTGCCATTTTGCACTTATTTCCCGTCAGGCAGTGTTTGATGATGTGAAAAATGCCGAGTTGCACTGTGGTCCGAAAGCCATGTTAAACTGTAGGTTCCCCTATTAACTGGCTAGGTAAGTTAACTCAAAGTTCGGAGGAAATCAACGGCATACCACCTCCAACAAGACCGTGCCTATTAAAGCACTGTGGTGTTCAACCACTCTTCTGACTGATAACTGCTTTAGTTTCTATGGGTTCCAAAGTTAATGATCTTCGGGTTATTAACATTTTTGTGCTTTCATGCTGTAGCTTTGATACCAGTAAACGTAAGTAACCGGCCGAGCACTGTCACCGTTCGAGTTGTCAAGGTGGTAGACGACGATGCTGTCGACCCCAGTTACAGTCTTGGTCATGGCTATGTTTCAGTCGAATACCTTCATGTGACTTTCTGCGTATTTCAAGATATACTTTTATACACTTGGTACGCATCCAAATTGATATCCGATAGAGCTATATTTAGCAACATGAGTCAGATATGTTTTCCGTGCAATATATCGGACAACACGTTAGTGCAGCGAGATTTCGTTTGTGTGATGCGCATGGTGGAAGATATATTTGTGGTTTGCTTGCTTCTGTGATAGGTTTCACCCCACTGAATGCAAGCAAGCTAACGAATAGACTGCCAATAACTGGAATTTCGCAATAATAACTTAAAAGTTCTATTTTTGCATTATGTGTCCCAATGAAAATAACAGTAAACAGGTTATATGCCTACTTGCTTATTATTCGCGCTTCTCCATGCTGTCTTAAAAAAATAAAAAAAAGAGAGAGACAGAGAGAGAAAACAGAAATGTATTTCAAATATCAGCACAGTGACGCCGTGTTCGTCTCGTGATGTAAAGCAAGGATAATTGATAGGTAATATCTCGTTGTACTAGCGACATGTATGGCTAAAGGGTTCTTTCTTTTCTCTCTGCAAACAACCAGAACAGAATTCAGTAACAAAGTGATAAGCACACCTATGCAGTGGACCAATTAAACACTCAGCTTTTCTTCGTCTGTAATGCAGTAATGGTTCAAATGGCTCTGAGCACTACGGGACTTAACATCTATGGTCATCAGTCCCCTAGAACTTAGAACTACTTAAACCTAACTAACCTAAGGACAGCACCCAACACCCAGCCATCACGAGGCAGAGAAAATCCCTGACCCCGCCGGGAATCGAACCCGGGAACCCGGGCGTGGGAAGCGAGAACGATACCGCACGACCACGAGATGCGGACTGTAATGCAGTAACATCCTTGATTACTGATTAGTTATTACTACCATTTTTATTGTTATTCGTCACCTCACAACAGCTTTCCTATCACTCATTGCTGCCGATGCATGTAACGAATGGATCAGCATGAATGGAATATGGGCTGTTTCGTCACGGAGAATATACACATTTGTCTCGGCGTCTTATGTTCAGGGTTATATGAAAATCTCAATAAGAGAAGACGACAACGGGATGCCGGTGATGCAGGCAATAACACCCAACTATTTCTGTCGACTTAAAATCATGACGGTTCAAATGGCTCTGAGCACTATGGGACTTAACATCTTAGGTCATCAGTCCCCTAGAACTTAGAACTACTTAAACCTATCTAACCTAAGGACATCACACACATCCACGCCCGAAGCAGGATTCGAACCTGCGACCGTAGCAGTCCCGCGGCTCCAGACTGAAGCGCCTAGAACCGCACGGCCACCTCGGCCGGCAAAACCATGACGACTGGACTGTCATTCGAATTTGTGTCTCCCCCTTCGAGGATCTGAATCTGTCGGAACAGTATAGTTCAATCATTGCGTTCCTTTTTCCAAGACTGCAATCTTCTCTAGGTCTCCTCCAAAGGTAAGTATGTGCGTCCGATTCCTAATCCAGTACAAAAATATTCATAAGTTCATTTCAAGCCATATCACGTGCACGCCAGCCTGCAAGTGAAAATTAACGTTATTTTTAATGTCTGTTCATGTGTTGCCAACAATTTCTGGTCAAAAACGCACACCTTTTACTGTGAGTGAGTAAGCAATTGATACTTAAGCTATATTCGTGGACGATAAAGAAGAACGATAGGAGTGCGGTTCGATTGTCGCTCAGGCAAAAAAATTTGTATCCTCATTTTAGATTCAAATAGCTAGCAGCTGGTAAGAAAAACCGATAAGTAACATTTGATTTTACACAGTTAACAACCCGATTACGTGTTGGGTTCGTACCTCCGTCTCAGAACTTCACATCATGCACTTCATCTTTACATGCATACACACTTTGTTACTTCTGAATGGAGGTATATCAGACATCTTTCGTGGTTAGTTAACAGGGATGAAAGGGTCTTGATAGGAGTCCCGGTGTATTAGAAAAACTGTCGTCTTTTATTTTCAAGTTAAGATTTGGTTACTGATATTGGCGAAAATTTCGGTAATTCATGACTCTTGAGGGCTAGTCAGCAATATGATATGATTAGAATAGATGAAATTAATACTTGTTCCATGGATCATGAACACGACATTTCGTAATGATGTGGTATGTGTTATTTTAATGAAAGGTTTCTTTACAAAAATTTTCTATCATTCTTTTTTATCTTTATTTCTGTCTGTCTGTCTGTCTCTCTCTCTCTCTCTCTGTCTCTGTCTCTCTCTCTCTCTCTTCTCTCTCTCTCTCTCTCTCACACACACACATACACACACACACACACACACACACACACACACACACACATACTTTTTTATTTTTATTTGTTTGGTGGGCTCGACTATCGGCGTGGCACGAAAACGTCCGTGAATGAGTTTCTTAGTTTTGAGTATAGTTACGAAATAAATATAAAAACAACTATGAGAGTTACTGATTTATGACGTTTAGTTTGCAGTCAGTTCTGAGTATTATTTGTAACTACGGTCCAGTCCCTAAACCTGGTTACAGAAATGCGAATCAGACGCATTACGTATTCCAGGCCGTAGCAGCCGCGTCTTTCAGAGGCCAGCTATGGTCACTTCCCAGCCCGCTGTTGGATAACATCGGTTCGTCTTCTTCGTGCTAGTACTGTAACTGAGATTTGGCAAAAAGGCAAGGTATATTTGGCAACTGTGTGGTCGACGAGTTACTTCCTGGTGTGCACGGAATTAAGCCTGAAAGTTCACTTGATTTTTCCTGTCATTTCCATTGAATAATCTGAGTTATTTTCGCTTGAGGTGTAACAAAAGATTGTAAATTTACGGTTTTGAGTCCAGGAAAGTCGTTGCATGTGGAAATCGCGACTAAACTCGTCCTTTAAATAGCAGTTTACGAGTTCTAGCCACTATTGGCCTCGTAAGAGAATTGCAAAACACATACCTCTTCACTAACTCTGTGGTGACGTGCTGACCTCTGAAAAAGCGTCGGTTATGGTTTGTGGTTCCATTCTCGCTGAATGTAACGTTTTTATTCCTTCTGTGAAACAGCTACAAGCAGTCAGATCAAACATCGATAAGAAAATCGCAAGAAAATACTTTCAGCTCATAGTGCAATGGTGCAAAACTTACAATGCTGCACAACAGTTAACGCCTCGTTCCGCTGCTGACAAGTAAATTTTTGGTCTCTAGGAATATGTAACTTTATTTATGAAATGTCACATTTGCAGTTTCGTAAGGTATCTTTTAGTGTTGATAAAACAATACTAAACATGAGAGAGAAATTAATCATCAACGATATATGCGAATTCCCTGATGTTATCTATGACAGTCTGACAATGCACATGCAGTTTATTGATTACATGCATGTAGAAAACTTGTCCTGAGTTAAAGTTGTCAAACAAGGTTTGAAGAAGAATAAAATGCCACTTCCAGAAGACAGCTAATGTAGAAAATACTTTTCTGACTATTTTGGCACGATGTGCTCTCCCCATACATAATACAAAAGCTTCGAGATGCATCTGTTGCCTGGCCGTCTATTAAACCTGAAAAGAATAAAATATCGCAGAAATTAGCCCTTTTTCCACATGCGGCTATTTTGGGTTGAGAAGTGAAGGGAATTTTGTTCAAAGTTCCATTAAATTGGTAACTTCAGCAGACAGCAGAATTGTGTTGTAAAAAATGTAGCAGCGAATGCAATAGAACTCGCGACGTCTTATCTATGGTGCGCGACACTTACCATGACGCTACTAGCTGTCATCTAGCTAGAGCGCCCCCAGAAGTCAAGAACAGTTCCTCCAGAACTTTCGAATTCCACAGTGCTGTGAGATAATCCATATGGCCGGATCTAGACTTCTGAGAGACAGACAGTTACAGCTTTTCTTTTGCACTGCAGGACGTTTTCAACAAACAGATAAGGCAATAGAGTAGCTCAACTGGAAAGGAACACTTCCTATTTACATTTCTGAATCCTACACTGTTGGAAGTTCTGTGTAGGTGGCAGTTACGTGATTTTATTTCGGTGATTACAAAATAGAGGTCGAATGTATGCACTGGGTAGCCGAGGCAGCTAGTTCATGGTGATTCGGTCAACCAAGTAAATGAATGTACTGAACATGCTGCAAACCACTACAGGGAGCCTGTGTGTCATAATTCTTATCGAGTGTGCCGCAACGGTGTTATGATAGAAAATGAGTCACACAGAAGAGGCGTTGGTGGTCTGCTGGATTGGTGATAGGTTCCTATGATGCTGGTCTGGGTTAGATTCCAGCTTCTGCCAATGACTTTTAATAGGGAGAGACAGATTCTAATCTCTTCTGGCTACGCCAAGTGAAGAAGGTATAATGGCATTGTGGTCTGAACTTCACATTAAACATGATATTCCTTCTCTCCCAAGTAGACGTAAGGTTGAACCACAATAAAGTCAAGAATGGCGAAATGTGGGAACTCTATCACCAGTAACCTTTCTTATACTAGTTATTTATTTCTAGTGACGAAACTAACGCTATGTAGGATCACAGGACCCTTATTGCATCTTTCATTTGAGCTTGTGTATGTCGATAAAATTGGTTCTGCCGGACGGTGTGGCCGTGCGGTTCTAGGTGCTTCAGTCTGGAACTGCGTAACCGCTACGGTTGCAGGTTTGAATCCTGCCTCGGGCATGGATGTGTGTGATGTCCTTAGGTTAGTTACGTTTATGTAGTTCTACGGGACTGACGACGACAGATGTTAAGTCCCATAATGCTCAGAGCCATTTGAACCATTTTTTGAAAATTGGTTCTGAACTTGGAATGCAACTCAGATCGCCATTAAGGCGGAATTTGATCCCTTCGTGACAACACAGCTCGACTACAA
Organism: Schistocerca piceifrons; assembly: GCF_021461385.2. Lineage (NCBI taxonomy): Eukaryota > Metazoa > Arthropoda > Insecta > Orthoptera > Acrididae > Schistocerca > Schistocerca piceifrons. The sequence continues at coordinate 832,074,886 of NC_060139.1, forward strand.
TTTGTTGTTTGTTCAAAACTGCAGATTCCTCAACATCTCCACATATTGCGTGTGAATGGGTTCGAATGCTGGCCTGGGACTAAAGTTTTCATTATGTATTATCAGGCTCTAGCATGAGATTACCTGTCTGCTCATGGATAACAATTTTGGTTTTAATGAATTTTCATTCGTTGTTAACGCTAACGATATCTGACAGTTTTGACTCTCAGTGGGAGACAGGACTATTTGAGAGATCACTGTAAGTTCAAGGATGTTATTCCGAGCTGCTGGTGGAGAAAAATTCGGTAGCTACCGTCTCTTTGTGTGTAGTCGACAACGGTATATGTGGGGATCGATTCCCAGTCAGCACTGAACTCTTCGTCATATTATTTCTAGTTCAAACATGCTAACATGTCACTACTGATGTAACAAACCCATATTTAACGTTCGTTTTCTCTAGAATATAACAGCGATAGGTTCCAGTTTGGAGCCCTCGGAAGCAAGAAATTAATGTTTCGTCTCGTCATTTCAGTTAAATCATCTAGCTACTGCCGAGAAAATCCGATATTTCACAGTTAATTGTGCTTCGATAACAATCCGATTAGGTTCTGGGTTCGAATCCCTGTCCAACACAAAGCTGTACCTCATGGCATTTCAAGTAAGTTCCTGTGAAGAAGAAATATTTAACATCTCTCGTAGTTCGTTAACAGGGGCAATAGATGCTCGGTAGGAATACGCGTCGTTAAAAATGTTTACGTTATGTAATTTAAAGTTGATATTTGCTATCTGATACTGTCTATCACTCTCTGTATGACTAGTCAGGAATGACTTTTAGTTTCCGTCAGTCACGAAATCTTAGTCTGCATGACCTGGGTTTCAATCCATATGCAGAACGAGACGGTTAGTTGTGTCATTTGAAGTTCATACATATTCTCAACTAGCTGCTCGTGAATAACTTAAATTTTTAATGTCATTTTGTGTTAAATAACAAGTACTGTATGTTACTTTGAAGAGGAAGTCGTGAATATGACGAACTTACTAGGTGCATTACCTATCTGACGTAATAATGAGAGTGGTAACGTTTCAGGTATGTCATTTATTGCAATAAATGTGAGCTTACAAGCCTTAAGGACAGTCATATCTGTGATAAGGTGTTCCCTGATATTTGTAGTATCGTGGTATGACTTTACAGTTTGAGTTATTACGTTACAGAGCCGAGTTTTCTAGGGGTGACTTGGAGCCATTTTCAATAGTCAAACGACTGTACCTAGGAGCGATTAGAGGACCTGCTAGACAGCTGCGTTATGCTGGTTGCATGCGAATCAGGCGAAATGCAATTCAGGTCGTTCGGATACTTTTGAGCACGACTGTAGATAGTTCGAGTTACTCTCGAAAGCGATGAAAGTTTTTGTAGTTTAAAGATGATGGCATTCTCTTATAGTCCTCTTATAGTCCACTCAACAGGAAGTCTCCGTTGGGGAGAAGAATCTACATTTCTACAGGAAGGGGAACTGAATGTTAGGTAGGTAAGAAAATTTGAAAGGGGAAATGGGTAGCTTTAATTTAGATGTAATGGAATAAGTGAAAAACGGGAACAGGAAGAACATGGTTTGTGGCATGTAGGGACAGAGATATCAACACAAATTCAGAGGTCTAACAATGCATAAGAAAATAGGAATGCGAGTTAATTACCACGAACAGCATAGTCAATGTATTATTGTAGCCACGATAGACACAAATCCGAGATCCACTTCAGCAGTACAAGTAGGTATTAATGAATATTCAAAATGGATGATGCGATTAAAGAAATGCTTTATTTTGTTAAGGAAGACAAAAATATTAATTGTGATGGACGCTGGGAATTCTGCAGTAGTAAAAGGGAAGACTAGGAAAAAATAATAGGAGAACGTGGAATGGCGCAAACGAATGAAAGGATGAGCCGTTTGATGTAATTTTGTAGAGAGCACAGTTTAAGGATCATAAATTAAGAATCATAAACAAGGGAAGTAGGCTGCTTAGGTTTTTATGTTGGTAACGCCACGTAGCGCTCTATATGAAAATCACTGACTGTGCTGTGTGCAGTCTGTGGCTGGTTGGACTCATTGTTGGAATATTCGCTTGTGTAGTGTTGGGCAGTTGGATGTGAACAGCGCGTAGCGTTGTGCAGTTGGAGGTGATCCGCTAGCGGTGGTGGATGTGGAGAGAGAGAGATGCCAGAGTTTTGAGAGCGGACGATCTGGACGTGTGTCCGCCAGAATGAGAAAATTTGTTATACTGGATATCATGAACTGATATATATATGATGACTTTCGAACATTATTAAGGTAAATACATTGTTTGTTCTCTATCAAAATCTTGTACTTGCTAACTACGCCTATCAGTGGTTAGTGCCTTCAGTAGATAGAATCTTTTATTTAACTGGTAGTATTGGCGCTCGCTGTATTGCAGTAGTTCGAGTAACGAAGATTTTTGTGAGGTAAGTGATTCATGATAGGTACACGTTATTGTTAGTCAGGGCCATTCTTTTGTAGTGATGGTCAGAATTAGTAAAGAGAAAACTGTTTGAGTACGTTGAGTTTTACTCAGCTGTCTATGTACCAAATAACGTAGAAGTTTACCACCACAGTAATTCATAATTTTTCTAAGGGGACGTTTCAACCTGATGGCCGAAAGCGGGTTTGAATCGTCATCCTCCTGAACGCGAGTCCAGTGTGCTAGCAGAGACTCAATAACGCTGAAATCTGGTGATTGCGGGGGTTTGGGGAGATGCGACAAGTCACCCTCATGCTCATAGAACCAGTCCCAGACGATGCGAGCTGTGGGAACAAGAAAGCTGTCCTCTTGGAACACAGCATCATAAGCGGGTAACGAATATTGTACTATGGGATGGACCTGATCAGCCAAAATGTTCACCTAATCCTCGGCAGTAATGCGATCTTGAAGAGTAACTATGTGGCCCATGGAGTACCACGATACGGTTACCCAAATCATTACGTGTTTCACTTTTGGCAGCAAGCAGTTTGCGCTGTACACTTCGGCAAGGCATACACCACATGTAAACTCGGCCAGGAACTGGAAACAATGCTCAGTAACACGTGTTTTAAGGCTTCGGCACTACGTTTTCCTGTTGCGGGTACTTGCATCACTGGTGTGTGGTTTTGAAATTTCAGCTCGCCCTGCGATTACCAGCTTATAGTTCTCCTTCGTGTTATTTTGGTGTTGGCAGGATTCACGAGTGAGGCTTTCAGTTCTGCACTGATTTTGTAGCTGTTATCGTCTTATTTTTCGTCGCAATCCTCTTCAAAAACCGTCTGTCGTGATCACTCAAGACACATTTATGTCCGCGTTGTGATTTAGCAGATGGTAGTTTCCCGCTTGCTCTGTATGTAGTGTAAATCTTCGATATGGTGTCTCTTGAAACACCCAACACTTCGGCTCTTTTGGTTACGGAAGTACCCATCACACGAGCACCAACATTTGGTCATGTTCGAATTCATTTAACTCCGACATAATTCACTCACAATTATACAGAAACTATTCTGACCACGAATGACACTTGCCACGTATTGAGGGAATTGCACAGGTGGTCAAATACGACAGCGTCACTGCAGGCATGTCAAGCATCTGCATTTACGTTCAAGCATGCATTTCTTGCGGTATTTCCTTATTTCTGCCCAGTAGTAGCATACATTTTGTTTACAACATTTGCCATATGTGGATCTGTACTACATTCCAACAGTGTAGCGCTGAGTGGGTGGTATAAATTCAAAAAATATACTACACTGAAGAGCCCAAGAAACTGGTACGTCTGCATAATATCGTGTAGGCCCCCCGTGCTCACACAGAAGTGCCCCAACGGGACGTGGCATGGGTTTGACGTCTGAAGTAGTGCTGGAGGGAGCTGACACCATGAATCCCACAGGACTGTCCATAAATCCGTAAGAGTACGAAGGAGTGGAGATCTCTTCTGAATAGCATGTTGTAAGCCATCCCAGATATACTCAATAATGTTCATGTCTGGAGAGTTTGGTGGCCAGCGGAAGTGTTTAAACTCAGAAGAGAGTTCCTGGAGCCACTCTGTAACAATTCTGGACTGGGCGTGTGGGGTGTCGTATTGTTCTGCTGGAATTGTCCGAGTCTGTAGGAATGCACAATGGACGTGAACGGATCTAGGTGATCAGACAGGATGCTTACGTATGTGCCACCTGTCAGAGTCGTATCAGGCGTCCCATATCACTACAATTGCACACGCCTACCATTACAGAGCTTCCACCAGTTTCAACAGTCCGTTGCTGACATGCAGGGTCCATGGATTCATGACCATGTCTCCATACCCGTACACGTCCATCCGCTCGATACAAATTGAAACGAGACTCGTCCGACTACGCAACATGTTTCCAGTCACGAATAGTCCAGTGTCGGTGTTGAGGGGTCCAGACGAGACGTAAAGCTCTGTGTCGAGCAGTTATCAAGGGTATGCGAGTGGGCCTTCGGCTCCGAAAGCCCATGTCGATGATATGTCGTTGAATGGTTCGCGCGATAACACTTGTTGATGAAATCTGCAGCAATTTGTGGAAGGGTTGCACTTTTGTGGCGTTGAACGATTCTCTTTAATCCTCATTGGTCCCGTTCTTGCAGGATCTTTTTCCGTCCGCAGCGATGTCGGATATTTGATGTTTTACGGGATTCACTGTACACTCGTGAAATGGTCATACGGAAAATCTCCACTTCATCGCTATCTCGGAGATGCTGTGTCCCGTCGCTCGTGCGCTGACCATAACATCACTTTCAAACTCACTTAAAATTGTTGACCTGCCATCGTAGCAGCAACAACTGAACTAACAACAGCGCCGGACATTTGTTGTCGTGTAATAGGCATTGTCGAACACAGCACCTTATTCTGTTTTTTACATATCTCCGTATTTCTGTATTTGAAAATGCATGCCTTACCGGTTTCTTTGGAGCTTCAGTGTAGCACACAGCAGTAGCATAACTGCTTTATAGGTATCGCATTGACAGTATGCCATATGTGCTCTCCAAAATAGTTGCAGGCTCTATTAAACGATACTCGTCTATGAGGAGGCGGTCACATCAAGGTTCAAATTATAGCAACAGTGGCCTTTCCACTGCAGAAAATTACCGTGGATGGAAACTTCAGCAACGCCATTCATCAGACCATTTGTGGCTAACGAGTGACGTTGGCAGGGGCGAGAAGCTGACCAAAGATGAAAAAGCCGATGATGGAAGCGTCATATTTTTTAATTGGCGCTGGCCGCGAAGTTGCAGCTACAAATACGGACGCCTTCACGAGCCTGCAACTTCCTAATGAGTACATCCGCCGATCTCAAGCAAGCTTACGAAAGATCTCACATACTTCACCACCCCTCTCTCCCCCCCTCCCTCTCTCTCTCTATCTCTCTCTCTCTCCTTCCCTCTCTCTCTCTCCTTCCCTCTCTCTCTCTCTCCCTCTCCCTTGCTCTTACCTTTCCTTTCATTGCGCCCAGCTTGATGATGTGTGGTAGTTCATAATCAGTTTACTCTCTTTCCATAATTCAACACTCTTCTACAGACATGTCACGATGTAACGGCTACGTTACTGTGCTACAGATAATGTTTCTTAGAATTTAGTCGGGGGACCGGAGACGCATGCCTCAGTTGTTTTCGTGTCGTGAACCGAAGCAGGAAGGGGCGAACATCCTCTGCAACAAACGAGAGGGGTGGAGAGGGAACGAGGCGAATTCAGCGAGCACTTCTCTGTAAAGTTAAATTTAAGACCGAAAAAAAGGGAAATTGTAGATACTTATCACAGACTGTAAATGCTAACGATACGCAATTTTCTGAACCATGCAAGGAATACATACATTAATATAACAAGGAGGTCGAAAACCGACCAAAGGGAGCGGCACTTGGTGGGGGAAGGCATAGAGGATGCGACGTTACTGTGCATCGCTAATGAGGAGATATATTCGGAAGGTTTCCTGAGACGGTAGCACGATACAAGATGACCGATCTGGAACGGCAAAGACATGATCGAGAGCCACAACCTCTCTCAGCATCCGACAACGTGGTCGAACACGCCATCTCCAATTGACATTATCGGGGAGACAGCCGCCATTTTGTGGGAGTCTGGCTAAGATTATGAGGTAAGGCTGCTTGTAATATCTGGGAATTTAGTACGAGGATGCAACTGTATTGGGGAACAGACTATTAATATTTGAATGATATTACCATCAAAAATGGTTCAAATGGCTCTGAGTATTATGGGACAACTTCATCAGTCCCCTAGAACTTAGAACTACTTAAACCTAACTAACCTAAGAACATCACACACATCCATGCCCGAGGCAGGATTCGAACCTGCGACCGTAGCGGTCCCGCGGTTCCAGACCGTAGCTCCTAGAACCGATCGGCCAGATATTACCATCATTTGACGGTACAAACTACTATATTTTATATTAGTGACATGATTTCGGCCTTAAACCATTATCAAGTACAGCCGCGAGGGGTAGCCGTGCTGTCTAGGGCGCCTTGCCACGGTTCCCCCGTCGGAGGGTCGAGTCCTCCCTCGGGCATGGGCATGTGTGTGTGTTGTTCTTAGCGTAGATTGTTTTAGATTAAGTAGTGTGTAAGCCTATGGACCGATGACCCCAGCAGTTTGGTTCCATAGAACTTACCATAACTTTTCAGCTTACCAGTACAAAATTGCCGCAATGTGTAGAAGACAGGTAGCAAAGATGTTTTCCAGCCATAGAACAATTGAGCCACAGTATCAACATCAATACGGTCGTATAGTGAACATGGCCTGAAAATGCATAGGCTTGCAGGTCACGATCTAGTAGCGGTCGTTAACTGTGTAACGCTGGTTCAGAACTGTTTCTGATGATTCACTTGGATATAACGTTGATAACTGTTTTCTGAACTACTAACTTTTCTTTCCTCAATGTCTTAAATATTACAAACCACAAGCGTCACCACCTGTCTTATCAAACTCTTTGAAACGCGCAAGATGAGAGCAAGTAGGACACGGCTTCATATCATCACCTCGAGAGCAGTAACGTTAAAACGTCAAGTAAGTGAAAAATATCAGTACCTATAATTATAGTCATCGTCATTCACTTGAACTGTTGTGCTTCTGGTCTGGCTAGTCGCTGGAGCCACCATTACTCTTTTAGTGATAAATTAAGTAAAGGCTGAGGGCTAGACCTCTTGGAGGAAGTCGAAAATTGTCTTTCGGTATTGCTGCTCCGTAAGTTTAAAGCGGTCTAAGGCGATGCAGTCATGGACTGTGCGGCTGGTCCCGGCGGAGGTTCGAGTCCTCACTCGGGCATGGGTGTATGTGTTTCTTCTTAGGATAATTTGGGTTACGTAGTGTGTAAGCTTAGGGACTGATGACTTTAGCAGTTAAGTCCCATAAGATTTCACACACATTTGAACATTTTTTCAGTTTCACGCAGAGCTTGAGTTGAATGGGAGAAGTGGAAGCAGTGTACAGAAAATGTTATGTACACTACGTTATGCTATAGAGAATGGCTAGCCCTGATCGACGAAACTGCGTGGTGCAGCTACGAAAAATGGAAATTTCGGCCCCCTGACTGACTTTTGGCTCATAGCGAAGTCGTTCTTTTTGTATACTTGTAAGAGCCTCAGGCCCAATTCACACAGAAATGGCGTGGAGCTGACATCTGGCGCGAACGTGGCGCTGTTTGGGATCAGCTCTATGTTAACAAATGGAGAAATTCACAGAGAGAGATAGCGTGGCGGGGACGCGTCGCTTAGTCATCCGCGCCAAGTCCGTTTGTCGTCAGGAGTGTCACACCGAAGGGACGCATGGTGGAGACGTCCAAGTGGCGCGCTGCAGTTTTCATTAATTTGAAGTCATCCGATGTGCCTAAAATAATGTTTTGTAGATGAAGCAAAGCCTCATCCGTCCCTGTAGATAGTTTCTCAGTATAATTTCACTTTCCACGTAAAAAATTAGGAAACAACTGTTTTCGAATTCGTATATGTTCTCTGCAATGCACTTTTTTTTCATTTGATTTTGATGAAACTCTTTGGCAAAAAAAAAAAGTTTTCACAGCTAGATAGTGAACTGGTTTCGTTTTCGTTATTGTCCATATTTATTGTGATGCTTCCCGAATAAGTAAACCACCAGTTTGCAGCGAAGAATGTAGTCGCTGTTTACCTTTGGTGGGTTTTAGGACGTAGGTTACAGCGTACGAATTATACCTAACGTATCCAATTTGTTTTCAACGGTAGAAGGAGAACGATACCTCTTTTTAGTCCCAAGTAAATGAGTGGTATATTATGACGTCTGGCAGTGACGGGCTGCGACGCGCAACAATCGATGTCATGACCGTGCCCTGAGCGATTTGTGGCTCTTGTTTCTCTATCGCACCTGCTTTATGATGACTTTAATTACAATCACATTTTTAATTAATATTGCATTGTGAGTGATTTTCATTTTAAAACTAGAGGCAGACAATCGCACATCCAGCGGCAAAGTTACATATACTGTATAGCGTATACGTAAATTTTTCATGTCTACACTAGCAGATTCATTCACGAAATATTCAACAACTGTTTTCGTTCACGTATTGTCGAACAAATGGCTTGTGTTCCAGCGAGCAATGAATGAGGAATGAGATTTCGCTATTGACATAACTAAAGTATTCTATGTTCTCGATGTTTTATGCTTACCTATTTGCTTAATTGCATAATTATTTATGTCATCTTTGAAAAAAATAGCACTATCTTATTTATTTTCCGGCGGCAACGGCCTTGCCACCGTGGATACACCGGTTCCCGTGAGATCACAGAAGTTAAACGCTGTCAGGCGTGGCCGGCACTTGGATGGGTGACCATCCGGGCCACCATGCGTTGTTGCCATTTTTCGGGGTGCACTCAGCCTCGTGATGCCAATTGAGGAGCTACTCGACCGAATAGTAGCGGCTCCGGTCAAAGAAAACCATCAAAACGACCGGGAGAACGGTGTGCTGGCCACACGCCTCTCCTATCCGCATCCTCAACTGAGGATGACACGGCGGCCGGATGGTCCCGATGGGCCACTTGTGGCCTGAAGACGGAGTGCTTTTTTTTTTATTTTCCAACATCGTTGAATCTGTGTAATTACAACATTGTGCTGCTAAAACAGTCTGATTTTCCTGTGTTACTGCAGAAATAAAAACCATATTTTGAGAAATATAATATTTACTGCAGTACATAATATTTACTGCAGTACAAATCTGTGGAAGCAACAGCAGAAGATACGAAAAAATTTAACACCGTTCCTGTTGTAATTACTCTGGACATGAACAGACAGTATTACATTTTCTGTCCTCAATCAATGGGTTTTGCTAGGGCTGGGCTATGCTTTCACGTGTCAAGTAAGCCTTTCTTCTTGGCACTTATTACTGGCAGAATTTTATCAAATAAGATAGGAAAAACTGTAACGTTATCTAGCTGCAGATTTCGTTTCCCAGCTCCGCTCGGTTTCTTTGCAATGCTCTGACAAATCCACAGTTGCTGTACTTTTTCTTCCCCTTACTGTAGTAAAGCTGTCAGGTGAGACGTGCAGCTAAGCATAGTTATCTTGAATAATTCTCTGTGCAATTTATGATCTAATGCTGTAAGATTCACGGCAGAGAAGGAATCAGTTGTTCTTGGCGTTGGCATGACAGGACTCCAGTTTTCTGGGTAAAGGATATTTTTTTCTGTCTACAAGGGCAAAATCTGCATCACGAGGAATTTCTGGTATATAGCAATGGAATGTCCACGGATGATATGATTTTGGAAAGTACCGTAATATTTTGAACATGTCCCAGAAAATCAGCAATGTTTAGGCTTACTTTCAAATGAAAAACACGTGAAAAATAAAAAATTATGATCAAAACATTCCAATTTCGTTGCTTTTCTATGAATGCTGGCCTTCACTTCATCTAATGCAATATAGAATCACTTTTGAGACATTCTATTAAAAATTCTGCAGGCGTTCGGGATACGTATTCAGTTCTTTAATTACGTCGAATGTACCATGTTTCTTCCCTTTTCTCCGCTGTAACGAATGTACGCAATATCTTCTTCGCTGTTCAACATTAATGAGCTACAGAGGATCGAGTGCATCAATATCTTCGTAGCACGACCGTCCCGCTTCTCTCTAATAGCGCCGCTTCGGCGCCAGCCGCGCGGGATAGCCACGCGGTCTAGGGCGCCTTGTCACGGCCCGTGCGGCTTCCCCCGTCGTAGGTTCGAGTCCTCACTCGGATATGGGTGTATGTGTTGTCCTTAGCGTAAGTTAGTTTAGATGAAATAGTGTGTAAGCTTAGGGACCGATCACCTCATTAGATTGGTCCCATAAGATCTTACCACAAATTTCCGTCCGCGCCAAAGTGTATCTGCTAGTAATCGCAACATTTTACATAAAGTACTGTATTCTACGTATCATAATCTTTGCCAGTGGCAGAGAGTATTGCAGCACTTCATGGTCATATTATTATTGCAGCCAATAGGAAACGAGTGAAGGCATGTTGTGGCTGGATGTTATGTATTTTTCTTCCCCTTAGTGTAGTACGTCTACCGTATGAAACGTGTTGCTAGACACCTCAGTTGTTTTGAAACATCCCATGCATTAGAGACGGGCGCGTTAAAAAGGTCAAGTGACAGGGAGCGTCTCCAGTAGAGGATGAAAACTGGTCTTTAATTGTGTCAAAACATTTCAAGTAAAGAACCAAATCATTTAGGGAAACTGATAGAGTTCTTGGTGATATGTCACCGTGATTTGATCATCAGCCAAGATGAAATACAAAGTTTCATTGGATATAGTGATGGAATCTTGGCTTAAATAACCGTAAATGCACAAACAATTAAGTCTGAAGTCTGATAGCAGAAATCTGTGGCAGAAATGGCAAGTGGCAACTTGCTTGACAGGACTGCTTAACTGTATCACCAAGATTTTTGGATTAAAAATTGTATAAGGTCAAAATGAGGAACGAGTGGTAACTTGTCAACCAAGGGAAGTGTAAACGAAGTAGAAGAGACTGAAGGTACAGGAGAAATCAAAGATGAATGGGATTGTCTAGATGAAAGTCAGACTGTAGTAATTCGATATTCACAGACCAGAAGTTTTAACTGAAGAACGTGCTGGCCGTGAAAGTCTACATTGTATGATTAGGTATAAGAAGTGTTGCAAAGCTATAATATCTTTTAAAAGTCACTATTGCAGCTATAAGTCCGTTGGAAGCCAGGTTGACAACAGAAATACAAATTGACTCAAAATCTCTGAGGTTCATAGGAAACAAAAATAACACAAATGCAAGAAAATTCAGGATTTCTGAGGCCAAAAGTAGGTTAATTGGAATCAAAAAGACAACATAAATGCTAGCAAATGCAGAATCTCTGATATATCTAGATGCGTTGGAATCGAAAATGGCAACAAAAACACAACTTATTTCACAAGCTCTGAGAACAGAAAAGAAAGCTGACAACGAGGCCTTGAGATTAGAAATGGCGAAATCTGTGAACACAGACTTAGAGTTGTTGAAGAAGTAATTGTCTGTTATGAAAACGGATTTTGAAGTAAAAATCAAAGTAGTTGGTAAGGTTTGAATCAGTAATAAAGAAGTGTAATGAATGAATAGAGGCGACTGAAATTAGTGAGTACAGGCAGGCGATGTAGATAAGTAAATAACCATAGAAATCAAGAACCTTAGGAAAAAATGAAAGAAAATCTTGAAAAACAGATGTCAGAAACTCGTTCTGAAATGATTGGGAAGTGGATGAAATGAAAGAAGAGGCTAATATTCTGAAGGGAACTATAAAGCAGGTGGACAGAAGTTTCGCGAACTGGTAGAACAACTGTAGATAGATACTCCCGGGTTCTGGGAAAAAGTAGCCACCAGAAAAAAAATTAACAATAAGGGGCAGAGCCTTCCCCTATCACTAGTATGTCATAAGGCTGTTAATTATGATAGGAAGTATATCCTAAAGATAATGTACACACAGTGGTACTCATAAATAAATGGAATGATTGTACGCAATGAGCACAGAGTAACTGTATGGAAGCGGAAAAAATTCACTTTGTGGACCGTGTCTTGTAGGAAACGCCTGAGCACTGGCAATTAAAGCACTGGAATGAGGTGACACTTTCGAAGAATTAATTAAGCAGTTCAAAGCTAATTATTGGTCGGAAGATATGAAAAGGGACAACGAATACGGTTCCATGAATTCCCAGATTATCGACGAAATTTCAACAATTCCATGAAGGACTATACTGTGAAAGGTTGTCTAGAATTTACCCATAAATATATGAGTAAGATTTAATCTAGTCCATACATCGGAGATTACCGAGAGAACTGCAAACGAACATTGATTTTCATCAGCTCTTGGGTCAAGTCAACCAGGTGAATACATGTGGATAAGAGTGCCCATATAATAGTGAAGACCCAGAGACAGGAGATAAGGTAATGGTTGTGGAATGAGATCGGTTCAGATGAATAGAGAACGTGGAATAGGAAAGAATGGAGGAAGAGACAGGATATTACAGAGGTCGATATACCAGAGCGATCTTTAATACAAAATGAAAACGATTCTCCATCTAAGTAAGGGGATAAACTGGGACGGAAAATGCACAGTGGCCCAATAACGTTCACAAACAATTGTGAGGAAGCAAGCACTTACAGGTATGTCTAATGTGTCGAGCGAGATAGTGATTTTTCTCCGACGTTCGGCCAAGGTCAAAACGGCAGCGCTTAAATTATGCCCCGAACATAGCGGACAAAGAGATTACATAATAATCTTATGCGAAATTAAAAGTTCGAATATATTTTAAAAAACTTGACCGTATTGTGCAGAACTGAGCCAATAATGTCAAAGGTTTCAAGTCTCAGCATGATCTGATTATTAGTTTACACAATTTCAATTTTTACGAAATTTTAAAAGCACATATTGTGGTGTCACCGCCAGACACCACACTTGCTAGGTGGTAGCTTAAATCGGCCGCGGTCCATTTAGTACATGTCGGACCCGCGTGTCGCCACTGTGTAATCGCAGACCTAGCGCCACCACCAAGGCAGGTCTCGTGATACGAGAGAGCACTCGCCCCAGTTGTACGAGAACCTAGCTACCGCCCAGTTGTACGAAGCCTTTCTCTCTCATTAGCCGAGAGACAGAATAGCCATCAGCTAAGTTAATGGCTACGAACTAGCAAGGCGCCATTAGCCATACAGTGATTGTACTTAAAGTCTCCTGTGTATCGTGAAGATCGATGTACCACAATGATATTAAGATAAGTATTAATCCTGCTCCGTACTTTTCTTCCTAACATTAATTACGTATCCCGTTCCAGTACTTCACGCCCGTCTGCATTAGTCTAGCGTGCCTTTTTCAGCCATCTCAACTTCACGGTGTCGGCCCAGCTACCGACACAACACATATTATTGAAGTTAGGGAGTTATACCTTTGGATTTATTCCAAATAAATTAATAAAATGTAGTGATGATGCCCCATGATACTCAAAAAAGGTAAGAACACTGTTGCAGAAGTAACGATAAAATTATGCCAAATTCAAAACACAAATTTCAAAGATTGGTGATGTTTTACTGAAGCTCGAAACTTTGTGCGGACTTCAGTGTAAGATGCTTTTAACAGTTTCCACTATGAAACTCCGTCTCGGAATCTGACAGAAATCCCAAAGAGATTCTGGTCGTATGTAAAGTACACCAGTGGAAGACTCAATCAATATCTTCATTGTGCGGTTCCAATGGTAATATAACCGAGACAGCGGCACTAGCGCAGAGTTATTTAACACAGTTTTCCGATATTACTTCACAGAAAAAGTCGAAGTAAATATTCCAGAATCCGAATCGAGAACAACTGCCAAAATGAGTAACTTAAAACTAGATACCCTCGGTGTAACGAGGCAGCTTAAAGCACTTAATAAACGTACGTCCTCATACCTAGGTTATAAACCAATATAGTTCCTTTCAAAGTATGCTGATACAATAGCCCCGTCCTTAGCAATCATATAAAACCGCTCGCTTGACGATAAGATCCGTACCTAAAGGCTGGGAAATTGCACAGGTCACACCAGCACTCAAAGAAAGGAAATAGGGGAACACGCTAACTTATTGGCCCATATCACTACTGTTGATTTGCAGTAGGATTTTGGAACATATGCGTTGTTTTGACATTCTGAATTACGTGAAGGTAACGGTCTATTGAAATACAGCACAGATTCAGAGAACATCGTTCTCGCGATTCGCAGTTAGCGCTTTATTCGCATGAAGCAATGAGTGCTATTGACAGGGGACCTCAAATTGATTCCATATTTCTAGGTTTCCGGAAGACCTTTGACACCGTTCAGGAAAAGAATCTAATGAAATTGAGCGCTTATGATGTATAGCTTCATTTGTGCGACTGGATCCGAGGTTTCCTCTCAGAAGGGTCACAGCACGTAGTAATCGATGGAAAATCCTCGAGTGAAACAGAAGTGATATCCGGCGTTCCCCAGGGAAGTGTTACAGGCCCTCTGCTGTTCCCAATCTGCGTAAACGGTTTAGTAGGTAATCTGAGTAGCCTTCTTAGATTGTTTGCAGATGATGCTGTCATTTACCGTCTAGTAAAGTCATCAAAAAATCAAAACCAATTGCAAAATATCTTATACGCGCTATTGGAAAGGTGCGAAAATTGGCAGTTGTCTCTAAGGAAAAATAGGTCATCCAAATAGGTACAAAAAGAAATCAGTTAAATTCAGGGTACACGAGGTGTCTCACAGATTCAGAGACATTCATTCGACTAAATTCCTAGGAATTACGAACACACAGGTAATGTTGTGGGGAAAGGAAACCAAAGGCTGCGTTTTATTGGCAGAACACTTAGAAGATAAAACAGGTCTACTAAGGAAACTGCCCATACTACGGTTGTCCGTCCTCTGCTAGAGTAACGCTGTGCTGTATGGCATCGTTATCAGGTAGGGTTAACGGAGGACATCGAAAAAGTTCAAAGAAGGGCAGCTAGTTCTCTACTATCGCGAAATAGGGGAGAGAGTGCCACGGATATGTAAGAGAGCTGTGGTGCCAATTATTAAAACAAAGGCGTTTTCCGTCGCGAGGAGATTTTTTCATAAAACTTCAATCGCCCGCTTTCTCCTCTGAATGTGAAAATATTTTACTGTCCCCAACCTATATAGGGAGAAAACATCATCATAATAAAATAAGAGAAATCAGAGCTCGTACAACAGGATTTAAGTGTTCATTTTTTCCACGCGCTGTTAGAGAGTGGAACGGTACAAAAATAGTCTGGGTAGTTCGAAGACCCTTCTATGAAGCACTTATGTTTGAATTACAGAGTAGTCATGTAGATTTAGATATAGTAGAAGGAATTAGATTTGATTTATCGCAAAACAAGACGCGGTAGAACTTTTTGGGAAGTTAGCTCCTTTACTTTTTGCATTGTTAAGTAAAAGCCAGTTTTCGTGCCACAAACTATAAAAACGAGTTCGATTAACTTACCTTAGTAATTAAGAAACAACGGTCATGAAACTGTACCAACTTTCATGATGACGTTGTATTTCAATAAAGGCACAGAAACTAGAAAGAGACAGCTCAGCGGGCACTATCTACCGTCTGCATTGTTTGAAAAATTCTGAAGGTTAAAGTTTAAAAGTTATTGAGCTGAGAATTCTATGCAGTATAAACAGAGTAAAGATTGACCTAGAGAAAATTTGGGATCCTTATCGGTCTTTTAATAAGAGCAATGTAAATAATTTTGTACTGAAAAAGGGTGCTGGACGAGCGCGGCTGCCGATGCTGGAAGCAATTTTGGAGCGAGTGTTTTATTCGCTGTAGGCACTGCGAGTATATAAGGACCACCGGGTCTGAACTAGGCATGTTTTTCGATCGGCGTCTGTCATACGGAATCTGTTACGCTCCGCTACAGAACGTGTTATCCGTGTTCGCTAGCCTGTAATAGGGTTAATGACGACTGACATGATTGTTTTATCGATCGAAAGGGATGTTGCATTTATGTAAAAGTGAAATTGGATTAATGATTTAACTGAAAAGCCCCTGTTTCGGATTTCGACGTTCTGTTCCGTGTGCCGCCTGCTATATTATAGGAAATCGCATGCCAAGTGACTTTCATGGCGAGTAATTCGCTTCACGTCATTAGGAACAAAGAGTAGGAATCGTCGCTGAACCGTACGTAATGCTCAGTACGATAGGGCGAACAAGCTTTAATGATTTTCAAAAGTAATTCTTGTGCTTGTGAACTTTTGCCAGAATATACTACTGAATTAAACGACAGTAGACTTTTATTTATTGTGTAGTTCCTGAATTCTCTGCATTACTCTTAGAGGGTCAGAACATTTTGTTTCAGTTTCAGTGGTCTGAATTGAGGATCTGTGTACTGAAGATTATTGACCGGCACTTTCTCCATCGCTTCCTGGCTAAGTGCACAAATAGTTATTAGGCCCTTATGTAAGGTTGTGGCATTCAAAAATCGCACAAGACAACCAAACCCATAAATAATTCTTACCCGCGGCCCCACATATGGTGCGAATCAGTCCGAGTAACTGAACAGTGAATGTGACCGGTAGAAAAAGTGAATTCGGTGGACACACATTGGACACAGAAACGGAACGTACGGAGACAGGATCCAGTGAAACGAACAGTGAGAACAATGTTATTCACGAGTATAAAGCCGGAATAGTGAATGCTATCTACGTCGAGTGTGAACGTGACGGGAGGAAGAAAAAACCGCACGGCTCTGCGGCCACCATCGGCGCTGAGGACAGAGGGAGGCAGCGCGTCATCGCGGAGCTGCGTGGCTCTACGAGTTGCACCCCCGCCCCCCAGCAGCGCCCCAAGCGGCCAGTAATTTAAACTGTGAGTTCGACGCGATCGTGAAAGCGAATAGTGGTTGCTTATTTTTATTTCTACAATGGTTTTTACAAGCGGGAGCGTTTGTAGCGCAATAAATTGCAGTAACAACAGGAAGAAGACACCAAAAATGTCTTTTTTTAGGTTTCCTAAGGATCCTGAGAGGTATAAACCATCATGTTACTAAACTGTATCGTCAAGATTTACTTGCAAACTACATGTGTTTTAATGATTAATGTTTCGTTTTAGGAGCAGGAAATGGCTAGTTAACAGCAGTCGAGAAGACCTTATGAAAAAAGACCCAGTTTACCTGTATAATAATATTAGGTTTTGTTCGCTGCATTTCTAATAAAACCAGAACTCGCGTGGAATGCAGTACCCACACTGTTTACATCCCGAATAACCCACCTCAACTGACGATGAAGAGGAAACTGCCACAGAGATTCGACACTCCATCTAAAGCTGTAAAACAGTCCAATGACAGAGAAGCAGCCAATTCAGCTCTCCACGCATCAGTGCCAGAATCGTGTGAATCGTCAACACAGACCTGCTTTGACGATGAAGTGGTTAGATTAAGTGCAGTTATTCGTGTCTTACAAAAGAGTAATGTTTGGTATGTATTTCATTCACTTCTGTTGTTCGTCACTTAATTTTCCTTCCTTCCTTCGTGTGATGACATTATTTTGTTAGCACCTTGTTCACTGACATATTGTTTGAAAATTATTCAAATATTTGCTTTAGCGTGAAATGTAATGTAATCAGCTCCTTATAATGTTTTCAACATATTTCACCCACAGGCAGTTTCTTGTCCCACTTAGAATAATATAAAGATGAAGGTCGTACTTGTGGCAACAGGCGACAATGACAAACACAGTAGGCCTACAGAACGATAAATGAGCTGTCGATCGCTTTTGCATGTAGAGGCACATGCCTGTGCTTCTTGTGAATCTGTATGTTTACATTCTTTTGATATCAACGAGGTAAGGTGCAGATCTACCCAACGTCACAAATGTTTCTTCACGAATGTGTTGTAGCTTGCCACTCAATTAATGGTTTTTGTCCATACTTGCGCTTATTTTACAATCATTTTTAGAAACATATATGCCTTCTGATACTACACAAACCCTTGGAGGCAAGAAAATAGCACAAATATTTCGTAAATTACGTAGGAAATGGATGCAAAACAAACATTATGCTTACGATGCGTCTGACGTTCATCTTACTCGCCGCTTGGAGCGCTAATGTCGCTCCATCTGTCAAACGGTGACAAGTTTTACAGCAGTGACTGTCGCGTCTGTTATGTTAGACTGTGGTTACATGCTCAGTTTCGACCGTCAGGGACGTCAATCGACTTTCGAAACCGTTTCGAGTTCTGAGAAGTGGGAGAAGCCATATTGGATTTCGTCACTTAGTTGACTCTCGTATTTGATAAGCTTCAAATTATGGAGTATGTCCTACGAATATATGCTGCTTCAAATATTTGGCCTCTCTCGAAAAAGGATAGTTATTGATACGATTTGTTATAATGAAATGCATGGTAAAAACATATCAGCGGTTAAAAAACAATAACAGAGACACAGTTTCCAAGAGTCCACAATGGCATAGTGGGTAGAGATACTGAGTTGAGACGTAGAATGCATATTGTGCGGTGGTTCGAATCTTGCTCCAGCTAAAAGGATTTTCGCTTTTCGAAAAGACTTTGAGGCCTTCATATTATTTTAAGAAAAGTGTGTTCTGTAATATTCGATGTTATGTACATACAGGGTGTTTCAAAAATGACCGGTATATTTGAAACGGCAATAACAACTAAACGAGCAGCGATAGAAATACACCGTTTGTTGCAATATGCTTGGGACAACAGTACATTTTCAGGCAGACAAACTTTCGAAATTACAGTAGTTACAATTTTCAACAACAGATGGCGCTGCGGTTTGGGAAACTCTATAGTACGATATTTTCCACATATCCACCATGCGTAGCAATAATATGGCGTAGTCTCTGAATGAAATTACCCGAAACCTTTGACAACGTGTCTGGCGGAATGGCTTCACATGCAGATGAGATGTACTGCTTCAGCTGTTCAATTGTTTCTGGATTCTGGCGGTACACCTGGTCTTTCAAGTGTCCCCACAGAAAGAAGTCACAGGGGTTCATGTCTGGCGAATAGGGAGGCCAATCCACGCCACCTCCTGTATGTTTCGGATAGCCCAAAGCAATCACACGATCATCGAAATATTCATTCAGGAAATTAAAGACGTCGGCCGTGCGATGTGGCCGGGCACCATCTTGCATAAACCACGAGGTGTTCGCAGTGTCGTCTAAGGCAGTTTGTACCGCCACAAATTCACGAAGAATGTCCAGATGGCGTGATGCAGTAATCGTTTCGGATCTGAAAAATGGGCCAATGATTCCTTTGGAAGAAATGGCGGCCCAGACCAGTACTTTTTGAGGATGCAGGGACGATGGGACTGCAACATGGGGCTTTTCGGTTCCCCATATGCGCCAGTTCTGTTTATTGACGAAGCCGTCCAGGTAAAAATAAGCTTCGTCAGTAAACCAAATGCTGCCCACATGCATATCGCCGTCATCAGTCCTGTGCACTATATCGTTAGCGAATGTCTCTCGTGCAGCAATGGTAGCGGCGCTGAGGGGTTGCCGCGTTTGAATTTTGTATGGATAGAGGTGTAAACTCTGGCGCATGAGATGATACGTGGACGTTGGCGTCATTTGGACCGCAGCTGCAACACGGCGAACGGAAACCCGAGGCCGCTGTTGGATCACCTGCTGCACTAGCGGCGCGTTGCCCTCTGTGGTTGCCGTACGCGGTCGCCCTACCTTTCCAGCACGTTCATCCGTCACGTTCCCAGTCCGTTGAAATTTTTTAAACAGATCCTTTATTGTATCGCTTTTCGGTCCTTTGGTTACATTAAACCTCCGTTGAAAACTTCGTCTTGTTGCAACAACACTGTGTTCTAGGCGGTGGAATTCCAACACCAGAAAAATCCTCTGTTCTAAGGAATAAACCATGTTGTCTACAGCACAGTTGCACGTTGTGAACAGCACACGCTTACAGCAGAAAGACGACGTACAGAATGGCGCACCCACAGACTGCGTTGTCTTCTATATCTTTCACATCACTTGCAGCGCCATCTGTTGTTGAAAATTGTAACTACTGTAATTTCGAAAGTTTGTCCGCCTGAAAATGTACTGTTGTGCCAAGCATATTGCAACAAACGGTGTATTTCTATCGCTGCTCGTTTAGTTTTTATTGCCGTTTCAAATATACTGGTCATTTTTGAAACACCCTGTATAAAAGCGCTCTTCCCCAAGAGTTACTTGTCAATATCAATAATTTACAAATTAAGCATGAAACATTCAAATGCCAATAAATATTAGAAACACGATGATCATCTGGTAAAACAAGCTAGATACCACTCAGAATAAAAAGTGTAGAAACGACTGATACCTTTGGAAAATAACTCTATAACGCACAAAAGAAAATTTACAAGCTGCTTACTTTTGGAGACTTCTTTTCCAAGCAAGAACATCTTCAATTGAAATACATATACAGACGAAGTGTATTCTGGTACCAGTAATTGTATAGTATTGTTCCTGCTGCGGTTTCTTCCCGCTTTACAGTTACTTTAAAGTCTAAAGGAAGAAGTTCATTTTTGTCGCATTGAATTGCAATTTTTCTCACAAATTAGAACATACTTCACACAGCCAGCACACTTTTACCATTGGGGGAGCTTATTGCTGAGTATTTTTCGTAATACATACGAAAATAACGAGTATGGTTCAATCGGTTCAAATGGCTCTGAGCACTATGCGACTTAACTTCTGAGGTCATCAGTCGCCTAGAACTTAGAACTAATTAAACCTAACTAACCTAAGGAGATCACACACATCCATGCCCGAGACAGGATTCTAACCTGCGACCGTAACGGTCGCTCGGCTCCAGACTGTAGCGCCTAGAACCGCACGGCCACTCCGGCCGGTTAATGAGTATGAAGGTGGTAAGTTATCACTTTCAAATACAGAAAAGGCATCACTAGTTTCCAAAATAGCAATAAATATACAAATTGGAGATAATGAGTTGCTGCTTCATGAGAGTGACTACCTCTGTCAAAAGTGTATTATGGAACTACTATATTAACTATTCTGGTATGCAAAGCACATTTAATCTGTATATGCAAGTAGACTATATAACGTTATGTTTATGACCCTCAAATGAGTAAAGAGATCAACTCCAACGGAGTCAACAAACAGGTCATATCGAATAAAATGAGGTACGATGTGATTTATCCACTTGTGTACAATCTAATTAAATTCCATGCACTAATTTTTATTTACATGACAAACCCTATTTTCAGGGCTAGATTTTATTTGGGACTAATGGATCTATGCAGATATTTGTAAAAACGACAATGACATATCATTCCATATTAATGTAATGCTGCCGCCTTCTGAAGAAGATAGATTTAAATCTGTCGAAACCTAGGTAAAGATTACTTTATCCATTGCAACTGGTCGGCTGTTTTTAACCTTATTACGTGGAACCGTTGCTGTTGCGCAGCTATGCTTAAAATACTGAAATTCGTTTTCATTTATTACTACAGGCACATAGAATGGTGGTTCGTTTGCAGACAGTATTTCTGAAATAAACGTATCCATAGCACTTTGATGCTTGAAAGTAATTAAGTATTGGAAGTAGCAAGCAGACACATTATTCTAAGAATCATTAAGTTACTGCAGCAAGTATACCACCGATACTCGACACGCTCACAGAAATCGATAGCCATCCCCGAAGGTCGAACTGGGCATCTACACTGCATAGTGACGTCACAGGGCGGTGTTACCATGGTGAATCTACTCCCCTCCAGGCGCTAATGCAATAGGCGATACCAGCTGCCATCACAGCCGGCATGGCCGGCCTTAGTGGCCGAGCGGTTCTAGGCGCTACAGTCTGGAACCGCGCGACCGCTACGGTCGCAGGTTAGAATCCTGCCTCGGGCATGGATGTGTGTGATGTCCTTAGGTTAGTTAGGTTAAAGTAGTTCTAAGTTCTAGGAGACTGATGACCTCAGAAGTTAAATCCCATAGCGCTCAGAGCCATTTGATTTGAACAGCCGGCATGGCTGTCGTCGCTGCCTGTATTACGTCACAATGTATCGCAACGCAGTTGCTGGTACATGGCGCCACCGGAGTTCGTAGAGTTCAAGTAATTCAGTCAAGAGTACTTAAAATACTTATTAATCACCTCCAACAAATTGTCAAAGAAGCGGACTACTGAAAATGGAGATATGACAATTAATACAGAATCATCTTCATGATGATGGGACAGAATTAGGAAGTAACTCAAAGTTAGAGTCTAATGTAGAGGATAGTATTACGGTAAAATTAGAATTGCTTTCGGCTGATGAGTTATTGGAAGAAGAGCGCCAGATTAAGTAAAGAAACAACCAGCTTCTGACGATGGTATTTTTTTTTTTAATTATGAATTTGGCCAGCTATGGACCGCATACAAGTTAAGACTTATGGTGTTTCTTTTTCTTCCGTTCTTCCCAGTACTTCTTCATTTTCTCGCCAACTGCTCGTCTCTGCTCATCTGTCCACACTCTCTTGGGTCGAGGCTTTGGCGCATCTTCTTCATAGTTTCCGTTTTCTATAAGTAGCCTAAAGTTATTCCTGTCACGTATTATTTCTTCTGTAGCACCTATTTTGTTGGCGTCTTTCTTTACTGCTTCTATCCATCCTACGGTGTTTTTCAGCTTACTAACGTAATTAAAAATTTTCTTTGTAATTCGTGTTTCTTCCATTCTTTTTAAATGTCCATAAAATTTTAGCCGTCTCTTCCTCATTGTATCTGTGATATTTTCTGTATTTTTGTATAGGTCTTCATTTCTCCTTTTAATCCACCTGTTTTCCTTGTTTTTCTCAGGACCTAGAATTTTTCTTAATATTTTTCTCTCTCTTTTTTCTAGTTCTCTTAATTCGCCTTTCTTATTCAATGTTAGGCACTCTGATCCATATGTTGCTTGTGTCCTAATAACTGAATTATAATGTTTAATCTTTGCTTATTGTAGTAGTTTTGTGTTAATTTATATGCAAATTCCAACTTTTTTATTCTTTCTTTATTTGTTGTGTTATCCAGTCCATTGGCTTGGATCCACTCCCCAGGTATTTGAATCTATCAACTCTTTTAATTTTTCCATACTTTGTTTTCATAAACTTTTCTGTATTATGTTTGTGTTCTATATACTCGGTTTTTTCGTAGGATATTTTTAGCCCAGTCTTTTCAGCAATCTCGTGTAACATATCAAGCATAACTGTTGTGTCTGTTCGGTTTTCAGTTATCAATGCCATATCATCCGCAAAGGCTAAACATTTTACTTCAAATTTGTTCTTTCCTTGGCCCATGCTTATACCCTTTGTGCCTCTGTTTTTTAATGTGTTTTCCCATGTTTTTACTACTTTATCTACAACCAAGTTAAAGAGAATTGGGGACAGTCCGTCACCTTGTCGAACTCCTGTTTTGATTTTGAATGGTTCAGAAATTTCGCCTTGAAACTTAATTCTTGATGTTGTATCTGTGAGCGTTTGTTCAACAAGTCTTCTGGTGTTTTCATCTATCCCTGATGCATAAAGTATCTGGAATAGTGTTTGTCTGTCAACTGAGTCGTAGGCCTTCTTGAAGTCTACGAAAGTAACTACTGTATTTTTATTTTGTATAGCTCTCACTCTCAAAATTGTTTTTAAATTAAGAATCTGTTCTGCACATGATCTACCTTTTCTGAATCCTGCTTGATAATCTCCTATATTAGGTCCTGCTTGTTCCTCTATTTTATTTAAAAGTGCTTTAGAAAGTATTTTGTATGTCACTGGTAACAAGGATATGCCCCTGTAGTTGTTGGTGTCTGTTTTACCTCCTTTTTTATGGAGAGGGCGGATCAATGCTTGTTTCCAGTCACTGGGTATGATTCCTTTTGTCCAAATGTCTTTAATTACTTTGTGAATTTTCTGACATGCGGATAAGCCCCCTAGTTTCCACATTTCTGCCACTATCCCATCCTCACCTGGTGCTTTGTTATTCTTCAATGCTTTGATAATCTTTTCTATTTCTTCTACTGTAGGTGGTTCCGACGGTGGATTTTCATGTTGTGGTTTTTGAAATTGTAACCTGTCATTAGGCTCCTCACAATTTAATAGATTTTCAAAGTATTCAGCTAAGATTTGGCAGTTCTCTTTATTGCTTAAAACCATTTTTCCATTTTTATCTTTAAAATGTAAACTTGGTGACTGGAATCCTGTTAAAACTTCTCTGAAAGTCTTATAGAAGTCTCTAGTGTTGTTCCTTTTGAAATCAGAATCCATTTCTTCTAATCTGTCTTTGTCATATTTTCTTTTAACTGATCTGATGATTTTTGCTGTCTTTTTCCTTTCTTCTTTAAACTCTTCCCAGTATTCGTCTTTCTTATTACTGTTCCATTTTTTCCATGCCTTTAGTCGATTGTCAATTGCTTCATCACACAGCTCATTCCACCATCTGTGTTTTGGTATTCTTCGTTGCTGTCCCATTTCTTTAACTGACTCTATCATTGTTTCTTTAATTTCTTCCCAGTTATCCATTTTTCTTGTGTTTAGTATATGACAGAATTTGTCCTGCTTTTGCAGGAGAAATTTAGTGTTTACTCTTGGAAATCTTCTTGGTTTTGGTTTAGGTTTGTTTGGTTGGAACATGGTCTTTATTTCTGTCAGATAATGATCTGAGTCTATGTTTAGGCCCTTCCTCACTCTGACATCCAAGATTTCCTTGTAGTTGCGAGTTGTTATTGCCACATGGTCCAACTGATATTCACCTTGATTTGGATTAGGTGATACCCACGTTTTTTTTTCTTTTTTGCAAGTTTCCTGAAACATGTCGACATTAATTTTAGATTAAACTGTCTACAAAAATCTATAAGTCTTTCCCCATTTCTGTTGGTTCTTGCATGTGCTGGATAATCTCCAACTACTGATTTAAATTTTATTTCTTTGCCAACTTGTGCATTAAAGTCTCCCACTAAAATTTTTATATGTTCTTTTGGTAATATGGATGTTTCGTGTTCAAGCATTTCCCAGAAATCTTCCACTTTCTCAACATTTGTTCTGTTATGTTGGTTAATAGGTGCATGTGCATTTATAATAGTGTAGCGTTTATTGCCTGACTTGAACGTCAGAAATGAAATTCGTTCTGATGGGGAGCTAAAATTAGTTATTGATTCCGTAAGTTGCTGTTTGACCATAAATGCGGTCCCTAATATAGTCGTATTATTGGAATTTTTAATGGCTGGTTTTCCTTTGTAGATCCTGTATCCACCTGATTCAAATGCATTTTCATCCAAATACCTTGTTTCTTGAAGAGGTAATATAAGTATGTTGCGTTGATTGAGAGCGTCCGTTAGGTGTTTTAGTTTTCCAACTTTCATAAGTGTGTTGATATTCAGAGTCCCCAGTAGATGTTTTTTCTTGGGTCTTATCTTTGAAGAAGTACTCGGAAGCTCCGACTCTTCCTTACATGATGTTCTAGGCTCTCCAGAATCCAAAGGCCTAGTTGCACCGCCATGAATAGCGATGGAAGATTGGTTACTTCCTGGAGTAGATTCCATTTTGAAATTTACCATCATGTCTTAGGTTAAAGTTTGGTTTGGGGAAAGGTAGTTGAACCTTTCGATGATAAAAATTCAAGCATTTAGCTTAGAATTATAAGTGAGGCCGCCATTAACATGTGGGACAGACGCCTTTTGCAGCCGCCCACTGTGGGAACAGACGCTACAGTCTGGTGCTTTTATATAAAAGCCTGCCTCTTCCGCCAGTTCCGCCGTTCTGTTGATCTTCATCGCCGCCTTCACTGCCGTTGAGGTCTTCACCGTTTCCCTGGCTAGGGACCCTCACGAGGTACTATCACCCGGGCCAGGTGAACCAAGGTTTTTTAACGAGGTGTTACTCCTCCCCCTCCTCCTTTTTCAACCGGGCTTGGGACCGGCTTTGGCGGAGTATGGTATAATAGAAGCTGAAGTTAATAAAGAAAAAGTAAAATGTGTGAGACAGCGAAACTGATTTTGACATATCTGAAACACAGCCTAATCAGGTAATGCAAGAGACTAACTTCAAACCAGCTGTAATGCAAAGTGGAAAGGTAGAGATGCCAGATTTGTTCAACTATTATTTGCTAAGACGGAATTCGCTAATAATGCGCTGGAAAATAAATTGGGGTGTAATGCTGATGACTTGCAAAATAAAATGGTTTTCACTTTCAAGCGTGAGATAGAATCCGGCAGTAGTGAATCGAAAAATAGAATTGAATCCAAGTACAATGCATTGAGGGATAGCGTGAAATCTGACATACATAGTATGAATTTTAATTATGATTCTAATCATAATGATTTGAAAATTAACAAACTTGAGTAATATTTTTGAAACGTGGGACTTAGGGAAAGCAGGAAAAGGTGTGGACGGGGCCTAATCAATTACCGTTGGTTGCACAGTAAACACATACACTTTATTTAAGGAAATAATTTAAAAAAATCGTTTTTAAAAGAAAATTGACTGTAACACAAGCTACACTGATAGCTGAAGGCCTTATTAAGAGAGAATTCAAAATTATTTGTCAGCTGAAGGCCACAAGCAGTACTTCAGAACAATTAACGGCTGAGGGCCTGAATTACAAATGCTATTCCTATTACACGATGCCAAGTCACCAAAAGTACCAACGCGCGCAGCACACTGCTCAATTTTCAAAACACACATCGGCCAAGTTCGCAATGAATTCAGAAAAGAGAATAAACAATTGGAAAAGAAGTTAACAATAAGAATATGCAATGAATCTTAAGTTTGCTCTAGTCAGTTTGAAGAAATTAATAATATAGTGAACATGTGTCAAACAAAAGTAAAAGATGTAAAAAATAATTGTAAAAAGCACCTGAAAAATTTCAAGCAGCAGAGCTCTATTCACAAGCTTTAAATTCTAGCACTTCTAACGTAGAAAGTAGAGTAACGTCTGTTAATTTGTGTTAACACTACTCTACAATAAGTTGTTTCTATTGACGGCAGCTTTTATCGGATGTCAACAATTTCTGCGTTTTGATTCTGACATGCAAATACACCCATTACAGTTCTGGAAAGATTCTGAAAATGTGTTGAAATGAATGGTGTGAACGCGATAAAATCATTTTTATTGGGAGTCATTTGTCGGGACATGATTTGCACTGCTCAGCTAAAGTCATGACACGGTCTAAAACACTGCCTCAATTCAAATTTACTTTCCTGAGTCAGTATTGGTATCACAATAGACAAAATGACGTATTACGAGAATGCTGGAGTGATAAAACGTACATTCCTGGTCGAAAATCTATTAAAGAATTTTCTAGAAAGTGGGATTCGCAAGTGTCACATCTGACAGAAAACATGAAAATGGAAATGATAATTATGGGTTTAGGATGTAAACTGCCTTGGTGTTCATAGAAAAAAATAATTTCCACACCTACAGATTATGTAGATAGGTTCAGTGAATACCTTAAAAGGGTATTGAGAGGTGCAGCTAATGAGGGACGTGAACAAACTAATAAGAGGGTCCCTGACAGGAGTGTAAACAACCCAAATATACAGGGTGTAAACGTGAATGTCTAAGTTCGAAATACAAACTCTAATTATGCGGTAGATGTAAAGGAAGAGGAGGGCGACAGCCATCACATTTTCAAAGATATGACAAAACAGATAAGTAGAAAATCTACCGTTGAGATATAACGGGGAGCAAAATGCATTCCGCTTTGAAAATGTAATTAATGAGTGCAGCAGGCCGCGTGAGGTAAACTAATTCCGGTCTATGAGGAAACTAACACGCACAAACTGAAGAGAGGGATAATGTTTCAATAGCAACTAGCAATACCGATAATTTGCTCAAGTACGCTGATTAACTAATACAAAGAGTTTTGGACGCACTAGAAAAATGGGATAAGCTTGCAAATTAAAACATTACAAACAATAGGAAAAATCAAACTAATTTGTTTGTAACAAGTAGTAACGAATATGACGCAAGTGCTTATATTTATGATAATGACGAAATTCTGCAGGCCTAGATTCCTCTGTAGGAAGTGGATTCAGTATCACAAAATTAATAAATGAAAGGGGAAGCAAACGTAATAAGGTTGAGGAACCTATGAGCTATGATAACTTGTCAAAAGAGGTAGAAGCAGATGATAATTTATATGGCAATGATGCGAGGGAACGCAGTAGCTCAAAAGGTTAGCTGACGTGCAATAAACAGAGGTAGAAAAGGTCGTCCAATGCTTTGATCTGGAACTGGTGAACGGGTTATAAAAGGTAGCTGAAAATGTAATTATTGATGGCCCTGTTAATCAAAGTGTAAAGGTCTTATAGTAAAATCACTTGCATTAAATAAATTCACTTCGACAACTTACGTGCAAAAACTTTTCGGAAAGTTTGAAGTCGTTTTCGTGCTGATTTGTCAAGACTCGTGCTGGTGTCGTGATATACTATGTAGTATTAAATCGCCAATTGGAAACATAACCGATGTTTTTCAGGAGCGTTTTCCATTGTGTAGTGTTCTATCGTCTGTTGTAGGTTTAACTGCGCTCTTCGAAAACCCTGGCCACAATTTCCTCATTCACAACTAACACTTCCCAAATTTCTTTATATACTTACGTGAGAAAGCTATATGTTGAGAAGTTCGGATGCTTGCAAAGCGAGTGTTTTGTATAACCTATTTCATAATAGACCGTTGTTTGTAATTTACAGTTACTGTGAATAAGTAACATACCATGTCATTAGTTCTCTCTTTTAACAGGAGTGTATATAGTCCACATTTATGCTAAATAAAGGCTGCTGTCGAATTCTCTCAGTAAACTTTTACTAAGATTTCTGTTGTGGTAATACACTCCTGGAAATTGAAATAAGAACACCGTGAATTCATTGTTCCAGGAAGGGGAAACTTTATTGACACATTCCTGGGGTCAGATACATCACATGATCACACTGACAGAACCACAGGCACATAGACACAGGCAACAGAGCATGCACAATGTCGGCGCTAGTACAGTGTATATCCACCTTTCGCAGCAATGCAGGCTGCTATTCTCCCATGGAGACGATCGTAGAGATGCTGGATGTAGTCCTGTGGAACGGCTTGCCATGCCATTTCCACCTGGCGCCTCAGCTGGACCAGCGTTCGTGCTGGACGTGCAGACCGCGTGAGACGACGCTTCATCCAGTCCCAAACATGCTCAATGGGGGACAGATCCGGAGATCTTACTGGCCAGGGTAGTTGACTTACACCTTCTAGAGCACGTTGGGTGGCACGGGATACATGCGGACGTGCATTGTCCTGTTGGAACAGCAAGTTCCCTTGCCGGTCTAGGAATGGTAGAACGATGGGTTCGATGACAGTTTGGATGTACCGTGCACTATTCGGTGTCCCCTCGACGATCACCAGTGGTGTACGGCCAGTGTAGGAGATCGCTCCCCACACCATGATGCCGGGTGTTGGCCCTGTGTGCCTCGGTCGTATGCAGTCCTGATTGTGGCGCTCACCTGCACGGCGCCAAACACGCATACGACCATCATTGGCACCAAGGCAGAAGCGACTCTCATCGCTGAAGACGACACGTCTCCATTCGTCCCTCCATTCACGCCTGTCGCGACACCACTGGAGGCGGGCTGCACGATGTTGGGGCGTGAGCGGAAGACGGCCTAACGGTGTGCGGGACCGTAGCCCAGCTTCATGGAGACGGTTGCGAATGGTCCTCGCCGATACCCCAGGAGCAACAGTGTCCCTAATTTGCTGGGAAGTGGCGGTGCGGTCCCCTACGGCACTGCGTAGGATCCTACGGTCTTGGCGTGCATCCGTGCGTCGCTGCGGTCCGGTCCCAGGTCGACGGGCACGTGCACCTTCCGCCGACCACTGGCGACAACATCGATGTACTGTGGAGACCTCACGCCTCACGTGTTGAGCAATTCGGCGGTACGTCCACCCGGCCTCCCGCATGCCCAATATACGCCCTCGCTCAATGTCCGTCAACTGCACATACGGTTCACGTCCACGCTGTCGCGGCATGCTACCAGTGTTAAAGACTGCGATGGAGCTCCGTATGCCACGGCAAACTGGCTGACACTGACGGCGGCGGTGCACAAATGCTGCGCAGCTAGCGCCATTCGACGGCCAACACCGCGGTTCCTGGTGTGTCCGCTGTGCCGTGCGTGTGATCATTGCTTGTTCAGCCCTCTCGCAGTGTCCGGAGCAAGTATGGTGGGTCTGACACACCGGTGTCAATGTGTTCTTTTTTCCATTTCCAGGAGTGTAGATATCTCATTTTTGCCTGCAAATTATTTCAATTTCAAGAGCCTAACGATAATATCTTTAGCTTATCAAACTCATAAATTAAAAGACATCAACAAGCTTATCGTGAAGTTATTTGTTTACTATTCTTTACAATACTGCGCCAGGAATTAAGTTGTTTACTGTTCTGCAAAGTATTGCACCAGGTATAATGCAGTCCCACTGCGTTAGCTGTTCTCACACAGAAGATGAGTTCATTGCTATTTTAAGCAGCTGGAAATCGCCGTGACTGGTGTCAAGCGATTGGAATATGCTGCTGCTGCAAATGGGTGTGTTGGCGAGGGGGGGGGGGGGGGGGGGGGCAACCAAGAGTTGTGTACCAGAGGCACTAAAGCTACCTTAGGTACTACCCTCTCCTGTGGAGACTGTCTCTCCTGTAGGAAACACAAACTCCATCATTACCTGTCCACTTGACTGTGAGTGGCATGCCAGGTAGACAGGGTACTACGAGGGTTGGAACTTCAATACTGGCAACTATTTATTTACAGCTCTTACAAAATACATACTTACCTTCAAAGTAGTCGCCAGCATTGTGTATAGCCCGTTGCCAGCGATGTGGAAGTCGTAGGATACTCTTAGCCGTGCCATTTGTGTTGACAGTTCGAGCGGCGCGGTCTATTGGCCGACGAGTTTGTAGCAGTTCTGAAGCGAATGCCGTTAAGTGTTTCCTTTAGTTTAGAAATCGAGTTCACTGTCCGCGCTTCAGCATTGTTCTGCAATATGATGGTCAGGTCCTGCAGAAAGTGTCATCACTTCTGTCTCTATGCTATTCATTTTTGGAACACAACCTACGACCAGCTTAGAGACAGAAGTGATGACACTTTCTGCAGTACCTAACCATCATTTTGCAGGACAATGCTCAAGCACGTACAGTGCAAGCTGTCACCGATTTGTTTGATTGACGAGGCTGCTAAGTGCTGTACCACCTACTGCACTCCCCTGACTTAAGCCCTCGTGACTTCAACTTGATTTCTAATCTGAAGGAAACACTGCACGGCATTCGCTTCAGAACTGCTATTAATTCGTCGGGCAATAGACCGCGCCGCTCAAACTGTCAACACAACTGGCACTGCTAAGTGTATCCTACGACTTCCACATGGCTGGCAGCGGGTTATACACAATGCTTGTGGCTACTTTGAAGGTCAATAAAACTTTGAAACACGTATCTATTTTGTTCGAGCTGTAAATAAATATTTGCCGCTATTTAAGTTCCAACCCTCGTATATCGATGCCTCTAGCAAACAAGTTTGAGATGTTGTCTTCCACTGAAACCTAAACTGAGCCAGTGCGGCTCGCTTCACCTGGTTTGTCCCGAGTGAAGAGGAGGTAAACGCATATTAATCTATTAATCGTCGGCAGTTCAAACTACGGCAAATACTGGTACCCCTTGGGAGACGGCAGCAAGGGACGGACAGGAACAACAAGTACACCCAGTGTGTTTGCCTGGAGGCCTCATTCAGCATGCTGAAGAGGCTATTCAGGCTGCCATTGAGGGAACAGGGTGCAACCAACTACACACGTGGCGCACGTTGTAACAAACGATGCCTATCGTCTGGCCTACGAAGTCGTGCTTGGGCAGAGAGAGTTGGGAATAACAGCCTTGCTCACAGAGTTTCAACGAAGCTCACTAACTGCAGCATTGATCCCAGAAAAGGTCGTGGCCCCCTGTTTCAGAGTCGAATGGGAGACTTGAACCAGAGACTCAGAGTGTTCCGTCACAAGCTAGACCGTGTTGAAGATAAAGTTTGTGAATGCATGAAGCTAAGCTGTGACTTCGTAAAATTGCGCCATAGGGTTGACAGTTGTAGAGTGCCCATTCCAGAAGCATCAGTTGAAGATCCAAAGCAATGCCTCCAAAAGATGAATCAAAATCCTAGTGGTTAAATTCCAAAGCTTTCACAACCAAGTACCTGAGTTTGAAACGCCTATAAAAATATCTGAAGCTCACGTAATATTAGGCACAGAAAGCTGGTTAAACCTGAAGTTGGACGGCCGGAGTAGCCGAGCGGTTAAAGGCGCTACAGTCTGGAACCGCACGACCGCTACGGTCTCAGGTTCGAATCCTGCCTCGGGCATGGATGTGTGTGATGTCCTTAGGTTAGTTAGGTTTAAGTAGTTCTAAGTTCTAGGGGACTTATGACCACAGCAGTTGAGTCCCATAGTGCTCAGAGCCATTTGAACCAAACCTGAAGTTGCAGTAGTGAGATATTTAGGAAAAATTTAAGCGTATACCGAAAAGACAGGGAAACAGGAAATAGAGTTGGTGTACGAGGTGCGGCTAGAAAAAAACCGGACTGATGCTGGAAAAAACATTTATTTACAATTATTTACAATTTCATGTTATCTCCTTCAATGTACTCTCCTCCTCGGTCTCTACACCGCTCCATACGAATTTTCCACTGTTCATAGCAATGCTGCAGATCATTTTCGGTAAGTCCATACATTACTTCCGTCGGTTTTTCTTTTACTGCTTAAACAGTCTCAAATCTAGTTCCTTTCAAAGCTGACTTGACTTTAGGGAAAAGAAAAAAGTCACAGGGGGCTAAATCAGGTGAGGAGGGTGGATGATCTAAGATGGGAATGTTGTGTTTTGCCAAAAACGTCTTCACTGACAACGCACTGTGAGCTGGGGCATTGTCTTGGTGAAGGATCCATGACTTTTTTCTCCACAAATCGTTCCGTTTTCTCCGTACTCGCTCACGTAGGGTAGCCAGGACGCTAATGTAGTAATGCTGATTCACTGTTTGTCCCTCTGGTACCCAATCAATGTGCACAATCCCTTTGATGTCAAAAAAAAACAATCATCATTGCCTTGAATTTCGATTTTGACATTCGTGCTTTTTTTGTCGTAGAGAACCAGGAGTTTTCCAATGCATCGATTGGCGTTTAGTTTCGGGATCGTAAGTAAAAAACCACGATTCATCGCAAGTAATAACATTTTGTAAGAAGGTGGGATCACTTTCAATGTTTTCCAGGATGTCAGAACAAATCATTCTTCGGCGTTCCTTCTGTTCAATTGTGAGACACTTTGGAACCATTTTTTAACACACTTTGTTCATGTTGAAACTTTCATGAAGAATCTGCCTAACACTTTCCTTGTCAACTCCTGTTAACTCAGACACTGCTCTGATTGTTAAACGGCGATCTTGTCGAACAAGTTTACCGATTTTTTCAATGTTTGCATGAGTTCTTGCTGACAATGGTCTGCCAGTGCGAGTGTTATCACTGGTGTCTTCGCGGCCATCTTTAAATCGTTTAAACCACTTAAACACTTGTGTTCGCGATAAACAATCATCGCCGTACACTTGTTGTAACATTACAAACGTTCCACTTGCAGATTTTCCTAGTTTGAAACAAAATTTGATGATAACACGCTGTTCTTTCTGTACACTCAACATTTTCCGACGCACAGACAAAACGTCAACTAATTAAAACAGACGCCACGGGCAGACTGAGTGCAGGACGCAGATGAAACTCGAGCAGTAGGCGGAGCGAGAGTCACGTGACAGGCCACGCGACTTTCAGCCCTATTGCATTCGTTTTATTGTTTCACCAGTACTAGTCCGGTTTTTTTCTAGCCACACCTCGTATATGTCACAGCAGACAAAGAAAAACTCAAATCCACCGAGACAGAAATTGAAGCTGCATGTGAGACTGTTTGGGCAGGATTCAGCATCGAGAGTACGCACACAATTAAAATAGGGTCCTTCCACTGGCCGCCAGATTCTCCTCCTGAGGTAACCGAATGCTTCAGTTCTCTTGCACATAATTTCCCTAACCATGCTATAACCACTGGAGGAGACTTAAACCAAGCAAAAGTCAACTGGGACAATGGTAGTTTTGTTAGTGGTCTAGGGGCGTTGGCTCATAGCCGTGACACGAGGCAGACTTGCTCGGCGCTCCGCAGGCGTGTTTTTTTCTTTTTATACTTGTTAGTACGCGTTGGTATGTCGCTAGCTTCGATCAAGATCTGATCTGCAGTTGCGTTATCTTATAGCAGTGCGACTATAAAGATCACCTTTCAAGCAGAACTTGCGCGATCTCAAGCGCACAAAGCGGGACAGTTCATAACTGACGCACATCGAGATGTGGGAATTCACATCTCCATTGTGAGCAACGTCATGTTCAAAAACTGCAAACTGAAGGAGCCTGCGCTGATGCTGTGCGACGTTTCGCCCAGGGACTAAAATTCAAAAAACCTGAGATCACGTTGGAGCTGTTTCAGTTGTTAATGCAGGGTTTGGTCTCCACACCACGAGTGTTTTCGAACATCCTTTTGAGGCAACACAAGACGTGGTCGTGTGCGCCTTTCACCTTATGGAAATGTCAACAACCACATCGCAGAAAATGGCAGACTTTTGAGATCTACCATTTCTTATATGGCACTGGTCAGATGAAAGTTGAACTGATCAACATATGCCTTCTTATTTGATGATTGGCAGTGTGTGGGCGATGATGATGTACTATGGTCAGCAGCTAACTTGTGGGGGCTGTGGGCAGGAAGGAAAATCCAATCATACTGCTTCTACAGACGCTTGATTCAGATGCCGGTAGGAGATGTCGCGTCACCTGTGACATCTACAGTCCTTCCTATCACCTGCACTACTGTTATGAAGGTGTTGGATCGACCGACCCTGATTCCTTCCGATCTACGATTGTTGATGGACACTGATGGGGAGACGGCTCTTCAAATTCCATCACCTTTGCTGTAAAAGGCGCTCTGCGACGCCTGTCAGAACCGGAGAAGTGACAATACAGTAGAGATGCGTGTCGACTTGGGCATCATACCAATCCCTGTCTTGTTTCCGGTTGGGGCAGCGTCGGGTGATGGCTGATTCCACTCCGATACGGAACAACAAATTCAGAAGCACACGTCACCAAGGATGGGCAGGCAACGTAGTTGTACACAATCTGACGATTGTCTCCTCAGAATGGACACATGGGTCAACGAACCGAAGTCAGATGATGCATTGATCTTGGAAGGCTTGGTGTTGAACATGCCTGCTTCCCTATCTACCTTAGTGGTTTGTTCTCTGCTGCCTTCCTTTCTGCTGCCTGCACCATCTGTTGACAAGCTGTCTCTGGAAGTCGTCCCCATCTGTGAAAATGGCGGGAAAAATCGCTCAATTGGTCCTGAGGTGTTGGTGTGGAAAGACATAGGGTAGTTTATTTTTCTTTATTTTGAGTGTTAACTTACTGGGAATTTGTGCGAAAAGCTCATATTTCTCTGCTGTTTATTTACCTTTGGAAGTAGCAAGTGTTAAGTACCTGTCAAAAAAGTAATTAAATACCCAAACAGACCGCTTTTTTCATTTCACACATGCGATACAGCCACGAAACTGGCGTCAACATCGACATAAACACTCACCACAGGTAATTACACTGCTGCAGATCGCAATCGTAGCAGGGAAATCATATATATCACGAGAAAACGGTAGTTAAAAACGTAATCACATGTAAAAATAATCACCAGAAATTGCGGGAAACTGAACTGACACAGCCTTACACAGATCTTGCGCGTAGAAATTGATGATAAATGTCAGCGGTAGTTAAAAACGTCGCAACACACAGTTCTAAAGATCGCAGAAGAAAAAACGTAATTATAATTTTGGAACACTTCCATCTTCCTTGGGAAGAGAGTGCTCCCTGTGTGCTGTAAAACACACAGGCGCGGAAGCGCCGAACGCTGCACGCTGCAACTCTACGTCTGCACATGTCAGAGTCAAGCGGGCTAATGAGGTAAGTGCTGCGCACTGCGCACCTGCATATCGTTATGTACCTTTCCCAGAACAAGACGTTCACTCAGTCGGCGACAGTTTCAATGTTCTTCCTGGAAAGACGATATCGGTCTGTTTGCAGGGGCAGTGACCAGTCTTTGAGGACTATTTTCTTTTTTTCCCCTACTCAGACAGCCAATAGAAGAAGCAGCTCGCCTTTGTCGGCGTATTGTGGCCGTTGTATCGGTCTCACTTTGACGCAGTCTGTTGGCTTGTAACAGTTCCATCAAAGACATTCCCCGGAGGGAGTGCTCACTTAACAATGTAGTTGCTGCATTATGTCTGAAGGACGCTCATCTCTTGTGTTACTCACCCCATCCCTTAGCATATTTGAACCAGCAAAACTGTAGCAGTAGCTTCGAAGATGTTCCTAGTCAGACCGACAAAGAACGGTGCGTTTCCTGTCCTCACGCACAAGCACCTGCTTAAGAGGCATCTGGAAAAGTTTTATGGCAAACACCAGGATCCTGTCCTTGGCTCGGAACCCGGGTACTGGGTGTTTGTATTGTCCTCATCATTTCATCATCATTCGTGAAAGTTGCGAGATTGGACTGAGTAACGATTGAGAATTTGTACAGGCGCTGATAACTACGCAGTTCAGGGCCCCAGAAACCAAACATCATCATCATCATCATCATTGGCTTTGAAGTAGCTAACAACAGGTTTTCTGGTGTGGACTGGTGAACGCCGACAAAGACATTCCTGGAACGTTGACCTTGTGAGCAATATCCTTCCCCGAGGATTTCACACTAGCTTTGATGTAGCTGACAACAGGTTTTTTTCTGGGTAGACTGATGGGCACTGATAAAGATATTTCTGAAGGAAGAGGAAATGGTTGCTGTTGCCCCTGGAGGAAGAAGAACTGGTTGCTGTTGCACCTGCGTCTTGTGGGACAACACTTTTAGTGTCTGAACCTGCTGACCAAGGTATTCGATCTGTGTAAGCATTCCGATTGGTTCAAATTAGTGGGTGGAGCTCGAGCCTATATAAACCCTCCCCCCTCCACAGTCATCTTAATTCTGCTCTAGTCTGTGACTATGTTCGGTTGTCGTTGTCATTACTGCATCCGTCTGCCTCTTTTGTTAAGCCCTCGATAGTGCGTCTAACACCATGAAGCGATCATCACTTTCAAGCAGCATTATCAATGCCAGTGGCAATGGGAACGTACGAGGTAGTACGTGGAGGAATTGCGATGTAAGTATATATTTTCGTAGCAAGCATTCATCAAATTAGCATGTGTTCAGATTGCTAAGTATTTTTTCGCTGTTTCATAGCATGAGTTTATCAGTTCAGTAGTATATTTACGCTAGAAAAAAGTTTCCTTGTTGTTACAACATTCACTTCTGAAATGTTGGCTGACCTCGATCGGCAGCTAGAGGCCGTGAGGATGCAGGCTGATGAGCCTGTACAACCGCTGGAGCAGCCTCCAGCGGTGATTCCGCCATGTAAATACATATTATCGTTAATTTTTTTTCATAGTGCTGTAATTTGTGCATGTGTATACGTTTCTTAATAAATATGTTCTTGCTGTATAGTTGATTTCGAGGAGGTCGAGGGTAGTGTTACACTGTCCCTGATAAACGTATTACAGGTGTAGTGTAAGTACATATTCTTTCCATTAAATTACTTTTTTGTAGTGTTGTAATTTTTTTATAATTATGTAGTTGTTGCTGTACGTGATATCAGTGAGCTGAACTGTTAGCTCCATGCCAGTCCAGATGAGAAGATGCCACAGTAGATAGAAGAAATGGGGCAGGAGCTTCGGCTCTGTGAATTCCAGCCGCTAAGCATGACTGGCTGGAGGCGGTCCACAATGACGATGTCTGGGATGTGGTGTCATTGTGGAGGCAGGATGACATTGCCACTGCTTCAGGTAATTTCTGTACCCATCCTTATTTTTTGTAGCTGATAGTGTTCTTCCTTTCTTTCAGTAGCAGCAGGCGAGTTTATAACATGTGTACATATTTTTCGGGATGCAATCCACTACATCATCCCCACAGCATGCTGTGGCACGGGTGCCATGGCAAGTGCAGACGGCATCTCCAAATAGCGGTCCGTGTGGCACGCCTCGCCCTCCAGGCCGAGGCTCACGCGTGCACGAACCACAGCTGCCTCAGTCGCCACCGTCTCCGTCGCTGTCCGCCCACAGCCTCCACCACGGCCTCTGCCATGAGCTTCCACCCTCCGACTGCCAGGGCACTGCCACTGCAGGCAACTGGGCTGCAAGTTGCGGGCAGCTCAGGGAAGCCATCCCCGCAGCTCGGGTGCTCCTCCTGGCCCGAATCAGCATCTACTCTTCGTTGTCCAAACTGGAATTTTTGTAACACTGTGGCACGATGCTACGTACCTCACCACCTCATAGCCGGCTTCACTCACTGGAAAGCTACAGTCCTCGGCTTCTAGTCATAGTGGTAGTAATAGTGATCCTGTGGCTAGTGACAGTTCCCTCTCCCACCCTGTTATAGACGGACGCCAGGTTAGTAATGTGATGCCACAGCCGACACCCCCGGGATAACAAGGCCGTCCAGCAGTGTTAGTGACGTCACACTAAGCGGCCCATAGCCGACGCAGCAGTCCACGGACACCTCCGTACAGACGCGCCTGGTGCTAACCATCTTCTGTCCGTCATACAGAAAGGAGCGAACGATAATTCGAACCAAAGACCAAATTATATATATTCTTGTATACAGCATAAAGGTTCATAACGAAATACCGATTACATATACGGGCAGGAATAGGTTCTAGAACTCCTCTGAAAAGTGTTTATCTTCAGTACCAGAATGAACATCAAATTGTCAGGTTTTCTAAATAGAAAAGCACTTTGTTAGTAACAGACAGCAATAATGAGACTTGCAGTTGGTGATTTCTACGTGGAAAAGCTGTAGAGAGATTGAAAATAGTAAGTAAAGAGAGCCTCAGCCTTTTGCTCACATTCTTACATGTAATGCACTTGGTTGTTTTTCATTTCCTTACCTTTCATAACATTTTTAATATTGTTTCAAGAAGTGTATCTTCAATAGCAGAGTGAACTTCAAATTGTCAGGTTTTTCTTAAAGGAAAGAGCAGTCCCTTAGAATCACAGTGCAAGACAGAATCTTGTGTTCAGTGATGTCTATGTTAAAAGGAGAATATTTGATATCTATCTTTTGTTTCCATTCTTTATTACTGGGGATAAACTTGTAAGAACTCTTGAAAAGAGCTGTCACCATGAACATATGAGTAAATTCACAATAGTCATGTGTTTTATGAGATAAAGCGAACTCTTGTTACCTTATTGTAAACGAAAGTTGTGAGGGTTTTGCTATGTATGACAGTGTTTAAGATAATTTACTTTCAGTGTAATAGCTTGAAAATGTTAAGTCCTGGGCGGCCGGAGTGGCCGAGCGGTTCTAGGCGCTTCAGTCTGGAACCGCGCGACCGCTACGGTCGCAGGTTCGAATCCTGCCTCGGGCATGGATGTGTGTGATGTCCTTAGGTTAGTTAGGTTTAAGTAGTTCTAAGTTCTAGGGGACTGATGACCTTAGCTGTTAAGTCCCATAGTGCTCAGAGCCATTTGAACCATTTTTTTTTTGTTAAGTCCTCCTGTCAGTTGGCATTTGTCACCACCTGTATGCGAGTTTTAAAGCTAAATAGTGTTCTGACAGTTATAAAATAGTGGCAAAGTTCCTCAATCGATTAAACTTATTCCTGCCCGTATATGTAATCGGTATTTCGTTATGAACCTTTGTGCTGTTTACAAGAATATATATAATTTGGTCTTTGGTTCGAATTATCGTTCGCTCCTTTCTGTATGACGGACAGAAGATCGTTAGCATCAGGCGCGTCTGTACGGAGGTGTCCGTGGACTGCTGCGTCGGCTATGGGCCGCTTAGTGTGACGTCACTAACACTGTTGGGCGGCCTTGTTATCCCGGGGGTGTCGCCACAGCTAAACTACTAGGTGACTGAGGACGCAGTTGAGGAGTACATCTCTGTTTCTTATGCAGAGAACCCGGCAGGAGGGCACAGAGACCCGATCGACGTTCTGAATGCGTGTCTTCCTGTTCCGGATGCAGAACTCCTCAGAATCATTAATGATCTGCAGTACCCCACCATTAAGTGCAGCAGTGGGCTGTGTTGTGAACTCACGCATTCCCCAAAACAGGACTCAGGTGTTGAGGAGACAGTACTGTATATATTTGAGGGAGTGGGGGGTGGTAAGGGGTAATGGGGTGGTATTGCGGAGCACCTCAAGTGGTTTCATAATCCCACCCTGAGTGCTATACAAGCCAAGTTTTCCGAGATGTAAGATAGAGTTTCAGATAAAGCATTCAGTTGAGTACTACTCTTTGATCCGATAAATGGGGTTTCAAGATATATCGAGCTTCCTAAAGATACGGTGGTCAAGCAGGCATGTATTAACGTCCAAAATAAGAAAAATAACTATTGTTTCGATTGTTCATCCTGGCTTGTGTACATCTCTATACGGCAGAGATACTGATGTTCATGGGTTTTATAACTTTCAAGGTATCAAGTTCCCATTAATATCCAGAAAATACCTAAATTTGAGGCACAGAATACCAGTATATTGGTACATGTTTATAGCCAGATAAAGATGATAAAGTTACCCAACAAATTTGACAGAACGCTTAATTTCTTTGAATTTGCCCGTCAGCATAAGCTGCATGTAAATATGCTGCTATTTACCAATGGAAACGTTTATCACTGTGTATGGATCAAAGATGTTTCCCGACTCCTTGCAGCCCAGTTGAGTCAATACAGGCATAAACGGCATATTTGCTTAAGGTGCCTCAGTGGCTTTTCCACAAGTGACTTACTAGCAAAGAATGTTGTGGATTGCTCTATCAGAAAACTGGCACATGTTATCATTCCCACTTAGGAAAACAAAATATCAAAGTTCAAGAATGCCCACCTTCAGGAGAGTTGTCCTTTTGTAGTGTATGCTTACTTTGAGTGCATCCTCACTCCTGTGACACACTGTGGAGGTGACCCTACATGCTCACATACTATCTTCACAGAAAAAACACGTACCATATGCAGCAGCATACCAGGCTGTATGTTCGTATAATTCGAGTCTTAGCTGTCACAAATCACGTCAGGAATAATCCTGCGATTTGCTTCCTCACTGAGCTGGAAAAACTTCCATGGGAGGTTGATAAACTTCCGAGCACCAATATTCCCATGACAAGTTAAAGGAGAATGATAATCTGTACAAGAAGGTGATTGATTGTCATAACTGTGGGCAGCAATTAGATTGGAAAACGGACACTTCTCTTAGGGACAACTGTCACCCAATGGGGAAGTTCTGCAGCGCCGCCCCTAAAATATGCAACCTGAAGTACAAATTGCCACGACACATACCTGTCTTTTTCCACATTTGGAGCGAGTATAATGC
This sequence comes from Schistocerca piceifrons, assembly GCF_021461385.2. NCBI lineage: Eukaryota > Metazoa > Arthropoda > Insecta > Orthoptera > Acrididae > Schistocerca > Schistocerca piceifrons. Next base: position 832,116,300 of record NC_060139.1, read on the forward strand.
TGACCTTATCACTGAGCACTTGGCTGATTTCGGTTTGGAGAATGATCAGGTCAGTGTCTAGGCTGACAGCGTTGAGAAATATATTTCATTCTCCAAATGAATGACGCCGAGAATTTGCTCCGCTCTCTGGACTCCTTACATTTCATGGAGCCACCACTCCAGAAACATGTTAAAACTCTTGCTCAGGAGGATATGCACATTACTTGAGGTGTGTATTCTGATGACACCAAGTTTCAACTTGTGGCAAAGAAGGGGGTTTTCCCATGTGAGTGTCTGGACAGTGTGGGAAAGCTCAACGAAATCAGACTATCCGACAACTGTATTCACCGTTAAACTTACAGGCAATGCCATATTGGATGCAGAGAATGAGTATGCGGTGAATGTCTGGCAGGAGTTCAACATCCTAAATTTAGGGGAGTATGCGGAATTTTATATGGACACATACGTGCTTTTGCTGGCGGATGTTTTTGAGAAATTCTGTAGTATATGCATGACTAAGTATGCTCTATATCCCGCCTTTTATGACACAGCACCTGGGTAGTATTAGGACATTATGCTCAAGAAAACGAAAGTCGACAAGGAACTATTGACCGATGTTGACATGCTTCTTTTCTTTGAGCACAGCATCTCTGGGGGACTTTGATAATTTGCCCATATGGAAACTGAGGCAAATAACCCACAGATGGTTGAGATGTTCAGTGCATCCCTTGATTCAAGCTGCATTATGTACCTGGATTGAATAACTTATACAGGTACGCCATGCAACAGTCGCGACTGATTGGTGATTTTCGATGACGTTTCAGAAACTAATTCAGGGAATTAGGTGGAAATATTCATAGAGTGGCAGCTGATTCTGGTGTATGGTATATTGTGGAGTTATGCCTCAAATACCCTATTAGTTTGCAAGATGTGCATAGCTATTTGCTGCTATGTCCAGAGCAACTAGTTCCATGAGGAGGCTCCATGTTCCAATTGACACTAATGGGGAGCAAGCAGAGATATGTCATGCAGTACAGTAACCTCCAGCAGTATCTCAGACTAGGGGTGGAACTGTTTTGCTCACCCATGCTATCTCCTTCGAGTAGTAACCCAGGCTGAAGGATTACATTGATTTAAATTCCGAGAATAAGGCTTCTACGAAGAATAATTTTTTAAATTAATGAATAACGCAGTTTTCGGCAAGACATCGGAAAATTTGAGAAAACACTGCAAAATTCTTATTAGAACACAACAGGATGGGCGTTGGGGCGTAAGGAAATGTAACGCCAGACCAAATTTTAAACAGGTCACTGTCTTCAATAAAACGTTAGTTGCTGTGGAAATGGCGAAGACTGTAGTATATGAAACCTGTCTATGTCTGGATGTGAATGTTAGACCTGTCCAAACACAACATAAACCGATTCCTGCGAAAATTCATTTCGCTGATACAAAGTTACTTTACATGGATACAGATAACGACATCTATTGGGTGAAGAGCTGCAATTCATATGAAGTAATGAAGTGCCACGCCAATGCAATCGACATGTCTTCCTATACGGCCGATGCAGCTGGGATTCTTTTGTACATCTGCTGCCCAGTCAGTGCAATATTCCATTCTCCAACACTTTAATCAGTTGGTGGGAAGTCATTCGCACGTGATATTGACGATCGTTCTTTTAAAGTAAGAGCATATGATATTGCACCTAAGCTTAAATGGTGAGTGGATGCTTAATGCACCTTCTTATTAGATGCACATATGACCACGCAGGTAAGTATTAAAGAACTGGTAGCGTTGAAAATTGTAGAACCCTTGTCTTCGGCTATTGAAGCAATTGTAATTCTTCCAGAGGTTGCAGTGCACCAGATGACTCGAAACAGTAGACGTTATTTATATTTTTCTAACTTACACCATCCAGTGCGTTCCAGGTCCTCCAGCAATATCTAAATTTATAATTCCACATTCTCTGGATTTCCACATAGTCTTCCCAAATAGACACACCACGGAATCTTGGAATGTTAATTTTTTTCTAACAACCTTAAGTAGACCTGCATTTGTTAGCGTCCTGTCCGGCAGAAAGACCAAGGGGCATTTTCTTATTTATAAAGAGACCTAGCCCCTTCTTGTATGGTTTCAGGTATAATATTTTCCTTATGACTTCTTCTTCAGTCATGCGGCTATGTCTTTTTGCTTCCTCTAGTTGCTTATGACTTCTTCTTCAGTCATGCGGCTATGTCTTTTTGCTTCCTCTAGTTGCTTATGACTTCTTCTTCAGTCATGCGGCTATGTCTTTTTGCTTCGTCTAGTTGCTCGTGGCAGAACTCTGCGTTCTTGACCGTTGTGGTCATAGCTGCATTACTACCAGCCAGAGAACCCACTGCCGAGAGTCCTAAGAGGCCCAGAATGAGGACATGTTCAATTCTCCTGACGTCTTGGGTACTGGCAGAATCTTTGGTGCTTTAACCACTCCTTTATGCTTCAGAGAGCGTTTAGCTTCATCCATCGCTGCCAGGATACTGTTTTTTTAAACACCCTGGCTCTGTCGTCTTCTTCATCGTCATCTTCATCATCTTCTTCTTCAGTGCAAAACATGCTGCATTCATAACTTTCTCGAAATTCATTCCCATACCCTACCTAATTTTACGAAGCATGGTTTTTTCAATTGCAAAGCCGCAGGGCAATGACCTACGACAGTATCGCTTCTTGCACGTATTGCCTTGGCTTTATAGGCTAAAATTTGATCTGTAGCATGATTTATTCACTGCGTATTCAGTGTCATGTTCCACACACCCTCATTAGGCAGATTAATTCCCTTATCACGGTGTGCCAACCGTTTTTGAAACTTTGTTCCAGGTCCACAGTAGTTATATCCAGGAATGTGTAATTCGATTGGCAGTTTTATCGAGAATACCATGACTTCCTCAAATGTGTCTATTATCACGCATGTTTTACTACTGTGATGGTTGTAGGCTCTGCAGCATATTGTCCATATTATATAGCAAATCGTCAGCAATCCAACTGTTCTGTGTTGCAGCAAAACCAAGCCATTGAACTAGTACTCTATTCCCTCCACGTCTTATGACAGTCTCTATGAGAAACACATCAGGTTCTTAGCTTTTCTGCATTTCCTGTGTGTAAAAGCATCCTGCAATTTCAGTCTTAATGCCATCCTTTAAGATAAAAATTCTAGGATTCGTTCCTTGCGCCTTGGAAACTGCAAACATCTCAGTTGACCAGTTTGGTGAGTATGACTTTTCACACGCTCTCTAGTGTTTTGAAATACTTACTAAATCACCCATATTAAAGGTTTGTCTGCGTGGAACCAGCAATTTAATGCGATTGTATACCGTATCTAGGTGACCATTCTCACGAACATCGATTGGTCTCATTTTTATTGTGTTGCGTTTGGTTCGACTGTATGGTGCATTTATTTCTGGGGTGATATCTATCGATCTGTATGAACCACAAAGATTAAAATGCATCCACATTTCATCTAAAAAGATCTATCCAGATGTTGTATTATACTCTCTTTCAGGAAGGTGACTGTTGAGTAGGGGTTATTCCATACTGCCCCATCATAATCTTGAAATCCCTATTGTAAAACTCACCACCATGATCTTTTGAAGGTTGTCCCGACATCAGTTCGTTCCTGACTGCAACAAATGCTCAGAGAGCTCTGAAACATCTCTCCCCACTTTTTGTTTTCATAGATAATTATCAGGAAGATTTAGAGTATGTATCAAGGACCATTAAAATATACTAGAAACCATTATTCATACATGAATATTATCTCACCTCTACAAGATCAGCCTTACATAGGTCATGCAAACCTTAAACCGTAGCGTGTTTACGAGGGTATGTTTTTCATGCTGTTCTGTGCAGTTCTCAAACTATTGTCTCCATACTTATTTGATTTCTCTCTCTAAGCTCTGAAATTATTGATACAACCTTATTTGAATGAGCTGTATTACTAGCGGCAGCTGGTCTGTTAGCTCACTGGGATCATCATAATATATATACTGTGGGAATCTATTGTTCACTCATTTATGCTGAATGTCAATACCATCACCGCTGCTACTGTCACTATCTAACATATGTTTTATAATTATTTTGGCTTTCATGGTGCTTTGGCTTTCTAGTACTGCATTTGTTTCCTTATGCAGATAAGTCAAATGCAATTTTTCACCACGTACTTCTATATCTTTACCTGAATAATTTAGGGTTTTCGAAGGTCCTATCACCAATCGGTATTGCATTATCACTTAAACTTATAAGCTTTATGCCCAGCTTGTCTTGTTTTACCCCGCTGATGCCATACATTCTGTCTATGCTAGCATCGCTGTTAGAGTTAATGAAATCAGCAATATCATCATCATCGTCATCATCTCATAATTTTACCGAGAGCTCCCCAAGAGATTCAGTAACTGGCTTAAAGAGTCCTCTTAGTGTCTGATTTCACTCCAAATGTCCTAACCTCGGCAGCCACAATTTCTCTCAAACAGCCTTCTGTGCCTCGAAGAATTTATGCTTAGTCAACATCTTGTTAGATACGAGGGCTATTCGGATAGTAAGGAACGATAGGTCGCGAAATGGAAACCACATTGAAAATCAAAACTGTTTTATTTGGAACGGTTAGCTACACCTTCCAGTTACTTCTCTACACAGTCGCCGCTCAGACTTAGACATATGTCGTGGCGTTGTACAAACTTTTCAGTTCCCTCATTATAGAAGACAGCCGTCAGTGCTTTTCGACAATTTTCTTCTCTGGACTGCAGCTCATTGTCTGTGTCAAAATATTGTCTTCATAGCCAGCGATTCATTTGAGCAGAGATGAACCTCAGTTGTAGCCAATTAAGGGTTGTATTGTGGATGATCAAACACTTCCCATCGAAAACTCTGCAGGAGCATCTTCATTGCCCCTGCAGAGTGCGGCCGGGAATTGTCGTGTAGAACGAACCGTATAACAGTTACGTTATGTGGATTGTATAGCTTCAGGTGAAATCTTTCTCCAGGCCCTCATACTTGGCGGGAGACGCTAATTTCTAGCCATCTTTAGGTTCTCACTGTGAGCTTAGAACTGAAAAGAGCGACATGATGCGATCGACGGGCGCACTAGACACAGTGCCCAACGCATCTGTGCAAAGCTTCATCAGATTTTCACTGCATTTTCCATTTTGCGACCGATCGTTCCTTACTTTCCGAATAACCCTCATACTAAGCAGTGATCTGCATGGGGTACTTCTTACATACATCCTTTTTTACTGCGTCAACCTTTACTGTTAAGTCATTTACTTTTGTTTCAATAACATTAACCGTATCATTTAATGTCGTGCTGGATCTCATAAGAGTCTGACAATACATCACTAGAGCCTGAATTTTTCCACCTATGTACAAGCAACTGTTCTCTTTGGGTATACCAATCCTCTCAGGTTGAGTAGTCGGCATGCATACAGACGTGTCCATGGGGCGATGTATACTGATGCAGTCACCAGTTTTTCAAAGCTATACACATATGTATAAAAGCTCATGAAAGTTTCGTCTAGACCTACCACAATTCACTTTTCTTGTTTTACCAATAACAAGAAATCGATACTGTGTGTGATTCCAGCAATCTCCTGCCAGCCGTTGTGACCGAGCGGTTCTAGGCGCTTCAGTCTGGAACCGCGCGACCGCTACGGTCGCAGGTTCGAATCCTGCCTCGGGAATGGATGTGTGTGATGTCCTTAGGTTAGTTAGGTTTAAGTAGTTCTAAGTTCTAGGAGACTGATGACCTCCGATGTTAAGTCTCATAGTGCTCACATCCATTTGAACCGTTTGAAGGAGCAATCTCCGTACATCTTAACAAATTCATTAAATGACATCTTAGTTCCTACATGTGCTTGGTAAATGTGCTTTAAATTCGAATTGCTTGTTTGAATGTTGTAATAAGTTTTCATTATCCCTCACCAACTGTTTTGGGATTCTGTAACATGTCTGACTGAAATAAAATACGTCAACACCAATACGACGCCAGAACAGAAATATCTTCCAATCTGATCCTGGTTTTCAACGGCAACATCATCGAATATGAACACAGTGTCTGGCTTTACTTTTCTGGTGGGGGGATATCACTGCTTTCAGTGAATGTTCTGTATGTCACACCATCGACACTTTGTCTCCTGTAATAGTTAGTGTATGGGTTGAATCAGTGTTTTTGAGAACACACATACATGCTCAAAGCGGACTCCGTCTGGGTGTGTTAGCAGTGACATGAGAACATTTGTCGTCCGACAGTTGGGTGGACCTACAATTATAGCTCATATATAATCAGGAAGGAGTATTCCATTCTTCTTCTTCTCCTGCTCTTCTGTCATAGGACCAATTGCTTACAACAAAGTCCCTGTGATGAGGATGCTTCACCCATCCTGCGATGATACCAACTACATCAGATATTACATATGTTTTTGGAATGGGTCCGCCTTTAGCCAAACGCAATTTTGTTTTTATCCTAAACATTTTTCACTGTAGTTGCAGTATCATCAGTGGTTTTTTTTATTTTATGGCTGTTAAACATGAAGAATGTTCTTTACTGTTTATATACATGTGATTATTAGTTTTTAAATCGTAATTACAGATGTTTGACGACCACATAAAAATATGTATTCATACCTTTTTACCACATGATGTGTTTTTCCTGCTGTATTAATGCGTATTAATTGTAATTACGATTTAAAAACTAATATTTACATGTATATTAACAGTAAAGAACTTTCTTTATGTTTAACAGCCATAAAATAATAAACTCACTGACGATGCTGCAACTGCAGTGAAACATGTTTGGAATAAAAAACAAAAATTGTTTTGTTAAAGGCGGACCCCATCCAAAAACATATGTATTGATAAAGCAATCAGACAAAAGAGCTTCAACCTCAAGATGATTACATCAGATATTGGCGTGCGGTGGGCTTTTACAGAAAAAAGCACTTGTAATAATAATGGTATATGTAGCTATTATAGCACAATCACGTTACCGATTGAGCTACAATGGCTACATTATAATGAGAGTATTATGAAGTAAGAAGTGACATACAATTTGCTATAATACAAACATATCTTATTTACACTTCAGCAATGATACATAAGAGGCATTACATCAATTATAAAATCCACTGGTTCGCTTGTCGTAGTATTTGCATTCTTGTGTGCACTAAATGCTGCACCTATTTCCCTCCAACTGATGAGAGATCACAAAATTCTGGTATTTCATCTACAAATTTAGTGTGGATGGACTCCATTGCTACTGGAGTTGACTTTGACACTGCACTAATATATGAACTAAAGCACTGTTGTAAATCATCTATGTATACACTACACATATGGAGATAGTTCACAATGTCATTGCACACAACCTGAATACACAGTAGCCATATTTCCACTCTCTCCAACACAAGAGATATCACCATCCATAATCCAAATAAGTTCGCTACAGTGGGGTGTTGTAAATAAATTAATCAGTCCTCAGGTTTAACCCTGAGCACCGCATCATCGTACATTGATGTGATAGGTAGTAGGTCAGCACAGTAAATGTCTGGGGAGACAGAAATGAGTATACTCTGTAGTCATCTGAGCATGAATGTAGGTATTGCACGACATAGTTCTTCCCATTTGAGCTCAGTAAACTGTACTTAACACTCTTGGTTGCGTTTTCGCTCTCCATCACCATAAGCCATTCACTGTCTGTTGCTTCTATGCCTACATTCAAACACTTCGATCCATTAGCGGTTCCATTATATGTGGAAGTGAATAGTAGTAGTGCACAGGGAGAAACTGGCGTCTTCTCATCCTTCACATCCACACTCTGACAGGAATGTTACACAGTTCAATAGACAGTGCATATGTTGGAGCCCAGTACTGATCTGCATCATGCTATCTGAAAGCCCCAGTGCACTTCTGAGAGGGCAGGCTGGGTGTATTCACTGATGAGTAGTCTAGACGACAACAGCTCCTTATTCTGCTCCAACATACCAACCAGGTGATGCTCGCCTCATATCCCTGATGCCACACAAATGTGATTTGATGCGGCATTGCCATTGGTTCCTACCAGGTTTTTCACCCATGATGTTACAGTTTTGAGTGCACTCTGGTGGCAGGATGTAGAAGAGGCCACACTTTACTGGGCATTTTAAAAAGGTAATAATTCCAGCACAAGCAGCCATGAGTGTGAGTAGGGAAATGCATCATCAAACCCTCCTGCTGCATCACCATTATTTCCTGAAAAATATTCTTCTTCATACAGTCATCCATTATCTTTCTTCCCAACCCTCATGTAGGGCGCTATGAATACAGCCCTCAGTTATATGCTTACAGGTATTACATTTATTAAAGCCTTTTCTGTCAGATACCAACATCTCGTCAATTGAACACACTGTGAGCATTTCCCGCCAATTTACAGCAGGATAACAGCCAATATAAACAAAATAAACTATCCTATGTCCTTCCACACTAACAACTCAGGACAGATTGATTTCATCGCCATTTTACCAAGTAGGGGAGTGCAGGAGAAGGAGAAGACAGTTGTGGATGGGACAAGTGAGGGAGGGGGAGGGGGGAAAACCCATGGGCAGGGAATAGGAGTGGGGTGGAGAGGGTCCACAATCGTGAATAAATTTGGCAAAGATTCAGACTGCACCCTTTTCTTTTTTGCGTCATCAGCCTTCTGACTGCTTTGATGCTGACACCACGACTCCTCTCCTGTGCCAATCCCTTCATCTCAGAGTAGCACTTGCAACCTACATCCTCAATTGTTTTCTGAATGTATTCCAATCTCTGTCTTCCTCTACAGTTTTTTCCCTTTATAGCTCCCTCTGGTACCATGGAAGTCATTTACTGATTTCTGTTAAGATCTGTTAAGATGTCCTATCATTCTGTCCCTTCTCCTTGTCAGTGTTTTCCACGTATTTCTTTGCTCTCCAGTTCTGCACAGAACCTCCTCATTCATTACCTTACCAGTCCACCTAATTTTCAACATTCGTCTGTTACACCACATCCCAAATGCTTTGATTCTCTTCTGTTCCGATTTTCCCACAACCCATGTTTCACTACCATACAATGCTGTGCTCCAGAAGGACATTCTCAGAAATTCCTTCCTCAAATTAAGGCCTATGTTTGATACCGGCAGGCTTCTCTTGGCCAGGAATGCCCTTTTTGCCAAGGCTAGTCTGCTTTTGATATCCTCCTTGTTCTGTCCGTTACTGGTTATTTTGCTGACTAGGTTGCAGAATTCCTCAACTTCACCTACTTCGTGACCATTAGCCCCGATGTTAAACTTAATGGTCACTAAGTAGATGAAGTTGAGGAATTCTGCAACCGCCGGCCGGAGTGGCCGTGCGGTTCTAGGCGCTGCAGTATGGAGCCGAGCGACAGCTACGGTCGCAGCTTCGAATCCTGCCTCGGGCATGGATGTGTGTGATGTCCTTAGGTTAGTTAGGTTTAATTAGTTCTAAGTTCTAGGCGACTGATGACCTCAGAAGTTAAGTCGCATAGTGCTCAGAGCCAGCCAATTCTGCAACCTAGCTGTTCTCATTTCTGCTACTTCTCATTACTTTCGTCTTTGTTCGATTTACTCTCAATCCATATTCTGTACTCCTTAGACTGTTCACTCCATTCAGTACATCAAGTAATTTTCTTCACCTTCACTCAGGATAGCAATATCACCAGCGAATCGTATCACTGATATCCTTTCGCTTTTAATTTTAACCCCACTCCTGAATCATTCTTTCATTTCCATCATTGCTTTTTCGAAGTACACGTTGAACAGTAAGGGCGAAAGACTACATCTCTGTCATACACCCTTTTTAATCCAAGCACTTCGTTCTTGGTCGTCCACTCTCATTATTGTCTCTCGGCTGTTGTACATGTTATACATTACCCACCTCTACCTATAGCTTACCTCTAATTTTCTCAGAATTTCGAACATCTTGCACCATTTTACATTATCGAACGCTTTTTCCAGGTCGACAAATCCTGTGAACGTGTTTTGATTTTTCTTTAGTCTTGCTTCCATTATCAACCGCAACGTCAGAATTGCCTCTATGGCGCCTTTATCTTTCCTAAAGCCAAACTGATCGTCATCTAATACATCCTCAGTTTTCTTTCCCATTCTTCTGTATATTACTCTTGTAACTCTGCTGCATGAGCTGTTAAACTGATTGTGGGACGATTTTCGCATTTGTCAGCTCTTGCAGTCTTCGTGGATGATATTTTTCCGAAAGTCAGATGGTATGTAGAAAGCCTCACACATCCTACGTACCAGCGTGAATAGTCGTTTTGTAGCCACTTCCCCCATTGATTTTAGAAATTCTCCTGAAATATTATCTATCCCTTCCGCCTTATTTGATCTTAAGTCCTCCAAAGCTCTCTTGAATTCTGATTCTAATATTGGATCCCCTATCTCTTCTAAATCGACTCTGTTTCTGCTTCTATCACATGAGACATATCTTCCCCCTCATAGAGGCCTTTACTCTTTTCACCTATCCGCTGTCTCCTCTGATTTAGCAGTGGAATTCCCGTTGCGCTCTTAATGTTACCACCCTTGCTTTTAATTTCACCGAAGATTGTTTTGACTTTCCTAAATGCTGAGTCAGTCCTTCAGATCGTCTTTTCTTTTTCGATTTCTTCACATTTTTCATACAACCATTTCGTATTAGCTTCCCTGCACCTCCTGTTTATTTCATTCCTTAGCGACTTGTATTTCTGTATTCCTGAATTTCCTTGAACATCTTTGTACCTCCTTCTTTCATCGATCAACTGAAGTATCTCTTCTGTTAGCCATGGTTTCTTCTGCAGTCATCTTTTTGTACCAATGTTTTTCTGTCCAACTTCTGTAATTGCTATTTTTAGACATGTTCATTCCTCTTCATCTGTACTGCCTACCGATCTATTACTTATTGCTGCATCTACAGCCTCAGAGAACTTCAAGCGTATCTCGACATTTCGTAGTGCTTCCGTATCCCACTTTTTTGCGTGTTGTTTCTTCCTGGCTAATCTCAAACTTCAGCCTTCTCTTCATCATTACTACATTGTGATCTGAGTCTATATGTGCTCCTCGGTATGCCTTACAATCCAGTACCTGATTTCGGAATCTCTATCTCACCTTGATGTAATCTAACTGAAATCTTCCCGGGCTCCTCTTTCATACCTTGTCCCACTGCCAGATTCTTCTGTAACCTTTTCTTCTACTCCTTCCCCTACCAATGCATTCCAGTCCCCTATGACTATTAGATTTCATCTTCCGTCACGTACTGTATTACCCTTTCAATATCCTCATATACTTTCTCTGTCTCTTTATCTTCAGCTTGCGACGTCGGCATGTATATGAGAACCTTCGTTGTCGATGTTGGTTTGCTGTCGATTCTGATAGAAACAACCCTATCACTGAACTGTTCACAGTAACACACTCTCTGCCCTACCTTCCTATTCATAACTAATCCCAGTCCCATTATACCATTTGCTGCTGATGATGATATTACCCTGTACTCATCTGACGAGAAATCATAGTCTTCTTTTCATTTTACTTCACTGACCCCTATTAGATCTAGCTTGAGCCTTTACATTATCGTTTTAAAATTTTCTAGCTTCCCTACCACGTTCAAGCTCCTGACATCACGCCCCGTCTCGTAGAATGTTATCCTTTCGTCGGTTATTCATGCTTTTTCTCATTCTCACCTCTCCCTTGGCAGTCCCCTCCTGTAGTTACAAAGGGGGAATATTCCAGAATCTTTTTCCAATGGAGAGATCATCATGACACCTTTTCAGTTACAGACCACATGTCCTGTGGATACACGTTATGTGCCTTTAATGCAGTGGTTTCCATTGCCTTATGCATCCTCATGTCATTGATTATTGCTGATTCTTCCACCTTTAGGGGCAGTTTCCCGCCCCCAAGGACAAGAGAATGCCCTGAGCCTCCGTCCGCTCCTTCGCCCTCTTTGACAAGGCCGTTGGAAGAAAGAGGGTGACATCTTATGCCGGAAGTCTTCAGCCACCAATGCTGATTATTTATCAAAATTTAAGCGGTGGCTCCCATATCACCTTTATTCCCCTACTATCTGTGTCCCTCATAAATTGGTTATGCACCACAATACACTTCATTTGGTGTACTTAGATGTGGCTCTCTTACAAAAAATGCATATCAAAGGTTTTATTAATCCATTTGGGTATCATCCTCATAGAGTTACCAGTCGACGACGTGTAATATCTTCCAGATCAGGATGGCAAAGGGGATGTTCCGCCTTGTTTTTGGAGGCAGTCTTACCTCTTTTCATGGGGTAGCAAGATGCATTGTTGCTTGATGGTGATCTTAATTCCACTTTTCACCCCAAAGATCAGCTGCAGCGTCATTCGCCTTGCACAGAGCTTGCCACAATCGTCGTCCATCTGCAACTTATTGACACAAGGGAATACGTTCATGGCAACTGCCCTGCTTTTAAGCTCTACTTCACATATTCTTCGTTGACTTGATCGCTTTTATATCTCATGCTCGAAGGTGGGGCAAACGCGACTGGCTGAGATCTGGCCTGTCACTTCTCCCGACCATGCGACGTATGCCTGTACTGGCACACTCGACTGCCAGAGGGTCAGGCATAGAGGGGGTGTTTGGCAGCCGAATGTGGCCCTGCTGATTACTTCCAAGTGTCAGCAGTGACTTGGGACTGATGTCGCCGCCGTCAGTCAGGCAGTAGTAGCCGACCGAGACAAACGCAGCAACAGGAAAGTAACCGCTTTTGTGACATTTACGAGTTCCTAATCAGGGGCGAATTTTGTTATATCATCTGTGTGCTGTAACAGTTTAGTTTCTTGAGTTTCTGCGTGTAAATTTAATATCTAATAGCTACAGTTCTCGCGTTTCCGTTTGCGTTATTACAAGTTCCTAATCAGGGGCAAATTATTTAGTTTTGCCTCAGTGCTTCGGTAGTTAGGTTTTTGAATATCTGCGTATTACTAGACACAGTTCGTGCGTTTTCGTCAGGATCTACTGTAGAGTTGCGCAGCACGTGCCGATATTCCGTTTATCTGCATAGTTTAGTTTTCTACGGCCTTTAGTATGGACAGGGATTGTTGTGTGCTGATACGAGCCGAGATGGTGACACTTCTCTCTCAGCTTCAGGCTGTGATGACTTCTGTTACACTGCTTGAGGTTGCAGTGGATCGGCACCACTGTTGTGGGCCGGCCGTGGGGATCCAACGGACGCCCAGCACGTCAGAGTCCTCCGATCGGTCCTCACCGGTGGCCAACCCAGTTACTGCTCGCACTGAGGCTGACCACTCGCCTGTGGTCGAGTGGGAGGTCGCCCCGGGGCGAAGCAGGTGGCGAAAGAATTCCCAGGCGGCCGCACATAAGGCCTCCTCGGTTTGTCTGACAAACAGGTTCCAGGTGCTGTCTGTGGCTGACACTGTCGCTGAGCCAGATGCTGTCGCCTGTCCTGTTTCAGAGGAAACCATTCAGCCTGCAAGATCTGGGCAGAGGGTGGGATTATTGGTAGTTGGGAGCTCCATCGTTAGGCACGTTATGGGGCCCCTTAGGGACTTGGCTGACAAGAAGGGTAAGAAAACTAGTGTGCACTCCATGTGCATACCGGATGGAGTCATTCCAGATGTGGAAAGGGTCCTCCCTGATGCCATGGAGAGCACAGGTTCCAACCACCTACCGGTGGTTGCTCACGTCGGTACCAATGATGTGTGTCACTTTGGATCAGAAGAGATTCTCTCTGGTTTCGAGTGGCTAACAGAAGTGGTAAAGGCTCCGGTCCTGCTTGCAAGATGAAAGCAGAGCTGACCATTTGCAGCATAGTCGACATAACCGATTTCGGACCTCTGGTACAGAACCGAGTGGAGTGTCTGAATCAGTGGCTCAGATGTTCCGCGACCGTGTAGGCTACAGATTCCTCGACTTGCGCCAAAGGGTGGTAGGGTTGCGGGTGCCGCTGAATAGTTCAGGTGTCCACTATACGCAGGACGCGGATACACTGGTAGCAGGGGATGTGTGGCGTGGACTAGGCGTTTTTTTAGGTTAGAGGGTCTCGTGAAAACACAAGAAGGTTTCAATCACAAAGGGTGCAGGCTGAACACAGGAAGAACATAGATACAGGAACCATTGGTATAATAGTTGTAAATTGTCGTAGCTGTTTTGGGAAAATACCAGAGCTCCAAGCGCTAATAGAAAGCACTGATGCTCAAATCGTTATAGGCACTGAAAGTTGGTTAAAGCCGGATATAAGCTCAGCCGAAATTTTTCCGAAAAGATAGGCTAAACACGGTTGGCGGTGGCGTGTTTGTTGCTGTCAGAAGTAGTTTAACTTGTTGCGAAATTGACGTAGATGCTTCCTCTGAGTTAGTACGGGCATAGGTCATTGTTGGCAACCGAAATAAAATAATAATTCGACCCTTTTACCGACCTCCCAATTCAGATGATACAGTTGCTGAAAGGTTCGAAGAAAACTTGAGTTTGATTTCAAATACGTACCCGACTCATACGATAATAGTTGGTGGTGACTTTAATTTACCCTCGATATGTTGGCGAAAATACATGTTTAATTCCGGAGGTACGCATAAAATATCATCCGAAATTGTGCTAAACGCAATCTCTGAAGATTATTTCGAGCAGGTAGTTCATGAGTCCATGCGAATAGTAAACGGTTGTGAAAACACACTTGACCTCTTAGCAACAAACAAACAATCCTGAGTTAATAATGAGCATCAAAACCGATTCAGGGATTAGTGAACACAGGATTGTCGTAGGAGATTGAATATTGTAATCCCCAAATCCTCGAAAAATAAGCGAAAAATATACCTATTCAAAAAAGCAGATAAAAATTCACTTGGTGCCTTCCTGAGAGACAATCTCCACTCATTCCAAATTAATAATATAAGTGTAGACCAGATGTGGCTTAAATTCAGAGAAATAGTATCGGCAGCAACTGAGATATTTATACCAAATAAATTCACAAACGATGGAGCTGATCCTCCTTCGTACACAAAACTGGTTAGAACACTGTTGCAGAAACAACGAAACAAACATGTCAAATTTAAACAGACGCAAAATCCCCAAGATAGGCGACCTTTTACAGAAGCTCGAAATTTAGCGCGAACTTCAATGCGAGATGCTTATAACAGTTTCCAGAACGAAACCTTGTCTCGAAATCTGGCAGAAAATCCAAGGAGATTCTGGTCGTATGTGAAGTATGTTAGCGGCAAGAAACCATCAATGCCTTCTCTGAGCGATAGCAATGGATATACTATCGAAGGCAGTGCTGCCAAAGCAGAGTTACTAAACAAAGCCTTCCGAAATTCCTTCACAAAAGAAGACGAAGTAAATATTCCAGAAATCGAATCGAGAACTGCTGTCAACATGAGTAACGTAGAAGTAAATATCCTCGGAGTAGTGAAGCAACTTAAATCACTTAATAAAAGCAAGTCTTCTGGTCCAGACTGTATACCAATTAGGTTCCTTTCGGAGTATGCTGATGCATTAGATCCATACTTAACAATCATATACAACCGTTCGCTCGACGAAAGATCCGTACCCAAAGACTGGAAAGTTGCACAGGTCACACCAA
Source organism: Schistocerca piceifrons (assembly GCF_021461385.2). NCBI lineage: Eukaryota > Metazoa > Arthropoda > Insecta > Orthoptera > Acrididae > Schistocerca > Schistocerca piceifrons. The sequence continues at coordinate 832,131,870 of NC_060139.1, forward strand.
TATTCAAGAAAGGTAGTAGGAGTAATCTACTAAATTACAGGCCCATATCGGTAACGTCGATATGCAGCAGGATTTTAGAACATATATTGTGTTCTAACATTATGAATTACCTCGAAGAAAACGGTCCATTGACACAAAGTCAACATGGGTTTAGAAAACATCGTTTCTGTGAAACACAACTAGCTCTTTATTCACATCAAGCGTTGAATGCTATTGACAAGGAATTTGAGATCGATTCCGTATTTCTGGATTTCCGGAAGGCTTTTAACACTGTACCACACAAGCGGCTCGTTGTGGAATTGCGTGCTTATGGAATGTCGTCTCAGTTACGTGACTGGATTTGTGATTTCCTGTCAGAGAGGTCACAGTTCGTAGTACTTGACGGAAAGTCATCGAGTAAAACAGAAGTGATTTCTGGCTTTCCCCAAGGTAGTGCTATTGGCCCTTTGCTGTTCCTTATCTATATAAACGATTTGGGAGACAATCTGAGCAGCCGTCTTAGGTTGTTTGTAGATAACGACGTCGTTTATCGACTAATAAAGTCATCAGAAGATCAAAACAAACTGCAAAACGATTTGGAAAAGATATCTGAATGGTGCGAAAAGTGGTAGTTGACCCTAAATAACGAAAGTGTGAGTTCATGCACATGAGTGCTAAAAGGAACTCGTTAAACTTCGGTTACACGATAAATAAGTCTAGTCTAGAAGCGGTAAATTCAACGAAATACCTAGGTATTACAATTACGAACAACTTAAATTGGAAAGAACACATAGAAAATATTGCGGGGAAGGCTAACCAAAGACTGCTTTTTATTGGCAGGTCACTTAGAAAATGTAACAGACCTACTAAGGAGACTGCCTGCACTACGCTTGTCCGTCTTCTTTTAGAATACTGCTGCGCGGTGTGGGATGCTTACCAGGTAGGACTGACGGAGTACATCGAAAAAGTTCAAAGAAAGGCAGTACGTTTTGTATTATCGAGAAATATGGGAGAGAGTGTCACAGGAAGGACACAGGATTTGGGCTGGACATCATTAAAAGAAAGGCGTTTTTCGTTGCGACGGAATCTTCTCACGACATTCCAATCACCAGATTTCTCCTCCGAATTCGAAAATATTTTATTGACACCGACCTACATACGAAGAAACGACCACCGCGATAAATTAAGGGAAATCAGAGCTCGTACGGAAAGATATAGGTGTTCATTCTTTCCGCGCGGTATACGAGATTGGAATAATAGAGAATTGTGAAGGTGGTTCGATGAACCCTCTGCTGGGTACTTAAATGTGATTCGCAGAGTATCCATGTAGATGTAGATGTCGTGGCACTTACCCGTCTACATTGTCGTGGTGGCTGTCTGCACAAAACCTGCGCTCCACTGCGCCATGATGGCATACTGCAGAGACTCTGGGGCTTGGAGGAGGCAGTCATTGAACTTTATTACCAAACGTTGAGGCACTGCTCTATGGTGCCTTTTTCGCCAGAACCATGTACAACAGTGAACCACTCAAAGGCACAGACAACAGCCCTCACACATCGCCATCTTGAATGGATGGTGGTGCGAGCCTGTGCTTGTGGCCTTATGGTTTCCGTTGATTTACCACAATCAGGCAGACAGCCGACGACGGCACCGGTCCCTGATTCAAACCATCGCTGCTGACCATACCAGGTAACATGACACCCAATGTGGCATTGGACACTCCGTGCACTTCTGCATTCAAAGTTCTGCCATTCCATGTCCAGACTCGTAGAACGTTGTGCTATCAATGACTATTCAATCTTTTCGCATGGTCACCTCCGAATGGGGATCTAGTCTGGAATCTTTTGCCAATGTAGAGATCATCATGACACTTTTTCAGTTACAAGCCACGTGTCCTGGGGATACACATTACGTGTCTTTATTGCAGTGGTGTCCATTACGTTCTGAATCCTCATGCCGTTGATCATTGCTGATTCTTTCACCTTTTAGGAGCAATTTCTCAGCCCAGGAGGCAAGAGAGTACCCTGAAAATATGTCCGCTCTTCCACCCTCTTTGACAAGGCCACTAGCAGAACGAGGGTGTCTTCTTATGCCGGGAGTCTTCGGCTGCCATTGTTCATGACTTTTATTCAATATTTAAGTAGTATCGAGGCTCTAACCCAGGACCTAGGGCGTTTTGATTATTAGTCAAAGACGTTACTCCCCTTTCTTTAACGCTACCTTTTTTGAAGGTCCCAACAGTCTACTTTTATTTACTTTTTTGTATTTTTTTACTTACTACTTTTTCCTGTTTTTTCTCCCTCGCTTTCCTAATTATAAATTTATTTATTGCCACCGTAGCTTAGATCTAAAAATATCCAGACCACTTCAGGTGTTCTCCTCTAACTAGACCTATCCCAACAGCTCTACCTGAACTAAGAAAGGAGGAATGGAAAGCGAGAGAGGGTATCAAATGTATGTAACAGAGACGAAATTATTTTTTTCCCTCGTACTTAATGAAGTCCACGAAAGCCGCCTGTAGCCGTGAAAAAATCCACGCACGTCTTCTTGAAATAAAGGGATATACCGTTGAGGACCATTGTATCAAAAATAGTGCATGAGATCAACTGCTCATTGCAGGGACATTCTGAAACGACCCCTTAGAAAAATTATACATGACTGTGCTTAGACTGACACACAATATTTTTAGCGCAACGCAATCTGACTTTCAATAATCCCTACAAAAGAATGGCCCTGACTAACATTAACCTATACCTTTCACAAATAACTTACCTCACAAAAATCTTCGTTACTCGAACTACTGCAATACATCGAGCGCCACTACTGCCAGCTAAATAAAAGATTCAAACTACTGAAGGCACTAACTACTGATAGGCATAGTCATCAAATGAAATATTTTGATAGACAACAAACAATGTATTCACCTTAATAGTGTTCAAAAGTCATAATGTCATAATATATGATATCCAGTATTACAAATTTACTCTTTCTGATGGACACACACGTCCAGATCGTCTGCTCTCAAAATTCTGCCATCTCTCTTCCCACATCCACCACTGCTGGCGGCTCACCTCCAACTGCGCAACGCTACGCACTGTTAACAGCCAGCTGCGCAACACTACAATAGCGAATATTACAACAATGCCACCCAGCCACAGACTGTACACAGCACAGCCAGTGATTTTCATACAGAGCGCTACGTGGCGTTACCAATATAAGAACCTAAACAGCCTACTTACAATTCCAACTATGCAGCTGGTCGTAGAAAGCACTCCAAAGGTAGTATACGTCATCTGAGGACAACATCTTGTGTGTTTTTATTCACTCATGAGTGACAAGTGTGAAGAAGGCCAGAAATCGTTGATCCAAGCTCCAGCTACTGCCAGGCCACAGATGATGATCATCTGTGTCTCGAACCCCACACGTGACACAAAGTGGGGAGTCAGCGAGGTGAACTTGGTGGAGACGAGGAAGACTTGGTTCTTTCTCGTTGTTGGTGACGTACCACACAGAGTGTGCAGCAATGTCAAGAAAAGGGGGAGGGGGGGGGGGGGGGGGCTCACTGCCTGCCATATATTGTGCCACCTGTACTGCGGGTGCTTCTGTTCTGTCACAATACGGACATCGACCTTTGTCGATAACAGGTGCACAGACAGCAAAGCGGCAGAAAGATAACTGTGCTACAGAAAAGTGCGTGCGTTGTGATAGAAGAGGATGTCTGACAACGACATCGGTGGGCGAACGATGCCGGGGCACGTCTAACAAGCACTAAGATAGTAAGACACGTCAGTGGGGCGCCGCCGCATCATCGACTGAGATCTGCGCTAGGTTATACACTAACCACCCTCATTCACCATCTGTCCCTGAAAAAGTCTCTCGGCTCACATTCAGCATGATACCAGAGGACACTGCGTCATCAATAGCAGAAGACGAAGTGCTCGATGCTATCTGAATATGGGCTGCTAACACGTCATCTGGCCCTGACAGCATTCCCCTATAATTTTGCCTACTTTAGGACATCTCTTAGTGCCCACGTGGACAGTTATACTTGGTGTATTGATATCCCCCGTGTTGAGGGACCCCAATGCCTCTCTAGAGGGCCTCGTTGTCCCTAATCACAAACCCTACAGGGATGCGCAGTGACTATTGCCTCTTGACCCTGATAAACAGCAACATGAGCATCTTTACAAATCTTTTGGCAACTCAACTTAAGTATCATGTCCAGAGATCAAACGTTGTTAGGCAGATCATATAACATTCGGACAGTGTTCTACCATTACAGGGATCTGATTGCCCTCGCTCGAGCTCAGCGTTTTCCCATCCTCAGATTTCAGCCAATCATTTGATCAGGTCCATCAGTCTTCTGTCCTCCATCATATGGTATACTCAGAAACTAGGTGGTCATAGATATCTTGCACAGCAATACATCTCAAGTGCTATATAATGGTAGGCTGACGCACTCGAACCTGATCATTCACTTGGTGCGATAGGGGTGCTCTCTGTCAGCGATGCTGTATGTCTTCGCCCTAGAAAAATTCTTATGTGGCCTGCAGCAACGACTGATGGGGATGACATTAAGTAGATATCGATTTTTCTGCACCACTTATGCAGATGATTTGGTCCTCTGCCTTGAGAGGACAGGCAGATGGGCTTGCGTTGGTGCTGATCTACAGTGAGGTGTCGGGGAGCTTCTCAATGTATGTAAATCACGAGATGTGTATATCGGTACAGGCCTGCCTGTGGAGAGTGCTAACCCGCTCAACGTGACCAATATCTTAGGCTGCCTTGGAATCCATTTTACGGCTGACCTGTGGCACTCTGCAACTCTCAACTGCAGATGGCTACTGCAACGGATCAGGTTTGTACTCGCTGAATATTGCTTTACTCCCTTGACCTCCTGCAACGTACATGCTACATTAACACCCACAAAGCATCTCGAATCCCTGGTGCGAACTCTTCCGGTCCCGCACATCCTGGCTGGCCATTGTTAGCTGCGATGGATTCCTTTGCTAGCCAGAGGATGATCTTTAAAGTCCGCTATGAGTCCCTCACCCTTCCCCAGGCTCTGTGGGGTGTAGGTCTCGAACATGTTCCAGACAGAGCTCCGGTCGTTTATGTCAGCTCACAGTCGACGATGTGGCGTCATCCACCCCCCCCCCCCCCCCCCCCCCCCCCGCGATGTGCCATACTATCTTACTTACCTGCCTCGTTCGCCCTCCGCTGACGTTATCGGACATCCCCTTCCATCACAATGGACTCTCTATTATGGAGCACAATTATCTTTCTGCTTCTTTGCTGCCTGTGCATCTGTTGTCAACAAAGGCGGTCTACAGTGAGATGCAGCTGTGTCAGAACAGAAGCAAACGCACTACAGTGGCGCAATATATGGCAGGCAGTGAGGCCCCCCCTTTTCTTGACACTGCTACACACTCTGTGTGGTGCATCACCGACAATGAGAAACAACCAAGTCTTTCTCGTCTTCACCAGTATCACCTCGCCGACTCCCCACTACTTGTCAGGTGTGGGATGGGGGACACAGGTGATCATCACTCCTTTTGTGGCCTGGCAGTAGACATCTGGCCTTCTTCACACGTGCCACTCGTGATCGAATAACAACACACACGATGTTGTCCCCAGATGACGTATACTACCTGCAGAAGAAGACTCACTCTGTGAACTAGTTCTGCGGCCTTGCAGTTCGATTTGTTTTGCCACTGGCGAGAAGAGTATCCTCGATTTCTGGGCTTAAGCGAATGAACGACAATGCGCCATTGCCCGTAATCCGAAATGCTGGTAGTACTTTCCCAACTTACTTTGGAGTGCTTTCTAGGACCCGCTGCATAGTTTTTGATACAGTGATCCGCAACGGTACATCCCTTTATTTCGAGAAGACGTGCGTGGATTTTTCCACGGCTACAGGCGCCTTTCATTGATTTCACTCCATAGGTCCCAGGAAAAAATAAATTCGTCTCTGTTGCATACATTTGATACCCTCCCCCGCTTTCCATTCCTCCTTTCTTAGCTTAGCTAGAACTGTTAGGATAGGCCTACTTAGAAGAGTACGCCTGAAGTGGTCTACATTTTTTAGGTCTAAGTGACGGTAGCAAATAAATAAATTTATAATCAGGAAAGCGAGGGTTAAAAATAGGAGTAAATAACAAAACAAAAAAGAAAATAAGACTGCTAGGACTTTCAAATAAGGTAGCATTAAAAAAAGGTGAGTAAAGTCTTTAACTGTTAATCAAAACGTCCTAGGTCTGGGTTCGAGCCTCGATACTGCTTAAATATTGAATAAAAGCCATGAGCAATGGCAGCCGAAGGCTGTCGGTATAAGAAGTCACCCTCGTTCTGCTAGTGGCCTTGTCAAAGAGGGTGGAAGAACTGACATATTTCAAGGGTACCCTTTTGCCGCTTGGGCTGAGAAATTCCCCTTTAAAAGGTGGAAGAATATCAATGATCAACGGCAGAAGGATTCAGAAGGCAATGGAAACCACTGCATTAAAGACACATAATGTGTATCCCCAGGACACGTGGCCTGTAATTGAAAAAGTGTCATGATGATCTCTGCATTGGCAAAAGATTCAAGTTTAGTTCCCCATTCAGATCTCTGGGAGGGAACCACCAAGAGGAAGGTGACCATGTGAAAAGATTGAATAAACAATGAAAGTACAACGTTCTACAAGCCGGGGCGAGGAATGTAAGAAGTTTGGACGTGGTAGGGAAATCCTTTCACGTTAAATTTTAATCTCAATCTTGAAGCTTTCTTTTATTTCCTTCTTTGCTTCTTCGACGTATAGATTTAACTGTAGGGGAGAACGACTACATCACGATCTTACACCCTTCTTAACTTCGTTCTTGGTCTTCCAGTCTTATTGTTCCCCCTTGTTTATGTAAATTTTGTGTACTATCCTTATTTTTCTATAACTTACTCCTATTTTTCTCAGAATTTCGAACAGCTTGCACCATTTTATATTGTCAAATGCTTGCCCACGCTCGACAAATCCGATGAACTTGTTGATTTTACTTCAATCTTGCTTCCATTATCAACGGCAAGATCAGAACTGCCCCTCTTGTGCCTTTAACTTTCCTAAAGATAAACTGATCGCCATCCAACATATCTTTAATTCTTTTCAGTTTTCTTTTTTGGGTTATTTTGTATATTATTCTTGTCAGCAACTTGACTGCATGAACTGTTAAACAAACTGTGCTATAATTCTCGTACTTGTCGGCTCTTGCAAACTTGGAAATTGTATAGATGATGTTTGTGCTAAAGCCTGATGGTTTATAGCCGGTCTCATACAATCTACACAGCAACGTTAATAGTCCATCTGTTACACTTCTCCCAATATTTTAGAAATTCTAATGGAATGTTATCGACCCCTTCTGACAAATTTGGTCTTAAATCGTCCAAAACTCTTTTAAATTCTGACTCTAATAATGGATTCTCTATCTCTTCCCTTTCGACTCCTGTTTCTTCTCCTATCACATCATCAGACAAGTCTTCCCCTTCATAGAGGCCTTCAGTGTACTCTTTCCACCTATCCACTCTCTCCTCTACATTTTGCAGTGCAACTTCAATATTAATGTTACCATCCTTGCTTTCAATTTCACCGAATGTGGTTTCGACTTTTCTATATGCTGAGTCAGTCTTTCCAGCAATAGCTTCTTTTTCGATTTCTTCACTTTTTCATGCAACCATTTCGTCTTAGCTTCACTTCACCTCCTATTTATTTCATTTATTAGTAACCTGTATTTCCGTACTTATGAATTTCTCTGCACATTTTTATATTTCCTTCTTTCGTCGATCAGTTAAAGTTACCCATCGTATCTTCGCAGATACCTTCCTTGCGCCTATATTTTTCTTTCCAACTTCCGTGATTACCCTTTTTAGAGATGTGAATTCCTCCTCAACTGCAGAGTGTGTAACCTCAGAGAGCGTATCTCTTCGGTCATTAGTACTTACATATTCCACATCTTTGCGCATTGATTCTTCCTGAATAGGCTCTTAAACTTCAGCCTGCTCTTTATCATTACTAAATTTTGAACTGAGTCTATATCTGCTCCTGGGTACGTCTTACAATCCAGTATCAGGTTTCTGAATCGCTGCTTCAACATCACGTAGTCTAACTAAAATCTTCCCGTATTTCCCGGTCTTTTCCAAGTATACCTCCTCCTCTTGTGATCCTTGAACAGAGTATTCGCTATTGCTATCTGATATTTATTGCAGAACGCAATTAGTCTTTATCCGCTCTCATGCCTAACGCCAAGCCCAGTATTCTCCCGTAACCCTTTCTTCTATTCCTCCCCCTACAACCGCTTTCCAGTCCCCTCTGACTATTAAATTTCCATTTCTCTTTACGCATTGAATTACCCATTCATATACCTTCTGTACCTTTTCATCTTTAGCTTGCGATGTCGGCATGTATACCTAAACTATCATTGTAGGTATAGGTCTGCTGTTGATTCTGATGAGAACAACCTTATCACTGAATTGTTCACAGTAATACACTTTCTGTCCTACTTTCTTCTTCATAACAAATCCAATCCCATTATACCATTTGCTGCTGCCGTTGATATTATCCTAGACTCATCCTACCAGAAATCCTCTTTTCTTTCCATTTCACTTCACTGACCCTCCACTATATCTAGACTGAGCCTTTGCATTATCCTTTTCAGTCCCCTAGAACTTAGAATTACTTAAATCTAACTAACCTAAGGATATCACACACATCCATGCCCGAGGCAGGATTCGAACCTCCGACCGTAGCGGTCGCGCGGTTCCAGACTGAAGCGCCTAGAACCGCACGGCCACAACGGCCGGCATTACTTCGCAATTGCTAAATATGTATGGTAGTTGGATATTATACATCCTAATCTTGGGTATTCCTAGACTCAAATTTTGGCTCCTCTTTGCAATTTTGCCTATTTTGAAGTTGTGGAACTCTAAATTATAATAAATCATAGAGAATATGAATGAAAGAGGATCCTTTGTTTTCGTGTATGGTTTTTAATCTTTTTAAGATTTTTAAATTTTCCATACACAATACAATTACAAAACTTCAGAACATACAATATTTTTCTTTCTTTGGATACCACGTTGTGAGAGTATGAAACGGTTTCCTGAGCTACCAATTTGTGAAATGGCAACATAAATTGGGTATGCCAGAAATCTAATTGTTTAAATGCTCATCATTTAAACCAGCTGCGAGGAAAAAACGAGGCCGCTAATTTTTACATCACATATATTGTTGGGTATACAGTTGTTCTTTAAAAAGTATATAGGCTATGTCCCGTAGTTTCTGTGATACTGTGTGGTAAGAGTTATTGAAAAGACTAATATCAAGCCAGCACCTCGTCGGGACACTCTGAGATGGGGTTTAGAAACGAAGTAAAAAATTTGTTTACTACAATTGCTTTTTATTGTGAACACCATTACATGGAACTTGTTGTGGCAGAAGTAGTTGGTACACCATATTTTTTCGGAAGATTTCACCTTTTTCAGCAAGTCTTTTTTTCCCTATTATATATTAATAAAGTACCATGCAAGTCAGTTTGTAGTTAAACTGGCACTGTAAAATTGATTCCACAGTCCCTGGCAGCAGTCGATTTCTTTCACCTATCCACTTGGCTGACATCAGCGGAAACATTCTTTCCACAGTGGCGCTGTGTGCGGGAATAGGAAACAAATACGCGTATAATTTTAGCAGTTGGCATTTGCGTCCAGGATTTTCTTTTTCCTTAAGAAAGTAAACCCACCTTTCCTTCCACGGAGTCTTCAAACTTCCATTCTTCCGAGCCACGCTTAGTTTCTGAAAAGCTCTTCGGATACATACATTCGTAAAAACAGTTGACACCTGGAATCTTCACACCAGGTCACCATCCAATCAAATACTTGATGTTTATTAAAAGAAATAGCCCATTTCTCTCAGTAATCACTTGCTATGGAATAGAATGCCATTGTCCCTTCCTCAAATTTCAAAATCAAATAAATTATTTCTTGGTTAGGGTTCTCATTCTTTAATTTGTTCAAATTCATCTTGGTTTGAATGCTCATCCTTTCATTCAGACATATTTCATGTGAATTAATATATTTCTTATTTTTCAACTATTGAGACCTTATTCTTCTCCACTATTTACAAACAGAGCCAAGTTTGACTGCAGAAACATGAAGTAAATTTCAGTGATCGGACTACGGAAAAAGTCTGAAATTATTTTAGATGGCCTGTCTCCAGCGTCAAAAAATTGTTTTAATGGAATCCAAAGCATAAGAATTCTCTCAACTAATGGCATTAACGACAGCCGTCTTATTTTTGAGTGAGATAGAAGATTCTGATGACTGACATCAGTATGTAAGCAGAACTCTTTCAGCATCTCTGTCCTTACCTTGTACATTGAAAAATAATAAAATATTTTCATGATGATTATTTCGATGTCAGCAGTTAAGCCTCCAGCAACTTTTGACAGAGTATTGTAGAGAATATGGCGAGACATCCAACTCCTTCAACCTTTTTTCCCAGTTCTTCTTTAATTTGGTGAAACACATTCCGCTGGCGGCGTCGATGAGCCCTTCGAAGTTGGTATTGTCTCCACAAAAATGCTATTAATTTATCTAATGGAATTTGCAGTTGTCTTAAAGTGTCTAGAAAAAATTTGGCAATTATCTCCGATGTTTCGTTACTCAGCAAATCAAACTTCATTAGATTCTGTTGGCTTCTGTCAGTTTCAGTAAAGTATTGAACCACTAAAAGAAACATCTTTTGAGCCTTGAGTTTCGATGCATCTGTGCCTATGCCATAAAATGAAACTTATTGCAAATGTTTTATGTATTCGGACACGGAGTGTAGTGCGAGAATTTTTTTAATAATAGCTGTAGCTTTGGTCCTGGCTGTAGACCGCTCCGCTTTGCGGCGTCTTCGAAGTCAGGATACATTGCGGCATTCGGCTTTACTGTACAGTCAAGAGAACTGAATGATTGATGATGCTTGACTTCATTAGCTGTTGTTAGTTCTGCAGCAGCAAAAACTCTTCCTGTGTATTTTCTTTAATCATGAAATAGGCTTGATGTCGATGCTGCCGCGAACCTATTTGCATGATTATTCGTAAAAACGTGATGCCTCACATCTGCCTTACCTCAGTGAGTTACTGAGAGGAAACAGCTACAAATCCCGCACAACGCTTCCTGATCCGTACGTCCTTTCTTGACAAAATATCACCCTTTTGTGTAATCATCCGAAAAGTGACACTTTTTCTTTCCATCCTCAGGCATTTTTCTAAGCTATGATACGTTTATTACACGGTAAACAGTCGACAATAACACTTTAGTAATCGCAGTACAGGTCACTATACACTTCACGCCCTATATATCCTCAGCAAACACTTCAAACATTACTAGCTTATATTCGTCTATCTTATTGCGTTTAGAAATAATCGTCTTATCAGATCGCTACTCAAATTGGAACTGCCTGATTCTTCCTTGCTGCGCTACTCAAATAGTTATAGCTTTGTGCTACCGGTACTGGAGAAGTCTGGTATTTTCTCGAATTATAGCACTAGATCTAGAAGGATCTTGCATCGTCGATACAGAATACGCAACATGCAATGCCATCTGTGAGACGACCTTGTCAACATAAACTTATTGACATGAATAAGGCTAACTGAGGCTGCATTTACGTGTTGCACTAACAGATGGCGTAACTTCAGTATTTGAGCCAACTCGTAATAGTATTTTGCAAAATCGGTACAAAAATGGATCTTGTCGGTATTTCGGGACAAGGATGTCCATAACGGTGACAGTCCCGATATATCGTGACGGTTGGTAACCCTACATACAACTGACCATAGTAAAAAACCTCTGATTGTAAAGCGATTCCAACGTATTTAAATGCTGGAGCCTGAGCCTTCTTTATTGTTACTGTAAACGAAAACTTGATTCGCTTACATTGAGCGTGTAAACCGGTCGAGATCATTGGAATAGGGGCTATGAGAGAGACGTTCCAACATCTGAATCTGTGAGGATCATAGCTTCAATGACATTTGCTTCGCATCGTTTTGATCTGTGAATGGGCAGCATTACAAAGTTTCGGACCGTTCAGACTGTGTAGTAGCATTCTAATCATAATCCGATAAACCATACATACAACTGTCCTAGTACACAGGTTTTTTGTTAAAGCTGACTGCGAGGAATAAAATAAAACAGCTAATTCCTATGCTTCAATTTTTGCTTAAAATTATATGTGCAGAGAAGCGATATACATGGTAAAAACCATTTGTTTAATGGTTATAAGCCTTGCTATCGCAATTAAAACTGACTGCACTTATTCGTAGCAGAGCATTGTATTTACCGAGCGAAGTGGCGCAGTGGTTAGCACACTGGCTTCGCATTCAGAAGGACGACGGGTCAAACCTGCGTCCTGTCATCCTTATTTAGGCTTTCCGTGATTTCCCTAAATCGCATTAGGCAAATGCCGGGATCGTTCCTTTGAAAGGGCACGGCGATTTCCTTCCCCATCTTTCCCTAACCCAATGGGACTGATGACCTCGCTGTTTGGACCCCTCCCCCAAATCAATCAACCAACCACTGTATTTTCTATCTGGTGGTCTGTTTTAACAGAAAACCTGTACATTATTGTTTACAAAAACGTATAGCTTATGCAGATGCGAATGTTTATTGGAGTATTGTGTAAAAATTTAAAGTACGGTAAATCGGTCAAGAACTTTTTGAGATTTTTTCGTAACAAAGTTTCTCCTTTACATTTATATATTTATACATTATATTGATCAAAATATATAGCGTATATATTTCCAAGAGTTTATTATAGTGCTGTGTAAAAATCTGTACTAATCGGCCGATAAGTTTTAGAAGTTTTTCGAAACAATCTTTCTCGTGTATATATTACAATAGATTATCGTGTAGATATTATCGGAAGCTCCTTGGGGATATTTGCAGACTATTCTGTTATCTATAGGAATGTTTTAACAACAGAAGACGGCTGCTGAATATAGTCGGAGGTCACACGGGAGTTTATCGACAGTCACTCTGCCCACGCGCCGTTTGCGAATTTAACGGAATCGATGGCCGGCGCAGAGATTGGCGGTTGACCTGCATTCAGCGAATAATCTCTGTGGCTTTAGGTCCTCCGTAACAGGCGAAATCAATCACTCTCCTCATTTCTTCCTTTGTGTTTGACAACAACGAGGCACCGACATCAACATTCTCTGAAATCGCTATGAACAGAGCTCTACACTGAACCAATAGAGCTAACGCACAAGAACAGCACTGAGGTTAACGCGCGTCACTGTTGAACCAGTGTTGTGTAGCTGTGACACAAGTAAAAAACTGCCTTTACTTACTGACTTGTCATCAGGCGATTTTATTCATCACTGCACAGTAGCTGTGACAGCAAATGGGCTACTCGTTTCTCATAATTCCGAGAATATCAAGATGCAACGTAAATAATAGACATAAGCAGATTAGGCAAGAAATTTCGGTTATCCAAAACCGAGTACTGTACCCTAGAGTTCATAAATGAGTTTAAAGGTTAAAATGCGATAGCAGAAATCCACCGTGGAACCAGCTAGTGCTTAGAAATGGATCACTTGAGAATTTTCTGACTCGTTAGCGTAAAAAAATTAGGAAATAACAGAAAGAACCCAGATCCATTATGCGAAGGTTATTTTTTTAAAAAAAAGGAAAAGTAAGAAACTTTCGATAGGTCACAAAACTAAAACCCCAGCGACAATCCGCTGAAACTCTGAGCAAATGAGTTGGCCCGCATCTCAAGTACTCCCGTCTATCGCTTTACGTTACACTTTTCAGTTCCGAGTGCAATGCAAGGAGGTAAACATGTCTAGAACAATAGCATGTTCCGCCAAGTGTGAAGAGCGAGCTGAAGGATATCGCCTGATTTCACGCAACCCACATAGCGTAACCGTCATATGGTTTCTTCTTCATGACCATTCTGGGCCACACTCTGCAGCTGCAACGAAGACGCTCCTGTAGCATTTTCAATGATAAGTGTGCGATCATCCACCAAATGCTACGATGATGGTTTTGAGTAAGGGACTGAATTTTGCACCCACGCCACAGGTTCTGCCATTGCCTTCGTTTATCAGCGCCATTGAAGAAGCTCTTCGACCACTTCCCTCTCATTCAGCAGAGGAAATAAGACGTGAAACATGCCGTGCAATTATGAAGGCTCGCCCACAAAGGAGCAATATATCTGTGGCAGAGGGGGCTGCTCTACGCAAGCTTCGCCTGGACACTCAAACGGTGGTACTCTTAGCAGAGAAAGGTAATGCTACTGTTTTCTTGTCTCGCTACGAATACCATGATAAAATGTACAATTTATTGAGTGATAGCATGTACCGGAAGATCAGCAGGGATCCCACTAATCGAGTGGCGAAGAAAACTGTTTCGCTTCTGAATGATTCTCCCTTTCTACCAGAAGTTGTTCGGAGATTGAAACCAAGTGGTCCGGTGCCTCCTAGACTTTATGGACTACCAAAGGTCCACAAGAAAAATGTTCCTCTACGCCCCATAGTGACTAACATAGGCTCCCCGACCTATGACGTTGTCAAATATCTGGCATCATTGTTGAGGCCTCTTGTGGGAAAATGTACACACCACATAAGAAACTCGGCTGACTTCATTAGTAAACTGAAATCACTGAAAATAAACCCGTCTGATATATTAGTTAGTTTTCATGTGGTGGCTTTATTTACAAAGGTTCCGCTTCAAGAATCTCTACAACTCATTGAAAGAAGTTTTGACAAAGAGATTTCAGCTTTATTTAAACATGTTCTGACCTCCACATATTTCTTATTTAACAACGAATTTTTTGAACAGACGGACGGAGTCGCCATGGGTAGTCCCTTATCCCCTCTGGTGGCTGATTTATTTATGGAGGACTTCGAGGAGAAGGCACTTGAATCTGCTGACTTGAAACCCACGGTATTCTGGAGGTATGTTGATGACACCTTTGCAGTTTGGCCCCGTGGTGAAGACAACTTGCAAGACTTCTTAAGACATCTGAACTCCCTCCACGATCAAATAAAGTTCACAATGGAAATTGAAAAGTAGGGATGCCTTCCATTCTTGGATGTTTTGGTTCGGCGCAGAGAGGATGGCACTTTGGGACATGAAGTGTATAGGAAGCCGACGCACACCGATCTGTACAGTATTTACGTGCAAATAGCTGCCACCATCCAGCCCAGACAATGAGTGTTCTCCGAACTTTGACTCGCAGAGCGCATATTATTTCTGACGAAAGCAGTCTGCAAGATGAATTTTCCCACTTACAAAGAGTGTTTGAAGACAATGGGTACTCTCCACAACAAATACAGGGGACACTGAAAATGAAACCGTAAGAGGCCACAAAGAAAGCAGAAAAAGATGAAGAAACCTTTAAATCGATGGTCTTCCTGCCATATGTGGGTAGCCTCTCATCAAAAAATAGGATGCATTCTCGGCAGACACAAGGTAAAAGTGAGTTTTCGTCCTCCACCCAAGACAGCTGCACTCGTGGGCTCCGTCAAAGATGATTTGCTGCTCCGAAAATCTGGAGTTTACAAAATTCTATGTGAATGTGGCCTTTCTTACATCGGACAAACAACTCGTACTGACCAAGAAAGATGTACAGAACACCGGAGGTACACACGACTTTTACAACCTAACAAGTCGGCAGTGCAAGAGCACTGTATTGATAATGGTCACAGTATGTTGTATGACAACGTCGAAATTTTGGCAACTACATCATCCTTTTGGGACTCGATTGTGAAGGAGGCAATTGAAATTCGCTTGACGACGAATTTAATTAATAGAGATAGTGGTTTCAGTCTTGATAAATCATGGAATCCGCCACTTGCTGTAATAAACTCGCAAAGACGTCGTCACAGTGCAGCTGACAATGATATATCGATATGCCAACACAGATCAACTGCGGAGTCATAGATACAGCTCGCGCATTATGCACGTCTCTGCCGCCGACCAACGTCTCTGGCGCATTTGCATCTGTAGCTGCATGCGCAGTTGCGCGGTACAACGGTATAAAGGGATGAAGCGAGCACTGGCGCGGCAGTCTTGCGGCTCACTCTGAAGATGGCTGAACGTTATACAGCCGAAATATTAGAAGAAGGCGATTTCTTGCGGCTGCACACCCGAAACTTAATGGAACATCCACCACATAGCCTGGACTTGACTCCCTATGATTTTCATCTGTTTGCTCACATGAACTACTGACGATGAGGACAGCATTTTGGCACAAACAACGAGCCTCAGACCACCTTCGGGTATAGGCTGAAAGCACAGCAGCTGCTTTCTATGATGAGAGTTTTGGAAAGAGAAATACGAGGGTTGTCCAGAAAGTAAGTTCCGATCGGTCACTAAATGGAAACCACAGTGAAAATCAGAAACATTTTATTTGCAAGAGTTAGCTACACTTTCCAGATACTTCCCTACATAGTCGCCGCTCCGACTTAGATATTTGTCAGAGTGTTACACCAAATTTCCAACACCATCGTCATACACTCCTGGAAATGGAAAAAAGAACACATTGACACCGGTGTGTCAGACCCACCATACTTCCTCCGGACACTGCGAGAGGGCTGTACAAGCAATGATCACACGCACGGCACAGCGGACACACCAGGAACCGCGGTGTTGGCCGTCGAATGGCGCTAGCTGCGCAGCATTTGTGCACCGCCGCCGTCAGTGTCAGCCAGTTTGCCGTGGCATACGGAGCTCCATCGCAGTCTTTAACACTGGTAGCATGCCGCGACAGCGTAGACGTGAACCGTATGTGCAGTTGACGGACTTTGAGCGAGGGCGTATAGTGGGCATGCGGGAGGCCGGGTGGACGTACCGCCGAATTGCTCAACACGTGGGGCGTGAGGTCTCCACAGTACATCGATGTTGTCGCCAGTGGTCGGCGGAAGGTGCACGTGCCCGTCGACCTGGGACCGGACCGCAGCGACGCACGGATGCACGCCAAGACCGTAGGATCCTACGCAGTGCCGTAGGGGACCGCACCGCCACTTCCCAGCAAATTAGGGACACTGTTGCTCCTGGGGTATCGGCGAGGACCATTCGCAACCGTCTCCATGAAGCTGGGCTACGGTCCTGCACACCGTGAGGCCGTCTTCCGCTCACGCCCCAACATCGTGCAGCCCGCCTCCAGTGGTGTCGCGACAGGCGTGAATGGAGGGACGAATGGAGATGTGTCGTCTTCAGCGATGAGAGTCGCTTCTGCCTTGGTGCCAATGATGGTCGTATGCGTGTTTGGCGCCGTGCAGGTGAGCGCCACAATCAGGACTGCATACGACCGAGGCACACAGGGCCAACACCCGGCATCATGGTGTGGGGAGCGATCTCCTACACTGGCCGTATACCACTGGTGATCGTCGAGGGGACACTGAATAGTGCACGGTACATCCAAACCGTCATCGAACCCATCGTTCTACCATTCCTAGACCGGCAAGGGAACTTGCTGTTCCAACAGGACAATGCACGTCCGCATGTATCCCGTGTCATCCAACGTGCTCTAGAAGGTGTAAGTTAACTACCCTGGCCAGCAAGATCTCCAGATCTGTCCCCCATTGAGCATGTTTGGGACTGGATGAAGTGTCGTCTCACGCGGTCTGCACGTCCAGCAAGAACGCTGGTCCAACTGAGGCGCCAGGTGGAAATGGCATGGCAAGCCGTTCCACAGGACTACATCCAGCATCTCTACGATCGTCTCCATGGGAGAATAGCAGCCTGCATTGCTGCGAAAGGTGGATATACACTGTACTAGTGCCGACATTGTGCATGCTCTGTTGCCTGTGTCCATGTGCCTGTGGTTCTGTCAGTGTGATCATGTGATGTATCTGACCCCAGGAATGTGTCAATAAAGTTTCCCCTTCCTGGGACAATGAATTCACGGTGTTCTTATTTCAATTTCCAGGAGTGTAGAAGGCAGCTACTTCTGCTTTCCGATAATTCTCTTTGGTGGTCTGTACCACGTAGCCTGCGCCCAAGTGTTGTCTTCGTATCCAGCGTTTCATATGAACAGAGATGATACTCAGGACGAGCCAATTAGGGCTGAGTTGTGGGTGATCGAACACTTCCCATCGAAAAGGCTGCGGGAGCGGCTTCACTGCCCCTGCAGAGTGCGGGTGAGGATTGCCATGAAGAAGGAAGTGTGTGGCAGTTGTGTTAGGCGGGCTGCATTCATTAAGGCGAAGCGTCTCAGCGGGCCCTCCTACTTGGCGGGAGACATCGTTGTTCTAGGCACCTTTACTCGCGCACAGGGCGCTCACAACTGAAAAGAGCGTCTTGATGAGATCGACGGTCAAACTAGAGACATTACCGAACACATCTGTGCAAAGCTTCATCGGGTTTACACTGTGGTGTCGATTTTGCGACCGATCGGAACTTACTTTCAGGACAACCCTCGTATCTAAGTCGCAGAGGCGACTATGTACAGAAGTGGCTGGAAGGTGTAGCTAATTGTTACAAATAAAACATTATTGATTTTCTCTGTGGTTTCCATTTCACAATCGCTTGGAGGCTGAAAGAAAATAACATTCGTAGTATTATGGACACATTAGAATAATACAGCTATGAGGTTTAGGGCATGTCAACAAAATGGAAGAAGATGAGCACTTTCATGGCAACTTCCTTGAAGGAGAATAAGCGCAAAACCACGAAGAGGGTGGCTGAGGGGTATCGAGGATGTTATGGAGAGGAGAAGAATAGGAGAGGATGAGAAAGAATGGCAAGATCGAAGCATCTGACGAAAGAAACGCGGGATGTGGTGACAGCTGCAGGGCTCCCGCTACTTTTAAAAAATGAAGACAGTTCACTGCAAGGAATGCTTGGATACACAGTTTCCTCGTACTCAATTTGTTACGATGTGATAAGAAGGCAGCTACTATGATCGTGTCACGAGAACTCTTCTGTCAGTGTGGATAGTGGCACGTAAGTGCAGAGTGCATCGTTATGTGCGCTTGTGCAGTAATAGTAGCGACGTCCTATGTGCATATCAGCTGGCTCATTATTACTGAGGTATGGATCCAATGGGGAGACGAAGGGGGCTGAGGCAGGAGGACTTTGGGATCATAACCTGTGCATGAACTACAGTTTTTAGAGGCTTTGTTCTTTTACGAGGGTTGGAACTTAAATAGTGACAACTATTTATTTGCAGCTCGTACAAAATAGATATGTGTTTCGAAGATTAACTGACCTTCAAAGAAGCTGGTCGTAGGATGTGTTCCAAAAATGAACAGCATAGAGACAGAAGTGATGACACTTTCTGCAGGACCTGACCATCATTTTGAAGGACAATACTCAAGCACATACAGTGCAAGCTGTTGCTGATTTGTTTGACTGATGGGGCTGCTAAGTGCTATACCACCTACAGTGCTCCCATGACTTAAACCCTCGTAAGTTAAAAATGGTTCAAATGGCTCTGAGCACTATGGGACTTAATATCTGAGGTCATCAGTCCCCTAGAACTTAGAACGACTGAAACCTGACTGACCTAAGGAAATCACATACATCCATGCCCGAGGCAGAATTCGAACCTGCGACCGTAGGGTCTCGCGATTTCAGACTGAAGGGCCTAGAACCGTTCAACCACACCGGCCGGCTCGTAAGTTCAACTCGATTTATAAACTGAAGGAAATACTTCACGGCATTCGCTTCAGAACTGCTACAAATTCGTCGGGCAATAGACCTCGCCGTTCGAACTGTCAACACAACTGGCATCGCTAAGAATCTCCTACGACTTCCACAACGCTGGCAACGGGTTATACACAATACTGGTGACTTCTTTGAAGGTCAGTAGAAATTTGAAACACGTATCTATTTTGTACGAGCTGTAAATAAATAGTTGCCACTATTGAAGTTCCAACGCTAGTTTATACACTCCTGGAAATGGAAAAAAGAACACATTGACACCGGTGTGTCAGACCCACCATACTTGCTCCGGACACTGCGAGAGGGCTGTACAAGCAATGATCACACGCACGGCACAGTGGACACACCAGGAACCGCGGTGTTGGCCGTCGAATGGCGCTAGCTGCGCAGCATTTGTGCACCGCCGCCGTCAGTGTCAGCCAGTTTGCCGTGGCATACGGAGCTCCATCGCAGTCTTTAACACTGGTAGCATGCCGCGACAGCGTGGACGTGAACCGTATGTGCAGTTGACGGACTTTGAGCGAGGGTGTATAGTGGGCATGCGGGAGGCCGGGTGGACGTACCGCCGAATTGCTCAACACGTGGGGCGTGAGGTCTCCACAGTACATCGATGTTGTCGCCAGTGGTCGGCGGAAGGTGCACGTGACCGTCGACCTGGGACCGGACCGCAGCGACGCACGGATGCACGCCAAGACCGTAGGATCCTACGCAGTGCCGTAGGGGACCACACCTCCACTTCCCAGCAAATTAGGGACACTGTTGCTCCTGGGGTATCGGCGAGGACCATTCGCAACCGTCTCCATGAAGCTGGGCTACGGTCCCGCACACCGTTAGGCCGTCTTCCGCTCATGCCCCAACATCGTGCAGCCCGTCTCCAGTGGTGTCGTGACAGGCGTGAATAGAGGGACGAATGGAGACGTGTCGTCTTCAGCGATGAGAGTCGCTTCTGCCTCGGTGCCAATGATGGTCGTATGCGTGTTTGGCGCCGTGCAGGTGAGCGCCACAATCAGGACTGCATACGACCGAGGCACACAGGGCCAACACCCGGCGTCATGGTGTGGGGAGCGATCTCCTACACTGGCCGTACACCACTGGTGATCGTCGAGGGGACACTGAATAGTGCACGGTACATCCAAACCGTCATCGAACCCATCGTTCTACCATTCCTAGACCGGCAAGGGAACTTGCTGTTCCAACAGGACAATGCACGTCCGCATGTATCCCGTGCCACCCAACGTGCTCTAGAAGGTGTAAGTCAACTACCCTGGCCAGCAAGATCTCCAGATCTGTCCCCCATTGAGCATGTTTGGGACTGGATGAAGCGTCGTCTCACGCGGTCTGCACGTCCAGCACGAACGCTGGTCCAGCTGAGGCGCCAGGTGGAAATGGCATGGCAAGCCGTTCCACAGGACTACATCCAGCATCTCTACGATCGTCTCCATGGGAGAATAGCAGCCTGCATTGCTGCGAAAGGTGGATATACACTGTACTAGTGCCGACATTGTGCATGCTCTGTTGCCTGTGTCCATGTGCCTGTGGTTCTGTCAGTGTGATCATGTGATGTATCTGACCCCAGGAATGTGTCAATAAAGTTTCCCCTTCCTGGGACAATGAATTCACGGTGTTCTTATTTCAATTTCCAGGAGTGTACATCCATTTTCAAATGTTTTCAGCCAGTTTGCGGAGTGCTTAGTAGCATCAAAACTGTGAGTCTTGAAAACAGCAATAATGAAAAAATATTCTGTGCAACAGAATTAAAGGATTACTTTTTCGAAACCCTGTAATTCCCATCCATTGCGACGCTTAAGTTTCAAATTTGGCTCAAAGGCGTGTACAGCTCTCCTCTGTAGGGGTGCAAAAGCGTGGTTGCTTGCGGCGTCACCCTCGGGCTGGACAACGCTTCAAACATCAAGATGTCAACACTTACGAAAAGAAGGTCATGGCTCAGAAGTTTATGTGAACTGTAAGGTGAGTTAATGATGTCACATTGGCACCAGATTTCACCATAATTTTGTTAAGTGCCATCGTGGATGTCACACAATCGGAGGGGTCATCACGTCCTCTCTCACCTACATTTCGCCTCTTCTTTTGACGCCTCTGCGATAGAGGTCAGAACCGAGACGCCCAGGATTGAAATCACGTGGTTTTCTTACGGGTGGTCGAGGAAAACATTCGAGACAAATTGTTCAAATGGCTCTGAGCACTATGGGACTTAACTTCTGAGGTCATCAGTCGCCTAGAACTTAGAACTAATTAAACCTAACTAACCTAAGGACATCACACACATCCATGCCCGAGGCAGGATTCGAAACTGCAACCGTAGCCGTCGCTCGGTTCCAGACTGTAGCGCCTAGAACCGCTCGGCCACTCCGCCGCCCAGAATCGGCTCGAAAAGGCCACACGAGGTTGCATAAAGGGGTCAATGAAACCACCCCTTACTCTGGGCCGTTGATTCCGACAATTTCGCGGTCGAAAACGATAGTTTGCAGCGCGTTGAGCAACAGGAATACGTCCTTTACAACCTTTGACATTGATGACACCCTCAGGCCTTTTATCCCTTCTCTAAGGACAATGCGACGCTGCACCCCCATCGCACGTGATCGCACCCACTTGGAGCTCAGCGCGACAGGAGCAACCTGAGTTTGTAGCCTGGTTCATAGAGACGTCATCCGATAAAACGAAACTTTCGGACACAGTACGGAAGGGAACCACCGTCGTAACCGACTTGGCCTGCATCATTTATGGAAACAGGCAGTGGTCTCTATCTCTTCTTTCTACTGTTTCAGACATCAACGTGGTCAAGATATAGCAGGCATTTGCAAGGAGTCCGACAAAATCAGTGCGTATGGTGGCCGCATGGTTGGAGACGCCACAATCAACAGTGCAGAAAGTCTTGCATAAGAGGTTACGGCTTTATGCCTACACCGTGGTGAGGATCAGAGAGTCCTCATGTTACATGTGAAATGGAAAGAGACAGTTTCAATGTTAACTTGTCTCGCGAACTTACGCACTATTGCGTCAATGGTCCACTCATTTGTAACGAGTCTGCCGTCGAGTGATGTCTCTCTGGGCATGTCACAAGAGTTAGTTGTGCCACAATGTGAATACCTGCAACCTGTCGTCATATGCCAGGAGTATGAGGCACCACCTCACTGGTCTTTAACTGTCGGAGTCAATTTGAATTTGTGGATGGGACGTTACAGTGGGGGGGGGGGGGGGGGGGGGGGTGGATTGGACAAGGTGGTTCCATGCGGTGACTACCCCAATCGCATGACCTCACACCACTAGAATCCTTGCTGTGGAGTGTTGTAAAAGATCATATGTACCGAACCAAGGCTCCAGACCTACGTGGCTTAAAGATGCGTGTTCACAATCGATTTGAACATGTCGCCGTGGGGTCACTGGAGCGTAAATTGGAGAGAAACTGCTGCGCGGGACTAGCCTAGCGGCCTAGGGCGCTGCAGTCATGGACTGTGCGGCTGGTCCCGGCGGAGTTCGAGTCCTCCCTCGGGCATGGGTGTGTGTGTTTGTCCTTAGGATAATTTAGGTTAAGTAGTGTGTAAGGGACTGATGACCTTAGCAGTTAGGTCCCGTAAGATTTCACACACATTTGAACATTTTTTTTTTTGGAGAGAAACTGAATAGCGACCAAACTTTGTCCGTACCACTGCACTTAGGTATATGAACGAGGTGACAAAACTTTATGAGTTATCGTATCTTGAAAATGTATTTTTATTGTCTGGTATGCAGTACTTTTCAAGTTATTCAAGCCTAAGGTTTATGGACTTCCAGTAGATATCTGACTTTTAATTTCTTGGATTTACACTACAGCCATTTACTAGGCACTAATGTAATCAAATTATTCTTCTTTCTTCGTTATGCCCAGTTAAAGAGGTCGTTTGAACTTATTAGCTTGGTCTGACAGCTCCCTTTTCTTCTTCTCCATCCAAACTGTCTTTATAAATTCGCTGTGTTGTTTCTCGCGTTCCTCCACCCAATGCTTTCCAGTGATCTTTCTACTTTCTCTGCCAATGTGTGATTTGCGTTCTCTAATAGTACCTACTGTGGTGTCCATTTCTCGCAAGTCCTGCTTAATTTCTTCTAACCAAGCGAGTTTTATCCTTTTTGAATGTATTACATTAAGAATTTTTAGCTAATATAGTGTTGTCTGTTCCGCAGATGTGACCATAGAACTTCAAGCGTCTTCTACGTATGGAATCAGTGAACTTTTCTGTCGCTGTGTATATCTCTGTGGATTTTATTTTAATACATACGTCATATTTTTCTGAGAATCTTTCGCTCTTCCTTTCTACTTTCATCAATTTTTGAGTGGTCGAGATGTGGTTCCTGAGGCATATGGTGCTTCAGGCAAACAAATGGCTTTTAAATTCGAAGTTACCCGCTACGAGACACCACCAGTTTATTGCAGTAAAAAGTATGGTCGTATAGCATTGTTTGGTGGGACACGTCGAAGGACAAATTCAGCCACCTAATTGGAAATGTTTTTCTGTCCTTCACGTACGTGGCATCTTTCCTTCGTGTAGTGTGAGAGTTGTATGCTCCAGAGGTGGGCTGTTAGATTTGTTGCCGATAGGGTCGAACAACACGCAAGTGAAGTACAACCGACGATAAAATATCGCGAACTAGCACAGGCCTGGGCTACATTCGTTTCGAGAAACACTACTGAGAAAATTTAGAGATCCGGCATTTGAAGCTGATTGCAGATCGTTCTACTGTCTCCAACATACAATGCGCGTAAGGACCACGAAGATAAGATATGAGAAATTAGAGCTCATGCAGGGGCGTATAGACAATAGTTTTTCCCTCGCTCTATTTGCGAGTGGAACAGGAAAGGAAACTACCAGTACTGGTACATGCGCAGTACGGTGGACTGTGGAGTATCTACATCGATATAGATGTAGATATAGAAGTGTATCCGATAACTGTAAGTGACTGTAATGGGTGCGTGCGTGTGTGTGTGTGGGGGGGGGGGGGGGTAGTGTGTATATGTGTGTGGGGCGTCATGTTTATGTTGGATGATGATGGGAGAAGGAAGAGGGTGAAACCCGATGCCAGTACATAACCTACTCTTCTCTGATAGCACCAAGGGTGGTGCCGAGCTCAACGTCCCCATCCGGGGGACGGATGATCATCAACAGTCACATGCCCTCAGTTTACGAGACGTTCCGCCCCATTAGCTGAACGGTCAGCTCGTTGGATTGCCACGCACGGGGGCCCGGGCTCGATTCCCGGCAGAGAGATTTTCTCCCCTCAGGGACTGGGTGTTGCGCTGTCCTTATCATCATTTCATTCCCATTGTCGACGCGCAAGTCGCCCAATGTGGGGTCGCACTCAATAAGACTTTCACTTGGCGGCCGAACTTCCCATCTGGGAACTCCCGGCCACTGACGCCCTGGCCGGCCGGTGTGGCCGAGCGGTTCTAGATGCTTCAGTCCGGAACCGCGCGACTGCTACGGTCGCAGGTTCGAATCCTGCCTCGGACATGGATGTGTGCGATGTCCTTAGGTTAGTTAGGTTTAAGTAGATCTAAGTTCTAGGGGACTGATGACCTCAGATGTTAAGTCCCATAGTGCTCAGAGCCATTTTAACCATTTTTAAACGGACGCCATACGATCATTTCCACTTCCAGTTCACGAGACACTGCGGGGAGGTTTGAAATTTAATTCAGAATACTGGCGTAAGGCGTAGTTATCAGGAACTTCAAGCAACCACCTCCCCTCCTCTTTGCTGCGCGAGACGTGGCGTACCCCGCCAATTACCCATCCCGACGTAGCTTAACTCGGTCATCTGAAGAGAATCGCTGCATTCAATGAGGCAAGGCCGTTGGCGTTTCTTCTGGCGATTCCATGATATTCTGTACCCCTTCTTGAATTTGGGGCTCTTTCTAAATTTACTATTTCAGATGATACTACAATATTTCCGAGATATTTAAAAGAAGACACGAAATTGTAATCGAATTATTACCATTTTATTATATTAAAATATATTACTATTGTGATCTCGGGCATTCGCCCCGATAGTGAAGTGCTCAGTGCGATGGAATGCCATGCAAAGAGGCCAGGGTTCGATTCCCGGCTGGTTCGGCGATTTTCTCCGCTCAGGGACTCGGTGTTGTCCTCATCATCATCATCATCTGCTCCCCATCGACACGCAAGTCGCCGAGGGGGCGTCAAGTAAAAAGACTTGCACCAGGCGACCGGTCTACCCGACGGAAGGCCCTAGCCACACGACATTTCATTTTTTCATCTTGGACATTTGTGACTCGTTTAAAATGGTGGTGATAGCAAATTATGTTTGAGAGAGGGGGTAGGGGACAATAAGAATCTGTGACCCTGCCCCCCAGAATCGAACCCTGGATGCGAGTCTGTAGTGTGGTCAATGATCCAATTTTCGAAGTTAGGAGCCAGGTGACATGTCTGCAAACGGCTGAAACTTCTGCATATCGAATCAGATTAAGTTATGACCACTTCGTTGTTCCAGATTATCCCACTCGTCCCAGGCCACCAAGTGCACAAAGGAGGTGGCATTGAAGGAGATACACGGGAGCGGCGAATAGTTCCCGCACTTTGCTCGGAGTTCACCGACTGCGCGGTCTGCCCACAGGCTAACTAGCGTGGACAGCGCAGGGCTCGTCCCTGCCGTGCCCGCCGCCCTTCGGCTGACGCCCTTCCGCTGCGCAGGGCCCGCCCACCTCCTGCCACGGCGGAAGCCGCCAATCGCCACGTGGGCCACACGTGAGACTGCTGCTGCGCGGCCCCCACGCATACACGGCAGGTAAATCTGCGGGAGCCCGACTGGACGGCGGCTCGTCTGAGGCGACGCTGGTGGTCCTGCGGTGTGGCCTACAGCGACGAGACTGTAGAGAACAGGACGTGCAAGCAATATTTAAATTGGCGGAGACAACGCAGGCAGCCAGAGGCCTATTGTCAGCCTCAGTAGCACGGCTGACAGCCGCGAAATGAACCGTGTTGTATGCTGTTACTGTTTCCTTGCTGTGTGGATCAGAAAGTGTACCACTCAGCTTGCTTCGAGACAGCTGAGGAAATCGGTGATTCTGGCGTTCAAATCATCAACGGCCGGATATCTGCTAGCCTAACTATGTTCCCCTTCTGTTGAGCTAGACGTTTTGACGGCAGTGACCTTTTCGAAGGAACCATCCCAGCTATAGGGTGAGTGGAAGACAGGTAGATGGGTTAGAGGTTTGCATACTCTTGTAACCGGTTCACAGAAGTTCGTGTTGGCACTTGTGGACTCACTTTAATTGCTCTTATCTGTGCTGTGCAAGCTGTACCATCTGTCATTGCTGCGTATACAATACGACGGGCGTCTGTGCAGAGTGGAATTCCAGAACCTGGTCTATGGGCGTGAGAATGCCCTGTATCCTCTGTTGCTACCATCACTGAACACCTGACGTGGCACGTCCTCCTTATGTAGCAATTCTTCGAAACGACTATCCCGTGACTCGAAAGGCGACAGTTTTACCCCTTTAAAACTTACTAATGGCTGCAGGAAGTGTGAGTGTGTCTCAGTGACACGGTGCCTGCTTGCTCTATACGTCAGCACCCCACCGATCCTGGCGGCTACGCGCATTCTCTTTTAAAGGACAAACACAGAGGGCGCTTTGGTAGCTACACCACTAAAGCATCTGTTGGTGGATGACGCTCAATGCATTATCAGCACATTTACCAACATCCAGGTGGCGTATCCCGTCATTGTATCAAAACTGATATAGTTTTTTAAGGTGTTCTAATTTTTTTCTCCAGCAGTGTCTATATAGTTTAAAAAAAGGTTACAAGACGGTCGCTGTATTTTCGCGAGGCAGCATGCCGTCTCTATCTAGAAAAGTTTGACAGCCTAAAAGAGCTAAAGTATGATTTCCAAAATAATTTTCTCCACAGTTTTCGCTTGGATCAGTCGTTTACGCTAAAAAGCTATCAATTTAGTATTTTTTTAGAGATCTCGACATCATACTGCTTACAAATACTTACTCAAATCATCAGTTAGATGTTCAAAAATAATCTCCTTTTCCTTACAATCATAAAGCGTCCTTTGCTTAAATTATAACTTGCTTTTTATTTATAGTTTTTGTAAACTTACTTTCGGTTTTCCATACTTTCATTGATATAAACAGCAAAGGAACTAAATGACACCACACTTATAGCACTGCTTTATTTATCCTTTATGTCATACCTGCGTTTCAAACGCTTGGGTAGCTCAGTTGGGCAGCGATCCGAGAAACAGCTTCCTTGGCACCCTATACGAGACGAGAGCCGGCACGGTAGCTCAGCATGTTCAATCAGAGAGCTGGTTGGCCTCTGTAATAAAAAAAAAAACTGAGTGGAAGGATCCGCAAACGAACTTGAAAGGATAGCATGCGACGTTCGCAACGACCAAACAAAACGATCAACAACGAACAAAAAATCCGGCAAGGTAGCTCAGCGTGTTCGGTTAGAGGGTTAGCTGCCCTCTGTAATTAAAAAAAAAAAAAAAAACTGAGTCAACGGCTCAACACTGAACTTGAACGGGTGTCATGGGACATCCGCAACAAACAAAATCAGAACAACTAAAAAAAAAAAAAAATGGTAGAGCACTTGCCCGCGAAAGGCAAAGGTCCCGAGTTCGAGTCTCGGTCCGGCACACAGTTTCAATCTGTCAGGAAGGTTCGTCTTTAAACTTTTTCAAGTTGCCGGAATTCCATTATTTTCATTGTTGCTGTAAGATTGTTTATGTTGACATTATCAAACACTTTCATATGGTCTACAAATGCTATTTGTGTTTCTAATCTAATTTCTCATATGTTCCCTATGGCTTGTAGACGAGTTTGTAGCTGATTTTTTTTCCTACGTCCAGTCTGTATTTCATCAATTAGTATTTCTGAAGTCGTTCGAAGTGTGCTCTGTATTATTCTTGTGTATACAGGTTGAATCACTAACTATTGCCACCTAGAATAACTCCGGAAGTATGATAGTAGCTGAAAAGTTTCTGGGACAAATGCTGCAAGGGACAACGGGGGCAATAATATGACGTTGGTTTTTAGTTGCTAGGTGGGGTCGCGTCAGAGATATGAAAGTCAACTTTGTTTTTTTAAATGGGATTCTATAGTTTGGTACTTATTTTCTGACAGCGGCTATCGAGACGAATCCAGTGACGTGTAACAGTAAGGTCTTTGAACGTCAACGAAGTTCGTAAAGGAGCCATGAACGTACATTTACAGAAGGTGTTCGAATTGATGACCATTGGTATCAATGCAGTGCTGCAACCTTCTTATTATGGACTGAGTGGTATTCCTTATCACGTCGGCACTTATCGAAGCACATGCTCTGACAATTATCTCTCGTATATGGTGCAAATAGTAAATATTCGTCGAATACGACGTATCCATCTAACGTGCCATTGACATGTAAACACCATTCGACGGTTTCGCAATACAACACTAATAGGAACGGTAAGACTAGTATCGTCGAACCAAGCGAATATGAATGATGTATTCCTTCGAAGAACAAGTCGACATACTTCTCATTTACGGAGAATGCCAACGAAACTCAGTGAGAGCTAGAGACATACCCTGAAAGATATCCTTAAGGTACTCACCCTACACGTCGTACATTTACCTATGTGTATGATAAATTGAGAATAACTGGATCTTTAACGCATCGAAAACATATCCGGCAAAGGAAAGTTACTAACGAGAGAACGGAAATTGGGACTCTTGCCACTGTGGTTCGAGATCCTTGTGTTGGTTCGCGTCAAATCGCAAGGGAATCTGGCATAAGCCAGAGTAGTGTCGTTCGTGTTCTGCATCGCCATAAATATCATCCTTACCATATCAGTGTCCACCAAGAATTAACTGGTACAGATTGTATGCGTCGCATTGAATTCTGCCGATGGGCTCAACTTCAGATTCAGAGGGACGACACATTTATTAATTTGATTTTATTTACTGCGAGGCTACATTCACGAACCATGGAAATGGTAATTTGTATAACATGCATTATTGGGCAACTGAAAATCCATGTTGGTTGCGGCAAGTTGCACACCAAAAGCCGTGGTCGGTGAACGTATGGTGTGGAATTCTGGAGGACAGAATTATAGGCCCCTACTTCATCGAAGGAAATCTTAATGGTAGGAAGTACACCACATTCCTTCAAGAAACATTAGGTCTGTTATTGGAAGAAATACCTTCAGGAACAAAAAAACAGAAGGTGGTATCGTCCGGCACGTCTTTCGCTGATGGCTAGAAATGAGTTGCAGAGACAATTCCCAAATCGTTGGATGGGACGCGGAGAAGATGTGTCGTGGCTGGCTAGTTCGCCAGACTTGACGCCTCTGGATTTTTTCTTGCGGGGATTCGTAAAAGACATTGTTTATAAAGACATACCAACTACACCTGCAGGTATGCGAGAGAGAATTGTCAGAGCATGTGCTTCGATAAGTGCCGATGTGATAAGGAATACCACTCAATCCATAACAAGAAGATTGCAGCACTGCATTCACACCAATGGTCATCACTTCGAACACCTTCTGTAAATGGACGCTCATGCCACCTTTGTGACCTTCGGTGACCTTCAAAGACCGTACTGTTGCAGATCACTGGATTCGGCTCGATAGCCGCTATCAGAAAATAAGTACCAAACTATTGCAACACATTTAAAAAAACAAAAAAAAGTTGACCTTCATATCTCTGAAGCGACCCCACCTAGCAACAAAAAACCAACGTCATATTATTGCCCCCGTTGTCCCACGCAAATTTTCTCCCACAAATTTTTCGACTCCTATCATACTTTCGAAGTTATTCTTGGTGACAATAGTTAGTGACTCACCCTGTATAAGTCATGTGTATATAATTTTGTTTAATTTTTGCAGTGACTTTCATGAACAAATATATATTGCATCTGCTGTTTCCCCTACATGAAATATTTTGCTTATTTCCCTGCTTTGCATTGCCTGTAAACTTTAATAATTCTTTGTTTATTGTGCATGATCCTGTTGATTTTCCGTTTATAACTTTCACGGATTTTTTTAAGTCCTTCAATTTAAAGGGAACAAATTCATGAAGTTCGTGAATCTGTTCTTGTGATAGGTTTTTCTATTCTCTTTGCTAGCACCTAAGATCTTTGTAGAATTTTAGCTCTCACTTCTGTTCTTCTTGTATCCTTCTCTCCCTACTGCATATGTTCTAAAATTTTATATGGGTAATTTTTTCCTCCTTGAAGACTATTGTCTATTTGCCTCATTAAATTGTCCAAAGGTGCTACTTGTGCTACTCTTATTATTTTCTCGCAGTTTCTTCTTTCTTTCTTTATTTATTTGTTTAGTATACTCCAACTCTGTTGTGGATGATTTAAGTGAATAACGCGTTCATTTTTGGTACATTCTTCAGTTTCATCGTTTCATACCCTCGGATCTGTCATACGTATTAATTTCTTGGTTTGTCAAGTGCTTCAGTCGCAGAACAGCGAACATTCTATCACTTTATCTCCAAATCTTTTCTTTTAGTCTTTTTTGAAATATTTTATAATTTTATATTATAATTAGAGCATTCTGTAAACTTCATCTAAATTGCAGTACTTTTGGATGTTATAATTTTTCCATTGGTCATACTTTCCTGTCAGAGCCAATTTTATACGGAATCATTACAGATTTTGACCTCGCTAATTCGAATTAAAAGGACAGAGAAAATCGACTGTAGCCTCAAAATAGGACCGATCCCTTGCATTCTCTTATGGTAATTAACCTAAAGACTTGAAAAATCTAATTACGGTACGTTGAGCTGAGCTTGAAGTCCTTCCCGACCAATTACAATTATAGTTCGCTCTCCATCATCTGACAAAAACGATGTTCCGTTTCATATACATAATAGGAAAATCCGAAGAGAAGGAAGCGATATTCGAACATCTGTCAAAGAGGCCTAATGCACAGCAACTCCGACCACATAAGTTTAAAGAACACTTGTTCGTTGCACAAGGAGGATGTTCATCTTCCATGTATTTCTTAGGCTCGTAATTATTAATTTAGACCATTTTCTGATAACCGTAAATCTCCACCATCTAATGACTTCTATGTCACATGTCACTAAAAACCTTTCTTTTTCCTCCCTTCCCCCCCCCCCCCCCACCCCCCAAACGTCATGTTTCGAAATGTTTCTGATGAGCTACATTACACTGGTGATGAATTACCGGCATCAAAAAGGTTCAAATGGCTCTGAGCACTATGCGACTTAACTTCTGAGGACATCAGTCGCCTAGAACTTAGAACTAATTAAACCTAACTAATCTAAGGACATCACACACATCCATGCCCGAGGCAGGATTCGAACCTGCGACCGTAGCGGTCGCTCGGCTCCAGACTGTAGCACCTAGAACCGCACGGCCACTCCAGCCGGCTTATCGGCATCGTTTTGCATTAGCAAAGGGAAGAGTTAAATAAACAGCATGTACGTTTTGTGAGAACCAGATGTGTACCGCTCGATCCAAAAGTAATCGAAGAAGTAAAACGTCTGGGATGGTACGAGTAAATGGCCATAGCAAGATATGTTAGTATATACCATAACCATATTTTGGAGCTTTTAGACTTTCTTTCTGTAGAACCCAGATTTCATTAGCATTAAGTTATTGCGACTGCTACGGTCGCAGGTTCGAATCCTGCCTCGGGCGTGGATGTGTGTGATGTCCTTAAGTTAGTTAGGTTTAAGTAGTTCTAAGTTCTAGGGGACTGATGACCATAGATGTTAAGTCCCATAGTGCTCAGAGCCATTTGAACCAGTTTGAGCCATTAAGTCATTGATGAGGCAAGAAGCTAGCAGTAGACTTCGAGATGATGCATGAGCGTATTTTGTGTGTTGTTTGGTTTCGCATTTGATTTCGAGTACAGGATGTTTCGAAAAGAGTCATCCAATTTCACAAGTGTATATTTTCTGCGTGAAGCGAAATAGAAACTTGGAGTAAACTTAACGTACGCAACGAAGTTAAAAGTTTACCGTGTCGTTAGCTGTAACTCGTCAGTTCCTGTGGTTGCCAACAGAGGTCTCGCTCGTGCAGTTAGTTCGGCCGCCCGCTAGATTTACACATGTGTGTCGAATCGAGATGGCAATAACACAGTAAAAAAAGGCGGTTAGCTTTCTTCGTTTCAGCAGCGGAAAATGGGTTCCAAATGTGCGATATGATTTCTGTTGATAGTACTGTACTGTCCATCATGTAGTTCAAAGCACTCGCAGATGGTACTATTAGTTTCAAGACAATGGTTGTTTAAGTAAGATGACATAAACAGGTTACTAAACGTGATTTTGGAGTTCCCAGACAGAAAATCAAAATTTTTGACATTTTACAAATAAATCCTACAATGTACTTCACTTTTTCATGCACAAAGTGGTTTATAACTTATCTTTGTTTGACGTTTAGATGTATTTTATTTTTAATGTTACTTGCGTATCTCCGAAACTGCTACCTTTGGGCCTTAATTTACAAATATGAGTGAGTTTTTATCATTTCAACTATAAACGCGATTTTCTCAAAAAGAAACTTTTTGTATTTCATATACCTATATAACAAATTGCGGTACAGAGCAGTACCGTGGGTGCACCTACAACGGGGGGAACTGTTGAAGGCCAGACAAACGTGTGGTTCCTGAAGGACAGCAGCTCTTCTCGTAGTTCCAAGAGCAACAGTCTGGATGATTGACTGATCTGGCCTTGTAGCATCGACCAAACGGCCTTGCTGTGGAGGTACTGGGAACGGCTGAAAGCATGGGGAAACTACAGCCGTAATCTTTCCCGAGGGCATGCAGCTGTAGTGTGTGGTTAAATGATGATGGCATCCTCTTGGGTAAAATATTCCGGAGCTAAAATAGTCCTCCGGGAGGATGTCGTTATCAGGAGAAACAAAACTGATTTTCCACGGATCGGAGCGTGGAATGAGACGAGGAGGTTTACACAGGATAGAGTAGCATGGAGAGCTGCATCAAACCAGTCTTCGGACTGAAGACTACAACAACAACAACAACACATCAAAAACTACTTGTATTAGCTATATGAAACTTTGTGATCGGTTTCATTATAATATACTGTACCTACTGAAGCATAATCATGGTAGTGATTTGAATAGGTATCAATCTAGGAATTAACATGTACAAATATCCTCAACAAAAATTGGATATTTTTTTAAAAATTTGTCTCTCTGATTTTTTGTGTCCTATTTCTGAATCCCGCTTCAGTAGACATGACATGGATAAGTTACCTGTAAAATTTGTTGATTGTTATCTATATACGGTATATTGACTTGGCTTATTTAACAAGAACAGCATAGGCCCTGCAAACTCGCCTTAAGACTTAGAGCGCCTGCAAAAGTGTTTTCCACTTAGTCTGCAGACGTTTACTCCTCCTACCAGCCGAGAGTTGACCAGACCTCACTTGTCTATCTGCCCTGTTTTGCGACAACCTTCGTATTTGAAACCACACTATACTCAAGATGCCACAAGCCATTCATGATGACGAACAACAACAACGGGTTGAGTTCTTTGAATTTATTCTGGCCGTGAAGCTGGAACATAACAAGCTTCTTTCATGTTGAGTGATGAGGCTTTGAAGTTCCATTTAAATGGAAAAGTGAACCTACACAACGTAAAATAGGGAACACGTACCGTGATCGAACACAGAGACAGGTTCTTCTTGTGTTTTGCGCTGTTACCTGAGAATTATAGCCCCTTGCTCTTTTGTGGAAAAGATTACTGCAGGAATCTCGTATATGCTGGATATGTTGCAAATCTAGCTTTTTGGTCAACTGCGACAATACTCCGAAAATTTTATTTTTGAACAGCGTGGAGGACCATCGCACGGGCATCAGCATGTATGAACATTACATGTCAGTGAGCTGCTTCAATGAATCGCCCGTAAGAGCTGTCCAGGTCTTATCTTGCACCATTGGTCACCACAGTCAGCAGATCTCACAGTATGAGATTTTTTGTGGGGGACTGTGAAAGAACACGTCTGTGTGCCTCTCTTTCAAGCAAATGTGTCTGGACCTGCGGCGTCGCATAGTTAACAGCAGCGAATGCAATTACTCAAGACATGCTTGTAAAAGTATGGGACCAGTTTGACTATCGCCTGGATGTTTTTCGTGTGGCCGAGAAGAGCATATAATTGTGTACGGTAAATAAAAACGATGATCCTAAACGAAATTCGGGCAACGGCCTTGCCGCAGTGGATACACCGGTTCCCGTGAGATCACCGAAGTTAAGCGCTGTCTGGCGTGGCCGGCACTTGGATGGGTGACCATCCAGGCCGCCATGCGTTGTTGCCATTTTTCGGGGTGCACTCAGCCTCGTGAAGCCAATTGAGGAGCCATTCGACCGAATACTAGCGGCTCCGGTCAAGGAAAACCATCATCACGATCGGGAGAGCGTTGTGCTGACCACACGCCCCTCCTATCCGCATCCTCAATAAGGATGGCACGGCGGTCGGATGGTCCCGATGGGCCACTTGTGGTCTTGAAGACGGCGTTAAAAAAAACGGCTCTGAGCACTATGGGACTTAACTTCTGAGGTCATCAGTCCCATAGAACTTAGAACTACTTAAACCTAACTAACATAAGGACATCACACACATCCAGCCCGAGGCAGGATTCGAACCTGTGACCGTAGCGGTCGCGCGGTTCCAGATTGTAGCGCCCAGAATCGCACGGCCACCCCGGCCATCTGAAGACAGAGTGCTGCTTTTTTTTTTTTTAACGAAATTCTAAAAGGCATGTCAAGCATGCATGAGCATCCATGCAACAAATATACCTTTGTAAAATCGGTAGATTTTTCTGAAGATACATACTTTGTAATCATATGTGTAAGCTAAAATTAACCCCAAGATCCTGTCTTCATTTACATAAAAGATATAGTGATGGAAAATCGGACGAATCTTTTTGAAGCACCCTGCGTTTCTCGATCGTGAGTTCTGTGTCTAACCTATCTGTGTCACTTGAATTGTCTCGACGATGCTTTCTAGCTTTGTCTCGATGTTGTTTGCTGGTTTTGTGAGAAATTAAGGCGAGTTTTTCCTTTACTTAATTCTTAGCCTCCTCACTCCGGAGCTTAGGTTTCGCGAATGTAAAATTTATTTTGAAGATCAATGCATTGTCATGAGACAAAAGAAGACTAAAATACCAAATTTACAAAGTGATGTGATGTGATTTACGAAAATTTAAGGACATGGTCAGGAAGAATGCTATTTATGTTAGAAAATAACTGAAATGTGTGCAATGTTCAGAAAACTCAATGTCAAGTAACGAAAAATTATGGAAAGAATAACACTGGAATGTGAAACTGCAGGTTCTTGTCGAATGTAGACCCAGTGCTGCATAAAAAATATGTCGCTGTATTGTAGAGAAATAAACACAAATTCAATAGATTAGATATATATTGCAGCTTATTCTAAACACATTTCAATCGAAAATTACTAGAAACAGACAGAAACTCACTTTGTTTTTCTAAGACATACTGACCACACTATAAACAGCTTTCTTTAAGCAGATGCTGCCACCTACTTGGAACATGCAGAAACAAAAACAAATGAACCAAGAGGGTACATCGTATAAAGTAAATACTACAATCGGGCCCAGCGAGTTTAGTTTACTCCATGGGCTAGAAAGAAAGTAAATGATGCAGCATATGTGCTACATAACGTTTGAGGAGTTAGGAGTGGCTAACAAAATTAAAAACTGAATATAGTCCATAATTTGGAGGCATTGGAGGCAGCTGATTCCTGTGAAGACAGTCTCAAGGATCTACGCGCCGGTAAATCGTGCTTTATGATTATGTTGCAACTTTAAATCACATGTGCACACACATCGAGCAACGCCATTTGTCAATCGTAGAAAGAAGCAAGAAACCTGACAATAATTTTTATCTGTAACTTTTGGATTCGTATGCGTGAACATTATCTACAATATATCTTGCGTTTACGCCAAATCTGGTAAATAGAGCAAATTTTTCATGTTATTTTTCAGGTGTGCCAGTAGCTCTTCAAGTAGTGCGCCATGCTGCTCCTCTTCTGTTTGGTTAGGAAGACTTCCACACGCTTTGAGTTAGCTGCACGAGATAACCCGTTGCGTCTTTTTTTTTGGCAAGAGCCGAATGCCAAGGTTAGGTGATAAACGGCTCATCCGCTGAAAAGGCTCGAGACGAGCAACTCAGGGAAAGGAATAGCTACTGCTTGAGAATGAGGCAACAGCGTGAACCGACGTCTCGAGAACTACATAGCAACTGAACCGTCATTCATCAAAAATGTTCGGAATTGCCTTAGCAGTGTTTATATTTCGTGCTAAGAGGCAACAATTCATAAAATATTTTTAATGATTTGACAAATCCAAAAAGTGCACTTAAAACGTATGTGGACTAACATTAATCCTCCGCTCTGCAAAGAGCTAGTGATGATTGTTCGGTAGCTAGTTTCTGAACTTCCACCATTTCATTAAAATGTTTTGTAGATTGTATTCCTTTTCTCAGTTGTAAACACAGAGTCGAAAAATCGGCGGTATTCAGCACTTTTTCGTTATATCCGAATATAAAGGGCGAATGTTAAATTTTCCGGAAAGCAAAAGGAACAAAAATGATCATTTTGTCACATTTCCGGAAATAGACGGTGAGTCTGCGAGAATGTAATTACTTCTAATAAATTACATGATATTAATTTATTATTGAATTATTGATGAACAACATTGCTTTCAGTGTTGCAGGTTGTATGATGTCTGCTACATCGAATCACAATAGTGCGCCATTCATTCCAGGAACAAGCCGAGATGTTTTGGCCTACGCTCAAATATTTGGAAACGGTCGAGAGGCTGCACAAATATGTCGAGCCACTGAAATGAAATGATCATATGGCGTACAGTCCAGGAGACGTAGTTGGCCGCATTCTGCAAGTCTTCCTATTTGACGCTCCGGCAAACGGTATTTCTTTGTGACGATAAGATGAAATCATTAGAACAGCACAAACACCCATTCCCTGAGGGAATAAAATCTTCGCACCTGCGGGGTATCGAATTCGGGACCTCGCGATATAGAGGTAACAACGCTGACAGCTCCCCCCCCCCCCCCCCCCCTCACCCTTGTCTTCTCTCTCTCTCTCTCTCTCTCTCTCTTTCTCTCTCTCTTTTAAAAAAAAGATCTGTTGGGAATCAGTGTATGCACCCTTTTTTCTTGCAACGGCAAGAAAGAACGGACATAGCTTCAGGCTGGGTGGTGACAAGGTGGGCAGAGATCGATTGCAGAGGCCTAACCACGATGTCTACCTCCCGCCTGTCACTGTGCTGGTCCCTCACAGGGTACTAGCCTTTTTTAATTTTTATTTTCTATATATTTTTATTTATTTAATTTTTCTTTGAAACCATACAGCGTGCTACTCAAAAAAAGATAGAAACAAAATCGGATTGAATCCCACATGGTTTCTGCCACTGGTGTCCGCCCCCCGGTAGCTGAGTGGTAGCCAGCACGGTAGCTCAGCGTGTTCGGTCAGAGAGCTGGTTGGCCTCTGTAATAAAAAACTGAATAGAAGGATCAACAAACGAAATTGAACAGATGTCATGTGACGTCCGCAACGACCAAACACAACGATCAACAACAACAAAAAAAAAGTGGTCAGCGCGAGAGAATGTCAATCCTAAGAGCCCGGGTTCGATTACCGGCTGGGTCGGAGATTTTCTCTGCTCAGGGACTGGGTGTTGTGTGGTCCTAATCATCATCATTTCATCCCCATCGACGCGTAAGTCACCGAAGTGGCATCAAATCGAAAGACTTGCACCCGGCGAACGGTATACCCGACGGGAGGCCCTAGTCACACGACATTTTTTTCCGCCACTGGAAAAGAAAAAAATCATTTCCAGTCGTTGCCTGCAAGCAAGACAAACAGGGCCACAAAAATGAAGTAACTGTGCAACAATACACCTGAAAAGGGAGCATGACTAAAATAGCTCGAAGACTGGTTAATTCTTTTTTTTAATATATGTGACCAAAAGCAAGGCAAAAAGCGCACGATTGCGTGGCATCCTTTGCCACATCCAGTGGGCAATGAGCATATACTGGTAAAATGCACAAGGATCTCGGTCACACACGTTCCCGACCACGTAATGAATACAATGCCCGACAAGCCACATAACTTTATTGTTCTTCGTGTTGGAAAAGAAGGTTGAATCGTGAAGCAGGAGAATCTCGCCGGAGATCGCCTCTTCCGTCGTCCTGGCAAGAAAGGCCAATTGACGGTGGAGCCAATTTCAATGTCCGTCTGCACAGGCGACTAACTGATGACGTTATGTATCTGTTTCGTGGCATCGAGTGCATCGGTCTGTCTAACTAAAGCCAATGCAAAAAAGTCGAACGGTCGTGAAGACAAGATTACAAACGGCTTGGTACCATGAGGACGCCATTGCCATCAGAAAAATAGGTAGGCTGACATTCGACCGAACAACCTTCCAATCTGTCTCTGCCGACAGAACTCCCCAAAGGAAACGCCATTTGGAACGCCGCGCGGAGTGGCCGCGGGGTTTGCGGCGCCATGTCACGGATTGCGCGGCCACTCCCGCTAGAGGTTCGAGTCCTCCCTCGGGCATGGCTGTGTGTGTTGTTCTTAGCGTAAGTTAGTCTAAGTTAGTTTAAGTAGTGAGACCGATGACCTCAGCAGTTTGGTCCCTTAGGTATTCACACGCACATTTGCAACGTCCAGCAACATACGAGCATTTTTACAGAGAGATGCGACAGAGGAAGAATAGCAACCCCCAGATACCTGACATCAGTAAAAAATTCCCGAAATGCTTTAGTTTGCTATTTATCCTACAAACACCTACTGAATGTGTTAAGCTCGCAGGTCAGAGACAGGCAAAAAGGCAAGCTGTAAGTCTGCTAGATTACGAGCTGCATACACTAGGCCAGTTACCGTAGTGGACAGCAACACACCACTCACACAAATTTGGCGTCAATGTTTCGAGGTTTGTGTGGAAGTGAGCCCTAATAGTGGTTGCGGGATATTCGCACACCAGCTGCGGAAAATAGGTGCTATACTTTACTGCGATCAACGCCATTACTAGCTCCAGGCACGTCGCCCACGAGCATGAAGTAAGCCGAAGTCACGTATCCCACATGAAAACGGACATTGCAAGTTTCTGTCAGCCGAGCGCTGTTCTTTATTTCAAACTGACTAGTTTCGGGCAATGTCGCCCCTCTTCGGACGGCATGTCGTAGTTTCACAGTAACCTGTGTTAACGTAACTATCAGTTTCAGTGTCACGCACTAAACTGTTCGTTCCGTGAAGACTGGCTTCTCTCTAACTACGACTGACTACCTGAAGATGGGCAACATTACTCGAAATCGGTCATTTTAAAATAAATACAGCGATCGACAGACAGAAAATAAACATATTTTGTATCAATAATGACCGCGGATAGGTCCCTGTGACAAATCTGTCCAGTGTACCGAACAGCGTGACGCCTCCACTTCCTTGAGATGCTGCGTCGGCAGACGCAACATCTGAGGGGGACGCCGGGCGCCGCTAGTACGGGACGCAGGAGGCCCAGCAGTCGCCGCTGCCCCGGCGCAGCCTCCTGCGCTCCTGGTGCAGTCACTATCCGCGAGCGTCGCCTCCGCATCATTCAGAGCCTGCTCCTACTTCGACTGTGGTGACGCCAGGCGGCGTTGGTGGGCGGATGTTTCTTCCTAGTTGCGACTTCTCGGCCTCGTCGGGGCAACTGAACTTGCCTCAGGTCACGTTGCAAATGCTGACGCCTCCGTCGACAATGTCTCAGTCGCCTTCACCGGTGCCCACTGCTGACAATGGGTAGGCCGCAGACAGGGCCAACCTATTCGGCTGGTATTTTGCAGGTCGCATGTGTACAAATACTCTAAAATATTTTGGCTCAACCTCCTCCACTCCTCTTTTTTGAGAAAACAACCCCTAAAATTCAAGACTCACTATCGACTCAAAATTGTCGGGATCGATGTACAACTGAAAATTATCGTCATATATTATGTTCCAAGAAATCGAGGAAAGGAAATTTTTTGGCAGCCGCATATGTATCCTTAAGATGTTTCTTCCTAGTGCAGCGAAAGCGCCTCTGGCATAGCTCAAATGGTTCAAATGAATCTAAGCACTATTGGACTTAACATCTGAGGTCATCAGTCCCCTCGACTTAGAACTACTTAAACCTAACTAACCTAAGGACATCACACACACCCATGCCCGAGGCAGGATTCGAACCTGCGAGCGTAGCAGCAGCGCCGTTCCGGACTGAAGTACCGAGAACCGCTCGGCCACAGCGGCCGGCACCTGGCATAGCTACCAAGGCATCTTGCTGGAGAGCAGAAACTCTGTGTTCTATCCTAAGTACAAACTTTTATTCTCCTTTATCTGTTCTACGTTTCAAAATTGATGGGAATGGGAGGGTTAACCCTATCAATACCAATGCATAACGCGCTGTACCAAATGGGGGTAATTTATGCTCACCTTCAAAAAATTGAGGAAAAATACATCTCTTCCATCGCGTTCAAAGTGATGTTGAATTAATACATCCTAATGCGTTTCACACTATGTTTCGAACTAACGAGTGTGTAGAATGATAACCGGTAGTTCAGAACTCCATTGTAACGCTGGCTCAAACAGTACATCGATGATAAGTATGAAGTCTGACGTATTTCTCTTATTCCTGGGTTTACACCTTGTAAGTGTCTCTCACAACGTTTTAGCTGATTCTAAACATCTACTACTGTTTATTTGTGCCATATGTGTATGATATCCTATTTGTTATTAAAATAAGTCTGCGTGATGGCTGTTTGAGTTTCTGACTCTGTCGTTAGGAGAACGACCATCTGTTAAAGGGAAAAATGGCTGGATCAGGGCAGGGGCAGGAAAAGGCGCAACGTGTTCTGTAACTGGCTGAAGCGAAATCTCCAATCAAGGGACAACTTACGGTAAACTGCCTCGAAATGCTAAGGTGGTTAAGGATTAGGTACTAACATTTTTAGATACGAGCACTGTTGAAAAGTGGAACTGTCCAATAGATCTGGATAGTGTTTACATAATCATCATGCAAATCAGACAGACAATCACCACGTCATCTACATGTGCCGTAGACCACGGTAAACTGACTGTTATGCAATGGTCGCAACTGTACGCTTACGAAATTGAGATTTGGCGAGAACTGCAATGACCGGTTTATGACAACGAGAGCAAATTCCATTTTTAAGAGAATGAATATTAATGGCGCGATTCTGAGTGTTCCGCCGAGTTGTTTCCATTTTATACAGAATAATTCGAGGACTAACCGAGCCATGTTTTTCAGGTGCTGCGAGTTTTGCTGTTCTGTAAAATCTCTGCCTGGTTCAAGTCCAGACAGCGAGCACGACCAACGTAAAAACTTGCAGTACCTGAAGAAGATGGCTCGCTTAGTCTTCGTAGTATTGTGCATGAAATGGAAGCAACTACTCATAAGAACACCCGGAAGCACACTATTAACTAGTCACGTCGAGGAAACATCAAAGAATCAATAGTTGTTACAGCAAATAACTTTTTCAGATGAATCGACGTTTCATTTAAGTGGCGTTGTAAATAGACGTAATATACGTATTGGTGGTAATGAAAAGCCAAGGCTTGTGAGGGAGTCCCGAAGACAAATTCCTGGCGAGCACTAATGCAACACAAAGTCATCCGTGAACTCTT
The DNA here is from genome assembly GCF_021461385.2 of Schistocerca piceifrons. NCBI lineage: Eukaryota > Metazoa > Arthropoda > Insecta > Orthoptera > Acrididae > Schistocerca > Schistocerca piceifrons. The sequence goes on from NC_060139.1 coordinate 832,174,226, forward strand.
CTTCCATGGAAAATCTGTTACTTGTATTGTGTATTTCATTGTGCTTAAGAATTTTGGTGTACGCCAGTTCAAGGAGATGCAGCCCCATGTAATGTTTTGAGCACCATCTGATTTTGCAACACGTGTCCCCGCGTCTTTGTTGAAAAAATTCTGTATCGGTGGACTGGAAGGCTTGGCCCACCAAGATAGTCGCACATTATCCCATTGCACTTCTCCGTTTGGAGCTATATAGAAACCAAAGTCCATGCCACACCTCTACTGGATATCTACACATTGCGTAATGCGTCGTTCAGACTGTTGAAAGTGTCACCTCTTAAATGCTATCGTTGAAAGTATCATCCACAAAATGTTAATATTTGTGTAGCGTGAGTAATAGTACTGCTTGAAGCAAGTACACTATTTGATCAAAAGTGTCTGGACACCTGGCTGAAAATGACTTCACAAGTTCGTGGCTCCCTCAGTGGGTAATGGTAGAATTCAATATGGTGATGGCCCACCCTTACCCTTGATGACAGCTTCCACTCCGCCAGGCATACGTTCAACCAGGATCTGGAAGGTTTCCTGGGGAATGGCAGCCCATTCTTCACGGAGTGCTGCACTGAGGAGAAGTATTTACGACAGTCGGTGAGGCCGAACACGAAGTCGGCGTTTGAAAACATCCGAAAGGTGGTGCATAGGATTCAGGTCAGGACTCTGTGTTGGCCAGTCCATTACAGGCATGTTATTGTCGTGTAACCACTCCGCCACAGGCTGTGAATTATCAACAGGTGCTCGATAGTGTTGAAAGAAGTAATCGCCATCCCCGAATTGCTCTTTAACTGTGGGAAGCATGAAGGTGCTTAAAACATCAATGTAGGCCTGTGCTGTGATAGAGACACGCAAAACAACAAGGGGTGCAAGTCCCCTCCATGAAAAACAAGACCACACCATAACACCACCGCCTCGGAATTTTACTGTTGGCACTACACACGCAGGCAGATGAAGTTCACCGGGCATTCGCCATACCCACACCCTGCCATCGGATCGCCACATTAAGTACCGTGATTCGTCACTCCACACAACGTTTTTCCACTGTTCAATTGTCCAATGTTTACGCTCCTTACGCCAATTGAGGCGTCGTTTGGCATTTATCTGCGTGATGTGAGGCTTATAAGCAGCCGCTAGACCATGAAATACAAGTTTTCTCACCTTCCGCCTAACTGTCATAGTGCTTGCAGTGCATCCTGATGCAGTTTGGAATTCCTGTGTGAGTACGACCCTCTTCAACTGTCGGCGGTCTCTGCCAGTCAACAGACTGACACTTTTGTGCTCTATGTGTTCCTTCACGTTTGCATTTCACTATCACATCGGAAACAGTAGACCTAGGCATGTTTAGGAGTGCGGAAATCTCGCGTACAGACATATGACACAAGTGACACCCAATCACCTGACTATGGTCGAAGTCTGTGAGTTCTGTGGAGCGCCCCACTCTGCTCTCTCATGATGTCTAATGACGACTGAGGTCGCTGATATGGAGTACCTGGCAGTAGGTGGCAGCACAATGCACCTAATATGAAAAACGTATGTGTTGTGGGTGTCCGGATACTTTTAATCACATAGTGTACAAAATGTTGCAAGCTACCTACTCATTCGCGTGCAGAAATTCTGCGTGAATATGAATATTGTTATAAAGAGCAGTTACTTCGCATCTTGCTGGTCAAGGAGTCGCCGGTGCTGATCGACATCTATTGTGATGCTTGTGTGGCCTTGATTTTGAGCGCGTCAGTTATTAACACACCTACATCTTTCATAACTCAATCTGGATTAAGCTCCTACGTGCGATAAAGACATAATACAGCATTTCGATCGGAGAAATAACTGGCATTCTGCAGATTTAAATGAAAGTTTTTTCTACTTTTTTTTGTTCTTATCAACGTAGCAATAGTAGCTGGAATCCATCTCAGATATCTTTAATAATGCCACCAGTAGTTTCAAACTAAGTTGGTAGTAACTGTCTGGTTCTATTAAATTAGGTTAAACATAAAATAAAGAAAATAAAAAATAATGCGGCTGGAACCAGAAAAATACAAATAACTACTCAACACAGTCATGATTCCTAAACTTAGCCAGTGTGGCTACAATTAAAAACTAATTGTGGTGTCGTAAGCACAGCACGCACCACCAGGCAGCATCACAAGCGTCGATAGATCGACGATCCATTCAAGAGACGGCGTATAGCCTAGTGATTGTCGCAGCGGTAGCACCGCGAGAGAAGCAATTTGTACCAGAGCCACAGCAGTGCGGGCAGTTCCTTACCTGAAACTTCTCGACTACTTCGCGCCGCATTATCTGCTTCTAGCGAGTCCACACCAGCCCACCTTCAGTGAACGTTCTAGTGGGTCAAGAACTGTTTACTATCCAGCCTTAGCTTGTGGGAAAGTAGTTGAACTTCAGCATCTGCTGTATGAGCCGGTTTGTACAAAGTTGAGTATTCGTCAAAAAATGTGTGTGTTCTTGTCACTAATCGTTATTAGAGTTTCAGTGGTCTCCTCCCCTCATTGTGTTTCCCTCAGTGCACTATAAATAGTTGAGGGTGGTGACGAGTAAAATCTCCTGTGTTTGTATCAAAAGTACGATACAACACTAATGATTCTTGTTTAACGTCTATAAGGAGACCTTTCGATAATAAATGAACTGTGTTGGTAAGTACAGTCCTGTTCCAGTTTGCAAATTATTCTTTTGCTGTGCTATCTCATACTGTTCACTCCATGAACCAAATTTGGTACCTTTTTTTCCCTGTAATGTGTCAAAATGTTGCCCATCTTCACTGGCAGTCGTTTCAACAGCTGCTAGGAAATCCTTGATTTTGATTTCCTTCAAAAATGCTAAGCCATCTTGGCCGTATAGATTCTAGAAACTAGGATCCAAAAACGTTGATAAGCTAATATGCTAACATGGTAGTAATGGCTTTTTGATTTCTGTTATGATTTTACTCTTCAGAGTTTCCCCAGTAGCCTGTACTGGTCCCTTACCAGAAATTTTAACGTTCTGCGTTACTTTACTAGTTGCAATGTACTTTCCTGCACTAGTAGTCACTTTTATAGGCCACATAATGTCACAGTCATCTGCCAGATCTACAATATCTGTGGTCATTATCTTGACAGTTAATGATATTAATCACTGAATCCAGCTGTGACAATCTATTAATCATATATAACTCTGAATTTCTCCTAGTGGATACTACCTAAATTAGTTATAGTCTGATTCATACCTTGCTACTACAACGACGTTACATACTTTTCAGAACAGTAATCAACTCAGCCAGTTAGTCAGGCTTTTCCATGAAGTTTTTTCATACCAAACTGAGCATGTGGGCAAAATACAGTGCGACTTTTTTCTTCTAAGTGCTATTTCTACTCGTTTAACTTCAGTAATGGTGTCATTACGAGATATGTTCGAAAGAAGCTTAGTTTAAATTGCGAAAAATTATCGACGATGGTAAAATACAAAACGGAAACAGCGGCAAACACGCCGCCGTGGAGACAACATCGAGAACTTTCAAACTGTGAGACCTTCAAGAACGTCCTCCAGAGCCAACGCACTGAAGCACAAGTTTTAAAGAGAGGGCTGGGGTAAGTTCGATGCTGCAGCCTCATCGAAGCCGGCGGATGAGCCTGCACATCGGCAACGTAGCTTGCACAAGATGTGCATGCGGCCAGTCATTCAGCAGTTTTTTCCATAGCTTCTATTAATTTTACTTGGGCAATTCAACATTTCAAATTTTTGCAATGGAAATGGTTTGACACAGTAATGGCATCAAAGGAACAATGAAAGATAAAAAATAAACATATAAATTAGTAACTAACAAACAGAAGTATTTAGATTTCACTCATGAGAAGTCTTTCAAGTTCCACTTTCATCGACAGCAACCTTTTCGACAAATCCAGACCAGAGTCCGCATCAACACCCAATGACCACACAAAGATTCCTTCTACACTCGGCTGCACCCAACAGTACGACGTGCAGGAGAGCTACTGAGCGCACTCAGCTCCAGAGAGAAGACTGCAAAGAAACTATTTTGCACTGACAGAGGCAACCCACTCAAGAATACCACTGACGCAAAATTTCCGCAGTAACAGTGGAATACCGTTTGAGATAACGTCTCGGTGCGTTTCTTATCACCAGAAATTGGCAGCGTTCAGTACAAGGTTGTTAACTGAAAGATACGGACCACTGAAAAACTGGTAGGTGTACATCATATACGGACAGATGCATCTGACACGTACATTGAGCCTGACACTCTGGAGCACGGGATTTTGTGTCGAGCTGTAGTTGCTGTTTTTCAAACTAGTAACCAAATACTCAGCCTGATAAACAGAACCGCACCGAACCATTTTGACGCAAAACAACCACAGCACCAGACTGTAAGCCATTCGCTGCCTGTAAGAGATGAGCGACCACATGCTCAGTCACCCACACAGCGCACTCCATGTGTCACCTACGATACACCAAGAGGCCACAACCCTCTATTTATGTATCGGATCAACATGAAAAAGCAAGGCAAACACCAAAATATAAAGAAATTTTCAATGGACTGTGAGAAAACCGGAAAAGAAGAGAATCGAAACATGATGAGATGTGGTTCCACAGAAGGAATTTGAAAACGGTGCGTCTTGAATTTACAGACAAGTCTGGATTTTCCAAGGACATCTTTTACGCAAGAGAATATGTAAGTTATTTTCTTTGGCCAACTAATGTATCTCTTACTTGGTGTGTTGTAAATAAGGCATGGTGACTATAAATACACCGTGACTTCGGAACACTCGGTTGTGCTAAAAACCAGCACTTTCTGGCAAATACATAACTGCGTCTTCATTATCCTCTACAAACTGAGTATAAGACAGCTCCAGGTAGTTGGATATTTGTATATCTCTTATCATAAGACAACACTTCAGTTGATATTCCGTACCAAATCTGAATTCATTTTTTATTAGAGTGCTGCTGTGAGGTCCGTAATATTGATCTAAGAGTCTGGTGCGAATGACGTCGTAAACATTAATATGAACCCCGTAATGCAGAGGTGCTTTCAAGAAATCGTTTCCAGCTAAATCTATCCTCCCAGATGTTACGTAATTTATCACGCACAACATGCTCAGCTCGACGTCCGTAATCTTCCTCAGCACCGTAACCTTGATGACATATTTTTGTGATATCTTCGTCCTCTGCAGCTGATGTCAACACTAGCAGCTCTCTAAACAGCTACCAGATTGATACAAGCAAATGTTTCAGTTGGTAGAACTCTGACGTCTCAAACAATAAATGTTCAATGCAAAAACGATGCTCTATAATATTTAGTACCAAATCATTAAACAAAAAGTCCGAAGTTGGTAGTCGAGTATGCCGGCACGGTAGCTCAGCGTGCATGGTAAGAGGGTTAGTTGTCCTCTGTAATCCCAAACCAAACGCAACGAACAGTACCGAGCAGGATGACAAAAAGAAAGAAGTAGGTAGCGTTGCTACCTGTGGATCACGGGGTTCCGGTTTCTATTCCAGGTCGGGCTGGGGATTTTTTCTGCCCGTGGACTGGATGTTTGTGTTGTCCTCATCATTTCATCATCATTCGTGACAGTTGCTAGATTGGACTGTGTAAAAAGTTGGAATTTGTACGGGTGCTGATGACCGCGCAATTGAGCGCCCCATGAACCAAACATCATCATCATAAAACAGAAAGACACCTTTCTTATGACCTGTCAGTAAATCTCTTACAAGATGTACCAATTCCTTTCTTCGCTTACTTCACAGATTTCTGTTCGTTATCAAAAATGGTAAAGCTTAATTTATTTTTATTTATTTATTGTGGCAAGAGTGGGACCATAACGCACTCACTTACCTCTAAAGAGACATTTTACATTATATTCATTATGACAAGCATACGACACATATACTATATAATCCAACATTTAGAAATCACTAAGGGACAAATAGCGCTGAAAAAGCAGTTTATAATCGCTCCTGATGAGTACAATGACAAAGACAAATTACAAGCAGGCAGATATAAGTTATGAGCGCTAGCATTTGGTATGGAGAAGTGGTGGAAGAAGAGGAGACAGAGAGAGCTGTTAAAACAAGTAATGAATATAAAGAGAAAGGAAGTGGCGTGATTGACTGAGAAGTGAGAAGCGAAAGATGCGCATCTGGAAACATATTGAAGCATTTGCCCTACTATTTGACAGAGGGAGTCTGGCCATACTCGTAGCCGTTAATTTTTGGGAAAAACTATTAGGATGACAGAAGGAAGTGCTTTCTTATTTCTTAAATGCAACAGGACATACAGTTGTACATGGTGTGCAAGGTAGATTGTTCGAGAGGGGAACAGAAGCAACAGAGGAGTTTGCGAATGTTTTTGTTTTATGGTTGAACTCGGGCAGGATGCTAGATGAGTGACGCCTTGTGTTGCGATTATGTCGATAAGATAGGTACTTGAGATCCGGTAGGAGGTACTGGGGTGCTTGTGCACTCAGGAGCCGATGAAGTGGACATAGCCTATGGTAGCCACGTAACATGCATGACTGCAACCGTCTTATCTGGGCGAATGGAGCACTGCTAACATGGTCCAATAGACAGTTGTTGCAGATGTAACACACACAAGCATTCACGGTTCGTTCTAACAGTGTAGAGTTCACGACACGTAGCGTTTATATTAAATCGCAGTAGTGGAGAGACTGCCCATGTCTCGTTTCACATCCTGTAGACATATGCTCTTAAACTTCTGGAGAGCATAGTGGCAGGTGAAAGGCTTTCTGCGTTTGACAACAGTACTTCCCGCCAAGCTGAGGGGCTCATCCAAACTTACACACTAGTTCTTCGTTCTTTTCTGATAAAGTGCTAGGATGCCGTCAAGAAGAATAGGGGCAATTTTTCGCGAACACAGAGCTAACTAATTAAATTTTGATCGGCTACTAAAATTACTTGGCATTTTTTCGCATTTCCTAGATTTTACGCCCACGTGCTCGATGCCAGTGTTAGTCCCTTCAGATAGAGATGGCGGTTATCGCTGAAAAACAAACGGTTTTCGGTTACACCGGTTCCGGTTCTTTTTGTCTGCAGTTAAACGTGACTTAAAACCGCTCGAAAATAACCGGTTTCCGAAACAACCTATTTTAGGCTTTTTATTGCTATTTAACCATCAATAAGGTTAGACTTCGAACAAAGATTGAAAAACTCTAATAAAGGATAAGAAGTAGCAGGTCACGATCGACATGGGTCAGAGGCTGCGGCAGAAATCGGTCTCACTGTCTCCAGCAACGTTTGTGAAGGTGAGGAGATAGGCGCGGCAACAGCGAGAGTGAAAGGTCACCAGTTGATGACCTTCCTGCATCGTCACTTTTGCATGGCATCAACATTTCACACTCTAGCAGACCCAAAATTAAGGATTCACTCTAGTATCTCAAGTTTATGGCGCGTCAATAAAACTGTAGGTAGACCTGTATCAATCAAAGTTATTTTCTCTTCCAGGGCATACTGTGGATGTTTCCTCCTTACATGATGTCTCAAGTTTGATGTGCCTCTTCCCGTTTTTAGTTTTGTAAAGCAAATGGGGCATTGTACTTCACCGCTACCACACTTCGTAAAATATTTCCACGAAATTGGAACGGTACCATTCTGTAGTACAACTGATGTCCGAGGATAATAGCGAGGAACTACCTTTCTGAGAGCATTACCACTGAGTGTAATCACGTATTGTTTAGTACTCCTCCACCCCCCACCCTCCCATCACCATCAGCATTAGAGCGTAACTAAACTGTAGAACATAAACAAATTTTTGATCAGTTTTACTTTTAAAATGACGAAAGATAAATGACTTTTAGTTTTGTAGATGTCTATTGAATCACGAGATATTGAGACAGTCGGTACTACTTATTTCTAACAAATTTTTACAGAATTTGCCGCGGAGGTAACACCGGCTCCTGTCAGATCACAGAAGTTAAGCGCTGTCGGGCAGGGCTAGCACTTGGATGGGAGACCATCCGGTCTGCCGAACGCTGTTGGCAAATGCGGTGCACTCAGTCCTTGTGAGGCAAACTGAGAGCTACTTGATTGAGAAACGGAGGCTCCCGTCTCGTAAACTGACGAAACGGCCGGGAGAGCGGTGCACTGACCACATGCCCCACCATATCCAGTGGCGCCTGTAGGCTGAGGATGACACGGCGGCCGGTCGGTACCATTGGGTCTTCATTGCGTGTTCGGGCGGAGTTTTTTTAGGTTTTACAGACTGATGAAACAATTCTCAATGTATTGCAAATGCTAAGTACAACATCTTTTCAGAAAGAAAGCTAACTGTCAACGTTGAGGATAGACCTTTAATACGAAACACGTTTCCTCTGCACCACTCGTCTCCCTAACACAACTTCTTTCGCAGACTCCTCACTTCTGAACAGGCAGAAATTGAAGACTTCAAGCTCGTAATGTTTTGTGTTCCATTACTGGCAGTAATAATAATAATAATAATAATAACAATAATAATAGTAACAATAAATAATACTGAGTGGGTCCTACATCAGTGTAGTAGCCGTTACATAATAACTGCTTCTTTGTGATATCAATTAGTTTCTTTACCTTTTGTGAAGTGAGTAATGAAGCAATTTCTGGTCTATTGCAGAAACTACCTACAACTCGGAGAGGCCATATCTGTCTGATATTTAAGCATATATCGCATATATTTCTCAGGTTTAGTATCGTAGATTCATGGTACGAAGTTCAAAGTATGAATGTAGTGGTTGGGCCGCGTGGGGAAGATGTTCGTAAATTCATTTGACAGACTGTAGTCTCCAACGTATTGGCCATGCGTTAATGCTAGTATTTGAAAGATATGTAATTATTGGTAGCTTATGTACTCAGTATTACATTCTTATGAAATAATGATAAACAGGGAATCCGCGCGAAACTTTTGCAATTTTATAGTTTTAAATAATGAGAGTATTTGGAATGAGGGTAGTCGCGATAAGGATAGTTGTGAGAATGAAGCGAAAACATCTTTTAAAATGAACCGAACGACGTAAAATAATAATCATGAACTTATGATGCATTCTTGTACACCAGGTCTCTCTCCTAAGAGTAGTCAGGTGCTTTTTCTCTGGTGTTTCGGCAGATGTGTTGCAGTTTCGTTTGTGTAGCTAGAGATAGCGCAAACAAATAGTGCTCGTCATGTCTTCCAGTGTCTACCGGGTGATCAAAAAGTCAGTATAAATTTGAAAACTGAATAAATCACGGAATAATGTAGATAACGAGGTACGAATTGACACGCATGCTTGGAATGACATGGGGTTTTATTAGAACCAAAAAAATACAAAAGTTCATAAAATGTCCGACAGATGGCGGGTGCTTCATCTGATCAAAATGGCAATAATTAGCATAACAAAGTAAGACAAAGCAAAGATGATGTTCTTTACAGGAAATGCTCAATATGTCCACCATTATTCCTCAACAATAGCTGTAGTCGAGGAATAATGTTGTGAACAGCACTGTAAAGCATGTCCGGAGTTATGGTGAGGGATTGGCGTCGGATGTTGTCTTTCACCATCTCTAGAGATGTCGGTCGATCACGATACACTTGCGACTTTAGGTAACCCCAAAGCCAATACTCGCACGGACTGAGGTCTGGGGACCTGGGAGGCCAAGCATGACGAAAGTGGCGGCTGAGCACACAATCATCACCAAACGACGCGCGCAAAAGATCTTTCACGCTTCTAGCAATGTGAGGTGGAGCGCCATCCTGCATTTTGGTTCTAATGAAACCTCATGTCATTCCAAGCATGTGTGTCAATTTTTACCTCTCTATCTACATTATTCCGCGGTTTATTAAGTTTTCAAATTTATACTGACTTTTTCAACACTCGGTATTTGTTTCCCATTACAAACAAATTTTTTTATGGTAATTTTACGTGACCATTCGATAGGGCGGTCCCATTCTAGTCTAGTGCTACATTTGTTTTATCGATATGTGTTAGCAGAGACAGTAACACACGAGAAATAAACAGCAGTCCTGCAGCGACTCAGTAACGCTTCATGCTTGCGGGTAGCAGTCAGCGCGGGCCAGTGTATTGCTGCCGCTGCTGGGTTACTGATTATTCATCGTGCGTTACTGTCCCTGGAACCATAGGGTTGGGCTTTGAGTGGATTGATGGGCACGTCTCGCAAGAGCCTGCTGTCCTCTCGATGTCCTGCGTGATGTCGCTTTGCTTAATGATTTCAGAAAGTCGGAAAATATTTTATCTATCCTTTCTACCTTATTAGATAGCAAGTCTTCCATACCTCTATTAATCACTGACCAAAAAAAAATGGTTCAAATGGCTCTGAGCACTATGGGACTTAACTGCTGAGGTCATCAGTCCCCTACAACTTAGAACCTAACTAACCCAAGGAAATCACACACATCCATATCCGAGGCAGGATTCGAACCTGTGACCGTAGCGGTCGCACGGTTCCAGACTGAAGCGCCTAGAACCGCTCGGCCACACCGGCCGGCTCTGATCAATACTGGATCGTGTATGTCCTCCATATCGGCTTCCATTTCTTTCCCAACCACGCCTTCAGACAAGTCCTGACCCCTTAGAGACTTTAAATGTAGCCTTTCCACCTATCCGTTCTCTCCTCTGCTTTTAAGAGTGGGATTCCCATTGCACTTTTCTTGTTGTCACATTTGCTTTTAACTTCACCGTAGGTTGTTTTGACTTTGTATGTTGAGTCAGTCTCATTTCTTTTCCGACTTCTCCAAATTTTTTCTGTATCTATTTCTTGACTTCCCCCCACTTCCTATTTATTTCATTCCTATGTGACTTATATTTCTGTATTCCTGAACTTTCCTCAACAGTTTTGTACTTTCTTCCTTCGTTGATCAGTTGAATTATTTCTTCTGTTACGCAAGGTTTCTCCGCAGTTACCTTCTCTGTACCTATATTTGTCAGTGGAAATTTTGTCATTACCAGTTTTAGATATGTCCATTTCTCTTCAAGTGAACTGCTTATTGTGGTATTCATTATCGCGGTATTTACAGCCTTAGAGAATTTCGAACGCGTCTAATCAGATCCTTCCGGATTCTCTTAAGCTTCACCCTACTCTTCATTATTACTAATTTATGATGCAAATCTATAACTATCTCTGGGTACACCTTACGATCCAGTATCTGATTTCGGACTCTGTCTGACCTTGCTGTAATCCAACTATAATTTCTCTCGTGTCCACGCCTTTTCCAAATAAAGCTGTACACCTGCTCTTGCTATAATTTTGTGGTTACGATATTACGAGCTGAAATCTATCGCTGATCTCAATTAGTCTTTGACCTTTCTCATTCCTGCTAGGCAGCCCACATTTTCACGTTAACACAGTCTTCTATTCCTTTCTCTATTACAACATCTGCTAAGACATGAGGGAATGACTTCCATGGTACTAGAGGGAACTGTAGAGGACAAAAACTGTAGAGGAAGACAGAGATTGGAATACGTCAAGCAAATAATTGAGGACGTAGGTTGCAAGTGCTTCTCTGAGATGAAGGGGTTAGCACAGGAAAGGAATTCGTGGCGGGCCGCATCAAACCAGTCAGTAGACTGATGACCAAAAAAAAATTACAACAGTCCACCATCTGTAATGACCTCTATGTCGACGGAAAGTTAAACGCTTACCATTCTTTCTTCCTTCCTGCTACAGTGGCCCAATCACCCATGATTATTAGATTTTCATCTCCCTTTAAATGTTGCATTACACATTCATTGTCTTCATACACTTTTCCTATCTCTTCATCCTCTACTTGTATCTTCAGTATCCTTATCATCTTTTCATTTCACTTAACTGAGAACCCACTACAACTAGACTGAGACTTTACATTTCCCTTTTGGGATTTTCTAGGATCCTGTGTCACAGTCTGTCTGGATAGTGCCTTGTTGGCTATCTGGTTGATTTAACTCGTGTAGTTTCGGACGTTCTTTTTAAACCATTGACTAACAATGTTATTTCAAAAACAATGGATGGTTATTTTAATTAATGTCTTGGTCAGAAGTAACAGTATGAAAAGGATGTTTCTAAGACGTTGGAAAAGGGGGGAGGTAGCACATACGGGATTTTTCGTAAATACCTCCAGGGTTTCAGACGAAGACTGCGCAAGAACCACGAGACATAATGAAAACAGACACACATCAGCGGACAGGTCATCCCTCCAAGTTTATAACTCACACTACAGGTACTCGATATGGGCTTCGTTTGTGTTGTGGCATGCATTAATTCGCGGTTGCAAATCGTTTACACGAAGTGTCCACAAAGGCGCGAAGGCAGCCCGCTTTGCGAATCTGATTATTGGGCTGCCGATCTGCAGGTGCGAAAAAAATGGATGTGACAATACGGAGACGAAGGTTATCGATGAAATTTGAGGGAAGCACAACCTACAGGTACAATCTGTAACCACAGTAATTCTACGGACTATTAGTAGGCTTTTCTTTACCATTGGGACAATGATACATTGCGATAACATGCAGCAGCTCTCTGAAACCTAGCGTGAGAAATACACGTCCCGACGGTAGTCAAAGGGATAAGGTGCGTCCACACCAAATGCGTTGCGCTGAGCCGCACAACGGCCTGCAGAACCACTCACAGTGGCACGTGATGTCAATGGTAGCGCATGTCGTTAGGTCTAGAGGTAGCGTCATTAACTAAAAATCAAAAAGTCCTTGGTTCTGGGTTCGATCACAGACACTGCTTGAATTTCGAATGAAATTCGTCAGCAATGGCGGCCGATGAAATTCGATATGAGGCGTGACTCTCGTTGTTCTAATGGCCTTGTCAAAGAGTGGTTAGTGTGATCTTCTCGCCCGTGGGGTGGAAAATTGCCCTCAAAACAGCAATGATCAACAAAACGTGGATTCAGAATTCATTGGAAGCCACAGTATTAAGATGCAAATATTGTATTCACAGGACACGAGGCCTGTAATTCAAAAAGTGTCATGATGGTTACTCCATTCAAAAAATATTACAGATTTCACGAATTAGTCCTCCATTCGGATATCCGGGAGGGGACTGCCAACGACGAGGTGACTATAAGAAAAATAGTGTGTAACAATGTAAGGGTAACATCCTACAAGCCATAACCCTCCACCCCCCCCACCCCCCCCAATACCAAATGCTTAGAAACATCATTTTCATATTGTTACTTCTGACGAAGACATTAATTAAAATAGCCATACATTGTTTTTGAAATAAAATTGGTAGTCAAAGATTTAAAGAGAACGTCAGAAACTACATGAGGTAAATTAACCAGCTAACCAGCAAGCCACCATCCAGGCAGACAGTGAAGTTATTTTCAGGTGGGAGACGTTAACGTGAGATTAAAAGGAGCCTCCGAAAGACTACAGTAGTCTCGTGCCAACGAACGGTACCTGAACCTACTGGGTGATCATGTGTAAGCGTTTGTTCACCGAGAGCATCTCTCAAGAAAGCTACTCATGCAGTAGAACGATACGTGACACTTAAGTCTGCAGGCTTTCGTGACCATTGTAACTGAAGTCAAAATCCTCTGGGTTGTTAGACCGGGTCATATTTCTTCAAACAATCGACGTTTCGACCCCTCTGCCGGGATCTTCTTCAGGACCTTGTCATGTACACTGTAGAGTGAGCCTACTTTTGTAAAGGGGAGTTTCCACGCGCTTGTGCTGGACTGGATTGGATTGGATTGATTTGGGGGAAGTGACCAAACAGCGAGGTCATCGGTCTCATCGGATTAGTGAAGGATGGGGTTGGAAGTCGGCTGTGCCCTGTCAAAGGAACCATCCCGGCATTTGCCTGAAGCGATTTAGGGAAATCATGGAAAACCTAAATCAGGATGGCAGGACGCTGGATTGAACCGTCGTCCTCCCGAATGAGAGTCCAGTGTGCTAACCACTGCGCCATCTCGCTCGGTCATGTGCGGAAGAAGTAAAATTATTGGGTAAAAACCTATGGGCTACCGTTGGTAGACCATCTCATTTAACGGTAAGAGAACTTTCCTCGCGCTAATGCTATTAGGGGGCTATTGGCTAAAACTCCTGTTGATATAATTGGTTGGCCAACGTCATTGTTTAGAAAGGGATTTTTCCCGCATTTACAATGGAGAGGAGTAACTGCTTAAAATTTCTCCTACTGCTATTGGTTGACCCGTGTGATCGGCTAGAAGCGAAATGGGCAGAACATGAGAGCGGGAATATTTATCCAAAATATTATTGTCCGCAGAAGTGACTTCCAGGGTATTGTTTGTATTGCTCGCACACCGCGGGGCAGCGTATTCACGTCCTTGATGGCAGGGAGTCACGATGCTGGAAGCTCATGGCTGTCCTCTCTATTTAAGTCACATGCGTTCGCTGGCCGGAGTGGCCGGGCGGTTCTAGGCGCTACAGTCTGGAACCGCGCGGCCGCTACGGTCGTAGGTTCGAATACTGCCTCGGGCATGGCTGTTTGTGATGTCCTTAGGTTAGTTAGTTTTAAGTAGTTCTAAGTTCTAGGGGACTGATGACCTCAGAAGTTAAGTCCCATAGTGCTCAGAGCCATTTGAACCATTTCACATACGTTCTTAGAAATTTCAGTCATTTCTCGGTATTTTATTCTATAAATGTTGGTTTCCTTAGTCAGCACACATACGTTATTGAAATCGATATCAAGCCGCAGATCTCGTGATGTTGCGTTACCGCCGATTTCATATTTCTTTCAACCGCGTGTGGCGCTCGTGTCCCTTAACACATTCTTTAAGAATCCTTTCCGTTTCGCCGACATACAGGTTGCCGCAACCACACGTCATTTCATAGACGCCTGCAGTGTGAAAGCAGTCAGGTGCACCCGTTTTCCGTCGGAAAAAGTTATTTTACTTTGTTTTTACTAAAGAAAGTGGTCTGAATACCATTTTTCCTTAGAATTCTGCTCATGCGGTCAGTGACCCCTGATACAAACGGTAACTTAACAGAGTAAGAATGCGGTCCTCCGTCTTTCCTATTACTATAATTACAGTGAAGCACCAAAGAAACTGGTATGGGCATACATATTCAAATACAGAGATATGGAAACATACAGAAGACAGCACTGCGGTCGGCAATGCCTGTATAAGGCAACAAGCGTCTGGCGCAGCCGTTAGATCGGTTACTGCTGCTACAATGGCAGGTTATCAAGATTTAAGTGAGTTGTAACGTGATGTTACAGTCGGTGCACGAGCATCTCCGAGGTAGCGATGAAGTGAGGATTTTCGCGTAGGACCATTTCACGAGTGTACCGCGAATATCAGGAATCAGGTAAAACATCAAGTCTCCGACATCGCTGCGGCCGGAAAAAGATTCTGCAAGAGCGGGACCAACGGCGACTATCGAGAATCGTTCAACGCGACAGAAGGGCATTAGACTGTCGATGACTGGAAATATGTTGCCTGGTCGGACGAGTCACATTTCAAACTGTATCAAGCGGATGGACGTGTACGGGAATGGAAAAAAC
This sequence comes from Schistocerca piceifrons, assembly GCF_021461385.2. NCBI lineage: Eukaryota > Metazoa > Arthropoda > Insecta > Orthoptera > Acrididae > Schistocerca > Schistocerca piceifrons. Next base: position 832,189,697 of record NC_060139.1, read on the forward strand.
CTCATGAATCCATGGACCCTGCATGTCAGCAGGGGACTGTTCAAGCAGGTGGAGGCTCTGCAATGGTGTTGCGAGTGTGCAATTGGAGTGATATGGGACCAAATATACGTCTAAATACGACTCTGACAAGTGACACGTACATAAGCATCCTGTCTGATCACCTGCATCCATTCACATCCATTGTGCATTCCGACGGATTCGGGCGATTTCAGTAGGACCCCACTCGTCCAGAATTGCTACAGAGTGTCTCCAGGAACACTCTTCTGAGTTTAAACACTTCCCCTGGCCACCAGACTCCCCAGACATGAACATTGTCGAGCATATCTTGGATGCCTTGCCATGTGCTGTTCAGAAGAGGTCTCCACCCCCATACACTCTTAAAGATTTATGGACGGCCCTGTAGGATGCATTAGTCAATTCGCTCCAGCTGTAATTAAAAAATGGTTCAAATGGCTCTGAGCACTATGGGACTTAACATCTATGGTCATCAGTCCCCTAGAACTTAGAACTACTTAAACCTAACTAATCTAAGGACATCACACACATCCATGCCCGAGGCAGGATTCGAACCTGCGACCGTAGCGGTCACGCGGTTCCAGACTGAAGCGCCTAGAACCGCACGGCCACACCGGCTGGCAGCTGTAATTCAGTGATTAGTTGAGTCCCTGCCACGTCATGCTGCGGCACTTCTGCTTGCTCGCGTGGGTCGTAGACGGTATTAGGCAGGTGTACCAGTTTCTTTGGCTCTACAGTGTAATATTTCGCTTAAAAGCCCTATCTGTGAACAAACTGACATAGCTGTTGGCATTCACTGTCTTTTTTTTTTTTTAAATCCAACTCCAATTCCAAGCTGTTTTCATCGCTGATACGGAAGGCACGTGAAGACAGAGTGTTGAGCACTGCTTGCTTCTGAGCCGGATGGCGGTGCGAAGTGGCACCTAAATACCTATTTGTGTTACTAGGCTTTCTACACACACAGTGCCCTAGAGTATTGTCGGATCTTGTATACACCGACACATCCCTCAACAGTTGATTTTGAGGTGTATGCCATTTAAGAAATTGTGCAACCTATGACGCGTGACACATCACCTGCGAATATCGCCAGAACCGTAACACGATGAGGCCTCCGCAGCCACCTGACCTAAGGCCTGCTGAATGTGTGCGGGACGCCATCGACCGAGGAGTCGACGAGCCAGTTCACGTCACGACGTGTCGCCGCTCGCGCTTGGTAGGTGTGTATAATTCAGTTGCTCACGGGCGTAGTTCTCTGTGTGCGCCGAAATGTTCGATATGGTTTTGTTGTTGTTGCTCCGGAATTTATTTCAGACCCTAAATGAATACTGCTTCTATTATGGCTTATCTCTTCTGAAATAATCCTCCTGGATGAAATGTGTGTAGGTATGAAAATCATATTCACTCCTACTTGATTCAGTTACCATCGACGACACACGAAGGGAGATAAAGAAACAAATGTAGTTAAGACTTCGATTCTATCCGTTTTAAATATGCAGTCGTTATGGCCTCGTCCTTTCGCTTCGTTTTTCAGCAGTTGTGTGAGCCATGAGTGTTTACAGTGTAAAACACAAAAAAATCTGGACTAAAGGGCAACATTATCCCGGATATAATCACACATATTATTTCTCAAGTCAACATCCCTTTTTCTCAACACATACCAGTCGTGCAGGGATGAATGAGATATCGTTAGAAGGTTTTTTTAATCGGCTGCTGACACTGCATACCGATTTTCAGCTAAATCTTACTATTCGTGGAAAATTTTAACATGAGAGTTTTAACTATCATAGGCAAAATGGAATCACGGATGCCGAGCCTCATACCTATATATCATGAAGCTATACTTATTAATCACGAAAAAGAGGTCCCCTTTACATATTATCTTATTAAAGTACCATTTTATTTCTTTCAACGTACTTATTAACTGAATCATTTGTGCCCAGCATTATCAAAGACAATAACCGTGACTACTGTGGTATTCCGTTATCTTTGCCCGTCGTACAAGGTGATTTTTCTAAACGAAAATAATTTCCGAAGCAACAAACATATTTGGTATTGGGGCTGACCTACAGGTTAATATGGCCTAACGTGTGTTCCAAATACAGTCATTACGTAAAACTATAAAAATGCGACGCTTTGCACGGTCTCCTGGTTGAAAATAGTTTCAACACAAGATTCCGGCAAAGATCACTGGCTACGTCCTCAATTATTCGTTGCATGTGTTTCTCTTACGGTCTTTCCCTGCAGGTTCACCATATTCAACTCCCTCAAGTACCTTGAAAGTTGTTCCCTGATGTCTCATCGCAAGTCCTACCATCCTGTCCCTTCTTCTTGTCAGTGTTTTCCACACATTTCTATTTTCGCTGACTCATTTCTTTTTAAATTGTAAGACATTTCCAGGGGCAGATGTGGACCACAAGCTACAGAAGAATGCTGAAGATTAGATGGGTTAATCACATAACTAATGAGGAGGTACTGAATAGAATTGGGGAGAAGAGGAGCTTGTGGCACAACTTGACTAGAAGAAGGGATCGGTTGGTAGGACATGTTCTGAGACATCGAGGGATCACCAACTTAGCATTGGAGGGCAGCGTGGAGGGTAAAAATCGTAGAGGGAGACAAAGAGATGAATACACTAAGCAGATTCAGAAGGATGTACGTTGTAGTAGGTACTGGGAGATGAAGAAGCTTGCACAGGATAGAGTAGCATGGAAAGCTGCATCAAACCAGTCTCAGGACTGAAGACCATAACAACATTTCTTATCAATAATTGTAAGCTTTTCGAATGATTTGCCGCCATTTGACTGTAATATTTTGTATTTTGTTGTTATAGAATCCAGATTTCCAAGTACAAGAACTTATTTATACGCAAAAGACATCAGACTGGTATGAAATACAAGTCCTCGTCAGGAAAGCATATCTGGTCATATGGCCCTGATCTGCCAATAGTAAAAGTGAGAACATCTCTAAAACGCATAAATAAATTGCAAATTTTCATTTCTGGATCCTATAGGACAGCTATTATGTGAAACTGCTAACCAATAAACAGGTACATACTACTCTATTATGTCTAAACAACAAATCGAATGAACCCAGGAGCCATAAATGAGATCTGGAGTATATGACCACATATGCTTTTCGGACAAGGCCGAAATCTGGATTGTATAGCAACAAAATACAAGCGATTACAGTCAAATGGCGGCAGCATCATTAGAAAAATCGTTTCTTATCGGTCCAATCACTTTTCAGCAATCTTCTGTAGTACCACATCTCAAAAGGTTCGATTCTCGTTTTCTCACGTTACCCCATAGTCCGTGATTTATTCCTATCAATGTTGTGTTTCAGACGTACATTCTCAGAAATTTCTTCCTGAAATTGTGGCTAACGTTTAATACTGGTAGGCACTTTTGGCCAGGAATGCCTTCTTTGCCTGTGCTAATTTGCTTTCTTTGTCCTCTTTGCTTTGTCAGTCATATTTTGTTTTGCTCCCAAGGTAGCAGAATTTCTTAAGTTTGTCTATTTCGTGGTCCACAATTGCGGTATTTTATCACTAATCTCATATCTGCTATTCCTCGCCACTTTTATCTTTCTTTGAATTTCTCTCACTCCAAATTCGTTGCTCAGTAGACTGTCCATTTCGTTCGGTGCGTCCCGTAATTCTCCCTGTTGTGGGAATCCAAGTAATGTTGCGAGTTTTAAGTGATGAATTTAATTTAGTGGACTAAGATATGAGAATGTAGACAGTGTGACATACGGGAGTTTGTGTCAGTCCGCCGAGCGTGAGCGGGTGGCTGAAGTTGTTAATGCGACCTCTCGCGATAAGTGGGAAACCCAGGTTCGAGTCACGGTCCGGCACAAAATTTTCATGTGTCACGGTTGGATGGTAGATCAATACCTAATACAGATGACGTCAAGAAATTCGAAGTCTGCGAATAAATTTCGAAGTATTTCATACAGTTGCGGATTTCCAACAGAGTCAGTTCTTTCAGAAACGCATGTAAAAAATTAGTAACTATTATCACAAATCAGTTGCAAGGTAAAAACGTGTGAAATATTTGATTAATGGGAAAGTTCATTGCGTTTTTGTTTTGCATGTTGGTATTCCGGTTGCTATGGGTTTATTTATCGATTATCATTTTTATCTGTACTTCATCGTTGCTATTTGAGTTTACATATTGTCATTTGGAGATACTGAGGGGAGCTGTGGACGGTAGAAAATTGAGTGCGAAGTGGAGAGATCGAAACATTTCCGGCTTATTCTTCTGTTTAGAGGGATAAAACCAGCGGAGACAACAAGAAACATTTGTGTCATGTGCAAGAAACATTTGTGTCATGTGCCACTGGACAGAGCACGGTAAGAAAATTCTTTTATAGTTTTAAGGAGGATCGTCAGGCAGCAGCAGCCGGCCGAGTCACAGGCAGCAACAAGGCAGTAACCGAATTTGTGACATTTTATGAGTTCCTAACCAGGAATGAAATGTATAGTTTCATCTGTGTGCTTTGGGAGTTTCTTAAATTTTCATGTGTTAATTTAATAGTTGTATTTAATAGACATAGTTCACGCGTTTTCGTTTGCGTCGGAAGGTACACCGATTTCGTGTCTTATTACAAGTCTTAATCAGGAGCGAATTATTTGATCTCACCTGAGTGCTTTGTTAATTTAGTTTTTGAATCTCTAGTTTATTAGACACTATTCTTACGTTACGTCAGCGTCTACAACAGCGTTCTGTAGCGCTTCTCGATATTCCTTTGTTTGTCTGTGTAAAGTAGTTCTCCATGGTCTTTAGTATGGACAGGGACTGTCATTGCTGGATGCGGATATGAGCCAAGTTGGTGACACATTGCTCTCAGCTCCAGGCTATGATGGCTTTGGTTACACTGTTTGGAGCTGCAGTGGATGGGCATCACTGTTGTGGGCCAGCTGTGGGGATCCAACAGGCGTCCGGCACATATGAGTTTGGCGATCGGTCCGCACCTGTCGCCAGCCCATTTACTGCTCGCACTGAGGTTGATCCCTCCCTGACCCTCGAATGAGAGGATGCCCCAGGGCGTAGCAGGCGGCGAAAGGCTTCCCAGGGGGCCTAACATATTGCCTCCCTGGTCAGTCTGACAAACAGGTTCCAGCTAGATGTAGTCGCTTGTTTTATTTCAGAGGAAACCTCTCAGCCTGCAATATCTGGGCAATCACAGAGGGTGGGATATATGCAATTTTGAGTTCCAATGTTGGGCACATTATGGGGCTCCTTAGGGACATGGCTGCCAAGGATGGGAAGAAAGCCAATATGCACTTCGTGTGCATACCAGATGAAGTCATTTCGGACGTGGAATGGGTCCTTCCGGATGGCATTACACAGCCAGCTGCAGGTGGTAGTTCACATCGGTACCAATGATGTACGTCGCTTTGGATTGGAAGAGTTTCTCTCTGGTTTCGAGCGGCTAACAGAAGTGGTAAAGACTGCCAGTCTTGCTTGTGAGATGAAAGCAGAGCTCATCATTTGCAGCATAGTCAACAGGACCGATTGCGGACCTCTGGGACAGAGCAGAGCCGAGTGGAGGGTCTGTATCAGAGGCTCAGACGGTTCTGTGACCGTTTAGGCTGCAGACTCCTCGACTTGGCGCCATAAGGTGATTGGGTTTGGGTTCCGCTAAATAGGTCAAGAGTCCACTACACATAGGAAGCGGCTACATGGGTAGCAAGGGCTGTGTAGCAGGGCTTGGACGGTTTTTTAGGTTTGAGGATTTTGGGGGAAACACAAAAAGGACTTCAGTTTCAAAGGGTGCAGGTCGAACACAGGAAGACCGTAGATCCAGGGACTATCGGTATAACAGTTGTAAATTGTCGTAACCGTGTTGGAAAAGTATGAGAGCTCCAAGCACTAAGAGAAAGTAGTGATGTTCAAATCGATATAGGCAGTGAAACCTGTCTAAAGCCGGAGATAAGTTCAGCCGAAATTTTTGCGGAGGATCTAAAGGTTTTCAGGAAGGATAAGCTAAATACAGTTTTCGGTGACGTTTTTGTTGCTGTTAGGAGCAGTTTCTCATGTAGCGAAATTTAAGTAGGAGTTTTTGTGAGTAAGTATGGGTAGAGGTCATTCTTGGCAACCAGAATAAAATAATAATTGGATCGTTTTACCGACCTCCCAATTCAGATAATTCAGCTGCTGAAAGGTTCAAATAAAACTTCAGCCTACTTTCAAACACGTACCCACTTATACAATTATAGTTGGTGGTGATTTCAATTACCCTCGATATGTTGGCGTAAATACATGTTTAAATCCGGAGGTACTCATAAAACATCGTCAGAAATTGTGCCAAACGCGTGATCTGAAAATTCCTTCGAGCAGTTAGCTCATGACCCCACGCGAATAGTAAGCGGTTGTGAAGGCACACTTCACCTCTTAGCAATAAATAATCCTGAGCTAATAACGAGCATCAAAATGGGTACAGGGATTGGTGAACACAGGGCTGTTGTAGCGAGCTGGTAAGGGTTCCACACCGCGCAGCAGTACAAATCGTGCTGCTCTTCTTTGAACTTTCTCGATGTACTCCGTTAATCATATCTGGTAAGGGTCCCACACCGCGCAGCGGTACTACAAAACATAAACGAAAAATACACCTATTAAAAAAATCAGATAAAATTTTACTTGACGCCTTCTTGAAAGACAATCTCCACTCGCTCCAGATTAACAATGTAAGTGTAGACGAGATGTGGCCTGAATTCATAGAAATAGTATCGACAGCAATTGAGAGATTTATGCCAAGTAAATTAAAAAACGACGGTGCTGATTTCCTTTGGTGCACAAAACGGATCAGAACACTGTTACAGAAACAACGAAAAAAGCATGCCAAATTTAAGCGAACGCAAAATCTCCAAGATGGCCAACATGAAATAGGTCTCCTGGGAGTAGTGAAGCAATTTAAATCATTTAATAAAAGCAAAGCTTCCCGTCTAGACTGTATACTAATTAAGTTCCTTTCAGAGTATGCTGATCCAATAGCTCCATAGTTATATCATATACAACCGCTCGCTCGACGAAAGATCCGTACTCAAAGACTGGAAACTGGCAGAGGTCACACCGATATTCAAGAAAGGCTGTAGGATTAATCCATGAATTACCTCGAACAGATGAGGTCAGTACGGATTTAGAAAACGTCATTCTTGTGAACACAACTAGCTCTTTACTCACACAAAGTGTTGAGTGCTATTGAAAATGGATTTCAGATTTATTCCACGTTTATGGATTTTCATAAGGCATTTGACTCTGTACGTCACATGCGGCCTGCAGCAAAATATCGTACTTATGGAATATCGTCTTAGTTATGTGATTATATTCGTAATTTGTTGTCAGAGAGGCCACCGGTGGTATTAACTGACGGAAAGTTATCAAGTGAAACAGAAGTGTTTTCTGGCGCTCCCCAAGGTAGTGTATAGGTTCTCTGCTACTCCTTATCTATACAGGGTGTTACAAAAAGTACGGCCAAACTTTCAGGAAACATTCCTCACACACAAATAAAGAAAAAATGTTATGTGGACATGTGTTCGGAAACGCTTAATTTCCATGTTACAGCTCATTTTAGTTTCGTCAGTATGTACTGTACTTCCTCGATTCACTGCCAGTTGGCCCAATTGAAGGAAGGTAATGTTGACTTCGGTGCTTGTGTTGACATGCGACTCATTGCTCTGCAGTATTAGCATCAAGCACATCAGTACGTAGCATCAACAGGTTAGTGTTCATCACGAACGTGGTTTTGCAATCAGTGCAATGTTTACAAATGCAGAGTTGGCAGATGCCCATTTGATGTATGGATTAGCACGGGGCAATAGCCGTGGCGCGGTACGTTTGTAACGAGACAGATTTCCAGAACGAAGGTGTCCCGACAGGAAGACGTTCGAAGCAATTGATCGGCGTCTTAGGGAGCACGGAACATTCCAGCCTATGACTCGCGACTGGGGCAGACCTAGAACGACGAGGACACCTGCAATTGACGAGGCAATTCTTCGTGCGTCAGAGAAGTTGCTGCTGTACAACAACGCTTCTCAACAACAGATTCGGTGACCGATGGATTGGTAGAGGCGGACCAATTCCATGGCCTCCACGCTCCTCTGACCTCAACCCTCTTGACCTTCATTTATGGGGGCATTTGACAGCTCTTGTCTACGCAAGCCCGGTACCAAATGTAGAGACTCTCCGTGCTCGTATTGTGGACGGCTGTGATACAATACGCCATTCTCCAGGGCAGCATCAGTGCATCAGGGATTCCATGTGACGGAGTGTGGATGCATGTATCCTCGCTATCGGAGGACATTTTGAACATTTCCTGTAACAAAGTGTTTGAAGTCACGCTGGTACGTTCTGTTGCTGTGTGTTTCCATTCCATGATTAATGTGATTTGAAGAGAAGTAATAAAATGAGCTCTAACATGGAAAGTAAGCATTTCCGGACACATGTCCACATAATATATTTTCTTTCTTTGTGTGTGAGGAATGTTTCCTGAAATTTTGGCCGTACCTTTTTGTAGCACCCTGTGTAAACGATTTAGAAGACAATCTGAGCAGCCGTCTTGGGTTGTTTGCAGATGATGCTGTCGCATAGCCTCTATTAAAGTCATCAGAAGATCAAAAAAGTTGCAAAACGATTTAAAAATGACATCTGTATGGTGCGAAAATTGGCAATTGATCCTAAATAATGAAAAATGTGAGGTTACCAACATGATTGCTAAAGGAAATCCGTTGAACTTCGGTTACAAGATAAACCGGTCAAATATAACGGCTGTAAATTCAACTAAATACCTAGCAATTACAGTTACGAGCAACTTAATCTGAGAAGAACACGCAGAAAATGTTGTGGGTAAGGCGAACCAAAGACTGCGTTTTATTGGCAGAACGCTCAGAAGACGCAACGGATTTACAATAGAGTCTGTCTACACTACGCTTGCCCGTCCTCTTTTGGAGTACTGCTGCACGGTATGGGACCCTTACCAGATATGTTAAGCAGAGTACATCGAAAAAGTTCAAAGAAGAGCAGCACGATTTGTATTATCGAGAAATAGGGGAGAGAGTGGTTGTTGTTGTTGTTGTTGTGGTCTTCAGTCCTGAGACTGGTTTGATGCAGCTCTCCATGCTACCCTATCCTGTGCAAGCTTCTTCATCTCCCAGTACCTACTGCAACCTACATCCTTCTGAATCTGCTTAGTGTATTCATCTCTTGGTCTCCCTCTACGATTTTTACCCTCCACGCTGCCCTCCAATACCAAATTGGTGATCCCTTGATGCCTCAGAACATGTCCTACAAACCGATCCCTTCTTCTAGTCAAGTTGTGCCACAAACTTCTCTTCTCCCCAATCCTATTCAATACTTCCTCATTAGTTATGTGATCTACCCATCTAATCTTCAGCATTCTTCTGTAGCACCACATTTCAAAAGCTTCTATTCTCTTCTTGTCCAAACTATTTATCGTCCATGTTTCACTTCCATACATGGCTACACTCCATACAAATACTTTCAGAAATGACTTCCTGACACTTAAATCTATACTTGATGTTAATAAATTTCTCTTCTTCAGAAACGCTTTTCTTGCCATTGCCAGTCTACATTTTATATCCTCTCTACTTCGACCATCATCAGTTATTTTGCTCCCCAAATAGCAAACCTCCTTTACTACTTTAAGTGTCTCATTTCCTGATCTAATTCCCTCAGCATCATCTGACTTAATTCGACTACATTCCATTATCCTCGTTTTGCTTTTGTTGATGTTCATCTTATATCCTCCTTTCAAGACACTGTCCATTCCATACAACTGCTCTTCCAAGTCCTTTGCTGTCTCTGACAGAATTACAATGTCATCGGCGAACCTCAAAGTTTTTATTTCTTCTCCATGGATTTTAATACCTGCTCCGAATTTTTCTTTTGTTTCCTTTACTGCTTGCTCAATATACAGATTGAACAACATCGGGGAGAGGCTACAAACCTGTCTTACTCGCTTCCCAACCACTGCTTCCCTTTCATGTCCCTCGACTCTTATAACTGCCATCTGGTTTCTGTACAAATTGTAAATAGCCTTTCGCTCCCTGTATTTTACCCCTGCTACCTTTAGAATTTGAAAGAGAGTATTCCAGTCAACATTGTCAAAAGCTTTCTCTAAGTCTACAAATGCTAGAAACGTAGGTTTGCCTTTCCTTAATCTTTCTTCTAAGATAAGTCGTAAGGCCAGTATTGCCTCACGTGTTCCAGTGTTTCTACCGAATCCAAACTGATCTTCCCTGAGGTCGGCTTCTACTAGTTTTTCCATCCGTCTGTAAAGAATTCGTGTTAGTATTTTGCAGCTGTGACTTATTAAACTGATAGTTCGGTAATTTTCACATCTGTCAACACGTGCTTTCTTTGGGATTGGAATTATTATATTCTTCTTGAAGTCTGAGGGTATTTCGCCTGTTTCACACATCTTGCTCTCCAGATGGTAGAGTTTTGTCAGGAATGGCTCTCCCAAGGGCGTCAGTAGTTCCAATGGAATGTTGTCTACTCCGGGGGCCTTGTTTCGACTCAGGTCTTTCAGTGCTCTGTCAAACTCTTCACGCAGTATCGTATCTCCCATTTCATCTTCATCTACATCCTCTTCCATTTCCATAATATTGTCCTCAAGTACATCGCCCTTGTATAGACCCTCTATATACTCCTTCCACCTTTCTGCTTTCCCTTCTTTGCTTAGAACTTGGTTTCCATCTGAGCTCTTGATATTCATACAAGTCGTTCTCTTATCTCCAAAGGTCTCTTTAATTCTCCTGTAGGCAGTATCTATCTTACCCCTAGTGAGATAAGCCTCTACATCCTTACATTTGTCCTGTAGCCATCCCTGCTTAGCCATTTTGCACTTCCTGTCGATCTCATTTTTGGAGACGTTTGTATTCCTTTTTGCCTACTTCATTTACTGCATTTTTATATTTTCTCCTTTCATCAATTAAATTCAATATTTCTTCTGTTACCCAAGGATTTCTACTAGCCCTCGTCTTTTTACCTACTTGATCCTCTGCTGCCTTCACTACTTCATCCCTCAAAGCTACCCATTCTTCTTCTACTGTATTTCTTTCCCCCATTCCTGTCAATTGTTCCCTTATGCTCTCCCTGAAACTCTGTACAACCTCTGGTTCTTTCAGTTTATCCAGGTCCCATCTCCTTAAATTCCCACCTTTTTGCAGTTTCTTCAGTTTTAATCTACAGGTCATAACCAATAGATTGTGGTCAGAGTCCACATCTGCCCCAGGAAATGTCTTACAATTTAAAACCTGGTTCCTAAATCTCTGTCTTACCATTATATAATCTATCTGATACCTTTAAGTATCTCCAGGGTTCTTCCATGTATACAACCTTCTTTCATGATTCTTAAACCAAGTGTTAGCTATGATTAAGTTGTGCTCTGTGCAAAATTCTACCAGGCGGCTTCCTCTTTCATTTCTTAGCCTCAATCCATATCCACCTACTACATTTCCTTCTCTCCCTTTTCCTACACTCGAATTCCAGTCACTCATGACTATTAAATTTTTGTCTCCCTTCACTATCTGAATAATTTCTTTTATTTCATCATACATTTCTTCAATTTCTTCGTCATCTGCAGAGCTAGTTGGCATATAAACTTGTACTACTGTAGTAGGCATGGGCTTTGTGTCTATCTTGGCCACAATAATGCGTTCACTATGCTGTTTGTAGTAGCTTACCCGCATTCCTATTTTCCTATTCATTATTAAACCTACTCCTGCGTTACCCCTATTTGATTTTGTGTTTATAACCCTGTAGTCACCTGACCAGAAGTCTTGTTCCTCCTGCCATCGAAATTCACTAATTCCCACTATAACTTTAACCTATCCATTTCCCTTTTTAAATTTTCTAACCTACCTGCCCGATTAAGGGATCTGACATTCCACGCTCCGATCCGTAGAACACCAGTTTTCTTTCTCCTGATAACGACATCCGCTTGAGTAGTCCCCGCCCGGAGATCCGAATGGGGGACTATTTTACCTCCGGAATATTTTACCCAAGAGGACGCCATCATCATTTAATCATACAGTAAAGCTGCATGCCCTCGGGAAAAATTACGGCTGTAGTTTCCCCATGCTTTCAGCCGTTCGCAGTACCAGCACAGCAAGGCCGTTTTGGTTAATGTTACAAGGCCAGATCAGTCAATCATCCAGACTGTTGCCCTTGCAACTACTGAAAAGGCTGTTCCCCCTCTTCAGGAACCACACGTTTGTCTGGCCTCTCAACAGATACCCCTACGGTACGGCTGTCTGTATCGCTGAGGCACGCAAGCCTCCCCACCAACGGCAAGGTCCATGGTTCATAGGAGGGAGGGAGAGAGTGGTATTGACATGATACGGGATTTTAGATGGGCATCATTTAAAAAAAGGCGTTTTTCGTTGCGGTGGAATCTTCTCACAAAACTTCAGTCACCCACTTTCTCCTCCGAATGCGAAAATATTTTGTTGACGTTGACCTACATGGGGAAAAAAGTCATCATAATAAGAACAATCAGAGCAGTCCGGAACCACTCGGCTGCTATGGTCGCAGGTTCGAATCCTGCCTCGGGCATGGATGTGTGTGGTGTCCTTAGGTTTAAGTAGTTCTAAGTCTAGGGGACTGATGACCTCCGATGTTAAGTCCCATAGTGCTTAGAGCCATTTGAACCATTTTTGAGCAATCAGAGCTCCCACGGAAGGATGTAGGTATTCTTTTTTTCCTCGCGTTTTTTAAATATTGGAATAACAGAAAATTATTGCGAAGGTGTTTCAAAGAACCCCTGCCTTGCACTTGCATATAATTTGCAGATTATCCATGCAGATGTAGGTGTTTTGAAATTAATAACTCTCCGTCTTAACGTAGCACTGTTAGTGTGAACGAGGAGGTTTGTGCGCTATGGATCTGGAGGGAGGGCTATACCGGCAGTAACTTAGCTACCAGAAGTCACCCAAGCCGGACAGGCCAAAGGGGAGGATCCAGACAGTGTGTGTCCCACAACGGCCTATCGCTCCCCCTTCCCTATCCCAAACCTGTCCTCACCATGTCCTTTTCCTGTCATTTCCTGTTATATGTATAAGACATCAACGGCAGCGACAGCGGAGAAAGTCTTTCGGAATGGTGAAGCTGGCGGAAGAGGCACCTTTTTTCTTTGGGTACAAAAAAAGTACAAATAGCGACTGTATCCCAGAGGGGCGGCTACAGACAGCGTCTCACTCATAGTGAGCGACTGATATTAGGCTGGACAACCTACTGCCTGTGTGGAAAGTAACGGGAAACCACCACATTTCATTCCCAAGCAGTACATGGTACGTGTCTCCATGTGAAAGATTCCGGAGTTAAAACTTCCCCTCATTCGGATCTCCGGGAGGGGAACAAGATTAGACACATTTGAAAGGAAGAAAGGGACAGTGAAGAAAGGAAAGATAAGGTTTGGAACATGAAATGTGAGGACACTGCTGCAAGCAGCAAAGCTAGAGAATGGAAAACAGGAGATGAATAGGAAAAGATTAGATGCCCTCGGTTTGCGTGAAATGAGATGGGGAGAGAATGGGGAGATGAAAGTGGTGATTATAAGCTCTTTTACTCAGGGGAAACCAAGAGTGGTGAAAACGCAGTAGGAATATCGATAGGGCAAAAGCTGAAAAATAAGGTAACGAAGGTACAATATATTGATGGAAGACTGATGATAATACGAATGAAGGGTAGTTCAAAAGGTATGGTGTTAATTCAGGTATATATGCCAACCAGCCAGCATAGAGATGAGGAAGTGGAAGAATATCATGAGAAAATACAAGAATTCATCGAGAAAGAAAATAGAAATGACTGCATTATCATCATGGGGGACTGGAATGCAGTGGTGGGTGAAGGAAGAGATGAAGATACAGTAGGAAAATTTGGATTAGGAATAAGAAATGAGAGAGGTGAATGACTAATTAGCTTCTGCAAAGAAAATTCATTATCAGTGGGTAACACATTATTTGCCCGCATCTCGTGGTCGTGCGGTAGCGTTCTCGCTTCCCACGCCCGGGTTCCCGAGTTCGATTCCCGGCGGGGTCAGGGATTTTCTCTGCCTCGTGATGGCTGGGTGTTGCGTGCTGTCCTTAGGTTAGTTAGGTTTAAGTAGTTCTAAGTTCTAGGGGACTGATGACCATAGATGTTAAGTCCCATAGTGCTCAGAGCCATTTGAACCATTTTTAACACATTATTTGAACACCACAAAAAGAGACGTTACACATGGATATCAAATTTAAATAGGGAAAGATATCAGTTGGACTACATCCCGATACAAAAAGGTTTAGGAACTGTTTGAAGAATGCCAAAGCTCATTCAGGAGCGGATATAAATTCAAGCCACAACCTAGTAGTGGGAGAAATAAAAGTGAAGTTGAAAAAAATCTGGCGAGGTAAAGCAAAAGAACAACTAAACATAGAAAGATTCAAAGAGGAAGGAAAGGCATCAGATTTGGAAAACAGATTTATGGAAAAATGGAAAAGAGGTAGTGTTGATGAAAGTGTTAATGACAAATGGATAAAAATGAGGGAAGGACTCATGGCTCGGCCAAAGAAGTAATAGAAATTAGAGCATCCCAAAGTACCAGGAAAGAATGGACAACAGAAAACATTTTGGAAAAGATGGAAGAGCGGGGAAAGTGGAAAAATGTAGAAACTGAAGAAGGCAAAAAGAGGTACGTACAGGAAACTGAATAATGAATTAAGAAGAGAAACAGAAGAAGCAAGGTAAAAATGGATGAAATAGAAATGCGACAAAATAGAGGAAATGAAGAAAGAGGGAAAGTATGAAACGATGTATAGACTGGCTAGTGAGATAGTTTTTGAACGTAAAAGATAGAGGAATAACATGGAAATAGAAAGAGAGGATGGTACTCTAGCAGAAGATCCACAGGAGGTTTTGAACAGATGGCAAGAATGTATTGAATGTCTGTATAAGGGGGATGAAATACAAAGCGAAATTAAGGTTGAAGAGGAGCAATATGGGCCTGAAGATGGAAAGCGGATCACCATCTCGGAAGCACAAGTAGAAAAGGCGCTGAAGGAGATGAAGAATAGGAAGGCATATGGAATTGATGATTTTCTAGCAGAACTGTTGAAGAGTCTGGGAAACAAGGCAAGAAAAGAAATAGTCTACCTCTGTAGCGAGATAGATGACAAAGGGAAATAGCCTGAGGACTGAGGACTTCCTTGCAACAGTTATGATACCATTAGAGAAAAAAAGAAACACTAAAAAATATGAAGAGCATAGGACCATCAGTTTAATTTCTCACGCAGCTAAAGTGTTGTAGACAGTGTTGAATAGAAGGCTATACGCAAGCTGGATAGAGAGATTGCAGAGGAGCAGTTCGAATTTAGAAGAGGAAAAGGAACAAGAGATGCTATAGGCCTGTTAAGAACTATAGGGGAAAGATATATGGAAAAAGGTAGAGAAATCTTTGTTGTTTTTATAGATTTAGAAAAGGCTTTTGACAGAGTTCAGTGGAACAAGCTGATGGATATTTTGAAGAGGAAAGGAGTGGTTTGGAAAGAGAGACGACTGATACAGAATCTACATTTACACCTGAAAGTAAGGATAAGGACTGGAAATGAATTGTCAGAAGGAAGCAGCATTGGACGAGGTGTTAGACAAGGTTGTTGCCTTTCCCCACTGTTGTTTAACATATACCTTAAGAGATTATTGCGAAAGGCTTAGATGGGAAAGAGGAACGTGTATTGGTGGAAACAGAATAGAATGTATAAGATAGCTGATGACATGGTATTAGTGGCAGAAAGTGAGAGGACAGTGAATAAGATGCTGAAAGATCTGAATGAAGCTTGTGTGGAATATGGGATGCAAATAAACATAGCAAAAACAAAGAGTATGGTCATCAGTACAAGACGCAGACTGTCCAAAATATCTTGGAAGCAAAATAACTGAAGGCTTGAGATGACACCAGGAGGTAAAACTCGAATTGACTTAGCGAAGGAGGCATTCAACAGAAAGAGGTGACTCTTATGTGGCAAATTAGATAAAGATCTAAGGAACAGGCTTGGAACACCTTTTTTCTGGAGTGTGGCACTGTATGGGGCAGCAATATTGACGCTGAGACGATAGGAAGAAAAAAGGCTAGAAGCATTTGAGATGTGGATGTGGAGGAGAATGAAGAGAATAAGCTGGATGAAAAGAGTGAGTAATGAAAGAGTACTGGAAAGGGTTGGTGAGAGAAGATGTCTGCTGAAGGTTGTAAGAGAAAGGAAAAAGAACTGATTGGGACATTCATTCAGAAGGAAGTGCTTGCTAGCAGATGCTTTGGAAGGATTGGTTTGTGGAAAAGACTGAGAAGAAGAAAGAGATACAAGATGACATACGACATAAAGGGATGAGAAAATTATGCAGACATGAAGAGGATGGCAGAAGAATGGACATCCTGGAGAACTACCATGGGAAAACCTGCCTTTTGGCAGAACACTGATGATGAAGACCTTCAAAGTTTGATGACGCATTAACCCGCAATAATCCACGTCAATGTACTCGAGAACTGGCAAATGTGATGATGATGAGGATGTTTGGTGTGTGGGGCGCTCAACTGCGCGGTCATCAGCGCCCATACAAAGTCCTTATTTTTACATAGTCTAATTTTTACGCAGTCCAAGCTTGCCACTGTCACGAATGATGATGATGATGAAATGATGAGGAGAACACAAACACCCAGTCCCCAGGCAGAGTAAATCCTCAACCCGGCCGGGAATCGAACCCGGGACAGGCAAACGCTATGAACTGTATTCATTCCACCCTCGTGTGACATTTGAATGCAATGCATGCATTTCAAACATCAGTTGTACGGGTACCCCATACTTAATGCCAAACTCACAAAAATCTCTGTTGTCGTCATCAATTGGTTCGTGAACAACATCGACCATTCATATCCCGTAACATTATTGGTAGCCGCGCGGGATTAGCCGAGCGGTCTTGGGGCGCTGCAGTCATGGACTGTGCGGCTGGTTCCGGCGGAGGTTCGAGTCCTCCCTCGGGCATGGGTGTGTGTGCTGAAAGGTGGCTACACTGAGCCACAGCGCCAGAGATTGCGCCAAAGAGTATTATTCAGCCGCCTCCACTGGCAGTGCTTGGGGAGAACTCCTAGTAGTCAGCGCTTGTTGAGATGTGCTAGTGAAAAGTGCTTGTTGAGAACTCGTAGCAGGGAGTGCTTGCTGAGATGTGGTACTGAAAAGTTCTTGTTGAGATGTGGTAGTAGCAAGTCGGTGTGGAGATATTGTAATGTTTAGAGTGCTTTCCATCAATATAAATGAAGGTAAAAAAAAAAAAATTTCTTTTCTCTCTCATTATTTCAGTGTCCTGAATAATGCGTCATTACAGGTTCAGTCAACAAAGCATCTGGCGTGTGTTCTTGTATTAGAGTGTAATTCTGGTTTTCTTGCGCAATTATAGTATTTCTAATTTTTTTTTATCACGTCAGTATAAATGATATTTAAAATTTCTTGTCTTGGTGAAGAAGAACCGTGCCAGATGCGTACGTTG
Source organism: Schistocerca piceifrons (assembly GCF_021461385.2). Lineage (NCBI taxonomy): Eukaryota > Metazoa > Arthropoda > Insecta > Orthoptera > Acrididae > Schistocerca > Schistocerca piceifrons. The sequence goes on from NC_060139.1 coordinate 832,207,246, forward strand.
AATCACACTTCCACACACAGAACAGCTACACTTGTGCTTTGTTGGATTCGTAGGTTTTATAGTTGCTGGGGACTTAATTAATTAATTGTATTAACGAACATTTTCATTTTATTCTTTGTTGTTGTTCCATGCAGTCAGATTGCGGACAAAAACTAGTCAGGGCCAACCGTTTACGAAACAGCGTAATCGGACTTACAGCCACCAAAAAAAAAAAAAAAAAAAATCATTTGCAAAATTAATAATTAAGCCACCATGCACGTGGCGACCGCTGCTTCGGATCGTCCCTTGGAATTCTTCTGATTGTAAAAATAGTAGACAGTAGTATTGTTGTAGTAATTTGTAGTTTAGTAATTGTAGTTTATATTGCATGTGTAGATTTGGTAATTGTCATTCTTCTAATGGTATTTCATAATTTAATTTTGTTGTCTTGTATACGCGTTTGACAATCTAGTGCAATTATTTCAATTGTTCGTTAATCGTGTTTGAGGGAAACATCTCGTGTGAATGGTATTGTTGGAGATAAGGAGTCATTGTGTGTAATTTTCGTACAGTGACGAGTTTTGTATGTTTTGTAAATGATTACGCGATCGATGAAGAAGGCAAAAATGATGGATAGTGAGAATGACGAAATTGTTAACATGGCGAACTTGCCAACAGAGGAAAACAGTGTGATGAATAATGAAGTGGAAAACAATGTAATAAGTCGGGAAAATAGTCCGGAACCATTTCAAAATTTTTCTCAATCAGAAAATTCACAGAATACGAGATTAACGATAGAAGATTCTGAAATAGTATCGAACACAGATAGCCTTACTGCTATGACGAAGGAAGTTGGTTTTGTGGGAAATGTTAGGGTCGACAGGAATTTTGAACTAGTTCATACGGAGCAGTTGATGGGTGCAATATTAAATTTGGGATCACGGTTAGACTCACTGGGATCACAGTTACAATCTGAATTTAAAACAGAGATGGGAACTTTGGCAACACGTTTAGACTCACAAATAGGAACAATTAAAAGAGAGATAGGAACAATTACAACTGGTATGGGAACAATGGAAACACGGTTAGACTCAGTGGGAACACAAATAGGAACTGTAGTGTCGGTAGCTGGACCGACACCGTGATGTTGATTGCTGAAAAGGAATGCTAAACTAACGCTGTGGCCGATAGTGCACGAACGGCAATACGCAGACGGGCGTGAAGTCTGGAACATGAGAACTTATGAATGAATAAGAAGAAAAGTATGTAGATGCTTTTTACTTAACTTTTATTGATTCCTTGGAATACATCTCTCTTGAATACTCGAAGCTATAGGCACTGATACAAATGGCTCCTTGTTAGTTCGTAGCCATTAACTTCTGATGGCTATTCTGTCTCTCGGCTAATGAGAGAGAAAGGCTTCGTACAACTGGGCGATAGCTAGGTTCGCGTACAACTGGGGGCGAGTGCTCTCTCGTATCACGAGACCTGCCTAGGTGGTGGCGCTAGGTCTGCGATCACAGTGGCGACACGCGGGTCCGACATGTACTACATGGACCGCGGCCGATTTAAGCTACCACCTAGCAAGTGTGGTGTCTGGCGGTGACACCACATTCCTCCCCCGCAAATCGGCGAACGGTCGTGAGATAAGGCTTCCGCCCGCCGTGGGGAGGACCACATGTTGACGTATGCGATGAGGTGGGGAGCCTAACAACAGGCGAGGCTGTGCCACCCGCACCCGGCCATCCGGTCCGAGGGGAGCTAGGAAACGCCTGCAAAACTAGTCCAGGGTGCACGTCAACATGCGGTGTATGCGCCCGTAAAGAAACATGAGGGGCCAAAGTGTCGACCCATTGCGTCGGGGTAGCCGACGCGCGATGACGTCATGTGGTCCGGAGCGGTCGGGAGTTCCATGGCGGAGGACAGCTGGTCACGGGAAGCGATCGGCGGCGCGTGACCCTGGGAGGCGCTTGGCGGCTGCAACGAAGCGTCGAATGCGGGCGCCGGCGGCGGGAGAACAGGCGGCGGCGGCGGCGGCGGCGGCGGCGGCGGCGGCGGCGGCGGCTGCTGCTGCTGCTGCAGCGGCGGCGGCGCGTCGCCATGGGGCAAAATGGAAGGCATCGTCGGTAACACCTGGGGATGAGGCGAGCCAGTAGATGGGTCCCCAGGGCGCTGACCGGACGGCACCGTCGCTGAAAGCAGACGGGGAGCGGCAGAACCCGAGCGACGACAGAGGCGCAGCTGATTGAGATGCCGACGCACCTCACCAGAGGCCCCCAAAACCAAATACATCGCACGGCCGAGGCAGCGAAGAATGCGCCCTGCGAGCCAACGCCGTGAACCTCGATAGGTGCGATAAAATACAACGTCGCCTGGAGCAAAAGCAGGAGTCTGCCGCTGCACAGGAACCTGATGCGGCGGATGCAGCAAAGACATCAAGGTGCGATGAGGACGACCGTGGAGCAACTCAGCCGGCGAGCGACCATCTCGGGGCTGAGAGCGATACGAAGACAAAAAGAGCAACAATGCGTCCTCCCGAGAATGCGACTCTTTCAATTTCAACATCTGTGACTTGAAAGTCCGGACCAATCGTTCAGCGGCACCGTTGGACTGAGGCGAAAACGGCGCGGATGTCAGATGTTGAATACCATTGGCCTGGCAGAATGACTGAAATTCTGCGGACATGAATTGTGGGCCATTGTCGGAAACAATAGTCTGCGGAAGACCCTCAATGCAAAAGATAGCAGACAACGCTTGGATGGTGGCGGAGGACGTCGTGGAAGACATCCGAACAACAAAAGGAAAATTACTGAAGGCGTCGACCAGAACCAACCATCGAGCATTCCAGAATGGACCAGCAAAATCAATGTGCAAGCGTTGCCAAGGGGAAGTGGCTTTCGGCCATGCAAAGACTTTCCGCGGCGGTGCGGATTGTTGTTCGGCACACGCCGGGCACGAAGAACACATATTCGTAATCGCAGCATCGATTCCGAACCAAGTACAGTGCTGACGAGCAAGTTGTTTCGTTCGCACTATACCCCAATGTCCTTGGTGAAGAAGCCGTAAAACAGAGGACTGTAACGAACGTGGGACCACGACTCTGGACTGATCATTATCAGAACGCAACAACAAAACACCACGTCGAACAAAAAGTCTCTCCTTGTGAGCAAAAAATCGGCGAACCAACGGATCCTCGATCCGAGACTTTGACAAAGGCCATTGCGTAGCAACAAAACGTAAAACAGTAGCAAGGACAGGGTCAGCAGCTGTGGCTGTAGCGACACGACGAAAATCAATCGGAAACGATTCGACCACTTCATCGGTTTCCGAATCAATGAACATGCAAGCAAGTTCGGAAGAATCGAATGCTTTATCCTCAGCAACAGGCAAACGGGACAACGCATCGGCGTTGCCGTGCTTAGCAGTGGACCGATACAAGATATCGTAGCGGTACTGCGAGAGGAAAATAGACCAGCGAATGAATTTCTGCGCTGTACGTGGAGGTACAGGCTTGTTCGGATGAAAAAGCGACGTCAAAGGTTTGTGGTCTGTGATGATGGTAAAGTGACGACCATACAAGAAATCATGGAACTTAGTAACACCAAACACGAGAGCCAAAGCTTCTTTCTCTATCTGTGAATAATTTCTTTGCGCAGACGAGAGCAATTTGGACGCAAAGGCAATAGGGCGATCAAGGGAGCCAACTTTGTGCGCAAGCACAGCACCGATCCCGAAATCCGATGCATCTACCATCAACAAAAGGGGTTTCTGGGGATCGAATGGCGTAAGGCAAGTATTAGAAAGCAACGCCGATTTCAACTGGCGAAAGGCGCGTTCGCATTCCGTCGTCCAGACGAACGGAACACCTTTACGGCGTAAGCGATGAAGCGGAGCTGAAATGGAAGAGGCATTGCGCACATAGTTATGGTAATAATTAATTTTACCCAACACACTCTGTAGCTGTTTGACATTTTGAGGGGAAGGCAATTCTTGTATGGCACGGAGGTGCTCTGGACTCGGATGTATGCCTTGGGCATTAATGACATGTCCCAGGTATGGTAAGTCACGAGCAAAAAACACACATTTGTCCTTCCTCAAGCGAAGACCATTTTGCCGCAAGACCTGAAATAATGTTCGTAAATTCGCAAGATGATCTTCTTCTGTCTGTCCGGAGATCACTATATCGTCCAGATAGTTTGCTGCAGTAGGGACCGACGCACAAATAGTTTGTAAATATTGCTGAAACAAGGCAGGGGCGGATGCACACCCGAAAGGCAGTCTTTTGAAGCGGTACAATCCAAGATGCGTGTTAACCACCAATACGCGCTGGGATTCGTCGTCCACCGGTATTTGCAAGTACGCATCGGCTAGGTCCAACTTTGAAAAATATTTTCCCGGGCACAGTTTAGCAAAAAGATCTTCCGGGCGGGGCAAAGGAAAAGTAGCAGTCACTAGCTGTGGATTCACTGTGGCCTTGAAGTCCACGCAAAGTCTCAATTTTCCGGAAGGTTTTGGCAAAATTACTAAGGGTGAGGCCCAGAGAGAAGCTTGCACACGTTCAATTACACCCTGTGATTCGAGATCGTGTAACGTTCTTGCGACCTCATCACGCAATGCGTGGGGAACATTGCGCGCCCTGAAAAATTTCGGTTGCGCGTTTACCTTCAGTTCTAAATGTGCTTCATAGTTTTTAGCGCAACCTAAGCCCGGTGCAAAAATGTCTGCAAATTCGTCACACAGCCGAGAAACACTGTCTGTAGGCACAGTCTGATTCACAGATAGGACCTGATTTACAATAGACATGTTAAACAACTTAAATAAATCTAGACCAAATAAGTTCACTGCAGAAGAAGAACGAAGAACGTAAAATGACACAAGTTTTGTTTGTCCCTGGAATGTTGCAAGAAGGCTGCACTGTCCTAACACAGGAATTTTCTGTCCGGAATATGTAGTTAGCTTAACATTTGCGGCACGCAACGGAGGTGCGCCCAGTTGTTTGTATGTGTCGTGATTGAGCAATGAAACTGCAGCTCCGGTATCGAGCTGGAATGGTATCACTTGGCCTTCAAAGTCTAAGTCCACAAAAAGTTTATTGTCCTGCTGACGACAAGAGCGACTGTTTTGTGCAATTGGAACAGACACTGGTACAGAATCACTTGCTAATTGACGTGATTTCCGGCGACGTCGACGCACAGTTTTTGTGGGACGAACACAGTTACTGTTAGAGAAAGTGTCACTGGACGAAGTGGAATTAACGACATGAATGTCCATAGGCGAAGGTCCACGAGCCTGAGTGTCCTTGGTGCGATTCCGGCGCGAAGCAAAGGGCCTGGAATGATTGTGATTGTCTGATCTGAGCTTTTTCTGGCAAACACTTTGAACATGTCCTTTCTTATTGCAGAAAAAGCAAATAGCTTGGCGTGACGGGCAATGTTCACGCGAATGTCTAGTAGCACACCGCGGGCATGATTTCACTGCATTTGTGGGCTGGCGCGGCACACCTGGCTTAGCGCGCGGCGGTCGCTGTGTCGCCGTGCGCGAGTCCCGGTTACCGGGCCGCGCAGCGCGTCCAGCGGGCCGGTTAATGTTACACACGGCTGGCGAAGTTTCAAAAGATTCCTGAGCACAGTCCAGTGTGTCCTGTCTATCCAATATGTCTATCACTTGTTGAAGGGAGGGATTAACTAGTTTCAATATTTGCTCCCGTATGCGAACATCAGAAACGTTCTGTGCAATAGCATCACGCACCATTGTATCTGAATAAGAAAGACCACAGTCACATTCAAAGGCACAGTCCCTAGTAAGTCCTTGCAATGTTGCTACCCACTCCCTATTAGTTTGACCGGCCGTACGTTTTGTACGAAAGAACGTATACCGTTTTGCAACCACATTAACTGTTTCTTTAAAATAGGCATCTAATGCAGACAAAATTTCCTCGTAGGACAGAGTTGCTACGTCGCGGCGGGGAAACAATTTCACTATCACACGGTATGTGGACACACCGACACAAGAAAGCAAAAACGGCTGCCGCTCATTACCTTGAATTCTGTAGGCAGCCATGTGAAAGGCGAACTGACGAGACCACTCTTGCCAGGTCTCATCGGCTGCCACGTATGGTCGAAAGGGAGGTGCAACAGCGTTCAGTGGCAGCGGTAGCGAAGAAGCGGCGGCGGCCGCATCGGTGTGCAGCGCACGTTGACCCTGGACGAGCTGTCCAAGGGCATCCAGTAACGCCTGCGTCTGCTGATTCTGCAAGCGATAAAATTCGGACAGTACATCTGGAGATTGTGGCGAAGCCATGACACAATTAAATGTAAGCAATCAGAACACTTGAAATCGGCCAATGGTGCAAATGAATTAATACAAACTCTTTATCTCGTCGCCAATAATTGTTGTGTCGGTAGCTGGACCGACACCGTGATGTTGATTGCTGAAAAGGAATGCTAAACTAACGCTGTGGCCGATAGTGCACGAACGGCAATACGCAGACGGGCGTGAAGTCTGGAACATGAGAACTTATGAATGAATAAGAAGAAAAGTATGTAGATGCTTTTTACTTAACTTTTATTGATTCCTTGGAATACATCTCTCTTGAATACTCGAAGCTATAGGCACTGATACAAATGGCTCCTTGTTAGTTCGTAGCCATTAACTTCTGATGGCTATTCTGTCTCTCGGCTAATGAGAGAGAAAGGCTTCGTACAACTGGGCGATAGCTAGGTTCGCGTACAACTGGGGGCGAGTGCTCTCTCGTATCACGAGACCTGCCTAGGTGGTGGCGCTAGGTCTGCGATCACAGTGGCGACACGCGGGTCCGACATGTACTACATGGACCGCGGCCGATTTAAGCTACCACCTAGCAAGTGTGGTGTCTGGCGGTGACACCACAGGAACAATTAGAACTGAGATGGGAACAATGGAAACACGTTTAGACTCACGAATAGGGACATGTTTCAAAAATATGAAAGATGAATTAAAGAAAGAAATCAGAGAAGAAGTACAACCGATTTTGAATTCTCATAATAATAGATTAGTTGCAGTAGAGATTAGACAAAGGGAACAGGATAGAGAACAGGAAGAAAGAGATCGCGTGACAGTACAGAAATTTTCAGAGTTAAATTTACAACGTGCAAAAGATAAGGAAGAAATATTTGAGAGAATCAGGAATCCGTACCAAATGACAGATTAAATAACCTAACACAACAGTATGAACAGTTATCTACTAAATGTGACAACACCGAAACCCGAGTCGCGACATTTACAGAAGACGTAAATAAACAGAAAGAACAATTAAGTGACTCATCGGAAAGAGTTGAGGAGATCTCAGATAAATTGACAAGTGTTAGTTTAGCAGAGGGCTTTGAAGAAAATAATTTGTTTCATTTACGGGATGCAACAAGAGAGCGCCAGGCGCGCGAACTTGACAATAATCGACATTGGGGCAGGGACAGACGCGGTAGGTCTTTGTCGCCACGAGGCGAAAACTTTGACTATAAACACTTTTTGACTGTTCGGAAATTTAAGATCTTCCGCAATTCTAAGAATGACATACATCCATGTGCATGGTTAGATCAATTTATGTACGCACTCCCACCAAATTTGCCACTAAATCACAAACTGGAAATTATGTGCGGCTATTAAAGTCCTCAGGGGATTCACTACTCTAAGTGAATATGTGCCGTAGTGTGCATAGGGCCCCGAGCTGTAGTGGTGCTATTTCCCTTTTAGTTTTCTGTACCGCTGCCTACTCTTTTACTATTCTTTGCATCTGTCAAAAACAACTCTTCAACTATCAATCTATCTAGACAGTAGGTAAACAATAACCGGATATGACTATTTTACCTAAATGTGATTTCGGAAATTACCGTTTGGACGTACTGTACCTTGAGCAGCATTTATTCCTAGTTTAAATGAAATTTTACCTGTTTATCTTCGTAACAATATCACTTCATATGTTGCCGACATTCTTATTGCTAAACGTTCTTGGAGTGAGCACAACAAAATTTTGGATTCATTATTACGTATTTTTGCAAGAGTTGGCATTACAGCGAACTTAGAAAAATCTGAATTTGGTCGTTCTCAGGTGAAATTTCTCGGTCACATTATTTCTACAGAAGGTATTCTTCCTGATCCAGAGAAATTAGACGCTATTCGTAACTATGCTGTTCCTACTACAAAACGTGATGTTCGTAGTTTCCTTGGGTCTGTAATTTTCTTAGACGCTTTGTTAGATTGGACGATTTGGCCACACCTCGTTTCTGCGATCTATCTGGAAAGTTCTTTTTTAAACGAAAATCGGTCGACAACTCTGTTTGGTTAGTTTGTATTCCTGATGAGTGGGTCAATAAGTTGATTTGGTATACTTATTTCAGTTATGCACACTTTGGTCCCAGAAAATGCTTTCATAAATTATGGGAAAATTGCTACTTCAGTAATATGGAAAAACGTATTCGATCTGTTCTGGCCAAATGCAAATTATGTCAAAAGGCTAAGCCGCCAACAATTTCTCACAGAGCACTGTTGTTTCCTATCATTCCAGCGAAATTAAAGGAGATGGCTGCAGTCGATTTGTTCGGTCCAGTGGTTCGTTCTACTAATGGTTTTGCGTACATTTTCGTAGCAGTGGAGTTGACATCAAAATATGTGTGTTTTACACCTTTACGCAAAGCAACAGCTCGTTCAGTATCTAATGCTTTCATCAAACATTTTCTTAAAGAAGTGGCTCAGGTTGATAAGGTTATATCAGATAATGGATCACAGTTTCGTTCTAAAATTTGGCTTCGTACTCTACGGCGTCGTAAGATTAAACCAATTTTCATTTCACTTTTTCAACCTCAATCTAACGCTTCAGAGAGATGGATGAAGGAAATCAATAAATTGTGTCATCTTTATTGTCATCAGAATCACAGAACTTGGGATCAGTATCTTCATATTTTTCAAAACATTCTGAATGAACTTCCTAATGACTCAACTTCTTTACCGCATCTACTGATATTAAAAAACAAAGCACCGACAAATCGCATATCTGAAATCGTTCCTTTTCCGCCTTCACGGAAACTGCGGCATTCTGAAGTTGTCAACCTGGCTCTGCAAAATATTGCATCTGCGGCTCCTAGAAGAGAGAAATCAGCTAAGCGTCCTGGTCGTTTAAAAACTTTTTCAGTTGGCCAAATGGTATTAATTAAGTCACCGTTTGTCTCACAAAGGAAAAGGATTGTGTCGCAAATTTTTTCTGCTTTATAACGGTCCATATAGAATTCGCAAAATTATACATGATAACACTGTCGAAGTAGAAACTCTTAAATCTCGACGCTCTAAGGGAATAAATCACATATCGAACGTTAAAATTTTTGTGGAATGACATACTTTCGAGAAACCAACAGTTTACGTAAACATGCAGAGAATACAAGGATACCGCGCTGTGTTTTGGCGGCGGCATATACTCAAAGCAACAGTCAAGTCTGCGAGCCGCACAAGGCAGTCGTTGACCACAAACAATTGCTTTCTACGTCACGCGCCTACAGCTGATCGAGCGCTCAGTGCGAATGCACTGACAGCCGTAAACAAATACACAGTCTAATTTCTACGACTAAATTCAGTATAAAGCTATAGTGACTTGATGAATTATGTTATTAACATTCAGTATTTTTCAGGATACGGTTGTATAAAATATTTAAGACCTTCAGGTAAATTCTGTGCGTGTCCAATGTTAAGACGACTTGCTATCGAGAAATTTTCAGGAAGAATGTAATTTCGAAGAAGAAACTAATAAACTAAAAAAGGTAACTATCAATTGAGTTCATTTTTCAGGTAGCATATTTCCACTTAGGTACGTACTTTAGACGTAATTTGCTGCTCGCGATTACGTGATTCATACTTTGTGCTAAATTTCATGTTCTATGAAATTACTTGTGAAGCGACGTGCTTGCGTACGTTAACTGATTTTGACAATGATTATTAATGAACTGGGTTGTAACTTGTGTATATTATGCATCGCTTGGCTGCACTGCTTTTTCACTGATGTCATATTTTTTAATTATGTGCCTGCTGTGCTTATTTATTTAAATTATAATTGTAACCTGATTAATTGTGCTGATGTGGTTAGGTATGTAAGTTATACTTTGTGATTTATCTGCTTGCGCCTTCATGTTTACTTATTAAGATTACATATGAACATTTATTTGCTTATGCTGATATGATGCTAATGACCTGTTTATTACATAAGACATATGTTTACTGCTATGCGTATGGATTGCATATTTATACATTTCTGTTTGTTGTCACAACTACTCTTTAATTTGGTATATAGAAATGCTGATGTACTGTGTATGAACATAGAGTTTAGGTCACACTATGGTATTAATTATAGATTGTTCGCTTGGCAGAGCCTCGTTGTAAGAATTGTGCTGCATCCACTTGTTGACATTCTGTTCTCTACTGGTATATTTACTTGCTATTGCATGTTTTGCTTACGCTCAGTGCCTTATATTTTTAAGATAAGAAAATGAACTGCTATAATTCGACGAACGACATTAGTACAAGAAACTTCATAGAAGTCACATGCGCTGGAGGTTTTATGAAAGCTGTATAAATTTATGCTAATAGGAAGGAAGCTAACGACATGACATACCAAAACTAGGTTTAGACCATTGACAGTCATTACACTGCATTTTTCGTGAGCAATTGAAATAGGAAGTGACACTTGACACAAGAAATACTCCACATGTTTGCTTCTGTTTGCCATAATTCTTGAAGTGGTGTACACACTGTGAAATATTATGATCATTCACACTCCGTAATCGTACTTAATTACTGAGAGTTATTCGAACTAAGTCTGTTAGAGGTCATGTATGCGTTTCTTTTGTTTATAATTCATAATGAGTAGAAGATATGGGTCAGATGGATTACACAGAGGTTGTGTGTTGACAGTGTGTCTTCGGATTGTATGGGATGATGAGGTTTGCATTAGGATTTTATCTGTACTTGTTCGAGGAGACTGACTAGAGGAAAGAGTTGTTATGGAAGTGAAATGATATTGGTAATAAGGTTTATATGTATCGACGTATTGAAGAGGTATTATTGAGGTATTGAGATTATATGAAGTTGATGATTATTGGAGTTTTTGTGGACAAGAGGTAAGGTAAATGATATTGATGATAAGATTTATATGTATCGACGTAAGAGGTATTATTGAAGTATTGAGATTATGTGATGCTGATGATTATTGGAGTTTTGGTGGATAAGAGGTAAAGTAAGTGAGGTGCATATTCTTTTTTTGTTGGTCTATATGGAACAAGGAGGATGAAGATAGCAGACTAGAACACTCAAGTAGAAGGAAGATAGTCTATACACACACTTTGTTAAATCACTAAGCAGTATATACTTTTTTTTGAAGAGGGGAAGTATTTGCATATCTTGGCACACTGACAGTTGTTCAGCAACAGTACATTTGATTTGACTTGGCAAACATTGGTCTTGACATGATGACTATGACGTTGACTAACTATTATTGACTGTTATACATTGCTGCCACTACTACTTGATACACATGATGAACATGAAATTTTGACAGAATTGCATTTATACAGTTAACACTATTCAATTACACAGTAGTACTTAATGTGGATGAAAGATGAGTGAGTGTGTTTTGTGTGTTTTGCTTTCCTAATCCTACCCACCTATCTCCTAAATGTTATTTTACTTGTTTGTTGTGGCTTGCACTGACACCCATAAATATTATAGGTTTACTGATATTTGAGTATTTGTAATAGTTAATATGACAATTATCTGATATCATTTGTGTGTTTATTAGAATTTGTATGTTTAGTGTGTAAAAGCATTTGTATGTGTATTCAAACTATTGTTCATGCCTGAACTGTCTGATTAGGGATGGTGAATATTATGGACTGTTACCTGCACTTTTTCAACATAATGGGTGCCACTTAGAAATGTTTAATTTCTGCTGATGAACAGTGTGATCAGTGATAGTGAATATTATGGACTGCTCTCTGGACCTGCTCATCATTGCTAGGTGCAACTGATGGACTGCTTGTACTGAAATAATGTCACTTGTTGGTTTCTGCACCTGTTCAACAATGCTGGGTGTCACTAATGGAACTGCTTCTGCTGAGAAATGTGACTTGTTGCTGTGTGTACCTCTTCAACACTGCTGGGTGCCACAGATGGAACTGTTTCTACTGAAATGATGTTACTTCTTGCTGTCTGCACCTGCTCAACTTTGCTGGGTACCACTAATGGACTGCTTCTACTGAAATGATGTCACTTGTTGGTCTGCACCTGTTCAACATTGCTGGGTGCCACTAATGGAACTGCTTCTGTTGAGAAATGTGACTTGTTGCTGTCTGCACCTGTTCAACAATGCTGGGTGCCACTAATGGAACTGTTTCTACTGAAATAATGTCAGTTGTTGGTATCTGCATTTGTTCAACATTGCTAGGTGCCACTGATGAACTGCTTCTACTGACATAATGTCACTTGTTGGTGTCTGCACCTGTTCAACATTACTGGGTGCCACTTATGGAACTGCTTCTGCTGAATGTTGTCACTTGTTGGTGTCTGCATTGGGTGCCACTGATGGACTGTTTTTACTGAAATAATGTGACTTGTTGCTGTGTGTACCTCTTCAACATAATGGGTGCCACTGATGGAACTGCTTCTACTGAGATAATGTCACTTGTTGGTGTCTGCACCTGTTCAACATAGCTGGGTGCAACTGATGGAACTGCTTTTACTGAAATGAAGTCACTTGTTGGTGTCTGCACCTGCTCAACATTGCTGGGTGCCACTGATGAACTGCTTCTACTGAAATAATGTCACTTGTTGGTGTCTGCACCTGTTCAACATTGCTGGGTGACACAGATGGAACTGCTTCTACTGACATAATGTCACTTGTTGGTGTCTGCACCTGTTCAACATTACTGGGTGCTACTGATGAACTGCTTTTACTAAAATGATGTCACTTGTTGGTGTTTGCACCTGTTGACCATTGCTGGGTGCTACTGCTGGAACTGTCAACTACTTGTTTCTTGAACTATGGAAAGCATGTTATGTGAACATTTGTATAAACTGATTTTTTGTGTATTGTGTGAACTATTATGTAAAGTCACATGTATGAAAAGAAGTTGTATTGCTTACTGTATTTTATATATTAGGTTATTGAAAGGTCAGTGCAAAGCCAAAATTTTAAATAATTATGAGATATTTAGGTATTAATATTATCTTTTATTTTTATCTGTATTTTTGTGGACGAATTTGGTGGTATTTTCACCACCAATGCTGGCAAAAATACCATCAAATTCTGGCCCGTGGAGGAGGGGCATATGAAAGGTGGCTACACTGAGCCACAGCGCCAGAGATTGCGCCAAAGAGTATTATTCAGCCGCCTCCACTGGCAGTGCTTGGGGAGAACTCGTAGTAGTCAGTGCTTGTTGAGATGTGCTAGTGAAAAGTGCTTGTTGAGAACTCGTAGCAGGGAGTGCTTGCTGAGATGTGGTACTGAAAAGTTCTTGTTGAGATGTGGTAGTAGCAAGTCGGTGTAGAGATATTGTAATGTTTAGAGTGCTTTCCATCAATATAAATGAAGGTAAAAAAAAAAAATTTCTTTTCTCTCTCATTATTTCAGTGTCCTGAATAATGCGTCATTACAGGTTCAGTCAACAAAGCATCTGGCGTGTGTTCTTGTATTAGAGTGTAATTCTGGTTTTCTTGCGCAATTATAGTATTTCTAATTTTTTTTTATCACGTCAGTATAAATTATATTTAAAATTTCTTGTCTTAGTGAAGAAGAACCGTGCCAGATGTGTACGTTGAATCACACTTCCACACACAGAACAGCTACACTTGTGCTTTGTTGGATTCGTAGGTTTTATAGTTGCTGGGGACTTAATTAATTAATTGTACTAACGAAAATTTTCATTTTATTCTTTGTTGTTGTTCCATGCAGTCAGATTGCGGACAAAAACTAGTCAGGGCCAACCGTTTACGAAACAGCGTAATCGGACTTACAGCCACCAAAAAAAAAAATAAAAATCATTTGCAAAATTAATAATTAAGCCCCCATGCAGTGTTTGTCCTTAGGATAATTTAGGTTAAGTAGTGTGTAAGCTTAGGGACTGATGACACGCATTTGAACATTTGAACATCATGACTGGTGACGAGAAATGGTGTCTTTATGCTAACATAAGGGAAAGAAAGGAACTGAACCCAAATAAAGTAGTAACTCCCCTGCGCGCTTCAACAAAAGATAATGTTATGCCTCTGGTGGAACAGCGGCGGTGTGGTGTACTAGGAATTGCTTCTCCGAGGTGTCATCATCCCTGTTGATATTTGTTGTGAACAACTGAGACTCTTGTAGCCATAGTCCAAGATCAACGACCAGGAATAATGCGTGAAGTGAGTCTACTCCACGATAACGCCCCGCCTGCACTCTGGTAGACTAACGTAAATCCCTACACAGGGACAAGGTTGGGAAGTCATTCATTTGATCTTGCGCTCCCAGATTTTCACTTTTTCCGCTCACTGTCGAACAACCTTCAAGGAACTTCATTTCCGCATGAAAATGCACTTCGAACATGTCTCGACGAGTTCTTCGCCTCAAAAGCACGTGATTTCTACAATCGTGGAATCGAAAAGTTACCCCGGCGTTGTTACACTGTTGTAATTAGTGAAGGATGACTAAAGTCTCTGATATGTCTAACTGTTGTGTTTATTAAACTTATACAAAGCACTACGAACTTATGCTCAAACCTAACAGGAAATATGAGCAACTAACACAGATTTCCATTTTCATGACAGACAAAGTTGTTAAGACGTGAGAGAAACTCAGTTCATTTGCAAATATGACGTGTTTCATGTAGAAGACCTTTTTCCGTTTCGAGGCACAAGATGGTGCTTTCGAAAACAAACGGGTCGTTGGATTTACATAAACTTCATTGTTCAGCACCATGACCAAAGCAGCAGAAATTTTTAAACGTGACAATAATATCAGTAGGAAAGGGGATCACATAATATTAATATATTACAAATTCATTTCAGCTATATATAAATAAAAAAATAAGTCGAGCCACAAGCTGACAAGCAGAGGGTACCCCGAACAATCACAAGCAGTCTGTAACCATGAGAGAGCGTAACACAGGCAATGGTGCCAAATAACAAGCGACGTACGGAGGGAAGTGACCCTCCCAAGATGCCCAGCACACCTCTACTTCAAATTTCCGAGATGAATGGCGCACCTAATGACCACAGTCCATCAGCCCGATGAACTCCCTACACATAAAAAACTTTTGTTTTTGTCGGGCTCCACCGTCTCCAAATGCTTAATAAAGGTAAACATGGTCCGTAGTAGGCTGCAATGTAGACAATCGTTATTAAAATAGTCTACATTGCAGCCTAATGCGGACTATGTTTTCTTTTATTAATCTTTGCACATCTTTGACGTCGGCCATCAACGTCATAACACAGAAAGCAAACAAAAGTTTTTATAGAGTGATTGTCAGTAAATGCGCTTTAGAAGCACAGCAGCTACACTGCAGAGTATCGGATATCTGTTAACATCAGCCAATAGCCTTCAGCGTAGCGCATGACGCGAGCAGGTCCGGGGCAAATCGATAAGCAGGACAATGCAATATAGGGTCATTACATCGCGCTGGGATTGGCTCTACAGACGGCGCCCAACACCAATATTCTGGATGGTCGAACAGGGACATATGAGCTTAGAGATGAACTGTTCCTAGCAGCAATAGTTACCGATCGACTCGCACTCTTTTAGGACGAGTTTTGGAGACGTTAAACACCAATTCAGATGTTTCACAAATTACGCACAACGACTGTGTGGATGAGCTGCATGGCCATTTGAAAAATCGTATCGGCAATATTCACTACTGGTGATTCAACCACTAAACCTGTGGAGCTACTATTAAAAATTGTAACAAAAAGGCGCCAAACACTATTTGTGCGGGGTGTGACTTTACAGTAATGATTTAGCATCGCTGTTTGTCTTGAAAATAAGACTGACTGTTGCCCCAGTCTTGCATCTGAATTTTCTGTATTTTTTCTACAAAAATTTGTTTCATGTAACTGTTTAAGGCATTTTAAATGGGTTTTTTATCTCTTTTTTTTTACATCTATTGTCACTTCTAGATTCAAGCATCTTCGGGTAATAGTTTTCACAGAACTGAAGAAAAATCGTTTGCTGCCTCTTCTGCAAACTTTTTTGTCGTGATGCTGTAACTAAACTACTTATGCGGATTTTTTGTATGGATTATTTTATGATTCTGTTTAATGTTGAATTCATGTCCCGTTAAAAATTCCAGTCTTCTTACCAAATTCGTAGCCCTTGACAAACTTTGAATATGGAAAAATTTCTAACACGAAGACAATTTCGTTCCCAGAAAATACAATAGTCCCTAACTGAGAACAAGCTAATTGTGCTGAAATATCTATCTAGACAACTTTGAACCAGTCTTGTATTTCCAAACGTCTCTCCAGTTAGAACCGAAGCTAGGCAATAATATATACAGATTGAAATCAGTACCACCGGCCAAGAAGAGATGTGGACGTGGAAAGACAACTAATAGGAGGATCTCTCGTCAGAATCCAACGGTGAATATAAATTTTGTCTCTCAGCAATGTAGTCTCCTTCTACTCTTTTGCTTGAGGTGTGCTAATTGTTGTCATTAACACGCTTTAACAGAAATAAAATTTGATGATGAGTTCCTTAAATCATGCAGGTGATGCACATATGAAACTCGCCATATATTATTCAAATTTCTATAGGCCTGCTAATACCATTGTGCTTCTAGATTTGCATACATTCTACAAAACTTCCACATATTCATTGTGTTTTAATTTCATCCTTCGCGAGTGAAAATGAAAAATGCCTCCGCAGTAGAGTTATATTTCGCTCAAGTCAGCATGTACTCGAGTACAAAAGATACAAAAAAAAAGAAAAGAAACTAAACCGATTGTGTCGTATCGCAGACGTGTGAGGTGTACGATATTCAAAAAAGTAATCCACTCAAGAGCAGCCGCACATTTAAGTGCAAACAATTTACTTAGCAATCGCTGTTTGGATTCCAGAAGGGTTGCACGATTTGGAATTCTATTTACACATTCACTCATCAAATAGTACAAACTTCAAGAAATAATAGATGCCAGTTGGTATTTTTTTTTAGCTTTCCAGGTGTTTGATTGTGTAGATCATAATACTCCCTTAGAACAATGCAGGTTTTATGGAATTGATAATTTTACATACAGCTGGTTTGAATCATAATTGACAAACAGAATGCAGAATAAGTCAGACAAAGTAGAAAATTTTAGTGACTGGGGGAGGAGGGAGGGAGGGGGGGGGGGAGGAGTCACAAATTGAGCCCCACAGGGTTCTATTCCTTATACATGTGGAAGACCTTCCACTTAACATTCAACAATCAAAATGGTTACTTTTTGCAGACGATTCTAGTGTTATAATAAATCCCATTAGAGAGGAAGCAACAGATGAGCTGGTCGATGATATTTTCCAAAGGACTGTTAAGCGGTTCTCTGAAAGAGGGCTCTCCCCAAATTTTGAAAAATACACTACATTCAGTTCTGTAAAACAAATAGTCATAACAACAATTGATGTAGCACATGAGCAGAAGTCACTAAGTAGTGTAGAATACCCCAGATTTTTAGGTGTTCATATTGATGAAAACTTGAACTGGAAGAAGCATATTACTGAGCTTCTCAAACAGTTAAGTCAGCTACTTTTGCTCTTCGTATAACCAAGAATCATATTAAACGGAATACCACACACTCTGAAGCAAAAGAAACTAAAACCATTATATTTCCCGAGAGCATGCAACTCTACGACACGATTAAATGACGATGACGCCATCTTGAGTAAAATATTCCGGAGGTAAAATAGCCCCATTCGGATCTCCAGACGGGGACTACTCAGGAGGAAGTCGTAATCAGCAGAAACAAAACTGGCATTATACGGCTCAGAGCATGGAATGTTACGTCGGAGAGGCAGGACAGAAAATGTAAAAAGGGAAATGAATAGGCTGAACAGGAAATATTGAAGTGATTATGAGGTTGAGCGCAAGAGAAACAGGACTTCTGGTCAGGTGAGTAACGGGTTATAAATACAAAATCAAGTAGCGATAGTGCAGAAGTATGTCTAATAATGAATAAAGAAATATCACGCAGATAACATACTACGGATGAATAGTGAAAGCACTATCGTAGCAAAGATAGACACGAAGCATCACAGTAGTATAGGGAGTAGTTTGGTCCCTTTCTCTTCCAAACCAACCAACTAACCAACCAATCACAGTCGTACAAGTTTACATGCCGACTAGTTCTGCAGATGACGAGATAGAATAAATGTATGATGAGATAAAAGAAATTATTCCGAGAGTTAAGGGAAATAAAAATTTAATTTTCATGGGAGACTAGACATCGATAGTAGGAAAAGGAAGAGAAGGAAAAATAGTGTGTGAATATGGACGGGCGGTAGAGAGAGAAATGAAAGAGGAATCCGTCTTGTAGATTTTGCAAAGAGTATAATTTAATCATCGCTGAAACTTGGTATAAAAAAACATGAGAGAAGGTTATATATTTGTAAGAGATCTGAACACACCGGAAGGTTTCAGATTGAATATGTAGTTGTAAGAGAGAGATTTCTAAACCATATTTTAGACTGTAAGACATTTCCAGGGGCAGATATGCACTTGGACAAAAATTTAATGGTTATGAACTGTAAAGCTGAAGAAAATGCAAAAAAGGTAGGAAATTAAGGACATGGGCACCGATAAGGTGAAAGTACCTGAGGTTGTTGACACTTTCAGGCAACTGTTGGTGGAATCAGGGGAACGAATACAGTAGAAGACGAATGGGCAGCTTTGAGAGATGAAACAGTGAAGGCAGCAAAGGTCAAATAGGTAAAAAGATAAGACCTACTAGAAATCCTTTGCTATCACTCGAGATATTTAATTTAGTTCATGAAAGAAGAAAATATAAAAATTCAGGAAATAAAGCAGGCGATAGAGAACACAGATGCCTAAAAATGAGATTGACTCATAGTGCAGAATGGTTAAGCAGGAATGGTTAGAGAACAAATGTAAGGATTTAGTATCACATTTCACTAGGGGAAAGATACAACTACCTGCAAAAAAATAAAAAGGCCTTTGGAGAAAAAGAATATCAGTGTTGTCTCCTTCTACTCTTTTGCTGAAAGTGTGCTGATTGCTGTCATTAATACGCTTTAACAGAAGCAAAATTTGATGATGAGTTCCTTAAATCATGCAGGTGATGCACATATGAAACTCACCATACATTATTCAAATCTCTATAGGCCTGCTAATACCAATGTGCTTCTAGATTTGCATACACTCTACAAAACTTCCACATATTCATTGTGTTTTAATTTCATCCTTCGTGAGTGAAAATGAAAAATGCCTCCGCAGCAGAGTTACATTTCGCACAAGTCAGGATGTACTCGAGTACAAAAGATACACAAAAAAAAAGAAACTAAACCGATTGTGTCGTATCGCAGACGTGCGAGGTGTACGACATTCTGAAAAGAAATCCACTCAAGAGCAGCCGCACATTCAAGTGCAAACAATTTACTTAGCAATTGCTGTTTGGATTCCAGAAGGGTTGCACGATTTAGAATTCTATTTACACATTCACTCATCAAATAGCCGAGGAGCTCCTGGAAGAGCTGAAAAATTAAGAAAACTCCATTGTTACATTATTGATTTTCTTTATTTAAACTTACGAATTGTCGCCTGGATATGTTTCTTATATTTCATTTTATCTGTTTCTACTATCGTGTTATAATTTCATGCATTGACTCGTTCCATGACCATGGAGACTTCTCCTTAATTTGGTCCCACGGAACAATAAATAAATAAGAGCTCAGACGGAAAACCAGTCCTAAGCAAAGAAGGGAAATATGAAAGGTGGAAGGAGTACATTGGGGGGCTACACAAGAGAACTGAACTTGAACCAGTGTTGTAGAAAGGGAAGAGGAAATGGATGAGATATAAGATGAAAGAAGAATTTTGACAGAGAACTAGAAGACCTAAGTCGAAACAAAGCCCCTGGAATACACATCATTTCCTCAGAACTACTGATACCCTCGAGAGAGCCAGCAATGACGAAACTATTCCACCTGGTGTGCAAGAGGTATGAGACAGGCGATATATCCTCAGACTTCAAGAAAAATGCAATAATTCCAATTCCAAAGGAAACAGGGGCTGATAGATGTGGATATAACCGGACTACTAGTTTAATAAGTCATGGCTGCAAAATATTGACACAAATTATTTACAGTTGAAAGGAAAAAACTGATAGAAGCCAACCCCAGAGAAGATCAGTTTGGATACCGGAGATATACAAGAACACATGAAGCAATACTGACCCTACGACTTATCTCAGAAGGTAACTTTCGGAGAGACAAACCCATCTACGTTTATAGCATTTGTAGACTTAAAGATAACTTTTCACATTCTTGCTGGAATGCACTCTTTGATATTCTGAAATACAGAGAGCGAAAGGAGTTATATACAGTTTGTGTAGAAAGCAGATGTCTCTCTTAAGAGTCAAAGGACATGGAAGGGAAGCAGTGGTTGAGAAGGGCTTGAGACAGTATTGTAGCCTATCCCTGATGTTATTCAATCTGGACATTGAACAAGCAGTAAAGGAAGCCAAAGAAAAATTTGGAGAAGGAATTAAAGTTCATGGACCAGAAATGAAAATTTGAGGTTTGCAGATGACGTTGTAATTCTGTTAGAGACAACAAAGGACTTGGAAGAGCAGTTGAACGGAATGAATAGTGTCTTGAAAGAAGGATATGAGATGAACATCAACAAAAGCAAAACGAGGGTAATTGGAATGTAGGCCTACTCGAATTAAATCAGGCAATGCCGAGGGAATTGGAGTATAGAACGAGACACTAAAAGTAGTGGAAGAGTTATGCTACTTGGGCGGTAAAACAACTGATGGCGGTCGAAGTAGAGACTGTATGGAATGTAGACTTTCAATGTCAAGAAAAGCGTTTATGAAGAAGAGAACTTTGTTAACATGGAACATAGATTTAAGTATTAGGAAGTCTTTTGTGAAGGTATTTGCCTAGAGTATGGCCCTATATGCAAGTGAAATTTGACACTAAACAGTTCAGAGAAGAAGAAAGTAGAAGCTTATTGAGATGTGGTGCTACAGAAGAATACTGAAGATTAGACAGGTAGATCACGTAACTAATCTGAAGATGCTGAATAGAAATTGATTGAGAAAAGTAATTTGTGGCGCAACTTGACGAAACGATGGGATCGGTTGACAGGACACATTCTGAGACTCAAGGGGATCCCCAATTTAGTGCTGGAGCAGGGAGACCAAGAGATGAATACAATAAGCAGGTTCATAAGGCTGTAGGTTGCAACAGTCATTCGGAGATGAAGAGGCCTGCACAGGACAGAGAAGCATGGGGAGCTGTATGAAACCAGTCTTCGGACTGAAGACCACAACAATAACAATCAGTAAAACATTAACCATTATTCCAAGTCAGATCTTAAGACGTGCTACGTTAAATAAACTTACTTTACAAAACAATTCAACTGTGGCACTTTATGCGTAATGCAGGTTTTACAATTTAAGACAGGCCAGTTTCCTCGCAGTTCCAGATGTTGAAGAAAGCTGAAACAATTTCCTCCAACGCTTTACACCAGAGAAAATGGTCTCTAGAAAAATAGTCATACGGACCATCAGTTACAAGAGAAATCAAGTCTTCATACACGGCGAAATTATATCTGTTAGTGATCCTCTCCTCATGATAAAGTTAACTCAGACATGAACATAATGTTCTACAGACCAGCGGACACACTTTCAATGAAATGTATCACAGGCATTTCACCCCCGATATCCCATAGGACCGGCAACGATTAGGAAGCATACAGAGAAAGGTTGAATTGACAAACTTCTTGATAAGTGTAGATCAAGAACTGTACTTAAACCGACAACAAAAATTGAACTGCCACTGATCTCTGCGTTGATGGATCGACAGGACCTACTTCCATAGACAGGCGCCGGCAGATTTTAGCGCAGTTGTGATTTTTTATATGCTTGTATTGGAACTACGAAGAAAAGTGTCAACACACAAGTAAGCAAAAACCGAAGACAATGTAAACTTCCGTTTCAAAATACAAGAATGTGCACGACCGACCATGTGTAGCTCAACCGTGCACACTTCATGCAACTAGTTTTAAAGATATAATGAATTTTGCTAACCATAAAACTCTGTAACTGAAGGATTAACAGTATCCTGTAAATCGACGGTTGCCCAGAAAGCAATGCACCGCATTATTTTTGCCAGCCGAAAACATTACTACGATTGCGAAACGTTACTTATGTATTATTTGGAGTCTCCTTATAGAGCCCGCCAAGCTTCCGTCACGTCCGACAGATAGCTAACTGCAGGACAGTTTCAAAATGGCGTCTGTAGGTGATGTACGTTACAAGAAACGTGCCGTCATTGAATTTCTCACTGCAGAGAAAGAAACGGTGGGGAATATTCACAAGCGCTTGTGCAAAGGCTATGGAGCATCTGGTGTCAACAGATGTACAGTTAGTCGCTATGCGCGGAAAGTGAGGTCATCGGAAGGCGGTTCGGCGGAGCTCCACGATTTGCAACGATCGGGGAGGCCATCCACCGCTGTCACACTTGACATGCTGCAGCGCACTGATGTTCTCATTCGCCATTAAATGATGCCATTCGTGAACGACATTTTAAGGACGATGAGGATTTGATTCAACACAGTGAAGCACTGCCTCCGACAGGGCATACAGCCCTTGTTGTGCGCTGGAAAACGTGGAAAAATAGGATGTGTAGATAAAACACCATTGTTTCGAGTGTGTAATCCTCATTATGTTCAATAAAGAATTGTTGAAGAAAAAAATGCTGCGCATTACTTTCTGGGCAACCCTCATATGTTAGAAAGCACATAGATAAGTAGTATTCGTAATATTTACAAACTCTACACAAAACACAAACTTGTGTCTCACAAAAACAAAACAGCACGAAATTCTGGAAACTGCGTATGACAGTTTCTAGAGCGCATTTCTTCATGTGATTCTAAAGTCAGTCACAAGTTTGAAACACTGACCAAAAAACCTCATTTGTTCCTAGGTATACTATCATCCAGCTATACGCTTTCCCCCTACTGGAAAACAACGATCCCTGCACAACAATACATCTCCTGTCCGTGATCCAAGACAGTTTTAACTGTTTAGTTTCGTCATTTCTGTTGATAGCAGCTTTAGATTTACCGTGAAGGACGCGTGTTTTGGGTGCGTACCCCATTCTCAATAAACCGTAAATGTCTGTTACGAGAGGTTAAACTAAACAGAGGGAAGCCAGACACGAATCAGTAGCTCAAGATGACCTCTCAACCAGCAGAGGGGAATTTCTGACAAGGACGACCTCGTTCAGCTGGATTAGTGCTCCTGGAATTCACCATAGTTATTTAATTTGAACGATTCTTTTATCGAAATGATGTGGAATGAGTTAGTTTACAGGCTATGTATACATGGTTAATATTAACATTAATGAACAGATTATTATTTTTAGTCCTTCTCATATAGCTACACTTAATTTTTTTTTATTGGCTGCCACTTTTTAAGTAGACATTCATCAATGGAATAGAAGGAGTTGTCCAAGAGTTAAAACTTTATTCGCTACCTGTCAGACATGTTATTGGGCAAATGATCAGATTTTTGTTGCTGCGCATTGAACTCCTTTCTGAGCCACTGGCAGCTTTAACATTGGGTAATAAAGCTCATTTTCTGCTCTAGTGTTGTAGGTATGGACATCACTTCTCTTCTCATACTGTGGTGGATTATTTATGACGAATTTCATTAATGAATTTATGTATTGTGAAAGCGCAGTTAAAATACCTAGTTCCTTGAAGAGTTACCTACATGACGTCGTGGGTGAACATCACATATTACTCTTACTGCTCGCTTTTATGCAATCAGTACCAGGTTTGTAAGTGATGAGCTACTCCAGAAAATTATTCCGTACGACATTATTGAGTTGAAATATGTGCATTGTAACTTCCTGGCAGATTAAAACTGTGTGCCCGACCGAGACTCGAACTCGGGACCTTTGCCTTTCGCGGGCAAGTGCTCTACCATCTGAGCTACCGAAGCACGACTCACGCCCGGTACACACAGCTTTACTTCTGCCAGTATCTCGTCTCCTACCTTCCAAACTTTACAGAAGCTCTCCGCTATATCCTTTCTTTCAGGAGTGCTAGTTCTGCAAGGTTCGCAGGAGAGCTTCTGTAAAGTTTGGAAGGTAGGAGACGAGATACTGGCAGAAGTAAAGCTGTGTGTACCGGGCCTGAGTCGTGCTTCGGTAGCTCAGATGGTAGAGCACTTGCCCGCGAAAGGCAAAGGTCCCGAGTTCGAGTCTCGGTCGGGCACACAGTTTTAATCTGCCAGGAAGTTTCATATCAGCGCACACTCCGCTGCAGAGTGAAAATCTCATTCTGGAAACATCCCACAGGCTGTGGCTAAGCCATGTCTCCGCTATATCCTTTCTTTCAGGAGTGCTAGTTCTGCAAGGTTCGCAGGAGAGCTTCTGTAAAGTTTGGAAGGTAGGAGACGAGATACTGGCAGAAGTAAAGCTGTGTGTACCGGGCGTGAGTCGTGCTTCGGTAGCTCAGATGGTAGAGCACTTGCCCGCGAAAGGCAAAGGTCCCGAGTTCGAGTCTCGGTCGGGCACACAGTTTTAATCTGCCAGGAAGTTTCATATCAGCGCACACTCCGCTGCAGAATGAAAATCTCATTCATGTGCATTGTACATTGGTACAACGATAAAACAATAACAATTGACAGCTGCAGGCCACACAATCATTTAAACAATTCATCGTATCTGCAGACCCAGTCTTAATGAAGAACGTTAACCGCTAGATTGTTTATATATTCTAAACAGTAACGGTCCTAAAACACTCCTTTTAGGCACTCTGTCCGTTTCATCGCAATAATAACAACGATATGAATTCTACTTCCAAGGAAATCACAAATCTTGTCCGATACACGGGAATGTCACGTTTTTTTAACTCACTAAGTGACAGTGTGGTACTGCATCGAATGTCTACCGGAAGCAAAGTTAACACATTAACGTGGGTGCCGTTGTCTTCGACAGTCGAACAGAGCAAGCTGAAAAGATAAGGAAAGCTAGAGGAGATTTATTTTGTACGATTACTCTTAATTCTAGGACACCGTCAATTGAGAAACCTATTCAAACCTAATACTAGTACAAAAAAATGAAATATTGAAATCGTGCAATTGACAAAAAATATACGCTGGACTGTATAAGCAGTGAGTGAGCTATTAATAAAGAGCCTAACGACAGTAATACATGATGTACAATACAATGAGTGCGAATGGTGATCCATTACCGCATTTCGCACTTCAGCGTTTGTTTAACTTCGTTGCAAAATTAAGCATGTTCACCAAGAAAAGTCATGCACACTTCCTAATGACGTTCCAACTATGAGGAGAAAACCTGACAGGTTATACAGGGTGGTCCATTGGTCGCGACCAGGCCAAATCTCTCACGAAATAAGCGTCAAACGAAAACACTACAAAGAACGAAACTTATCTAGATTGAAGGGGGAAACCAATTGGCGCTATGGTTGGCCCGCAAGATGGCGCTGCCATAGGTAAAACGGATATCAACTGCGTTTTTTTAAAATAGGAACTCACATTTTTATTACATATTCGTATAGTACGTAAAGAAATATGAATGTTTTAGTTGGACCACTTTTTTCGCTTCGTGATAGATGGCGCTGTAATTGTCACAAACAAATGGCTCACAATTTTAGACGAACAAGGAACTCACATTTTTATTACATATTCGTATAGTACGTAAAGAAATATGAATGTTTTAGTTGGACCACTTTTTTCGCTTCGTGATAGATGGCGCTGTAATTGTCACAAACAAATGGCTCACAATTTTAGACGAACAGTTGGTAACACGTAGGTTTTCTTAAATTAAAATACAGAACGTAGGTACGTTTGAACATTTTATTTCGGTTGTTCCAATGTGATACATGTACCTTTGTGAACTTATTATTTCTGAAAACGCATGCTGTTACAGCGTGATTACCTATAAATACCACATTAATCCAATAAATGCTCAAAATGGTGTCCGTCAACCTCAATGCATTTGGTAATACGTGTAACGACATTCCTCTCAACAGCGAGTATTTCGCCTTCCGTAATGTTCGCACATGCAATGACAATGCGCTGATGCATGTTGTCAGGCGTTGTCGGTGGATCACGATAGCAAATGTCCAACTTTCCCCCAGAAAGAAATCCGGGGACGTCAGATCCGGTGAACGTGTGGGCCATGGTATGGTGCTACGACGACCAACCACCTGTCATGAAATATGCTATTCAATACCGCTTCAACCGCACGCGAGTTATGTGCCGGACATCCATCACGTTGGAAGTACATCGCCATTCCGTCATGCAAAGAACTATCTTATAATAACATCGGTAGAACATTACGTTGGAAATCAGCATACATTGCACCATTTAGATTGCCATCGATAAAATGGGGGCCAATTATCCTTCCTCCCATAATGCCGCACCATACATTAATCCGCCAAGGTCACTGATTTTCCACTTGTCGCACCCATTGTGGATTTTCCGTTGCCCAATAGTGCTGTTGGTGAATGACGCTTCGTCGCTAAATAGAACACGTGCAAAAAATCTGTCATCGTCCCGTAATTTCTCTTGTGCCCAGTGGCAGAACTGTACACGACGTTCAAAGTCGTCGCCATGCAATTCCTGGTGCATAGAAATATGGTACGGGTGCAATCGATGTTGATGTAGCATTCTCAACACCGACGTTTTTGAAATTCCCGATTCTCGCGCAATTTGTCTGCTACTGATGTGCGGATTAGCCGCGACAGCAGCTAAAACACATACTTGGGCATCAGCATTTGTTCCAGGTCGTGGTTGACGTTTCACGTGTGGCTGAACACTTCCTGTTTCCTTAAATAACTTAACTATCAAATGGCTCTGACCACTATGGGACTTAACTTCTGAGGTCATCAGTCCCCTAGAACTTAGAATTACTTAAACCTAACTATCCTAAGGACATCACACACATCCATGCCCGAGGCAGGATTCGAACCTGCGACCGTAGCGGACACGCGGTTTCAAACTGAAGCGCTTAGAACCGCACGGCCACATCGGCCGGCTAACGTAACTATCCGGCGAACGGTCCGGACACTTTGATGATGTCGTCCAGGATACCGAGCAGCATACATAGCACACGCCCGTTGGACAGTTTGATCACAATAGCCATACATCAACAAGATATCGACGTTTTTCGCAATTGGTTCAAATGGTTCAAATGGCTCTGAGCACTATGCGACTTAACTTCTGAGGTCATCAGTCGCCTAGAACTTAGAACTAATTAAACCTAACTAACCTAAGGACGTCACACACATCCATGCCCGAGGCAGGATTCGAACCTGCGACCGTAGCGGCCACTCGGTTCCAGACTGTAGCGCCTAGAACCGCACGCCCACTCTCGCAATTGGTAAACGGCCATTTTAACACGGGTCATGTGTCACGAAGCAAATACCGTCCGCACTGGCGGAATGTTACGTGATACCACGTACTTATACGTTTGTGACTATTACAGCGCCATCTATCAGAAAGCAAAGCGGTCCAGCTAAAACATTCATATTTCTTTACGTACTACACGAATATGTAATAAAAATGGGGGTTCCTATTTAAAAAACGCAGTTGATATCCGTTTGACCTATGGCAGCGTCATCTTGCGGGCCAACAAGCTAGACAAGTTTCGTTCTTTGTAGTTTTTTCGTTTGATGCTTCGTGAGATATTTGGCCCGATCACTATCAATGGACCACCATGTATATTTAGATACGAACACCGTGAAGAGATTAATTTGTCTCACAACTGTGGTGCGTTATAACCAAATTCTCTCTGTTATTTCTGGTTTGAACGAAGAGCTGTGCGTAAGTGTTTGTGATCTTGTCATTTCCCTGCTTTTTCGACTTACGTTTATGTGTGATCCTGAAACGTGCTGTTTGGTTCCGCATCATAATTTCAGAGTTCAATAATTTCCTAAAAACTGATATCACACAACAGTTTTTATGTGACGCACAATGAATATGATGATAATAAATGCTGGAAGATTACTGCAGTGAGAATTTGTGCGTTTTGGTTACTGTTGATGGACCGTCTTAGACTTATTAGACTCAGCAAATTATCTCCGTTTGCGTGGAATCCATCAGTGGTGGTTCACTGACTTCTAATGAGGACAGGAAATCGGTGATTTGCCTTACTTCAGTCATATGTGAGTTGACTTCCATGAAATAATAATAAAAATTCACACCTTATCGACTCCCCAAGGCGGTGAATAATAACGTTGCTTTGTTAATATAAATATTACAATAATGAGAGCAAGTCAGTGGCATTACACATCTAAACTAGAAGCCACGATACAAACGGAGAGATTCTGTATAGATCAAGTAAAAAAAAGGCTAATGATGATGACAGCAGAAAAGATGAACAATGTAGAAGGTTGACTAATATAGAAAGTATGCTCTGAATTAACACAGATCTGTTCTTATTTTTTATCAGAAATTATCTAAAAAGTTATTTAAAATGCAGTGCTGCGTGATTGGGCGGTTGACACAACAATATTCATCAAATTGCCCTTTCAGATGGCGCCAGTTAGCCCATTTGGAGTTCCCTGAACTTAACAACAAATATCCATTGAATCTGATACACAATAATATCTATATATAGTGGCATGAACTTTAGTATTGATACAGTTTGTATTAACATATGTCGCAATTATAAAAATAGTACTTTCTGATATAATTACACATGGCTGATAAACAGAAAAACTGTGCATTATGAATTAAATCGTAGCCAAATGATGGACGAAAATGTATAAACTTCTACAACAGAATGCGAAGGAAAAACTAATCTGATCATTAAATCAAAATGTGTGTCTAATTCTAAAATTCATGTGACTGTCGTACAAATATTATTGCGTAGCAGATTCAATGAATATTTTTGTTAAGTTTAGGGAACTCCCCATGGGCTGATCAGCGACATCTGAAAAGCTAATTTGACGATACTCATTTAAATCGTGTTTCATAATTTGACATTGAATGTTTACATTTGAAAGACTATCTGTCTTTTTATAATTATAAAGAGAAAAAATGGAAAAACATATATGAAATAAAAGCTGACTGCAGCGTTCTCCACTTTAGCACCACTGGTAGGCTAGAACTTACATATTTGTACAATTTTCGAGCCAAGCTGTTAGTTAACGCACCCATAAAGGGTACGTTTTTAGTACTGACATCGAATCTTGTTTTTCAAGCCCTTTTGGTGTATGTGCCTTTAAATATATTTTTTAGCTTTATAGCATTTCATCTTTTGAAGTTTTCTGTTGTATTACATACGCCTGTCGCTCTTGATGTTCCTTGAATCTTAACTGCAGACATCTGATGATGGCCATAGCCGAAAGTCCTAATAAATAAAGAAATTTTAAAAACTGATCTAGACGGTTTTATTCACAAGTATAGAAGCATTTGATGTAAGCATGCTTCAGCACCAACAGTTTGAACTGCACAACCTGATCGAGGATAAACTGATATCCCATTCTGTTATCTTGCGGAATTTGTTTCGTTAGTTTCAAGTTCCACGAATCATTTGCACGATAGATAGTAATGGTGTGGAACGAGTCATCTTACATTCACATCACAAGTTTTTTGTAAATGTGGCTACATGCTGATCACTTACAAGTGTTGAAGAAAAGACGTACGGATGTGGGTTGGTACCCGTAATTCCAATTCACCATCGTTTACACATAACAATAATAGAAATTCTTCCGTGGGACAGGAGTTGTCAAGGAGAAACTTTTCAGTTTATTTTCAAATTTCACTCTGCTGTCTGTCAGACATTTTATATCGCTGAGTTTGAGTGAACAGTTATCTACAAATGACCATCAGTGAGCACCACACATTATTCTTACAGCACGTTTTTGAACAATGAGGATTTTCTTTCTTAAAGATGGGATACCCTATAGCCTAAAACATACTCCTAAGACATTGCTGAATGAAAATATGCAAAATATTTCAATCTACTGACTTTTCTCTCCTCAAGATTTGCAACGATTCGAAGCGCAAATGTGGCTGAATGAAGTTGGTGTAGGAGTTCCAAAATTTGTTTTTTCCAATTTAAGTCCTCATCAGTATGTACACCTAAAAATATTTATGTTTCTACCTAATTTATTATTTTCATTAGTGTAGTATCCATAGATATGTAGAACTGAGTATATCTTGTCTTTAAAATTTAGAGTGAGATCATTCACAGAAAATTAGTCAATGATAGTTTTAAGAACATTGTCTAGCATTTTTTCTCTTGTTGTATGTATGTTTGTATTGAGTACAACACTAGTGTCTTCACCGAATAAAAGACTAATTCAGTTTGTTGTGTATTAAAAGGATGATCGTTTACATAACTGAGGAACAGCAGCAGACCGATGATTGAGCCTTGGGGAACTCCATACGTAATTTCTCCTCGGTCAGAATAATGAATGTCCTGAGACTACATTGGATGACTTACTACGTACAGCTTTCTGCAATCTATTGGTTATATATGAGTTTATCCTTTGATTGACTATAGCATTAGTTCCAGAATATATTTGTTTATCTAGGAGAATACTATGGTTCACACAGCGAAATGCCTTAAATAGGTCGCAGAAATACCAGTCGGTCCTATTTTGACACTTACTACTTGCAGAGTTTGGTGAGAACACGTAAATGCATTCTCAATAGAGAAACTCTTTTAAAAACCGTGATTTACTGAGGATATTATTGTCACTCAATTGAGATATTATTCTAGAATACATCACCTTCTCATAGATTGTGGAAAATGATGTCAGTAGTGAAACAGGTCGGTTCAAATGGTTCAAATGGCTCTGAGCACTATGGGACTCAACTGCTGTGGTCATAAGTCCCCTAGAACTTAGAACTACTTAAACCTAACTAACCTAAGGACATCACACACATCCATGCCCGAGGCAGGATTCGAACCTGCGACCGTAGCGGTCGTGCGGTTCCAGACTGTAGCGCCTTTAACCGCTCGGCCACTCCGGCCGGCAAAACAGGTCGGTATTCATTGACATCTCTTCTATCATATTTTCTAAAAAGCGATTTGACAACGACATATTTCAGACTCTCTGTAAAAAATGCCTTGAGTTAGTGATGTATTACATACTTCAGGCAAGACAGGGCTTATTATATAGCAGCAAATCTTTAGTTGTACTGGAAACACCATAAAATCCAGATAAGCTTTTTTGAGAGAATATATAATTTTTTTCAGCTTCAGAAGGAGAAGCTGATGATACGTTCACATAATTGAATTTTGTAAGACACTCGTTTTCAGTTTATTGCTGTGATTTTTCTGTCGAATTGATTGTACCTGTACTTTCTATTATATTTAAAATATGATAGTTAAATATGCTTGCGACCAGTGGCTCATCATTTACAGCCCTTCCATTTAATTCAGTAGTGACGTCGTCCTTTTCTGCAGTTAGGTGTCCTGTCTCTCGATTCACTACATTCCATATAGCCTTTAAGTCTCCTGTCCAAATTACTGATGTCTGACATAATGTGCGTGTTCCTTGATTCGTAATAACTTTTCTTAGTAATTTTGAGTTGAATTTCTAGTATATAACCACTGCAGGATCTCTGCCTGTTCTTAGTAAAGAGATGGATACCAATAAGCACATGCTTGAGTGCCTTCACTAACTTTGCGCAAGTTTATTCAGATATTTAGTTTGTTCGAGTGTAAGAAAACTAGGCTTGTCTCCAGAGCATTACGTCGAAAGCTTATCACGAGGAAGTAAAGAATAATACTGCATACGGTCTACTTTTAGAAAGTTATGTAGCAACTGATCCTGCTGCACGCATGCTACAAAAGAGACGGAAGAAGCTTGGAATGCATGCAGTCATGTGTATATGAGTTACGTCTGCGTGAATGTGTATGTGTGTGTTTGCCGTGTAATTCTGACGAAGGCCTCACCGGCCGAAAGCTATTATTTGTGGCAGTCGTTTTGTTGTGCCTATCTGCGACTCATCATCTCCGCTATATGGTGAGTAGCAAATTTCCTTTTCAAAATATTGAAACGTCTATAAAGTACATTTGAAGTCTTGTATTTACTTCCTGTCGTCAGAAGTATCAATGTTACTGTCGGCTTCCTGTTTGATGTTGCAGCTTTAGTCCAAGCACTTACAGTTGGCGGAACGTTCAAATATGGTTTTCGTTCATCCTGAGAAAAGCTAACCGTGTGGTTATAACATTAACTAACTGAGTTCGTTATCATGAGAATAAGTTTTTGTTTTTACACTACACTTCATGTTTTCTCCCTCCTTTTAATCTCATCACAATACCGAACCTAGAGCATCGATGCAACCCAAGCTACAGATTGAGGAACAACTCTGGACTGTGTGACGTGTATGTTTGCACTAAATTCTTGATCAAGCAATTCACATTTGACAAATCTTCTTAAACGCCTGAGTCTAAGCCCTGTAACTTTCACGTTACGAACAATAACAGACAATAGAAAGGAAAATGTGAAAAAATGACTTATTTTACCTTTTTTCATTCAATAATCTCTTATGTCATCATAGATGGGGTAACTCATCACTGACGAGAAACGTTTTTGCTGTTAGAAGCGTTGAGACGACTCTTTAAACGGCTGGGCATATTTATGAAGTTTGTCGATGACAATTAGTTGCTGTTTGAAAACTATAGTACACTCGTAAATATAATAGCAGAGGGTGAAATGATTAACACTATTCATCGCTCAACCTTAGGTTGACACAGCAAGGAGTGAAGCATTCAGCTGTAAAACATCTTTGATCATATACCCAGCGATGTAAAAAATTTAATAGATTATAAAATTAATTTCAAACACAAATTGAAATTATAGAAGAATTTCGTAATGCGTAGTGATATGATGTTTGTGTGTGTACGTGTATATGTGTGTGTTTAATAGAGGAAGAGTGTAGTTAACTATGCGTCACTGTTTGCATGTGAGTAGGAAATAAACGTAAATTACGACATTAAGTAAATTATCAGCATATTGCCACATTTTTCGCTGAGCAAGCGTTCTGTAATTATAATGTGACTCGTTCCGTATAATAGCGAGTGGCTACAATTGTGATCCACGAAATACGCAAATAACTAACTAACTGATTAACCTACTGCTAAGTTCACAGTTACTTGGGTTGCTACCTTAAAGTTAGTACTGACTAGCCTAAGCGGACACTTAGACTTCAGTTCATCCAAAACGTCACAGATTAACGTTTATTTGTATGTTCATCGAGTAGAATACGTTTCCGTTATATTTGTGAACTTTTCCTGCTGACTCATGACTCTCATTCTCGCAATGACACTTCTTATCCATAAAATTACCCCATAAAGCGAAGCGTAATTGCTCTTAAGTCTATGCGCCCTTAATAGCTGTTTTCTTCAGACAAATACACCTTATTTTCACACAGTTGGTGGGAAATTAACTTGAGCTGCTGGAGAATCCTCTGAGTCGAGAAATCCCAGACTTACCCTTTGTCGGAAGAGAATCCAGGTTCTTCGACGGAACACCTTGTTTACTTCAGTTTTAAAAATGCGAAAAAACTTCTGTCATTCAGTGATTTCTACCATTTTAAATCACAACTAGTAACACTGAAATTAACGCTGAAATCATAACAATTTTTTAAAAAATAATTCACATTCTCAAAATTTCGAGAAAAACGTAACGTGATTAACAGTTTTTTTTTCGGAGTACTTATTTTACTTCCCGCAGAACACGAGTGTTCCGAGGAACACAGTTTGGAAACCCTGCTCTACATGTACTGTATATCCACGTTCAATCGTCTGAAGATGAGGGTTTATCCAGTAGCAACCGATTATAAGTTTTAAACAAACAACAAGAAACAAGCTTTCAAATCACAACACACTCAACTGCAGAGCGAAAATTCATTCCGGAACAATCCTCCATGCTGTGGCTAAGCGATGTCACGTAATATCGTTTCTTCCAGGAGTGCTAGTCCCGCAAAGTATGTGGGAAAACTTTTGTGAATTTAGGAAGATGGGAGACGAGGTACTGGGGGACGTAAAGCTGTTAGACATGTCGTGAGTTGTGCTTCGATAGTACAGTCGGTAGAGCGAAAGACAAATGTCCCAGGTTCGAATCCTGGTCGGACACACAGGACATTTCAAATCAGCGCACACTCCACAAATTCGTTCGAGAAACGAAAGTGACTGGTTTTGGTTATTACAGTATCTAAAATAATCAAATCATCTTAAATATTGAGTTGAATACCGCGAAATATCAATTGTGTGTATGAAGATCGATCCGCCATATTTCAGCGATGTACTAGGTCGTATTTTGATGCATCTTTGAAATCCGTTAAGATCTCAAACACATCAGAATAATAGTTAGTAAAACATTATATAAATGAAGTAAAACGTGCTGTATGTACAGGTACATATCCTTCCCACAAGTGCTCTCAAAATGTGCTGATGAAGCCCCGGAGCATGCATCCTTTCAGCGAAAGATCATCATCAGAATACGAAATATCATTGCTTTTGTTTCCCAAATACTTGCATAAATAACTGAGAAATTTTCTGGTTTAACAGCAGCGCGCTGTACACTTGGGTAAGAAGAAGCATTATGTAGCATTATTGCAACTCATATAATGCTAGGTACAGAAAGCTGGCTGAAACCTGAAAATGATAGTAGTGAGATTTTTGGGGAAAATTTAAGTGTATATCGAAAGGATAGGCAAATGGGAAATTGACAAAAAACTCAAATTCACCGAGATAGAAATTGAAGATGGGCAAGACTCATTATCCGGGACGTGTATAAAATGATAATTGAATCCTTCTATCGCCCACCAGACTCATCTCCTGATGTAACCGAAAACTTTAGAGAAAACCTCACTTCACTTGCACATAAGTTCCCCAATGAAATTGTAATCAGCGGTGGAGACTTTAATCATCCAACAGTTAATTGAGAAAATTACAGTTTTGTTAGTGGTGGGCATGATAAGACATCCTGTGAAACTTTACTAAATTCCTTCTCTGAAAACTACCTGGAACCGATAGGAACCCCACTCATGATGGAAATGTATTGGATCTAATTGCAAAAAATAGACCTGACATCTTAGAGGATGTCCACATCGAAACTGGTATCGGTGACCCTGACGTGGTTGAGGCAATAATGATTACCAAAGTGCAAAGGACAATTAAAACAAGCAGAAAGATCTACAAGGTTTTACAAAAAGGTATGGCCAAACTTTCAGGAAACATTCCTCACACACAAAGAAAGAAAATATGTTATGTGGACATGTGTCCGGAAACGCTTACTTTCCATGTTAGAGCTCATATTATTACTTCTCTTCGAATCACATTAATCATGGAATGGAAACACACAGTAACAGAAAGTACCAGCGTGACTTCAAACACTTTGTTACAGGAAATGTTCAAAATGTCCTCCGTTAGCGAGGATACATGCATCCACCCTCCGTCGCATGGAATCCCTGATGCGCTGATGCAGCCCTGGAGAACGGCGTATTGTATCACAGCCGTCTACAATACGAGCACGAAAAGTCTCTACATTTGGTACCGGGGTTGCGTAGACAAGAGCTTTCAACTGCCCCCATAAATGAAAGTCAAGAGGGTTGAGGTCAGGAGAGCGTGGAGGCCACGGAATTGGTCCGCCTCTACCAATCCATCGGTCACCGAATCTGTTGTTGAGAAGCGTACGAACACATCGACTGAAATGTGCAGGAGCTCCATCGTACATGAACCACATGTTGTGTCGTACTTGTAAAGGCACATGTTCTAGCAGCACGGGTAGAGTATCCCGTATGAAATCATGATAACGTACTCCATTGAGCGTAGGTGGAAGAACATGGGGCCCAATCAAGACATCACCAACAATGCCTGCACAAACGTTCACAGAAAATCTGTGTTGATGACGTGATTGCACAACTGCGTGCGGATTCTCGTCAGCCCACACATGTTGATTGTGAAAATTTACAATTTGATCACGTTGCAATGAAGACTCATCCGTAAAGAGAACATTTGCACTGAAATGAGGATTGACACATTGTTGGGTGAACCATTCGCAGAAGTGTAGCCGTGGAGGCCAATCAGCTGCTGATAGTGCCTGCACACGCTGTACATGGTACGGAAACAACTGGTTATCCCGTAGCACTCTCCATACAGTGACGTGGTCAACGTTACCATGTACAGCAGCAACTTCTCTGACGCTGACATTAGGGTTATCGTCAACTGCACGAAGAATTGTCTCGTCCATTGCAGGTGTCCTCGTCGTTCTAGGTCTTCCCCAGTCGCGAGTCATAGGCTGGAATGTTCCGTGCTCCCTAAGACGCCGATCGATTGCTTCGAACGTCTTCCTGACGGGACACCTTCGTTCTGGAAATCTGTCTCGATACAAACGTACCGCGCCACGGCTATTGCCCCGTGCTAATCGATACATCAAATGAGCATCTACCAACTCTGCATTTGTAAACATTGCACTGACTGCAAAACCACGTTCGTGATGAACACTAACCTGTTGATGCTACGTACTGATGTGCTTGATGCTAGTACTGTAGAGCAATGAGTCGCATGTCAACACAAGAACTGTAATCAACATTACCTTCCTTCAATTGGGCCAACTGGGGGTGAATCGAGGAAGTACAGTACATACTGACCAAAAAATGGTTCAAATGGCTCTGAGCACTATGGGACTTAACAGCTGTGGTCATCAGACCCCTAGAACTTAGAACTACTTAAACCTAACTAACCTAAGGACATCACACACATCCATGCCCGAAGCTGGATTCGAACCTGCGACCGTAGCAGTCGCACGGTTCCGGACTGCGCGCCTAGAACTGCGAGACCACCGCGGCCGGCTACATACTGACCAAACTAAAGTGAGCTCTAACATGGAAATTAAGCGTTTCCAGACACATGTCCACGTAACATCTATTCTTTATTTGTGTGTGAGGAATGTTTCCTGAAACTTTGGCCGTACCTTTTTGTAACACGCTGTATATGTTCAGTAAAGTGAATAAAAATCAGTAGTGTCATATCTCAGTGAGGAATTTAAAACTTTCAGCACAGGTCAGGAGCAAGTAGAGGAACTCTGGCTTAAGTTTAAAAGAATAATTGACCACGCACTGGATAGGTATGACCCAGTAGAACAGCTCATAATGGGAGGGAGCCTCCACGGGATACAGTCAATGTAAAGAAACTTCTAAAGAAAATAATATTCCTCTATGATAGGACTAGAAAAAAGCTTATTGCTATAGATAGAGAGATCTGAATGAAACGCGTTTGGTTGTCAAGAAAGCAATGCGTGATGCCTTCAATGACTACCTTAGCAGAACATGGTGAAATGATATTTTACAAAACCCGAAGAAATTCTGGTCGTGTGTAAAGGCTGTGGGTGGCACCAAAGTTAGTGTTCAATCCCCAGTTAATGAGGCAGGAACTGAAATTGAGGGTAGCAAAGCAAAAGTTGAAATGCTGAACTCCATTTTCAAACAATTCTCTACAAAGGAAATCCCAGGAGAATCGCCCCACATTAATTCTCGTACCACTGAAAAGATGAATGGAATAAGTATTAGTGTCAGTGGTGTTGAGAAACAGCTGGAATCGGTAAAATTGAGCAAAGCTCCAGAGCCAAACGGAATACCTGTCAGATAATATACTCAATTTGAGGTTGAGTTAGTCCCTCTTCTAACTATAATCTTCCATAGATCCCTGGAATAAAAATTCGTGCCTAGTTCTTGGAGAAAAGCACAGGTCACACCTGTCTACAAGAAGGGTAGAAGAACTGATCCACAAAACTAACGTCCAACATCCTTGCCATCGATTTGAATCTTAGAACATATTCTAAGCTCAAACACAATGAAGTATCTTGAACAGAATGACCTCCTCAATGCCAACTAGCATCGATTTCGAAAACATCGATCATATGAAATGCAACTCACACTTTTCTCACATGACATACTGAAAGCTTTGGATCAAGGCACCCAGGTAGATACAGTCTTTCTTGATTTCCCAAAAGCGTTTGACTCAATACCACACCTACGCTTATTGTCAAAAGTACGATCATATGGGGTGATAAGTGGAATCTGTGACTGGATTTAGAACTTTTTGGTCAGGAGGGCACAGCATATTATCTTGGATGGAGAGTCATCATCAAATGTAGAAATAACTTCGGGTGTGTCCCAGGGAAGCGTGTTGGGACCCTTGCTGTTCATGATGTATGTTAATGATTTTGCAGACAATATGAATAGTAAAATTAGGCGTTTTGCAGATGATGCAGTTATCTATAATGAAGTACTACCTGAGAGAAGCTGCGTAAATACTTAGTCAGATCTTGATAAAGTAGTGCAGAGATTGGCAAATTGCTCTAAATGTCCAGTAATGTAAAATTTGCACTTCACAAAACGAAAGAACGTAGTATCATATGACTATAACTTCAATGAGTCACTGTCGGAATCGGTCAACCAATACAAATACCTGGATTTAACACTTTTTAGGGATACGAAATGGAAGATCACATAGGTTCAGTCGTTGGTAAAGCAGTTGGTAGACTCCAGTTTTTTGGCAGAATACTCGAGAAGTGCAATCAGTCTACATAAGAGATTGCTTACAAATCACTCTTGCTACCCATCACAGAACTTTGTTCAAGTGTGTGGGACCTGTACCAGACAGGACCAAAAGGGGATATTGAACGTATGTAGAGAAGGACAGTGCGAATGGTCACAGGTTCGTTTAATCCATAGGAGAGTGTCACAGAGATGCTGAAGGAACTGAATTGGCTGACTCTTGAAGACAGACGTAAACCATCCCGAGAAAGTCTATTAACAAAGTTTCAAGAACCGGTTTTAAATGATTACTCTAGGGATATACTACAACCCCCTACGTATGGTTCACACAGGGAGCGTGAGGATAATATTAGAATAGTTACTGCACGCACAGAGGCACTGAAACAATCATTCTTCCCGTGCTCCATATGTTAATGGAACAGGAAGAGCCCCTAATAATTGGTACAATGGGACGTACTCTCTGCCGTAGAGCTCACAGTGGTTTGCAGAGTATAGATGTAGATGTAGATGTAGATGTAAATATGGAAGAAGTGTATAACCGCTTAGCTTTCTATTTAGATAGCAAAAAGTATAAACCTGTTCTCAAGCATAAAATACAGTGAAAAAATTTTAATACAATAGTTTACGTTGGATATGAAATTGGAAGAGCCGTACAGGTGGTGGTCCACTGCTTCGTTTATGTAACTGACAAGCAACAAAACATGACAGGTGGTTTATATCCGCAGCTCGTGGTATAGTAGCTAGCGTTGCTGCGTCTGGATCCGGGGTCCCGGGTGCTTTTCCCGGCCGGGTTAGGGACTTTCTCTGGCCGGGGACTGGGTGTTTGTGGTGTCCTCATCATTTCATCATCATCATTCGTGATAGTGGCTAGACTGGATTGTGAAAAAAACTGGACTGTGTAGGAACTGGAACTTTGTACGGGCGGTAATGATAGCGCAGCTGAGCGCCTCACAAGCCAAACATCATCCTCTATCACAATATAATGGATTTAACAGAAATGAGACCTTTTAAACTTCTAGGTTCCAAGAGACTAAAGTGTTTTGAAAGTATAACACTGTGGATGTTGCGCACAAACTGTGTGATTTTGCCGTCACCACCTCAGTACTATGGTCTTTCACTCAGTCACTGA
Organism: Schistocerca piceifrons; assembly: GCF_021461385.2. Classification (NCBI taxonomy): domain Eukaryota; kingdom Metazoa; phylum Arthropoda; class Insecta; order Orthoptera; family Acrididae; genus Schistocerca; species Schistocerca piceifrons. The sequence goes on from NC_060139.1 coordinate 832,247,114, forward strand.
TGAAGATACGGGTAAAACATCTGCAGTATGTTTGTTGTCACTTTATGTTCTGTAATATAATGTGTTCGAGAATCACTGTACAGTGTCAAAAGATTGGCTGTAAATCTAAATGAATGATTTACTGAGTTCTTTAACGAACAGTGTTGTGCTTCTCCTGTTCATATACAGAGACTGGATAGAAATATGGAAACAAGGCGAGAAATGCATACTTGAACATGAATGCAGATGTTAGCCAAGCCTGCAGGTTGCGCTGTTGTATTTGACTACGAAAAGCACCTGTACAATGTCCTCAGTTACCTTACAAGTGTCAGTCTTGGTCAAAACAGCGTATACCGGGAAATCGGAAAGACACCCGCTAAGTCACATTGCGAACGAAATTGTGTACTGAATGATCGTAAGGGACGGTCATTGAAGAGCATCGTGATGAAAAATAAAAGGACAATAGCTACAGAAATCACTGCGCTCGCGAACCATGTCAGCACCAAAACAACGCGAAAGGAGCTCCAGAAACAGGGTGAGCTGGAATTCCAAAATCACTCATCATCGACGCAAATGCCCCTAACAGGAAACCGTGGTGCGGAAGACATAAGATCTGGCCTATGAAGCAATGGAAGAAAGTGCAAGTAGGCTGTTTAGGTTTTTATGTTGGTAACGTCACGTAGCGCTCTGTATAAAAATCACTGGCTGTGCTGTGTGCAGTCTGTGGCTGCTAGCCATCTCTACGACTACAGTGGGTCTGCATCTTTGATGGCCCATCAACACCATTATTTCTACAAGGACTGCAGTGGGTCTGCACCTCTGGTGGCCCACCAATACCATACTCTCTACCAGGACTACAGTGGTCTGCTCTGTGATGAGCTATGTACCAATAGTCTTCAAAACTTCGACTGACTCTGGTGTGGGGTTGCTCTGTTGTTGCCCATTACCTGTCTGCATGTCAAGAGTTAGCACTGTCTTTCCACTAGAAGGACAACACTACTTCTTCAAGACTGAGTGGAAATCCACTACTTCCGTGAGCATTTTCTTTTACTGCTCAGACTTTGAGAAAAAAACTGCAATTACTACTGTGATGAATGATCAGGACTGTCTTTATGGACCGTGAGAAAATCTTTGCTTTGACCAACAGTGTATCAATAAGTGTATGCATTTGATATCTTTGTTATTGTAATTATGAAAAATTTTTTCAAGTTCGTATTGGCCGCTGCCCAAAACAATTTGTAAAATTTTTGTGGGGGGCATGGGGGCTATGTTAGTAGGCTGTTTAGGTTTTTATATTGGTAACGTCACGTAGCGCTCTGTATGAAAATCACTGGCAGTGCTGTGTGTAGTCCGTGGCTGGTTGGCATTGTTGGAATATTCGCTATTGTAGTGTTGGGCAGTTGGATGTGAACAGCGCGTAGCGTTGCGAAGTTGGAGGTGAGCCGCCAGCAGTGGCGGATGTGGGAAGACAGATGGCATAGATAGCAAATGAAAGATTTTGATAGAGAACAAACAATGTATTTACCTTAATAGTGTTCAAAAGTCGTCATATATATATATATATATGATGACTTCTGAATTTACCTTAATAGTGTTCAAAAGTCGTCTTATATATATATATATATATATATATATATATATATATATATATATATATATATATATATACTCCTGGAAATTGAAATAAGAACACCGTGAATTCATTGTCCCAGGAAGGGGAAACTTTATTGACACATTCCTGGGGTCAGATACATCACATGATCACACTGACAGAACCACAGGCACATAGACACAGGCAACAGAGCATGCACAATGTCGGCACTAGTACAGTGTATATCCACCTTTCGCAGCAATGCAGGCTGCTACTCTCCCATGGAGACGATCGTAGAGATGCTGGATGTAGTCCTGTGGAACGGCTTGCCATGCCATTTCCACCTGGCGCCTCAGTTGGACCAGCGTTCGTGTTGGACGTGCAGACCGCGTGAGACGACGCTTCATCCAGTCCCAAACATGCTCAATGGGGGACACATCCGGAGATCTTGCTGGCCAGGGTAGTTGACTTACACCTTCTAGAGCACGTTGGGTGGCACGGGATACATGCGGACGTGCATTGACCTGTTGGAACAGCAAGTTCCCTTGCCGGTCTAGGAATGGTAGAACGATGGGTTCGATGACGGTTTGGATGTACCGTGCACTATTCAGTGTCCCCTCGACGATCACCAGTGGTGTACGGCCAGTGTAGGAGATCGCTCCCCACACCATGATGCCGGGTGTTGGCCCTGTGTGCCTCGGTCGTATGCAGTCCTGATTGTGGCGCTCACCTGCACGGCGCCAAACACGCATACGACCATCATTGGCACCAAGGCAGAAGCGACTCTCATCGCTGAAGACGACACGTCTCCATTCGTCCTTCCATTCACGCCTGTCGCGACACCACTGGAGGCGGGCTGCACGATGTTGGGGCGTGAGCGGAAGACGGCCTAACGGTGTGCGGGACCGTACCCCAGCTTCATGGAGACGGTTGCGAATGGCCCTCGCCGATACCCCAGGAGCAACAGTGTCCCTAATTTGCTGGGAAGTGGCGGTGCGGTCCCCTACGGCACTGCGTAGGATCCTACGGTCTTGGCGTGCATCCGTGCGTCGCTGCGGTCCGGTCCCAGGTCGACGATCACGTGCACCTTCCGCCGACCACTGGCGACAACATCGATGTACTGTGGAGACCTCACGCCCCACGTGTTGAGCAATTCGGCGGTACGTCCACCCGGCCTCCCGCATGCCCACTATACGCCCTCGCTCAAAGTCCGTCAACTGCACGTACGGTTCACGTCCACGTTGTCGCGGCATGCTACCAGTGTTAAAGACTGCGATGGAGCTCCGTATGCCACGGCAAACTGGCTGACACTGACGGCGGCGGTGCACAAATGCTGCGCAGCTAGCGCCATTCAACGGCCAACACCGCGGTTCCTGGTGTGTCCGCTGTGCCGTGCGTGATTGCTTGTACAGCCCTCTCGCAGTGTCCGGAGCAAGTATGGTGGGTCTGACACACCGGTGTCAATGTGTTCTTTTTTCCATTTCCAGGAGTGTATATATATGATGACTTCTGAATTATTACTATTAAGGTAAATACATTGTTTGTTCTCTATCAAAAGCTTTCATTTGCTAACTATGCCTATCAGTAGTTAGTGCCTTCAGTAGTTAGAATCTTGTATTTAGCTGGCAGTGTTGGCGCTCGCTGTATTGCAGTAGTTCGAGTAACGAAGATTTTTGTGAGGTAAGTGATTCATGAAAGGTATAGCTTATTGTTAGTCAGGGCCATTCTTTTGTAGGGATTATTGAAAGTCAGATTGCATTGCGCTAAAAATATTGTGTGTCAGTTCAGTGACGATCAGAATAAGTAAAGAGAGAAATGTCTGAGTACGTTCAGTTTTGCTCAGCTGTTTGAAAATCAGATAACGCAAGGGGTTTACCAGCACAGTAATTCATAAATTTTTCTAAGGGGAGGTTTCAAAAGTCATTTGATCGGATGAGTCTTATTGCTCACTGTTTCCAAATTCTGGCCGAGTTCACCGCCCAGCAGTGAAATATGGCGGGGATTAGGTGATAATTTGGGCAGCTATATCGTGGTATTCCATGGTACCCATTTTTATGTAGAAGGTCGAATTACTACCAAGATTTATGTGACAGTTTTGGCTGATCTCGTCCATCCCGCGGTACAACGTTTATTTCCCAGTGGTGATGCTGTCGTCCAATATGACAAAGCATTTGTCCACACAGCTCACATCGTCCAGGACAGATTTTGTGAGCACAAAGATGAATTGCCTCAGCCTCTCTGGCCACCACAGTCATCAGACTACCTACGTTGGAGAGAGAATGGTGCGCGGTCCCTCTCCACCTCCATCAGCGTTTACTGAGCTTGCCACTATTTTGCAGGAAGAATGTTATAAGAGTCCCTTGAAAAACAATACAGATCCTGCATTTATCCACTAAGAAAGACTGGAAGCTGTTTTCAATGCCAACAGCTTATCAGGCACGGTGATGTGTTGTGTTTACGATGTCTCCATATTTTTATTCGCCTCATATACACTACTGGCCATTAAAATTGCTACACCACGAAGATGAATTGCTACACACGCGAAATTTAACCGACAGGAAGAAGATTCTGTGATATGCAAATGATTAGCTTTTCAGAGCATTCACACAAGGTTGGCGCCGCGCCGGTGGCGACACCTACAACATGCTGACACGAGGAAAGTTTACAACCGATTTCTCATATACAAACAGCAGTTGACCGGCGTTGCCTGGTGAAACGTTGTTGTGATGCCTTGTGTAAGGAGGAGAAATGCGTACCATCACGTTTCCGACTTCGATATAGGTCGGATTGTAGCCTATCGCGATTGCGGTTTATCGTATCGCGACATTGCTGCTCGCTTTGGTCGAGATCCAATGACTTAGCAAATATGGAATCGGTGGGTTCAGGAGGGTAATACGGAACGCCGTGATGGATCCCAACGGCCTCCTATCACTAGCAGTCGAGATGACAGGCATCTTATCCGATGGCTGTAACGGATCGTGCAGTCACGTCTCGATCCCTGACTCAACAGATGGAGACGTTTGCAAGACAACAACCATTTGCACGAACAGTTCGACGATGTTTGCAGCAGCATGGACCATGGGAGACCATGGCTGCGGTTCATCTGCATCTACATTTATACTCTGCAAGCCACCCAACGGTGTGTGGCGGAGGGCACTTTACGTGCCACTGTCATTAACTTCCCTTTCTGTTCCAGTCGCGTATGGTTCGCGGGAAGAACGACTGTCTGAAAGCCTCCGTGCGCGCTCGAATCTCTCTGATTTTACATTCGTGATCTCCTCGGGAGGTATAAATAGGGAGAAGCAATATATTCGATACCTCATCCAGAAACGCACCCTTTCGAAACCTAGCGAGCAAGCTACACCGCAAAGCAGAGAGCCTCTCTTGCAGAGTCTGTCACTTGAGTTTGCTAAACATCTCCGTAACGCTATCACGGTTACCAAATAACGCTGTGACGAAACGCGCCGCTCTTCTTTGGATCTTCTCTATCTCCTCCGTCAACCCGATCTGGTACGGATCCCATACTGATGAGCAATACTCAAGTATAGGTCGAACGAGTGTTTTGTAAGCCACCTCCTTTGTTGATGGACTACATTTTCTAAGGACTCCCCCAATGAATCTCAACCTGGTACCCGCCTTACCAACAATTAATTTTATGTGATAATTCCACTTCAAATCGTTCCGCACGCATACCCTCGACGCTGCATCACAGACAGGAGCGCCTGCGATGGTGTACTCAACGACGAACCTGGGTGCACGAATGGCAAAACGTCATTTTTTCGGATGAATCCAGGTTCTGTTTACAGCATCATGATGGTCGCATCCGTGTTTGGCGACATCGCGGTGAACGCACATTGGAAGCGTGTATTCGCCATCGCCAACTGGCGTATCACCCGGCGTCATGGTATGGGGTGCCATTGGTTACACGTCTCGGTCACCTCTTGTTCGCTTTGACGGCACTTTGAATAGTGGACGTTACATGTCAGATGTGTTACGACCCGTGGCTCTACCCTTCATTCGATCCCTGCGAAACCCTACATTTCAGCAGGATAATGCACGACCGCATGTTGCAGGTTCTGTACGGGCCTCTCTCGATATAGAAAAGAACTCCACTGCTGCCCTGGCCAGTACATTCTCCAGATCTCTCACCAATTGAAAACGCCTGGTCAATGGTGGTCGAGCAACTGGCTCGTCGCGATAAGCCAGTCACTAATCTTGATGAACTGTGGTAACGTGTTGAAGCTGCATGGGCAGCTGTACATGTACACGCGATCCAAGCTCTGTTTGACTTAATGCCCAGGCGTATCAAGGCCATTATTACAGCCTAAGGTGGTTGTTCTGGGTAGTGATTTCTCAGGATCTATGCACTCAAATTGCATGAAAATGAAATCACATGTCAATTCTAGTTTAATATATTTGTCCAATGAATACCCGTTTATCATCTGCATTTCTTCTTGGTGTAGCAATTTTAATGGCTAGTAGTGTAAATATATTTTGACTGGTTTGATAATGGATTAGCTTTGACTCAAAGGTTCAGACAGTTCCTTTGGAAAACAGTCTTAATTCATTCAGTCCACAAAAAAGGAGATAAACTCACCTCACCAATTAAAATTTTCCAAAAGCATTACAAAAGAGGCTGCAAAGCCAACTGGAGCAGCAATAGGAGAGTAATGAGAAGGGTTTTGAAAAGGACGGTTTTGTGTGGAACAAGTTTAAATATGAAATTTTTAATCATATCTAGAAGAATGAGATCCAAAATCATTTATATAATATTTGTAATTTTCAAAATATCGTGTGTTTTGATTGACAGAGAAACCTTAAACAACACCTTAAAAGAGACTGGAGGTGACAACAAATCAGGTGCATTTGTAAATGACACACAAACAGACACTAAATACAGAATTAAATTTTTGGAAACCTCCAAAGCTTTTGAGATCAAAATTAATGTAAGATTGTCCCAATTGCTGTTCAACTGTGTACCATAAAGGGTAATCAGGGAATGGAAGTAAAGAGCAGAAGAAGACATAAACTTAAAATAACTTAACTGGGAAAGAAAGGGATAATCTGAGAAATTATCGTTTGGCTTTTGCAGACGATCTTGCCAACTTAGCTTAACTTATAGAAGATGCAACAATACAGATAAATCTCCCGCAAGCAGGGTTATGTACATCTTTTGAAAAATCAAAGTGCATGATAGATGCGAAGGAGGCTCGGAAATACAGTACATGGAAACCGGTTATGGAAGAATAAAAAAGGCTACAAAATTTAGATATCTAGGTGAAAAAATGCAACCGAATGCTGTGAACAAAGAAGCTAACTTAGCAAGCGCATGAAAACTTAAATGCAAAACTCTGGTACTACAATACTGTCATTGTGTCTCTTATTGGGATTCCTGCTCGTTCGATTCGCGTATGGCGCGCGTGAAGAATACCTGTTTAAATGCCACTGCGAGCTCTATAATCAGTGTAATCTTGTTCTAGCGGTGCTACCCATGGCGATACGTGGGAGACTGCAGATTTACAGCACAGCAGTCCGAAGATGACATCTGAGTTGGTGAATTTGCTGGATGCGCTCTTTGACTACTGCTTTGAGATAGCGCACGTTCACAGTCTGCACTGAAACTGAGTACTTACCTCTCGCAGATGGACGCTCAGGTTAATTACTATAAATCTGAACTGGAAGTCAAGCACCCAATAGACCGACGGAACACTAAATAACCGCGTGATATCGATTTTCTTCCTGATTGAAAGCCTTTACTCGTGCTCCCGTGTTCCACGTTAAACATTCTGGTTCATGGATCAGGTTAACGATCATGCTAAACCTCGCCATACGTGCACAAACAACTGTTGATACAGTGTTCACCAAGTCCAATCACCCCCCCCCCCCCCCCCCAACCATTACGTAGATATTAATGAATTGTTGTTCCTTATTCTTGCGGGTGCTGATATACATCTAAATCACGGCTGCTGAGTCTACTTATACCGTGGAAGAACGGATCGACATGTGCACATGGGCTCACGAACGATCTCATACAGGAAAATCAATGACAGATATTCGTCATTATTTCACTGCAAGGTTTCAGAAACCTTCCCCGCCAAAAATAACAATTTTACGGTGACAGGAAAAGCTCTTTGAAACTGGCTGCATGAAGAATATGCCCCGCTCAGACCTACCACCAACATCAACGAAATCGTGTGTGAAAGCTGCAGCGTCTGTCGAACAGAAATGTCCATTCAATCACAGGAACTGTGAGCTCCATATTAGAAATTACAAAAAGGCATGAAGAATGATTTGAAGTTAAAGCCATTTCAGCCTTTGTCTGTAAACGAATAGAGTGATAATAATATGAAAAAACGTCGTCTGGCCTGTGGGCGAATGTTCGATGTCTTTACCAGTCTTCCTTCAAGAGGGAAAGTGTTTTCCTCAGACGAGTGTCCAATACATCGCAGTGCAAAAGCGCGAGACCTTTATTTCTGGAGTAAAGGAAACCCACATGTTAATGAAGAATTTGAACATGATCTGGGCTGCAATGTCTGCAGTACCGTTCATAGCGGAAAACATACGGATGCTTAATAAAATGTTGGAAACACCTCAACTGCCAGCGCTAATATGGTGCCCTGTAACAATATTTTACTTTCTTTGTAACTGCGAACTGTAGAGATATGGATTCTGAAGCAAAGGGCATACGGCGGCAGCCCTACTGCAGGGAATGCTAATAACAGTTTATAAAGCCATTTCTGTGTCTAGCATTCTAAGCTTTTAAGATTGTAATTCGTCTTTTCATCTTTGTTCGATTTATTACTTGCTAATTAGGACTTCAACCGATCTCAGCCAATACAACTGAACCCACTTTGATATAGTAAGCATCATCATATTATAATTATAAGGAATACAGGTCATATTTCATTGCCTATCTCTAAGTGTGGAGGTTCGTTCGGCCGATAACCGTCGAAAAATTAGCGACGTTTCAGCCAAATGCCAGGTGATCAGTTGTTGGGTGCAAGGATCCCAAATGGGTATTCTATTCTCAGCATTTATATTGTCCTCAGTGTAGATCCCGCTACGGCAGCGAAGCGATTTATCGGTTGTGTCCTGGTTCTTAAGTCTTTGTTTGATTGTCATTTCGTCACTGGATCGTTTAGTTGGCGGGAGAACGTTACGGAGATGCTAAAGAAACTCCACAGGCAGACGTTACAAGAGAGGCGTTGTGCATCACGGAGAGATTTGCTATTGAAATTTCGGGACAGCACCTTCCAGAAGGATTCGGACAATATTAGTTCCCCCACATAAAACTCGCGAAGAGAAAATTCAAGAAATCGTAGCCAATACAGAGGCTTACCGACAGTCATTCTTCCCATGCACCATTTGCGAGTGGAACAAGGTTTGAGGGACCAGATAGTGGTACCGAAAGTACCCTCCGCCACACACATTGCGGAGTGTACTGTAGATGTAGATGTTGTCTTTTATAACGCATTCCGCTGCGCACGAACAGGTCGTGTACTGTCTAAATGAGCTACTTGTGGAGACTACTGTGCGCCATCTACGTATGATTTGCGTAACGTATATTTATACTGATTTTTGAAACTTTGTGGGGCTTAAATCACGCCAGGCGAATTTTGGCACGACTTTCAAGCAATCCGTAGATGTTTCTCTTCGTTTACACTCTCTCAAATGAGTTTGTGCCTTCTTTGAAACTATCGTGAAGTCGATGAAATGAAAATGCCTCTGAGGCATCTTGGCAATGCTGTGGTTCAGGTTCAAACGTAGCTCGTTAATTCTTTTTCGTGTTTTGTTAATTCTGTTGTTCATTACGTTTCTAACTGGCACTCCGTAAACCGCGTACTGACCTTCTCATTCCAAGTAGCTCCAGTTCGCATAGTCTTACGAATCCTGATAGATAAATAAATAAGTTACATAAATATCACAATTTAAACACAAAGGACAGCAACAACCGTTTAAATAAACTTTCAATAAATGATGTATACAGTCAATCAATTGTGTAAAGTTTATTGTACTAAGCCTTGACCAGGTTTCAATGACGTTAATTTCACTCGAGCGTTTTAGCTCATAATATATGCTCATAATTTTTAACGTAATGTAAGATATGTGACTTTATTGTTTTTGAAGAAGATACCCCTAGTGGTTTTGAAACCTGGTCAAGGCTTATTACACTGGACTTTACGCAACCGTTTGGCTGTATGCACCACTTATTTAAATAACTGTCAGAAAGGAAAGAAATGAAAAGCCTCATATTTTAACATGAAGACACACAAACAACATATGAGGTGACGACAGACTACGTCAGTTTCGTCGATTAAATCGAGGAGTTTAGCTCATATTGTATGCTCATAATTTTTAACGTAACGTAAGATACGTGACTTTATTCCTTCTGAAGAAGGTACCCCCTAGTGGTATTTAAATCTGGTCAAGGCTTATTACACTGAACTTTACGCAACCGATTGGCTGTATACATCATTTATTTAAATAACTGTCAGAAGCGAAGGAAGAGAAAGACGTCATAATCTAACATGAAGGCACACAGATAAAATAGAATTTCATATGAAGTGACTACAGAATCGTCGATTAAATCGAGAGGTCGGGAGCATGAAAGGGAAGCAGTTGTTGAGAAGGTAGTGAGACATGGTTGTAGCGTATTTTCCATGTTATTCGATCTGTACATTGAGCAGGCTGTAAAAGAAGCCAAAGAAAAATTTAGAGAGGAAATTTAAGATCAGGGAGAAGAAATAAAAGCTTTGAAGTTTGCCGATGACATCATAATTCTAACGGAGACAGCAAAGAACGTGAAAGAGCAGTTGAACAGAATGGACAGAGGCCGGCCGATGTGGCCGAGCAGTTCTAGGCGCTTCAGTCTCGAACCGCGCGACCGCTACGGTCGCAGGTTCGAATCCTGCCTCGGGCATGGATGTGTGTGATGTCCTTAGGTTAGTTAGGTTTAAGTAGTTCTCATGACCTCAGATACTAAGTCCCATAGTGCTCAGAGCCATTTGAACCATTTTTGAAGAATGGACATAGTCTTGAAATGAGGATATAAGACAAACATCAAAAAAGCAAAACAAGGGTAAAGGGATGCAGTCGAATTAAATCAGGCGATGCTGAGGGTATTAGATCAGGGAACGAGACACTGAAAGTAGTAGAAGAGGTTTGCTAGTTGGGCAGAAAAATAACTGATGAAGGGCAAAGTAGGGAGGATATAAAATACAGAATGACATTGGCAAGAAGAGTGTTTCTGGTGGAGAGAAATTTCTTATCATCTGACATAGATTTAAGTGTTAAAAAATCTTTTCTGAAGCCGTCTACCTGACGTATAGCCCCGTATGTAACTGAGATGTAACGGTAAACAGTTCAGGCAAGAAGAAAAAAAAAGGTTGTTGAAATGTGGTGCTACAGAATAATGCTGAAGATGTGATGGACGGATCTCGTAACTGTAGAGGAGGTACTGAATGTAATTGGGAAGACAAGAAATTTATGGCATAACTTGACTAAAAGAAGGGATCGGTTGATAGGACACATACTGAGACATTAAGGCATCGTGAATTTACTATTGGAGGCAAGTGAGGAGAGCTAAGAATCGTAGTGGGAGACTAAGAGATGAACACAGCAAACAGATTGAGAAGGATGTGGGTTGCAGTAGTTACTCAGAGATGAAGTGGTTTGGACGAGATAGAGTAGCATGCAGAGCTGCAGCAGAACAACCTTCGCTCTGCACAACACAACAACACGTGTGTCATATGTACATTATGATACACTGTATATGAAAATTGTAGTTTCTCTAGGAGTCAGGCCTTTTTTATTAATTTTCAAAACATTGTATTGCATTTTCCAAGATTTTATGTAGAGTGAAAATTACGAAGAAATTCTCGTGCACTGATCCATATGTCATGTATAACATATTTCAAGTCCATGTAATTTACTACATTGTTGATGTGGCTTTCTTTAGTTCGAAAATAATGTAAGAATAAATGTCAGTATATTGTTAGCTGATCTTCAGTAAATATCTACGTTGTTGGAAAACATGCTCTCAGGAAAAAATCAGATGAATAGTTGTAACTTCTGAGGATCTATTCCCATCCGATTGCGCCCTTTCATCTACCGATATACACAATTCACGGTATTCTATTTTACTCAGTTTTAATTCCCCAGCTGCAGAGACATACGTGATATAATATTTCTTGCAACATCTGCAGGCTGTACCAACTGTGCCGGATATCGACTTACGGTACAGCAATATTTCTTGCTGACACGCAGTTGGCGAGACTGTTGCGCTACGCCATATTTCATTGTCGGAAGAGGAGGCCCTTTGTAGGACCGCGCGCGCGCGATATTTTTCCTGGCATCGGCTGCCAAGTTTCGTGGAAGCCATTTACACGCTTCGACGCTGGTTAGGTATGCATCCGCGAGAAAACACACTGGTAGGAGAGCCATGGGAGGAACAAAAAACATCGGTTTCTTAGTATTAGGCGCAGCGCTCTATGTTTCTAAGGTTGTGCCTCTGTAAACAACAGCTGTTTCATTGCGTCGCTACGTAATTGGAGCTGTGGTTCTCCGCTAGGGCACTGGGCGTTGCGTAGTCCTTACATTCGTATCGTCATAACTGACATTACTATTGAGATGGGTGAATAGGCACGCCCTGAAAGCCAATAAATTAAAAAAAAAGCAATGATAACTGAAGATGTGCGACGATCTGTGAATCAGGACACTTACATCGTTCTTCTGGCGGATTCCCATATTCACGCGACAGTGTCTAGTTCAAGTCGATGAAAACAGTAGAAGTATATACGTAGTTTTCCGATCACTCCGAATGTTTATCTCACTGGAAAAAGTTTCTATACATTTCCCGTACCACCATTTCTCATGGATCCTTATAACCCTCTGTTTCATTTTTCTACAAGTACCATCAACATAAACGAGGATGCAAAACTCCGTTCACATGAAAATGCACGACCTTCGGAGGAAAACAGAGTTCATCCTGTGCTGTGTTCTAGCTAGTGTTAAGCGAATAACAAAATGCCTGGTGTGTACCGATAACAGAAATGAAAAAAAAAAACACTCAGTCAAAGCAATGTGTTCGGTCATTCGTTATCCAGTAAAGAAGTAAAAACTATTACGTCGTGAAATGTGCTATTGGAGTTCAGAAAGAGTTTTTAGCTGCACCTGGCGCTGTAAGTATATGGCTGGCCGGTGTGGCCGAGCGGTTCTAGGCGCTAGAGTCTGGAACCGCGCGACCGCTACGTCGCAGGTTCGAATCCTACCTCGGGCATGTATGTGTGTAATGTCCTTAGGTTAGTTAGGTTTAAGTAGTTCTAAGTTCTAGGGGACTGATGACCTCAGAAGTTAAGTCCCATAGTGCTCAGAGCCATTTGAACCATTTCTTTTGTAAGTAGATCGTCTTACAAACAAATATGAATTAATCTGAGACGCTTCCTGCTTGTTAATAAATTGCTATCGCGGCCGCTCGACTCTGCCACTAATATTGATTTCGCCATTTGCACCCAATGGGCTTGGGTTTGCCTTCGAAGGCATATGGCAGTAGGGCAATGTTTGAAGTTCTGTTTGTTAACACTTTCACTGCGATGCTACTGCATATTCAAATTCAGGTGGGTGTTTTTCGGCCATTCACACACAAACGCGCGCGCGAGTACGCAGTGTAACCGGCGGAGGGGGCTAAAGTGCACCACGGTTTGGGCATTTTCCGATATTTCACTACGAGAAATTCCTGAACAAATTTCTTTTGTTTTATAAAAATAAAAACCTTGTATAACCCTTTGAATGTTAAGATCGGTCCATTTCATATTAGTACAGGATGTATGGCTGAAATCGGGATTCGGAGTGCGTGTAATATCTGCTCAGTTATTCTCTGCAGTAGCTTTCATTAAATGTCATCAGTGAAAAGCTGTATTCGTTGCGATGACTTGAAGTGTAAGAAGGGGAAAATATTACCTACGGCGTAAAACAATTAATAACCGCTGATAGAATCGATCTTTTCCTTTTCGAGGAAGTGGTGCCGGCACCAAGAACCTCGTTTGTTCTTGTTATCGCTTTAAGGCTCCCTTAGCCTCTAGCAATATAAAAACAGTTTTCTGTTATCCTCACCAGAACTGGAGACCAAAACGAAAACTGCAATGTTTTAGATTCTTTTATGCACAGTGTGTGGGCTTGGCTCGCTGAGTCTGGAGGATTTAGCATTTCAATGGCACGATAATGAGCTGGAGGGCCACGATGACATATATATTTTTATTGCTCTTTTGTCCGGCTAGAACTCTTGCTACAACGGTACTAATCGATGCATAAAAGAGACAATATTGCAGATGAGACATTTATCGTTAAAAAACAGAGAGCTGGCAATGGTGGCTGAGCGGTTCTAGGCGCTTTAGTCCGGAACCGCGCGACTGCTACGGTCGCAGGTTCGAATCCTGCCTCGGGCATGGATGTGTGTGATGTCCTTAGGTTAGTTAGGTTTAAGTAGTTCTAAGTTCTAGGGGACTGATGACCTCATATAAGTCTCAAAGTGCTCAGAGCCATTTGAACCATTTTTGAACCCAAAAAACAGAGAACTTTTCCTTATGGTAATCGAGTATCACCATACTAGGCGAAATATCCTGTCCAGTACAATAACCACATTTAAACATCAGGATTTTTCTAGGGCTCTGGCTTGCAACGCAGTTCCACTATGTTTCCAGCGTTTTAGTGTATCCAACAGCAGCTTTCCTGATGTTTTCTTCAACCCCAACAAAAGAATGCGATTTCTTTACATAACCTAAATCTGACTCAAATGACGTTCAACTTAGTACAATAGTGTCATCTTTAACTGTGATGACCTGTCAGCGTGTTCCTGCGACAGGTCGTGTGTCTAATGATGAAAATCCACATCAAATGAAAAATCTGTAAACGTTCTCCAGTAATTACCTGAATGTCATACACCTATCACCCGCAATGAAGCTGGCAGCTAAATTCAAATCACATATTTTACTATTCCTGTTTTGCTGCTTCCGTTATTTCTAATAGGTAGCGGCTCTTATTGATGGATCAACTTGATAAAATTTTGTGTTTAGAAATGCTCTCATCAGTTGTTGAATGAGAGCGCGTCTGAGAAGAGCGGGTGCCTGTCAATACGGGGTGTACAGTGGGAAACTCGATTTCGAGAAAGTTACCATTGCCAGAGATAGCTCCCATGGGCAATATCGGCAGGGGTCGCCGTCGACTGCTGCAAACAGAAAAGTCACAGTGCAGTAAGTTATTTTCCAATTCACTGCCGATAATACAGTAGTTGAGAGTAATAATAACCAGGACTAATGCTTCGTTTGGGGGCACAGAACCCAGGGCCTCACCGATTGGGTCAGAAAGGAAGAAAGAAAGTTAGAGTTTAACGTCTCTTCCGGGACGAATTCATTAGAGGTGGAGCACAAATTCGGACTGTGAAAAGTGAAATGGCAGATAGAACAGAACTGGGAGTGGTAAGATGTTGAACCCAACATACCCAGAAAAAATAACTATTTTTACATTTATTCGTCTTCGGCATTCAAAGAGCACTGACAATAACGAACAATTAAATTCCTAAGAGAGATAATATTCCATTTAACACAGAATTATACCGAGCGAGGTGGCGCAGTGGTTAGACACTGGACTCGCATTCGGGAGGACGACGGTTCAATCCCGCGTCTGGCCATCCTGATTTAGGTTTTCCGTGATTTCCCTAAATCACTCTAGGCAAATGCCGGGATGGTTCCTCTGAAAGGGCACGGCCGACTTCCTCCCCCATCCTTCCCTAATCCGATGAGACCGATGACCACACTGTCTACTCTCCTTCCCCAACCAACCAACCAACACAGAATTATTTTGCTTTCTTCCAAAATAAGCGTCATAAGAGCCACTGTAAAGTTATTAATAAATCACACAATCAAGCTATTCAAGCTATTCTTTTAAACATTTAAGGAAAATATTAGAATTTTGCACACACTTGTTTTAAATCCTTTAACCAGTGAGAGAATCAGTATTAACAGAATTTAAAAATTTCACAACAACTTGACGTTATTCAAGAGGTGAGATAGTAAAATGCCAAATTCATTCGTAAACAAGAAAGCATTAACAGTATTTAATCACAATTCAAAGAGCTGAAAACAAATAAATTTAGAAACAGTCAGCTGACGACATAAGACGACCACCTTGAGCTTAGTCCAGACATCGCTCGGTCCCTTCATTCATCTCATTAGGTAATCTGAAACACACATAGAGTAAAAATTACGAGTAAAACCTAGCAACAAGGTGACAACAACAAAAATGAATTACAGATCGCACGTTGGAAGATCTCATAAGGTCTTTTGACGCCTTAACTATGAACAATTTAAGTTTTTATTTTTTTTCTCAGTAATCTTGAATGAAAGAAAATAATTATGGTCGTTTAACACAAGAGTGTTTAAAAAGGAGCAAACAACTCAAAAGATTAATTTCTCAAGACAGTTTTAACACATGGGCCTTTAGAACGGAAACAAACAATTTAAATATGTTTAAGTCTTTTTATACCCAGCCGTGATTGCAGCAAATAGTAGAAGAGTCTCTGTAATATTAAAAAGGAAACTACTTCCAAATGTTCTGCAACATTATATTTATTTGGTCATGAACCGGCTTTCGGCTTCTCATGCCATCTTCAGGTGGCAACTGAATATCGCAAACACAGATAAATATGATGTACAACTTACGCAGATATTATTTGTACAGAAGATACAAAAATGACAAAGTATTTAGGTAGGAAAACATAACAATAATTACTTTAGCTAAAAAGGGATAAACGAAGTTTTTGTGTAGAGGTACATTTAGCAGATGATGAGAAATAAGATGAATTTACAGTGTGAATATAGTATTTGTAACGAAAGCTTAACTTAACAAAGGGAAAAATGGAAACTGAGTTTGATCATTTAATACTAGGCTCACATTCTGTGTCGTGTTCATTGATGTCCAGAATATCCAGTAGGGTCATCTTTCTGTATTCTTGGCAGAATGTAAAACTTCACATTCTACATCATGTGAATGGTTTCTGTTGAAACATTATCAGCAAACGTGCAATCTTTCTTCCTTAACCGCCAGTTTTTCTTATGTTCACGTAGCCTAACCGCCACAGCTCTGCCTGACTGGCCAATATACACTTTTTCACGCTGCTTGCAAGTGATTTTATGTACACCACTCTGTGCTAAAAGCTGCAATTTGTCTTTATTATTGACTCAAAATTTTGATATGTTACTGATATAATAAACTGCAGGTCTGTAGTTGCGAGACTTTAACTTTTTGCAAGATTGTCTGAAATGTTGCCAATATTTCGAATTTTGCACCGGATTTTGAAACAAGTGAACTATTTCTTTTGGCCAGCGTACAGAAGTGGTGTAATTTTATTCATTTTCTTTTCCCGTAGAATATTATCGGTCAGGGCAGAGCTATAGCCATTGCTGGAAGCGATTTGTTTGATGGTTTGTAATTCTGTTTGAAAGGCCGATTTGTGCAATGGAGCAGATACGTGGCGATCCACCACTGAATAGATATCTGTATTGTAAATGCTAAATATGTGTTTCCTTGTACAGATATCTATATTAAGGTCCAAGAAATTTATAGAGGAGCCTCCCAGCTCCATTGTAAAATGAATTTTCTTATGTTGTGGGTTTAAGTGCTGTAGTATTGTATCTAATTGTTTAGCGTTATCGGTCCATAAATACAGCATATCATCGACACATCTGAACCAGTACTTTATTTTACAATTCAGTGGTTCTTTCTGTAATAAAGTTTGTTCGAAACTGCCCATGAAAATTCCAGATAGTATAGAACTAAGAGGTGAACCCATAGCTAGACCATCAGACTGGCATTAACACTTATTTTGAAACTAAAAGTAATTCTGTTTTACACACATTTGAGTAGCGTCGATTGTGTCATGTAATTCTACAGGATTTACTTTGGATTTATGCAAAAGATTTGTTAATATATTTATATATTCAGTAGAAACATTTGTAACTAAGGTAGTGACAGCCCTTTAGAAATAGGTGAGATTTGCAAATATTTAACTTTGTCAACAAGAGCCATCGAATTTTTGATACCAAACTTAGGTCTAATGCTGGTTTTCTTCTTAATGACATAATCAACCATTTTCGCTAGCAGGTGACATGGAGCAGAAAAGGATGACACTACTGAACGTAATGGAACATCATCTTCATGTAATTTGGAGAGGCCATATATCTAGAAGCCACGGGATTTATATTAATTAGCATACGGCCGTTGGTTTCAGATATAACACACGATGTAGAATATACAATCCTGAGCCTCTGCCCCACGTCCGCGAGAAAGATGGACTTCCCCAAATGGTTGCATGGTGTTTGCTTGTAGAAGTTTTCGACGTACACATCGGCGGCCATCTGTCCGACGGAGCAAAAAATGGTTAACACCTAGTCATCACGAGGCAGAGGAAATCCCTGACCCCTCCGAGAATCGAACTCTGGAACCCGGGCGCGGGAAGTAAGAACGCTACCACACGACCACGAGCTGCGGACCCGACGGAGCACAGGACGTGATTTATCTGAAAAGGCCACCTGTCGCCGGCCGCTCAATGGACGTCCAGCTGCGTTATTGGCGTGCAAATTCCAGCCTTCGTCGCCGATTAATAGCAGTGAGCCTTGAGTTTATGAACCAGGTGCCTGCTGCGGAGACCCATACGCAGCGACGTTCCCTGGACGGTCGTTGAGGAGACACTGACCCTCGGTTGATCTGGGTGGTCAGTTCACCCCTGTTATCTATGGCCTGTGGCGCACCACAATTGTCTCGGTGCGGGTTTTGGATAGCGTCATTTTGCCGTGTACGGTATTCTTTAACCACGCGAACCGTTTACAAACTTGAGCGCTTCGAAAATGCTTCCACCTTTGGCCCGAAAGCCAATGATCCTGTCCCTTTGGACGTCAGATAATTCGCTCTGTTTTCGCATTACGACGTCACGCTTCATATACCCTCCACTGCTCGTGCTGCCACCTGCCATGTGTGAGTGATTATTACACGTTGGCATCGAACGTAGGCAGTGGTCTCATTCATGTGATTGGATCGTGTGTAATACAAACAGAAAAATCATATATTACTTCCATCAGAGGATCCTCCCTTTCATTTAATGATAGCCTGCCAAACTCTAGGCTTGCGGTAAATAGGTTTCTGTAGGTATTGGGAGTCTACACCTCCTTAACGACATTCCAGAGATTTTCCTTGCTTGTTATCTGAACTTTCCGGATACTTCTGTCCATTCCAGACCATTTCAGTAGGATTACAATCAGGGTTTGGGACGGCCACATCATATCTTTCAGTATTTCTGCCTTTCCCTTTGACGGATTGTACTTCTTAAAAATTCTCGAGCGATATTTTGGCTCATTATCCCGTTGTAATGTGAACCCTTTCCCTCTCAAACGCGATACATGTAGTATCGTATGATACCGATGTATGTGGTGGTAGTTCTTCTGGTCCCACACCCTTCTATTTTCCCAATGGCATCAATTCTTTCACCTGTATAACACCAGCAAACCATTATACAACCCCCACAGTGTTTTAATTGTAGATAGAATGCAATGCTGGGTCACGCTTTCCCTTTCAGATCGGCGAACAAAAGTTCTCACAGTACCAAAAATGTCTAATTTCGATTAATCTATGAATAACACTTTCTTCCGCTCTTCATGTGTCTACTTACTATGTTTCCTAGGGCATTCGAGTCTCGTCTTTTTATTTACGGGCTTCAGTATGGGTTTCCGCGTCGCCACACATCCTTTCAAGTAGGCGTCAATCAGTTTCCTTTTTACTCTTGTAACAGATATATTTTCTTGTTAATTCTGTGTGAGTTTGTGCTGCTGTTTTGAACCTATTTTGATCAATTTCTCATCACTTTCAGTTGTTATACGAGATTATCCTAGTCTAAGTCTTTATTGCTGCCTGTTGTCTTCTGGGGTTGAAGAGTGTATTACACTGCCGCTTGGAGTGGCTGCGCGGCTTGAGGCACCATGTCACGGATTGCGACGCCCCTCCCGCCGGAGGTTCGAGTGCTCCCTCGGGAATGGGTGTGTGTGTTGTTCTTAGCGTAAGTTAGTTTAAGTAGTGTGTAAGTCTAGGGACCGATCACCTCAGTAGTTTGGTCCGTTAGGAATTCACACACATTTGAACATTTTTTTTGTGTATTACACTGCCCCTCTCGACTTGTCACATCGTTTCGTAATTTGGGAGATATATAAACCGCCTGGTCTGAGTACTACAATTGCAGCAGTTTGTCTGTGGCTATGTCCACTTCCAATGGTTCCAATGGCTCTAAGCACTATGGGACTTAACATACGAGGTTATCAGTCCCCTAGACTTAGAACTACTTGAACCTAACTTAACTAAGCACATCACACACATTCATGCCCGTGGCAGCATTCGAACCTGTGACCGTAGCAGCAGCGCGGTTCCGGACTGAAGCGCCTAGAACCGCTCGCCACAACGGCCGGCGCTACGTCCACTCTTGGAGCCCCAATGACGATGTGCATCCTGTCAACCTTCACTAAGAAACTGAAGTGCAGCAACCATGCAGTATTTACTGTAGCACTACTTGAAGTTAATGAAGCAAGGAACAACAGGGCAGTATGGGATAGGCACTAATTCGTCACACAGGTAAACAACTATTTTGTATGTACACAACACTCTCCATGATAATACTACACGTTAATGAAAACAAACACATGAACCTGAGAGATTCACGAATGTTGTTCTATTCCTTTGCTTTGTCAACCGTAGCCACGTTGTTATATGGTATCTACAGGGAATTATATGTCATTTATCAGGTTTATTGAAACTAATGAACGGTAATGTACTTCGCCTTCAAATCGTGAACGTGGACAAAAATTCACCAGAGACCAGATTAGCAAATATCAGAGAACTTTTCCTCTTTACTAATTCAGCAAGACTATCCAAAGTCGAAGACTCTATCCAGAGTGGTAGCCACATTTAAATATGAGCATTTTTCTGAAGCTCGCATGTTCAAAATAGTTTTTGTGTGTCCATCCTTGTGGT
The DNA here is from genome assembly GCF_021461385.2 of Schistocerca piceifrons. Lineage (NCBI taxonomy): Eukaryota > Metazoa > Arthropoda > Insecta > Orthoptera > Acrididae > Schistocerca > Schistocerca piceifrons. Next base: position 832,267,749 of record NC_060139.1, read on the forward strand.
AGGAGGTCTGGGGGACTACGATCGATCACTATTATAAGAATATGAAATATCTACAGCCGCCCTTCTGATGGCATTTATTGTGTAAATACCAGTTTCGGCGCTTGAGTGCACTATCCTTAGGCCTTAGTTGATGCTGAAGGGGTTATCACGATCCATATACAGGGTGTTACAAAAAGGTACGGCCAAACTTTCAGGAAACATTCCTCACACACAAAGAAAGAAAATATGTTATGTGGACATGTGTCCGGAAACGCTTACTTTCCATGTTAGAGCTCATTTTATTACTTCTCTTCAAATCACATTAATCATGGAATGGAAATACACAGCAACAGAACGTACCAGCGTAACTTCAAACACTTTGTTACAGGAAATGTTCAAAATGTCCTCCGTTAGCGAGGACACATGCATCCACCCTCCGTCGCATGGAATCCCTGATGCGCTGATGCAGCCCTGGAGAATGGCGTATTGTATCACAGCCGTCCACAATGCGAGCACGAAGAGTCTCTACATTTGGTACCGGGGTTTCGTAAACAAGAGCTTTCAAATGCCCCCATGAATGAAAGTCAAGAGGTTTGAGCTCAGGAGAGCGTGGAGGCCATGGAATTGGTCCGCCTCTACCAATCCATCGGTCACCGAATCTTGTTGTTGAGAAGCGTACGAACACTTCGGCTGAAATGTGCAGGAGCTCCATCGTGCATGATCCACATGTTGTGTCGTACTTGTAAAGGCACATGTTCTAGCAGCACAGGTAGAGTATCCCGTATGAAATCATGATAACGTGCTCCATTGAGCGTAGGTGGAAGAACATGGGGCCCAATCAAGACATCACCAACAATGCATGCACAAACGTTCACAGAAAATCTGTGTTGATGACGTGCTTGCACAACTGCGTGCGGATTCTCGTCAGCCCTCACATGTTGATTGTGAAAATTTACAATTTGATCACGTTGGAATGAAGCCTCATCCGTAAAGAGAACATTTGCTCTGAAATGAGGATTGACACATTGTTGGATGAACCATTCGTAGATGTGTAGCCGTGGAGGCCAATCAGCTGCTGATAGTGCCTGCACACGCTGTACACGGTGCGGAAACAACTGGTTCTCCCGTAGCACTCTCCATACAGTGACGTGGTCAACGTTACCATGTACAGCAGCAACTTCTCTGACGCTGACATTAGGTTTATCGTCAACTGCACGAAGAATTGCCTCATCCATTGCAGGTATCCTCGTCGTTCTAGGTCTTTCCCAGTCGCGAGTCATAGGCTGAAATGTTCCGTGCTCCCTAAGACGCCGATCAATTGCTTCGAACGTCTTCCTGACGGGACACCTTCGTTCTGGAAATCTGTCACAATACAAACGTACCGCACCACGGCTATTGCCCCGTGCTAATCCATACATCAAATGGGCATCTACCAACTCCGCATTTGTAAACATTGCACTGACTGCAAAATCACGTTCGTGATGAACACTAACCTGTTGATGCTACGTACTGATGTGCTCGATGCTAGTACTGTAGAGCAATGAGTCGCGTGTCAACACAAGCACCGAAGTCAACATTACCTTCCTTCAATTGGGCCAACTGGCGGTGAATCGAGGAAGTACAGTACATACTGATGAAACTAAAATTAGCTCGAACATGGAAATTAAGCGTTTCCGGACACATGTCCACATAACATCTTTTTTTTATTTGTGTGTGAGGAATGTTTCCTGAACGTTTGGCCGTACCATTTTGTAACACCCTGTATACGATGCATCAGTAGCCAAAAACTGGTTTACGCAGACTACCTGTAACTGTGATGTCGTCTCTCCAACCATCAACTTGATGATTGGAGAGATGACATCACAGTTAAAGGTAGTCAGCGTAAAACAGTTGTTGGCCACTGATGCATCATATATATGGATCGTGATAACCCATTCAGTATCAACAAAGACCTGAAGATGGTGCATTGAAAACCCGAAACTGGTAGCTACACAATAAATGCCATCAGAAGGACGGCTGTAGATGTTTCATTTTATGACAAAAATGTTCAAAATACCTCTAATATGTTTCGAGTGTTGCTTGCAGCTTACTACTACAAAGTCATCTTTATGATGTCGTGATAGGCCCTGCCTGATGAAAAGATCCTTCAAATGAAACGTAGATAAACATTTTCCAACTTTCCGCACGTAATGGACACGACGGTAATTTTCCTCGACTGTTCAGGCCGGTCGTAGCGGCGACCTGGCACTGGAGCTGCAGGTAATGGATCGATACGGTGCGAGCTATTTTCATCCTCCAGCGTGGGATGCATCTAGCACTTGGTATGGCGTTTGTGGGCTTGCTTGGATTACGGTCCACGCTGTGTCTTTACGTGTGGGTGCTAATTAAAGGTTTGAAAACACTATGGAATGAACACAAGAGTGTATTATTTCTGTGAATTTTTCAGTCTTAGTCGTGATCTGCAGTAGCTGCAAGAGTTCTGTTTTAACAAGAAACTATGAAAGAATGGTATTGTCAGTACAACTTGTGCATAATACCTATCAGCGTAACTGCAGACAGCAGAAATATGTTTATTTCTTACAGAAATTAGACGAACAGCTGAACTGTAGCACACACTATGTGCGTCTTCATTTTTCATTCTACCTTCGAATACTTTCTCGATAAAACGTGACTGCAAACTATAACTTTTTGGTTACTAGCGCAATAATAATCTCTTTCCAAGAGCCGGTTCTTTGTGATTTGGAGATATTCCACAGATATACAGAAATTCCTGTGCCGTTCCAGTGGGTTGTATAATATAACAGCGTATAATATGTATTTCATATTGGCAACAGATACATTACATCATGTGCACATGATAAGGCTACAACGTGTATTGCAACAATTGTATCTTTATGCCTAGTTACAAAAAAATCTGTATAGTGCTAAAATATGCGATTAAGAATGTACAATACATACCTCATGTGAAAAAATATGTAACGCAACGTTTATATTTGGAAATATTGCGCGAGGCTGCACCGCTAAACACGGATATAAAAAGTATAGGTATTATTTGCTCCCAGGAAAACGTTTGATGCTAATACTTGGTAATCTTTGGGTATTGCGAGTAGATTTTTTTAATATTGTAGCTGACGTTCGGAAACCGTTCCCTCCCGTGTGCTTCCAGTACGCTAAAGACACCGTCCTTCTCATCGTCCGTTCGCCCCAAGATCCTTCCAACTTCACAGCAACAATGTCACCTCCTGGTGTAACCAATGGTAACTATCGGTCAACCCTGCGAAACCCAGGAAAAATCATACTGTTCCCCACCACGTGACAACGTAACTGTCTACACATAGCCCGCCCCCCCCCCCCCCCCCCCTCTACCTCACTAAAGCCGGTCGCGGTGGCCGAGCAGTTCTAGGCGCTTTTCAGTCTGGAACCGCGCGACTGCTACGGTCGCAGGTTCGAATCCTGCCACGGGCATGGATGTGTGTGATGTCCTTAGGTTAGTTAGGTTTAAGTAGTTCTAAGTTCTAGGGGACTGATGACCTCAGCTGTTAAGTCCCATAGTGCTCAGAGCCATTTGAACCATTTGAACCTCACTAAAATAACTGAGCCTAAGACCCGATGAAAACTAACTTGGTATCCCCAGCTACAAACCATTAAAAAGGAAGCCCACAATGGACGAAAACTACTAACTAGTTGAACACTGGAACTAAATCCCATTATCATTATCCATACATACAAAACACTCATCTGTCCCATCCTCACCTAGAAATATGCTGTTTCGACCTCTATTTTTCCCATGTTTTACCATTTCCTTCAAAGTCTGGAAATACGCACACACCGCCTTGTTTCCCGTATCCAATTACGCCTTCCCACGCACATCTTGTAGCCTACTACCCAACGAAGTTCACACTTCTACTCGAACACCTTGGATACCCTCGCCTGTCCTAGTCATCCCACAAACTTAGATTCTAGCACCACACTGTATCTGTCACTGCTGAAAACGCTGGGCAGCTACGTTCTCTACCGAATCCCACCATCTCACCATCTCCAAACCACAGCCGCTGCCTGGGTAACTTTTAGCAACATCTTTTTGCTGTGGTGTACGGTATAACGTGACTAAGTTGAGTGGCAATAGGAAGATACAAGGCGACTTAGACAAAATTTCTAGTTGGTATGATTAATGGCAGTTAGTTCTAAATGTTGAAAGATGTAAGTTAATGCAGATGAGTAGGAAGAAGAAAACTTTACATAATCAAATCGTTTAAATATCTGGGCTTACCGTTGCAAAGCGATATGAAATGGGACGAACATGTAAGAACGCTAATCGTCGACTTCGCTTTGTTCGGAGAATTTTAGGAAACAGTGGTTCAGTTGTAAAGAGACCGTATTTAGGACGCTGGTGCGACCTATTCTTGAGTACCGCTCAAGTGTTTTGGATCCGTGCCAAGTCTGATCGAAGGAAGACATCGAAGCAATTCAAAGGACGGTTGCTTAAGTATTACGGAGATACTTCGGGAACTCAAGTGGAAATCCCTGGAGGGAAGGGACCTTCTTTTCGAGAAATACCACTGAGAAAATATAGAGAACCGGCATCTGAAGCTGATAGTCAAACGATTCTGCTGCCGTCAACATACATTGCGCGTCAAGACCGCCAAGATAAGACAAAAGAAATTAAGGCCCATACGGAAACATACAGACGGTCGTTTTTGCCTCGCTCTATTTGCGAGAGGAACAGGGAAGGAAATGACTTCTAGTGATACAGGGTATCGTCCGCCAAGTGCCGTACAGTGGCTTGTGGAGCATCTAAGTAGATGTAGATATACATGTAGATGCTATCATCTCTGGATTTATCCGTCCTATCAACCGCAACGTCCTGTACCCCTTTCCTTCACACGTGAAGACATCGATACGAATCCTCCTACCTAATTAGAATTCTGCTCACTATCCAATATCTATGTTTCACCTATGGGATCCTTGCCCCCGTAAACTCACCATTTTATCTTCTTTCAGTCCTATAAGTATTCAAATCCATAACCCACCCTTACGAGGATTATAACGGTTAATCAAAATTATCATCACTGACTGTCCAACCACAATCATCGTATTCATCATGATGAGCGCTCTATTCAGTTTTTTCATCGTACCAGTGTTGTGGATGCATGCGAATTGTCTTCTTCAGTGACTCAAAATGGAACCCTGGCCGCTGCCAGCGCTCTTCCTTTTGGGAATGCAAGTTGCTGATACATGAAAAGTTTCATTATTAATCAAAGAACATACTGATACATGTGTATCTGTGAGATAGAGCATACATTTAAGGCTTCGTTACTTTAAGTGCCGTGAACATGAGATGATATCATGAACTGCAAATTTATTGTTCTGCTTGGACGCAGTAAAAAGCCGGAATGTTTGTCTAAACTCTTAACTAATGTCTTGCACGAAGATACATATAAACTTCTTGCCATTGGAAGACAACTGTTTATGACTTTAGGCAAATAGCGTCTAATGAGATCTGCGACCATACTAGAGTAAGTGGTAAACCACTTTTCTTCATCGTCGACATTATTGTATTTTATCATCTCATGACGAATTTTGGGAGAGCTGCATCATCAGGTCTGCGACTTAAAACGTAGTGTATAAGACAATGCGTTAAAATCATGATATAACAATTATGGAGTAAAGCTGAGGATATACTTATTAAAATCACTAAAGAGTATCGTGTCACTGCGTATTTCATGTTACCATCATTGCAACCTGACGTAGGCAGCTCGACATTGTCCGAAGTAAACAGTTTCACCTAAGAACTGTTAATAAAGGGATTAATACTAACCAGGCTGCAGCTACAAAAAATGGTTCAAATGGCTCTAAGCACTATGGGACTTAACATCTGAGGTCATCAGTCCCCTAGACTTAGAACTACTTAAACCTAAGGACATCACACACATCCAAGACCGAAGCAGCATTCGAACCTGCGACCGTAGCAGCAGCGCGGTTCTAGACTGAATGCAGCTAGAAAATTCCAAACCTGCTGTAATCTGAACATAGGAAAGTGGCACAAATCGAAATAGCTCATTATATAAATTTCAACTAGAATGTTTATGAGCAATAGTAAATCGCAAAATCAAACCCATAAATAGATTAATGAATGTTAAACTTCTAAAATGTGGAAACGAGACAGTTTTCCCAAAAAGCGTCGAAAGGTGATAGTATACAATTGGAGATCAAGACAAGGGTTTCGGCATTTAGAAGATAACGTTGTTAATTAACGTACACTGGGGTGACAAAAGTCATGGGATACCTCCTAACTTCGTGTCGGACCTCGTTTTGCTCGGCGTAGTGGAGCAGCTCAACAATACGTCGGAAGTCCCCTGCATAAATACTGAGCCATAATGCCTCTATAGCCATCCGTAACTGCAAAAGTGTTGCCGGTGCAGGATTTTGTACACGAAGCGACCTCTCCATTATGTTCCATAAATGTTCGAAGGGATTCATGTTAGGTAATCTGGGTAGCCAAGTCGCTCGACTGAACTGACCAGAATATTCTTCAAACCATTCGCGAAAAACTGTGGTCTGGGAGCACGGCGCATTGTCATCCATAAAAATTCCATCGCTGTTTGGGAATATGAAGTTCATGAATGGCTGAAATGGTCTCCAAATAGCAGAACACAACCATTTCTAGTCAATGATAGATTCAGCTGGACCAGAGAACGCAGTCCATCCCATTCCAACACCATTATGTAGCGACCATCCGCTTGCACTGTGCCTTGTTGACAACCTAGGGCGATGGCTTCGTGGGGTCTGCGCCACACTCGAACCTTACCATCAGCTCTTACCAACAGAAATCGGGACTCATCTGACCAGGTCACGCTTTTCCAGTCGTCTAGGATCCAACCGATATGGTCACGAGCCCAGGAGAGGTGCTGCAGGCGATGTCGTGCTGTTAGCAAAGGCACTCGCGTCGATCGTCTGCTGCCATAGCCCATTAGCGCCAAATTTCGTCGCACTGCCCTAACGGGTGCGTTCTTTGTACGTCCCACGTCGATTTCCGTGGTTATTTCACGCAGTGTTGCTTGTCTGTTAGCACCGAAAACTCTAAGCGAACGCTGGTGCTATGGGTCGTTCAGTGAAGTGCTGTCCGCGGTGAGTGGTAATGCCTGAAATTTGATATTGCGGCACATTCTTGACACTGAAGATCTCGGAGTATTGAATTCCCTAACGATTTCCGACATGGAGTGCCCCATGCATCTAGCTCCAACCAACATTTAGCATTCAAAGTCTGTTGATCCCGTTGTGCGGCCACAATCATGTCGGAAACCGTTTCACATGGATCACCTGAATACAAATGACAGCTCCGCCAATTCACTGGCCTTTTATACCTTATGTACAAGACACTACCGCCATCTGTATATATGCATACCGCTATCCTATGGCTTTTGTCACCTCACTGTATACAAGTAAGTATTCAGCATTGTTGAAGGTGTCGTTTATTGCTCTATATATGAAATGGTTGCTCGTAATACAAATCATTCTCTGACAGACTGATTTTGTAACGTTGGCTCTGAAACGTCCCCTTAGAAAACTTAATGAATTACTGTGCTGATAAACCTCTTACATTATTTGATTTTCAAACAGCTGAGCAGAACTGAACGTACTCAGACATTTCGCTCTTTATCTATTCTGATCAACGCTAAACTGACACGCAATATTTTTAGCGCAACGCAATCTGACTTTCAATAATCCCTACAAAAGAATGGCCCTGACCAACAATAACCTATACCTTTAATGAATCACTTACCTCACAAAAATCTTCGTTACTCGAACTACTGCAATACAACGAGCGCCAATACTGCCAGCTAAATAAAAGATTCGAACTACTGAAGTCACTAACTACTGATAGGCATAGTTAGCAAATGAAAGATTTTGATAGAGAACAAACAATGTATTTACCTTAATAGTGTTCAAAAAATATATATATATATATATATGAAACTTCCTGGCAGATTAAAACTGTGTGCCCGACCGAGACTCGAACTCTGGACCTTTGCCTTTCGCGGGCAAGTGCTCTACCAACTGAGCTACCGAAGCACGACTCTCGCCCGGTACTCACAGCTTCACTTCTGCCAGTACCTCGTCTCCTACCTTCCAAACTTTACAGAAGCTCTCCTGCGAACGTTGCAGAACTAGCACTCCTGAAAGAAAGGATATTGCGGAGACATGGCTTAGCCACAGCCTGGGGGATGTTTCCAGAATGAGATTTTCACTCTGCAGCTGAGTGAGCGCTGATATGAAACTTCCTGGCAGATTAAAACTGTGTGCCCGACCGAGACTCGAACTCTGGACCTTTGCCTTTGCCCGCGAAAGGCAAAGGTCCAGAGTTCGAGTCTCGGTCGGGCACACAGTTTTAATCTGCCAGGAAGTTTCATATCAGCGCACACTCCGCTGCAGAGTGAAAATCTCATTCTGGATATGTATATATGTTCATGACATCCAGTCTTATGAATTTACTGTCTCTGATGGACACACGTCCAGATCATACGCTCTCAAAACTCCGCTATCTCTCTCCCCACATCCACCACTGCTGGCGGTTCACCTTCAACTGCGCAACGCTACGCGCTGTTAACAGCCAACTGTCCAATACTACAATAGCAAATATTACAACAATGCTAACCAGCCACAAACTGCACATAGCACAGCCAGTGATTTTTAAACAGAGCGCTACGTGGCGTTACCAATATAAAAACCTAAACAGCCTACTTACAGCTCTACCTGATGATAAATTCCGTTTTCGAAACGTGGAAAGACTTACAGAATGAATTATAGCTTCTCTGCCTTTTTGAGGATTGTAGTAGGCGTGTTAGCATCTAATCTCATCTTGTAAACACAACACAATTCAGATAATTTTTGTGGACTGTCAGTTTCATTCGTCACGAAATTTGGATTCTGACTGAATGTAGATTACGACCACTGCATAGCTTTATTGTAACGCAGCGATAGGCCTTAGAACTCGATGTCGAAACCGAGAAACAGCAAAAGCAAACACTTTTTTCTTTTTAGTTTCTGTCTTTTGATGTGTACAAAACGTGTTTTCTCTAAGGCTGGTTGTCAAACCGCAGATTGATGTAGTGTTATTATTTTCTGTTTCTTATTTTTTATATGATTAAAATGGCTTGGAACTGCGTTATCTATAAACGATAACGCAACCACGGAAAACGCTAAACGAGTCGGCCATATCTGCGTGAAGTGCTCATCGGTTCGCGTTCTCTTTGTCTTACTTATTGGATGCATTTAGGGAAATTGATATTTGTAGTTGTATGAACTGTGACTCTTCGTTTTGAGCGCTAATGTACAGCGAAGAAGATACTATTGAAACTATTCACGCATGTTTTCACGTTGTAATCGATACGGGGCGAATTCGAAATGAATTAAGCTCACTGATTCACATTCTACGACCATAAATTGTCCATATCACCCCTCCTACCAACATCCAACAGATTTCTTCCACCACCAGTACTCGAACTGGCCGCCCGTGGACCGCGTTCCATCGCGTCAGCGCTGTTTAGCGACCTCGACCGCGGAGGCGGCTCCACGTTCCTTGGAAACAGTAAATTTAGTTTTTTAGTTGCCTCTCTGGGTACTCCAAAACTGTGCTGGCCACATGTTTCTTCTCGATATGGAAGTTACTGTCTTGTTATTATTGCGGCCATGCAGCGTTTAATTATGTAGGTAAATAGCTTGCCAAGTTCTTAGCCCAAAAGTTCCACTGGTCGTATTTTTTTTACAGCCAGCGAAACACTTCACACGTCGTCGTTTGTAAGTACGACTAAATCGCTATCTAACACATAGATAAGGATAAGGCTTGATTCTGTTATACGTGTGTCAGGGTCTTCAGGCGCGTTTTCTCTCTCGTTCTGGCACATATTTGCAATTTCTGTTTTGCATTGTGTAGCTGGAATCAGCCCAAACAGATGATGCTCATTAAGTCTTTCATGCGACGTCCAGTATCGACGGAAAGCGTCGTTTTGTTTCCCCTTACAAATAAAATGGTGAGTAAGATGTATGAGACAGGCGAAATACCCTCAGACTTCAAGAAGAATATAATAATTCCGTTCCCAAAGAAAGCAGGTCTTGAGAGATGTGAAAAGTACCGAACTATCAGTTTAATAAGTAACGGCTGCAAAATACTAACGCGAATTCTTTACAGACGAATGGAAAAACTGGTAGAAGCCGACCTCGGGGAAGATCAGTTTGGATTCGGTAGAAATGTTGGAACACGTGAGGCAATACTGACCCTACGACTTATCTTAGAAGAAAGATTAAGGAAAGGCAAACCTACATTTCTAGCATTTGTACACTTAGAGAAAGCTTTTGACAATGTTGACTGGAATACTCTCTTTCAAATTCTGAAGGTGGCAGGGATAAAATACAGGGAGCGAAAGGTTACTTACAATTTGTACAGAAACCAGATGGCAGTTATAAGAGTCGAGGGACATGGAAGGGAAGCAGCGGTTGGGAAGGGAGTGAGACAAGGTTGTAGCCTCTCACCGATGCTATTCAATCTGTATATTGAGCAAGCAGTAAAGGAAACAAAAGAAAAGTTCGGAGTAGGTATTAAAATCCATGGAGAAGAAATAAAAACTTTGAGGTTCGCCGATGACATTGTAATTCTGTCAGAGACAGCAAAGGACATGGAAGAGCAATTGAACGGAATGGACAGTGTCTTGAAAGGAGGGTATAAGATGAACATCAACAAAAGCAAAACGAGGATAATGGAATGTAGTCGAATTAAGTCGGGTGATGCTGAGGGAATTAGATTAGAAAATGAGACACTTAAAGTAGTAAAGGAGTTTTGCTATTTGGGGAGCAAAATAACTGATGATGGTCGAAGTAGAGAGGATATAAAATGTAGACTAGCCATGGCAAGGAAAGCGTTTCTGAAGAAGAGAAATTTGTTAACATCGAGTATAGATATAAGTGTCAGGAAGTTGTTTCTGAAAGTATTTGTGTGGAGTGTAGCCATGTATGGAAGTGAAACACGGACGATAAATTGTTTAGACAAGCAGAGAATAGAAGCTTTTGAAACGTGGTGCTACAGAAGAATGCTGAAGATTAGATGGGTAGATCACATAATTAATGAGGAGGTACTGAATAGAATAGGGGAGAAGAGGAGTTTGTGGCACAACTTGACCAGAAGAAGGGATCGGTTGGTAGGACATGTTCTGAGGCATCAAGGGATCACAAATTTAGCATTGGAGGGCAGCGTGGAGGGTAAAATTCGTAGAGGTAGACCAAGAGATGGATACACTAAGCAGATTCAGAAGGATGTAGGCTGCAGTAGGTACTGGGAGATGAAGAAGCTTGCACAGGATAGAGCAGCATGGAGAGCTGCATCAAACCAGTCTCAGGACTGAAGACCACAACAACAACAACAACAACAACAACACAAATAAAATGATCTTTAAAGCGGAATTTCACATCGTCTTTCGATAAAGCTGTCCCAGATTAGTCTCGTGCGATATTGTATTAATAGGGACAGCGAAACTCGAAACATAAGCAGCAGCGGCCTGGCCCGCTCTGGCTGCTACCGCCAGACATGTGGGACTTGTAAGTCGCTGCTGATTGCCTGTTTGCTCCCGTTTTATTGTCCCTAATGACACATATCGATAAAACAAATATCACTCTAGACTAACCCGGGAGCGCTCTCTCGATTTGGCATGTGAAACCTCCGTTTAAAAATAATTATTGTTGTAATTGGAAACGAACCGACGCTTTCTGTTGACACAGGGCACCGCTTGAAAGGCATGACGAGCTGGAATTATTTAGGCTGGCTCCAGTTACACATTCCAAAAACAGAATTGGAAATACTCGCCCCAACAACAGAAAAAAATGTGCCTGGCGCCTCTTAGAAGAGACACCCGATATATGCATAGCAACAACGTGAAAAATGGTTTTATTTGTAAAACACCGATGCGAATTTTTCATTCTATAGCGGAGTGTGCGTTGTTTGGAACTTCCTGGCAGATTAAAACTGTGCGTTGGACGATTGAAACTCTTCTAACTCCCCCTTTGTCATTTTTCAAGGTCTGAGTGAAAGTCTGTAAACTCGTAGAATACTTTGACCGGGTAAAATAAAGTGAGCCGAATCCTTACAGTTTCTGTTAACAAGTGATACTTGCGGTACGAGGAATTACGTCTTGTATCGAGCACAACTCAGGATGTCACACATGAATTTGTACAAAGAAATCAGTCATCTGAAGTAATGCCATGCTTGGAATGTCACACACTCTGTCTGCGACTCATGTACTACTTCTCAAATTCTCACTCAACGAACAAAACCGTACAAAATATTAATCGCCTCATTACGCTGGCCACTTAGGAACTCTGTAAACGGTGTAGGAACTCTGTGGATGGTGTAGAAAGGAAGAAATAAAAAGAGAGGCTCAACAGTAGAATTAAAAACGAAGGTGAAAGGATTTCAGTGATAAGATTCGCTGATGGACATTGCTTCCTCAGTGAAAGTGAAGAAGAATTGTAGGATCTGTTAAATGGAATGAACATCCAATGAGTACAGAGTATTGATTCGAAGTACACCGAAGAAAGACGAAAGTAATGAGAAGTAGTAGAAATGAGGACAGCGAGAAACTTAACATCAGGACTGGTGATCACGAAGTAGGTGAAGTTAATTAATTCTGCTGCCTTGTCACTTGGTGGACGGAGCAAGGAGGACACTAAAAGTAGGCAAGCAGCAGCAAAAAGGGCATTCCTAGGCAACGGAAACCTACTAGTATCAAATATAGGCCTCAATTTGAGAAAGAAGTTTCTGAGAATGTATGTTTGGAATGTAGTCGAATTAAGTCTGGTGAAGCTGAGGGAATTAGATTAGGAAATGAGACACTTAAAGTAGTAGATGAGTTTTGCTATTTGGGGAGCAAAATAACTGATGATGGTTGAAGTAGAGAGGATATAAAATGCAGACTGGCAATGGCAAGGAAAGTCGTTTTTGAAGAAGAGAAATTTGCTAACATCGAGTATAGATTTAAGTGTCAGGAAGTATTTTCTGAAAGTATTTGTATGGAGTGTAGCCATGTATGGAAGTGAAACATGGACGACAAATAGCTTGGACAAGAAGAGAATAGAAGCTTTCGAAATGTGATGCTACAGAAGAATGCTGAAGATTAGATAGGTATATCAAATAACTAATGAGGAGGTATTGGATAGAATTGGGGAGAAGAGAAATCTGTGGCACAATTTGACTAGAAGAAGGGATCGGTTGGTAGGGCATGTTCTGAGGCATCAAAGGATCACCAATTTAGTATTGGATGGCAGCGTGGAGGGTTAAAATCGTAGAGGTAGACCAAGAGATGAATACACTAAGCAGATTCAGAAGGATGCAAGTTGCAGTAGGTACTGGGAGATGAAGAAGCTTGCACAGGATCGAGTAGCGTGGAGGGCCGCATCAAACCAGTCTCTGGACAGAAGACCACAACAACAACAATGTTTGGAACGCAGCATTGTGTTTGTAAAAACGAAACAGACGAGAATCGAAGCATTTGAGATGTGGTGCTACAGAAGAATGTTGAAAATTAGGTGGACTGTTAAGGTAAGGAATGAGGAGGTTCTCCGCAGAATCGGAGAGGAAAGAAATATATGGAAAACACTGACAAGAAGAAGGGACACGCTGGTAGGATATCTGTTAAGACATCACTTCGATGGTGCTAGAGGGAGAAAATTATACAGGAAGACAGAGAGTGGAATACATCCAGCAAATAATTGAGGACGTAGGTCGCAAATGCTACTCTGAGGTGAAGAGGTTAGCACAGGAGGGAAATTCGTGGCGGACCGCTTCAAGGCATTCAGAAGACTGATGACTCGAGAAACAAAAGTGTAGGAGGTCATGTGATTCGCCACCACCGACGTGAGTCATAGCATTGAAGGGGTATGTATGTGACTGTCAGTTGTAAGGAACCAACGCAGTAAGAGGATCGATGAAGAGGCGTGAAGGTTGGCTGATAGCAGCTACCGCGTTTGGGCGTGCCCATGACTACGCTGTGAATGAAATTTCCCGGTTTGTTGGTGTATAAACGCGGAATGTCCATCTTGTATTTGCTTACTGTAGGCATAAAGCTGCCCGTCTTCAGTGGACCAAAGGGCTCAGAAATTGCACAGTAACCAAATGGAGGCGCGTAGTGCTCTCCGACGAGTCGCGAATTTACCTCTTTTCAAATGATGAAAGGTGTCGGATGCATCGACAGTCCAGTAAGGCGTGACTGAAAACATATATCACGCCGGGTGTGGTTTGGTGGTGTTCTTTTCTGTGTAATATGACTTGGACCTGCTCATTAATGTTACTGTGCGCGTGAACCAAAATGTCAGTTTCTTCATTCTCGGTGAGCCAAGTGTTGCTCTTTCTTCACGCTGAGTTAGCTGTGGATGCTCTCATTTTCCAAGATGACAACAGCTGTTTTCATAGGGCTGTACACGTTCTTTTCTGGTCTGACAGACACTCAGGTACATTATCGTATCTCGACTAACCGCTTTTAATCATCCGATGTGATACGCCCTGCTTAAGGAGGCAGGACAGAACAGGTAGTTGGAATTGTCGAAAGGGGCCAAAACGGGGCTGTCAGTTACACTCAAACACATATAACTTTATTTAGTTGTCCAAACAATACAGCAAAAATTTTTGAACTTAGTTATCGGCAGAATAGGCCACACTATCTTATGCCTTTTGGGCACAACCACTTAAATTAAAAAAAAAAGGGAGAAGGCCCAGAGCTTTATCCAAAAAATATTTTAAATGAGGCTGAAGGCCCAAACAATGCAAGACTTGACAAGTAAGGAACTTTCAATTTTAAAGCGGCTGAAGGCCCATTATTTAAAACCCAACTAAAAGCATACAAATTCAAATTATCGGCTATAAGCCATAAAATACACAATCAAACACCGATAAGAAAAGGCAGTACAGCCAGCGGCACTCAGAAGTTTCCGGGGGTCGGTCTGCACTTGAAATATTAACGTTCGCTTAGGGGAAACAGGTAGTCGGCCCAGCTACATCCGATCTGCCGGCAACCTACCCAAGAGACAGTCAATGGACCCACCGACAAGACGACTTGCTTTCCACCCGACCAGTGCACAAGGAACTCCATAGCCAAAACGCAAAAGGCGTATCCGCCCACAACCAAGTATGCATAAGCTGTCAAAACTACACACACATGTTGGACAGCGACAACACGCTGAGGGAAGGACATTGCCTGAATTTTACGTCAGCGGCCAGGGCAGGTAACCGGAACGCTGATGGCCACAAGGCAGAAAATTCCGCTGGTGCACTTGGGACTTCAAATAACCAAAATACAGTTAAACTCCACCGGATAGTGGCCAAGCTTTCGCACAACTCGAACACTTGCTGTTGCTAACGGGAATACCTCCAACAGCCAACCATGAAAACCAACGGCACAATGTGAACAGTCTAGCTTCGGTAATTAAATCTCCACTCAACTTTGAGGTCCTGGGTCGGTTAGCCACGAACCTCGTAGCAATCGGAACAGCTTCCACACACTCCGACACTGCGTAGAGGCCGGCCGGTGTGGCACAGCGGTTCTAGGCGCTTCAGTCTGGAACCACGCGACCGCTACGGTCGCAGGTTTGAATCCTGCCTCGGGCATGGATGTGTGTAATGTCCTTAGATTAGTTTGGTTTAAGTAGTTCTAAGTTCTAGGGGACTGATGACCTCAGATGTTAAGTCAAATAGTGCTCAGAGCCATCTGAACCATTCGAACTACGTAGAGACCGCCAGCAGGCCCGGCCCACTACGCCGAGCGATTTTCTGGTTGATCCACACCAACCGACCGACTACCGCACACCGGCTAGCCGGAAACTATAAGCACCAGACGAAAGATAGTACAAGGTGCGAATACCGATACACACCGCTGCTGCCACACGTAGAAAAAGGAAGAACCACGGCATAACCGCAATAACCGCGGGAAACCAAACGCAGAGTAATAGTCAAGGTTTAAACCCACGCATAAGCCGGGGCCAACACAGCTCACGATGTTAATTCCCTACAAATTGCCTGGGATGATTTGGAACGTCAGGTAAAACGTAGTAAACGACTATCACTGAGTACAGTAGCTGTGGTGGATCTCTTCATCGATGAATTGTTGTAGCTGGATGTGACATATCTGTAGAAACTTGTGGACTCTTCAGTTAAAATTTCCATTCTGAGGGACCGTGATCGAGATGTAAAACTATTGCCTGTTGTTTCGTCTCCAACTGCTGAAGACACCTTTGGAGGTAAAATGGCAACTGTGATTTAGCTCTGAAGATATCTCCAACAGTCGGAGACGCGACGTCAGGAAATAGTTTTACATATCGATCACGGCGTCGGAGTCCGGAAGTTTTAATTGAAACAAACAACGACCATGAAGGCCAACTTTCCATGACTTGGCGAAATCTCATCCTTGCCGAACTGAGGTCTTTATCAAGCCTTTATATGGTATTACATCCTCGCACATAATCGCAAGCTACCGTATGCTCGTGCCATTATCACTTCTAGGGCTGTCGATAAAATATTTATTAATCTTTTCCTAAAAGTAGCGATGTAATCGGTGATAATTCCCCCAGATAAATCAGTATCAGAATCGTAATATCGAGTGCTGATATTTTTATTTTAAATTATATTTTTTCCAAAATTTTCTATAATTATTTGAAGTTGTTCTTTTGAAATTGTAGTGGAACATAATTTTAGTGTCACTACGTCAAGGAGTACTACTACTTTTTGAGCTTTCATCACGTCCAGTCATTGTCTTTGACTGTGTGAAGCAATTGCATGTGGTACAAAAGAAGAAATCCGATTGATTGGGAGTGGCGGTGTAAATGTAATAATAAGATTACCGATGAGAAGAAATAGCATACCAGTCGCGCTAGAAACCATTTTTTACGCAACTAATGTGCTTTTTGTTCACGTTGGCATTCTTCAAAAACAGATGCTGAAAATGATAAACAAGATTGGTCTTTACGGTGGGCGCAGACGTATGAGGGGAAAAGTTGACGTAATCGCAACCAAAAGGAACTGCAACATTTAGTTTCACCACGCAATTTTGACACCACAGCTGCTAAGTCGCTGAAATGAAAAAAAACGGGAAGTCGACGTGCTGTGTTCCGGACAAATGCAATATGTGACGAGATCGAACGACGGACCCATCAGACTCCTATTAATTTAATATTTCCCCGGAGGTGACAAATTTCTTTAATGTTTTAAACTGAATAACAAATCAAATTCCACTTCTTTCTCAAGGACGCATCGACGCAGTAAACTCTTTTTTAGGTTGAACCTATATTGTCATGTTCGGCTGTCTAACAGCTGAAGGCGGTAAAATGATATTCGAATTCAAAAATTTCCAATTTTTTTCATTCATCCATGTTTTCGTTGTGATCGAAGCATGTGTATGCTGTGAATTTGTGAACAACTAGATTTGACACCTGCCTATAATATTCACTCCCATTCTTCCTTCATTGTTCCGCGACTCGTTGTAGGAGGGCTTCGGTACGTCGTGAGCGTTGGAGAGACATGCTGATCCATAGCCGTTCACGTTTTGTGGTACTCTCCAGTTGTTCAGTCGTTCACATTTATGGTACTCTCGACAGTTGTGAAATGTGCTGATTACAGGTGAAGACAAACGAAGACAGACAACTGCATGTCCATGGAGTGTTAGCCCACATGTAGCACAACTAAACAGTGGCAGAGCGCATATGATTGCCAGGTCTGCACTAACACCTGAGGGGTGATTAAAAAAGAGCGTCAGTCTTGAAACGGCTGGCAAATTTTAGTTAAACTTTTTACTAGAAGGGAGGAAGTTAGGCAGCAACTGTCAGGCGACTTTGCGCTATTCTAGGGCGTAATGAGGCACCGAATGAATCAACTGTTCGCAGACTTATGTAAAAGTTATTGGAGACGGGATCAGCAGTACACATGAAAAGTCCTTGGCGTCGTCGTTCTGGCCGAAGTGAGACGAACAC
The DNA here is from genome assembly GCF_021461385.2 of Schistocerca piceifrons. Taxonomy (NCBI): domain Eukaryota; kingdom Metazoa; phylum Arthropoda; class Insecta; order Orthoptera; family Acrididae; genus Schistocerca; species Schistocerca piceifrons. The sequence continues at coordinate 832,285,728 of NC_060139.1, forward strand.
TGCGGTGGTTCGTGGCGATGTGGCTGTTAGCCCAATAAAATCAATTCGTCACCATCCCCAACAGAACTAGACTTAAGCTGTTCTTCAATATGAAAAATTCACCCCTATGATCTCCATTACCACCAGTATAACAGTCAAACCAGCAGCTGAAAATAACGGATCACCAAAAGAGACGACAGTTGGTTCTAAGAGGACGACAGCAGGGCGACAGCTTCGCAAACACAATCATCTTCAGTGATAAAGCACACTTCCACTTAAATGGTTTTGGGAATAAGCAGAGCTGCCGCATCTGGGGGTCAGAAAATCACGGAATGATCCAAGAAGGGGAGACGCACCCACAACGAATGACAGTTTGGTGCAATTTTTGGACAGGTGGCCTCACGGCCATTATTTTTTTGAATATGAGGCAGGGCAAGCTGTGACTGTCAATGAAGACCGATACCGTAAGATGGTAAGGAAATTTTTGTGCCTTCATTTGGATGGAATGGGCAATGAAGAGTTGTGGTTTTAGGAGGATGGTGCCATGTGCTATACTTCCCGCGAAACAATCCAGTTGCTCCACGAGCCCAAAGGCTCAAATGCTGATCATCAGTGGCCAAAGGTCATATGACTCAATTCCCTGTGACTTCTTTCTTTGGAGTCATCTTAAGTCAGTGGTGTATGCCAATAAACCCCGAAATATCGATGACTGGAAGGAGGAAATTCGACGAGATGTCAGCGAAATGGATGTTGAAACTTGTCGTGCAGTCCTAGTGAATTTCATAGACAGGGTTCCTACATACTAGCGCACTAGAGAAGGTCATATGCCTCACATTTTTCATACATGAAGTGGGAAAGTTAGATGATACTTTGATACCTGATCAAAACTGGTGCTCTTTTTGAACCAGCTCGTAAGCCACATAAGGTTTCTGTTGTGAATCCGTCGTACAACTACATCACGATGTCGATACGGAGATTACGAAGCACCAGTTATCCAAATGTGTGATTTATTTAATTTAAGAGTACAGTATGTTTCTGGAAGAAATGATCCCATTACCAAGTTCTTAAAAGCATTGTGCCATTAAGCACAGTCGCAGTTGAAAGCAAGCAATATAACTCTCCATTATACATGACATGGTATAACGCTCGTAATTACCTGTGGTACTTTGCTTACTAACGATAATCAATTTACAAATACACTGTAAGACAAAAAAAGCCAAAACGACACACCACGAAGGAATTATCCTAATGAGACGGAAATCGGTAGATGAGGTGCTCATGTATAGAATTATTACAATTTCAGAAAAACTGAATGATTTATTCAAGTGAAAGAACATAAATTCAGAACGTGTATAAACGCATTGATCCAACTCTAGCCCTTATGCAAGCAGTTATTCGGTTTGGCATTGACTGATAGGATGTTGCGATGTCCTTATGAGGGATATAGTGTAAAATTCTGACCAAATGGGGCGTTAGATCGTCAGAATCCGAGCTAATTGGAGGGCCCTACCGATAATGCTCCAAAAATTCTCGTTTGGGAAGCTATCCGGCGACTTTGCTGGCCAAGGTAGGACAGCAGGAGGACAGGGGTAGAAATTCTCGCTGTGTGAGGGGGGCATTACCTTGCAGAAATGTAAATCCAAGATGGCTTGCAATGAAGAGCAACAAAACGGGGCGCACAATATGGTCGACGTCAGCTGTGCTGTAAGGGTGCTGCGGATGACAAGCAAAGAGGTCCTGCTGTGAAACGAAACGGAACTTCAGACCATCACTGCTGATAGTCGAGTCGTAGCCGGCCGATGTGGTCGAGTGGTTCTAGGCGGTTCAGTCTGGAACCGCGCGACCACTACGGTCGCAGGTTCGAATCCTGCCTCGGGCATGGATGTGTGTGATGCCCTTAGGTTAGTTAGGTTTAAGTAGTTCTAAGTTCTAGGGGACTGATGACCTCAGATGTTAAGTCCCATAGCGCTCAGAGCCATTTGAACCACGTTTTTGACGGGCCGTGTGGCAGGCTTCAGTCAGACACATCTTCGGCCTGAAATCTCATTGATTCGAGTAGCATTGTCTTCAGTGATGAGTCCCGTTTCGAAATGAGGCCCGATGGCTAGTGAAAGCGTGTCTGGAGACGCCCTGAACGGTGAGAGGATATCATCGGCCGCCATACGGCGTGACAACCAGGGCTGGTGGTCCGAGGTGCCATTTAGTTTCATAGCAGGATCGCTTTGGTTGTCATTCGCGACACCCTTACAGCAATATGTCGGTGATTTTGTTACCGTTCATAGCAGCCCATCCTGCGCTTACATTTCAGCAAGATACTGCCCGCGCGCACATGATGAGAGTTTATGCTGCATGTCTTCGTGCTTCCCAAAACCCTACCTTGGCTAATAAGGTCACCGGATCTCTTCCTAATTGAGAACGTGTGGAGCATTAGCGCCAGGACCCTCCAGGCGGCTCGGGATTTTGACAGTCTAACGCGTCAGTTGGACAAAATTTGCCACAATATCTCTCAGGAAAACACTCAAAAACTCTGTCAATCAACGCGTCAAGAAACAATCAATACCTTCTCTGCACGATAGCAGTGGAGATACTATCGAAGACAGTGCTTCCAAAGCAGAGTTACTAAACACAGCCTTCCGAAATGCCTTCACAAAAGAAGACGAAGTAAATATTCCAGAATTCGAATCGAAAACAGCTGCCAACATGAATGATGTAGAAGTAAATATCCTCGAAGTAATGAAGCAACTTAAATCACTTAATAAAAGCAAGTCTTCTGGTCCAGACTGTATACCAATTAGGTTCCTTTCGGAGTATGCTGATGCATTAGCTCCATACGTAACAATCATATACAACCGTTCGCTCGATGAAAGATCGTACCCAAAGTCTCGAAAGTTGCACAGGTCACACGAATACTCAAGAAAGATAGTAGGAGTAATCCACAAAATTACAGGCCCATATCGTTAACGTCGATATGCAGCAGGAGTTTTAGAACATATATTGTGTTCGAACATAATGAATTACCTCGAAGAAAACGGTCTATTGACACACAGTCAGCATGGGTTTAGAAAACATCGTTCTTGTGAAACACAATTAGCTCTTTATTCACATGAAGTGCTGAGTGCTATTGACAAGGGATTTCAGATCGATTCCGTATTTCTGGATTTCCAGAAGGGTTTTGACACTGTACCACACAAACGGCTCGTAGTAAAATTGCGTGCTTATGGAATATCGTCTCAGTTCTGTGGCTGGATTTGCGATTTCCTGTCAGAGAGGTCACAGTTAGTAGTAATTGATGGAAAGTCATCGAGTAAAACAAAAGTGATTTCTGGCGTTCCCCAAGGTAGTGTTATAGACCCCTTGCTGTTCCTTATCTATATAAACAAATTTGGGAGACAATCTGAGCAACTTTCTTCGGTTGTTTGCAGATGACGCTATCGTTTATCGACTAATAAAGTCATCAGAAGATCAAAACAAATTGAAAAAGATTTAGAAGAAATATCGGAGTGGTACGAAAAGTGGCAGTTGACCTTAAATAACGAAAAGTGCGAGGTCATCCACATGAGTGCCAAAAGGAACTCGTTAAACTTCGGTTACACGATAAATCAGTCTAATCTAAAAGCCGTAAATTCAACTAAATACCTCGGTATTACAATTACGAACAACTTAAATTAGAAGGAACACATAGAAAATGTTGTGGGGAAGGCTAATCAAAGATTGCGTTTTATTGGCAGGACACTTAGAAAATATAACAGACCTACTAAGGAGACTGCCTACACTACGCTTGTCCGTCCTCTTTTAGAATACTGCTGCGAGGTGTGGGATCCTTACCAGATAGGACTGACGGAGCACATCGAAAAAGTTCAAAGAAAGGCAGTACGTTTTGTATTATCGCGAAATATGGGAGAGTGTGTCACAGAAATGATACAGGATTTGGGATCGACAAACGACGTCTTTCGTTGCGACGGAATCTTCTCACGAAATTCCTATCACCAACTTTCTCCTCCGAATGCGCAAATATTTTGTTGACACCGACTTACATAGGGAGGAACGATCACCAAGATAAAATAAGGGAAATCAGAGCTCGTACGGAAAGATATAGGCGTTCGTTCTTTCGGCGCGCTATACGAGAATGGAATAATAGAGAATTGTGAAGGTGGTTCGATGAACCCTCTGTGAGGCACTTAAAGGTGATTTGCAGAGTATCCATGTAGATTTAGATGTAGAACTTCAAGGAGCAGAGTTGAGCCAACGCGTTATTGACTTGCTCGATTTGTGAAGCTCTTTCTCTTGAATAAATCACGTAATTTTTTTGAAACTGTAATGATTCGTTTGTCTGTACTTGTACACCACATCTACCGATTTCCGTCCCATTCGAATAATTCCTTCGTGGTGCAACTTTTTCCTTTTTTTTCCTTAGAGTGCAGGTTGTTGCCTCCAACTATATTTGTTTCTGTCTGAGATTTAGCCCAACTTTACCTCCCACTCTATAAAAACCTACGTATTACCAAAGCCATGTTCTCACAAACTGTTGTCCAACTTAAACTCGTTTGTTAACCTTTGACTAAACAGAAGCTAATTTAAACTGAACTGTAATTGATCTAAGGGCAGCTTGTCTTTTCATAACGTGTAGGCTCTCACGGCCGGCGTCTTCATTAGTTAAAACTTCCGGACTGAGAGGAAGAAAAAGTTTTACGGGCCTCTCAGCCCGGAAGTTTTAATTAATGAGCAACTTGTCTTTATTAAATGGTAACTGAAGTAAAACAATTATCTGGCCCTAATCAAAATTTCCCCTTACCTCGCGTCTTGACAACATTGTTGCAGATTTCTCGAAAGCACAACAGCAAGCAAGCAGGGACTGAGCTAGATTTCTATTTCTAAATACATATTCAAACTGTTGCATGTGGTAAGAGGTAATGATAAACAGTGGGATGGGGAGAGTAACTATTCCTATGAAATGGTATTCCAATACAACGATTTTAGAATGAAGTTTGTTTTAAAGAAAGACAGAGTAGAACTTCGCATGGTCTTCACACATAACATTGGTCTGAACAATACTATGCTTAACAAAGTGAGTCCGCAACTCGTGGTCGTGCGGTAGCGTTCTCGCTTCCCGCGCCCGGGTTCCCGGGTTCGATTCCCGGCGGGGTCAGGGATTTTCTCTGCCTCGTGATGACTGGGTGTTGTGTGATGTCCGTAGGTTAGTTAGGTTTAAGTAGTTCTAAGTTCTAGGGAACTGATGACCATAGATGTTATGTCCCATAGTGCTCAGAGCCATTTGATTTAACAAAGTGAACAATGCTTTAAAAAGGGTACAATGTTAACAGAGAATTTCTATAGAAACCAAACAGCTTAATCAATTAATATGTTAATGCATGTCTCAGGAAAATGGGGTGGTCTTTCTCTCAGCTCTGAGTAAGTCGAGTAGCTGGTAATAATCATTCCTAGCTGCGCAGTGCTGCAGTCTTAGCTCAAACTTCTTCTCTTCAACTTTCTAATATATTCCTCTTCTCCGCCCTTTCTATCCTTTACAATCAATCTTTCTTCATCTAACAAAATGTTCAAATGAGTGTGAATCCCTAAGGGACCAAACTGCTGAAGTCATCGGTCCCTAGACTTACACACTACTTAAACTAACTTTCGCTAAAGGACAAAACACATACACACACCCACACCCATGCCCGAGGAGGAGTCGAACCTCCGGCGGGAATGGCGGCGCAATTCGTGACATGGCGCCTCCAACCGCGCGGCCACTCCGCGCGGCCTTCAGCTAACAGATACGATCACAAGTCAACACAGCACTACAGAATACGTCCATCGCCTACCACACATCAACTAAGAAAGAACCAGACTGCGCAGAGGCGAAGACTGCACCACGATAAGACCAAAGATTATTTAACAGTAACGTAACTTGCTCTCTCTGTCTGACGTGCGCATCGATGACATACAAAAATCAAAACAACATGATCACCTTACAAGGTTACTTATACAGGGTGACTTATAATGCAAATCGAAATATCGCCACCAAAAAGCACAGGCAATTTGCAGATTAAAATTTATCTTACATTTTTTGTTTGTTCAACGTTTTAGCCAGTAACCAGTAACCCCCACCCTGATTTTTTAAAGAATCGAGCTCCTATGTCCAACACAGCTCCGATAGCTCCATTTTAACAGACGCTAGTTTTGTACGCAGCTCAATGTTTATGACGTCGTATCTCCTGAACAGTATGCCGTACATTGGTGTAATGTTGCAGGTACACGCGGTGGTATATGTGGATGCTGTGTTGAGAATAGACTTCGTCGTTAAGAATTAATAAATGAAAAAGTCATATCTGGTACTCAATTTCTACTGCATGAACAGCTGAACGGCGAAAATGTAGTAAATGATAAACTTTTTTTCCTTTCCTTATTTGGTCGATGTGTCAGCGAGAAAAAGTTTCGAAAACGAAATTAGGTGTTAAGTTTGTTGGAAGTCGGTAAGTGCTCTCATTCCCAAATTCTGGATGAATATAGCCTCGGTAATTTGCGCGCTTTGAATTAAGTTACCTGAAGACATATACACAGTTTTTAACTTACTTGACATACTTTAGCATAAGATCATATTATTAATTAGATCATGACAGCATCTTAAAATTTTAAATTCAGTCAATAATTGTGTGAAATATTGAAAATCAAATTTTCGTTGCCCCTGGAAAGCATTAGACAGGCAATCTGCACCGTCCATCGTTTTAGCCGCTTAGTAATACAGATTATCATCAAAGTTTGTTTATTGAAACTACCTTTGCAAGCCGGCCGCGGTGGCCGTGCGGTTCTGGAGCTGCAGTCCGGAACCGCGGGACTGCTACGGTCGCAGGTTCGAATCCTGCCTCGGGCATGGATGTGTGTGATGTCCTTAGGTTAGTTAGGTTTAAGTAGTTCTAAGTTCTAGGGGACTGATGACCTCAGAACTTAGGTCCCATAGTGCTCAGAGCCACTTGAAGCATACCTTTGCAAACCGCCAGTAGCCGAAACACACCCTGTCAATCCAAAAACTTTCGAGACTGGATTGCTGAAAAATACAGAAACATTAAGACGGTGTTTTCAGTGCCTCAAGTGTTGTAGACTGTCTCACTCCACTTGAGTACAACGCACAGAACATTCATAAAACCATTTCAAACTGTCAGACATGTCCTTCTTCTGCTTGAATGGCGGCTATGCTGTCATAGTGTCGATCCTACAAGTGAATTTCAGCACTTTGTCGTTTTGTGGTAGGTTCGTATTGATAACACCAAATATCATCAACAGTGATGATTTTCTTCAGAAAAGAATTATTCGCGTTTTTGAATTTCATTCAATTCGGGGCATGCGTCCACGCGTCGTTTTAGTTCGGGAGTCAAGGTTTGAGGCACAAACGCTGTACGCAGCTTTCTCTCCTTCATTGGAGAATGTATTGAACAATTGATTTAGAGACATTGATCAATAGTGAGCTGTGACAAAACAACGTTGACAAACTTCGGTCGCACGTCCACTTCTTAACACTTCCGTCTCACAACTGAGTGTTCGAATGCACACCTGTCGTTTGCAAATGTGAGTTCCAGCTGCCACCGTAGTTACTGAGCTGACGTCACTTTTTTTGAGTTATCAGTCTTCTGACTGGTTTAATGCGGCCCACTACGAATTCCTCTTCTGCGCTAACTTCATCTCAGAGTAGCCCTTGCACCTTACGGCCTCAGTTATTCGTCTTCCGTCACAGTTTTTACCCTCTACAACTCCCTCTAGTACTATGGAGATTATTCCCTGACGTCATAACAAATGACATATCATCCTGCTCCTTCTTCTTGCCTCTGTTTTCCATATGTTCATTTCCTCGCCGATTCTGCGAGGGAACCTCCACATTCCTGGTCTTATCGGTCCATCCGATTTTCAACATTCTTCTGTAGCACCTCACGCCAAAAGCCTCGATCTCTTCTGTTCCGGTTTTCCCAATGTCCATGATTGACTGCCATGCAATGTTGTGGTCCAAACGCACATTCTCAGAAACTTCTTCAGAAAATGAGGATTATGTTTGATGCCATTAGACTTCTCTTGGCCACGAACGCCCTCTTTCCCTTTTCTAGTCTGTTTTTTACGTGCATCTTACTCCGGCCGTCATGGCTCATTTTGCTGTCTAGGTAGCAAAATTCCCTACTTCGTGATCAGCCATTATGATATTAAGTTTCTTGCTACTCTCATTCCTGTTACTTCTCGTTCTTTGGCCTTTTTCCGATTTACTCTCAATCCATATTCTGTACTCATTAGACTGTTCATTCTATCAAACAGATCCTGTAATTCTTCTTTACTTCCACCCAGGATAGCAATGTCATCAGCGAATCTTATCATTGATATCCTTTCTCCTTAAACTTTAATCCCACTCTTGAACCTTTCTTTTATTTCCGTCATTGCTTCTTCGATGTATGAACAGTAGGGGTGAAAGACTACACCTCTGTATTGTTGTTGTTGGCGTTGTGGTCTTCAGTCCTGAGACCGGTTTGATGCAGCTCTCCATGCTACTTTATCCTATGCAAGCTTCTTCATCTTCCAATACCTACTGCAACCTACATCCTTCTGAATCTGTTTAGTGTATTCATCTCTTGGTCTCCCTCTACGATTTTTACCCTCCACACTGCCCTCCAGTACTAAGCTGGTGATCCCTTGATGCCTCAGAATATGCCCTACCAACCTATCCCTTCTTCTAGTCAAGTTGTGACACAAATTTCTCTTCTCTCCAATTCTATTCAATACCTCCTCGTTAGTTATGCGATCTACCCATCTAATCTTCAGCATTCTTCTTACACCCTTTTTAATACGAGCATTTCGTTCTTCATCTACCAGTCGTGTTTTTCCACATTCTGTATGTTACTCCTCTTTCCTTACAGGTTACCTCTATTTTCCTTAGAATTTCGTACATCTTGCATCATTTTACATTGTCGAACGGTTTTTATCGGTCGACAAATCCTATGAGCGTGTTTTGATTTTTCTTCAGTCTTGTTTCTGTTATCAACCGCGACGTCAGAACTAACGCTATGGTCCCTTTACCTGTCCTAAATCTGTCACCCAATAGACCTTCAGTTTTGTTTTCCATTTTTCTGTTCATTATTATTCTCAGCAGTTTAGATGCGTGAGCTGTTAAGCTGATTGTACGATAATTATCGAACTTATCTGCCCTTGCTACCTTCAGAATCATATGGAAGATATTTTTCTGAAAGCCTCATAGTATGTCGACAGTCTCACACAGTCTATACACCAACTTGAACAGTGTTTGTTTCGTACATCCATAGTTGAAATGGATTACAGTGGGACGTCAGCTGATATAAATTTATATTAAAAATGAAGAAATTCCTCCAGCTGTAATTAAGGTGACGATTTTATTTTGCAACTAGTTTCAATGTTGTAACAACGTCACCTTCAGGCCCATACACTTGTTGACGTCAACTGCGTGCGGCTGATACTAGAAGTCAAACAGTGTATGGTTGCCACTTCTCCAAATGAGCTTAGACATTCCGAGGGAATGTTATCTGCACCTCCTGTCTTATTTGATCTCAAGGATACTTATAGGCCAGGAATAAAACCAGTCCCAGACCTTTTTGGACGGACGGTGACAAGCAAGAGGCTTCTGGTTCGAGCTGACTATCTGGCAGACAAGAAAAAGTGGGCCACATTTGATCAACGACATACGCCATGCAGCTCTGCTTAGGTAAACCCAGAGGACGTATGTTGTTTCCAAAGTTAGGAGCTTTATAGTGAAATACTCAGAAAATATCCGTGAACAGCTTCAGAAATTGTTTCAGTCTATATTGTGAATAGTAATAATGCTCCTACAATTGTCAATCAGAATACGTCTGAAGCTACGAGGGGTGTTCAATAAGTAATGCAACACATTTTTTTCTCGTTCAGTTTCGGTGAAAACGTGCTGAATTTGGTGTGGAACATGGTGGAATATTCTCAATTCAGCCCCTATAGTTTCATGAAGTTCCGATACGTGGCGGCGCTGTACGTAGCCTTCAAAATGGCGTCTGTTACGAAGGTACGTTCCAGGCAGAGAGCTGTCACTCAGTTTCATTTAGTGGAAAACCACAGCGTCGCAGATACTCATAGGTGCTTGCGACATATCTACGGAGACCTGGTGGTGAGTCGTTGGGCGCTGACTGTCTTCATCGCAACAAGGTCGCGAAAACCTATTCGAACACCCGCATGTGGGCCGGCTGTGACTCCTGCAGTGTTGGAACGTGCTGACATTCTCATTCGAGGTGATCGAAACATTGCAACCAAACACTTCGTTGCAGAACTGGACGTCTGTGTTGGCAGTGCCGACAAACTCATCCACCAGTTGAGGTACTCAGAGGTGTGACCCCGCTGGGTTCCTCACCGCCTAACAGAAGACCATAAAGAGCCACGAATGTACGGGATGGCCTGCGAGTTGAGAGGCTGAGTGTAAAAATGTTTTGTTGAACATCGTCACAGGCGATGAAACATGGAACCATCCCTTCGAACCAGAAACGAAACGGCAATCTATGGAGTAGTGCCACACCACCTCTCCACGAAAGAAAAAGTTCAGAGCCGCAACCTCAGCCGGTATACAGAGGGATCCAAAAAAATGTATCCACTCTTTAAAAGTCCATAACTGGCAAACTAATTGACATAGTTGTCTCATCTTTGGTAGTGTATAGTTTGTAGTTCCGGCAATCCCTACACAAGAGATGTATTGCGTTGTTTTGTTTTGTCAGATGACAGTCGCCCAATAGTCAGCGTTTTGTTCTTAGTTGCACCTAGTTACTCGAGTAAACATGGCTGTCGCAAGGCTTACATTCGATGAAAGGAAGTCAGTTTTGAAGTGGTATTTTAAGTACGAAAACACTAATGAGGTTCAACGGCAATGGCGAAATGAGTATCAAACAGAGCCACCGACACGTTGAACGATTCGTCGCATTCGAGACAAATTTGAAGCCGAAGGCTGTGTTAAAGATGTACACAAACAACGATCTGGACGAACTCTGTGCCCGCAGCTCGTGGTCGTGCGGTAGCGTTCTCGCTTCCCGCGCCCGGGTTCCCGGGTTCGATTCCCGGCGGGGTCAGGGATTTTCTCTGCCTCGTGATGGCTGGGTGTTGTGTGATGTCCTTAGATTAGTTAGGTTTAAGTAGTTCTAAGTTCTAGGGGACTGATGACCATAGATGTTAAGTCCCATAGTGCTCAGAGCCATTTTTTTGACGACCTGTGACAATAACAAATCCAGCTAACTCCCGTTGTGTGTTACAACAATTCACTCGCTCACCACAGAAGTCTGTGAGACAGAGTGCCCGTGTAATTGGAGTGAGTGGCTCAAGTGTTCGGCGAATTTTGAAGACAGCAAAGTGGAAGTGCTACATCCCACGATTGCTACACGCAATGAACGAGGACGACCGAGATCGTAGAATGGAGTACTGCGAGTGGTTTACTAACATGGTGCGCAACGATGAAGTGTTTGCAGAGATGATTGTGTGGTCTGATAAGGCACAGTTCAAACTCAATGGTACAGTAAATCGCCACAATTCCATCTATTGGGCCGCCCAAATCCTAATGTCCATGTAGACAAAGCCTTTAATTTTCCAGGAGTAAATGTGTGGTGTGGGTTGTCTTACCGGGGACTGATTGGGCCATTCTTCTTTGACGGCACAGTTACCGGTGAGCTGTACCTTCAGAAGCTTCAGACATCCATTTTACCTTGCATCCGAGACTTTTATGGAGACGGAAGAGTTTACTTTCAACAAGATGGTGCCCCAGTCCACTACCATAATCGTGTTAGGGCGAATCTCGACGAAAATCTACCAGGAAGATGGATAGGCTGTAGAGGTGCTGTGGAGTATCCACCACGTTCCCCAGACCAAACTCCTCTGGACTTTTACCTGTGGGTAACACTAAAGGAAGTCGTTTATCGACAAAAGCCACGCACATTGGATGAACTTCGAGAATCCATCGTACATTCAAGGGCAAAAATCCAACTGAACACGTTGCAGTCAGTGGTTCGTGCTGCAGTTCGGCGGCATCCTTTGTGTGTGGATGTTAGTGGTGACCATTTCGAACACCTACAGTGATATCTTTAAGTTGGACTTTAAGATACACTTTCACCAAAAATGAGACAACTCCGTCAATTAGTTTGCAAGTTGTGGACTTTTAAACAGTGGATACTTTTTTTTGGGCCCCTCTGTATTCATGGTGACGGTCTTCTGAGGCTCTGAAGGGGTTATTCTTTTTGATTTCCTCCGTCACGGTGCAATGATCAACTCTGAAGTGTGTTGTTATACCCCTAGGAAACTGAGTAAACAACTCCAGCGTACTCGTAGCCACAAAAATGCAATCGGACTCCACCTTCTTCCTGACAACGCAAGGCTCACACTAGTCTGCGCGCCCGAGAGGACGTCACAAAACTTCATTGGGATGGTCTTCCTCATCCATCCTACAGCCCGCACCTCGCACCTGCGACTTCCATCTGTTTGGCCCAATGAAGGATGCACTCCGCGGGAAGCAGTACGTGGGTGATGTTGAGGTTATTGATGCAGCCAGACGTTGGCTCCGACGTCGACCATTAGAGTGCTACCATGCGAGCATACAGGCCCTTCCAGTAAGGTGGCGTAAGGCCGTTGCGTTGAACGGAGATTATGTTGAAAAATAGTTTTTGTTGTCAAAATAGTGGGGAAGAATATAGTGTATTGGAATCTTAAATAAATTCAGTCTGGTTCCAGGAAAAAATGTGTTGCATCACTTATCGACAGCCCCTCGTACTTTTACGTCTGAGGATAGGTTTCGTGTCGCATATTGTGAACAATATTGGTCATATAACACAAGTTAACCATGTGGTGCATCAATTTCACTGCAGTGGACAAGTTATAATTGTCAATTTTCTGGCGTTTTCAATCATTCATGAGACTGCAAATGCATGCAGGACACAACACCAATAGGGAGTGCCCATTGCAGTGAACTGCGTGCATTTGCAGACTCAGGACTGGTTGAAAATGCCAAAGAAGTGACCATTAACAGCTGTCCACTGTAGTGGACGCTATGCGCAACAGGATTAAGTTAAAATTATTCTTGCTGCATGCCTTCCCGAGATGGGAACCACGAAATTAAATTTAATGAGACAAGCGTTCTAGCACGAACAACCCATTATCATGCGCGCATGTATAGAGAAGCAATAGAGATTCACAAACACCATAATAATTTTAATAGAAAAGAGGAAGTTTTAAAGTTGGACAAAATATGGATGTCGACGTTGCGCCAGCAGAATGACAATTGATTACGCTTAATCGAGAATGATGACGCCTTCCAAAGATAGGCATACTGTCGGCACCACGTAACGAATGGTGGTGCCCTCTATGCGCTCTATAAATGCGAGAGTACCTGGAGCCTCAGTGGCAGTAGCCGGACAACCTCAGAAGATGTCTCCCGCAGATGGAGACGAAATGTCAGGTGGAAATTTTATACATCGACCACGGCCTCTCAGCCCGGAAGTTTCAACTGAAGACAACACCGGCCATGAAAGCCTATATTTTATGATTAAAAAGTATTGTTAAAATCAAGTGAGTAAATATATCGATGATGAGATTCTCTGTTAACCTTAATGCCCTGAGTGAGAGTGAGGAAAAATTTTAGGACCTGTTGAATGGAATGAAAAGCCTAATGAGCACACATTATAGATTAAGGGTAAGTCGAAGGAAGACGAAAGCAATGAGCAGTGGTAGAAATGAGATTATCGATAAAGTTATCAATACTGGGAACGACAACGTATACAAAGTTAAGGAGTTCTGTTACCTTGGAAATAATTAACACACGATGGACGAAGCAACGAGGACATAATAAGCAGCCTAATGCAGGAAAGTCTACACCATTGGACATAGGTCTTAAGGAAGAAATATCTGACAGAGCGCATTTGGGGCACAGCAGTTTATGAAGGTGATTCCTGGACTGTGGAGCCCCACGGAGTGGCCGCGCGGTTAGAGGCGCCATGTTAGAGTCCTCCCTCGGGCATGGGCGTGTGTGTTGTTCTTAGTGTAAGTTAGTTTAAGCAGTGTGTGAGTCTAGGGACCAACGACCTCAGCAGGTCCCTTAGGAATTCACAAACATTTGAACATTTGACATGGACTGAGGGAAAGCCGGAAAAGGAGAAAGTCGAAGCATTTCAGAAGCGGTGCTATTTTTTTTTTTTTTTTTTTTTGATCATCAGTCTACTGACTGGTTTGATGCGGTCCGCCACGAATTCCTTTCCTGTGCTAACCTCTTCATCTCAGAGTAGCACTTGCAACGTACGTCCTCAATTATTTGCTTGACGTATTCCAATCTCTGTCTTCCTCTACAGTTTTTGCCCTCTACAGCTCCCTCTAGTACCATGGAAGTCATTCCCTCATGTCTTAGCAGATGTCCTATCATCCTGTCCCTTCTCCTTATCAGTGTTTTCCACATATTCCTTTCCTCTCCGATTCTGCGTAGAACTTCCTCATTCCTTACCTTATCAGTCCACCTAATTTTCAACATTCGTCTATAGCACCACATCTCAAATGCTTCGATTCTCTTCTGTTCCGGTTTTCCCACAGTCCATGTTTCACTACCATACAATGCTGTACTCCACACGTACATCCTCAGAAATTTCTTCCTCAAATTAAGGCCGGTATTTGATATTAGTAGACTTCTCTTGGCCAGAAATGCCTTTTTTGCCATAGCGAGTCTGCTTTTGATGTCCTCCTTGCTCCGTCCGTCATTGGTTATTTTACTGCCTAGGTAGCAGAATTCCTTAACTTCATTGACTTCGTGACCATCAATCCTCATGTTAAGTTTCTCGCTGTTCTCATTTCTACTAGTTCTCATTACCTTCGACTTTCTCCGATTTACACTCAAACCATACTGTGTACTCATTAGACTGTTCATTCCGTTCAGCAGATCATTTAATTCTTCTTCACTTTCACTCAGGATAGCAATGTCATCAGCGAATCGTATCATTGATATCCTTTCACCTTGTATTTTAATTCCACTCCTGAACCTTTATTTTATTTCCATCATTGCTTCCTCGATGTACAGGTTCAAGAGTAGGGGCGAAAGGCTACAGCCTTGTCTTACACCCTTCTTAATACGAGCACTTCGTTCTTGATCGTCCACTCTTATTATTCCCTCTTGGTTGTTGTACATATTGTATATGACCTGTCTCTCCCTATAGCTTACACCTACTTTTTTCAGAATCTCGAATAGCTTGCACCATTTTATATTGTCGAACGCTTTTTCCAGGTCGACAAATCCTATGAAAGTGTCTTTATTTTTCTTTAGTCTTGCTTCCATTATTAGCCGTAACGTCATAATTGCCTCTCTCGTCCCTTTACTTTTCCTAAAGCCATACTGATCGTCACCTAGCGCATTCTCAATTTTCTTTTCCATTCTTCTGTATATTATTTTTGTAAGCAGCTTCGATGCATGAGCTGTTAAGCTGATTGTGCGATAATTCTCGCACTTGTCAGCTCTTGCCGTCTTCGGAATTGTGTGGATGATGCTTTTCCGAAAGTCAGATGGTATATCGCCAGACTCATATATTCTACACAGCAACGTGAATAGTCGTTTTGTTGCCACTTCCCCCAATGATTTTAGAAATTCTGATGGAATGTTATCTATCCCTTCTGCCTTATTTGACCGTAGGTCCTCCAAAGCTCTTTTAAATTCCGATTCTAATACTGGATCCCCTATCTCTTCTAAATCGACTCCTGTTTCTTCTTCTATCACATCAGACAAATCTTCACCCTCATAGAGGCTTTCAATGTATTCTTTCCACCTATCTGCTCTCTCCTCTGCATTTAACAGTGGAATTCCCGCTGCACTCTCAATGTTACCACCGTTGCTTTTAATGTCACCAAAGGTTGTTTTGACTTTCCTGTATGCTGAGTCTGTCCTTCCGACAATCATATCTTTTTCGATGTCTTCACATTTTTCCTGCAGCCATTTCGTCTTAGCTTCCCTGCACTTCCTATTTATTTCATTCCTCAGCGACTTGTATTTCTGTATTCCTGATTTTCCCGGAACATGTTTGTACTTCCTCCTTTCATCAATCAACTGAAGTATTTCTTCTGTTACCCATGGTTTCTTCGCAGCTACCTTCTTTGTACCTATGTTTTCCTTCCCAACTTCTGTGATGGCCCTTTTTAGAGATGTCCATTCCTCTTCAACTGTACTGCCTACTGCGCAATTCCTTATTGCTGTATCTATAGCGTTAGAGAACTTCAAACGTATCTCGTCCTTCCTTAGTACTTCCGTATCCCACTTATTTGCGTATTGCTTCTTCCTGACTAATGTCTTGAACTTCAGCCTACTCTTCATCACTACTATATTGTGATCTGAGTCTATATCTGCTCCTGGGTACGCCTTGCAATCCAGTATCTGATTTTGGAATCTCTGTCTGACCATGATGTAATCTAATTGAAATCTTCCCGTATCTCCCGGCCTTTTCCAAGTATACCTCCTCCTCTTGTGATTCTTGAACAGGGTATTCGCTATTACTACCTGAAACTTGTTACAGAACTCAATTAGTCTTTCTCCTCTTTCATTCCTTGTCCCAAGCCCATATTCTCCTGTAACCTTTTCTTCTACTCCTTCCCCTACAACTGCATTCCAGTCGCCCATGAGTATTAGATTTTCGTCCCCCTTTACATACTGCATTACCCTTTCAATATCCTCATACACTTTCTCTATCTGTTCATCTTCAGCTTGCGACGTCGCCATGTATACCTGAACTATCGTTGTCGGTGTTGGTCTGCTGTCGATTCTGATTAGAACAACCCGGTGACTGAACTGTTCACAGTAACACACCCTCTGCCCTACCTTCCTATTCATAACGAATCCTACACCTGTTATACCATTTTCTGCTGCTGTTGATATTACCCGATACTCATCTGGCCAGAAATCCTTGTCTTCCTTCCACTTCACTTCACTGACCCCTACTATATCTAGATTGAGCCTTTGCATTTCCCTTTTCAGATTTTCTAGTTTCCCTACCACGTTCAAGCTTCTGACACTCCACGCCCCGACTCGTAGAACGTTGTCCTTTCGTTGATTATTCAATCTTTTTCTCATGGTAACCTCCCCCTTGGCAGTCCCCTCCCGGAGATCCGAATGGGGGACTATTCCGGAATCTTTTGCCAATGGAGAGATCATCATGACACTTCTTCAATTACAGGCCACATGTCCTGTGGATACACGTTACGTGTCTTTAATGCCTTCTGCATCCTCATGTCGTTGATCATTGCTGATTCTTCCGCCTTTAGGGGCAATTTCCCACCCCTAGGACATGAGAGTGCCCTGAACCTCTATCCGCTCCTCCGCCCTCTTTGACAAGGCCGTTGGCAGAATGAGGCTGGCTTCTTATGCCGGAAGTCTTTGGCCGCCAATGCTGATTATTTATCAAAATTTAGGCAGTGGCGGGGATCGAACCCGGGACCGAAGACGTTTTGATTATGTATCAAAGACGCTACCCCTAGACCACGGTGCTATAGAAAGATGCTACATTGTAGACGGATTGATATGGATTGAGGGTGTGCTCAGCAGAATCAACGAGGATAGGAGTATGTGGATAACTTTGACCGAAAGGAGGGACGGGTTGGTAGGTCATGTACACTGTCTGATCAAAAGGAATCCGGACACGCCGATGTAACACGGAACTGACCACTTGATTTCACGAGAGGTGGACCTTCAGGGTGGTTAGTATTGTGTAGTCAGCAGAGTAGCAGTAACAACAGAATAAAGTGGCCAGGAGAGCTTAGTGACTTCAAACATGAACTAATCATTGGATGTCACCTGAGTAACAAATTTGTCACGAACATTTCGATCGTTCTAAAGCTGCCTGTGTCGATTGTTGGTGACGTTATTGCGAAGTCGAAATGTGAAGGAGCAACCACTGCTAAACCACGACCAGGCAGACCTAATGTACTGACGGACAGGGACATGGCGGAGGGTGATTGTACAAAATCGCATGAAATCAGCGGATGAAATCACTCGTGAGTTACAAAGTGCTACCATCAGTCCAGCTAGCAGAATGACTATGCTAGGGAGTTAAAAAGAATGGAGTAATGTCGTCGAGCAGCTCCTCATAAGCCACATATTTCTGTAATCAACGCTATCTTTGAGGTGATGTAACAGCTACTTTTATGGACAGTGGATTACTGTAAAGGAGTGACTTGCGGTGATGTGTCACGCTATTCCCTCCCGCAGACCCGTTGAATTGGCGTGGGTTTGACGTTGCCTGTACAACGGTACCTGCCAGGTGCCAACAGTGAAGTACGTAGGAGGTGGCATTACTGTATGGGGGTGTTCTTCGTGGTTAGGGTGTAGTCCCCTTTTTTACGCTTAAGAGAACGCTAAGTGAGAGAGAATATGGAAATATTTTACAGCATTGGGTACTGCGTACAGTACAGAAACAGCTCAGAGACTATGGTTGTTTGTATCAGTATGACAATGCATCCTGTCATAAAGTAGCACCTGTGAGTCGATGGTTTATGGGCAATAACATTCCTGAAATGGACAGGCCTGACCAGGACCCCGACCTGAACTCAGCACAATAGCTTTGAGATGAGTTAGAACGTAGACTTACTTCTAGACCGCAGTGTCCAGCTTCAGTATAATCTCTGGTTTCGGCTCTTCAGGTAGAATGGGCTGCCATTCCCGCCCATTAATAGGTGTCCCTATAATTTTGACCAGATGGTGTATTAAAAGGTCGCGGTGTAACTTCCACGGAATGAGAGGGAGCTATAGAGTGTAAAGACCATAGGGGAAGACAGTGATTCGAAAATATCCAAATGTAAATGAGGAGGTAGGTCGCAATTGCTACTTTGAGATGAAAAGGTTGGCACAGGAGCCGAATTCGTAGTGGGCCACATCAAACAGAGGACTAATGACTCAAAAACTCCCTTAGGTGTGTATTGTGTATTAAACCTGGGACCTGGCAACGACAGAGGGATTTTGTCCCACTGTAGCCCTCAGTGGTTTATAGCCCCACAACAGGCCACAGCAGTCCACATACCCCACCACCACATCACATCGAACCCAGGGTTATTGTGAGGTTTGGCCCCCAGTGGACCGCCCCTCCCCCCCCCCTCCCCCCCATGAATGCCTCATACCAGACGAATGTAACCCCAAATGTATGCGTGGTGGAGTAATTATGGTGTACGCATACATGGAAACAGTGTTTGCACAACAATCGCTGACACACCGGACGTCGACACTAATCTGCCTGGCGGATTCCCGCTCGGGAAGCAGCGCGTTAGAACGCGCGGCTAGCCGGGCGGGACTAAGGTATCTGGGTAGTTGTCCCATATTGCGAACAGTAATTGTCCTATAACACAAGAAAAGTTCATTAGCGTGATTAAAATGCGTGGTAAAAAGATACCAGCGGTAATATTCGCTTATGCCATTTCCATGTTCACTGAAAGTGAGGAAGAATTGAAGGGCCTATTTAATGTTATGAACCGTGTAATAAGCACACAATATAAACTTGGTATCCGAAAAAAAAAACGAAAGTAATGAGGAGTATCAGAAAAGAGGTTCTTTACAAACTTAGCATCAAAATTGGGGGCCACAATGTAGACAACGTGAAGGGACTCCACTACCTTAGAAGTAAAATAGTACACGAAGCAAAGAAGACTTAAAAGGGAAGAACAGCAGAGGCAAAGGCATAAGTCGTTGACCTTAATTTGAAGAAGACGTTTCAGACATTTTGTACGGAAGTGAATCGTGGATTGTGGGATCGAGGCGTGTGAGATGTGGTTTCGTAGAAAAATGTTGAAAACTAGGTGGACTGATAAGTTAAGAAATGGGGAGGTTCCCTGGAGAATCAGCGAGGAGAGAAACGAGTGGAACACATTGACAACAAGAAGCAACATTATGATAGGATATTTGTTAAGTCATCAAGGAATAATCCATTGAAGCTGCGAGAGCTATATAAGGTAAAAACCGTAGAGGACACCGAAGATTGGAATATTTCAAACAAACAACTGATGTCATTGAGTGGTTCTGAGAAGAATCAGTTGGCACAAGACAGGAATTCGTGGTGGGCCACATCAGAACGGTCAGGAAAGGAATTCGTGGTGGGCCACATCAAAACGGTCATAAAGCAGGTGACTGAAGAAACACACTACCTTGTATTATCTTTTTTCCGTCCAGAGACCCTGTCGCTCAATGAGCGACCGCCGCATCATCCTCTGCCAATGGCGACACTGGATGCGATATAAAGGCCCATGGGTTTTGCTTACCGCCTCCCAGTCGCTCTCAGTTTTCGTGACCTACTCAGTCAAGTACAGCTACTACTCAGTCAAGTAGCTCATTAATTGGTATGACGAGGCCGAATGCACCCCCATTCCAGTGCTTGCACCAAGGAAAGCTCCTTGGCAGTGTCGGGAATCGAACTCAGGTCCTCTGCAGTCAGCCGCACTGGCTACTCTGCTACGGAGGCGGACACCTTGTGATGTACGCAAAGCTAACTTATCGACTGACGTACCATACCTGCCCATCAGAGGTAGGCAGCTTGGTTCATAAGCAGTATTGGACCTAAAACAGTCCCTTGAGGTATCCTGAAAGCTAATTTCAAGTCTGAAGAAGGGTACCTGTCAAACAAAAGGTAGGACTGTTGGACTGGACTTGACTCGTTCTGCTCTAAGGTACGAGTAGAGTGCCAGCGACACTTTGGTCTGTACGAACTACACTGAGGGAAAGAGAACCACAGTATCAAGTAGGAGTTGTGCGACATAAACGAAAGTTGGTAGGCGGTTTTCTACGTCTGCAGGATGGTGTGTATTCCAGTTTCGCGCCAGTCGCATAAGGGTGGCGTTAAATACACGATGTTAACGTTAGTTAATTTTGACACTGAACTTGGTGAGTTGATGTTAATCAAGAATGCCTTTAAGGCGACAAAGACGCCATTATCAAAATCTCACTCATTTTGAAGAATGCTGTGTAATAGGGCTACGAGAAGCTGGATGTTCCTTCTGCGATACTGCAGAAAGACTTGGCAAGAATGTAGCCATTGTACATGATTATTGGCAGCGATAGTCACGGGAATGTACGGATGCTAGAAGACCGAGCTGCGGACGACCACGTGGCGCTATCGAGAGAGAAGACCATCGTGTTCGGGGTACGGCCCTGGTGCATAGTATTGCATCTGCAGCATCAATTTGAGCTGTATTTGGCACCACAGTGACACAACAAACCGTTACAAATCGGTTGTTTCAAGGACAGCTCCGAGCCAGTGGGCCTGTAGCGTGCATTCCACTGATTCCATACCCCGCCATTTGCATCTTCAATAGTGTCTACATCTACATCTACATCTACACTCCGCAAGCCATCCAACGGTGTGTGGCGGAGGGCACTTTACGTGCCACTGTCATTACCTCCCTTTCCTGTTCCAGTCGCGTATGGTTCGCGGGAAGAACGACTGCCGGAAAGCCTCCGTGTGTGCTCGAATCTCTCTAATTTTACATTCGTGATCTCCTCGGGAGGTATAAGTAGGGGGAAGCAATATATTCGATACCTCATCCAGAAACGCACCCTCTCGAAACCTGGACAGCAAGCTACACCGCGATGCAGAGCGCCTCTCTTGCAGAGTCTGCTACTTGAGTTTGCTAAACATCTCCGTAACGCTATCACGCTTACCAAATAACCCTGTGACGAAACGCGCCGCTCTTCTTTGGATCTTCTCTATCTCCTCTGTCAACCCGTCCTGGTACGGTTCCCACACTGATGAGAAATACTCAAATATAGGTCGAAAGAGTGTTTTGTAAGCCACCTCCTTTGTTGATGGACTACATTTTCTAAGGACTCTCCCAATGAATCTCAACCTGGCACCCGCCTTACCAACAATTAATTTTATATGATCATTCCACTTCAAATCGTTCCGTACGCATACTCCCAGATATTTTACAGAAGTAACTGCTATCAGTGTTTGTTCCGCTATCATATAATCATCCAATAAAGGAGCCTTCTTTCTATGTATTCGCCATACATTTGTCTATGTTAAAGATCAGTTGCCACTCCCTACACCAAGTGCCTATCCGCTGCAGATCTTCCTGCATTTCGCTGCAATTTTCTAATGCTGCAACTTCTCTGTATAATACAGCATCTTCCGCGAAAAGCCGCATGGAGCGAGAGCTTTTTGGAGGCCAGCGTGGAAATCTGTTGTGTTTTCTGATGGAAGCTGGTTCTGCCTCGGTGCCAGTGGTGGCTGTGTGGTGGGCAGAGGGAGGCCAGTTGAGGGCCTGCAACGGACGTGTCTGTGTGCTAAACACGCCCGACCTAAACCTGGAGTTCTGGTCTAGGGAGTGGTATCATATGACAGTAGGAGCGCTCTCGTGATTATCCCACGCACCCTTCTCGCGAAACTCCACGTCAGTCTGGTGATTCGACCTATTGTGCAGCCATTCATGAACAGCATTCCAGGGAGTATTTTCCAACAGGATAACGCTCGTCCAAATACCGCTGTTCTAACCAACCACGTTGCCTTGGTCTGCTCGATCAGCAAATCGGACTACAGTGGAGCACGTATGAGACATCGTCGGACGACAACTCCAGCGTCATCCAGAAATGGGATTAACCGTATCTGAAACTTCCTGGCAGATTGAAGCTGTGTGTCGGACCGAGACTCGAACTCGGGACCCTTGCCTTTCGCGGGCAATTGCTCTACCAACTGCGCTACCCAAGCACGATTCACGCCCCGTCCTCACAGCTTCACTTCTGCCAGTACCTCGTCTCCTACCTTCCAAACTTTACAGAAGCTCTCCTGCGAACCTTGCAGAACTAGCACTCCTGAAAGAAAGGATATTGCGGAGACATGGCTTAGCCGCAGCCTGGGGGATGTTTCCAGAATGAGATTTTCACTCTGCAGCGGAGGGTGCGCTGATATGGAACTTCCTGGCAGATTAAAACTGTGTGCCGGACCGAGACTCGAACTCGGGACCTTTGCCTTTCGCGGGCAAGTGCTTTACCAACTGAGCTACCCAAGCACGACTCAAGGCCTCTCCTCACAGCTTCACTTCTGCCAGTACCTCGTCTCCTACCTTCCAAACTTTACAGAAGCTCTCCTGCGAACCTTGCAGAACTAGCACTCCTGAAAGAAATGATATTGCGGAGACATGGCTTAGCCACAGCCTGGGGGATGTTTCCAAACAGATTTTCACTCTGTAGCGGAGTGTACGCTGATATGAAACTTCTGCAAGGTTCGCAGGAGACCTTCTGTAAAGTCTGGAAGGTAGGAGACGAGATATTGGCAGAAGTAAAACTGTGAGGACGGGGCGTGAGTCGTGCTTGGGTAGCTCAGTTGGTAGAGCACTTGCCCACGTAAGGCAAAGGTCCCGAGTTCGAGTCTCGGTCCGGCACACAGTTTTAATCTGCCAGGAAGTTTCATATCAGCGCACACTCCGCTGCAGAGTGAAAATCTCATTCTGGAAACATCCCAGCTGCGTTCAACATTCTGGCTGTTACGCCAGTTATTAATGTACCAGTATTTTCCATTTGCAACGACTTATTTTTCATTAACCTGTCATTTTGCAATATTAATCACGTCAGTATGTGGCCTAGGGAACGTATTCCCGAAATTTCATTACTCTACATGAATTATTTTTTGATGTTGCGATTTTTTCCGTCAGTGTATATTGCGGTGGCGCGGCCGAGAGGTGAAGATGAGATCGTCGACCCCCGTGGGAGCGCAGCACGAGGCAGCGCGCTTCGCGGAAGGACGGCCGGTCGGTTCGCCGGGCCGGGCGCCGGCTGCGACTGCAGGTCGATATATAAAGGGCCGCGCCGACCGGCGCCGCATCCGCCATGGCGCCCCAGCCACGCTCTCTCTGCTCGGGTCTGCTCGTCCTGCTTCTGCTGCCGCTGCTGGCCGCTGCCGACCCTGTTCCAGCCGACACATTCGTGACTGAGGGATGCGTGCCCTACAAGCCGACGGGCACGCCCGCGGACAGCGCGGTAAGTCGCAGCTGAGCTCGCGGCGCCTGCCGACACGCCCTCCTCTCGCACCGCGGGCTGGCACAGTTGCTCAAGTTCCTCTACCCTCGTGTCTGCGCTCACACATTTGTCTCAAGTGGGCACGCGCCGTCTCCATTGTGTGTGTGTGTGTGTGTGTGTGTGTGTGTGTGTCGTTCTTAAGGAGGGCAGGTAGGGGGGGGGGAAGAGTCGGTCTTGTGGGGGCGAGGGGGGGGGGAGGGGATAGTAGTGGAGCAAGCAGGATATTAACTGAAGTGTTCGATACCATGATACCATTTAGCCGACTCACCAACCTAGCTGCCGTCTTTGAACCTAACCTAGACCTCAGGCTACTATACAGATCAGTCTATCACTTTATCTAACCTTATATGATTTATTCGTTGACATAGTTAGCTCATAACCAAACTCACCTTCCACCCTAACGTACACCTCGGGTACAGATAAGTCTATCACCACAATACACATTCTAGAAACTAAAATAGAAATGTTGTCAATGTTACGTTCCCTTTCTGTTTGCACAAACGCATATGGCGTCACATAACCCACCATCGATATTTTATGGGATGAAGCCGACATCCAGTATCGGTAGGTTCAGTTGTCTCTTAAGCGAGTATGTGGTACAGGAGAAGGGTCACACAAGGACGCTTATGGAAAGAAGTATTGAAAAATTCATGGCACATTAAAACTTTCTGCCGTACTGAGACTCGAACCGGAACCTCGCCTTGAAAGCAATTCGTTTACGGACTGAGATGTCCACTCACGCCTCACCACTCTCACCACTCACGTTCACACCCTTACTTCCGCACCTCTCTCCTAGTGAAATTTAAAGAGCTGCGTCCGAAATTCAACAGAGGCAGTCTTATTATGGCATTGCCTTGTCGAATACTGTGGTGGAAATTTTTCAAGTGTCAGGAGTCCCAGTCCAGAAACAGTTTTAATCTGCCAGTAAGTTTCAAAGCACTGCCTGCTCCGCTGCACGGTGAAAGAAACATTCTGGATGTAAATGTTTTGTGATGTCCTTAGGTTAGTTAGGTTTAAGTAGTTCTAAGTTCTAGGGGACTGATTACCTTAGATGTTAAGTCCCATAGTGCTCAGAGCCAATAATAATAAGTAAATGTTGTTGTTGGGTCGAAATGGGAAATAAAACTGAGGGTAAAAATTTTATACTGTCTGCACTTTTAAAACAGTATTGCTATGTGTTTACCTTACCACCCCCTCCCCGTCTTTCCAAAGAAATATCCTGTTCCTCCCTAGATTCTGCCATTCTGTAAATATTTTATGTTTATATTCATAAATGTGTGAAAGGGAATGAAAAGGTAAAGAATAGACAAATAACTAACATACGACGCATACTTTCCTTATTTCAAAATTAAAAAGCATTTGGTGTATATTAGTGTACATTTTGATTCATTTGGGATGTTTATACCTTTATGTTCATGTATGTAATTGTGTCATGGGATGTGCATCTGATTCTGTGTGTGACAATACCTTGCTTCTTTAAGTAAGGGCGTCGTATACGAGAATATGAAATCGTATTTCTTCAGTGATACTCTACATTTGTTTGTGTTCCTTTGAGTGCAATAAGGGGAAGGGTGTGTTTGTCTATGTGTGCGTGCGTGTGTGTGTGCGCGCGCTGTGTGTGGGTTCAAATGGTTCTGAGCACTATGCGACTTAACTTCTGAGGTCATCAGTCGCTTAGAACTTAGAACTAATTAAACCTAACTAACCTAAGGACATCACACACATCCATCCCGAGGCAGGATTCGAACCTGCGACCATAGCGGTCGCTCGGCTCCAAACTGCAGCGCCCAGAACCGCACGGCCACTCCGGCCGGCCTGTGTGTGGGGGTGTGTGGGGGAGGGGAAGGTGGCCACGGCGGGGTAGGCGTCAGCGGAAGTAAAGAAAAATAAACATTGAGATGAGTATAAAAGGATGATTGCGGACAAAGCCTGTCACCTGCTCTTAACTTTCTTTTTAACACATTAATTTACATGCTTGCAGAGGTCAAGTGCCGCTATATGCGCTAACGTTGTTTTTACATACCAGATGATTTATCTATACTGTTAACCTAAATTTTTCCCAGCCGTTGAAGATAACGAAACAAGGAATTCGATAAGTTATGGAACGCGAAGAGTCGTGTAAGTTACCATCTCATCAAGCGTGTAAAATTTTATCCTCTGAGATACTGAGGCAGTTCAGTTTTTTAGTATCGAATAGTGTATTTTTAACGGCTTGAGACGTCCACGCATATTAAAAATAAAGTGACATAAAGAGTTTCCTCAAGGAGAGGCGGGAAAATGTGCTAAATATGATAAGACTACCAGAACCGCGAGGGTCCCGCTGCATTACACAATGTTTACTTGGAAAAGTAGCTGAAACCACGCAGTACATGACAGTCTTGTTCCTCACATTTAATATGTAAATCATTTTCCATCTCCTCCCCCCCCCCCCCCCACCCCCAATCGCCTACTATCTTTGGTTTTTACTGCAATCGAAAGCCTTGAAAAAAGAAGAGAAGGGTAATAAGATGCTTGTAATAGGTTGGAGAGCAACTCTATGTAACAGCTGCTCTCCATACTATAACAAGTATCATATTACTCTCCTCTTCGTTTTCAAAGTTCTCAATTAGAGCAAAAACCAAAGATAGTTGCTACAATATCTTGGTTATTGCCACTGACCACAAAGCACCTTTTTATCAACAGCCGAAAACGTCATTTCAGTAACAGTAACAGTAGATTCCACTTAACGCTCATGGAGAATTTATCAAAAATTTGAGAAGGTATACTTTAGTTAAAATCTACATTCATTTCTCATTATGCAGAAACAGCTTTGCTCATGCGTGTACGAGAGAGGGGGGGGGGGTGGGGTGGCGGAGGGGAGGGGGGTGGAGAGAGGGAGATTTATTTGTGTGTTTGTTTTTAGCACATAGCAACAGCTAAAATTAATCAGCTGACAGGTCACGGGGAAACAAGAGAAAGAAAATCATCAGTAAAGCATAATTCTCAGTGTTTTCGGCGCACATTAAATGATAGTTTATGTGGTGTCACCGCCAGACACCACACTTGCTAGGTGGTAGCTTAAATCGGCCGCGGTCCATTTAGTACATGTCGGACCCGCGTGTCGCCACTGTGTGATCGCAGACCGAGCGCCACCACAAGGCAGGTCTCGAGATACGGAATAGCACTCGCCCCAGTTGTACGACGACTTTGCTAGCGACTACACTGACGAAGCCTTCCTCTAATTTGCCGAGAGACAGTTAGAATAGCCTTCAGCTAAGTCCATGGCTACGACCTAGCAAGGCGCCATTAGCCTTACATAGTTTGAAAGTTATCATATGAAATGTCTCATCAAGAATGCTGTATTCATCAAAGAATAAAAGTTAAGTATTCGAGGAGCTGCATACTTTTCTTATTAGCTTTCACTACTTATCCTGTTCCAGAATTCACGCCCGTCTGCGTTAGATAGCGTGCCTATCGGCCCCCTCCTATATCTACAAGGTGTTGGCACATTTACCAACACATCAGTTTACATCCCGCGGTAGTGTTTAACTATTTGTCTAATTGATTACTAAAGTATTAGTTTAATTTAAATGTACCGGCCACAAAATGGCGGAATGGTATAAATAAAGAAAAACACCTGTTTGAAACAAAATAAATTTTGTGCGCTTAATATGTAATAAATACCTGGTGAACTCAGTTTTTGTTTTGCTCCTTAAGGATTATTTTCTGTTCTAGGAGTTCTATCGCTAGTATAAAATAAAGATGAATCAACAAATGACTATGGACTTTGTTACAGAATTATATTGCCACTACTCCGAAGCAACAGAGAACTCGAAAATATACCAGTTATTGTATGTAAGTGTGCTTTCAAGATGGTAAGGACGGGCACATTTCAAGATTTTTCTCCTCCTGAAACTAACATGGACGCTTAATGACATTTTGTTGATAATATACAATCACCTAAACTTTTACTAGAAACGAAATTAAAAACTTAAGTAACTATTGTCCAAAAATATTGAGGCTTTAAATGCGTACCATTTTCCGTTACTATAGTTTCTTGGCTCACAATGTCTTTTCGGGTGCATTTTTAAAATTATGTTGTAATGTATGTTACCTAGAGTGCAAAAGATATTCACCCACAAAGTTTTTCCTATAATCGTGGCGTTAGTTGAGGACGTCTTTGCGGAATATTTATAAGCAAGACAACCGTGCCTAAAGCTAACTTGACCACTAAACACAAAAACATGACTTTGTTTGTTTGTTTGTTTGTTTGGTCGCCTTAGATCAGTGGAATAACAAAGGCCCGTTTCAGCTCAGTATCTGCGTCTCAGCAATGAGGCTTTCCTGTCGGGCAATCATTTGCATTCCACACGTTACTCCACTCACGCCATCATTTCTGCACCCTGATGTCATTTCCTGAAAGTCGAAGCGCAACAAAGGAACGAAGTGCGCTCAGGCACATTTCCAGGATGCCGAAATCTTCGCACAGAAAGAGCTCTTGCAGAATGAAAGACGCATAGAGGAATGCTGATTCTTTCCCCATGTCGTTTTAGCTTACTCTTGCGTGTACATTACTCTGAGACTTGGGCTTATGCTTCCACACGATCATTCGGTAGGTACAAGTAAGTCAACCATCAGGTTCCAGTGACATCGATAGCGCCGTGATGCTAGGCTAGCGCACGCCGCCGGCATCTGTCTCGTTTATTGATCCCACCTGTCTGCTTCCAGTAACAACGCATGTGCCTCACCGACCTCCCCTGCTGGGTCATACCAAACTTGTCTTACGCTTCGCGCAATATACTCGTTATCATTCGTTCTGTCATCACTGCACGTCCTGTCAATAATGGATTCGCTACAGACATGATGGCGGAGGACAAGTTCTGGAACTGTATTTATACTCTCCTATTCATTATACAAAACACGGCAGAGGCTAATTACTCAACCACATATAAGGAACAAACTGAGGGTATCAAAGCGAAAGGAGGAACGCTGAACTCGGTTTTCCAATGTTCCTTTACAAATAAAAATCCAGGAATATTACCCCAATTTAATCCTCGCAGCACTGCAAAGATGAATGATACAGATATTCATGAAATGTAATCGCGGTTGCGAATACGAACAACCATCAGCTGTATAACGGAAGGACGACAATGAAAATCTGTGCCGGACCGGGGCTCGAACCCGGATTCCCGCTTTACGCGAACGGTTGCCTTAACTGCTTTGGTGTCCGTGCACGACTTACGGCCAGTCTTAAACTTCCGGGACGTGTCACAACCTATAGTCTTACTCATGTAATTCCCGTACAGGCGAGAACATTTCAATAGAAAGTTGCTGCTCGGTATCGGCAAGAACTGCGACAATCGTGTGAGTGGCGTTGACAACGGGCTGAAATCACTAAAACCGAACAAAACTTCATGACTCATGGAATCCCCTGTCAGATTAGATTCTATATTGACTTTGCGGATGAGTTGGAACCTCTTTTAGCCATAATCTACTGTAGATCGCTCGAACAAAAACTGTGCCCAATGACTGGAAGAAAGCACATCTCACACCCGTCTATAAGACAGGTAGCAGAAGTGATCCACAAAACTACCGTCGTATCCCATTGACGTACGTTTCTTGTATAATCTTCGAACACATTCTGAGCTCAAATACACTGAAGAGCCAAAGAAACTCGTACACCTGCCTAATATCATATAGGGTCCCCGCGTACACGCATAAGTGCGCAACACTGGCATGGATTCCACTAATGTCTGAAGTAGTGCCGGAGGAAATTGACACCATGAATCCCGCAGGGCTGTCCATAAATCCGTAAGAGTACGAGGGGGCGGTGATTTCTTCTGAACAGCACGTCGCAAGGCATCCCAGATATGATCAATAATGTTCGTGCCTGGGGAGTTTGGTGGGCAGAGGAGGTGTTTAAACTCAGAAGAGTGATCTTGGAGCCACTCTGTAGGAATTATGGACGTGTGAGGTGTCGCACTGTCCTGTTTGAACTGTTCAAGTTCGTCGGAATGCACACTGAAAATGAATGGCTGCAGGTGATCAGATATGATGCTTACATGCGTGTCACTTATCAAAGTCGTATCTAGAAGTATCAGGGGTCCAATATCACTCCAACTGCACACCACCCACACCATTACACTGCCCCTACCAGCTTGAACCCTGCTGACATAAGGGTCCATGGATTCATGATGTTGTCTCCATACCCGTACACGTCCATCCGCTCGTTACAATTTAAATCAACAGTCTCGGTACGAACCGCTTGTGCGTTGCGTCTTATTATATTGCTCATGTGTAAGACCATATCAAATCAGACTACAGGACATACTGAAAGTATACAAAGAAGCGAATCGTGAATGTTCACAGGTATGTGCGACTCAAAGGCGAACGTTATATAAATATTGCAAAACCTGAATTGGTAAACTGTTGAAGATAGAAGCCAACAATCGCGTAACCGAGTGAGGTGGCGCAGTGGTAACGACACTGGATTCGCATTCTGGAGGACGATGGTTCAAATCCGTGTCCGGACATCCTGATTTACTTTTTCCGTAATTTCCCTAAATCACTTCAGGCAAATGCCGGGATGGGTCCTTTGAAAGGACATAGCCGACTTCCTTCCCCATCCTTCCCTAGTCCGGTGGGACCGATGACCTCACTGTTTGGTCCTCTCCCCCAACCCCCTTCCACCCTCCCCCCAACCAACCAACTAAAATAGCGTGAAAACTCGCATACAAAATTTCAACAACCGGTATTAAGTGAAGAATCCAGAGATGAAATCCGCTACTTTTCGATGCCGTAGGGATAGGAACATAAGATTTAGACTAACTATAGCACGCACAGACGCATTTAAGTGGTCATTCTTTCCGTGCTCCACAAAGGATGGAACGGGAAGAAATCCTAACAGGCGATACCACACTAAGTACCCACTGTCATACACTTCGCAGTGGTTTGCAGAGTATCTTTGTAGATATAACAGAAGATTTTTTTTGTGTACATACGGAGCGTGGTAACTATAATTCCATAAGCCTCTCTGCCCGCTAAAGAAAGAACGATTAGGATTTAACAACCCTGACAAGTAGATCATTACCGACGGAGCACAAGCTCGTACTGGAGAAGGATGAGGGCAATCGGCCCTTAAACTACAGACAATACTTGGCAAATTTATGTGCTAGTTCGTTTAGCCCTTCCAACGAAAACGGTCGCTACCACAGACATTAGCTGAAATACACTACTGGTCATTAAAATTGCTACACCAAGAAGAAATGCAGATGATAAACGGGTATTCATTGCACAAATATATTATACTACAACTGACATGTGATTACATTTTCACGCAATTTGGATGCATAGATCCTGAGAAATCAGTACCCAGAACAACCACCTCTAGCCATAATAACGGCCTTGATTCGCCTGGGCATTGAGTCAAACAGAGCTTGGATGGCGTGTACAGGTACATCTGCCAATTCAGCTTCAACACGATACCACAGTTCATCAAGAGTAGTGACTGGCGCATTGTGACGAGCCAGTTACTCGGCCACCTTTGGCCAGACATTTTCAATTGGTGAGAGATCTGGAGAATGTGCTGGCCAGGGCAGCAATCGAACATTTTCTGTACCCAGAAAGGCCCATACAGGACCTGCAACTTGCGGTACTGCATTATCCTGCTGAAATGTAGGGTTTCGCAGGGATCGAATGAAGGGTAGAGCCACGGGTCGTAACACATCTGAAATGTAACGTCCACTGTTCAAAGTGCCGTCAATGCGAACAAGAGGTGACCGGGACGTGTAACCAATGGCACCCCATACCATCACGCCAGGTGATACGCCAGTATGGCGATGACGAATACACGCTTCCAATGTGCGTTCACCGCGATGTCGACAAACACGGATGCGACCATCATGATGCTGTAAACAGAACCTGGATTCATCAGAAAAATAACGTTTTGTCATTCGTGCACCCAGGTTCGTCGTTTAGTACACCATCGCAGGCGCTCCTGTCTGTGATGCAGCGTCAAGAGTAACCGCAGCCATGGTCGCCGAGATGATAGTCCACGCTGCTGCAAACATCGTCGAACTGTTCGTGCAGACGGTTGTTGTCTTGCAAAAGTCTTCATCTGTTGACTCAGGGATCGAGACGTGGCTGCACGATCCGTTACAGCCATGCGGATAAGATGCCTGTCATCTCGACTGCTAGTGATACGGGGCCGTTGGGATCCATCACGGCGTTCCGTATTACCCTCCTGAACCCATCGATTCCATATTCTGCTAACAGTCATTGGATCTCGACCAACGTGAGCAGCAATGTCGCGATACGATAAACCGCAATCGCTATAGGCTACAATCCGACCTTTATCAAAGTCGGAAACGTGATGGTACGCATTTCTCCTCCTTACACGAGGCATCACAACAACGTTTCACCAGGCAACGCCGTTCAACTGCTGGTTGTATATGAGAAATCGGTTAGAAACTTTCGTCATGTCAGCACGTTGTAGGTGACGCCACCGGCGCCAACCTTGTGTGAATGCTCTGAAAAGCTAATCATTTGCATATCACAGCATCTTCTTCCTGTCGGTTAAATTTCGCGTCTGTAGCACGTCATTTTCGTGGTGTAGCAATTTTAATGGCCAGCAGTGTAAATATTAACAGTGACACGAACACACTGACTGCTTCATGAGCTACACACTTTGCATATATCATGTTTTAATCAACATCTCTGCGCAGCTGAGGCAGGTTCTGTTAGAGGTCTCGCTCATGACGCCAGTACTCCACCGCCAAGCGAGTTACACAGAGGTGATAGACGTCATGGGATGGCGATATGCACATATACAGATGGTTGTAGTATCGCGTACACAAGTACAAGGGCAGTGCATTGGCGGAGCAGTCATTTGTATTCAGAGTGATTCATGAGAAAAGTTATCCGAAGTGATTATGACCACACGACGGGAATTGCCAGACTCTGAACGCGAAAGTAGGGATATCCCAATTTCCGAAGTCGTTAGGGAATTCAATATTCCACGACCTACAGTGTCAAGAGTGAGCCCAGATCACCAGATATCAGGCATGACGTCTCACCACGCGCAATGTAGGGCCTGCACTTAATGACTGAGAGCAGTGGCGTTTGCGTAGAGTTATCAGCGTTAACAGATAAGCGACACTAGGCGAAACAACCGCATAAACCAATGTGGTATGTACGAGGAACGTATCCACCATGACAGTGCGGTGAAATATGGCGTTAATTGGGTATGGCAGCAGATGATCGACGTGAGTGCGTTCGCTAACAGCACGACTTCGCCTGCAGCGCATTTCCTGGGCTCGTGACCATATCGGTTGGACCCTAGATGGCTGGAAAACGTTGGCCTGGTCAGATGACTGCCGATTTCAGTTGGTAAGAGCTGATTGTAGGGTTCGAGTGTGATGCAGACTTTACGAAGCCATGAACCCAACTTGTCGAAAAGGCATTTTGCTAGCTGGTGGCGGCTTCATAATGGTGTAGGTTGTACTTACGTGGAATGGACCGGGTCGTCTGGTCTGCGCTACGGATAACTGGGGAGGGGAGCTTGAGAGCGCTACCTAGAGACCTTGCCCTTTCTGTATGATACTAGAGATGGGGCTGGAGGGCTCACACGCTGATGTGTGGGTCCCTGCATTCTATATGTTTTATTTTAAATGAATTCCTTTAACTTCTTTGTGATTTTTAAGGTATGTTAAAGATTGATGACAATTGATTACCTGTTTATTTTAAACATTATCACTCGACTTTACAGCGATTGCAGCAATTGTTCCAGTTTACAGATATTACAATTTTACAACTTACAGCTCAGGTATATTATATACTAATCTGCGGGCGAGACGGAATTGCGTTGGCCAAATGTATACCACCAAAGTCTCGTAATATTTTACATAGGACATCCACTACGTGAGGAGGATAACGGGCAAACTGGCGACCAGATACATTAGCACAGGGGATCAAATTTCCGAAATTAAACGAGAACATTCATTTCCTTACACAATCCGAAGCTGGAAATAAAAGAATTAGTACAAGTGTTCAAATACCTCTCTTCCATGCTTGAACATTGAGACAAACGCACTGAGGCCACGTCTGCTCACTTACCCGTCTTCTGTAACAGTCCACCAATATGGCGGGCACCCGGAGGTCTTCCTGGTCCCCGGTGGAGGGGATGGTCGAACCATTTGGCCGTGACCAGCCTCTCCACCCCAGATCTTGTGACACTGAAACGTCTTTGACTTTTACCTGCCTGTGATGTCTCTCTGATCCCCTACCCAGGAGTGAGGTTGGCACTACTATACTACAGAACTACTTCCCAACTAAGATTTGACCACGCTTTACGGAAAGGTGTGTGGAGGATTAGGAAAGTTCACGTGCAGATTCACGTACAAGAAATGCATAATACACGTCACATATAAATACGTATTATGAAGCCTGACACATTTCTTTCCATCCGTCCACATGGGTTCTATTGCACCCGCGGCCGGCAGCGTCGTGCAATAAAATTGGCAGCAGAGCCGCCTCTGTTTGTATCTTGTAACCGGAAAAGGGAAATGTACCTGACAGCAAGAAAGAGTAGTGACCCAGAAACTATCAAAAATTATAAAAACTACTGTGTTATATTAAGAAAAGTTATTAAAAAATCCAGGAGTATGTGTATCATGTCTGAAATCAGTAACTCTGATAATAAAATTAAAACAATTTGGAATATTATTAAAAGAGAAACAGGTCAACCAAGAGCAGAGGAAGACAGAATTACCATCAAATTGAATGAAAACTTTACGAACAAAAAGTCAGAAGTTGAAAATTTTTTTTAATAATCATTTTCTAAATGTTGTGCATATAGTAGGATCCAGGTGTTCATTAGAAAATGCTAGGCTGTTAATGGAAGAGGCCATACCTATGCAATTTGATACAATTGAAATCTCACCCACTTCTCTCTCTGAAATTAGGAAAATAATAAACTTGCTTAAAAGCAAAAACTCACATGGAATTGATGGCATTTCCAGCAAAATACTAAAAGCTTGTTCTCAACAGATAAGTAAGATTCTCAGCCACCTGTGTAATAGCTCTCTGGAACAGGGCATTTTCCCTGATAGACTGAAATATACCTTTGCATAAAAAGGGGGATAGATCTGATGTCAACAATTACCGTCCAATCTCCCTTCTAACAGCTTTATCCAAAATTTTTGAGAAAGTAATGTATTCAAGAGTAGCTTCACATATCTGTAAAAATGAAGTACTAACAAAATGTCAGTTTGGTTTCCAGAAAGGTTTTTCAACAGAAAATGCCATATATGCTTTCACCAGTCAAATTTTGAATGATCTGAATAACCGAACACCACCCATTGGGATTTTTTGTGATCTCTCAAAGGCTTTTGATTGTGTAAATCATGAAATTCTGCTAGACAAGCTCAAGTATTGTGGCATGAGTGGGACAGTGCACAAATGGTTTAATTCGTACCTAACTGGAAGAGTGCAGAAAGTTGAAATAAGTAGTTCTCGTAACATGCAAAGATCAGCACATTCCTCAAGCTGGGGAACTATCAAGAATGGGGTTCCACAAGGGTCAGTCTTGGGTCCTTTGTTGTTCTTATTATATATTAATGACTTGCCATTCTATATTCATGAAGAGGCAAAGTTAGTTCTCTTCGCTGATGATACAAGTATAGTAATCACACCTGAGAAACAAGAATTAACTGATGAAATTGTCAATACTGTCTTTCAGAAAATTACAAAGTGGTTCCTTGTAAGCGGACTCTCACTGAATTTTGATAAGACACAGTACATACAGTTCCGTACAGTGAATGGTATGACGCCATTAATAAATATAGACCTTAATCAGAAGCATATAGCTAAGGTAGAATATTCCAAATTTTTAGATATGTCCATTGATGAGAGATTAAATTGGAAGAAACACATTGATGATCTGCTGAAACGTTTGAGTTCAGCTACTTATGCAATAAGGGTCATTGCAAATTTTGGTGATAAACATCTTAGTAAATTAGCTTACTATGCCTATTTTCACTCATTGCTTTCATATGGCATCATATTTTGGGGTAATTCATCACTGAGGAATAAAGTATTTATTGCACAAAAGCGTGTAATCAGAATAATAGCTGGAGTCCACCCAAGATCATCCTGCAGACATTTATTTAAGGATCTAGGGATATTCACAGTAGCTTCTCAGTATATATACTCTCTTATGAAATTTGTTATTAACAACCAAACCCAATTCAAAAGTAATAGCAGTGTGCATAACTACAATACTAGGAGAAAGGACGATCTTCACTATTCAAGATTAAACCTAACTTTGGCACAGAAAGGGGTGAATTATACTGGCACTAAAGTCTTTGGTCACTTACCAAATAGTATCAAAAGTCTGACAGATAACCAACAAGTATTTAAGAAGAAATTAAAAGAATTTCTGAATGACAACTCCTTCTACTCCATAGAGGAATTTTTAGATATAAATTAAGAAAAAAAAGAAAAAAAAACAAAAATATTAAAAAAATTTAAAAAAATAAAAAATAAAGAAAACAAAAAAACACAAAAAAATAAAGTTGTTATATTAACTTAAGTATGTTGTTAAATTAACCTAATTATGTCATGTATTGGAAAATTCGACTCGTTCCACATCATTACGATATATCGTATTCATGATCCATGGAACTAGTATTAATCTAATCTAATCTAATCTATTTCTCGGTGCGAGCGAGCAGCGAAACCTGCTGCTTGTAGAGCGGAAACTACTGTACCGTTTCAATGTCACCTGACCACAGTTGTCTGCGATTGGTCTGATGACATTCTGGGCAATTTCAGTGAATGATGTTGCCGCCCACATCAACCAACATGAATCCCATCAAACATTTGTGAGACATAATTGAAATGTCATTTCATGCAGAAAATACTGCACTGACAACCCTTTTGTAATTATGGACAGCTATAGAGGTAGCATGGCTCAATATTTTTGCATGGAAACTTCCAACGACTTGTTGAGTCCGTGCCACGTCGAGTTGCTGCACTATGCCGCGCAAAACAAGGTCCGACACGATTTTAGCAGGTACCCCACGACTTTTCCCACCTCAGTGTACATCTCAATGACGACATGACTCCTTGCTCGATTAATACAGACTGTATCGTTACTTCGGGTTGAACGATAATGTAGTTGTTGTGGTATCCCGGTCCGATGAATGATTTGATGCAGCTCACCACGCTAGTCTATCCTGTGTACTCTTGTATTGCGTCCATATGAATTTTGATATATCCACGTTTTACTGTAATTGGGTAGCGATACTGTATATCATGCAACTGTGATGTCTTGCAGAGATATCATTTTCGTTTCTCTACCAGTGTACAACAGCTTCCAGCAAAACCGACCTTCCTCGATTAGCCGTAAATCCTCTGTAACTGTGTCTGATGCCCCGCAGGCTGAAGGCCGTTGGCTGGTGCTGATGGGCTTCTCGGCGTCCAACACAGTGCGCGCCTACTGCCAGAAGGTGACCGCCAAGGCGGGGTCGCGCCCGGGGCTGCTGCGTCTCTACTGGGAGCTCAGCAAGACAGAGGGTGAGTAAGCCCTCCTGCCGCAGCACCTCACACGACACGAGCACGTCGCTTCTATTTTAGATCCAACGTGCAGCTCAAGGTTCTCACTTACATTTACTCCTAGCAATATCAACGTATTTTCTGTAACGCGCTTTACGAAAGGGATGTGGATGGTGGAAGCGGGGATGGTGGGGGGGGGGGGCGTACCTTATGCCTACCATAAAAAAATCGTTAATTGTGTTAACTTATATAAAAACTATACTTTTTAAAGAGACACTCATTTGTAAGTAGCGTCCAGAACCCGAAAATCTTTTAGCTCACTCGTTTCAATATCGGCGCACTTTCAGTAACTTTTGCTACCGACGAGGGGGAGGGGGAGGAAGGTACTTTGTGCCTACCGCAAATTTTTTTAAAATGGAAAATTCGTTACTTGTGGTTTTTTACTCACAAGATATTTCATAAAGAGATTCTGACGTGTAGCGCCACATTTCGAAAGCTTCTATTCTCTTCTTGTCTAAACTATTTATCGCCCATGTTTCACTTCCATACATGGCTACACTCCATACAAACGGCTTCCTGACACTTAAATCAATACACGATGTTAACAAATTTCTCTTCTTCAGAAACTCTTTCCTTGCCATTGCTAGTCTACATTTTATATCCTCTCTACTTAGACCGTTATCATTTATTTTGCTCCCCAAATAGCAAAACTCCTTTACTACTTTAAGTGTCTCATTTTCTAATCTAATTCCCTCAGCCTCACCCGACTTAATTCTACTACATTCCATTATCCTCGTTTTGCTTTTGTTGATGTTCATCTTATACCCTCCTTTCAAGACACTGTCCATCCCGTTCAACTGCTCTTGCAAGTCCTTTGCTGTCTCTGACAGAATTACAATGTCATCGGCGAACCTCAAAGTATTTATTTCTTCTCCCTGGATTTTAATACCTACTCCGAACTTTTCTTTTGTTTCCTTTACTGCTTGCTCAATATACAGATTGAATAACATCGGTGAGAGGCTACAACCCTGTCTCACTCCCTTCCCAACCACTGCTTCCCTTTCATGTACCTCGACTCTTATAACTGCCATCTGGTTTCTGCACATATTGTAAATAGCCTTTCGCTCCCTGTATTTTACCCCTGCCACCTTCAGAAATTGAAAGAGAGTATTCCAGTTAACATTGTCAAAAGCTTTCTCTAAGTCTACAA
Source organism: Schistocerca piceifrons (assembly GCF_021461385.2). Lineage (NCBI taxonomy): Eukaryota > Metazoa > Arthropoda > Insecta > Orthoptera > Acrididae > Schistocerca > Schistocerca piceifrons. The sequence goes on from NC_060139.1 coordinate 832,324,457, forward strand.
ATGCTAGAAACGTAGGTTTGCCTTTCCTTAATCTTTCTTTTAAGATAAGTCGTAGGGTCAGTATTGCCTCAAGTGTTCCAACATTTCTACGGAATCCAAACTGATATTTTCAAAGGACGGGCAGAAAGTACCCCCCCTCCACCCCCACCCCCCCCAGCTTTAGTATTGCGAGGGTTAAACTGCAAATACGTGTAACTTGTTTCGGCAGAATGTTACCAACATCATTTGCCTCTTCTTGACTTCCATTAGTGCTCTGTATCAAAACGTACACATTGTGTTGCGTCAGCAGTTTAGATCAATTCAAAATAGAATAAGGTAAAGGAAACACATTTTAAGCAATACAGAACACTGAGAAAATGCTACAGGTCTGTTGAGAGTACCTATACTGAGCTTGCCTGTCCTCTTCTGGAGTACTGCAGTGCAATGTAGGATCCGCGTCACACGGAATCAACGGAAGATATCGAAAAGGTTCAAAAAAGGACTGCTCGTCTTGCACTGCTACTAAATAGGGGAGATATGATACCTGAATTGCGGCGGCAATCATTAAAACAGAAGCGTTTTTCGACACGGCAGGATCTTCTCATGAAATTAGTCACCAATTTTATCTTCAGAGCGTGAAAATATTTTGTCGGCGCCCACCTACATGGGGAGGAATGATCATCAAAATAAAATAAGAGAACTCAGAGCTCGCTCAGGAAGATTTAGGTGTTCGTTTTTCCTGCGAGCTATCGGAGAATAGGATAGAGACATAGCTTGAAGGTGGTTCTTTGAACTCCCTGCCAGACCCTTAACTGTGAATTGCAGTGTAACAATGTAGATGTAAATGATTTTTTAGTCATCATTTTTCCAACTTTTTTTACGCAAGAGGGACCATCTGTTAAAAAGTATACCATTATTATGTTCAGGCCTTCCCTTTCTACCTCTGGTAAAATATAACGCTATGTACCAGCTCCTTTCTGTAGCGATACTCAGCCTCTAGGCCAGCGTTTCTCAACTGCCGTGTTGCGACACACTGGTGTGTCGCGAATACGTGTCAGGTGTACCGCGAGAATTTTAATGTCTTCTAACTTTCCCCAGATAAAATATCTATAACTTAAAAAAAATCACTAAATCATTTATTGGAGTAGCCCAATTTGCAAAAAGCTGCTCATCATTGTGCGTAATTATACGCATCATAAGTAAAAAAAAATTGTTGTGTATATTTTGTGTGTATGTTTTTTTGCATATAGGAAAAATCACATTTAAGGGTGTCGCAAATTTTGAAACGTACTTTGGTGTGCCCCAAAGGCCAGAGGCGTCCGCATGTTGGGGAGGGGGGAAGTGTGCGGCTGGTTCCGGCGGCGGTTCGAGTCCTCCCTCGGGCATGGGTGTTTGTGTTTGTCCTTAGGATAATTTAGGTTAACTAGTGTGTAAGCTTAGGGACTGATGACCTTAGCAGTTAAATCCCATAATATTTCACACACAAAATAGAGACACACAAAGAGAGGGGGGGAGGGGGGGTTGGAGAAGGGCGGGCTGGACTCTGTGTTAGACTTATATTAATTTCAAAATTCTCACGTATTCTGTAAGTGATTGTCTCTGATTCTACTCAACCGCACGCTAGGGGTAACACAGTGGTTTTAGTAAATACTTAATTGTTTGGTTATCAGGTTGTTCACGGGAAATTATTTCGTTTTCTTGTCGTGCAAGGACGTAGCCAAAGGCGGGTCCAGGAGGTTCGACCCCCCTCCCCCCCCCCCCTCCTCCCCCCCCCCCCCCCCCCCCCCGTTTATCACGTGGAAGAAATTAACAAGACCAACTTTCTGCGTAGTGAAATTGAAAGACATTTTGATTTTCAGTCATAAGACGAAAAAGGATATGCACTATCGGTAGCAAAGCCAACGATAAATTAAAACTATCTATACATCCATAGCACTATCAGCTATTGCCCATCCCTATCTTAGCCAACACCAGGCCTTGCTTGACCTTCAGTTCAGTTCTTTACTTGTAGTTGAATTTAATGTGCTACCTTTTACTGTTTTTGTGCTGTGTGTTGTTGTGGTAGTATCTAATTATGGAGAAGTTTGTGACAGCAGTGAGAAACCGATTTGGATTCGTTCGCTAACGTTATGATAAGTTAAAACTAAGTACGCTCTATTATAATAGCCTATTTACTCATCTATTGCAGTTTAATGTTAGCATTGAAGTCGTTATTTGGAGGCTGGTAGAATTGTGAGGTTATAGTATTTCAGTATTTCACAAGACAGCGGAGCGGTAAATATTACAAATTACATTAAATTAAAATAAGCGCGTAAAAATACACGTCGGTTTATTTGTGTCGCCCAAAATTCGCATCAGGAAAAATATCGCCCAAACGTCGATCGCTGCATTTCTTTAAAAAGATTGCTGACTATTCTATTATTAGTAGCCCAAACGGCAAAATAGGGTCCAATCTGTTAACCCCGCCGGTACTCAGTTATGAAAACCGTTTCCGTTTCGAAACAATGGGGTATGGTTTGTGAAGAGCGGAAGGGATAATTGATGATAGCACATTATATAGTTAGTTTGTTTCTATAAGACTTTTTCATCGCGTTGGTTGAATTCGACCGAGCCGACTACACCCTACATCCCTCTGTCCCTCTTTCGTCCAAAATCTATTTACGCTCTTGTAATAGTATAATACTAATTGAAGCCACCAATTTCATGCACAATTAAATCTTGAAATATGCATGCATTCATTCACTATCAAATGACTAAACATTTAGAATTAAAGGAAAAACATGCGGTATCAGAATTCATTCTGTTGTTGGGAGGTATTTTATGTAAAAGAATGTACAATAACCGGTTTTTACAAATTCACTGACTCGGGGTAGCTCTGCGTGGCGAGCCGCTGGGCTTGCAATCCATGGATTCGGGATGCTAGGTTATTTGATTCCATCCGCCGGCAATCTTGAAAATTGTTTCTCATTTTCAGTTTAAGCACATGCTGGAGGTTGGCTGGTCACAGGCAGTTCCTTTCAAAAACTTTTCTTTCTTGATGACAGATTCCAGTTCCCTTACAGATGCAGCCCCTCTACTTAAAAATGAAAGAAACTGTATCGAAGGCGAGCCAACCATCTCTTCGGAGACTCCCGGCATTAAAAGCCGTATGATAAATAAATAAATAAAAATAAAAAAATTTCTGTTAGGCTCATGCATTTGTCTGTCGGGACATTCTTTAATGCAGAAAATGATCTTTCTTACGTTGCAAGAAGTGAGAGATGTATGCTTAAGTGAGGTTGGATAATTTCAGATAGTTTGTATTTTCGCTACCAAAAATTGCTGTAGCTTCTCTGTTGAACAAGTATCTCTTTAGTCCAACAAACCTTTCGGTAATAATCACGGTGTCCCAATAGATTAGGATCCGTCCATTCCTGATCACTTCCTCAGCTCAAATCAAGACTGAAAGAAGAAGAGTGTACAATGACTTTGGTGGGTGAAAGGAGACTGGAGTATGACTGCTTCTCGGTGGTTTGCCAAAGTAACGAGATTATATCTCCGCTTGGTGATAACGTTGAGATCACATTTAAAATAAAATGGTTTATCGTTCATTATAAAGATGTTCAGGATAAATTAAAAATATACATTTTTAAAGTCCTCTTTAACAAATCGGAACCCCCTCCCCCCTTTTTGAAAAAGTCTTGGCTACGTCCTCGTGTCGTGGTGAGGTTTCAGCGTTCTTTTGCAATCTTAGAGGATGTAAATCTTTAAAGAACTTTGCCGAAATAGAGTTCCGGACCGTGTCTACGACACTTCCTTGCATAATCCTTAATAAGGCATAGTTAGGGACAGTTCCAGCACCCAGCACAGAATAAACATGGCTGTGTTATATCTGCCGACAATTGTCCCCAGTTTCTAAAGAACTTCCCCCAAACTTGTGAACATCTTAATCTTAATAATATGTTTGCATTTGACCCGTCAAGGTTTGCTGGGACTTCATTTAGTTTTTAACGGTAGAGTGATTGTAGTATGTATGTATTGTAGTATGAAAAACACAATCATGTTATGCTGTAAGGGTATTCAGGATTCACCTATAATTCATCTACGGGTCCAAACAGACAAAAAAATACAAAGTTCTGCACTCGAGAATGGGAAAAATGGTTAAATATCAAGATCGGAAAGGCGTTTGGACCTTCTTAACTACAAGGTTCCTAAACAATACATGGAATGTGACACTGCGTGACATCCAGCCATAGAGTTATGAGTTCTGTAGTCTCGTTGCCGTGTCTATACAATAACGTACCAAACCAGGGAGACAAAGACAATTTTGGTTGAGTCCTAGGCTGTTACGAGTTGATTCTGCCAACTAGTTTGGTGTTTTTCGAAGGTTTCCTACATCCACACTCATATTAATATTATAAAAAGACATACACGGGGGGTCCAAAAAAATGTATCCACCGTTTAAAAGTCCATAACTGGCAAACTAATTGACGGAGTTGTCTCATCTTTGGTAGTGTAATAGTTTGTAGTTCCGGCAATCGCCACACAAGCGTTGTATTGCGTTGTTTTGATTTGTCAGATGACAGTCGCCCAATAGTCAGCGTTTTGTTCTTAGTTGCACCTAGTTACTCGAGTAAACATGGCTGGCGCAAGGCTTACATTCGATGAAAGGAAGTCAGTTTTGAAGTGGTATTTTAAGTACGAAAACATTAATGAGGTTCAACGGCAATGGCGAAATGAGTATCAAACAAAGTCACCGACAGGTTTAACGATTCGTCGCATTCGAGACAAATTTGAAGCCGAAGGCTTAAAGATCTGGACGCTGTCCAGCGATCTGGACGACCTGTAACAATAACAAGTCCAGCTAACTCCCGTCGTGTGTTACAACAATTCACTCGCTCACCACAGAAGTCTGTGAGATAGTGTGTGTGCCCGTGAAACTGGAGTGAGTCGCTCAAATGTTCGGCGAATTTTGAAGATAGCAAAGTGGAAGTGCTACATACCACGATTGCTACACGCAGTGAACGAGGACGCCCCAGATCGCAGAATGGAGTACTGCGAGTGGTTTACTAACATGGTGCGCAACGATGAAGAGTTTGCAGAGATGATTGTGTGGTCTGATGAGGCACAGTTCAAACTTAATGGTACAGTAAATCGCCACAATTGCATCTACTTGTCCGCCGAAAATCCGAACGTCCGTGTAGACAAAGCCGTGAATTTGCCAGGAGTAAATGTGCGGTGTGGGTTGTGATATCGGGGCTTGATTGGGTCATTCTTCTTTTACGGCACAGTTACCGGTGAGGTGTACCTTCAGAAGCTTCAGACATCCATTTTATCTGCCATCCGAGACTTGTATGGAGACAGAAGAGTTTACTTTCAACAAGGTGGCGCCCCAGCCCACTACCAAAATCGTGTTAGGGCGTATCTCGACGAAAATCTACCAGGAAGATGGATAGGCCTTAGAGGTGCTGTGGAGTATCCACCATGTTCCCCAGACCAAACTCCTCTGGACTTTTACCTGTGGGGAACACTAAAGGATGTCGTTTATCGACAAACGGCACATTCATGTGCAAATATCCAACTGAACACGTTGCAGTCGGTAGTTCGTGCTGCAGTTCAGCGGCATCGTTTGTGTGTGGATGTTAATGGTGACCATTTCGAACACCTACAGTGATATCTTTAAGTTGGACTTTAACCTACACTTTCACTAAAAATGAGACCACTCCCTCTGTTAGTTTGCAAGTTATGGTCTTTTAAACAGTGGGTACATTTTTTGGACACCTCTGTATTTTGGATATACCAGTGTAATATGCCTACCGTTAAGGTATAGCAGCGATCGACCTCCAAAATATGTTGACTGGGTAATTATGAAATGATCAAGATACAATCGCCTCGTGTAATTCCTCTCAAATTTATTTCTTTGGCCACGACACGTTCTCAAGCTCAACTAACCAGTTGCATCAAAAATGGAACTTTTGGAATCTTGCCCCCACTTGGATAAATGTCTGCGGACTCCCATGCGCAGAGTCCAGAAAGAATCACGAACAAGGCCTTTATATTTTTCTCTAGGGTATTCAGTCCCAGAATTAAATTACAAACAGCTTCAGACTCCCTGCTCCGAACAAGGTTTTTGAGAGCTTTCCTTGGTTTTCAGGCAAATTCCGAAATTGGTAATCCCCTCATAAGCACAACCAATTGCGAACGCCTCCGTCGCACCACCATTTCGTAGTAATCCGGCTGAAAACAATAGCTGTCTATAGTTTTTGTTGGTTTTTTTAGTACTCTAAAGTGTTTATACACTTTCGAAACATCTTAACTAACCATTTTCCTTTATTCATGATACCACTGTAAATTCAAAAACAATTTTGGGATATTTTTTCCAGTAGAAATTATAACGTATTTTGGAATTTGTTTACTGTAGCATTCTCTGGAGGGACGTCAAAAGGAAAAGTGAATGATCTGCGTCGATTTGCAGCCACTAAAATGAGACAACAAGATCTGCACCGAAAACCAGTTCGAATATTTCTGTGAAGAATGAACACGCCACATTTTCCACGGAAAACAAGGCTTAAAAACTATACGAAAAATTACAACGTCACGGAAGAATAAAAGGAAACGTCCGCTGAGGCTGATTCAGTACGGTACCGAAAGTTGTTTGGATATTAAAAAACTAGCTAGAAATTCTGTGCCTTGAAGGAAAGCAGACTACCACTATTTATGAATGTAATATTCTACAAGTGCGGGAAATATTTTTGTGTATGACGAACAGCTTACATAAATCAACGACACGTTCTCCTCCATTACCCGTGCCTCCCTCCAATCGTTTCATTAGTTTCTAGACTCTACGTGTGAAGAAACCTACTTGTTTGTAATGGAGGAAGTCATTAAGCTCAGAATGAAAAACGTCATTACCGTGGATTGTTAGATGACGAACGGAAATGTGAAAGTCTGATGTAGCAAGATGGGAAGAATGTGGAGGACGTAGAATCGCTTTCTAACAAAATTCTTGGGTAGCTGCGTTCGTAATGTTTGAGGTGTAGGCCTACAGGATTGTTTTCTGTTGCTGCTGCAGCAGCAGCACTTAAAACAGCTTCCTGGGCGTTTTCCTTCAACTGCAGCTACAGGCGCTTAATCTGTTGACAATAAATGACTTCACACTACACGAAAATTTTAAACCACCAACCAGGTGCCATCTTTTGAAACGTTTTTATGAGATCTTGCTTTTTCTTCGGTATTCAGGAACGTCATTCCATTTTGTAAGATAGCACAGCACCTCTTTTCTTGGCTACGAGTGGGCAATATCGTTTAACCACTTATGAAAGAGACGCTAGCACAAATACGCATATAGTGGTTGTGGACTTCCGATTTTTCACTAAGAGTGCTCGCTACCCATACTTTTTCTTTATTTTCACTCGTCAGCCTGAAAATTTGCAAACTAAGCACCTTATTAACTGCAGTAGGACTCTACATCTGCGTATACACTCCTGGAAATGGAAAAAAGAACACATTGACATCGGTGTGTCAGACCCACCATACTTGCTCCGGACACTGCGAGAGGGCTGTACAAGCAATGATCACACGCACGGCACAGCGGACACACCAGGAACCGCGGTGTTGGCCGTCGAATGGCGCTAGCTGCGCAGCATTTGTGCACCGCCGCCGTCAGTGTCAGCCAGTTTGCCGTGGCATACGGAGCTCCATCGCAGTCTTTAACACTGGTAGCATGCCGCGACAGCGTGGACGTGAACCGTATGTGCAGTTGACGGACTTTGAGCGAGGGCGTATAGTGGGCATGCGGGAGGCCGGGTGGACGTACCGCCGAATTGCTCAACACGTGGGGCGTGAGGTCTCCACAGTACATCGATGTTGTCGCCAGTGGTCGGCGGAAGGTGCACGTGCCCGTCGACCTGGGACCGGACCGCAGCGACGCACGGATGCACGCCAAGACCGTAGGATCATACGCAGTGCCGTAGGGGACCGCACCGCCACTTCCCAGCAAATTAGGGACACTGTTGCTCCTGGGGTATCGGCGAGGACCATTCGCAACCGTCTCCATGAAGCTGGGCTACGGTCCCGCACACCGTTAGGCCGTCTTCCGCTCACGCCCCAACATCGTGCAGCCCGCCTCCAGTGGTGTCGCGACAGGCGTGAATGGAGGGACGAATGGACACGTGTCGTCTTCAGCGATGAGAGTCGCTTCTGCCTTGGTGCCAATGATGGTCGTAGGCGTGTTTGGCGCCGTGCAGGTGAGCGCCACAATCAGGACTGCATACGACCGAGGCACACAGGGCCAACACCCGGCATCATGGTGTGGGGAGCGATCTCCTACACTGGCCGTACACCACTGGTGATCGTCGAGGGGGCACTGAATAGTGCACGGTACATCCAAACCGTCATCGAACCCATCGTTCTACCATTCCTAGACCGGCAAGGGAACTTGGTGTTCCAACAGGACAATGCACGTCCGCATGCATCCCGTGCCACCCAACGTGCTCTAGAAGGTGTAAGTCAACTACCCTGGCCAGCAAGATCTCCGGATCTGTCCCCCATTGAGCATGTTTGGGACTGGATGAAGCGTCGTCTCACGCGGTCTGCACGTCCAGCACGAACGCTGGTCCAACTGAGGCGCCAGGTGGAAATGGCATGGCAAGCCGTTCCACAGGACTACATCCAGCATCTCTACGATCGTCTCCATGGGAGAATAGCAGCCTGCATTGCTGCGAAAGGTGGATATACACTGTACTAGTGCCGACTTTGTGCATGCTCTGTTGCCTGTGTCTAAGTGGCTGTGGTTCTGTCAGTGTGATCATGTGATGTATCTGACCCCAGGAATGTGTCAATAAAGTTTCCCCTTCCTGGGACAATGAATTCACGGTGTTCTTATTTCAATTTCCAGGAGTGTAGATGCGTCTATACACTGTGAGGCACAATCGTAGCAGAAGATAGCTTTGCCCCAATTTTAGCTACTCCCCTTCATTGTTCCATTCCCACAGGGAAGGGAGGGAGCAGAAAACCTGATTGTATATACGAAATTAAATGAGCGTATGGCAGCATTGGCCGGGAGGTTCCATCCGGGGAAGTTCGGCCGCCAAGTGCAAGTCTTATTTCAGTCACCGACACATTGGGCGACTTGGGCGTTGATGATGAGGATGAAATGTTGATGAGGACAACACCCAGTCCCCGAGCGGAGAAAATCTCCAGCCCGGAAGGGAATCGAACCCGGGCCTGCTTGCATGGGAGGCGAGCACGTTACCACTCAGCTAAGCGGGTGGACATTGTATGCACACTATGTGATAAAAGGTATCCGGACATCTGGCTGAAAATGATTTACAAGTTCGTGGCGCCCTCCATCGGTAATGGTGGAATTCAATATGGTGCAATGGATCCTGATGCAGTTTGGAATTCCTGTGTGATGGTCCGAATAGATATCTGCCTATTACACATTAATTGCCGAGTGCACCAATCTCGATTAACAGTTAACCGCAGTTAAGTCGATATGTAATCCTGTTCAACGCAAATTTCTGGTGCAGCAACATCGATCTAAGTTAAACGAGGGAATCGACTGCGGTTACATTTAACCGTGGCTCTTTCCCGGTTTTCTCGACATAACCACGGTTTAAGAAGCATGCGCTATTAAGATGGCAGCACGTCTTGATATAATGGATGGCAATGAGGAAGAATTGTTATACGTTGACCTTTTCAACGTGGCCGAAATCGGGTTGGAGTGATTGTGAAAAGGGGAAACCTTTTTGAAGATTTTGGTGAAAGGAAGTTTGAAGAGAGATTTCGTCTGACGAAAAAAACAGTGTGATGGTTATTAAACCAAATTAATGATAGGTTAGAATTTCCTACTGATCGGAATAATCCTATTTCACCGATGAACAGAACTTTCTTAACGCTATTTTGTCAAAAACTGATATTTTGAGCCCGTGGCTGTATACAGAATATAGGTTGACTCTTAGATAGAAGATTACAGCACCCAGTCACTTTTTATAATGCTATTTATTTATTTAAGCAGCGCTGTTACCGGTTTCGATTCGACAGATTCATCTTCAGACGGCTAGCTCACGTTTTACATTAGATTTTGCCTTTTGTTTCCCCACCTGAAGAAATTTCCTTGGGGTGATGGTGCCCTACAACCAAAACAAGATGTAGATAACGTCTTTTTAACTGTAATTGTGCCTCACAACGATTTTAAGTGATGGAAACAGATTATTATTATTAAAGGGACATAATGGCGCGGATTCTTCATCGTAAGTAAGCGAAACATCTTCCCTTTAATAATAATGTCCGAAAGAACAGATACCATCTTCATGCAGTCAAGTTTTGCCGGCACGGTAGTTCAGCGTGTTCGGTCAGAGGCTTTAGCTACCCTTTGTAATAAAAAACTGAGTAAACGGATCAACGATCAACCTGAACGAGTGTTATCGGACGTCCGCCACGAACAAATTCAATGAAAAATATAGAACAAAATGAGACTAAAAAAATGGACAGAGCATCTGCCATGTAATCAGGAGATCCCGGGTTCGAGTCTCAGTCTGGGCACACATTTTCAACTCTCCCCACTGATGTATATCAACGCCTGTCGACAGCTTAGGGTCTTGATTTAATTATCATTCTAAGATAGCTGCATGGTCACCGATGGTATCTGTTCTTTCGAAAGAACAGATACCATCTTCATATATTTGCGAATATGTCCATCTTCCAAACAGTGGCAAGGCAGTATTACGCTTTAACACATACTTTAAACACAGAAATCAACATACGTGCATTTTTCTCTTGACTCTGGACGCAAGAGCAGTTCCTTTTTTATCCGTAGAAAAAAGTAATGCGGAAATAAACGAAATACGCTGCTTCAGTCAATAGGTATGAGAATAAAGTATGTGAAAACGAGACGTAACTATTTGGAATAGCAATTATTATGATCGAGCGGTATTAATGGAACCATTTTTGTTTGTTAACTTTCGTCAATAAGGATTTAAAGTTATCAGTAGTAGGAAAATACGAGGTATCCGCGCTGTAAGCAGAAATAATATGCCAGACATATTTTGTACAGTCGGTGTCAACAACCTGTAACTATTTATTTATTTATTTAACCTGATTTGTTTAGGGCCCTCAACCCTCTCTTATATCGGACCAACGTTTCACAAATGCTCAAATGTGTGTGAAATCTTGTGAGACTTAACTGCTAAGGTCATCAGTCCCTAAGCTTACACACTACTTAACCTAAATTATCCTAAGGACAAACACACACACCCATGCCCGAGGGAAGACTCGAATCTCGCCCGGAATCAGGCGCACAGTCCATGACTGCAGCGTTTAGACCGCTCGGCAACGTCTCACACGTACAGTAATTATTACATCATAGTTACCTAAGAAAATAACAATTTTAGTATGACAACTAGTTTTAATAATAATAATAATAATAACCTAATAATAATAATAATGATGATGGTGGTGGTGGTAGAAAAAAAGAACAGTTTATAGGTCTACTAAATGTAGGTTTTCTGATACAGCGAGTTCTGGGAAAAGGAAATTTAAAGAGACTGTATCGGCTAAGAATAATGGGAAGCGAGCAAGATCAGGTTGGAAAGGGGGACGTACAAGAGCAACGGATGCATACAGGGACAATGGTAATCTTATAGTTGCTTCAGTAAACGTGTCATAACCTGCCTTCTGAAGACGGAGATATTATTTTCTTCTCTAATGTAAAGCGGGACAGTGTTCTAGAGGCGCCTCCTGCTACAGAGGACTTCGAGAAGATGGCTGAACGATGGAATGGGACAGAAAAGATTTTGGGCTGTCGCGAAAGGGCATTTTTATACAACACCATCAGATGCTATTAAACAAATGTTGATGTGCTACGAATTTTTATCTCCGTGGCTCTCCCAATGTTAAACGAATACGCTGTCCTTTTTAAAAAGAACCCACCCCCTTCTGCTGTGTCTATTTTATTTAAAACGGAGAAAGTAAGTCAGCATTGATAATTATCAGTATCATATAAAATTATCTATTTAATAAAACACTTTATTTTTCCCATATTTTTATTTATATTGTTTCCCTCTATGTCAACTGATCAAAGAAGTGTAACATCCGCAAATCTGCAAACAGGTGTGTGCTTGGATTCAAAGGGGACAGGGTATGAAATACTAAGCCCTATTATCTTCTTCTTTTTTTCTTTCTGATTCTTCTTCTTTTTTTCCTCCTCCCTCTTCCTTGCCTCCTCCCGTGTCTCTCTAGGGTCGACATTGATATAGAGGTTGTGGTTGCCCTTCAAGAACGTTTTCTACATTTTTGTGTAGCTTGTATCTGAGGCAGGAAATGGATACTAGCCTGGTATGCACCTAGTTCCATGTGGGAAACCGCCTGTATACCACAGCCAGGCTCGCTGGCTCACCAGCTCTCGATGTTAACCGCGATGCGGACTAGAACCAGCCCAGAATCCCGGAATCGGAGCGTTAACGCGTTCGGCTGTCCGAGCTGATAAGGAATAAGCCGCATTTAATTAAAAAATTACTGCGAAATAAAAGCAAAATAATGGTAATCTGTGCGAAAGTGTAAGCCTGTTAAGTCAGAATCTGCTGCTGTACTTAGATCAGAATAACGAAGTGACTGACAGCTGCTTGTTCACAGGACGACTACTATAACAACCACCAACCAGAGAATCAGGTTAAGGAAGGGTGCATACGATCGACAGTAGGTGGCAGACAGAAATGTCAACGAATAAACGCACACTTCAGACTGTTTCTGGGAACGCGCTCACGACCTACAGTTCGTGGATAGTTATGAATGAAGATGAATATCTGAGATATCGACGATGAAGACAAAATCGACGAGTGCAAGTTCATCTCTTGGGAAACGTTAAGTTGAAGGTCGCTTGAATAGGCCAGACGCTCAACATGAAGAACATGGTAAACGTTTATGATTTGTTTTCACAAGAGATCAGCATCAACGCAAGTTTTGAGACCTTATCCTAACCAGTATTTGGTGTGAAGAAAAGGATTTTTATAGATTATGTAGTGCACGGGGCAACGGCGTTGCCGCAGTGAATACACCGGTTCCCGTCAGATCACCGAAGTTGAGCGCTGTTGGGCGTGGCCGGCACTTGGATGGGTGACCGTCCGGGCGGCCATGCGCTGTTGCCATTTTTCGGGGTGCACTCAGCCTTGTGATGCCAATTGAGGAGCTATTCGACCGAATAGTAGCGGCTCCGGTCACAGAAAGCCCCTCCTATCCGCATCCTCATCTGAGGATGACACGGCGGTTGGATGGTCCCGATGGGCCACTTGTGGCCTGAAGACGGAGTCCATGTAGTGCAAGGCTTATCATGGAATTCACATTTAGAATTTTGGCAGTTTTTGGAGGATATTCCACAGAAGCTTAGGTTTAGTATGCCACATACTACTCATATTTTTCAAGCAGCACACAGCTCTGTAAGAAAGAAAGGCGGTATTAGATTTGAAGGCAGATTACATGGAGATTACATGGACCACTCTTTGAAAGTATATCACTGCAAGGCACAAGAGGTACAAATGGCGAAATGCAAATTAGGGATTATTTCGCCGATTACTTTGTCACCACTTGTGTCAGTTCATTGGCGGTATGATGAAGCAGCTAAGTAATACATATATGAAGTTAGAATTTCCTTACCCCGCTTTATTTTATCCTTCAAATCCAAATCGTTTCAGTTACCAATAAGCTCCACACATACTTCCTCCCATAGTTTTTTTATTTATGTTTCTGTCATGATATTCTGCACTGCTAGTATGATAACCAAGGACTGTATTAATATACATTTTTAACACAACGCATCAACACAGAGTGACAACTCAACCGATAGTCGTGTGCTTAAAGCCATTTAAACGCGTATGCGTATCGTATCAGGATCGAGTCGGTAGGAAAATAGAGCTTGTCTCATCTTTTTTGTCAGCCCGACTGTTTTGTAGGTCGTGTGCTTGCCTCTATTACAATACATGATGTCTATTACAATCAACAAAATAGCCGGTGACCGACAGCCTGCCGTGTGTACCTTCCACAGTACCGCATTCTATTCTGCTCTGTCCGCCGTTGTCATGTCGCTCTGCTACCTCAGGGGCTAGCTACCACTGTCAGTTGCAGACGACTCTTGCGGCCGGTAACGTAACATCAGTGATTCGTCTTTGTTGTTTGCATTGTTTCTCTGTGCGGCGTGTCTACTTTACTTGACTTAATGCGCTAAATTGGTTGTGAAAGTGCGCAGGAAAATGAGAAGACTGCTACCACCCGGCGAAGCAAACCGATACTGCACGATAACGACCAGCGTATCCAGAACGGAAATGCCCAGGTGTTGCTGCAATAGCCATATTGTGTGCGCAGACAAACTGACATCACCCCTCCATAACCTGCTGCCATTCACGTTATTTTGATCAGGGTATAGGTAACATCCACCGCGTATCTTCATCCCATGCATTGCAACGTGCTCTGATCCTCGGAATTCGCAATGCGTTCGAGACGTTGCCGTTCAAGCTTATCTCACTCTTTAACGACGGCCATCCTTGCATCATCCAGCGTCAACCTACCTCACATTAGGCATGGTGATGTGTTGTGTTTTTCTTGTTTCCCTATTTTTGTCCTCCCCATATATATCGCTTACATAGAAGCCGATTACTGAAGTGATCGATACCCACTGGTGTCGAAAGGTTCCTAATATGCACCAAGCTTGATTATATCACTAGATAGACTGTAGTAGTTACGCAGAGATGAAAACTCCTGCAAGGACAGACTAGCTTCGAGAGCTGCATCAAACCAGTGTCTGAACTGAAGACCACAGCAGTAAGCTAATAATAGCAGCAACAACAGGTAGTAAAATTAGGTCACTGGGGTTCCGTGCCTCAGTCTCTGAAAAACATAACTCTTATACGATCGCTTCGTGGACTGTGTGTCTGTGTGTGTATCCGACCATTAATACACCTTTTCCTCAGTAACGGGTAGACGTATCAAGTACAAACTTATGTCGCATATTAAGGTCCAGTATAAAAATCTGAAGCTTCTAAGTCAATGCAATCAAAAAGATACAGACGTTTGTCACATATTTTGATACTCGAGAACTCACTCATCGAAACCTACAGACATGAAACTTAGCAAGGGGCAAGGTTTCACAGTAAAGGAAAGAAAAAAATTGTTAATTTTTAATTCCATACGGTCTAAGGCGCTGCAGTCATGGACTGTGCGGCTGGTCCCGGCGGAGGTTCGAGTCCTCCCTCGGACATGGGTGTGTGTGAAACTTCCTGGCAGATTAAAACTGTGTGCCCGACCGAGACTCGAACTCGGGACCTTTGCCTTTCGCGGGCAAGTGCTCTACCATCTGAGCTACCGAAGCGCCGGCCGTTGGTGGCCGAGCGGTTCTAGGCGCTTCAGTCTGGAACCGCGCGACCGCTACGGTCGCAGGTTCGAATCCTGCCTCGGGCATGGATGTATGTGATGTCCTTAGATTAGTTAGGTTTAAGTAGTTCTAAGTTCTAGGGGACTGATGACCTGAGATGTTAAGTCCCATAGTGCTCAGAGCCAAGCTACCGAAGCACGACTCACGCCCGGTACTCACAGCTTTACTTCTGCCAGTACCTCGTCTTCTACCTTCCAAACTTTACAGAAGATTTCCTGCGAACCTTGCAGAACTAGCACTCCTGAAAGAAAGAACTAGCACTCCTTTCTTTCAGGAGTGCTAGTTCTGCAAGGTTCGCAGGAGAGCTTCTGTAAAGTTTGAAAGGTAGGAGACGAGGTACTGGTAGAAGTAAAGCTGTGAGTACCGGGCGTGAGTCGTGCTTCGGTAGCTCAGATGGTAGAGCACTTGCCCGCGAAAGGCAAAGGTCCCGAGTTCGTGTCTCGGTCGGGCACACAGTTTTAATCTGCCAGGAAGTTTCATATCAGCGCACACTCCGCTGCAGAGTGAGAATCTCATTATGGGTGTGTGTGTTTGTCCTAAGGATAATTTAGGTTAAGTAGTGTGTAAGCTTAGGGACTGATGACCTTAGCGGTGAAGTCCCATAAGACTTCACACACATTTGAACATATTTTTGTACTCGTAATTACATAACACGAACAAATATTTTGTAATTTTTCGTCCATCTCTATGTTGGTGTCGGCTCGTCTGCTAAGACACTTTGTCTCTATAACCGGTCGCCGTTTCAAACTCAAATTTATGCCACGTACTAAGGTCTAAAGCCCTTTGGCGGTGAAAAAATTGTAAGCTTCTAAGTTAGTGCAATCAAAAGAAACAGCCATTTATGTCACATATTTTGATACTCGGAAACTCCCGAGCTTTCCGTTGCCCTAGAATCATGAAATTTGGCAAGACGCAAAGTTTCACAGTTCAAGTAAGGAAAAATCCTAAAATTATTAATTTGTAATTACATGACACGAAAAAATATTTTGTCTTTTTATCCGTTTGTGTGTCAGTCTGTGAACAGGATGACTTATAAAATTCAAATTTATGTCACTTACTAAGGTCTACGGTCCCTTGGCAATGTAAAAGATTTAAGATTCTAAATCAGTGCAATCAAAATATGCTGCCATTTATGTCATACATTTTAATACTCGCAAACTCACTCATCCAGACCTATAGGGCACTTCCCGTTGACGTTGAATCATGAAATTTGGCAAGAAGCAAGGTTTCACAGCACAAGTTAAAAATTCTGGAAGTTGTTATTTTATGATTATATCACATAAAAATACCTTTTCGCCATTAGAACATACACTGCATTTATCATCCATCAAAAACATAGTAGACGATTGTTACTGCATGGAAACATAAAGTGTAAGTTGTAGTCAATTTTTTGTAAGTAAATAAGTGTTATATTAAATCTTCTGTATCGATATACGAGGGCAATCCCAAAAGTAAGGTCTCCTATTGTTTTATAACTACAGAACTCTGTTTGTGTGGCAGTTGGTCACACTGTTACGAAGAGTGCTTTACGCGCTGTGTGTAAACATGCGCACGCCGTACTGAGGCGCTCAGTCTTGTCTTGGCAGCCGTTGAGAGTGGAGCTCCCGTAGGATGTTACCGCCAAGTGCGAATTGGGCGCAGTTATTCGGTTTTTGAACGCAAAGAGCACTGCGCCGACTGAAATCCATCGCCAATTGAAGGAAGTGTTTGGTGAGCCATGCATATATGTCAGTTGCTGCTGGTCGGACCGAAATTCACGACGAACAGCATGGCGGCGATCTAGTATGACATGGGCATACAAAAACTGTCACAGCGTCAATTGTATCGACAGAAATGGTGATTATGACGAAAAAAAGCTAAATGTTCAAGCTGTAAACTGATGTAAACCATTGTGGAAATAAACAGATCTACGTACTTATAACAAAAAAGGATATCTTACTTTTGGGATTACCCTCGTATATAAACTGAAATCCTCTGCTCGCTTCTTTCTGTATGTTCGGACTAGTCTGACGAATTACTGTAGATATTTTGATAGGATTTTAGAATTCCTGGGACCAATATCTTCCCAGTATCTATAAGGAAACAGGCAAAAATCTTGGAGATTCTTATATCACGAGAATCTGCAAGATTATATATATATAATAGTCTGCGAACCGAGAACCTCAAAGATTTTTGCCTGTTATATACTACTGGCCATTAAAATTGCTACTCCAAGAAGATGACATGCTACAGACGCGAAATTTAACCGACAGGAAGAAGATGCTGTGATATGCGAATTATCAGCTTTTCAGAGCATTCATACAAGGTTGACACCGGTGGCGACACCTACAACTTGCTGACATGAGGAAAGTTTCCAACCGATCTCTCATACACAAAGAGCAGTTGACCGGCGTTGCCTGGTGAATTGTTGTTGTGATGCTTCGTGTAAGGAGGAGAAATGCGTACCATAACGTTTCCGACTTTGATAAAGGTCGGATTGTAGCCTATCGCGATTGCGGTTGATCGTATCGCGACATTGCTGCTCGCGTTGGTCGAGATCCAATGACTGTTAGCAGAATATGGAATCGGTGGGTTCAGGAGGGTAATACGGAACGCCGTGATGGATCCCAACGGCCTCGTATCACTAGCAGTCGAGATGACAGGCATCTTATCCGCGTGGCTGTAACGGATCGTGCAGGCACGTCTCGATCCCTGAGTCAACAGATGGGGACGTT
Organism: Schistocerca piceifrons; assembly: GCF_021461385.2. NCBI lineage: Eukaryota > Metazoa > Arthropoda > Insecta > Orthoptera > Acrididae > Schistocerca > Schistocerca piceifrons. The sequence goes on from NC_060139.1 coordinate 832,342,550, forward strand.
TGCGAGACAACAACCAACTGCACGAACAGTTCGACGATGTTTGCAGCGGCATGGACTATCAGCTCGGAGACCATGGCTGCGGTTACCCTTGACGCTGCATCACAGACAGGAGCGCCTGTAATGGTGTACTCAATGACGAACCTGGGTGCACGAATGGCAAAACGTAATGTTTTCGGATGAATACAGGTTCTGTTTACAGCATCATGATGGTCGCATCCGTATCTGGCGACATCGCGGTGAACGCACATTGGAAGCGTGTATTCGTCATCGCCATACTGGCGTATCACCCGGCGGGATGGTATGGGGTGCCATTGGTTACACGTCTCGGTTACCTCTTGTCCGCATTGACGGCACTTTGAACAGTGGACGTTACATTTCAGATGTGTTACGACCCGTGGCTCTACCCTTCATTCGATCCTTGCGAAACCCTACATTTCAGCAGAATAATGCACGACTGCATGTTGCAGGTCCTGTATGGGCCTTTCTGGATACAGAACATGTTCGGCTGCTGCCCTGGCCAGCACATTCTCCAGATCTCTCACCAATTGAAAACGTCTGGTCAATGGTAGCCGAGCAACTGGCTCGTCACCATACGCCAGTCACTACTCTTGATGAACTGTGGTATCGTGTTAAAGCTGCATGGGCAGCTGTACCTTCACACGCCATCCAATCTCTGTTTGACTCAAAGCCCAGGCGTATCTAGCCTGTTATTACGGCCAGAGCTGGTTGTTCTGGGTACTGATTTCTCAGGATCTATGCACCCAAATTGCGTGAAAATGTAATCACATGTCAGTTGTAGTATAATATATTTGTGCAATGAATACCCGTTTATCATCTGCATTCCTTCTTGGTGTAGCTATTTTAATGGCCAGTAGTGTATGTAGTTAGGTCTGCAGGTAAACCTGAGTACACGAGTTCTACTCCCACTCGGCCGTTTTTCCTGATGTTACAGTTTGGGTCCAGCAGCGTGTATTTAGATGGCAATACGATTTTCATTAGCGAGTGCTGAAGTCTGTCCGTGAGAGTGGGGCGTGTGGTGTTGCAGACGAGGTGCCGGCGTGGCTGATCCGCGAGAAGCGCGTGCTGGCGGTGAGCATCTGCAAGCCGGACGCGCCGCCGCACCTGCTGCTGCTGGGCCGCAAGCCCGAGTACCCGCTGACGGTGGCGGCGCGCCTCGGCCGCTCCATCACGGGCGCGCGCTTCCGCTCCGGCTTCCTCTGCACCGCCACCGTGCGCTTCACCTGAGGCCGCCGGCGCAGCCGCCGCCGCTACACCCACCCCGCACCGTCCCACTCTCCCATCGCACCGTCTAACATGTAAAACTCGCCAATAAAACTTTTTTTACCCGACTTCTTTGTACTTTATTACGAGCGACCACTAAATCCTTCATTGAAATTAATCCGTGCAAATTATAAAAATGGATGTACGTACGTAAAATTCTATGTCCTGACTTGGCAGAAAATCCTAAGAAATTTTCGTCTTATGTCCAAGCAGTAGGTGGATCAAAACAATATGTCCAGACACTCTGTGACCAAAATGGTATTGAAACAGAGGATGACAGACTAAAGGCCGAAATACTAAATGACTTTCTCCAAAGCTGTTTCACAGAAGAAGACTGCATTGTGGTTCCTTCTCTAGATTGTCGCACAGATGACAAAATGGTAGATATCGAAATAGATGACAGAGGGATAGAGAAACAATTAAAATCGCTCAAAAGAGGAAAGGCCGCTGGACCTGATGGGATACCAGTTCAATTTTACACAGAGTACGCGAAGGAACTTGCCCCCCTTCTTGCAGCGGTGTACCGTAGGTTTCTAGAAGAGCGTAGCGTTCCAAAAGATTGGAAAAGGGCTCAGGTCATCCCCGTTTTCAAGAAGGGATGTCGAACAGACGTGCAGAACTATAGACCTATATCTCTAACGTCGATCAGTTGTAGAATTTTGGAACACGTATTATGTTTGAGTATAATGACTTTTCTGGAGACTAGAAATCTTCTCTGTAGGATTCAGCATGGGTTTCGAAAAAGACGATCGTGTGAAATCCAGCTCGCGCTCTTCGTCCACGAGACTCAGAGGGCCATAGACACGGGTTCCCAGGTAGATGCCGTGTTTCTTGACTTCCGCAAGGCGTTCGATACAGTTCCCCACAGTTGTTTAATGAACAAAGTAAGAGCATATGGACTATCAGACCAATTGTGTGATTGGATTGAAGAGTTCCTAGATAACAGAACGCAGCATGTCATTCTCAATGGAGAGAAGTTTTCCGAAGTAAGAGTGATTTCAGGTGTGCCGCAGGGGAGTGCCGTAGGACCGTTGCTATTCACAATATACATAAATGACCTTGTGGATGACATCGGAAGTTCACTGAGGCTTTTTGCGGATGATGCTGTGGTATATCGCGAGGTTGTAACATTGGAAAATTGTACTGAAATGCAGGAGGATCTGCAGCGAATTGACGCATGGTGCAGGGAATGGCAATTGAATCTCAATGTAGACAGGTGCAATGTGCTGCGAATACATAGAAAGATAGATCCCTTATCATTTAGCTACAATATAGCAGGTCAGCAACTGGAAGCAGTTAATTCCATAAATTGTCTGGGAGGAGGCATTAGGAGTGATTTAAAATGGAATCACCATATAAAGTTGATCGTCGGTAAAGCAGATGCCACACTGAGAGTCATTCGAAAAACCCTAAGGAAATGCAATCCGAAAACAAAGGCCCACTGCTTGAATACTGCTCAGCAGTGTGGGATCTGTACCAGATGGGGTTGATAGAAGAGATAGAGAAGATCCAACGGAGAGCAGCGCGCTTCGTTACATGATCATTTAGTAATCGCGAAAGCGTTACGGAGATGATAGATAAACTCCAGTGGAAGACTCTGCAGGAGAGACGGTCAGTAGCTCGGTACGGGCTTTTGTTGAAGTTTCAAGAACATACCTTCATCAAGCAGTCAAGCAGTATATTGCTCCCTCCTATGTATATATCGCGAAGAGACCATCAGGATAAAAACTAGAGCCCACACAGAGGCATACCGACAATCTTTCTTTCCACGAACAATACGAGACTGGAATAGAAGGGAGAACCGATAGAGGTACTCAAAGTACCCTCCGCCACACAACGTCAGGTGGCTTGCGGAGTATGGATGTAGATGTAGATGAACGTATGTATGTATGTTCCACATCTCCTACTAAAGCACTGGACTTATTTCAACCAAACTTGGTACACATATCATCTACTGTCTGGAAAGGATCACTATTGGGGTAAGAACCACCCACCTTTCAAAAGGGTGGGGGTAGGGGTGACAAAGTAGCATAGCCTATGACACGTGAATACCCATACTTTGGTTATTCAGTATTTAAGAGTGAGAGCACTTAAAGACTTGCAAGAAATTTTACATGTAATTTCAAACCTGAACGAAATTTCTCTCGCTGAAGAGGCTCACAAAATAATAAAAGGAAAAAAGTTTGTCGCTTACATTTTCGCTGTTCATGCAGTAAAACTGCTAGACTATAAGAAGCATGACGTTTTAATTTGTTACTTCTTTACTGATACCTCTATTCGCAACTCATTTCGCATACGGCATCCGCATAAGTCGTTGAAAGAACCTAGAAAAATGCCGTCTTACGGCGTGTAGTTCAAGACGTGTGATGTCATAAACACTGAAATATGTGAGCAAGCATGACTTTTTAATTTATTACTTCTTTACTACTAACTCTGTTCAAAACACATTTGGAGACGGTACACACATATACCATTGGATGTACCTCCAAAATTACATCATTGTACAGCACATAGTTCAGGAGATACGACGTTGTAGACATTACGATGGGTGAAAATGAAACTGTAGGGCGAAATTCGCTATACATACAGGTGAAATATGTGTGCAAATATGTTAAATATGTACGAAATACATTTGACATGTGCGTATGCCATCAAAGTCACAGGCACAAACCTCATCCTAGACCCTGGGACGATTTCAGTCAAATCTGGTACATATATTAGTTGCAATCTGGAAATAATTACTTCAGCGATAAGAACCACCAGCCTCCAGCTTGGGTGAGTGTGATAACGTAGAGACGGAAGCGAGGACGACGATATGGACAGCAGTGAAGGAGAAGAAGGAGATAGGCACATATAGGAGGAGGTGGAGATGGACAGAGATAAGGGAGGGCGAAATGGACAGACAGATGGGACAGAGAAAAGAAAGAGGAGATGATCAGCAGGCAGGGGCAAGAAGAGACAGGCAGAGAAATGAGGCAGGAGGGGATGGACAGAGGGGGAGGAGGAAATGGAAAGACAGAGGGAAGAGGAGGAGATGGAGGCAGAAAGGAAAGAGGAGGAGATGGACAGACGAGGAGGGAGGATGAGATGAACAGAGAGAGAGAGAGGAAAGAGGAGACTGACGAAGAAATGGGAAGGAGGAGATTGACAAAGGGTGGGGGAGGAGGAGATGGAATTAGAGGGAGAGGAGGAGATAGAAGGGGCAGGAGCAGATTGACAGAAAGAGGGGAGAGGAGGACAAGGACAGAGGGAGATGCAGGAGGAGATGGACAGAGAGAGGGAAGGAGCAGGTCTAGAGCGACAGAGAGGAGAGAGAAGGGGATGGACTAATAGAAGACTGGAATAAATAACTACCCAGGTAACACTGGAATTCTTAGCTAGTAGCATTATACAGAAGCTCATATGCTGTTGATGGATTATGAAACAGAATTTTGAAAAGTCGTTCCACCTTAATAAGTCATGTCCTTAGTTACAGGTACATATGTAAAGCATCACGCACAGCGAATTTTTTCAGGCAGGAACAACACATGCAGCTATTAATCGTCTTTGTAAGAAAGATGACAAGAAACACTTAAACCGTTATCGTCCAATTTTCTTAGTGATATCTTTTCTCAGAATATTCGAAGAGTAATCTCACATTTAATTACAAACAATTTATTCACCGTACCACAGTTTGGATTCCAGAAGGGTTGCCCAACTGAGAATTCTGTTTACGCATTCAACCACCAAATGCAGGGCGACGCACAGAAAGCCGGCCCTGAGCAGTGTTGCCAACTCTCCAAAAAGAAATACGCTAAATGTTTATACAAGAGAAAAACAAAAAGAAAGCTGAAATAAAACAAGTTGGATTAGTGTGTTGTTTTACTTTTGCAATAATTATACTGTGTTACAGATTAGCCTGAATCTACATTTATTTGTAAATTGTCAGATCTACTGGGCATTAAAGTAATACAAACAATTAACTGCGAGTGTATAGCATTATTTGAATTACATATGCTTGCTAAGGTGGAAACAATAGATTTGTATTGTGAAAAGTTCAAAACAGATTATATGTGGCACTATACATATTAATTTAAACAATAATTTTTATCCATGAAACATACATTTAGAGAAGACGAGTTACTCTCACTATTCTCCATATTCAAGGATACAATTTAACTTTGATTTTACACCCAAGACATTTTTGTGAGTTGAGTTATCAGCATGAGCAGGCATTGATGGGAGCATGTATGTTGTTCATGTATGTGGGATATTTACGGTAGCTGTCCTTCGAATAGTATTTTCTGGGGTTGAGAACAAGCAGGCAGTTTGGTCACTTAGTAATAAATCTTGCAGTGGACGTTTGGAGCTTGAAAGTCACGTGTAGGTATTAGGGAAAGGAACATCTCAAAGCACTTACCGGGGACAGAATGCTGGGCCCAAGTATTTCTTACACTGGTGTGCAGACAATGCATTCGGTCAAAGAGGCGAAAAAACTGCCTACCTGGACCTACCTGTTAGGTGCCTCTTGCCACAGCAGGGCACTGTAAAAATTTGCGAGTTTCCTTATTCACCATGGGCAGGACACTATCGAGGGAACCATCAGATGGTGTCATCCCTCTGCCTGCTTAGCTTTTTGGGAAGGCTCAGGCCTTCAAAATGGTTTTAGACGGAACACAACATTGATGGATGCTCTGAAATGGTCTGTGTTGGGCTACAGAAACACTTCTCCTAGTTTAGCATGGGCCCCTTATAAGACACGCGTTAATGTTATAGGGCGTCCGGATAATGATCTCCATGATACACGTGTTGTTCACTTCAGTGTTATATGGAAACTCAAAACCTACCGTATAAAGTGACCGTGGAAAAAAACAAGTTGGGAGTATAATCTCTCCTACTCTCTGTGAAGGACTTTGCGAGTCAGAGACTGGCTGCTTCTCCTGAAAGGAGAATAATATTAACTTGATTGGCAGTGAAGTAGAGCAGGTATGTTAGAGGGGAGACATAGAGTTCGTGAAGTCTTGTAATTGGCACAAAACCCTTGTGGGGGAGGCTGCAGGAGTGGTTTTGTGGAGTTTACTGAGATTTGATTGAAAGTGAGGAGAGGAAACATTTGGTCTTCCGATTCAGACTATAGTCTGGAGTGGGTCTTCTGATTCAGACTAAGGTGTGGACAGGATTCTGGTCTTGACTTTTGTTATGAGTAGGCTGTACTTGGGACACTTGTCCTGAACCGTGACTTCGCGCTAGCACTGGTCTTGACTAGGGAGCCTGGGGTTAGGACTTAGCTGTACCGACAGTTCATTCGTGACAGGTCTGCCGCCTTGACGTTTGGTCTCCTTGTGTGCACTGCCGTATGAGTGAGTCAAATTGGTTAATGGTATGACCAGCGAACGGGAGTATCACACTCTGGAACCTGACGAGGTTTCAGAGCTCCATTAGAGAGTAATTGCGGAATTACACGCGCCGCACATCGCTGCTCTGCAGACGCTAGAACTACGACGGTCACCTGAGACAGCGCCACACATCAAGAAAACGGGTACGTTTTTTAAGTGTCGTGACACCAACAGTACTGAGAAATGTCTTCATTAATGTTAACACTAATTATGTACAGTGTACGGATGTGAACTGACTCGTTCCACATCATTTGGATAAAACAATCGTTCAAATGATCTACGGAACATATAATTAACTAATCACGTCGAAGCAAAGACAATGCGACGACTCGGAGAATTAAAACTGATGAAAGGGACCATTAGTGGCACTTCAAAGGAAACATTAGTTCACACACACGACCTTATTTAGACCAATTCTCGAATATGCAGCGCCTGCCAAGATGGCTAATCCGAATCAAAGACAGAGAGAAGTCTAAGAACAGTAACAATATATGGTATAATACGGCAAACAACACCACATACGAAACAGCCAAAATATATATACCTTTAAAATACCGACTCTTCGAACTTTCTGGTGAATGCTAAAACCGGACTTCACAGATTAAGCACTAGTATGGTTACGGCAAAGTTATTTCATTTCAGTTACCTGTTACATACAACAGCCCATTACACGAAGAAAACATACGAAGTTTACAACTAAACAGAACTGAAAACAGGACTAGTCAGCGACATCAACAATACAAAAACGTTTTACACGGACTGCTTAACAGTAGCAAAGTTTCGTTGACTTACTAAAACTATTTAATGTCTGTGTGAGTGTGTGTGTGTGTGTGTGTGTGTGTGTGTGTGTGTGTGTGTGTAAATTCCTAAGGGACCAAACTGCTGAGGTCATCGGTCCCTAGACTTACACACTACTTAAAATAAGTTGTGCCAAGAACAACACACACACATGCCCGAGGGAGGACTCGAAACTCCGGCGGGAGGGACCGTGCAATCCGTGACATGGCGCCTCAAACCACGAGGCCACTCAGCGCGGCACTATTTTATCAAGCAACGTCTTTCGAAGCACAAACCTCATCTTCAAGTTACAATGACAATACAAAAAATATTCAAGACATAGATATTAAAATTGTTGTTTATAGTCTGGGCATGTCTGTGGTCATCCTGCGGAGAAAGATAAGAAGAAACTATTTCGACGGAATATCCACTTCGTTTATTGGTCTCCTGTTCACACAAAATAATTTTAAATAATCACTGAAGTCGTTCATATGAAAGAATCTATCTTCTTGTGGTGTGTTCAGTTACCACCACTGTTATGGTTCCCTGCAGGGCTGCCCAGGATACGGTGGCCGATGCACATGATCAATTTTCGTCCGAGGTGCTGGGCGAGTTCATTTTCAGAAGGGGAGGCCATTGTTTGCCCGACTTCGGCCGGTTGGCGAGGCGCTGCGATGACAGAGGCGCACGGCCTGCAGCCTTTCACGAAACTTTTATACAGAAACCATTCGGTACAAAAAATCATTTTTGCGTTATTTATACCTCTATCTGTCAATTTTATGATGACATGTCCATCATTTATTAATGGTCATAGTTACTGTGATTCTTGTATTTAAGTAAGATACTGCGCGAACTTCGAAATGGTTTGCAATCACAAATAGATGTCATGGTCATTATTATTGTGTTACTTGCATTTAAGTAAGATACTGTACGAACTTCGAAAAAGTTTGCAATCAAAAATAGGTGTCACTGTGATTTTACGTGTGGTGCGTATTGCGTAATATGTCGTTGTGTACGAAATTTAGCTAAGATATTTAATTTCTCTTCAGATTTGGGTGGAGGTCTCTGTCACCAATCTCAAAACAAAAAAAAAAAAAACTTATATGGCGCACTCATTTGTGATCATGCATGTCAGTGATAAATCCAGAATGAAATATCAGAAATAGTTCTCATATTTCATAAGAGATATGAGATATCGAAAAGAGCTTTTCGCAAATGATAGCACGCAAAGAGGAGAGTTCACATGCGCTACAGTTTGGAACCGAGCGACCGCTACGGTCGCAGGTTCGAATCCTGCCTCGGGCATGGATGTGTGTGATGCCCTTAGGTTAGTTAGGTTTAATTAGTTCTAAGTTCTAGGCGACTGATGACCTGAGAAGTTAAGTCGCATAGTGCTCAGAGCCATTTGAACAATTTTTTTTTGGAGAGTTCACATGGCTCTGAGCACTATGCGACTTAACTTCTGAGGTCATCAGGCGCCTAGAAATTAGAACTACTTAAACCTAACTAACCTAAGGACACCACACACATCCATGCCCGAGGCAGGATTCGAACCTGCGACCGTAGCGGTCGCACGGTTCCAGGCGGTAGCGCCTAGAACCGCTCGGCCACACCAACCGGCAAGAGGAGAGTATTTTGCTACATTCTTATTATCCCATATTCATTATCTACTGTATGATTCCATTAACCAAAAACTTTTCGTTGAAATACTTTAATTTTTAAGGGCCATCGATAGCTGGTGAAATGAGAAATGTTGTGGAGTTTGGAACAACATGCTGCTGTTGTTATGGTCTTCAGTCTGAAGACTGGTTTGATGCAGCTCTCCATGTTACTCTATCCTGCACAAGCCTCATCGTCTTCAAACAGCTACTGCAACATGCATACTTCTGAATCTGTTTACCATATTTATCTCTTGGCCTCCCTCTACGATTTCTGCCCACCACACTTTCCTCCAGTACTAAATTGGTGATCTCTCGATATCTCAGAATGTGTCCTATCAACCGATCCCTTCTTCTAGTCAGCCGGCCGCGGTGGTCTTGCGGTTAAGGCGCTCAGTCCGAAACCGCGCGACTGCTACGGTCGCAGGTTCGAATCCTGCCTCGGGCATGGATGTGTGTGATGTCCTTAGGTTAGTTAGGTTTAAGTAGTTCTAAGTTCTAGGGGACTGATGACCACAGATGTTAAGTCCCATAGTGCTCAGAGCCATTTGAACCAATATTCTAGTCAGGTTGCGCTACAAATTTCTTTTCTCATCAGTTCTTTTCAGTACGTCCTCATTAGTTATGTGATCTACCCATCTAATCTTCAGGATTCTTCGGTGGCACCACATTTCCAACGCTCCTCTTCTCTTCTTGTCTAAAGCGTTTATTGTCCATGTTTCACTTCCCTACAGCGCTACCACTCCACACAAATACCTTCAGACAAGACTTCCTAAATCTGAAATTTATGCTCGATGTTAACAAATTTCTCTTGTTCAGAAACGCTTTTCTTGACATTGGTAGTCTACATTTAATATCCCCTCTACTTTGGCCATCATTAGTTATTTTACTGCGCAAATAAAAAACCCATCTACTACTTTACGTGTCCCCTTTCCTAATATAATTCACTCAGTATCACCTGATTTAATTCGACTACGTTCCATTATCTTTATTTTGTAAGTAGGCTGTTTAGGTTTTTTTATTGGTAACGCCACCTCTGTATGAAAATCACTGGCTGTGCTGTGTGCAGTCTGTGGCTGCTTTGCATTGTTGTAATACTCGCCATTGTAGTGTTAGGCAGCTGGCTGTGAACAGCGCGTAGCGTTGCGCAGTTGGAGGTGAGCCGCCAGCAGTGGTGGATGTGGGGAGAGAGATGGCGGAGTTTTGAAATTTGTCATGAACTGCTATATTTATATATGATGATATCAAGGTAAATACATTGTTTGTTCTCTATTAATATCTTTGATTTGCTAACTATCCCTATCAGTAGTTAGTGCCTTCCATAGTTTGAATCTTTTATTTAGCTGGCAGTAGTGGCGCTCGCTGTATTGCAGTAGCTTGAGCAGCGAAGATTTTTGTGAGGTAAGTGATTTGTGAAAGGTATAGTTTAATGTTAGTCAGGGCCATTCTTTTGTAGGGAATTTTAAAAGTCAGATTGCGTTGCGCTAACAAAATATTGTGTGTCAGTTTAAGCACAGTTATGTATAATTGTTCAAAGGGGACGTTACATATGGCGACCCTGCCAGGATACCTCACTGGAATCTTCTGATTTTTTTTCTTGTAGTTTGTGTAATTAGTGTAGCTATTGTTTATTGCTAGCGCGTAATTGTAGAGAAAATCTCCTTTGTAGTTGCAGTCTTTCATTGTTGTACAGTAAAACAGTTGTGGCATGCATGTAGATTTCGCAGCTGCAATTAACTAGATATTATTTTCAGTGCTATGTTAATGTGTTCTCTTATTTTTGATCTTCAAATTGTGTTTTTCTGTGTTATCGCGTGAAATATTGTGACAATAATGGCGTGTGAAAAACGTAACACTAGGCTCCAAAGTAAAATGAGAAATAATAGTGACGACGAGCGTAGCTTGCCACCACCACTGTGTAATGAATTAACAGACGTTCAAAGTAGTAATTTGGTAACTGTGCATAGGGAAATGGAGCGGGCGTCAAATAATGGTATAGACAGTGAAACAGGTAGTGAACAGGGAAGCATTATCGATCGATCGCTCGGCAACAGCTCGCCTCAGGAATCTGAAATGACAGGACTCAATTTTGCAAATACTGTGCATTCAGGGTTTGCGTCCTCACCGTTTTTTCAAATGAGTCAAGACACATTTTCCGCTTGTCAAAATGTGAATGTTGCCGGTGCAAATTCACTGCCGAAAAGCACTGAGGAACATGTTTCAGACACCAGTGCATTGTTATTACAATTAATGCAACAAATGGGACAAAAGCTTGAAAAGTTAGACACAATGGAACAACACCAGAGACAAACACAGCAGCAGTTAGACACAGTGGAACAAAATCTCAAAAAGTTAGACACAGTGGAACAAAATCTCAAAAAGTTAGACACAGTGGAACAAAATCTTAAAAAATTAGACTCATTGGAACAAACTCTTGAACAAACACGTGAAGACTTAACTACTGAGTTACATAACATTGAATCAAAATGTCAAAAAGTCTGTAATGACGTAAAAACACAAATTTGTGAGCATTTTCAACCTATTTTTTCGCGGCATGAAAATGCATTACAGAATCACGAAGCAGCCATAAAAGAACTGCAAACCACTGTTCATGAAAATCATGAGACCTTGTGGGCTAAAATTGACTCAGTTGCATCTACCGATTCGGTTACGCAACTTGCAAAAACTCAGGAAAACTTAAAGGACACAGTAGATTCGATTTCAACACAAATGGACACTCTGAAACTTGGTTCAGAAAAACACACTGAGGAAATGTGTTCACTATCGGAGAAAGTAGCCGAACTTTCGGATCAGGTCACTAACTTATCTACAAAGGTAGATGATGATCTGAATGACACAAGACCTGTAGCCTTCACTGACACAGAAGAGTATGAACAAATTAGAAAATTCAAACAGAATCAAAATCAAATCAATACACAGTACAAAAGAGAAATCCGGGAAGTACAAGATCAGCTGACACAGGTAATACAAGAATTACGTATTTCAGAGGATACTCGCGCCCCAATACGGGAAGAGGGACACAGAAATACGGAACAGCCACAATATAATAACACAGGGCATTTCGGAAGTTATGAAAGAAATTGGCAATGTGCACCGAATTTTGAGATGGAACGGCCGACACGACCTAACAATGACCGATATGCGACTCGCCGACATGATGATTTTGACTATAAGCTATTCATTACTACACGTAAATTCAAAACATTTAAGAATTCTGGCAACGACATTCATCCACAAGCATGGCTCCATCAATTCTCGCATTGTTTTCCTCCCAACTGGTCGTTAGAACACAGATTAGAATTTATGTGTGGCTACTTGGAGAATGAACCAGCTGTAAAATGCGATCGGTAATTCACGATTGCCACAGTGAAGGAGAGTTTTACCATGCCTTCCTCTCAGCATATTGGTCTCAAGCCACACAAGACCGGGTAAAACATAGCATCATAATGATGAAACGTTTCGAACAATCTGAATTTTCCAGTCTTATGAAATATTTTGAAGACATGTTGCATAAGAATCAGTATCTTTCAAACCCATACAGCCCCTCAGAACTCATCCGCATTTGCTTAATCAAACTGCCTGAACATTTACGACATATTATTTTGGCAGGACGTTGCAAAGACGACATTGAAGCATTTCAGGGACTCTTACAAGAATTAGAAATTGACACTGACAATTGCGGAATGCGGAAACAGGAACACAACAATTACAGGACACATCCGTCACAATTCCTCGATAATAACTGGACGCGACAAGGTTATTCTCACAACACAAATCGTGACCAAAACAGACACCACCCGTATGACAACCGTTGGCAGAGTAGTAATAATTACAGGGAAAGATCACCTCTCCGCGGTAATGACTATCACAGAGACAATCAGAGAAACAGACAATATGGGAACCAAAACAATTATTATTACGGGAGACAGAATAACTTGAGACGCAACGGTCCAGCGCGCAGTTACGATTCAGGGAGAAATTCTCCACCACTTAACCGACAAGAAAGAAACTACAGGAACTACCGACATGACGACAGACGATGTGATCGTAACGACAGACCTGAATTGCATCAGAACTGGCGGGATTCAAACAGAGCAGGGCCCTCTCGTCACGGTGAATTTGTAGAAGTTAGGTCTCCAAACCCCAATAACGACGCGCGCCAACAAAGAGACAATAGGCAATGACTCACACCGCTGGCAGCCACAAAACATACTTATGAAACTGACGACGCAGCTGCCGTAGCTAGTAATTACGTAAAAATGGAAGACATTAGGGACATCTTACTCCAGGAACACGACATAAAACATAACAACATTGCATATCCTGTGATTCACATTACAGTAAATGATGTAAAATTTACGGCAGTACTTGACTCTGGCAGTCCCATCTCAGTAATTAGTGAAACAGCCTTTAGCAAATGCAACAAATTGAACGATTGCCCCACACTTCCGTTACGTAAGATTAAATTACAAGGTGCAATCTTTGGAAAAAGTGTAGATGTACGCCAACAAACCAACTTAGAATTCTTTTGTCAAAGCCACAGCTTCTCTACGAACTTTCTTATTGTTCCATTATTGTCGACGGAACTTATATTGGGAGTAGACTTTTTGAATGAATTCAAAGCAATCTTAAACTTTCACGATGCTGAAATAAGTTTAGAGAAGGAAGGTAAGTCAATAGCTTTGAAATTTGAAGATTGGCTCTCAAACCATGACGAAGAAATCAATCGGCTTTACCTTCTGTTGGACAACAATTCGGAATTTTCTACGGAACTAGACACTAACAATCACTCTGCAAGAACTGACAGGGATGATATCGACGGCATATTTGAAATTAATGAGTTAATTCAGAATAAAATTCAAACAATTGAGAATTGTAATGACACTGATAGGCAGGACCTTTTTGAGATTTTACAAGAACATTCCACAGTTTTTACTCATAAAACAGGAACAATCAAGGGATTTCAACACCAATTTCGTGTTCGTGAGCATACTAAATTTTGTGTTACACCATATGTAATTCCAGCACATTATAGGGACCGTGTTAGAACAGAAATACAATCTATGCTTGACGAGGGCATTATTGAGCCTGCAGTAAGCTCATACAACAATCCATTACATGTTGTTGAGAAGAAAAATGGATCGATCAGGCTTGTCTTAGATTCGAGACAAATCAATACGATCATTATTCCTGAAACAGACAGGCCGCAAACGTTGGAAGAACTTCTTCAAAATTTTAATGGTGTAAAAGTGTTGTCTTCCATTGATCTCAGATCCAGCTTTTATCAGATCGAACTTCATCCAGAATGTAGAAAATACACAGCTTTCCTTTGTTTCGGCGTTTGTTATCAGTTTCGGAAACTTCCCTTTGGTTTGAACATTTCTTCAGCAGCATTCATTCGCGGGCTAAATTCCATATTGCCTGAGTTCTTAAAACGTCACATCACCTTATATGTGGACGATATTCTAATAGCAGAAGCTTCATGGGAACAACATAATCGCATCCTCAACAGTTTGTTACGCATTTTTGCAGAATCTGGAATTACAGTTAACTTGGAAAAGTCTGAATTCGGTAGGACAAAAGTGAAGTTTTTGGGACATATTATTTCTTCTGAAGGCATTCAGCCGGATCCTGAAAAGTTAGAAGCAATCAGAGCCATTCCAGTTCCATCTACAAAAAGACAAGTCCGCAGTTTTCTAGGTCTCGTAAATTTTTACCGTCGTTTTCTGAATATGCAAATTCTTGTTACACCAAAACTTTGTTCTCTCACTGGAAAAAATACTATTTGGAACTGGGACGAACAAGCACAGTTGGAATTCAATTCTTTGAAAGAATCGCTACTTAACGCGCCAATACTAGCTCATCCAGATCTGTCACAAGATTTCTGCCTTAGCACGGATTCTTCTAAAGTCGGTCTTGGTGCCCATTTATTTCAAGAAGCCATAGAAAATGACACTACCGTTCAGAAAACCATTGCTTTTGCTAGCCGAGTGCTAACAAAATCTGAAAAAAATTATTCCGTTACTGAATTAGAAGCTTTAGCTATCGTTTGGGCATTTAACAAATTCCGTTTCTTTCTTTCTGGTAAGCACGTAAAAGTATACAGTGATCATCGTGCATTACAATTTCTTATGTCTTCAAAATTAAATCATGACAGGTTAAAACGTTGGGCATTGTTTCTGCAAGAATTCCGCTTCACAATAGTCTACATTCCCGGCAAGGAGAACATTGTTGCGGACGCACTGTCACGCGCACCGGCTGGGCTTGAGAAAAGTACCACAGAAGGCAACCTCGAGAAAAATTTCAGTATTCTTTACATTCAGAAAGTCGCCTTTGAAAACTTCATCACCACATCTTTAAAGGACATTGCTCAGGAACAAGATAAAGATCCGATTTGGAAAGACATCAAGAGCAAATGGCATGAAAAGACACACACACAGATTCGGCATTATTATCTGGTTAGAAACAACATACTGTTCAAACGCTGCACTGTTGATGACAAGCTATGGGTACTTTGCATTCCTGACGATTTTGTTAATAAGCTCATTTGGTACATTCATTTCAGCTACGCACATTTTGGTCCACGAAAATGTTATCATATTCTTCGAACGGCTTGTTATTTTAACAATATGGAAAAAAGAATTCGAAGAGTCTTGTCTACTTGTAAACTTTGTCAAAAGGCGAAACCATCTACTGTCTCACATCGTGCTCCGTTGTTTCCTATTATTCCTTCTAAATTAAAAGAATTTGCTGCTGTTGATCTCTTGGGACCGCTTGTCAGAACATCCAATGGATTTTCGTACGTTCTAGTCGCTGTTGAACTTACTTCAAAATTTGTTTCTTTCACTCCGTTACGTAAAGCCACTGGACGATCTGTATCCAACGCCTTTGTTAAAAATTTCTTACGTGAAGTTGGCCACGTTGCTAAAGTCATTTCAGATAACGGACCGCAATTTAGATCTGCTGTTTGGTCACGCACGCTTCGGAATCATAAAATCAAACCTGTTTTTATTTCATTGTACTCACCACATTGCAACCCGTCTGAACGGATTATGAAAGAAATCAATAAGCTTTGCAGACTTTATTGTCACAGAAAGCATCAGCATTGGGACAGATATCTACAATTATTTCAAAATGTGCTGAATGAAATGCCTCATGATTCCACTGCTTTACCACCTACTCTTGTACTGAAGAATGAAGAACCACCGAACAGAATCAGAGAGCTTGTACCTTTCCCGAATACACGTAAACTTCGACAAAAAGACATAACTGATTTGGCTCTTAAAAATATAAAATCTGCAGCAGACAAAAGGAGAAAACTACACGGTAAAGCAAATGCAAAGAAATTGTATATTGGCCAGAAAGTTCTCATTAAAGCTCATTCATTGTCACATAAGAAGAAACACTTGAGTCACAAATTCTTTCTGGTTTACAATGGACCTTATAGAATCCGACGTATACCACATGATAATTGCGTTGAAGTTGAAACTCTGCGTACTAGGAAGAGTAAGGGTTTACACCACATTTCACATGTAAAACCGTTTATTGAAAGATAATCTGCTTTTTAACTTTGTCTTTGCCATATAACTTTTCACTTTACATTGCTAGTATGCTTTGTCAGACTTAGAATCTGTTAACATGCAACAATGTTTGAAGTTAAATATCCAGTCAAGAACCAAGAGAACTTATTGAAACAGAAATGACGAATGCATTGTTATAGTGAACAGACGTCACAGTGTTATTGTGTGTGTACATTCTTGCTTGTTAGTTGCACGATTATGGAACGACTATAAGGCTTACATACTTAGAACATTTACCAGTACTGCTAATGAGATTTTAATGCAACATTTTGGTTTACTTGAAAATATATTCTGGATTTAAAGTACTTTCAGTGAGGTACCAGATGGCACAGTGGTCAGTTTATTTGACAGCTACACGACTATATCACGACGCTACTAATGAGTGACAATTTACAATGTTGCTTTTGCAGTGTTTCTGTTTTATATCTGCACAGTTTTCTGTTTTATTCTGGAAAGTAAAACAGGTTTTAGTAGTAGCTTTTGTAGTATAGCTACAATGAGACTGCCTTTTCCATAGCACAACAATACGTTACAGTACAGTACTTTCTTCATCACGGCAATAAGCGTAATAACTAAGACATTTATACGCAAAGCATTTCACTTTTGTGTATTATGAGGTAAGTACATTGACTTCTGCAGAACTTAGCTTTCGGAGGACGATAACTACGACACTTCCACACAGATTATGTTGCAACAAGACGCACATTTAGCGCTACAGTACACGTATTTGAGTGATTAATTTTGTACTTAAAACATTTATTTTTAAAGATATTTGAAGTACAATAATACAAAGGTTTTCCGTAATACATTTCATTCCATTGCTGTAATCTGTAACACCTGAGGGTATAATTACATTAATCCTCAGGGGGGTACACGCCTACTTTGTGTACCATGTGTTTGGCAAGCACAAGGAACCCTAGCTAATATGGTATTTGCTTATACAACTTTACACATCAGTACCATATTTCTCTAACACACAAATTACACAGCTATCTGATTATTTAACTGAGAGATAAACATTTTTTTACTACATCAGTGACACATGTTTACGCAATACACAGTTGGGTAACTTCACACTTATGACACTGTATTTTGTCTGTACTTTGTAAACTGTTCATATTTTTTCGGAATCATTGTGATACTATGAGAGCTTTGAATGATGTATTTGGTATGAGATCATGATTTTTAAAGTACGTTTGAGGTAGATGACACTATTGAAATGAGCAGAGAATTTTTTTTAGGTTTTGAAATTATTACAGAAAGCTACGACGTTTTTGAGATTTGACTGAGGTGTTATGATGTTATTATTACGACGACGATGTGTACTATGCTGTTGAGATATGTTTATGATCAATAAGATGATGCTACCGTATATGAGGAATAAGAAGTATGTTGGAAACCAAGAATCGTACTTTAAGAGTTATGAAATGTGCGTAAATGCGTGACTGTATCACAATGCTGACGAATATTTTATTTGGACACTTATATTTATAGGATTTTCTTTCTACAGATTTGCAACGCTAATTCTTGACCTGTGAAATATTTTTATATGAGACTGCCACTGTAGTGGAAACTGTTGTCGTAAATATTTCCGTAAGAAAATTAAGTGACCACCTGCACGTAATGCGTCATGGGCACCCAGCTGTGTCAGACGCCTGGAGAAAAAGCCATTAGCGCGTGCCTTTCAGAGCACAGGAAAAAAAAAGGAAGGCCATTATCCTGGCCATTGTCATTCCTTTAGAGAAAGCATCGCAAATCCGACACGCTGATTACTTGGAAACATATCGTACTTTCTGATATTTACTGAAATGCCTAATGAAATGACAAGAAATAGTTTGTCTACACACCTGACTATGACTACAGTCTTTCTAGATGAGAGATTTTTTTACTACTTATGAAATGCCACATGACTATTGAACGATGTTCTTATGCTTTGCTTTGTACATAGTTGCTTATTTCATTTGATATCTAGTTTCTAGCTGCACTGCAGCATTGGTTAAAATAAAATTTTATAGATGTACTAATATAAATATTTTCTGTGTACAGATCGAGTAAATAATAATTTTTTTAAAAAAATGAGGGAGCACAAAATGACATTTACCTTCACAGGAACTGCATTCATAATTTTCTTTTCAAGTAATTGGTAACTTTTTGGTAGAATAACTTCTTGTGGTGCACCACTTTAATTACTTAGACATTAAGATGTGATTATACATTTCCCTTATCTGCATTGTTATCTTTAGTGTACTATTTTTTCTGCTTGAGCTATGTCATGTTTAGATATAAGCTGCTGTTTGCCAGGCATAGTGCTACTGAACTTTAATTTGTGTTACTCTGCTAAGCCAGATTTATTTTTTTGTTGCTGCACATTGGCTCATATTAGTTGTAATGTTGCATTGCTTGGTAATTTAGATTTACTGTAGCTTGCTTTGCAATTTTCCAATTTTTTGGTCACTGCTGTTTGTGTTACTTATTTTGTGCTGCTGCATTGCCTCGTCCCTTAGTTTAGCATCTGAGCTCAGTAGATTTAAGTTAGCTTAAGAGGGGGTAGCCTCTAAGAGAATGAGTTGCGATGAATTGGAAGAAATGCATTGAGAAAACAGGTTTAGGTATGATTTTCTTGGAAATAAATGTTGAGGTAAGAAATGTGTGAACATATAAATACAGAAAGCATGCTTAGATAGAATTTTTTTGGTGGAAACAAAGGATGAAATAAGAGGAAAGATATATGAAGTTTTGGGTTGGACTGCAGTACCAAATGTTACACTGAAAACGAACCCTGTCCTTTCCTATTGGTGTTATCCCACTATGTGTTTGTGTACCCTTGTATATTTGTTTTCTTCCTGTCTCTGTGTAGTTTCACAGAATTTTTTTTTCTTTTAATATTAAGCTACATTCACTATGATGAGG
Organism: Schistocerca piceifrons; assembly: GCF_021461385.2. Lineage (NCBI taxonomy): Eukaryota > Metazoa > Arthropoda > Insecta > Orthoptera > Acrididae > Schistocerca > Schistocerca piceifrons. Next base: position 832,362,152 of record NC_060139.1, read on the forward strand.
AATACTGTTATCCTCGAATATAATTGGCATTAATAATATGTTATTTACTTTGTAAAGATGTTTAGACATTATTTATTCTGTTTTGTGTTAATGCTCATGTGTGAAGTTGGTGTTTCGAAAGTTATTCTGATCTTTTATGTATGTACTCATGTCATAATTCCTGGAACACTGACGTATATGTTATTTCGATTCTTTTGTAAAGCCTGTACTACAAATGTTATCTGTATTATTATGTTCTTTAATGATGTATTTTGTACCTTTGTTATTGTATTTTTATGTTACCAAATTGTAATTGTTACCAGTTCTTCAAATTAAGTAACATTTCACTGCACACGTTTCTGTTGGTCATAGTACATGGACAATATGTGAGAAGTAGGGACTGATAGTGTTTGCACGTGTGTTAATAATTCAGCAAGGGACTGGATAACAGCATTGCTGGTTCTAAGGACAATTCCAAACACTTTGTGAGTGCACAAGTGGTGGTTTATGGACTTGCTATATTCTCTGCAAGACTCTTCGATGGTGATTGTGCACCTGCACAGTCGCAACAGATGGTTGCTGGCCATTTCTACAAGGACTACAGTGGGTCTACACCTTTGCTGACTCACCAGTACCATTATTTCTACAAGGCCTGCAGTGGGTCTGCACCTCTGGTGGCCCACCAATACCGTAATCTCTACCAGGACTACAGTGGGTCTGTTCTGTGATGACCTACCTACCAATATTCTTCAAAACGTCGAATGACTCTGCTGTGGGTTTGCTATGTTGTGGCCCATTACCTGTCTGCATGTCAAGAGTCAGCACTGTCTTTCCGTTGGAAGGACAACACTACTTCTTCAAGACTGCATGGAAATCCACTACTTCTATGTGCATTTTCTTTAACTGCTCAGACTTTGAGAAAAACTCTGCATTTTTACTGTGATGAACAATGTGGACTGTCTTTATGGACTGTGAGAAATTTTTAGCTTTTGACCAACATTGCATCAATAAGTGTGTGCATTTGATTTCTTTGTTATTGTAATTATGAAAAATTTTTTTCAAATCTGTATTGGCCACTGCCCAATCCAATTTGTAAAAATTTTTGTGGGGAGCATGGGGGCTATGTAAGTAGGCTGTTTAGGTTTTTTTATTGGTAACGCCACCTCTGTATGAAAATCACTGGCTGTGCTGTGTGCAGTCTGTGGCTGCTTTGCATTGTTGTAATACTCGCCATTGTAGTGTTAGGCAGCTGGCTGTGAACAGCGCGTAGCGTTGCGCAGTTGGAGGTGAGCCGCCAGCAGTGGTGGATGTGGGGAGAGAGATGGCGGAGTTTTGAAATTTGTCATGAACTGCTATATTTATATATGATGATATCAAGGTAAATACATTGTTTGTTCTCTATTAATATCTTTGATTTGCTAACTATCCCTATCAGTAGTTAGTGCCTTCCATAGTTTGAATCCTTTATTTAGCTGGCAGTAGTGGCGCTCGCTGTATTGCAGTAGCTTGAGCAGCGAAGATTTTTGTGAGGTAAGTGATTTGTGAAAGGTATAGTTTAATGTTAGTCAGGGCCATTCTTTTGTAGGGAATTTTAAAAGTCAGATTGCGTTGCGCTAACAAAATATTGTGTGTCAGTTTAAGCACAGTTATGTATAATTGTTCAAAGGGGACGTTACAATTTTGCTTTTGTTCGGTTCTAGGCGCTACAGTCTGGAACCGCGAGACCGCTACGGTCGCAGGTTCGAATCCTGCCTCGGGCATGGTTGTGTGTGATGTCCTTAGGTTAGTTAGGTTTAAGTAGTTCTAAGTTGTAGGGGACTGATGACCTCAGAAGCTAAGTCCCATAGTGCTCAGAGCCATTTCAACCACTTGCTTTTGTTGATGTCCATTTTATACACACCTCTCAATACACTCTTCATTCACAATAAAGGATGACAGCCAAAAACAGTTGCTGCTGCAGCCATGTTTAAAATCTTGACACTCTTCATTCCGTTCAACTGCTCTTCCACGTCCTGTCTCTGACAATTACAGTGTCAGAGGCATATCTCAAAGGTTTTATTTCTTTTCCCGCGACTTTAATTCCTGCTCCAAATTTTCCTTTCCTTTCCTTTACTGTTTGCTCACTGAACAGATTGAATATCATCAGGGATAGGCTACAATCCTGTCTCACTTTCTTCTCAATCACTGTTTCCTTTTCATTCCACTTGTCTCTTATAACTGCCGTCTGGTTTTTGTACAAGTTGTAAACAGCTTTCGCTACTTGTATTTTACCGCTGTTACCTTCAGAATTTCAGAGTATGCCAGTCAACATTGTCAAAGGCTTTCTCTAAGTCTACAAATGCTATAGACGCATGTTTGCCTTTCCTTAACCCATCTTCTAAGATAATTCGTAGTACTCATTATATTAAGGTTTGAAGCTCCTCTTTTTGTTCTTCCGTATTTGCGATTTAAAAACTGGGTTGTTTTGGAAGCCAGCCTTATGCAAACACAATTAGTTTATTTTTATATTTAGCCAGACATGTCTCGACACCAATGTATCATCTTCTGTGAGTCAAATTTTTATTTATGTAAAGTACAATATCTCATTTGTAATAATTTAACTGTTATAGCCCTAAGAAATAGAATATTTGCAATTTGCTTCTTTTTGTTTAGTCACTCACCTTAAAATTACATCGCTAACTGAACAGTACATTTTTATATCATGTCATCTGCAAACTAGCCACGAAGAAAATTATTGCGTATTCGTGAAGAGATGTTTCGAGGGTAGAGGTTATGTACGTTTCTGTACTTACATTTTTCGTCCTGTTTCGTGTCCCTGGTTGGTGTCTCAATCAACTGCTATTTAGTGTATCGTTTTCAGTAATTTTTTTACTAAATTCCGCTCACCTCACATGCACTTACAGAAAATGTGGCGAAGTGTGATCTAAGCAGACACTTCTGACAAAACACTCAGTGAGAATAGGATCAGTATTGTACTGTGTTGTATTGTATAGAACTGGGGACGTAGAAACGTCGGAGAGGCTTCGTCCCCACCGTAGCCCTCATAGGTTTACAACTCCACTACAGGCTACAGCAGTCCACGCACCCCACCGCCGCCCCACAACGAACCCTGGTGTGTACATGGTAGAGTAATTATGGTGTACCCGTAAGTGGAAACAGTGTTTGCGCAGCAATCGCCGACATAGTGTAACTGAGGCAGAGTAAGGGGAACCAGTCCGCATTCGTCGAGGCAGATGTAAAACCGCCTTAAAAACAATCAACAGACTGGCTGGCACACCGGACGACGACACTAATACGCCGGGCGGATTCGTGCCGGGGACCGGCATGCTTTCCCGCCTGGAAAGCAGTGCGTTAGACCGCACGGCCAACCGGGCGGGCCAGGATCAGTATTACCTTGTTGTCCCTACATTTCTACCGAATCCAAACTGATATTCCCAGAGGTCAGCCGGCCGCGATGGCCGAGCGGTTCTAGGCGCTCAGTCCCGAACCGCGCTACTGCTACGGTCGCAGGTTCGAATCCTGCCTTGGGCATGGATGTGAGTGATGTCCTTAGGTTAGTTACGTTTAAGTAGTTCTAAGTTCTAGGGGACTCATGACGACAGATGTTAAGTCCCATAGTGCTCAGAGCCATTTGAACCATTTCAACCAGAGGTCAGTATCTATCAATTTTTCATTCATCTGTAAAGGATTCATATCAGTATTTTGCAAACATGAATTACTAAACTTATGGATCAGTAATTTTAATACTTGCCAGCAACTGCTTTCTGTGGAATTGCATTTATTACATTCTTCTGGAAGTGTGCGGGTATTTCACATGTCTCATACATCTTGCACGCAAGATGGAAGAGTTTTATCATGCCTTGTTCTCCCAAGGCTATTAGTAGTTCTTACGTAATGTCACCTACTCATTGGGCCTTAATCCAGCTTGTCTTTCAGTGCTCTGTCAAATTCTTCTCGCTGTAACATATCTCCCATCTCATCTTCATCTAAGTCCTCTTCAATTTCTATAATATTGCTTCAAGTCCATCCCCCTTGTAGAGACCCTCTATACACTCCTTTCACGTTTCACCTTTCCCTTCTTAACTTAGGACTGGTTTTCCATCTGAGCTCTTAAATACGAGGGTTGGAACTTAAATTGTGGCAACTATTTATTCACAACCGATACAAAAGAGTTACATTTTTGCACCTGTTGCTGTCCTTCAAAGTAGTCGCCAGCGTTGTGTAGAATCCGTTGCCAGTGTTGTGGAAGGCTTAGTATACTGTTAGCAGAGCCTGTTCTATTGATGGTGTGAATGAAGCGGTCTACTGCCTGTCGACTCTCTGGAACAGCTCTGAAGCGAATGCCACGAAGAGGTTCCTTCATCTTCGGAATCAAATCAAAGTCACAAGGACTTGTTGTTGTTGTTGTTGTGGACTTCAGTCCTGAGACTGGTTTGATGCAGCTCTCCATGCTACCCTATTCTGTGCAAGCTTCTTCATCTCCCAGTACTTACTGCAACCTACGTCCTTCTGAATATGCTTAGTGTATTCATCTCTTGGTCTCCCTCTATGATTTTTTACCCTCCACACTGCCCTCCAATGCTAAATTTGTGATCCCTTGTGCCTCAGAACATGTCCTACCGAACAGTCCCTTCTTCTTGTCAAGTTGTGCCGCAAACTCCTCCGCAATTCTATTCAATACCTCCTCATTAGTTATGTGATCTATCCATCTAATCTTCAGCATTCTTCTGTAGCACCACATTTCGAAAGCTTCTATTCTCTTCTTGTCCAAACTATATATCGTCCATGTTTCACTTCCATACATGGCTACACTCCATACAAATAGTTTCTGAAACGACTTCCTGACACTCAAATCTATACTCGATGTTAACAAATTTCTCTTCATCAGAAACGCTTTTCTTGCCATTGCCAGTCTACATTTTATATCCTCTCTACTTCGACCGTCATCAGTTATTTAGTTCCCCAAATAGCAAAACTCCTTAACTACTTTAAATGTCTAATTTCCCAATCTAATTCCCTCAGCATCACCCGACTTAATTCGACTACATTCCATTATCCTCGTTTTGCTTTTGTTGATGTTCATCTTATACCCTCCTTTCAAGACACTGTCCATCCCGTTCAACTGCTCTTGCAAGTCCTTTGCTGTCTCTGACAGAATTACAATGTCATCGGCGAACCTCAAAGTTTTTATTTCTTCTCCATGGATTTTAATACCTTCTCCGAATTTTTCTTTTGTTTCCTTTACTGCTTGCTCAATATACAGATTGAATAACATCAGGGAGAGGCTACAACCCTGCCTCACTCCCTTCCCCAACCGCTGCTTCCCTTTCATGTCCCTCGACTCTTATAACTGCCATCTGGTTTCTGTACAAATTGTAAATAGCCTTTCGCTCCCTGTATTTTACCCCTGTCACCTTTAGAATTTGAAAGAGAGTATTCCAGTCAACATTGTCAAAAGTTTTCTCTAAGTCTACAAATGCTAGAAACGTAGGTTTGCCTTTCCTTAATCTTTCTTCTAAGATAAGTCATAAGGTCAGTATTGCCTCACGTGTTCCAACATTTCTACGGAATCCAAACTGATCTTCCCCAAGGTTGGCTTCTACTAGCTTTTCCATTCTGTAAAGAATTCGCGTTAGTAATTTGCAGCTGTGACTTATTAAACTGATTGTTCGGTAATTTTCACATGTGTCAACACCTGCTTTCTTTGGGATTGGAAGGGACTTAAGTCCGGGGAATATGGTGGATGGTACAGTACTTCCCAGTCCCAACGACCGAACAGAGCAGCCACAGCTTGCGCTGAATGCGCCCGCGCATTGTGGTGCAAAATTATGGGTGGGTTGCGCAGGAAGTGTCGCCGCTTCTTTCGCAAAGCTGGTCGCAGGTGATGTTCCACAAACTAAAAGTACTACTGTGCACTGAAGGTCTACCGTGGAGGAACGTAATGCGTTATGATAACACCATCACAGTCGTACGCGAGAATCACCATAACTTTCACCATACTGGGACTCTGACACACTTTTGTCTTTCGCGTCGACTCATAAAGACGCCATTCGTTGCATTGGTGTTTCAAATGGTTCAAATGGCTCTGAGCACTATGGGACATAACATCTCAGGTCTTCAGTCCCCTAAAACTTAGAACTACTTAAACCTAACTAACCTAAGGACATCACACACATCCATGCCCGAGGCAGGATTCGAACCTGAGACCGTAGCGGTCGCGCGGGTCCAGACTGAAGCACATAGAACCGCTCGGTCACAGCGGCCGGCTTGGCGTTTCAGTTTTGGCTCGTACGATGTGGCCCATGTCTCATTCAGTGTTACGATACGGCGTAAGAAAGCCTCTCCTTCGCGCTCATAGCGCTCCAAGTGCGTCTGAGCAGCGACGTAACGCATCCATTGCCGCATTTCCGTCAAGTCATGCGAAACCCATCGTAATTTTTCGCATGCTCAGGCGTTCCTTCAGGATGCGAAGCACAGACGTATGCGCTAATCCGGTGTCGTGGGCGAGCTCACGAATCGTATGGCGTCGATCACTGTCCACTAACGCGGCAACAGCATGCACTTCTTCAGAGACGCTAGGACGACCTGCCCGATTCATGTCTGCCACAGTTTGCCGACCTTCGTTGAAGGTGCCACTGTTCTGTGCGGCAATGCCGATTCCCCGCACGCCTCTTGAAGACCTTGATGAAACTGTCGTGCTGTACGACCTCTGGCACATTCAATCTTGATCCAACTCCGTTGCTCCTGTTTCGAAAACATAGTGACACCGTTACGTAGGACCGCTCGCTCACAGGTGACTGTGTTTCCCTCGATTGTGCGCACGCCGGTAACGTGGGACAGGCGAGCCCGTTTGCTCGGATGTAAGGTAGGTATGTCAAAAACGTGCACTGTCAGCGACAATAGTAGATTCCATTGTATAATGTCTCCACAGCAGTGTTGCCACTATTTAATTTCCAACCTACGTATATTTACACAGCTGCTTCTCTATTCTCCAAAGTCCCCTTTAATTATCCTGTTCGCGGTATCTGTTATTCTCTTAGTGATATATGCCTCTAAATCCTTACATTTGTTCTCTTGCCATTCTGCTTAGCCATTTTGCACTTCCTGTCAATTTCATGTTTTGGACTTTGTATTCCCTTTCGCCTGCTTCAGTTTGTTTTCTCTTTTCGCCAGTTAAATTCATTATCTCTTCAGTTACCGAAGAATTTTTACTAGGCCTTGTTTCTTTACCTATTTGATCCTCTGCTGCTTTCACTGTTTCATTTCTTAAAGCTACCCATTCGTCTTCTATTGTATTCCTTTCCCCTGTTATAGTTAGCCATTGCCCCATGTTTTCTCTGAAGCTCGGTACAACCTCCGTTTCTTTCAACTTATCCAGGTCCCAACTCCTTAATTTCCTACTTTTTTCCAGTTTCTTCAGTCCAGTTCATAACCAATAAAATGTAGCCAGAGTCAGCATCTGCCCCTGGAAATGTGTTACAGTTTAAAATCTGGTTTCAGCACAGCAAGGCCGTTTTGATTGATGTTACAAGGCCAGATCACCAAGTGACATTGTGTAAACTCCATTGTGTTTTGACAAAAAAAGCAAATTTTAAAATGGCAACAAGAGGAATGTAAGTTATATTAAAAATTCGCCACTCACGACGCTCTCTGAAAATTACAAATGGTTAACAAGCCAAGCGAAAGTAAATCGCTTCTTTTCTTGCTTTTTCAGACGAATTCTTTTTAGAAACTAACCAGAGCAGAGGTGACAGTATATCTTTTTCAGTGGTCACTACGCAAGTGAAAGTATGGAGGGGCTCCACACAATATTTAGAAAAGAATGTTAACGTAGAATTCAGTTACGAACGGCACTTCGCCTCCAGCGTTTGGCATTTTCCCTACAGCGCCCGCCCACAACCCCCACCACTAACGCTGTGTCCATAACCTGCTTTGCCGGTTGTGCTTCTATGTGCCACGTTATTTTGTGCACAGTCTTATATTGCTAATCATAGTAACAGACGCGCCACAAGAAGACAGCCATTTCATATTAACAACATGAATGATTATCTAAAATTTTTTGTGCAAACAGTGGACCAACAAACGAAGTAAATATTCCTTCATATAAGGCTACCCTTCTCTTACTCGACAGGACAACATTAGCACATGCCAAAACTATAAATAACACCTTAAATACTTTTGTTATATGTATTTCTATTGCCATTGTAGCCTGAATATGAGGTTTGTGCCTCAAAACATGTTCCTTCTTCAAATAATTTAAGAAAGTCAGCAAAATTTTGTGTCTCATAGCGATCTCAGTAAACCTTTTCATATTTTTGAAAGCAAGGTGAAACTGCAGCCGTAATTTTTCCCGAGGGTATGCAGCTTTACTGTATGAATAAATGATGATGGCATCCTCTTGGGTAAAATATTCCGGAGGTAAAATAGTCCCCCATTCGGATCTCCTGGCGGGGACTACTCAGGAGGACGTCGTTATCAGGAGAAAGAAAACTGGCGTTCTACTGATCAGAGCGTGCAATGTCAGGTGCCTTAATCGGGCAGGTAGGTTACAAAATTTAAAAAGGGAAATGGATAGGTTAAAGTTATAGTGGGAATTAGTGAAGTTCGGTGGCAGGAGGAACAAGACTTTTGGTCAGGTGAATACAGGGTTATAAATACAAAATCAAATAGGGGTGATGCAGGAGTAGGTTTAATAACGAATAAAAAAATAGGAGTGCGGGTAAGCTACTACAAACAGCATATGAACGCATTATTGTGGCCAAGATAGACACGAAGCCCACGCCTACTACAGTAGTACAAGTTCATATGGCAACTAGCTCTGCAGATGATGAAGAAATTGACGCAATGTATGATGAGATAAAAGATATTATACGGGTCGTGAAGGGAGACGAAGATTTAATAGTCATGGGTAACTGGAATTCAACAGTAGGAAAAGGAAGAGAAGGAAACGTAGTTGAAGAATATGGATTACGGCTAAGAAATGAAAGACGAAGCCGTCTGGTAGAATTTTGCACAGAGCATAACTTCATCATAGCTAACACTTGGTTCAAGAATCATGAAAAAAGGTTGTACACATGGAAGAACCCTGGAGATACTAGAAGGTATCAGAGAGATTATTTAATGGTAAGACAGAGATTTAGGAACCAGCTTTTAAATTGTAAGATATTTCCAGGGGCAGATATGGACTCTGACCAGAATCTATTGGTTATGAACAGTAGATTAAAAGTGAAGAAACTGCAAAAACGTGGGAATTTAAGGAGACGGGACCTGGATAAACTGAAAGAACCAGGGGTTGTGCAGAGTTTCAGGGAGAGCATAATGGAACAATTGATAGGAATTGGGGAAAGAAATACAGTAGAAGAAGAATGGGTAGCTTTGAGGGATGAAATAGTGAAGGCAGCAGAGGATAAAGGAGGTAAAAAGACGAGGGCTAGTAGAAATCCTGGGGTAACAGAAGAGATACTGAATTTAATTGATGAAAGGAGAAAATACAAAAATGCAGAAAATGAAGCAAGCAAAAAGGAATACAAACGTCTCAAAAATGAGATCGACAGGAAGTGCAAAATGGCTAAGCAGGCATGGCTAGAGGACAAATGTAAGGATCTAGAGGCTTATCTCACTAGGGGTAAGATAGATACTGCCTACAGGAAAATTAAAAAGACCTTTGGAGAAAAGAGAACCACTTGCATGAATATCAAGAGCTCAGATGGAAACCCAGTTCTAAGCAAAGAAGGGAAAGCAGAAAGGTGTAAGGGGTATAGCCCGCATCTCGTGGTCGTGCGGTAGCGTTCTCGCTTCCCACGCCCGGGTTCCCGGGTTCGATTCCCGGCGGGGTCAGGGATTTTCTCTGCCTCGTGATGGCTGGGTGTTGTGTGATGTCCTTAGGTTAGTTAGGTTTAAGTAGTTCTAAGTTCTAGGGGACTGATGACCATAGATGTTAAGTCCCATAGTGCTCAGAGCCATTTGAACCATTTTTTTTGTAAGGGGTATATAGAGGGTCTATACAGGGGCTATGTTCTTGAGGACAATATTATGGAAATGGAAGAGGATGTAGATGAAGATGGAATGGGGGACATGATACTGCGTGAAGAGTTTGTCAGCGCATTGAAAGACCTAAGTCGAAACAAGGCCCGGGAGTAGACAACATTCCATTAGAACCACTGACAGCCTTGGGAGAGCCAGTCCTGACAAAACTCTACCATCTGGTGATGATGTAATGATGTACAGATGTATGAGACAGACCAAATTTCCTCAGACTTCAAGAAGTATATAATAATTCCAATATTAAAGAAAGCAGGTGTCGACAGATGTGAAAATTACCGAACTATCAGTTTAATAAGTCACAGCTGCAAAATACTAACGCAAATTATTTACAGACGAATGGAAAAACTGGTAGAAGCCGACCTCGGGGAAGATCAGTTTGGATTCCGTAGAAATGTTGGAACACGTGAGGCAATACTGACCTTACGACTTATCTTAGAAGAAAGATTAAGCAAAGGCAAACCTACGTTTCTAACATTTGTAGACTTAGAGAAAACTTTTGACAATGTTGACTGGAATACTCTCTTTCAAATTCTGAAGGTGGCAGGGTTAAAATACAGGGAGCGAAAGGCTATTTACAATTTGTACAGAACCAGCTGGGAGTTATAAGAGTTGAGGGGCACAAAAGGGAAGCAGTGGTTGGGAAGGGAGTGAGACAGGGTCGTAGCCTCTCCCCGATGCTATTCAATCTGTATATTGAGCAAGCAGTGAAGGAAACAAAAGAAAAGTTTGGAGTAGGCATTAAAATCCATGGAGAAGAAATAAAAACTTTGAGGTTCGCCGATGACGTAATTCTATCAGAGACAGCAAAGGACTTGGAAGAGCAGTTGAACGGAATGGACAGTGTCTTGAAAGGGGGGCATAAGATGATTATCAACAAAAGCAAAACGAGGATAATGGAATGTAGTCGAATTAAGTCGGGTGAGGCTGAGGGAATTAGATTAGGAAATGAGACACTTAAAGTAGTAAAGGAGTTTTGCTATTTGGAGAGCAAAATAACTGATGATGGTCGAAGTAGAGAGGATGTAAAATGTATATTGGCAATGGCAAGAAAAGCGTTCCTGAAGAAGAGAATTTGTTAACATTCGGGTATTGATTTAAGTGTCAGGAAGTCGTTTCTGAAAGTATTTGTATGGAGTGTAGCCATTAATGACGTGAAACATGGACGATAAATAGTTTAGACAAGAAGAGAATAGAAACTTTCGAAATGTGGTGCTACAGAAGAATGCTGAAGATTAGATGGGTAGATCTCATAACTAATGCGGAGGTATTGAATAGAATTGCGGAGAAGAGGAGTTTGTGGCACAACTTGACTAGAAGAAGGGATCGGTTGGTAGGACATGTTCTGGGGCATCAAGGGATCACCAATTTAGTACTGGAGGGCAGTGTGGAGGGTAAAAATCGTAGAGGGAGACCAAGAAATGAATACACTAAGCAGATTCAGAAGGATGTGGGCTGCAGTAGGTACTGGGAGATGAAGAAGCTTGCACAGGATAGAGCAGGATGGAGAGCTGCACCAAACCAGTCTCAGGACTGAAGACCACAAATACATTTTTGAAGCAGTCACAGTCGATTAAACATCAATATGGCTTTAAGCAAGAACAATCTGTTATAAGGAAGTCAAGGAAGGAAAACTAGGAAAATAAAAATCAAACCTAAGGAGCGCAACATAATCCTATGCAAGGTTTCAGAAATGATACCTGCATCTGCAATGCGAATGTCGACATTGTACCACATCCCCCACAATAACCAAAATCAAAATCAGTATCAGAAGCAGAAGCAAAGAACATGAAGTAAACTGAATATTCTGCGTTCTTTCCATTTACAAATAAACGGAGTCTAAAGATAACAACCAAACCCATGGCTGAAAAGGGCTATCAGCCCACTCTCTTCCTTCAGAAGAGAGAATGGAAATAAAAAATCTTCAACGTCCTCATTCGACTTCCAGGAACGATTGCCACGGGTGATTGCGGAGATAAACTGATTTACAGAGAAGTTCAGAATTATGAAGCGATTACAAACTGCTATAACTATTTAATGCATAGCGACACATTGCAAACACCCACAGAGAATGTAAATGGCTCCACACACGAGCGACGGATCGCAACAGTTCGTCGCCAGGTCGCGCGATCTGTCTGTAGTTTCCAGGTGTGTGAGCAAATCGAAAGTCGTGCAGCGATATGGCCGATTGGTTGCAGCCGTTTGTCTAATAATTAAGCGCGGTTGTGTAATTTTGTTTCGTTTTGCTTAGTCCATATGAAGTAAGAACTTTTCGTTCGAAATTATAGTTATTCACATCTTCAGATTTTGCAATGATTCGCATTTGAAGCTTGTGTTCTACGTAGAAGCAGAAATTGAAGGGTAGTTCATAATAATATTAACGGTATATTAGGCTCCATCTGGTGAATTTGAGTTATTTAGAAAGCAACTAGACACGTTACTAAAGTTTCCAACTTCCAAATAGATTGAGATAACATTAAGTGGAAATTTTAATTTAAAGATTTTCGACATACCTGCTCTACACTCTAAACTCAAGTCCCCTGTAATTTCATGTAATCTAACTCTCCCTCACACAGTTTATACAACAGTTATGGAAACGAGGAGCGCTGCTATTCACAACATTTCTATAGACATATCAAGATTTCCAAAACATTGTGTAAATACATGCAGTTACTCTACAAGACTAATAAATGAAAAATAATTGAGGAATGATAAATGAAACTGAATTGTATTAGCACATTGCAAAGAGGAGTATAAGTTGGTTGGTTGGTTTTGGGGAAGGAGACCAGACAGCGTGGTCATCGGTCTCATCGGATTAGGGAAGGATGGGGAAGGAAGTCAGCCGTGCCCTTTCAGAGGAACCATCCCGGCATTTGCCTGGAGCGATTTAGGGAAATCACGGAAAACCTAAATCAGGATGGCCGGACGCGGGATTGAACCGTCGTCCTCCCGAATACGAGTCCAGTGTCTAACCACTGCGCCACCCCGCTCGGTGAGTATAAGCCACTTGGCTTCAATGAATTGTGTTATACGTTCTGTAAGATAGCCTACAGTTTCCAAGAAAAGTGTTTCAGAACAAAATTATAATTTCAATTCGTGTTTTTTATTTTTTTTATCTTTTCCAAGTATTGGTGGATATACGTAAATCAACTGCCGCTGCTGCTTAACATAGCATTTCATTTTCCAATTGCTTGGTAGATCGCTTGTGTACGGAGGGCTCAAGCGAGTAATGGACTGCAGGCGATATCGCTGGCGAACGTCACTCGTGTGACGACCCTTAAAAGAAAGTTCAAAATTTTGATCGTTGCGCAGTGAGAATGCGGCGCATGCGCATGCGCGGTGATTTATAAGCGAAAAGTTTCGTGTCATCAGCCAAAATGGCGGATCCTGTACAGAAGGCATTGTGTGTATTACATTTTAACAATGCTGTCGTTCTGTCAAAATTTAATCATATTTCACCAAGATGAAGCACACCCCGTGTTAGGGCATGGAGGTTCGCACATTTTTAAATTAATATCTCCCAAACGGGGTAGGTCGTACTGGACGTGACTACGCTGGTTTCTGCTCTTGACCACTTAGATCTCAAGACGTGACAGCCATGAGACTCTTTCTATGGGGTTATGTGAAATATCTCGTGTAATCTCCGCCTTTGCTGAAGGCGCACTTCTAATGCGCTTGCGTCACTGAACTCACATATCCTTCAGACTGCATGGCTTGAAACGGATTAGCGCTTAATTGTCACCCGCGTGAACAAGGGGAGACTAGTAGAACACCTATAACGTACGTAAAAGAAAATACTTTGAACTTTCAAGTTCTCTGTCATTCTTATCGATGCGCTCTGCGTCAAATAGTTATACCCATATTTAAACGTTGTATTCCTCTTGAATTTCCCTGAGCTATAAGAAAATTTGAAAAGGATGACCTGCCCTGCTATCATTACTACACTACCGGGTCATAAATGCTGAAACAAAGTATTGCATCACCTGCATATCTCCGTATGTGGCCTTAGATTCGTGAGGGGAGAGTATGAAAGGCCAAAAAAAAAAGAAAAGGAACTTTTCGTGTGAAATAAGAACAGAGCAATAGATACATGAAAGGCTGTCTGTTCGAAAGTGCACATCTCAGAAATAAAAATCTGCACCTAGGCAAAATTCAGTGCGTGTTGGTCCACGCTATGCACTGAGGCGGTGAGGTTTACTGCTGGAATTCCGATATCTTACGTCCATAGAAGAATCAACCAATATATTGCTCCCTCCTGCGTACATCTCGCGAAAAGGCTGTGAACGTGAAATTAGAGAAATTCAAGCTCAGACGGATGCTTACCAGCAATCGTTCTTGAAGATAACTATTCGCGACTGGATCAGGAAAAAGGTAAGTGGCAGTGTTTCAGGAAGCACCCCCCTTCCCTCCCCCCCCACCCCACCCCACCACCCTCCCCTCGCTCATACACACAAAGACCGTAAGGTGGCTTGCGGAATATGGACGTAGATATAGACTGGAACATGCTCAGATCCTCCTTGACAAGCTACTCACAAGGTGATAATGGCGCGAACAGCCCATACAAGTCATCAACTGACGTTTCCTACGACGACGCACGGCAAGTTGCAACTGGTCCGAAGCATGCTCAGTCGGGCTCATCTCAAAAAACATCTTAGACCATTACGTTCCGTTAATTCCTGCCTCCTGGAGGAAGAGGTTGACGACGGAGACGTGGTGTGCATCACTCTCTCAACGAACCCATCGCCGAAGTGATAACTGTCTGGGCTCGACAAAGAGGGCTTGACAGTACACCACCAGTATGTCTGTGAACTTCGGTGCAGTTAGTTTTAAGACGGGCAAGGAATGCAAGAGCAGAGCTTATGAAATTAAAGATTTTATGTAGTGTGAAATAAAAACAGCATAATAATCAAAACGAAGGCAGTCTATTCGAAAGCGCAAATTGTGCAATCAAACTCTGCAGCTGGATAACACCCAGTACTGCTAAAATACTCTTGGGCTTCCAGCCGTCTCAAGTGGATTAAAATCCACGAGCTTTCGACCGAGAACTCCTCGGTCACTGTCAAATGGCGACTGACGTCTGGTTGTTGCTTTTATGACGCTATCCCAGAAACCATCAGTCCTTTTAGTAATAAATATTTCGTCGAATAAAATTCGATGTCCTTTTTTCAGAACAAACTCTGCTACTGCTGTTGGATACTGTAGGCGGAAACACCTCTCATGTCCCATACAACGCTGTCCAATAGTGTCCACAGTCTCTCCAACATAACTATCCTCACCCATACGGTATTCTCTATTTACCCGCAGTTTTGAGACCTATATCATCTTTGACAAACGTCATGAGTTGCCAAAGTTCTGCTGGAGGCTTGCAGGATGTATTGATTTCGTGCCCCACTTCTTTTCGTGCCTTCTATAAAAATTCGACAACTACCCACGCAGATAACAGAGCGTGTTAAAGCGCCGCTTCCAGGTTGTGGAGGTCACCGGTCGGATTAACGACAAGGATCCCTGTGCTCGCCTGTCTAAATGTGGTTTCTAGGCGGTTTCCCATATCCCAGTAGGTGAACACCACGCTAGTACCGAAGTCCTGCCTCAATTACATGTTGCACAAACAACAACAAAAAATAACGTCCCTCACTGTCACATGAGTAACACTACTTCCTGGGGAAGGGGAGCGGTAACAGGATGGCGGCCACCCCTTAAATTAACCACACCAAATCCGTTCGTAACAATGGCGGCGCTGGGCCGATGGGGAACAAAGGCACAGGAAAATGAAGAAGGAGGACAAAAATTCGAAAACTCATGAGGCCTGTGGAAGATGATGTAGCCCTCAGGACGCCGGGAATATTCAGAATGCAGCGTGGTTGTGGACAGTTTTATGTTGAAGAAACTTTGAGCACTGTTGAACAGCGCCGTATACAACATGAGATCTGTTTTCCCTACAGTATCCTGAGAAATGAGCAAAAGCAGAGATTTCTCTGGAAAAAGGCCACCAAATTCTGTTTGACGAAACATTTATTATTAAACTTACAAAAAATTTCTGGGATAGTGTCATAAAAGAAGAAATCGAGATAAACATTTCTGAACACGCCCTCAACAAATACTGCAGTCTGCGATTAAGCCATCGGAAGGGTGAAGCCGCCACTGTAGTCGCACGATCAAAACATTGCCTTATGTATTGTTGGACGGGGGACCAATGAGGTCGTAAGTGGTGGCGCCACAATACAATAACGGCAGCAGCAAACACGCGTCATACACTCCAGAAATCCCAACAATCCCTCCAAATCCACCTCAATCAGTTTACTTCCTGGAATAAAAAATGTCTCCTCGAGATCAATCCCTCCAAAAACAAGGTAATAATTATAGGACGCACCCCATCTGCACCTTCCATCTCCATGACTTCTAGTTGCCATTTATTACTGTCCTATCCAGCTAATACAGTAAAATATCTTGGACTAGCAATTGACTGGCAGCTAACTTGGAAACCTCACCTAATAGTTGTTGGAAAAGGAGGTTGGGGAAACAAAGGCAGATGTGGAGAAAAGGAGATGTGAGGAGGGGAAGAAGAGGAAGCCCTGATAAGGCGGACTGCGTGGGGTAGACCTGTAGCTGGTAAGATGGGTAAATGTAGGGTAGAGTTCCTGTGGAGGAGGAGATGGTTGAAATTTCTTTGGGGGAGAGTGTGAAGGGTGTGTAGGTGTAGGGTTGGTGTAATGTGTTGGTAAAGGCGCAGCAATATTTGAGAATTGAAAAGTAGAGGGAAATGATAGGATTATTGCAGTTTGCAGAGGGTGTAGATTGTTCAGAGGTGTTCAATGTGAGTGAGGAAAGGTGGGAATTTGATGAGTTGGTGAAGAATCATTGTGGGGGGGGGGGGGGGGGGAGGGGGAGGTAAACGGATGTGGAAAGCCGAGTGGAGTGCAAGAAAAAAAACCGCATGTCAGTCACCACTTGACAAAGGTCAAGGGGCACTCAGCCAAAAGCTCGTGGTTTTTAAACAGCTTGACACAGCTGGAAGCCTGACAGCATTTCATCTACATTGAATGTTATCCATCTGTGTAATGATAACAGCGAGAGCTACTTTCATAATCGGAACACCGTATTGGTGCAAAATGTATTTAACACTAAACTTTAAGCAGCATAAATATTAATCTGTAGCACATTCAATGAATGCTTGTCGCTGAGTTGAGATGATCTCCACATAGATTAACTGCCACCATCTGAAAAGCTAATTTTATGAGTATGCAACTACATTCATTTAAACTGTGTTTATAATTTTACTTTCAGTGTTCGTAATTTAAAGCTTGTCTGCCTTTTTGTATTTATGAAGGGGAAAAAATAAATAGAACGAAATAAAATTCTAAGGCGATGTCCCTGACAATAGGGTCACCTGTCGCCTAGAACTTTCATATTCGTATAATTTTTTAAGCCAAATTGTTGTTTAGCGGCCCGATTAGCTGTATGTTTTAAGCACTGATACCGAATCTTGCGTTGCAAGCTCTGTGCTTGGTAAATGAACTTTTTAAACATATTTTTTAGCTTTTAATTTTTCAAGTTTTGTAGCTTGATATGTACACTGAGGTGGCAAAAATCATGGGACAGCGATATACACATGTACGAATGAATGTAGTATCGTGTGCACAAGGTATAAAGGGGCAGTGCATTGTTAGAGCTGTCATTGGTACTCAGGTGGTTCTTATGAAAAGGTTTCCGACGTGGTCGTGGCCGCACGTCGTAATTAACAGACTCTGAACTCGGAATGGTAGTGGGAGCTAGACGGATGGGACATTGCATTTCGTATATCTTCAGGGAATTCATTATTCCGAGAGCCGCAGTGTCAAGAATGTGCCGTGAATACCAAATTCCAGGTCAGTGCTAAGAGACAAGCAACGTGAAATAATCACAGAAATCAATGTGGGACGTACGACAAGTGATCTTTGACGCTCCTTGAACCATATTTTCATTTTCCTTTTTTTCACTTGCAGCAAAGTAGAGCAATTATCACGACAGCAGAATCTAATGTCCAACACTGCGAACCACAATATTATTGTGCTATTGTGCAATGTTGTTGCACAGTAGTTCTGATTAGTCTCGTGAGAAGTGACCGTCCAGGGGGCACTTTATATTTTTCTGGTAATTACACACATCAAAAGAAGTTATGCATCACCCCAGTTCCCAGAACTCCTGAAGATTGACGTTGACTGTGGATATCGTATCACAGACACAGTCCCTTTGACTGTTCAGAGATGTCACTAAAGCCGCCCAAAGATGTAAACAAACATGCGTGAAAAAAAATGGTTCAAATGGCTCTGAGCACTATGGGACTTAACATCTATGGTCATCAGTCCCCTAGAACTTAGAACTACTTAAACCTAACTAACCTAAGGACAGCACACAACACCCAGTCGTCACGAGGTAGAGAAATTCCCTGTCCCCGCCGGGAATCGAACCCGGGAACCCGGGCGTGGGAAGCGAGAACGCTACCGCACGACCACGAGCTGCGGACAAACATGCATGAGCAGCGCCTATTAGACGGAGGGAGTCCACAGCCGATCTGTTCGTTATTCCACCATGAACGAGGTACAAGGCTCGTGTTGTCTGTAGTTCAACGATTCCTAGACAGTCAATACTGCGGTTCGATCGCGCCCATTTTTTTACTTTGTGCCAGGAAGGGCCCTCAACAAGGAAAGTGTTCAGGCCTCTCCGATTGAACCAAAGTGATGTTGCTCGGACATGGAGGAGATACAGAGAGACAGGAACTGTCGATGTCATGCCTCGCTCAGGCCGCCCAAGGGCTAGTATTGCAGTGGATGACCCCTACCTTCGGATTATGGCTCGGAGGAACCCTGACAGCAACGCCACCATGTTCAATAATGCATTTCGTGCAGCCACAGGACGTCGTGTTACGACTCAAACTGTGCGCAATAGGCTGCATGATGCGTAACTTCATTCCCGACGTCCATGGCGAGGTCAATCTTTGCAACCACGACACCATGCAGCGTGGTACAGATGGGCCCAACATCATGCCGAATGGATGGCTCAGGATTGGCATCACGTTCTCTTCATCGATGAGTGTCGCATATGCCTTCAACCAGACAATCGTCGGAGACGTGTTTGGAGGCAACTCGGTAGGGCTGAACGCCTTAGACACACTGTCTAGCGAGTGCAGCAAAGTGGAGGTTCCCTGCTGTTTTGGGGTGGTATTATGTGGGGCCGACGTGCGCTGCTGGTGGTCATGGAAGGCACCGTAACGGCTGTACGATACGTGAATGCCATCCTCCAACCGATAGTACAACCATATCGGCAGCATATTGGCGAGGCATTCGTCTTCATGGGCGACAATTCGCGCCCCCATCCTGCACATCTTGTGAATGACTTCCTTCAGGATAACGACATCGCTCGACTAGAGTGGCCAGCATGTTCTCCAGACATAAACCCTATCGAACATGCCTGGGATAGATTGAAAAGGGCTGTTTATGGACGACGTGACCCACCAACCACTCTGAGGGATCTACGCCGAATCATCGTTGAGGAGTGGTACAATTTGGACCAACAGTACCTTGATGAACTTATGGATAGTACGTGGATAGTATGCCAGGACGAATACAGGCATGCATCAATGCAAGAGGATGTGCTACTGGGTATTAGAGGTACCGGTGTGTACAGCAATCTTGACCACTGCCTCTGAAGGTCTCGCTGTATGGTGGTACAACGCGCAATGTGTGGTTTTCATGAGCAATGAAAATGGCAGAAATGATGTTTATGTTGATCTCTAATCCAATTTATGTACAGGTTCCGGAACTCTCGGAACCTAGGTGATGCAAAACATTTTTTTATGTGTGTATTAAGAATCTTTCCATACATGGGTCACTACGCAAGTATAGTAGTTATTGTAAGTGGTGCTACTTATGATTCAGTTACTGCGTTTACATGCAACACGTCTTCCAGAAGATGAAAACCGAATATCGGAAACGCTTTTTCCCTGTCGTGTTTACGTGCTAAAGTCTGAAGCGGATTTGCTAGCCCCTTTAAATATGGCGCCTGGCAAACAGTTGATCCTGTTTCTGATTTAGTCAGCAGAATCGCTGTTTCTCTTCACGTAAATATTAGGTAGACAGCTTAACGCTCGATCTAATAACACAGTATTGTTCTAAATGATTGACCCATTTTCAAAACTTCGTATTTATTCAAGAGCAAATCCAAAATGAACAAGCTTTATACCAATGAAAAGAGAAAGTTTCAAAGTTTTTGCTCATATATCAAGTTACTAATTTGTAATTAATTAGTTTTTAATAATTGTTTAGTTCCTTTGCGCACACTCCCAGTCTGTTTAAATTGCTTAAACCAACGGCTAATGATTTGCGAGTTGGTGGTTGAATACCGAATTTGGTACGAAATGGCCGCTGCACTGCAATTAGCGACTCACTTTCCGCGAACTCAAGAACGCAGAAAACCTTATGCTCCACAGTCGGCAACCCACACAACTGACAGTGAAACGGAATGACGGCCCTATTGCCGCTCGAACTCTACCGGCCGCTTCAGAAACCATCACCACCCACCCACCGCCGCCTGCGAAAAACTTTGAAACTTCCTCTTTTCATTGTTATAAGGCTTGTTCATTTTTGGATTTGTACTTCAATACATACGGATTTTTGGAAATGGGTCCATCATTTCGAATAACCTTGCATTTCTGCTTCTCCACTCCACAATAAGTCAGTCTGTCCATATTAGCAGAATATTTTGAAAACAAGATGTGACCTGAGAACCAAAGAGCATTTAAAAAACGGTTGAGCGTTTACTTCGGAGCAAAAATCGGTTTGCAAGTCGAAAACCGACAGCTAGAAACGGATTTCCAGAATCGATTTTGAAGTGCTTACATGACCAACAAGAAACGGTATTGTGAAATCGGTTTATAAAATCCGGTTTTGGGAGCCACATGTAAACATAGTGACAAATTAAAAAGGAAAAAAATCTTATCGCCTGCAATTTGTGATTACTATTTCCTTAAAGTCGTCCATGATTTACTCAAAAAAAAAAAAAAAACACGGCTTGCTATTTCAGCCACATTCGTGTGCATCCCTAGATAAAATAACGTTATGAACTTCTGCAGTTCACCGCATTTTTAGGCGTGGGACTTCGTCGTAGCTATTCCTTAGTTCACTTCTTCTTTAGAACGATAGTTATATGTTCAACTGCTCTGAAATTTGTCCTTAGAAATACAGTTTACAGTCGCTCCAGAAGTGAAGTTTAGAACAGATACTGCTTGCATTCTCTGAACGATCTATGTGAAGCAAACGTATGTTGCAGATCGACCGGAAATCATTTAGCATAAGGTAAGTGTATAGATTAATTATAACGAGGGTTAAAAAACTATTTTACTGTACTTTTCTCACACGAATCAAAAATGTGATTAATCAGAAAGTAATTTACTAAACGCTAAATTTCTCCAAGTAATTTACTAAACGCTAAATTTCTCCTCTCCCAGGGATTATCTAGGACCAAAGACATATCTGAAAAAAAAAAAAAGATGTGGCCTGACTGACTGTGAGCTGCATTTCAAAGAGATCATTTTCTCTGAAAAGGAGAAAGTCAAATGTGAAGTTAATCTAACAAGGTAGTTTTATGGGTATGATACCGTATCATATTATAAATAATTGATGGTTTCATTAATATATAAACAGCCGACAACAGAATTAATTCATAAAATATACTTCTTCTTTGTTAGAATAACTGTCACTGATGATTTCTTATGACATGGTACGAGGCCCAGTAAGCTTTCGTGTTAAACTGTCTCTGGCCCGGAAAACTACGCAACCGATCTAATTTATTCAGGTACCATAATAATCCTTGACAGGGCAGTGATGTGCAGCGATTAATGATAACGTTCCTTGAAAGTGTCTTTGCACTTTTAACGGAGAAGGGAATGCCGCATTTGCGTCGATATGCTACGAGTTGGTCTCTGGCAGTAAGTAGTAGTTTGTAGACACTAAAACGGATTCAATAGGCACTAGTTTCGGCTTTTCACATACTACTTATGTCTCTTAGTTCAGAGATAAATACTTTCAAAAACGTAAAAATGAAGTAAAAGATGGATCAAGGATATACAACAATGCTTCTGGAGCAGGTTTAAACTTCTACAAAAAATAAAGCACTACTACGGTGCTGGTGTGCTGTCAATGCAGTTTATTCTGTTATAGTAACGTAAACATAAACTCTGTTTAATTTTAGTTACTTTTAGCCAACCGTTATCTCCTTTAAGATTCAAGATCCGAATATTTTACAGGAAAAGCGTTGTCTGTGTAATGTGTAAATGCTTAGCTTTGATGGAAGTAGAAAGTGCAGGACTGTTAAAGGTACGTCGTATTGATAAGTTCTCTTTTGGATAGTCAGCAAATTAGATGATTACGACTGCAGCAACGTGTCTAGATCAAAATTATTACTTTATGATAAGAAATTATGCATTGTAACAGTTCTACATTACACTATTTCTTTGTTCCGTTCAGACATAACGAGCTAAAGATTGCCTCGAAAACATTTTTTCCTTATGTTTAAATCGGCATAGAAAATGTTTTTGATAGAAACCGATGTTCGGCGACGTTCTCTGGCAAATGATGAAAAATAATCAAATGTTTCAGTGTCATGCTTTTACTATTACATTAAGAGCCCTATACACGCACCAATTTATCGGTCGATCAACCGACCGATCAATTTCATGGCAGCTTAGTCACTGACCAATGAACTGCACTCAGCGGCTATAGTGCTTCCCTATACCCATCGCTGGTCGCTAATAGTTTCTCCTACGATCGTCAGGTTATGTTCTACGACATACCACTTAGTATTTGGTATAACACTGACACCAAAATTGTGATTTGCCAAAGCCGTTCAAGAACTAAAAAGGCCAATAAAAAACGAGAAATCTGTAGACAAAAAAATGACTAATGTAAAGGAAGGAATTCACTTTCGCTCTGTTACTTAAAGAGCTAGGAGCCGAAGATATTTGTTAATATTTAACAATAGATCAGTCATGCTTTTCCGGAGCTGCTAAACGTGAGCAAACCATACTTGACGAAAAGCAATACAGTCGTGAGAGAAACCGTAAGTTGCAAGGAGAAACTGTTAACTTCATGTCTAGCCACTGGCAGAAAAGGCCTAATTCAGTCAGTTGTATCCCCAAAATTACTATCTCAAATGTTTCTTGAAACTTGCAATGTGATTTATTGCCTTAGTAAATATGTCATGGTAAAGCAGAACAAATTAAAGGCATGAAGTTCGTGAAAACTTTATGAATTTATTTATGTAAGCAGCATTAAAGCCGCCCCCTATAAGTTTAAGAAACTAATTTCAGATTAGAATAAGGACTACAAATGGTGGTGATGCACATTAGTATATATTAAAAAAATGGATGTATGTTCCACATCTCCTTCTAAGCCACTGGATCGTTTTCACCAAACTTGGTACAAATATCACTGTCTAGAAAAACCACTGTGGGGATGAGGCTGCAAAAGAAGCGAAGCTCACGACGCACAGACAGCCATACTATACTCATCCGGTATTTAAGAACCTGGTAATTTACAACAAATTTTAGACACAATTTTAAGTCTTTACAGGACTTTTGCTCGCTGACAGTCCTCCCCCCCCTCCCCCACAAAATTATGAAAGGAAAAAAGTTTACCGCTTACCAAATTTTCGCATTCACGCAGTAAAACTGCCCCTTCAAGTATGGCCTTTTAATGTATTACTTTATTATTACTAATTCTATTTGCAACACATTATGCAGCCAGTATTCACACATACCATTAAATATACTTGCAAAAATATACCATTGTGTGACGCATATTTAAGGGGAGCCGGAGGTGCCTATGCTGCCCATGTTAAAATCACTAAGTTTGAGGAACATTTATCAATAAACTACCAAATAGAAAAATTTGAATTTTTTTTACATGTAGAGTGGTTTAGTATTGCAGTTATGACAGAGGGATTTTGGAGTATCTTTTCTAGTTTCCTTCCAATTATTTTTTTTATTAATGACCCAAATTTTTTACAAATAATTGCTTTATAATTAAACTGAAATGAAACTACTGAACATATTGCCAAATGGCTGTGTTACAATGTAAGTTTGACCACTAGGAGTGCTGTATAAAAATTTCATCTCTCTAGCTTGAGTGGATTTTGAGAAAATACTCCTTATATTCGAAAAATTCTAATTTATGGGAAATGGCTATCAAAGTTTCTCAATACATTCCTGCACTATAGGATGGGTTATCAGGGTCTTCTTCTTCATCCTCCAAAAGCTTCCTTTTCTGTCTTCTTTTCTGGCCTGCTGTTCCATCATACTTCATATGCCTTTCTCTTCTTTCTACTCCTCTTATCCTTTCTCTGTCAATATTTCTTAGTGTTCGTACAGTGTTCACCCCAGCTGTAAATCCTAATGCCTTCAGAACTTCACACTTCACACTGTTCCCTTGGTTGTAGGTTGCTATTGCATCATAAATGTTAAAGTGCAGTGTTTTTATGCTTACAAACACCCTTTTAGGAATCACTTTCCAAATCAAATTGTTTATGCTCTCATTAGGATTCTGTGTCTTTCCGTGTAGTCATTTGTGTAACAATTCTGGCTGTGCTAAGTCATGAAAAATTGGTTTTATTGCATTTATCACAGCTGCTGGCAAACCATGTTTGTGATCATAGTCCTTTTTTGCATTATATTTGCACCAGGAATCTTTTGGGCACAGGCTGTGTTGAGGGTATTCATTGGAAGAGGCAGTATGAAGGAACAATGCCCACACTGCTTTTCGCATGTCACTAACATTACTAGTATTTTGCGTTATAGCATACCCATAGTATCTCTGTAGACGTTCAATCACCTCATCGGTAAGCCTGCCTCTCCCTCCTATTGTCTTTCCATCACTGAGTTTACTTGAACCCAAAGTTTGTTTGAGCCTTCAAAGCCGTGCACCCATACGCTTTTGCACATGCCCAATGCATTCCAATTTTTCAACTACAAATTCGTTTCCATATGGTTTCAGTTCCTCTATAGTCTTGAAATCTTTGGAGTCACCATCCCCAAGGTAGTATTTGTACCTAACGTTGTATCTGGGAACTGAACGTTCAAAAATTTGTTTCACTCCAGCCACTTCCATTGCTCCACTTGATCCACTAAAATTTGCCTCACAGGTTCCACTGTGCTCTCCTTTGACTTTATTTTTGCACCTACAATGTTTTGATAATATTGCAACATCTATCACTATTGCACTATCACCACAAGTAGCAGTTACAACCCCATTCAGGGATTTATGACCCCTCTTTTGCCAGGAACCATCTAATGCCACTACCAAATCCCTAGAACCACCGTTCATTTCTACAGATTCCTCCACTGCTTCCTTCATGGTTTTCAAAGCCACATCTTCAACAGAGAATCCTACCAGTTCACAGTAGTACCCAAATTTGCTCGGAGGCGATGGCAAGTTCATAATACCACAAAACAATTTACCAGCAGCAGACCCTTTTCCAATGGATCGAAGACCATACACAAGTCGAACGTTCACATCAAACACTCTAGATCGTCCATTTTCACCAAAGAGACTGGCATGTGAATTGTAGAAAGTCACTTGATACTTGCAACATGCAGAGATTATCTTCATCTCACAAGCTAAACCAAAGTGCTTTGTTATCTCTAGTCCCACTCCTACACTTGAACACATTTTGCGCAGAACACTTTCTTTCAGCACAGAAGATAATAATCCAATATTCAGTACTTCGTTAATATCATCACTGTCTCTAACATATTCACGAAATCTGTCACTTCCACCAGTCAGCTTCTTGCTAGAAGATGTCACAGGACTATGGCTGGCCATGTGTTGCTTAGCAGAAGAACGCACTGTTTCAGTAATTGTAGTATCGCAACTTGGTATTAGTGTTAATTTTCTTTTCCCTACGTTCTTCCTCTTCTTATATACATGGTTACTAAAACGTGGCATCGTAACCAGAACAACGCTTTACACAAGAAGTATAATACTACCAACAACAGGCGCAACACTGAACTAATTCGAAAAGGTAAACAACAAAGTGACGATGTTCCGCGCTCTTAGCCCTTCATTTGTCACAGAAAACAATGTAGCCAACCCTTGCACACTCGCTGTATGCGTAACATAAGGCGCTGTATGCGTAACAGGCCGAGATAATCCCAAGCAGTTAGCCAGGAAGTCACGAGAGGGTGTTAGATGCATTCAGCGGCCACCCATTTCCTCTGCAGGCGTGGGGGAAAATGGTAATAACTCCACTTCTAGGGCGAGTAGAACAATAATTCAAAGTTTATATTAAAGAGGAATGTTCCAATTAATTTTCGGTAGCAAAAAAAATCGTAATTTTTTGGATTTGGCCACCTCCGGCCCTCCTTAAGTAGGTACGACGTAACAAACAATGAAATACGTGAAAAATTACCACATCAGCAATGACTTGTTTACTACTAACTCTGTTCACAACGCACTTTGCAGACGGTAACCACATATACCACTGGATGTCTCCGCAAAATATTGGCATTGTACGATACATAGTTCCGTTGATATGACGTCATAAACATTGAGGTGTTTGAAAACGAAACTGCAGCGCGAGATTCGTTAGAGGTGTAGGTGAAATATGTGTATAAATACGTGAGAAATATTTTAAATCTATGTGACATGTGCGTACGTGGGCAAAGCCGAGAGTAAAAAGCTCCTCCTAACCCCCTGAATCGATTTCAACCAAACGAGATACTGTGCGTGTACCTTTCACCTCCTAGATCACTGGTTCGCAACCTTTCTTGGACCATTACCCCTAAGTGCAATCAAATATTAGCTAGTACACCAGCCCTCTCCTCCCCATCCCCCTGCCATCTGTTGCCCCACTCCCTCCCCCTCCCCCATATTATCACCAACTTTCCCACCTAACTAAGCTGTGGAAAGAAAGACTTTTCTTGGAATACTTTTATTTTTAAAATAATGAAAGATGAATGATATTTTGTGTGTGCGTCCGTTTCTCTCTCTCTCTCTCTCTCTCTCTCTCTCTCTCTCTCTCTCTGTGTGTGTGTGTGTGTGTGTGTGCGTGTGTGTGGTAGAATGAATGATGAAGTAAGTACAACTCCTTCTCAGATAAGAAAGCTAACTATCCACAGTGAGGGTAGACAATTGTTACAAAATCGTTGCTCCTCTCCATTGCGGCATTTTCTTGACCTGAACACTGCAATACCATTTAAAGTCTGTAAATCACTTGATTGCTGGACTCCTTACTTCTGAACTGGCAGAAATTGGATGATTTCGCCGGCCGCGGTGGCCGAGCGGTTCTAGGCGTTTCAGTCCGGAAGCGCGCGACTGCTACGGCCGCAGGTTCGAATCCTGCCTCGGGCATGGATGTGTGTGATGTCCTTAGGTTAGTTACGTTTAAGTAGTTCTAAGTTCTAGTGGACTGATGACCTCAGGTGTTAAGTCCCATAGTGCTCAGAGCTATTTGAACCATTTTTTGGATGATTTCAGTATGTTAATGATTTGTGTCTAACGATCCTAACAATAATAATGATAATGCTGTGTACAGCACTATAGTAGCTCTTATGTAGTTACTGCTGTGTTGTGCTGTCAATTCATTTATCTGTCTCGACGCAAGTAATGAAGCAATTTCTGGACTACTGCAGTTACTATATGCAACTTGAAGAAGACATTCTCTTGAGATATTTAGCATCTGTTACGTATATCTCACTTTTGTCACCAGCGATATATGGGGCAAAGCACAACATATGTATGTAAGTGGTGGACTCCGTGAGGAACCTGTAACTTTCACCGCATTAATGCTGTTAACTGAGAAAAGTAATTATTGACAACTTATATAATCAATACTAGAGTCTTACAAAATTGTGATAATAGTAACGATGATTTGAAAATAATTTAGTTTCGTAACTGAAACAGAATCGAATCGCTTAGTTTTTACCCCTCAGAAAATTTCATTTTATCCCTCAGTGGGTAATTACCCCCAGGTTCGGATCCATTGTTTTAGATTAAAGAGTGAATGAAGAAGAGACGAATATTTAGCGCTCTCCCCACTTACTGCAACCCCCTCACAGTGCGCCAAGTTACTGTTCGTGAGTAGTAACCTCACTGCGCAGGAGTGATAACGTGGAGAGGGAAGGTGGAAGGAGGGGACAGACGGACAGAAACGCAGGAGGAGGAGACGGATAGGGGGAGAAGGAGATGGACAGAGAAAGGACGAGGAGATAGACAGAGAAAAATAGGAAGAGTAGATGGGCAGAGATACGGGGAATGAAGAGATGGACAGGCAGAGGGAGGAGCAGGAGATGGACACACAGAGAGGGAGAAGGAGATGGAGAGAGAGAGAGGGCGCAGGAGGAGATGAACAGATAGTGAGGAGGAGATAGAGGCGAGAGTCTGAAATTGACATAGAACGTGGTGGACGAAATGGACAGAAGGGGAAAGAACGAAAGGACAGAGAGGGAAGGAGCAGATAAACGAAGAGAGGGGGAAGAGCAGATGGACGGAGAGAGTGGCATTAGGAGATGCACAGAGAGTCGGGGACGTAGATGGTGGGCAGAGAAACGGGGTCGAGGAGATGGACAGAGCGAGGAAGGAGCATATGGACTAATAGAATTGGAATAAATATATACCCCGGCAACGCCGGGTACTCAGTTACTCATGTTATAAATACAGCAACAGCACTCAAGAAGTGATGTGTAAAAATGTCGGGCGGTCGGACAATGAATTGGTGCGTGTGTAGGATCCCTTAGTCCTCAAAAAATGGTTCAAATGGCTCTGAGCACTATGCGACTTAACTTCTGAGGTCATCAGTCGCCTAGAACTTAGAACTAATTAAACCTAACTAACCTAAGGACATCACACACATCCATGCCTGAGGCAGGATACGAACCTGCGACCGTAGCGGTCGCTCGGCTCCAGACTGTAGCGCCCAGAACCTCACGGCCACTCCGGCCGGCTCCTTAGTCCTCACATAAATTACAGTAAAGAGGTCCTACGTTTTGGTCTTGAAAGAAAAAGACGTGGTAATACGCTGCATTTATGTAATACTTCTAACAACGAAGCAAGTACACTATGTGATCAAAAGTGTCTGGACACCTGACTGAAAATGACTTACAAGTTCGTGGCGCCCTCCATCGGTAATGCTGGAATTCAATACGGTGTTGGCCCACCCTTAGCCTTGATGACAGCTTCCACTCTCGCAGGCAGGTGCTGGTAGGTTTCTTGGAGAATGGCAGGCCATTCTTCAAGGAGTGCGGTACTAAGTAGAGGTATCGATGTCTGTCGGTGAGGTCTGGCACGAAGTCGGCGTTCCAAAACTTCCCAAAGGTGTTTTATAGGATTCAAGTTAGGAGTTTGTGCAGGCCAGTCCACTACAGAGATTTTATTGTCGTGTAACCACTCCGCCACAGGCCGTGCATTATGAACAGGTGTTCGATCGTGTTGAAAGATGCAATCGCCATCCCCGAATTGCTCTTCAATAGAGGGAAGCAGGAAGGTGCTTAAAACATCAATGTAGGCCTGTGATGTGATAGATCCACGGAAAACAACAAGGGGGTGCAATCCCCCTCCATGAAAAACACGATCACACCATAACACCACCGCCTCCGAATTTTACTGTTGGCACTACAAACGCTGGCAGATGATGTTCACCGGGCATTCGCCATACCCACACCCTGCCATCGGATCGCCACATTGTGTACCGTGATTCGTCACTGACACAACGTTTTTCCACTGTTCAATCGTCCAATGTTTACGCTCCTTACACCAAGCGAGGCGTCGTTTCGTATTTACCAGCGTGATGTGTGGCTTATGAGCAGCCGCTCGACCATGAAATCCAAGTTCTCTCACCTCCCGACTAACTGTCATAGTACTTGCAGTGGATCCTGATGCAGTTTGGAATTCCTGTGTGATGGTCTGGATAGATGTCTGCCTATTACACATTACCACCCTCTTCAACTGTCGGCGGTCTCTCTCAGTCAACAGACGAGGTGGACCTGTACGCTTTTCTGCTGTACATGTCCCTTCCTGTTTCCACTTCACTATCACATCGGAAACAGTGGACGTGGGGATATTGTTTAGGAGTGTGGAAATCTCGCGTACAGACGTATGACACAAGTGACACCCAATCACCTGACCACGTTCTAAGTCCGTGAGTTCCGCGGAGCGCCCCACTCTGCTCTCTCACGATGTCTAATGACGACTGAGGTCGCTGATATGGAGTACCTGGCAGTAGGTGGCAACACAATGCACCTAATATGAAAAATGTATGTCTTTGGGGGGTGTTCACATACTTTTGATCACATAGTTTATATTTTATGTATAAAAGTTCGACGACTGTCAGTATTTCTGTTTGTATGTTTTATTTCCGACACGTATCAGAAATGAAACCTAAACATTTAATCTGGCGGTATTTCGGTTTTTGGGTTTTATTTCCTATGCTTATCGGAAATGAAATCTAAAAACCGATATAGAGACAGATTAGATTTCAGATTTATCGGAAATGAAATCCAAAGACCGACGTCGACGGACTTTTATTCGTGAAAATACATAAATTTTTTAAAGTATCTGTGTGCCACCCGAAACGATTATGGATTCGTTAAAGAAAGAAACAGGTGCTTCGTTTCTTGCGTCTGTATTGTTATACTCCTCGCACGTTCCACAAACATCTGCAGTCTTTATACTTCTCCAAAGACCCTGCATCCAAATATTGTCTGCATCGCATTCTGTCATGTTAGCCATATTTGATCAGCATTTAATCCAGTGCGCAGTGACAGAAGAGGACTTTTGTTGGGCGGTTGGCACGGCAGCGGTACACACGCCAAAATTTCTTGAGTGAAATGGTAGGGGTGTCGGCGACAAGAAAAATCGTTCTTTCGGCCAGACAACAAGCGTACACACGTACAATTTGTCAGACGGTCGGCAGATAAATTGGTGCATGTGTAGGGCCCATTAGTTCTCACATACCTGTACCCGGTTATGAAGTAAAACCATAAAATAGGAATATCTAAGGAGTGAGCATAGTGAGTGTACTGCACATGTCGCCAACATCAAAACGCGATTGTCACACGACCTCAGTATAAAGTCGACTGTTTACACGTTGCACTAAGAACGTAACTTGGATATTACACTTACCTGTCCTTTTTTTATACACATTTATTTATTAGTAACAACAACAGTGAATATTTGTGGCATCTACAAATTTAGATAGAAATATAATGAGGGATAAAAAATCACTTTTCACAGATAAGTACCAAAAGATGTAAGTAAACTAATCGTACTAGCAATAGGCGCTCTATATGTTGGAAAATATCGATACACACTGTAATAAGGAGTTATATCGCATTTATGTGACTGTCCGGTTATATACGTATTCATGAGACAGTTGCTAGTTTTACAGTTTTTGAAGTTTTACCGTTTTGTAAATGGTGGGCGTGACATGACGTTTTGCGAAACATTACTAAATGCGTTCTCTGAGTACTAACTCGAACAGATTGTTCAGAATCGAGATATATTGTATCTAATAGTAATAAATAGACCTGACCTATCTGAGGAAGTCCACATAGAAAATGGAATCAGTGTCCATGAGGCAGTTGTATGATCAAAAACTTACAAAGAGCAACTAAAAGAGGTTGAAGGATTTATATTTTCAGCAAATTTGATAAAAATGTGGTACTGTCGTATCTCAATACGGAACTCGAAACATTTAGTTCTGGAGAAGGGCAAGTAGTACAACTGCGGCTGAGATTTAGAAGAATAGTTGACCGTGAACTTGATATACAATGTACGAAGAGTTTGCCAAGGAAGGGACCTTCCATCGTATACAGTCACTGTAAAGAAACTTCTAAAGAAATACAGACTACTGTATAATAGGTATAAAACAAAACAGAGAGCTAGAGATAGGAAAAAGCTGAATGAAACGATGTTTGGCTATCGGGAGGGCAATGTATTAAGCCTTCAACGATTTCCACAGCAGAATATTACCGAAAGATCTCTCATCAACATGAAACCCAAAGAAATTCTCGTCATATGTAAAGACTGTTAATGGTGCAAAAGTTAGTGCACACACTCTCATGCACGAGACAGAAACTACAGCTGAGGGTCTCAAAGCAAAATCAGAAACGCTGAACTCAGTTTTCAAATGTACGTTTACAAATAAAATGCAGAGGTACTGTCCCAATTTAGTTCTCGCATCACAGCAAAGATGATTGACAAGTATACACACACTCATGGACCAAACATGAACTGCAGCTGAGAGAAACAAAGCAAAGGCAGAAGCACTGAACTCGTTTTCAAATGATCGTTTGCAAATAAAATCCATGGGTACTCTTCCAATTTAATTCTCGCATTACTGCAAAGATTATCGATATAGTTAAAGGTATCAGTGGTGTTGAGGAAGAACTGAACTCGCTAAAACTGAACTAGGACAAGGACCCGATGAAATCCCTGTCAGATTCTGTACCGAATCTGCAGGCTAACTAACTCGCACTCTTCTTAGATGACATCTTGAAAGCCATGGATCAAAGCAGTAAGGTAGATCAGTATTTCTCGATTTCCGAAAATCATTTGGCTCAGTACCATATCTACGTTTATTGTTATCAAATGTACGATCGTTTGGAGCATCAAGCGAAATTTGTGACTGGATTGAGGGTTGTTTGGTAGGGAGGACACAGCATGTTATGTTGGGTGGAGAGTCGTTGATAGACATGTCGTTGATGGACATAACTTCAGGTGTGCCCCAGGGAACTGTGTTGAGACCCTTGCTGTTCATGTTATGTGTTCATGACCGTGCAGACAACATTAACAGTAACCTCAGTGTTTTCGCGGTTGATACAGTTATCTATAATTCAGTACTGTGTGAAAAAAATGCAGTCAGATCCCTATAAGGTTTTAAAATTGTGCAAAGATTAGAAACTTGATTTAAATGTTCAGAAATATAAATTGTGCACTTTACAAAACATAAAAACGTAGGTATACTATAAGTACGTTATGACGAGTCACAGTAGAATCGGTCACTTTATAAAAATACCTGGTTGTAACACATCGTAGGGGCATGGAATGAAACAATCACATAGGCTCAGTGGTGGGTAAAGCAGGTAGCAGACAGTTTTTTTGGTAGAATACTTGGGAAATGCAATCAGTCCACAAAGGAGATGGCTTACTGATGACTCGTGAAATCCATCCTATAATTTTGCTCTTTCCTTAGCGCAAAAGTGGCTCTGAGCACTATGGGACTCAATTTCTGAGGTCATTAGTCCCCTAGAACTTAGAGCTAGTTAAACCTAACTAACCTAAGGACATCACACACATCCATGCCCGAGGCAGGACTTGAACCTGCGACCGCAGCCGTCTCACGGTTCCAGACTGCAGCGCCCAGAACCGCACGGCCACTTCGGCCGGCTCCTTAGCGCAATTTACTTTAAGTAGTGTCTTAAGCCTAGGAACCATAACCTCAGCAGTTTGATCCCATAAGAACTTACCACAAATTTTTTCCATACAAACATAGATTAAATATCTTTTGTTGAGCAGTTCTTTTTAAAATGAGCACAATTGTTCGGAGATCAGCATAACCTGGAGGTAATGACTCAGACTGTTACATATAAATCTTAATTACCGGCGAAAACAGCACGAAATGTGTGTAAATTCAACGGACTGTCTGGCAGCACACTCCCATACTACCGAATATGTCTAAATCTGCACCTACATCTAAAGCTACATTCGTACTCTGTAAACCACTATGAAGAGAATGGCAGAGGGTACTTCCTAGTGTTCCAGTTATTAGGATTTCTCTCCGTTCCATGTAAGTACGAACTGCAGGAAGAATGACTCTGTGCGCTCTGTAATTAACTTTCCTGAGAAACTCTGCGTACAAAGTTCCAAAAACCGGTTTTAAGTGATGGTTCTAGGAATGTAGTACACACCCTACGTATCGACCACTTAGGGATCGTGTGAAAAATATCAGATTAATTAGAGAGCGCACAGAGGCATTTAAACGGTCATTCTTCCTGGAGTAAGTACTTACATGGAACGAAGAGAAATCCTAATAACTGGAACACTAGGAAGTACCTTCTGCCATTCTCTTCATAGTGGTTTACAAAGTACGAATGTAGCGTTAGATGTAGGTGCAGACTTAGATATATTCGGTAGCATGGAAGTGTGCTGCCAGACAGTCCGCTGAATTTACACACATTTCGTGCTGTTTTCACCGGCAGTTAAGATTTATATGTAACAGTCTGAGTCATTACCTCCAGATTATGCTGATCGCCAAACAATTGTGCTCATTTTAAAAAGAACTGCTCAACAAAAGATATTTAATCTACGTTTGTATGGAAAAAATTAAACAGCAGTCGGGGTAAATAAACAGAAAGTAGATGTATAATCACCAACAGGTTCAAATGTCGAAATCCCAAAGAGGCGGCCCGCCATGAAGTTTGTGAATTGTACTTAAAGAAGATGAAGTAAACCAAAGTACTTCTAGGCAACGTATTTCAGACGAACGTCTGTCATTTTCCGCCTGGTTAACTGGTAATATCTCCGGGAAGACGTATTCGATAGGCCTCGCCGATGTTCGACGATGCGTAAAACTTGTACGTGGCGCTTTCACTTGTGGGTGAGTCGTAATTTTCGCTATTCCTCTTTATCAATGGACTTTTACAAGAGGACTTCTTTGTAGTTGATGAAACGTTGGCGCTTGGAATCGGGGCATGTATTTAAGGAGTTACTTGACAGTATTTTGAGTGTTGATTCTGCAACGTTTTCCGACTAACGATACACTTCATATACCCACACAAACCCGTTGAAAAACATGACAGAGTACATTTAGCGACAATTACAGTATTGCTGGAAAAGAAAATTGATATCTCGTAGGAAGCGATCAGTTTGGTTTTAGGAAACGTAAAGGCACCAGAGGAGCAGTTGTGAAGTCACGGTTCATAATGGAAAGATTTTAGTGAATGAGGAAATCATCATAGTGTTTGCCGCCTTACAAAGAGCATTGGACACTGTAATTGGTGCCAGATGTTCGAAATTTCCCCCATAAAAGGTATAAGGTATGTGGAAACATGGGTACAGTACAACCTGGCCGGCCGGGCTGGCCGAGCGGTTCTAGGCGCTACAGTCTGAAACCGCGCGACCGCTACGGTCGCAGGTTCGAATCCTGCCTCGGACATGGATGTGTGTGATGTCCTTAGGTTAGTTAGGTTTCAGTAGTTCTAAGTTCTAGGGGACTGATGGCCTTAGAAGTTTAGTCCCACAGTGCTTAGAGCCATTTGAACCAGTACAACCTGCGAGAAAATGCTCCTGTCCGAGCACAAAAACGGCGAATATGATCCTGTTTAAAAGGTTCTTACTGAAAATTGGGGTACCAGATGCCTCAGTCCACCTTCCTCAGCACTCTTAACATCTTCCTAAAAGTTTTGGCATGCGAACATATTCGCGCTCTTCTTAACATGCAACTCACTTCTCATTCCTCAAGCTTCCTCAAGTGTCAGTCGCTCACACCCACCAGTCCATCGCTGGAAGACTCTCATATCCATCCACTCCCACTTGCCCATTCTCACTCACTCACTTAGCCCAACTCATTGTCATTATCTCTTCGTGTCTCTCTATCACTGTCTCCTGTATCACAGGAGACAGTTATGTACTACTACTACTGTCTCCTCTTCCTGTCACTGCATCCCTCTTGCTCTCTCTTACTGCCAGTGTCTCATTCATTGCTTCCCGCTGCTGCTGTCTCTTCTCAGTGTCACTATCTCTCTCTTCCTCCTTCTCATTGTCATAGACTGTCTCTCATTTATCACTGGCTCTCACCCACTTCCTCTTTCTCCTTATGTTTATTGCTGTCGCTCTGGCACTGTCTCATTCAATCTTTTCCAATCACTGTTCTCTCACTGCCAACTATGTACGAGGGTGGTTTGAAAAGTTCTCGGAATCACCACGAGAGGTCAGCGCTAGCGCAACGAGTTGTTCGCGTGATATTAATTGTACTGTTGCCTGTAAACACATCAGTGCTCTTTGAAGAGAGCTGTGTCGGTGACGTGGCTCTGTTGTTCCCGTGTAGTGATTTGCGAAGGTGGAAAAAATCGAGATTCGAGCATTGATTAAGTACATCGTGAAGAAAGGTATGAAAGCAAAGGACATTCATGCCGATTTCCAGAATACACTGGGGGACTCTGCTACTTCATATTCAACTGTTGCCAAGTGGACAAAAGAATTTAAATTTGGTCGGGAGGGCTTAGATGATGATCCGCGCAGTGGTCGGCCAAGATGTGTAACTACTTCAGAAAACATTGCAAAAATGGTCATGAAAGTACGTGAAATTTCCAGATGTCATTTGAAAGGGTACATCACATTTTAACTGAAGAATTAGAAATGAAAAATACTATCTGCAAGATGGGTGCCGCGGCAAGACAATGCGCACGCGCAAACATGTGCCGTCGCCATGGCAAAATTACACGAACTAAGGTATGAATTGTTGCCACACCCACCTTATTCACCTGATATGGCTCCGTCAGACTTCCATCTCTTCCCAAAACTGAAAATCTTTCTTGGTGGGCAAAGATTCACTTCAAACGAAGAATTGATAGCCGGAGTTGACATATATTTTGCAGGCCTGGAGGAAACTCTTTTACGAGATGGGATCAAGGCACTGGAACATCGTTGGACCAAGTGCATTAATCTACAAGGAGACTACATGGAAAAATATTTAAAAAATGGTTTCAGTGATGTAAGTACTTTTTTTCTATTCCGTTCCGAGAACTTTACAAACCACCCTCGTACCACCGCCACTGTGGCCGTCTCTTTCCCTCACACTACCATTATCTCTTCCTCTCTTTCTATGCAAAAACTAATGTCTAATATCTTCTGTCGCTTTCCTACTGCCACTGTCTTCTATTCTTCAACATTATAAATGCGGATTTGTTCACATGCCAAAATTTTTGGAAATTTTTTTAAACATGCTTAGGAAAGTAGAACGAGGCAGCTGGTACCCCACTTTTCGGTCAAAATCTATTAAACAGGAGCATATTCGACTTTTTGTGCTCGGATAGGAGCATTTTTCCCAGAACCCTTCCGAAAAAATGGTAAAAAAAGCCTTCTTTGTGGTTTTCTAAGGAACCGCCCATGAACTAATACAGATTTTTTTGATCTGAAAGATTTCGCTTTTAGATAAATGCCTAGAGAATACATGTTTAAAATTTGAGGAATTTGCTGTGGTTATTTATTATTTACATTTCTCCTCTTACTGGATTTTACGTGCGCATTTTACGTGTAGAAGTAGGGTAACTCTCACCTCCGTACCTTGGAAACGGATAAAAATATCAAGAAAATTTTCAAGGTTGTTCGAGACCAGGATCTTAGGAGTATATCGTAAAAATATTAGACATTTGTTGTGTTGGAATTCCCGGCTTGGTTTTGGTACGAAAAAATGGTAAAAAATAATTTTTGGAGTTTTCTGAGGAATCTCTCAATGGTGCCTCCATAAGCCTCTTGAGGCCCACCGTAGACCACATATGCAAAAGGGACCAACCGATTTGCTCCTTTGCCTAATCAGAAGGAAGTGTGTAATATTCATACTTTGCCCCCATATTGTAGGATAGTGACACTAAAACGATCCTTCTGTTGGGTACACAAATGGTCCCTAGCCCAAGGGCTGTCCAAAACACTTGATCCTACCTTTCTGTCACCATCAGAACCCGAGGTATGAGCGCTGGAAGAATACCGTTGTTACGCGCGGCATTTTGGAATATATAAGGTAATACATGCCGTCCCATGGGTACCAACATGCATAAGAACCAAAAAAGAATAATCAGAATGGAAGACCAAAACGAAGTACTCCGATTAAAAATGTCGTAAAAAATGGATGCAGTCTATCTCCCCTACTATTCAATACAAAATGATGATGTTCTCCCAGAATCGCAGAGGGTAGGAATACGCGGAAAAAACTGACAAGAAGAAGGGACAGGATAATACGACATGTGTTAAGGCATCTAAGAACAACTTTCATGTTAATAGAGGAAGCTGTAGAGGGTTAAAATAAAGTAGGATATTAGGTGCAAGTGCTGCTCTGAGGTGAGGAGGTTGGCACAGGAGAGGAAGTCGTTGCGGACGCATCAAACCAGTCAGATGACTGATATAAAAAAAATTTAATAAAATAGAAAATTTTGCTGCTTGTCAACGTACCAGCAAATTTTCCAAGTCCTCGCCTATAGATTCAGAGCAAGATGTAAGCTGCAGGTTTGCTTTTAGCTTAAATAAGTCCTTTACGTTTTAGTGACTGTTGTTATTGTACTCTTCAGTCTGAAGACTGGTTTGATGCAGCACTCCATGCTAGTCTATCCTGTGCAAGCTTCTTCATCTCCGAACAACTACTGCTACTTGCATCCTTCTGAATCTGCTTACTATATTCATCTCTTAGTCTCCCTACACAGCTTTTACCCACCATACTTCCATCCAATACTACCTTAGTGATCTCTTCATGTCTCAGAATGTGCCCTACCAATCGATCAATTCTTTCAGTCAAGTTGTGCTACAAATTTCTTTTCTCCTCAGTTATATTCAGCTCCTTCTCGTTATTTATGTGATCTACCCACCCGTCAAAAGGTTCTATTCTCTTCCTGTATAAACATTTTATCGTCCATATTTCACTTGGATGCGTGGCTACACTGCATACCAATATTTCCAGAAAAGACTACCTAACACTTAAATCTATTTTCGATGTTAACAAGTTTCTCTTTTTCAGAAACGTTTTCCTTGACTTGCCAGTTTACATTCTATATCCTCTATACTTGGACCATCATCAGCTACTCTTCCGCCCAAATAACAAGACGTCTACTACTTTAAGTGTCTACTACTTTAAGCGTTATTTTGCTCCCCAAATAGCAAAACTCCTTTACTACTTTAAGCGTCTCATTTCCTAATCTAATTCCCGCAGCATCACCCGATTTAATTCGACTACATTCCATTATCCTTATGTTGCTTTTGTTGATGTTCATCTTCTATCCTCATTTCAAGACACTATTCCGTTCAAGTGCTTTTCCAAGTGCATTGCTGTCTCTGACAGAATTACAATGTCATCGGCAAAACCTCAAACTTTTTATTTATTCTCCCTGAACTTCGATTCTTAAAACAAATTGTTCTTTTGTTTCCTTTACTACTTGCTCAATATCCAGTTTGAATAACACTGCGGATAGGCTACAACCCTGTCTCACTCCCTTCTCAACCACTATTTCCCTTTCATGCCCCTTAACCCTTATAACTGCCGTCTGGTTTCTGTACAAGTTGTAAATGGATTTTCGCTATCTGTGTGTTATCCCTATTACCTTCAGAATTTCAAAAAGAGTGTTCCAGTTAACATTGTCAAAAGCTTTCTCCAAGTCTACAAAAGCTATAAATGTAGGTTTGCCTTTCCTTGACCTTTCTTCTAAGGTAAGTCGTACAGTCATTATTACGTCGCTCGTTCCTACATTTCTCCAAAAATTAAATTGATTTCCCGGAGGTCGGCTTCTACGTTTTTCCTTTCTTCTATAAATAATTCGTGTTAGTATTTTGTAATCTTGACTTATTAAATTGACAGTCGGTAATATTCACACCTGTTAGCACTTACTTTTTTTGGAATTGGAATTATTAAATTCTTTTTGAAGTCAAAGGGTATTTCGCCTGTCTCATACATTTGCATACATTTTATCATGACTGGCTCTCCCAAGACTATCAGTAGTTCCGACGAAATGTCGTTTACTCCCTGGGCCGAACTAGAACAGTAATTTACGATGTCCTATTAGAGTAAGAGAAAGATAAAATATGTCTTTGAAAATGGATTTACTAGAGCTTAGATTGTGGCACAATGTCTTCATTAAAATTAGTGATCGCAGTATCGAGCACCTGTCAAGGCAATGCAACAACACAGAGTTAGCACCCATATGCATAGTGTGAATCATGGTTGACCTGCTCTCGGTTATTTAATCTGTTTGAGATTAATAAAAATAAAACTTGTCTTACACAAACCTTTCTGATTTAATTGCTCCAACACTTTAAATACACTGGTACACACCAAGAGGAGGAACCAGCCAAGTACTCAGTTCTGCAACGGAATATCAAACTACCTACACGGGACGGAAAGCGGCGATCTAATTTCGGCACAGACCTACCTTCAGATAATGCGTCCTTTATCTCCAGACGCACAACCTCGACCTGTTAAGCCAACCTGTCTTTACCTATGGTACAAGAAAGTTGGAAGATTGGGTTAACGCCCCGTCGACATCGAGGTCATTACAGACACAACGCAAGCTCGGATTGTGTCAAGGATGGGGAAGGTAATCGACAGTGCCCCTTCAAAGGAATCATACCGGCATTTGCCTGGAGCGATTTTCGGAAATCACGGAAAACCTAAATCTGTATGGCCGGACGGGGGTTTGAACCGTCGTCCTCCCGAAAGCGAGGCCATTGTGCTAATCACTGCGCCACCTCGTTCAGTACCTATGGTACAGCTGCGGTTGTGTTGCGCTCCCGTCTGTGCACGTAAATAAATCTTGCAGAACTACAATAAGACTCGGAAAAGCGTTGGTACACCACAAATCAACCTGGTAAAATCAACTACATTACCGAGGCCCTTTGTCCTCCATTTAATTTGGTGTACACATTCTCCAGCGTTTATGCAAAGTGTTGTGTCGGTAGCTGGGCCGACACCGTGAAGTTGAGATAGCTGAAAAGGCAAGCTAGACTAACGCAGACGGGCGTGATGTACTGGAACAGGATACGTAATTAATGTTAGGAAGAAAAGTACGGAGCAGGTTTAATACTTAACTTTAATATCATTGTGGTACATCGATCTTGACGATACACAGGAGACTTTAAGTTCAATCACTGTATGGCTAATGGCGCCTTGCTAGTTCGTAGCCATTAACTTAGCTGATGGCTATTCTGTCTCTCGGCTAATGAGAGAGAAAGGCTTCGTACATCTGGTCGGTAGCTAGGTTCTCGTACAACTGGGCGGTAGCTAGGTTCTCGTACAACTGGGGCGAGTGCTCTCTCGTATCACGAAACCTGCCTTGGTGGTGGCGCTAGGTCTGCGATTACACAGTGGCGACACGCGGGTCCGACATGTACTAAATGGACCGCGGCCGATTTAAGCTACCACCTAGCAAGTGTGGTGTCTGGCGGTGACACCACATTCCTCCCCCGCAAATCGGCGAACGGTCGTGTGATAAGGCTTCCGCCCGCCGTGGGGAGGACCACATGTTGACGTATGCGATGAGGTGGGGAGCCTAACAACAGGCGAGGCTGTGCCACCCGCACCCGGCCATTCGGTCCGAGGGGAGCTAGGAAACGCCTGAAAAACTAGTCCAGGGTGCACGTCAACATGCGGTGTATGCGCCCGTAAAGAGACAGGAGGGACCGAAGGATCAACCTCCATTGCGTCGGGGTAGCCGACGCGCGATGACGTCATGTGGTCCGGAGCGGGCGGGAGTTCCATGGCGGAGGACAGCTGGTCACGGGAAGCGATCGGCGGCGCGTGACCCTGGGAGGCACTTGGCGGCTGCAACGAAGCGTCGAATGCGGGCGGCGCCGGCGGGAGAACAAGCGGCGGCGGAGGCTACTGCTGCTGCGGCGGCGGCGGCGCGTCGCCATGGGGCAAAATGGAAGGCATCGTCGGTAACACCTGGGGATGAGGCGAGCCAGTAGATGGGTCCCCAGGGCGCTGACCGGACGGCACCGTCGCTGAAAGCAGACGGGGAGCGGCAGAACCCGAGCGACGACAGAGGCGCAGCTGATTGAGATGCCGACGCACCTCACCAGAGGCCCCCAAAACCAAATACATCGCGCGGCCGAGGCAGCGAAGAATGCGCCCTGCGAGCCAACGCCGTGAACCTCGATAGTTGCGATAAAATACAACGTCGCCTGGAGCAAAAGCAGGAGTCTGCCGCTGCACAGGAACCTGATGCGGCGGATGCAGGAAAGACATCAAGGTGCGATGAGGACGACCGTGGAGCAACTCAGCCGGCGAGCGACCATCTCGGGGCTGAGAGCGATACGAAGACAAAAAGAGCAACAATGCGTCCTCCCGAGAATGCGACTCTTTCAATTTCAACATCTGTGACTTGAAAGTCCGGACCAATCGTTCAGCGGCACCGTTGGACTGAGGCGAAAACGGCGCGGATGTCAGATGTTGAATACCATTGGCCTGGCAGAATGACTGAAATTCTGCGGACATGAATTGTGGGCCATTGTCGGAAACAATAGTCTGCGGAAGACCTTCAATGCAAAAGATAGCAGACAACGCTCGGATGGTGGCGGAGGACGTCGTGGAAGACATCCGGACAACAAAAGGAAAATTACTGAAGGCATCGACCAGAACCAACCATCGAGCATTCCAGAATGGACCAGCAAAATCAATGTGCACGCGTTGCCAAGGGGAAGTGGCTTTTGGCCCTGCAAAGACTTTCCGCGGCGGTGCGGATTGTTGTTCGGCACACGCCGGGCACGAAGAACACATATTCGTAATCGCAGCATCGATTCCGACCCAAGTACAGTG
Organism: Schistocerca piceifrons; assembly: GCF_021461385.2. Classification (NCBI taxonomy): domain Eukaryota; kingdom Metazoa; phylum Arthropoda; class Insecta; order Orthoptera; family Acrididae; genus Schistocerca; species Schistocerca piceifrons. The sequence goes on from NC_060139.1 coordinate 832,404,710, forward strand.
CTGACGAGCAAGTTGTTTCGTTCGCACTATACCCCAATGTCCTTGGTGAAGAAGCCGTAAAACAGAGGACTGTAACGAATGTGGGACCACGACTCTGGACTGATCATTATCAGAACGCAACAACAAAACACCACGTCGAACAAAAAGTCTCTCCTTGTGAGCAAAAAATTGGCGAACCAACGGATCCTCGATCCGAGACTTTGACAAAGGCCATTGCGTAGCAACAAAACGTAAAACAGTAGCAAGGACGGGGTCAGCAGCTGTGGCTGTAGCGACACGACGAAAATCAATCGGAAACGATTCGACCACTTCATCGGTTTCCGAATCAATGAACATGCAAGCAAGTTCGGAAGAATCGAATGCTTTATCCGCAGCAACAAGCAAACGGGACAACGCATCGGCGTTTCCGTGCTTAGCAGTGGACCGATACAAGATATCGTAGCGGTACTGCGAGAGGAAAATAGACCAGCGAATGAATTTCTGCGCTGTACGTGGAGGTACAGGCTTGGTCGGATGAAAAAGCGATGTCAAAGGTTTGTGGTCTGTGATGATGGTAAAGTGACGACCATACAAGAAATCATGGAACTTAGTAACACCAAACACGAGAGCCAAAGCTTCTTTCTCTATCTGTGAATAATTTCTTTGCGCAGACGAGAGCAATTTGGACGCAAAGGCAAGAGGGCGATCATGGGAGCCAACTTTGTGCGCAAGCACAGCACCGATCCCGAAATCCGATGCATCTACCATCAACAAAAGGGGTTTCTGGGGATCGAATGGCGTAAGGCAAGTATTAGAAAGCAACGCCGATTTCAACTGGAGAAAGGCGCGTTCACATTCCGTCGTCCAGACGAACGGAACACCTTTACGGCGTAAGCGATGAAGCGGAGCTGAAATGGAAGAGGCATTGCGCACATAATTATTGTAATAATTAATTTTACCCAACACACTCTGTAGCTGTTTCACATTTTGAGGGGAAGGCAATTCTTGTATGGCACGGAGGTGCTCTGGACTCGGATGTATGCCTTGGGCATTAATGACATGTCCCAGGTATGGTAAGTCACGAGCAAAAAACACACATTTGTCCTTCCTCAAGCGAAGACCATTTTGCCGCAAGACCTGAAATAATGTTCGTAAGTTCGCAAGATGATCTTCTTCTGTCAGTCCGGAGATCACTATATCGTCCAGATAGTTTGCTGCAGTAGGGACCGACGCACAAATAGTTTGTAAATATTGCTGAAACAAGGCAGGGGCGGATGCACACCCGAATGGCAGTCTTTTGAAGCGGTACAATCCAAGATGCGTGTTAACCACCAATACGCGCTGGGATTCGTCGTCCACCGGTATTTGCAAGTACGCATCGGCTAGGTCCAACTTTGAAAAATATTTTCCCGGGCACAGTTTAGCAAAAAGATCTTCCGGGCGGGGCAAAGGAAAAGTAGCAGTCACTAGCTGTGGATTCACTGTGGCCTTGAAGTCCACGCAAAGTCTCAATTTTCCGGAAGGTTTTGGCAAAATTACTAAGGGTGAGGCCCAGAGAGAAGCTTGCACACGTTCAATTACACCCTGTGATTCGAGATCGTGTAACGTTCTTGCGACCTCATCACGCAATGCGTGGGGAACATTGCGCGCCCTGAAAAATTTCGGTTGCACGTTTACCTTCAGTTCTAAATGCGCTTCATAGTTTTTAGCGCAACCTAAGCCCGGTGCAAAAATGTCTGCAAATTCGTCACACAGCCGAGAAACACTGTCTGTAGGCACAGTCTGATTCACTGATAGGACCTGATTTACAATAGACATGTTAAACAACCGAAATAAATCGAGACCAAACAAGTTCACTGCAGAAGAAGAACGAAGAACGTAAAATGACACAAGTTTTGTTTGTCCCTTGTATGTTGCAAGAAGGCTGCACTGTCCTAACACAGGAATGGTCTGTCCGGAATATGTAGTTAGCTTAACATTTGCGGAACGCAACGGAGGTTTGCCCAGTTGTTTGTACGTGTCATGATTGAGCAATGAAACTGCAGCTCCGGTATCGAGCTGGAATGGTATCACTTTGCCTTCAAAGTCTAAGTCCACAAAAAGTTTATCGTTCTGCTGACGACAAGAGCGACTGTTTTGTGCAATTGGAACAGACACTGGTACAGAATCACTTGCTAATTGACGTGATTTCCGGCGACGTCGACGCACAGTTTTTGTGGGACGAACACAGTTACTGTTAGAGAAAGTGTCACTGGACGAAGCGGAATTAACGACATGAATGTCCATAGGCGAAGGTCCACGAGCCTGAGTGGCCTTGGTTCGATTCCGGCGCGAAGCAAAAGGCCTGGAATGATTGTGATTGTCTGATCTGAGCTTTTTCTGGCAAACACTTTGAACATGTCCCTTCTTATTGCACAAAAAGCAAATAGCTTGGCGTGACGGGCAATGTTCACGCGAATGTCTAGTAGCACACCGCGGGCATGATTTCACTGCATTTGTGTGCTGGCGCGGCACACCTGGCTTAGCACGCGGCGGCCGCTGTGTCGACGTGCGCAAGGCCCGGTTACCGGGCCGCGCAGCGCGTCCAGCGGGCCGGTTAATGTTACACACGGCTGGCGAAGTTTCAAAAGATTCCTGAGCACAGTCAAGTGTGTCCTGTCTATCCAATATGTCTATCACTTGTTGAAGGGAGGGATTAACTAGTTTCAAAATTTGCTCCCGTATGCGAACATCAGAAACGTTCTGTGCAATTGCATCACGCACCATTGTATCTGAATAAGAAAGACCACAGTCACATTCAAAGGCACAGTCCCTAGTAAGTCCTTGCAATGTTGCTACCCACTCCCTATTAGTTTGACCGGCCGTACGTTTTGTACGAAAGAACGTATACCGTTTTGCAACCACATTAACTGTTTCTTTGAAATAGGCATCTAATGCAGACAAAATTTCCTCGTAGGACAGAGTTGCTACGTCGCGTCTGGGAAACAATTTCACTATCACTCGGTATGTGGACACACCGACACAAGAAAGCAAAAACGGCTGCCGCTCATTACCTTGAATTCTGTAGGCTGCTAGATGAAAGTTGAACTGGCGAGACCACTCGTGCCAGGTCTCATCGGCTGCCACGTATGGTCGAAAGGGAGGTGCAACAGCGTGTAGTGGCAGCGGTAGCGAAGAAGCGGCGGCGGCCGCATCGGTTTGAATGGTACGTTGACCCTGGACGAGCTGTCCAAGGGCATTCAATAACGCCTGCGTCTGCTGATTCTGCAAGCGATAAAATTCGGACAGTACATCTGGAGAATGTGGCGAAGCCATGACACAATTAAATGTAAGCAATCAGAAAGAACACTTTAAATCGTCGCCAATGTTGTGTCGGTAGCTGGGCCGACACCGTGAAGTTGAGATAGCTGAAAAGGCAAGCTAGACTAACGCAGACGGGCGTGATGTACTGGAACAGGATACGTAATTAATGTTAGGAAGAAAAGTACGGAGCAGGTTTAATACTTAACTTTAATATCATTGTGGTACATCGATCTTGACGATACACAGGAGACTTTAAGTTCAATCACTGTATGGCTAATGGCGCCTTGCTAGTTCGTAGCCATTAACTTAGCTGATGGCTATTCTGTCTCTCGGCTAATGAGAGAGAAAGGCTTCGTACATCTGGTCGGTAGCTAGGTTCTCGTACAACTGGGCGGTAGCTAGGTTCTCGTACAACTGGGCGGTAGCTAGGTTCTCGTACAACTGGGGCGAGTGCTCTCTCGTATCACGAAACCTGCCTTGGTGGTGGCGCTAGGTCTGCGATTACACAGTGGCGACACGCGGGTCCGACATGTACTAAATGGACCGCGGCCGATTTAAGCTACCACCTAGCAAGTGTGGTGTCTGGCGGTGACACCACACAAAGTACACAGTAGCACTCATCAGAATTAGGAAACTTGCAATACTGAAACCAATACCGATTGATAAAACAATTCCGTCCTGCCGAATTTAGTTACTCGCACATAACAGTACCGGCAATAAGGGACACTAATTATTCTAAACCCCCACCCCCAATCTCATCCACATGGCCATCTTCGACAATCTATAGCAACACTGGGCCAATATAAACTGAATTATTAGCCTCGTCCCATTTACCAAACGTTCTTTTTGTGATGACGTTTGATGCGCCATAACATTTGTTCAGTTAAACTACCATGTAAGTCTCTAGATACCGTCAGTATCAAAAGTGTGCTTTAAAACATCATTTAAAATAACTGTTTATTTAATTGCAGATATTCAGATTTATTTAACATGAAGTGAACAATCACAAAGCTTATGGCGTAATTAAGGTGGAGTGATATAAGTCGACCCTCAGCCAAGTCTTACGCGTTCTCCCCTACACAATGGTCTGTCGATCCTACTTATAACTAAATCAATTCCTTCAATGGGAACTCTTTAGGAATACTCCCCGAAATAATTTTCGCTTCATTCTTTTTCTTATAAAATGCCTTATTCTGATGGACTATTATTCTTTCCTGAGTCGTCCATCCTGAGTGAAAGTGAAGAAGAATTACGTGATATACTGAATGGAATGAACAATTTAATGAACGCAGAATGTGAATTGAGAATAAATCGAAGAAAGACGAAAGTGATGAGAAGTAGCAGAAATAAGAACAGACAGAAACTTAACACCAGGATTGATGGTCACGAAGCAGATGAAGTTAAGGAATTCTGCTACCTAAGCAGCAAAATAACCAATGACGGACAGAGAAAGGAGGATATAAAAAGCAGACTAGCACTAGCAAAAAGGGCATTCCTGGCCAAGAGAAGTCTACCAGCATCAAATACAGGCCTTAATGTGAAGAAGAAATTTGTGAGAATATGCGTATGGAGCACAGCACTGTATGGCAGTGAAACAGGGACTGTAGGAAAACCGGAACAGAAGAGAATCGAAGCATATGAGATGTGGAGCTACAGATGAGTGTTGAAAATTAAGTGGACTGATAGGGCAAGGAATAAGGAGGTTCTGCGCAAGATTGGAGAGGAAATAAATGTATGGAAAACACTGGAGAAGGAACAGGATGATAGGACATCTGTTAAGACATCAGGGAATGACACCATGGTACTAGAGGGAGCTGCAGAGGGCAAAAACTGTAGAGGAAGACAGAGATTGGAATACATTCAGCAAATAGTTGAGGACGTACGTTGCAAATGCTATTCTGAGGCACAGGAGAAGAATTTGTGCGGGCTACATCAAACCAGTCAGAAGACAGATGACTAAAAAAAAAAAAAAAAGTCAATTCCTTGGACTCGTCCATATGCTGGTTGCAAGAGGTGTCTGCCATCGGAAGTTGCGTCTTACTTTTAGTTTGCGACTTTTCGTAACCTGAATCTTTCAATAAACACGCTCTGAAGCCTGCTGTGATGACACGGCGTCCTTGGCCGCACTGCTGCAATGCCAAGGCGACAATGATAGCTTCCTGCCTTTACGCAGCCTCAAGAATTCTGATTTCAGTGTTTAATTAAAACAGATGCTGTTTTTATTAAACTTTCTCCAATAAAATTCTTTGTAGGTATACAGGTTGTACATAAAGTCCGGGAACACTTTCAATTATTTATTGCACAGGAACTAAACATCGTACAGATGTCATACATATTGCATTTTGAAGAGAAACTCTGAAAGTTTTTTTTTACAAACATTCGATATACGAACCATGAGCGACCCAGTAGACGTCAATACGGTAATCGAATTCTTGCCATACCCGTCCAAGTATGGCATCGTCGAATGTGGCACTCGCTTCCCGTATTCTCTCCGGAGCTCTGCTACATCACATGGTAGAGGCGATACATACACCAAATCTTTACTGTGTCCCTATAGAAAAAAAAGTGACACAGAGTGAGATCTGGTGATCGGAGAGGCCATTTCATGAAACAGCTGCCCCCTTCTGTAGTACGGCCGATCCATCGATGCGGCAACTCCGTGTTCAGGTACCCACAAACTTCACGATGAATATGGGGTGGAGTTCCATCCTGCTGAAAGATGAACGGGGAGTGTGATTGCATTTGAGGCATCAGCCATTGCTGCAACATGTCCAAGTAGCAATATCCAGTGACAGTGCTCTCGGCGAAGAAGAATGGCCTGTACAGTTTTCGACATGACAAGGCACAAAAAACATTTACCTTTGGGGAATCAAGCTCAAATTCAATGCATTCGTGTGGATGCTTTCTACCTCAGATTCGACAATTATGCCTGTTCAGTTTCCCATTAGTGTGAAAAGTGGCTTTGTCGCTAAAAATTAAGCGATCAACAATGCCATCCCCATCCTCATCCAACTGTTGCAACTGTGAATAAAACTCAAAATGCTTGTCTTTTGTCGTCTTCATTGAGCTTCTGCACTAGCTCCAATTTGAATGGTTTCAGAGGCAGCTTCTGTCACAGGACTTCCACACTGTCACTGGAACCATTTCGAGTTCACGTGATGCACGACGCACTGATTTCTTTGGACTCCTAATAAATGTCTCTCGTACATTCTCCACATTAACTTCACTTCATAACGAATTTGTTGTGCCAGTGGTAAATGGCCTTCGTTGTTGGTGGCTTCTTACCATACTTTGTTCTAAACATCCGTGGAACAGCTGTAGCACACTTGTTTTTGTCGAACTCCAACACACAGAAAGCTCGCTCCGCACCTTAACTCGCCATGTTTGCAACTAGCGCTGACTATCGACAAATAAAGAAACTATGCTGTGGTGGTATGCATGAAAAACAAAACTTCCAGGGTTTCTCTTCAGAATGACATATGTATGATATCTGTACAATGTTTGGTTCTTGTGCAGTAAATATTTGAAAATGTTCCTGGGCTTCATGTACACCCTGTACATATAATTGAACTTGATTAGCTAGTTCCTTTATTATTTTAATTTATTAACTTATTAACTAGGAGTGTGATGAAGATGCACAGTGGGCCACTGACAAATCCCATCCTGCCCCATTGTTTTTAAAACCTCCATGAGTTTTGAATAACAATATAATAAACTCTTCTTTCTGCTATTTCTCCACCATGTAGGTACTGTATATTTGATTTTTACCCAATTTCTCCAAACAAAATATTTCGCTATATTTAACAGCCTTTGATTCTGACTTCCACTTTTTTTATATGGCATACCAATGTTTTACAAGTCACTCCCATACTTAACACTAGTGATTTTAAGAAAACAATCGCTGATACTTAATAATACCAGCTCCTTGCCATATAAAATTTATGTAATCTAAATTTAATTCTAACACATCAAATTACATTAAGGCCATACATTTATATGATGTATGTAATGTTCCACATTTGCTTTGTTGCACTACCTAACACTTTACATCCTACTTCACCACACAGTTTCACATGCTAGTGTTGGTGTGATAACAGAAAAAAATGGGGTGGGAAGGAGGGGGGGAGGAGTTACTCTAATTCTTCCTCTAGGCATGGGACAAAGGCAGATACTGCTGCATACAGCATCTGCAGTGACATCGCCTTCTTCCTCATGAATGCTGCCACCTGCTCCAGTCCCTGCTCTTGCTATCTTTTTCACCTTAGAACTACTTCACAGATCTTAGGATATTGGTCTTACAGTGGTACCTGAAAGCCACCAATTGCCTTACCACATAACAAATATTGTTTTCGACTTACACCCAGGTTCGTTTGTTACATCACTTTTTCCAAACATTTTGAAATACCGTTACTCATGATTGGGAAAACGCCAGGATCTTACCATTATTACTCACCATAGTTTACTCTGACTGAGGACTATCACTCGTGACTCAATAGACTTTGTCTGCTCATTACTGAACTTTCCTATTTTTTTTAGACAGCATGTCACACTTTCTTGATTGCGTTCGCCACATTTACTTAATCACTAGATCTTTATGTATGTATACCATATAGTCCACCTTTTCTGGGGCTTATGGCTGTTTAGTCTTTATTTCAATTTGTCAGACTTAGAATTATGCACATTGAAAACTTAACTCTACTCTGGCGCATGATGCACCTTAGTCCATAATTTAGCAAAAAAGTGACATTGCTCATCTCTTCTGTATCATATTATTCTGGTACTCCACGCTTCTCAATTTCTGTTCACTTATCTTACTAAATAATATTCACAGATTACTCAGTTGTTTGTAAAACAAATCATCCATCTGCTTGACACAAAGCCCTCCCCCTTGTACATATTATATATTTTATACTGTTACCTTAGTTCCAAGCTATATTTCCTCTACAGTTAGTCCATTTTTAACCTCTTTAGCTTAAAACTACAGAAATTCGTACATAAATATCCTGGAGTGTTGCTTCCAATATCCTGGTTTACCCAGAGTTATGCCTCATTTTCATCTCCCTCGACCCCGTTATTTTCCTTATGTTTCAAAACTTTATTCACATTGATCTGCCTTTGGGATTTTACATATCTCTTGCTACCCTCACAATATTCTATATCCACCTTTTTGCTTCCTTAGCTTTTTCTCTTGCAATTTCAATAACTTCTCTAACAAATACTTCAGGAAAAACTCTCTGAGGCCTTTATACACATTTGCAATACCACAGACTACAGATTAAACATGAGAGAAAGAGAATAGAGCAGGAAAAGAAGAATTTTGTCTACCCAGCTTGAGTACACATGGTCACTTTACTGTGAAGTTTCCTAACACAGAAACCTACTACGTTTTCTTCTGCTCCTGGTTCCCTTTCTGGAAGATAGTGCCTACATTCTCTTTCTGCTTCCCTTTGAAGTCTAAACCATATAAACTTATTCTTCATTCATCTGTTCCATTATTGATTTCAGCCGTGCTCTGAAGTTCAGAGGGTCCACTAGCTGGCATCCACTAATTGGATCCTCTAACTGCAAAAATGGTATCACTACCACCCTCGCTCAACACACACTTTTATGTAACATAATTAAAGCATTTACGTCTCAGAAATACAAATTCGTAAAATCTACAACTACAATCACGTTAACAGTGAATTTCGAAATGATCAGACATGTGTGCTCTGTGACAACATCCTTGAATTGCACAGGTTGTGTAACTCCCCATCGGATTGCTTTGAAGACCTATCTTGTAGCACCAAAACTTTTAACACTGGAGGTTGACAGTCCTGTCCATTTTGCTTGACAAGCCTGTACAATATTCTTGCAAAATCACTGAACTTTAAGAATCACTATCGACTAATAATTCACTCCCCAAACTCTGGCCTATTCATCTAATTTTTCGTCTTTAATCTTCCTACAAGGAGATATTTAAACTTTCTAGGCTTTCTGCCAATAAGTGATGATGATTTTCATATTCTGCATTGTCATCACAGTGATTCTTACTCTGTCACCTGTTGTATGAGTCTAGCGTGCAGCCCTAGCTGTGCGTAAGATGCACTGGCCTTTCACCATCGTGTGTACACTGCTGTATGTTCTGTTACCCGCAATAATCACCGTGCTTGCGTTTGACTCTGTCTAGGAATGGTACATAATCATTGTAATTATTGCATGGCGCTGCACCTCATTCCCTCCGAATATACAACAAACACGTATGTTCCATAGCCGCAGGAAACGGTTCAGCAACCTCAAAGTACTAGAATCATTTCCAGCTGTACTCATAGGATTTTTTCAATGTGCCACAATCTGGTTGATGCTTGTTGCCACTCCAGAAATCCACCAGCAACTTTTGGCCTATAATCCGGTCATCATAAGAATAAACCTGTTGTAAACATTGCACAATGTATTCTTCTGCGTTTTCTTGAACCTCGTTGGATTTCCGTTTCACGTGAGACTGCTGCCAAGCTGTCTCGAGTACTGTCAAGTACGATAATAAGGGTGCGTTTTGTGTTGTGCGTTACGCGCACATCGACTTAGCGATAATACGGGTCAAAAGCTTTACCTGAGCATTTAACTTGGACAACACTGGTCAGCTGGTACAGCTAGCCTGCAGTGACGTGGCCAGCTGCAGTTCACATGTAAAAACAGACGACTAGAGGAGCAATACTTCTTAGAACGTCATTTGATTTTGAAGCAGAATTAAATAATGAACTGCTGATCTCCCACTATACTCTCCTTAGATGACTAGACGAAAACCGCAACACGTTATCGTTTTTAGCTAACGTACTATTGACTTAACCACAGGGTAATTTTTTCTGCATAAGCTGTGTGTAACATAACAGATACTGAAGGATTTCACCGTATAGTTAAATATTGAAGCCACTTAGCTCCTTTCTTAACCGAACTCGAGAAATACATTTCAGTTCTGGAAGTTTCAGCTGCCAAGTTGATAGCGAGTCTATCAACAACAGAATCCACGAAGCCAACCCGGCGCAGCATATTTCTCTTCTTCTTTAATGAAGAGCCGCTCTATATCCCGCCAGCGTTCGACAGTGGCATGTGAAAAAGCTGCATGCATTAGTTGCAGTACGTCTTGCAGCTTAACAATACTTCTCGGACCAAATCCCGCAACTTGGCTCCAGATCAGTTCTGAGGGTTCATATTATCATGGTACAATAGCAACTGTAAAAGTGCACCATTTGTATGATGTGCTCGATGCTGTGAAAATGATTGTTTTTCATGTTTCTATGAGACCTCTGTTGTATAAAACAATGGACATAGTCCTAATAAAAAGGATTTGGTCTTTTATTCTTGCCTTAAAAAATTAAACTTATATTTTCTTAATTCAAACAACTTTTATGAACAGTCTTTCATAAAACATCAATAACTAAGAATTTGTATTTGAAATGGAAACAGGAATTTCGCGCCCAATATGTAATTAGAAACAAGAAGACGTGCATTATTCATAAAAAATGATGATGATTTTTTATAATTATGAGATGTAGATATTTCAAATCGAACGAGGAAAAAGATCTTACTGTGGAGATTTGAACCAACATACGAATAACCGCATTTTGTTCACATTCCATTACACTACAGACTACGCCAAATGTTCAGTGAGGTTTACCACTATCGACTATATTTATATACACTACTGGGAAAACTTCAAAGCCGATTATCTCCGTAAATATATGAAAAACATTAAGAACAGCCTATTTCTCGGCGCTTTTTAACCGTGTTCCACACGCGTGTTTCACTACGGTACAGAAAGCAGCCTCAGCCATTTTCATACTGCGCATCAACAGAGCGACGATCAGAGCACAACGCTGCAGTGCCTGTGACTGTACACGAGTTTTGAAAAAAAAAAAAAACTATGTAGCTAAAGCGTGATTAATAAAAACGTTGATGGCTGTTAACACATTTGAATTTCTTAGAGTTTCATTTAACGTAACTTAGTAATAAGATATCTAATACAGAAGTAGGACCCACTTCAAGAGCGTAACAACAGCAGTGTACGTGTGCTACTGCTTCTGACCAATCATCACGTTTGTGTTTGTTTACATCAGGTTCATTCTTATGATGAACGGATTATAGAACTCCTGTAAATCTTTACAGTCTTTGGCCACATCATTCGCCCACCGAGCAGCACCACCCCCGGAATGTCTTTCTACAAAAGAAATTCGTTCTGGAGCAGACCAGGATACGGATAACACATCCCATAATTATTCCTGTGTGAATAGTTCCGGATGATCATTTCTGAGCGGATTTAAATAACTAAAATGCCGAAAATAAACAAAAGCAGCTTCTGCTGAAATAACAAGTGAATGCTTTAACACAGTTCTCGACAACTTACATACCTCCTTGTCAGTTTTATCCAGTTTCTCGTCAACTAATGTATTATGCGCCAATTGCTCTGTGTGGAATGAGTCATGTGCTATTCCCTCAGCGCCCTGAATGCGACCCTTCTCGGTTATGTGTTTCTGAAACTTCGGTGCTTTGATCAAGCGTTAATCACTGACATTACTTAATTGTTGGATCACTGCCTGCTCATGATCTGAATTCTTTTGCTCAACTTAGTGAGTGAATGTGCAATATACAACTTTATTAGCTTTCAATCTTTTCACTATCTTTCCTTCAAATTCCTTAGCTTATGCCTTGCCACTTTTGGGCACCTCATTAAGATCTTTTGGAACATCTTCTTCAATTTTGCATCCACCTGATACTATAATTGTACTCATCCATGTCACACTTTACCTCCAGTTTTAGCTTCATCAAGAAAACTGACCACTTCATTACGCTTACTTATTTCTGTTTGCAACTCTGTCTTGAGATTAAATAACGTTTCAATTAGTGACAATAGTAAAACATTTTGGCAATCCAATTTATAATTTTCAGTGGTTCCACTTTCACTGGTTCTAATGACAAAGTACTTGGAGATTCTAACCCCCTTTCCTCTTCATACAAAACGCTTGTCGAATCCATATTGGGACTGACAGCTTCTATGTTGCTTAGCTCCCTCTTAATTCTATTCATGTCAGTTACACGTGCTATTTTACCTTGTGAAGTAGTATCTACTGTGTCTTAAATCCTACATACTTGGTTTGCAACTATACCTCATCATTCCATGCCCTTTAATGGCTAATGAACCGTTTTGAAACATGGTTGTCCTTCTCTCGGCTGTTTAATGAATATGGGCTATAAATCTGGGGTTAATAAAAATAAAACTTGCATCACACAAATCTTCCCGAATAATTTGCTCCAGCACTTTAAATTTACACAAGAAGAGAAACAAGCCTTACCATCAGTTCTGCAAAGTAATATCGAACAACCTGCATGTGACTGTAAGTGGCAATCTAACAGGGTTGGCAGGTCTTAATTTCGATGCAGAACTATCTTCAAATACTATGTGCTTTAAGTCCAGCCACACAATCTCGACATATTAAACTTACCAGTCCTTATCTGTGATGCAGTTGCGGTCATGCTGTGCTCTCATCTGGGAACTTAAATGAATCTTGCATAACTACAATAATATTCGGAAAGGGATTGCTACCATTAAAGAAAGAACAAACCAATCTGGTAAAATCAGCTATATTATTGAGGCTAGGAATTGTGCAAAGTAGACAATAGCACACATCAGAATTCAGGGACCTTGCGAGACTCAAATTAATCCAACTGTCATAACAATTGCGACCTACCGAATTTAACTATTCGCACATAAAATGACCATTATTTTGCTGCTGTGCTGTGCTGGACTTAAAACATGAACCAGCAGGATCACAAAAGATATCTACACATATTAGTTAGTTTTTCAATCGTTTTATTTTGTCTCGAATGAACACACTTATTCATAGATAACAGGAGCCACTAAACCTCGTAAACAGACCTTTCTCTTCTTTCAGCTTCTTCCTTTCCTTTTTCTGTTTCCTTACGCGATCGACATGGTGTTATGGATGTTTGCAATGTTAGCGACAGCTGTGGCTGGCTGCCCTTCCTAACACCACCGCTTTCCAGGGACCAAATTTGTGTACCACATCTGTCTGCATCTAGAGTAAACCTCATGTTCAAGTGTGAGGGTTTTCTAAAAGTTAACATAGCATGTATCTGAGCAAGACGTGGGACCAGCCCCATTTTTACCTAGATGGGCGTACGAAATCGTCCAAAAACCATGTCCAGGCTGGCCAGCGGACAAGTCCTTGTCATTAATCCACGAGGCGGATTCGATACGGGGCAGGCTCACCTACCCGAATCCCTGAAGTGGCGCATTAACATGTTCGTCTATCCATATGGGTAAACCTCGTAAACAGATGTTAATAACATAAAACGTTGGTAGGTCTTTCATTCAAGCATACTAGGTACATTATTTCAGATCAATCAGTTGCTTTGCTGACTGGGTAATCCGTGGACAGATACTCTCGTTTTGTCAGTTACTACAGATTTCCTCCTATACCAATCATGTTATTCAATAATTTTAGAAGTAAGTAATCTTAATCCAAACTCATGCTTCTTCAAAAATTTCCTTGACATCAAATTGCATTACTCTTTTTGTGGCTTGAGCAGTATCGTTGGAACCACAAACGATGGCGGTCGAGTTTAGGCTTATCCTGTGCACCTACGTCACATATTCTCCAACAGCCAATGGGCAATCAGGAGTGTTCTGAGCGCTCTGCTGTGAAGGTCGTACCTACTGGAAGCATTAAATGTCAGTGTAGCGAATTATATAGTAAATCCTTATTCCATCGGTTGCGAGTTTCCATAGCTGATGTTGGTGGTAAGTGACAAATTCTACACAAGCAAGTGATATACGCTTTCATCAAGTGCGAAGCAAGAGTGTGTGCGTACCGCAACGTCTCTTGGACCCGGCAACAATGCAATCCTCGTCCTTTATCAAGCTGCGTGAACCGCTATCTTTCGTGGTTTGGGCTAGAGTGCCTTCTCAGGTGGCAGCTAGACGATACGCGTCCTTGAGAAAATTATTCAGAAACGCTTCTCAAACAGTCAGTTAAAACGATAAGAAGAAAGACACAGAGATTTATTCTCCTGTCAATGACAAAATCCTTGTGATCGACAGCAGTCTTGGATTGGGCCTTTCACAGGAACCTCCCTAGCATTTGTCTGAAGCGATTACATGGAAACCATACGAGGCCTATGTTGAATCGTGGTACACAGTTCATTTATTAAGCCGAATATGCTGGTTACACAGAAAAGAAGTAAAGTGGTATTCATCTATGGGCTGTAAGTGAGAATCTGTCTGGCATAGTAAAACTCGAAAAGTCCAATCCCGTTGCAGTGGTCACTGCATAAATAACAGCCAGCTGTCCCGCATAGTAAAACTCGAAAAGCCCAATCCCGTTGCAGTGGTCACTGCATGAATAACAGCCAGATAACTGGGTCTGACCACTGATCGAGAGCAACAAGCAATTGGTCCTCTGCTAGGCGTGTTGGCACCTGTATTCCGACTCACAGAACGTTACTGCGTCACGTGATTCTACATGACGCTGGGAAGCATGTTCCTAGCTTGTAGAGCACCTTTCAATGATCTGTGTGCAGCTGGTGGGACAGCACAAACCCAATCACATCTCTCTATGTCCGAATAGCTGGATACAGAAGCATATACAGGGTGTTTATTTTAACTTGAGACAACTAAATATCTCGAAAATGACGCATAGTATGAAAAAAATGTTCTAGGTGAAAATTGATATCAGAAATGGGAATGTCTGCCTGTGCTGCAACTTGTCACCTCCTAACCGCCCCTTCTGTGTGGGTGGCGTTCAACTTTGTGTTTTAAAATGGGAACTTCCGATTTTTATTGAATATTTGGCTTCTACACCAAAAAATACATACAGATTACTCAAACCACTGTTTCCCATTCGTGGTAGATGGCACTGTAATCGACAGATGTTAGGTGCGCGTCTTTTTGCAAATAGGAATCGAAACATTTGATTCTGTATTTCATTTATGATGTAAATGTAGACCTTTGTGATTTAACGGTAGATATTTATGTTCGAAATTTACTGTGTTGCAAATTTGATGGTGTAGTTGTTGTTGATGTTGTGGTCTTCAGTCCAAATCCTGGTTTGATGCAGCTCTCCGTGCTACTCTATCCTGTGCTAGCCTCTTCATCTTCGACTAACTACTGCAGCTTACATCCTTCTGAATCTGCTTAGTGTATTCATCTCTTGGTCTCCCTCTACGATTTTTACCCTCCACATTTCGCTCCAATACTAAACTGGCGACCCCTTGATGCCTCAGGATTTGTCCTACCAACCAATCCCTTCTTCTGGTCAAGTTGTACCACAAATTCCTCTTCTCTCAATTCTATTCGGTACCTCCTCATTAGTTACTTGATGTACCTGTCTAATCTTCAGAATTCTTCTGTAGCATCCCATTTCAAAAGCTTTGGATCTATTCTTCTCTAAACTGTTTTATTTACTTTCAGAAATGACTTCGTGACACTTAACAAATTTAACTTTTTCAGAAACGCTTTCCTTGCCATTGCCAGTCTACATTTTATATCCTCTCTACTTTAGCCATGATCAACTATTTTGCTGTCCAAACAGCAGAAGTCTTCTACTACTTTAAGTGTCTCATCTCGTTTCCTAATCTAATTCCCTCGTCATCACCTGACTTAATTCGACTACATTCCATTATCCTTCTTTTGCTTTTGTTGGTGTTCATCTTATATCTTCCTTTCAAGACACTGTCCATTCTGTTCAACTGCTTCTCCAGGTCCTTTGCTGTCTCAGAGAGAATTACAATGTCATTGGCAAATGTCAAAGTTTTTATTTCTTCCTCCTGGACTTTAATTCCTACTCCAAATTTTTCTTTTGTTTTCTTTACCACTTGCTCAATGTCCAGATTGAATAACATTGAGGATAGGCCAAAACCCTGTCTCACTCCCTTCTCAACCACTGCTTCCCCTTCATGCCCATCAACCCTTATACCTGTCATGTGTTTTCTGTGCAAGTTGTAAATAGCCTTTATATCTCTGTATTTTACCTGAGCTACCCGCAGAATTTCAATGAGAGTATTCCAGTCAACATTGTGAAAAGCTTTCTCTAAATCTACAAAAGCTATAAACGCTGGTTTGCCTTTCCTTAACCTATCTTCTACGAGAAGTCATAGAATCAGTATTGCCTTGCATGTTCCTACATTATCTGGAATCCAAAGAGATCTTACAAGTTTTTCCATTCTTATGTAATGAATTCGTGTTAGCATTTTGCAGCCATGACTTATTAGACTAATAGTTCGGTGATATTCACACTTGTCAGCTCGTGATTTCTTTGGAAGTGGAAGTACTATATTATTTTTGAAATCTGGGAGTATTTCGACAGTTTGATTCATCTTGCTCACCAGATGGAAGAATATTGTCATGCCTGTCTTTCCCGAGGCTATCAGTAGACAGAATGTGATCTACTACCATGGCTTTGTTTTGACTTACGTTTTTTCGGTGCTCTGTCAAATTCTTCTCGCAGTATCATATCTCGCCTCTAATCTTCATCTATGTCCTCAGCCATGTCTATAATACTGCCCTCAAGTACTTCTCCCTTGTGTAGACTCTTTATGTACTCATATTCTTTCCTCATTACAGCTTTCTCTTCTTTACTTAGGACAGGGTTTCCATATGAGCTCTTGGTAGTCACTCTTTTCTCCAATGGCCTCTTTAATTTTACTGTAGGCTATTTCTATCTTTCACCTAGTGATTCATGCTTCCAAATCATTATATTTGTCCACTAGCCATTCCTGCCTAGCAATTTTGCCCTTCCTGTCAACTCATTTTTAGACACTTGTACTCCCTTTTGCCTCTTTCATTTACTGCATTTTTATATTTTCTCCTTTCATGAGTTTCAATATCTCTCGTCTTTTTATCTATTTGATCCTCTGCTGCCTTCACTATTTGATCTTTCAAAATTACCCATCCTTCTTCTTCCATATTCCTTTCTGCCATTCTTGTCAATCATTCCCTAACGCTCCCACTGAAACTCTCCACAACCTCTGGTTCTTTCAGTTTATCCAGGTCCCATCTCGTACCTTTTTGCAAGTTCCACAGTTTTAATCTACAGTTTATAACCAATAAATTGTGGCCAGAGTCCACATCTGCCTCTGGAAACGTCTTACAATTTAAAATCTGGCTCCAAAATCTCTATCTTACCATTATATAATCAATCCCAAATCTTCCAGTGTCCCCAGGTCTTTTCCACATGTACACTCTTCTATCATTATTCTTAAACCAAGTGTTAGCGATGATGAAAGTATGCTATGCGCAAAATTCTATCAGATGGCTTCCCCTTTCATTCCTTTCCCCCAGTCCATGTTCACCTACTTCTTTTCCTTCTCTTCCTTTCCCTACTATCGAATTCCAGTCCCCCTTCACTATTAAATTTTCGCCTCCCTTAAGTACCTAAACAATGCCTTTTATCCTTTGTTTATGATGACAAAAACCCTGGCACCATTTGCAAACATTCTTGTTACAAGTCAGAAAGTTACCAATGTAGGATTCCTTTTATGGTGTTACCCTATCTGTGAATAATGAAACAGTATAGATAACATATAACCGCAATTTACTCAGAAAATACACTTTGACAGAGACACCAGTAACATGAGCTAATTACAAAATACATCAGAAAGGTAAAATATCACTTTGCACCATACTGCACAATGCACTTTGATGTCTCATGGTAGCCACACGTCCTTATTGGTCCAGGAACCGTAATCATTTAGTTCATTTTGCTGTAGGATAAGTCAGTGTATAACAAAATATAATACTATAATACTGTATGATTCAAATGTACATTAATTACACTATTTTTACATTAAATTATAATATTCTAGCATATATGGGACATCTGTTGTACAGGTAAACTCATACTTGTATTACAGTAACATTTACGTGGTGGAGCATTAATGTACTTAAGGACTACTAACATGTATATAACATATCACTGAAGCACAGGCACATCTATTTAGTGTACTTCCTGAAGAAACTTGTGCAGACATCCTGAATTGGGTTTTCTGTGGTCTTCCAAATTTTCTAAGACGAATGCCACACTGTCTGATTCCATTGATTAGATCATGGACAATTTCCTGCCCTATCCTCACCGAATCCTATCATATTTTGTTTGTGTTCTCTATGTGTATATAATTTCTTTATCGTCTATGGAATGTCCGATACTGTTGCACTGAATTGTCCAAGAACGAATAAGTAAATAAAAAATAATAACAATACATCCACAACAATTACAGACATACACATTGTAATGAGAAACTGGAAACATCTTTGCCTGTGATCTAAACTGCACTGTTATAAAGTAGACAATTTCCTAAACAGGTGAATGGCACAGACTCAAGCATTAATTGATTCCAGAGAGTTAGATCAAGATTAATGTACATGCCACGTAATTTTCCTCTTCGTGTCAAATAAATTACGTCAGTTAATTTTGATTTGGAATCACGCTGAAGACAACTCGCACTCCACAGCTTATTTTTTCTCTTCCTGTTTTGCTCTACAAGTCCTGTTTTAAAAGTTTGGGATTACTAGTGCTTCTTGGTTCCACGACATCTCTAATGAAATCTGTAAATTTATTCAATGGTTTACCAGAGCTGAGTATTCAGACAGTTCAGCGCAACACCACCATCACTTAGCTATTTAACGCAATAATAGCGTGTACGATATCAAAAAAATGCTGATCATGATCCTTCACAGATATTAATATACAATTGCAGACGATTAGTCTGGGACTTTATCGGAAACGTGTGAATCGCTGCAATACGGGCGATTCGAGCAGTGCTGCGTTATAATATCACTGGTTCGCGGGGTTGGGTTTGTTGTTTGGCGTGTGCTGTGTTGTGCGTGATAAATGTATGAAGCTAACAGTAGGCTTTAATTCATGTTTCTTTTATTGAGTGGAGACGGTAAATGGATCTTGTTTACTTTTTCAGATGCCAGAACTAATTGAGGTATCGAGTAATCGTTGTTTCGGCGGGTATCAGAAAGTATTTTCTCATGAGAGGTAAGACGTCGTTTTATTTAAGCGAGTGGCATGCGTAATATTCATCTTGTTTGATCACTGTGATTTTATTTGATAGTTCCGAGCTGCGATGTCAAATGAACTTTGCGGTTTACCTACCACCGCAATCGGAAGAACGTAGCCTGCCAGTCATATATTGGTTATCTGGTCTGACCTGTACGGAGCAGAACTTCATTCAGAAGGCCGGTGCTCAGAGATACGCAGCTGCACATGGAGTAATAATAGTTTGTCCAGACACTAGCCCTCGTAAGCCGCCTTCCAGATCTGCACAACATGTTTTATGTAAATTAATTGTCGACTGACACATAATATTTTATTACAGGGGGCGTGAATTTGCCCGGAGAAGGTGACAGTTGGGATTTTGGTAGTGGAGCTGGATTTTATGTTGACTCCGTGACGGATCCATGGCAAAAACACTACCGAATGTATTCTTATGTCACAAAGGAACTGCCAGATATAATAAATACTAACTTCCCTGTGCTTGCAGATAAAGTGTCTATAATGGGTCACAGGTAATAAACACAATGACTTTTATATGTATCTCAGAAGAGAACTCGCATATATCATACATGCCCTGTGCTTGAAAAACACCATTAAATAATTGGACACAGACAGTAAAGAGAGAGAGACTGTGTGTGTGTGTGTGTGTGTGTGTGTGTGTGTGTGTAGGACTAAATGTAGTTGTTGACTTCTATTGGACAATATGCCTTTTGATGTAAGCCTTGGAAATAATGCTTTTTGATTGCTTTATTACTAGATCTGCATCATTTACCAGTCTAGACTGCATGGATGGATTCAAGATTATGTACATAGGCATTTTTATAATTTTTTTTTTGTGAAAATGAGGAAAGTTTTCAATATGAAGACATATGTAACAGATGAAAGCATTATTTTGTCTAATCACTTCAGTCACTTTTGAACAATTCCTCAATACAGGTGGAGAACATGTGCAGCATTTTTTTCTTTGGCAAAAATGGTGGCGTCATCAGCAAATTGTAAATGGTTGTTACAGCATATATCACTGACATAAATAAGAAACAGGTGAGGTCCAGTGATAGATCCCTGGGGTCTGCCATGCTCCAATTTTCATTCTTGGGAGAATGCTCCATAGGCTGATACCATCTGTCTTCTGTTTTCAGGATCAGATTCAAGCAACTTCCTGGTAGATTAAAACTGTCTGTCGGACCAAGACTCGTACTCAGGACCTTTGCCTTTCGTGGGCTACTGCTCTACCAGTTTTGAGCCACCCAAGCATGACTCGCGCTCCGTCCTTGCAACTTCAGTTCTGCCAGTACCTCATCTCCTACCTTCCAAACTTCACAGAAGCTCTCCTGCGAAACTTGAAGAACTAACGCTCCTAGAAGAAAAGATATTGCGGAGACATGGCTTTGCCACGGCCTGGGAGATGTTTTCAGAATGAAATTTTCACTGTCTAGTGAAGTGTGCGCTGATACGAAACTTCCTGGTGCCCGCGAAAGGCAAAGCTCCTGAGTTCCAGTCTCAGTCCGGCACACAGTTTTAATGTGCCAGGAAGTTTCATATCGGTGCACACTTCACTGCAGAGTGAAAATTTCATTCTGGAAACACCCCCACGGTGTGGAACAGCCATGTCTCCGCAATATCCTTTCTTCCAGGAGTGCTAGTTCTGCAAGTTTCGCAGGAGAACTACTGTGAAGTTTGGAATGTAGGAGATGAGTTAATGGCAGAATTGAAGCTGCGAGGAGAGGGCATGAGTCGTGCTTGGGTACCTCAGTCGGTAGAGCACTTGCCCACGAAGGGCAAAGGTCCCGAGTTCGAGTCTCGGTCTGGCACACAGTTTTAATCTGCCAGGAGATTTCATATCAGTTCACACTCTGCTGCAGAGTGAAAATTTCATTTGGGATCAGAGTAAAGAGTTGCCAGAACACCACTTCCAGTACTATAACAACACTTGCGAGATGCAGTCAGAGGTCTTGCTGAGGTGACAGAGTTTGAGTGCCACAGTTTCTCTGTCCTTGAACCACTGTGATTACGTCCAGTGCTGTATAGTTGACTTCTATTTGTGAAAGCCATGCTGTGTGTCCAGGAAAAGTTTATTGTCCTCAAAGTAACTTGATATCTGCCCCATAACTAGCTAAAATTGGGATTTTGAAATTGATCTAAAACTGGACATTTCACATTGTTCATTTTTGTAGAATAATGCAACTGTAAGATCTAAGCCTGATTCTGGAATATTACCCATAGTACTTGCCTGTGACCTAACAGAATACTGAATGAAGACATCAGGACTGGAATTTAAGGCAGAAGTAGATTTCTGCCTGTGCACATTTATCAGATTTCAAAATGTTTGCAATAACGTACCCAACAATGCTGTAATACCAAAAATAAATATGTCAGTCATTGTTATCAGCTAAGAGGTTTCATTTCAGTCCACCAGTCTTAAAGCCAACGTTGCTGTTTGACTCATTCATACTAGATGACAAAATGCTATGTGTTGCGTTTTCTACAGCTCGAAGTTCTTTTCAAGCATTTTAAAACACATTTTGGCAGGATCTGGCTGTAGGAGTGTGTGGGGAGAGTCAGAAAATACGCGATATTATATAAACTAGTTTTGTCCAGCAGTGAGCATTAATCATTTTCAGAAGTTGCTCTTCAAACCAAGATGTATCGTAAGGGTTTCAGTAAGAGAGTAGGCTTTAGTAAATGTCTCTCTTTTAAATATAAATTATCGAGTTCCATTTCTTGTGCAACCCATAATTCCAGTGTGGCAAGTACTGAGAGAAGTATGCGTCTCGGTTAATGGTGCAGTCAGTTGGCTCTCTGTCAGAAGCTTTATGCTTTGTTTCATATCGTTTGTGTATTAGTCAGTTTCTTTACAGCTGATGTATGGTATGGAGGGTTGCTGTCTCTACTATGTTTAAACTCGAGCATGTTCAAACAAGAACTAACATTTTCAAGTTCTCCAGTCAGACATGATACTACCGCCTCTTTATCTAGTTATATTTTAATACGAACATCATGAAAGAGGTCAGGTCTATCTCTTGTAGTTAGTTTTCAGATAATGCATTTAGTATTACTCCACAGTTATCAGCTGTATGGCACAAGACAAGATAGTCACAGCTTAGCTTGTTACAGAACCTTTGAAGTCTCTGGTTCAGATCATCCACTTGGCTCAGAGGCAGGGTCAGTAATCTGTTCTGAGGACAGTGCTGCAGATCGTGAACTGTGTTGAAATTCTGTGAGCAGAGTTAGTCTTCACAACCTTCTTTGCTAGTCACTGAAATGAAAAAAGTTTGACCTCGGACACGGTGTTCAAAATGCACCGTCTTCTCACACTCAACACTCAGAATATTATTATCAAAAAGGGTACCTTGAGGCATGTAGGAATATATCAACATTTTAAGGAACACCTTATAACAGAGAAAAGCAACCCAAGAGAAAGATATTTGAAGTATAAAAAAATCAAACAGTGGAAAATCCAGGATGGAATAATGACAATATTACGAAAAAGGTGGATTGATAATCACCATATAGTGGAGATATTGAGTCATAGAGAGGCACAATAGAAGGGCTACTAAACACGTGAGCTTTCATCCAGAAAGCCTTCAAGAAAATAGACAAAACATGAACCCCCCCCTCCACACACACACATATACTCGCGCAAATGCAGCTCACACACACATGACCATTCTCTCTGGCTGTGAAGACCAGATTGTGAGCAACTGTGCATGTTGGGAGAAGCAATCTGGGCGGTGTGGGTGAGGAGGAGGCAGGGGCAGGGAAGGGAAGTGAGAGCAAGAGACAGGTGGGAGACAGTGAAGTGCTGTTTGTGGGCTCATTTCATTTAAAATCACCCAAAATAAAGAAATCTCGATGCCATCATATCACAGATATTTGTGAAAATTTGGTGTAAGAAATTAGATAAATAGAAAGTGATAAAATAATTTTTTTCGTTTTTTTTTTTAGCAAAACTGTAGTCAGGGGCCATTTTGAAATGTTTAGCATTTTCTCCATCTGGTGTCAGTACGAAAGGTAGGTTGAAAGTTTTTAACTACTACAACTCCCATATTTATAAATCAATTTTATTCAATTTGGTGTCATTAGAAAGATAAAAGGACCAACTGTATCACTAAACTATAAAAATGCTGCAACTGTGCATATAAATATGTGCAAATCTGTAATAAAGTCATTTTTCAAATTTTTTTTTAAAAACTTCATGAATTTTTTTCGTCAGTCGCAAGTTTCACCATTGTAATTTTGTCTCAAAGAATTCCTATTGTCATACATTTCAGCATAAAAAAATCAGAAGGGTTTTTGTCATGTTTAATCATTTAAAACAGAAAGAACATAAATAATAATATACACATTTCATTTTGTGACTCTTACCTGGTGGTCACAAACGATGATCAGTTCTCATAAAACACATTCATAAAATTCTAAAAAGCATTCATTCCTTCAAACAAGTTTTCAATGGACAATAGTATGTCTGATTCAAAAGTATATAAATTACCAGTACTTGTCCTTGCACTAGGAGCAGGCAAAGTCATTAAAATGTTTTCATAAGGTATCCAGCAAACATCAGTGTGAAGTGGCCATGAATAACTTGAGGAAGGGCCGCTTGGACTCATGAACTTGACTTTTGCATCTGTGTTCTTCACTTATCTCCAGAATTTTTCCAAGCCACCACTGGTTATCTTAGATAGCTGCGACAAATCTTTCTTCTTTAATTGTGTTAGAGGCAGTTTTTTTGAATTCTGCGATGATGAAAACACGCTCTATCAGCAATTTGTTTTCATTCAGTGGTTTGAAAAAATGATACACTCTTGTCCCAGGAATGGTAGAACAAGTCTCATATCCTTTTTGTAACATGTTTGTGGACTTCGTTATCTCCTCTGTTATAACATAAAAGGTTTCTTTTCCTGGAACATGAGTTTTCGCAAATCTAAACATCTTTTGGGCTTAAAATGTGACTGTCATATGGACACTGTAAACTTGCTCTTGTTGTTAAACTTTTAATAGTACCACCAACTCCATCACATGCATTTTTGCCATGACTAGTGGCAAAAAAATTCCATTCTGCAGTTTACTCCATAATCTTGCTTGTGATGGCACAAATTTAAAAAATTCTTAAATTTTTTATATTGTGCAGAACTGCCATCACTGAAGTACATAACGTGCTGGATGTGTGGTGTTCCAATACATAAGTGCGAGCAGTTTTCCGGAAAACATAGAATGTGTTTGTATCATGCTGCAAACAGTCACTTATACAACACAATGACATTGACTTAATGCAATCATCTGTTTTAAAGTAAACCACAAAAGGATGAAGGGTGACTTGAATGTTCTGCCACTGAAATTCTTGTGCAGCATCCTGAAGCAAACGGGTATAGTTCTCTGCAAAATCCACTACATGATGATGCATGTAGTATCAGGAAGGGTTTCTTTGCTTGATTTGAAGTGGTGACTCTGAGATTTTGATACATAATGATGTTGTGTTAAGTTTTGAAGTTTTTGCATGAGATACTCAACAAATTCATCAGTCGTCTTCATTAGTGTCTCCAGTGTAGTCGATCAGTTTGCATCCATTGTTTGAATACAACATTTTCACAATCTTGTAAGGACTCCAGTTTCATTAAAAAATTGTGCAGTTCATATTCATCAGGACACCGAGAACAGCGATGTAGCATGCACTCCTCGTTTGCCAGATTGCACGCAAGTTTCTGTAGAATTTCAGTATACAGTTCTTTCACATGTGCAGCATGCATTAAGTTTTACATTTTGGTGATACTTGCATACACATACGTTATGCATTCCATGACTGTTTACAGTAACACATTCTTTTGGCCTAAGTTCACAAAATTTAGTAGGCCTGAACTAATCTCTGAAAGCTAAGTATACATATTTAAGATTATGTAAAATTAGTGTTTTTGTCTTTTACAATCTTTTGCCGTATTCTGAAGGGACAGACAGACAGTCGGTCTTTTTTATTAGCAGAAATGCGACTTATATCATGTTCACAGTAAAAATTGTGGACATGTTTTTCCACATCCTTACCTATTCAGTTTCCCACTTTATAACTCCCTTTTGACAAAGTACCATCTTCTTTTAGCAATACCCTCGATTTCTTTACCATGTATTCGGTAGTGTTAAGAAACATTTGCATTTTTTCTGTACTCCATGAAGCTGGTGCTAAGGTAAGTATTTGTAGTTTTTCTTCAACAGAACTTCTGCTGAATTTCTGTTTAAGTTTTTGCATTAAAATATTACAATCTGTACATTCAGCACTGCCAGTTTCTTCAGACACATTTTTCACTGGAGCATGTAGCACCTCTGATACTGTTTGCCGGAATTTTAAAGCTAAGCGACAAGACGTGGATCGAATGTCTTCTAGATGCCTGTCTTGTGCTCTCTTGGTAACCTTAAATGGTGAAATTTCAAGTAATTCACAACTTTCATTAAGTTTTTGAAGAGCTGTAGACGGCTCTGGTGTATATTCTTGATCTTCAACTTCACATTCATCCATTCCTGGAAGGTTATCCCCCAAAGGAGATAAAATGTCCTTACGGCATGTTATGCACTGCTTGGTACCTGGTATAAGTCCAAGGGTTTTAAATTTCCTTGCCATGGTTAAAGAAATAGGTTTCAAAGATTTCTTAGCAGTCATTTTACCATACTTCTTAAAAGGGTCACAGCAAATTCTTTGTCTGTCATCATATGTTCCCAAATAGAGCCTTTTGTGAGAATAACAAATACTCTCAATACTTTCACAGGTGCTTCTTAGCTTCAGTAATTCAATATTAGCTTGATTCAGGCTTGACATATCTAGTAAATCAAGCTCTTCACTGCTACTACTTTTCTTATGACACAAAACCTAAAGAACATTTGCTTTCCATTGTGATTTTTAATCAACTGTGTATGTTGCAAAAAAGAACTGGATGGTTTGAAACTTTTTCTTGTTCTCTAATTACCAGACAGAATGGCTACTTACATAAGAAGCACAAAATCAAGATGACAAAAGTCCTTCAGATATATAAAGCGCACAGACAAAAACCTGATACACGCACAGCCTGTGTTGCATATGAGTGTTGCTGCTAGACTGAGTTTTTCATTGTTGTTTCATGTATTGTTGATTAGCTATTTGAAGCAATTAATTATTACAGCATTATTGAAAAAGTATAAGATCTATCAATAGAGGACAAACACCCTTCTGATTTTTTATGTTGAAAAGTATGACAGTAGGAATTATTTGAAACAAAAATTCAGATGGTGAAACTTGTGATTCTGCTGGGAAAAAAAAATCCTAAAATTTGGAAAAAAAATGATGACAAAATAACATTAATTACAAATTTTCAAACATTTGTTGCTTAGACACAGTACTTTAATATTTTTTATATTATAGCTCTATTCTTTTACTTTCCAATGACACCAAATTGAATAAAATTGATTCATAAATAAAAAAGTTATAGTGGTTACAAACTTACAAGACACTTCGTTTCTCAACACCAGTTGCTAGAAGAGGCCCACATTTCATAATGGGCTCCTAATTACAATTTTGGTCAAAAAAGTCCAGAAGAAACATTTTAACCCTAATTCCTTATGTACATTCTTACACAAAATTTTCAGGAAAATCTGTGACATAAGGGCAACGGCAACTGGGTGATTTCACATGAAATTACCCATACAGGAACAAGTCGGAGAGAGTTTAGGACAGCTAGGCACAGTCGGGAGGTTTATTGGGGGGGGGGGGGGGGGATCCGGAAAAGGCGAGACGCTAAAAGACTGTGAGTAAACTTGGGAATAGAAGGCTGTGTAGTGCTGAAATGGGAACAGAGAAGGGATTGGTGAGTGCAGGACAATGACTAACAAAGATTGAGGCTAGGAGGGTTATGTGAAGATAAGATATATTACAGGGAGAGTTCCCATCTGCACAGTTCAGAAAAGCTAGTGTTGGTAGGAAGGATCCAGATAGTGCAAATTGTGAAGCAGTCATTAAAATGAAGTGTGCTCAGCAACTGGGTGGTCCACCTATTTCTTGGCCAAGATATGTTGGTGGCCATTCATGCGGACAGTCAGATTGTTGCTTGTCATGCCCTTGTAGTAACCCACAAGCTCAGCTGCAACCACTGTGCTTTGTCCTATGTGGACATGATAACCAACAGGCTGTCTGTCCATTTGAATAGCCACCGACAAACTGTAGCCAAGAAACAGCTGGGCCTCCCAGCTGCTGAGCACGCTGCCCAACACAATGCATTTTATTTTAATGATAGCTTAACAGCCTATGCCATCTGGATCCTTCCTACCAACACAAGCTTTTCTGATTTCCACAGGTGAGAACTCTCCCTGCAATGTATCCTGTGTGTGTGTGTGTGTGTGTGTGTGTGTGTGTGTGTGTGTGTGTGTGTGTGTGTGTGTTCCAAAAGAAGGTCTTTTGGCCCAAAGCTTATGTGCTTAGTAGTCTTTTTGTTGTGCCTGTCTGTGAATCAAGATCTCTGCTCTATGGTGAGTAGCAACTATCCATTTCATAATATTGTCATATTATGAAAAGCATAGATTGCTAATCACCATCTAGCGGAGATGCTGAGGCACAGGCACAACAAAAAGACTGTCAAACAAAGCCTTCAGCTTCAACCAAACAGGCCTTCATCAGAATTATATAACAAACACACTCGTACATGCATGTGTGTGTGCAAATGCAACTATTGTCATATTTGAAGTACAGGTAGTTATGTTTTTGGTGATTGAAATTCACATGTATTCAGAGAAGTGATATGATGTACTAGGGAAGTCTACTTACGAAAATAGATTAATGGGTCAGAGTATCAGCGACTCAAAAGAATAACACTGCAGCTACGTACCCTGTAACTGTTCACAAGAGCAGAAAAAGAGGAAAACTATTGAATAAGAAAGGACTTATATTTTGAGAATGACTATATATTAACACATGTTCATTTATTGCCATGTTGATTTTGTGTTGCGGAGAGCAGAAAAATGTGGAAAACTACTAACATAGTGCTTGTATATTTAGAAGGATGATGTATTAACACCAATTCTTTTATTGTCATGTTGAGCTTAGGTTGGAATGAACAATACAAACAAATCACTGATGGATTTAACTTAAAATTATCCAGTGTAACATTATTATCCATGTGGGGCAGTGATATTGTGTATTATGGAGGTTTTTACTGTTATCTTTAATACTTTTAGTTGAAGATTAGTCATCAGATACTAATTAATCTAGTGTGCTTTGTGTCTGCTGTCAGTTTTGATGCTGAACATTTTTTATTTATTGTGGGAAGGTTTGGACCGCTCACAGTAGTGTAACTTTTTTCTTAACAGTCTGATCAACATAAATCATCAAAGAATTGTAATAGTGTTGTCTGTTTTCTGAAGAGCAAAAGTCGAAGATGTACAAAATGTGTTCACACTTCTGATAATGGAGATTGTGTTACCTGCATATTCTCCTGTATTAACTTTAGCCAAAGCATAACAAGCCTTTACAGTAAAGATAATGCAGGCTTTATATCTATGCTGAGCTGTAAGAAGGAATGTAATTTAAAATATTTTGAAATCATCTGCAATAGCTTTGATACAAAGTCTTGCAGCTGACTAATATTCCCTGACAAAAAATAAAGTTTCTGTATCTTTTTTCTTCAGTTAAAACTGAACTGTGGTTAGTCACTAATAAGTGTGATGGCCATGAGCTCTAGTAAAGCAAAGCTTGCTGTCACATAAAACAAAACTGGGAATTGTAGGAGAAACTTTTTGGGGGGAATAAAATAATCATCCGACATTTTGTTCAATATATTCTGTACATAATTTACATGACATACTCATTTTTACTTTGCAGCATGGGTGGTCATGGGGCACTGATTTGTGCCCTGAAGAATCCTGGTAAATACCGCTCTGTATCTGCATTTGCACCCATTTGCAACCCAATAAATTGTCCCTGGGGAAAGAAAGCATTCACCGGCTATTTGGGAGTGGGTAACATTCTTGAGTGGCAAAGATGGGATGCAACTGAGCTAGTCAAAAACTATGATGGACCACCCCTTGACATTCTAATTGACCAGGTCAGTACATGTAGATATTTTTGTCTGTTATTTTGGCATGTGTAAATTTGGAAACTTAATTTTGCTATTTGTTGGCAGTAGTAGCAATTAACCATTACTGTTTTGTTTTGGTAGGGTGTGGAGGACCAGTTCCTGAAAGAAAAACAACTGCTGCCTGAAAATTTTGTTGCTGCTTGTCAGGAATCACACACACCTGTAGTGCTCCAAATGTGTGATGGTTATGATCATAGTTATTACTTCATTGCTTCTTTCATTGGTAGACACATTGAATTCCACATGAAACACCTCAATGCAACATCCACTCTTCTGTGATTATGATTTGTTATAAATACATTGTCCTGCTTGGCAAGCTCAATTGGGAAACTTACACCAAGTATATCATACTTATTTTGCAGCATGTGTGTGTATTATTTGGGCTGTATACTGGTGATTGCAACAAGTACAAGTACTATTTTCTTTTCATACTGCTCCTTTTCTTCCGTTATCAACCTGCATCCAATCTCCACTCATCTTCCCACAGTACGTCAGTCTAAATTGAGGGCTGACCTCAGTAGTTATTGACAGTAGAAACAGCTTTTCAATTACTAAATAAGTGCTGTGTCTTCCTCCCTGGTTTCCATTGTTAATGTTTTCCCATTTGTTTTGTACAGTGATTTGTATTGCTCTGTCTAAGAGATCCCAAATACAGGATTTCTGATTCAATACTAGTGAGCAGTGAGTGTCGTCAGTAACTATTTTGTTGTACTGCATTTATGGTCTTGAGGGGCATTTATTGTCGAACAATAAACACTGTAAGGTTAGGCTGTTACAACAAAATTCTTCTTACTGTATGAAATAGTGTGTTTAAATGACGTTTGTGTAAGAGAAGAAAGTTTTCCTCTTCCATTTGTATATTTTGTGGTAAAAGCAATAAAGAGATTTAACTGCATATGACAATGATGATGTTCAAGAAGAGAACCTATCTCTTTTATAAGACTATTTTATGTGCTACATGTATAAACTGTTAACACAGTATGTAGAGTTACAGAGTTTTGTTACAGTCTGAAATAGTTGCTTTGTTTATGGTAAATAAAATGTTTCTGGCATATAAATGGTTCATAATTGTACCCTATATATCACTAATAAGTCTTAAATTTCATACAGGTACCTGAACACCAAAGTAGAAGTTAGAATTGGTATTCTGTATTTAGACATCCTGAATACGTAGCCTGATACACACTGTATTGCTACTATTGGTAAATGATACCACTTGTGAAAGTGAAAAATGCGTTACTAGCAATTTTATTCCTACAGTTAAGCTGAACACATGTTGATGTTTACATTTTTATTGTCAATGATGATTACCTGTCATAGCACAGAATATTCCGTAGACCTTACAGATCAAAGTGTAAATATCAACTTCTGAACTGAACAGGTAAAAAATATTCTTAATAAACTACGCACAAAATCTAAAGTGTAGGCCTACATAAAATATCGCTTTCCATTGGCTACTTCCTGCAAGCCCTAAAGTATGAGTGGCACACTATTATCTGCCTTTTAATTCCTAATGTCACATATTTGCTGGATTTAGAAGTCAGTCAACATTTGCTGTAGAGGTGCAGAGTAAACTCATGGCCATTGCATCAGCAAGTCAGGTGATAAAACCCAGATTTCATTAATTAGTGATAAACTTGCAAAAAGAAAGCAGAAAAGATTGACCACAGTCATGCTGTACAAAACTACCAAATGGTAATCAGTATCTTGTACATGGCACACCTTTTTTTAGAGTTGAACTGTAGTTGTTGAGAGAGAGAGGGGGGGAGGGGTTGTTTCAAGTAGGTTGAATGCACCCAAAGCATGAAATGTTGGATGAAGTGCAATGGAGAACATTAAGCACTAAAAATTTGTAGATGGTATTGTCTTACTCTGTCTTATTACTGTACTTCAGACTGACTACTCTGTGGGGGACAGACTAGCAACAGTTCACAGCTGCAAATGAATCATTTGAAGCTCTGATAAAAGAAGGTAAAGGGCTGTGATGCGTGTCCATCATCAGTGTGTGTGTGTTTTGTAGTACATTAAATTAATGTGGCTACAGTATCAGACCAAATAGTATATTCTTGGCACATCCTCTATCGCCACAATATCTACTGTTGCGTTGCAGCCATACATTTTTTAGTACATGTCATATTTTCTCAAGTGCTTCGTTTCTTTTGTAATCTTAACATGTGTTACGCAGCAAAAGCTGCTGTTCATGCCAAATTTTCCAACTCTCTTATTCCAAACAACATTTTCCATCACTTCATAAATGTACTATGCACGACATCCAACAATCAGTTGGGAAAATTACAGCTTGGTTAGTAGTGATAAGATATCCTGTGAAACAGTACTAAATGACTTCTCTGAAAACTATGTAGAACAGATAGCTAGGAACCCCACTCATGATAAAAATATACTGGATCTAATGACAACAAATAAAACGGACGTCTTTATGGATATCCACATCGAAACTGGTATCAGTGACCAAGACACACATGTGGCAACAATGATTACCATCGATCATTTGAAACCCAACTTGCACTTCCTCATTTGACATACTGAAAGCTTTGGATCAAGGCAACCAGGTAGATGAAGTATTTCTTGATTTTTCAAAAAGCATTTGACTCAGTACTGCATCTAAGCTTATTGTCAAAAGTTCGATCCTATTGGACATCAAGTGAAATTTGTGACTGGATTGAGAAACTTTTGGTAGGGAGGACACAGCATGAGGAGTCATCATCAAATGAAGTAACTTCAGGTGTGCCCCAGGGAAGTGTGTTGGAACCCTTGCTGTTCCTGTTGTATATTAATGGCCTAGCAGACAGTGTTATTTTACTATTAAGGCTTCTTGCAGATGATGCAGTTATCCTTAATGAAGTACTATCTGGGAGATAACTTCAAAAATATTCAGTCAGATCTTGATAACCTGGTAAAGAGATTGACTACCTGCTCTAATTGTTCAAAAATGTAAAACTTTGCACTTCGCAAAATGAAAAGAACCTAGTATCCTATGACTATAATATCAATGAGTCACTGTTGAAATCGGACAACTCATACAAATATCTGGGTGTAACACTTTGTAGGAATATGAAGTGGAATGATCATATAGGTTCAGTTGCGTGTAAAGCGGGTGATAGACTTCAGTTTATTGGTAGAATACTGGGGAAATGCAAACAATCCACAAAGGAAATCACTCGTGCGACCGGTTCTAGAATATTGCTCAAGTGTGTGTGGGGCCCATACCAGGTAGAACTAACAATGGATATTGAATGTATATAGAGGACAGGACGAATGGTCACAGGTTTGTTTAATCTGCAAGAGAGTGTTACAGAGATACTGAAGGAACTGAACTGGAAGGCTTTTGTAGAGAGATGTAGACAATCCCAAGATAGTATGTTAACAAAATTTCAAGAACCGGCTTTAAATGATTACGAATATATTACAACCCCCTATGTATTGCTCACTTTGGGAACATGCAGATAAGATTGTACAAGGTGCATTCAAGTTCTAAGGCCTCAGATTTTTTTTCTCCGGACTGGAAAGAGAGAAACATGCGCATTGTTTTAAAATGAGGCCACGTTATTGTCAATACGTCCCAGAGATGGCAGCACCGTACGGCAGATGGAATTTTACTGCCAGCGGAGAGAATGAGAACTGTTTTAAATACTTAAAATGGCAACGTTTTCCTTACTTGAACAGCGTGCAATCATTTGTTTTCTGAATTTACATGGTGTGAAACCAACTGAAATTCATCGACAGTTGAAGGAGACATGTGGTGATGGAGTTATGGATGTGTCGAAAGTGCGTTCGTGGGTGCGACAGTTTAATGAAGGCAGAACATCGTGTGACAACAAACCGAAACAACCTCGGGCTTGCACAAGCCGGTCTGACGACATGATCGAGAAAGAGGAGAGAATTGTTTTGGGGGATCGCCTAGTGACTGTTGAACAGATCGCCTCCAGAGTTGGCATTTCTGTGGGTTCTGTGCACACAATCCTGCATGACGACCTGAAAATGCGAAAAGTGTCATCCAGGTGGGTGCCACGAATGCTGACGGACGACCACATGGCTGCCCGTGTGGCATGTTGCCAAGCAATGTTGACGCGCAACGACAGCATGAATGGGACTTTCTTTTCGTCGGTTGTGACAATGGATGAGACGTGGATTCCATTTTTCAATCCAGAAACAAAGCGCCAGTCAGCTCAATGGAAGCACACAGATTCACCGCCACCAAAAAAATTTCGGGTAACCGCCAGTGCTGAAAAAATGATGGTGTCCATGTTATGGGACAACGAGGGCGTAATCCTTACCCATTGCATTCCAAAGGGCACTACGGTAACAGGTGCATCCTACGAAAATGTTTTGAAGAACAAATTCCTTCCTGCACTGCAACAAAAACATCCAGGAAGGGCTGTGCGTGTGCTGTTTCACCAAGACAACGCACCCGCACATCGAGCTAACGTTACGCAACAGCTTCTTCGTGATAACAACTTTGAAGTGATTCCTCATGCTTCCTACTCACCTGACCTGGCTCCTAGTGACTTTTGGCTTTTTCCAACAATGAAAGACACTCTCCATGGCTGCACATTCACCAGCCGTGCTGCTATTGCCTCAGCGATTTTCCAGTGGTCAAAACAGACTCCTAAAAAAGCCTTCGCCGCTGCCATGGAATCATGGCGTCAGCGATGTGAAAAATGTGTACGTCTGCAGGGCGATTACGTCGAGAAGTAACGCCAGTTTCATCGATCTCGGGTGAGTAGTTAATTAGACAGAAAATCGGAGGCCTTAGAAGTTGAATGCACCTCGTAATAATTACATGCACAAAGGCATTCAATTACTCATTCTTCCTGCACTCCATATGTGAATGTAATGGGAAGAACTCCTAATAATTGGTACCTCATGATGGTTTGCAGAGTACAGATGTAGATAGATACTGCTCTTTAGTTTCTCCTTTCTTGAGAGGTAAATCAAAGTTTCTTTTGCTTCTGATGATACAAAACACTATTCCCAACTGACTGTTCTAACCACCACAGTAGAAAGCGGGTGTAGTCCCCACTGATAAGACTTTACACACTGCACAGTGGCCGAGACTTTGAACATAATTTAAGTGTCACACATGCATATGTGTCGATAGATTGGTATAGGGAGTTCTCTCTTGCTACCCTCATGTAGCCATTGTTTTACTTTGCATGCAAGTGTTGCTAATTCACTTTGCACTTTACACAGCAAACACAAACATATCATGCTAAGTGTGAA
Source organism: Schistocerca piceifrons (assembly GCF_021461385.2). Classification (NCBI taxonomy): domain Eukaryota; kingdom Metazoa; phylum Arthropoda; class Insecta; order Orthoptera; family Acrididae; genus Schistocerca; species Schistocerca piceifrons. The sequence goes on from NC_060139.1 coordinate 832,439,367, forward strand.
AAGAATTTGGTGGTACAGCTCTGTTAGCATATAACCTCAACAGGCGAAATTTAGAGTGAATCATGCTGCTTATGGACAGCGTGTAATGCATGAAGGGGCTCACATACTGGAAGAATTTTGAAATGTAAGAACAAGTATTCATAATTATGAATCTGTAGTCAATAATAAACACATTCAGAAAGTTACTGGAAAATTTAACTGTTTTGCACAAAGTTGTCGATGGAAATTAAAAGCATGGAAGTTCATTAACAAAAATATTAAAAAGATGTTGTTTTAAGATGTGATTAATAAAATTTCTCCATCTATGTGGTTATGTACAACGAAATGTGGTTACTGTGAATAAATGATGATTGGTTTGTAGGGTGCTCAACTGCGCAGTTATCAGCGCCTGTACAAATTCCCAACCTTTGCTCAGTCCAATCTCGCCACTTTCATGAATGATGACAAAATGATGAGAACAACACAAACTCATCTCAAGGCAGGTGAAAATCCCTGACCCCACTGGGAATCGAACACAGGACCCCGTGCTTGGGAAGCGAGAACATGACCATGAGCTGCGGACGTTACTGTCAATAGGTCATCATAGGTATATGTCCTGTTAGATCATATTAGTATCTTCTTATGACATAGTGAAGTGAAACAATAGTCCCTAGTTACAGGTAGTAACTAACAACCAAACCTACGTCAGTCAGTTGAATCGGTACCAAATGTTGTATTTCAATAGAGTATAACTAGGACTCCAATAAAGGTTGTGCTATGTGCTGTCGTCCAGGAGAGCTCGCATACACGGCAAGGAATAAGTAACACTTGACCTACGGACCACAAGAAAAACTTAACTGTGAGCACCTGGGGTGTAGAGCTCCTCAGTACAGTTGGGCGCTCCCTGGGCAACATTGCACATTAGCAGTGGCTGATTCTTCCATCACTGGTCAACACAGAAGTAGTGATCTTACTTAAGGGTCTTTTTTAAGACCACTTGTTACGATCTTGATAAATATTTAGGGATTTTTGTGTGCCAAAGAGTCCTTACTGGCTGATTTATGTGCGCAATATAAATGTGACATCCTTTTAGTACAAGAGACTCACCGAGGCTACAATAGCCGTCAGCCCAGAATTTCAGGCAGGAACTTGTTCTGGAACGGCCCCATGATAAATATGGTAGTGCCTTGGTGATTACAACTGCCGAAGCACATGATGGGGATACCCAAATTGAGAAACTAATCATGAAAAACCTGAGACCTGGGCAGAGTCTCATGATCTTCAGCTAATTCATGATCCAAAGCTGCCGGCATCCTTCAACAGTGGTCGGTTGAGGAGAGGCTACAACCCTGATAATATATTAGTGTCATCAAAAGTTACTGGGAGCTGTGTCAAGATGATGGGTACGCCCATCCCATCCACGCAACATAGACCTGTAATCTGCAAAATGAATGCCATGGTAATGCCAGAGGAGATGCCTTTCATATGAAGATTTAATTTCCAGATGGCCGACTGGGAAAGATTCACCAACTAGCTCAACACAGAGATAGCCAAGATTCCGCCGCAACCTGAGATGTACAATGCACTTGTCAAATGCGTCCTAACAGTTTCACGAAGGACCATCCCAAGAGGCTGTAAAACAAGTTACATACCAGGACTGACTGATGACAGCAAACAGCTAATGAACCGCTACACAGACCTTTTCAAGGTAGACCCATTTGCTGATGACACTTTCTAGGTTGGTGAGGAATTGCTGCAAACTATCTCAGCAAATCGTAAAGCTAAGTGGAGCTCGTTGGTAGAGAACCTTGACATGAAATTAAATAGTAGGCAGGCTTGGAATCTCTTGAAAAACCTGAGCGGTGACCCAATGAAATCTAGAAACATCACCGCAATAACAGCAGACTACTAATGAATGGGAAGACTAAAGGTTGGAGTACACGGGAGCAACTGGAACAAACCCCAGGGTGTGAGAACCATAACCTCCGAGAACCATTCACCTTGGATGAACCAGACTCTGCCATCTCCACCCTGAAATTGAACAAAGCTGCTGGCATCGATGACATCAAAGTGGAACAGATCAAGAAGTTCGGCCTACCACTCTGCAATGGCTGCTTAAAATGTTTAATGAAAGTGTATCAAGGTTATAAATTCCAAAGCTCTGGAGGAAGGCTTGTGTGGTTGCACTACTTAAGCCTGGTAAGGAGCCAAACGACCCTAAAATCTTTCGCCCAGTAACACTGTTATGCCACTGTTTCAACGTCTTTGAGCATCTTATCCTTAACCAAATTAGAGGCATCCTCGAAGAATCGTTCGTCCCTCAACAAGCTGGCTTTCGACCTGGAAAGTCATGCTGCAGTCAGAATACTGAACTTCACTCAACACATCGAAGATGGTTTTGAACAGGGTAAGATAACAGGAGTTGCCTTTGTTGACCTAACAGCTGCATACGACACTATCAACCAAAGGAAGTTGCTGAGGAAAATTTACCAACTCGCCAAGGATTACCAACTAACATCCCTTATTGGTACTCTCCTGCAGAACAGAAGATTTCAAGTCTGTCTCCATGGTAAGAAGAGCAGATGGTGCATACAAAAGAATGGCTTACCTCAAGGCAGTGTGCTCATCCGTGTGCTCTTCAATGTTTACACTAATGACCAGCCCATAATGGAAAATTCCAGCCTTTTCATCTTTGCTGACGATACTGCAGTGGCTGCTCAAGGAAAGACTGAAGAAGTAGAGGAAAAGTTGGCTTCTGCACTAGATACGCTTGGCTCCTACTACAAAGCCAATTGCCTAAAGCCAAATCCCAACAAGACTCAGGTGTGCGCATTTCACTTGAAGGACAATGCAGCTCAGCGGGAACTGGACGTTACATGGCAAGGCAAACGACTGGAGCATTGCTCAACACCAGTATATCTAGGTGTTACCCTTGACCGAACTCTGTCCTTCAAGAAACATTGCCATAACACCAGGCTGAAAGTTAGTTCATGGAATAACATGTTGAGGAAGCTCGCATTCACCACCTGGGGAGCAAGTCCTCTTGTCCTGAGAATTTCGGCTCTTGCTTTGTGTGTGTCTGCCGCACAGTATGCTCCGCCTGTGTGGAGTGCATCCATTCTCACCAAAAAGATTGATATTGCAATCAATGAGACCGTCTGAATCTTGTCAGGATGTATGAAGCCAACTCCAGTCGATAAAATCTACCCGATTGTTGGAATAGCTCTCCCTACTATTAGAAGGTGTGTTGCTGCTGATGTAGAGAGGACTAAGCAAACTTACGATCCCTGACACCCACCGCATGATCACCTGGCTGTAATCCGTTGACTGAAGTCAAGAGAGAGTGTCATCGCCAGGACTCAGCCACTAGAGGGAACACCAGAGTCTAACCGCATCACCAGGTGGAACAGTAAGCTGCCACCTGATATCCCTGTAAAGGAAGAGCTAGCTCCAGGAAATGACTTGCCCTACCCAATTTGGAGATCGCTCAATCGTCTTAGGCTGGGCATTCCTCTTTGCAAGACCAACATGTGAAAATGGGGCATTCTTCCAGCTGATGGAGATGCATCCTGTGAGTGCGGAACAAAACGAGACCCATCCCACCTGCTAATTTGTCCTCAACTTGAACAACCCTGCACAACACAGGACCTGATAGAGGGAAACAACAAGGCCAGAACTGCTACCTTCTGGAAATGCTGACCGGACATAGAAATGAATGAATGAATGGGGAAGTCGGTACAGTGCTAGTTAGTAGTACCAAGGGTCCTGGGTTCAAGAGCTAGTCATGCCAGTTTTTGTACTGCAGAAAATTTGAAAATATTATTTGGGACAACATGTTAATGACACGTAAAAGGACTGTAATTAGGAGTTTTAGCAACGTTCTATTAGCTGTCTGCTTTCACTTCATTTATTTGAAAGTAACAAATCCATAGAGAATGTTTGCAGTTTCAAGAATAAAGAAGCAAATGAGTCACGTGTGTGGAAGCATTAATATTATTATTAAGTGCATAACGTTGAGGAATCGAAACAAACACCACCACCACCACCACCACCACCACCACCATACAAGCAAAGTGTTGTTCGTTCAGAAATAAAGGTTTCAAGATAGTGGTTGATTAAAAGTGTGTGAAGCACCTTTGCAACCCAGCACATTTGATGAATCCCTTATCTGCACATCCAACCTGTATGTAGACTGCAGAATGGAAGCATGTGTCTGAAGCAGAACTCTTTCAAAGGGCTTGGGTTCATAAATAAGTTTGTGTATTGTATATTAAACTGGGGACCTAGAAACGGCGGAGAGATTTCATCCCGCCTTAGCCCTCAGTGGCTCACAAACCCCATAACAGGCCACAGCAGTTCACCCGCTTCACCGCCACCCCACACCAAATCCAGGGTTATTGTGCGGTTCGGCCCCCAATGGACCACCCCTCCCCCTCCAGTAAAATCTCATACCAGACAAGTGTAACCTCAAATGTTTGCGTGGTAGAGTAATTATGGTGTACGCGTACGTGGAGACAATGTTTGCGCAGGCTGACATAGTGTAACTGAGGCGGAATAAGGGGAACCAGCCCACATTCACCTGAACAGTTCTTTGGTCACTTTGCTGAAGAAATGAGAGCAGATGATTAAATATGATGCTATGTACATGGACTGTGTATATATGTGTCTCTTGAAGGGCTACACACAGCTGTGGAGCAAGTCTGCCTGTCTGTGAAAGCAGTGGAATAATTGTGTACATATGGATTCTCATGTGAACGGATTCTACAGCCCCTACAATTTCTGTAGAACATCTAGCTGCAGAAGCCCACAGACATCTTGTTGAATCTACTTTTGTCAGTGTCGGAGATATTTGCATCTGTGTAGGCCATCAGTGCACAAGTTGCATTTTACCTGTCCTATAACATTTCTGTTCTAGTGGGTTTTCACCATAACAAAATATTTGATTTTATGGCGTATAGTATTGTTTTTACGCTTCCAGCACAAGACCCAACTGTTGCCTGTGTCAAAGTTTGGGAAATTTACTGTCTTGCTTTGGTTTTGTCCACAATTTGATGTCTACATCATGAACACACTGACCCTTCAGGTGACACTGTTTGAAGGTCTCCATCAAATGCATTGTAATATGTTTGTACTTCTTTCACAGACATTAACTCCCCACTTTCCAACCACTGTTCCCATTGATACAACATACATCATGCAGGACTTCTAGTGTGAAATCTGTTTTTTGTTGCAGACATCGTGCAATGTGTGAATGTTTGCGTTGACTTTGGATGATTTTTGACATTAAGCCAATATTTGAGCTTTTTTTTTCTCATTTCTGGAGTAAAGCACTTCCCTTTTCTCCTCTCATAGAATTTCATCATTTCCATCACTTGAGGACCTTCTGGTGCCATATCAAAGATATTTGACCCTTTTTTTGCATTTGTGTCACAAATGAATGATTCTGCTCCATCTGGTGCATGCATGTTGATATCTAATGGTGACATTCGACACCGTCCACTGGTCAGTAATGTCCAGTAGGAATACTGCATGCTTTCTCTCATCTTAATTAATTTCTGTTGTTGTAGGTACACAACTGTCACTATGCAACAATGTGACAAGAATATCGGTAACATTCCATGGATTCATATTTCAAAACATCACTGTCAGCTGCAGCAGTACTAGTAGTGTGCAGACTGTACAGAAAGTTGAAAAAGAGAGAGCGGGAGAGATATACGTGCGTATAATCCCCTTCCCTCAAAAACATTTCTCTCCTTCATACCTCCTCTGTGTTACCACAGATGAGGTGTCACTGATCTTGTTCATACTAAGATTGCAGTACACGCAAGGTGCCTATTTGCTTCCACTGCCCTGAGTGGAATGCATAAGTTCTAACAAAAGTACACCAACCTGCACAGAAAACAGCATGTAAGTCATGAATCCGCAATATTGAGGCTGTAAGAAACTCTTTGTGAGGAACTGTTATTTTAGAAATAATTAACTTTCCACTCAGTTTGTTTATACAGGATCCACTCACTTTTTATTAGCAGAACATGAGAAACTGCACAATTAAATTACACTTTAGAGTCATGAATGATTTCTATTTTTCAACAAATTAATGAGTGGCATATTTCTGTAATTAGTATCACACGGTTCTCAACTATATGTCCAAATAATCATAAATTGTTGATAAAGTTTTAACTACCACTGTCTGCAACAGACAAGGCTTGCCAACCAGCTCTATATCTTTACAAACCATGGATTACTAAAGAAATCTTGACTCACAATGACCGCGGCAGACAACATGTCTGTCCTCCGACACTTGCCAGCCTTGTTTTTACAAACTAGACATTACAAATGAAGTCTTAACTGATACCACAGTGGACAACACGTCCGTCCTCTGAGACCGCCGAACCAGCTCTGATCTTATAGCCGAACCACTTCACCCGCCATACAAGTTATGTGCAATCCGGAGGTCACGGAAGTGCTTCATCTGCCTTTTTGTTTTGCAGTTGTTTATTACTCTGCTGCTTAATAATACTTGTGAAATAATGGAATGATAGCATGCTATTGAGGGATGCTTTAAATATGACATGCAAGTAAATATGATGTGTAGTTTGTTAAATATTAATTACTGTTTTGGCGTGCAACTTCCGAATGCAGCAGCCAATCACGGAAAAGGACCACAATTTAGGTGGTCTTTCTCACGGTACCCATACTGAACAAACAGTCTGTCATCGGTACCTAATGCCACATTATGTTACCTTGCCACAGCTGCCTTCTCAACTGCTCTAAAAAGCGCTTCTTGTAGCCGAATATGATGGTTGCAAAGCCAGAAATATTACAACTGGACAACAATTTCAGACCCAATTGTTCATGTGTGCACAGACATGAGACTAACCACAACATACACATCTGATAGATGGCAGTGCTGCCATAAGAATTCAATTATTATTATTATTATTATTATTATTATTATTGTTATTATCTGTTCTTTTTGGTGTTACTATTAATACTTCTGCACATATTGTTTCTTTATTCTTCTGTTCGGATGATTTGCTTATTCCATAAAACTACAAATGTACTCTATAGGTTTACTGCTTTCAAATAAATGAAGCATAAGTAGACTGTGATTAAAACATTGCTATAAACTTCGAACAATCCTTTTACGTCAGGAATATGATGGTCCACACAACACTTTCACATGTACTACAGTACGAAAACTAGCATGACCAGCGCTTGAACTTGGGATGCTTGGTCCGACAAACTGCTCTACTGACTTTTCCATATGAGCTCTACAAGACAGAGGCTCACAGTTACGCCTTTCCAGTGCTCCACAGGTCAGGTGTTACTTATTAATTACTGTTTGTGCATATTTCTTGGACATATAGCACAAATTGTATCAGAGGTTTGGTTAATACTCTGTCAATACACAATGTTTGGTACCAATATGACTGACATATGGAGGTTTGGATGTAATTCCTCATTTCCCAACTGGTATGTTGCCTCAACGTCATTCATGAGCAGTTTTACATTACGGAAGATTTATTCTCGCCCTTTCCTGTTCCCTTGATGCAGTGGACCTGCTCTGCAGTACCACTTCTTGTACCATGTCACTTTGTCTCCAGTTGCAGGGGTTTGAGGGCTATAAAAGATTTCATATCTATGCCAACTCACTACAAAACTATGTAACTGCCTTCTTTAGACACTGCTTCTGTATTTGGTTGCTCTCTTATTTAACATATACAACAGTAGATGACAAATCTCTTGCAGAACAACATATCTGAAGTTAATCTCAGAACAGCACATAAGAGAATGACATTTCTCCATGGATTCCTATCATTTTGTGGGTGTTTACATTGTCAGCAGAGACGCTTGCTGTGTGCCTTCCAAAACACAAACAAGTTGCGACACCAAAGTATAAGTGTCACCTCCAGACCAAGTAGAGACTCTCGACAGCATCGTGCCTCGTTGATGTACTCGTGCTTCTCACATCGTCTCCACACAAACCAAACCTGAAGCTTGCACAGTGGAGATTCTCTACATGCTAACGACCTAAATTCATGAGGAAGAGGTGGAACAAGCTGTTACACCAAAGCAGAAAATTTCTTTATGAGTGCCAAACATCTGCCAGCAATTTGTTCTGTTTTGATTTGCCACCTGGTTCTTTTATCTTCATACAAATATATCTAATCTTCAGCTTCTTCTGATATTGATGATCAAACAGTACAAACAGCTTCAGTAACATTTCTGTGTGCAATGGTTTCATTGTGCTCCTTTTTGAGCATCTGGTATGAAAATGAGTGATGATGAAATTCCTGACATCACAGGTATAACTTACAACTCTTCTTTGTAGAAGAAATGTTAACTTTGTTTAAATTTAAAGAAATAGCATTTGTTATTCTTGGATATCTGTTGTTACTGGTCTCAAGTTTTCAGTACAAAGCATGCATTACTAAATGAACAAGGTGGAGTGAACTCTCCACTTCTTGTGGCTGTTACAATACAGAGAAACCCACTTTCACAGTCCAATGTCATCTGAATTTATTAGTGAAGCAACACAACATTGATAAATAGAATGCACTAACTGTTCTTGAAATTTTTCAATCATATGTTTCAAATTATTTTATATTGTCCAACTATACTGATCAGCAAGCACATTATGACCACCTACCCAGCTGGTATGGCCACCTTTGGCACAGATAACAGCGGTGACGCATTGTGCAGGGAAGCAATTAGGCATTGGTAGATTGGGAGCTGGCAACACATCTGCACACACAACTCATCTAATTCCAGGGAGGGGGCAATGAGGTCTGGTGCCACTTTCAATTGCATATCAGATGTGTTCGATCGTCGGGTTCAGATCTGGTGAGTTGAGAGGCCAGCATGTCAATTAGAACTTGCCATTGTGTTCCTCAAACCACTACATTACACTCCTGGCCTTGTGACATGGTGCATTATCTTATTGAAAAATGCCACTGGGAAACATGATCATCATGAAGGGGTGTACATGGTCTACAAACAGTGTACGATACTCCTTGGTCATCATGGGGCATTGCACGAGCTCCACTGGACCCATGGATGCCCATGTGAATATTCCCCAGAGCATAATGGAGCCACCACCAGCTTTTCTCTATCCCACAGTACAGGTTTCAAGGAGCTTTTCCCATGGAAGATGAAGAATTTACAACCTCCCATTGGCATGATGAAGATGATATTGGGATTCATCACACCATGCAATGCTCTGCCACTGTGCCAATGTACATCGTTACGAGTGTTCAGTGCACTGAGCGTTCAGACACCCTTCTGCTGTGCGCCCAGCATTAAAATCTGTGTTAGTTCCATCACAGTTCACCAACTGTCCGGTTTTACCAGTCTGCCCAACCTAAGACATCCAACATGTATAATGAGGGGTGCCACCCACCCCAACCCAACCCAACCCACGCTGTCTGGACATGGCTTCACCTTGGTTTCATCACGTGTTGAAGACCCTCACTCAGCACTCTTCAAACACGAAAGTTCCGCAGTTTCTGAAATGCTCATACTGAGCTTATGGGCCATCATAATCTGCCCTTAGTCAAACTCAAGATACACTGCGTGATCAAAAGTATCCGGACACCTGGCTGAAAATGACTTACAAGTTCATGGCGCCCTCCATCGGTAATGCTGGAATTTAATCTGGTGTTGGCCCACCCTTACCATTGATGATGACTTCCACCCTCGCACGCATATGTTGTATCAGGCGCTGGAAGGTTTCATGTGGAATGGCAGCCCATTCTTCACGGAGGGCTGCACTGAGGGGAGGTATTGATGTCGGTCGGTGAGGCCTGGCACGAAGCCGGCGTTCCAAAACATGCCAAACGTGTTCTGTACGATTCAGGTCAGGACTCTGTGCAGGCCAGTCAATTACAGGGTTGTTATTGTCGTGTAACCTCTCCGCCACAGGCTGTGCATTATGAACAGGTGCTCGATTGTGTTGAAAGATGCAATCGCCATCCCTGAATTGCTGTTTAACAGTGGGAAGCAAGAAGGCGCTTAAAACATCAATGTAGGCCTGTGTTGTGATAGTGCCACACAAAACAACAAGGGGTGCAAGCCCCTCCACGAAAAACACGACCACACCATAACACCACTGCCTCTAAATTTTACTGTTGGCACTACACATGCCGGAAGATGATGTTCACTGGGCATTCGCCCGACCCACACCCTGCCGTCGGATCGCTACATTGTGTACCATGATTTGTCACTCCAAACAATGTTTTTCCACTGTTCAATCATCCAATATTTACACTCCTTACACCAAGCGAGGTGTCGTTTGGCATTTACTGGCACGATGTGTGGCTTATGAGCAGCCGCTCGACCATGAAATCCAAGTTCTCTCACCTCTTGCCTAACTGTCATAGTACTTGCAGTGGATCCTGATGCAGTTTGGAATTCCTGTATGATGTTCTGGATAGATTTCTGCCTATTACACATTACGACCCTCTTCAATTGTCGGCAGTCTCTGTCAGTCAACATACACAGTCGCCTGTACGCTTTTTGCTGTACACGTCCCTTCCTGTTTCCAATTCACTATCACATCAGAAACAGTTGACCAAGGGATATTTAGGAGTGTGGAAATCTCGTGTGCAGACATATGACACAAGTGACACCCAGTCACCTGACTACGTTCCGTGGAGCACCCCATTCTGCTCTCTCACGATGCCTAATAACTACTGAGGTCACTGATATGAAGTACCTGCCAGTAGGTGGCAGCACAGTGCATCGAATATGAAACACACATTTTTAGTGGTGTCCAGATATTTTTGATCGCATAGGACGTGATGTAGTAGCTTCTGAAGCACTGAAAAAGAGACTGATTGACATTTTGTCAGCCAGCCATTGCCTACATCATATAATCTCGCCAGCCAATGACAGCAGACATTCAGAGCATAGGATGTGATGTGGTCAGCCAATAGCAAATCACTGCATACTACATGTGGACTGCACACACATATTACAAGCACCATGCATGTGTCTGATTAGCAGTCATTTCTGCCTTGTGACGCTGCTACTGCCAGTATGAGTTTATATTGATAATAGGTCAGTGGTCATAAAGTTCTGACTGGTCAACGTTTGAAAGTAGAAAAATAGAAGACCTATTGCAGATTTCAGCAGCAGTTGGGATCAGAAGGGAAGGAGTGAAAGAGAACAGATGCAATGGAATCATAATGGACAGTGCAACATGTGAGAAAACAAAAGAAAAGTAGCAAGAAGTGGGTCCCAGTGGGTGGCAAGTGTTAATTACAGATCTGAGATGAAATGAACATCTTTAAAATTCAAGAATCTTGGAATCCAGAGGATGAAACAAAATTACCCATAATACAACACAAAAACTGCCATCTACAATAGGGGTTTAAGTGATTCATTTGATACTTTGAATGTTTGAAGAGAATAAAATAAAGCTCTGATGAAATAAGCAGTCGATAAACACCACTGGGCTGCAGTAAAATATTATGTGACTTTAATGTTTGGATGATCATCTTGCTCAAGAAGAAAAGTGTTTCCACAAGTGATGTTAGAGGGATAAGACTACAACCATTAAAATCTTTGTCATCTGCAGATTCTTATGGTATGAAGGAGGAATTACTTGACGAGGAAAACTTCAAAATTAAGATACTGTTCTGTGTCAGCGTGTTTGATGTGAGCATGGAAAGAGGAACACTGGTGCCCAATGTTTGGAGTTGCCTACTTACCTCTGGCCACTTCTCAATCCTATATTGAGTCTTAAGCACTCGTTCTGGCTCTCTTAAGGAAGGGGGACACAAAGGTCACAATGAAAATGTTACTTCTTGATAAAAGGAAGTCAAAATTGTGATATTTAATGCCTAAATTACATATTAAAACAATGTGTTACACTCAGAAAATATAATTCACATTTTTCCAGATTTACATATTTAGGCGTCTGGACTATCCACACGAAAACATTGGGAGCTGGAAAGTATATTGAGATACAGCTTTCAGTCTGCATCTTACTTCTTTGGTGGACCACGTAGAGCATGCCACCACTGGAGTAATGGTTCTCTATTTTTCCAAATGTAGGTGTTTCCCCAGTAGCACCAGAAACTGGAAGAGAATTTTGTTTAAAACCATACAGTTTAAAAGAATCAAAGGACAAACAGAGGAAAATTATAAATGTACAGATGCCGGCACAAAGCCTTGTCAAAAATTTATTATTATTGCAAGGTTTTGAAGAGCTATGCCCGTTTTCATTAGGAATTACATGTGGCTTACATACTGGGAATAGTATACTGATTGTTATTATGAAAAAGTTTGAAGTAGAACATACACTACATATAATATACTATGGTTAAGTTTTACTGCACATTTTTTAATAACTATGTTAACATTACATAGCATTATCATGTCTTTTTTTAGCTATTATTCTGCATTTGTAGCGCATTGCTATCACATTTGCAAATGTGAGCAATCTCCATTGAGAAAACACATTCTATATTGTAATAGACTAGTGCTACAGGAAATTTTGGTTATGATTGTTTTCTAGAAATTACTGAAGCAACAGTGAAGTGCTGTAGAAGTACACATTGCTATAATGCAGACATCAACCAAAGAAAATCATGTCCTTACAGGAAACAACATTTTTACCACTGCTTCTGAAAGGCTTCCACCTAACTTTGAGAGGCAGAACAGAACGCTGTATGCCATACTCTGCTTGGAATAATTTGTTGGTTTAGTTCTGTACCTCAAAATTACAAGCAAACAGAAATGGACAAAAAAAGAGTGCAGCTATACTGTTACAGGGTGTATACATGGGTGAGAACAAAAAATTCCAGATTTCCCAGTTAAAAATACACTTTTTCCTAGGTGAAAATAAACTGTTCCCTGTGTGAAAATACAATACATCCCAGTTAAAAGTACATTAATTTTTCCATGTTAAATGACAATACACTTTCCCCTCAGAGCTGTAAAACACATAGATCCTTTGAACGATAAAGAATATCATTTGAAAAAATGGAGATTATGCTAACTGATCCACCACTTGCCAACAAAATTACAATAGGAGAACAGGAAATCAAAATTGTTGATAAATTTAAATATTTAGGTGAAATAATAACATACAATCTAAATGAGAAGCCATCATGGCAAAACAGAATAAAAAAACTGAACTATGCAAACTACATTACCAAAACTACATACAACAAAAAAAGCCTATCTATAGATGCAAAATTAAAACACTATAAAACAGTTACACAACCAGAAATAACGTATGCAGCTGAAACTATCTTCAAAACAACTAATACAGCAGAAATTGACAGAATACTAAAAATAGAAAGAAGAATAATTAGGACATGTATAAATAAACAGTATAAAATAAATGGACATTGGAGAATAGCATCAAATGAAACAGTATATAAGAAAATAGAACCAATCATGAGCACAATCAGGAAGAAACGCATCTCATTCGTTGGACATCTGATGAGAACTCCAGAAAACAGAATTAGTAAAAAAATAATACAAAAATTGTGGAATAGCAAGAGCGACATTAAATGGATCACAGAAATTAAGGAAGATATAAAAGAACTTCAAATTACAGTAGATGACCTAAAAAACAAGACAGAGAAAACCAGAATACTGCAAGACCCGCAGACCAGACTACAAATGAAAATCAATAAAAGGAGTACAGGAAGAGTTGTCTCAGATGAAGAGAGAAAGAAAATATCTGAAAGAATGAAGAAATATTGGCCAGACAGAAGAGCAAAACACCTTTCATATAAGAATAGCCTCTAATAATTATATTACCTAAATATCATATTAAGTTATTGTCGAACCAAATTGTATCCCTGTGTAACAACTTAATTAGAACTTTGTATTTTTGACTACAGTGGTCTAATAAAGGCCATAAAATAAATAATAATAATAATAATAATAATAATAATAAACACTTTCCCCTCAGAGCTGTAAAACACATAGATCCTTTGAACGATAAAGATTTTACAGACCACCCTAGAACTTCCTACCACTTTAGGAAATGAAACCCAGCAAAGAACAATACATTTTAAAAAGACTTTTGATGCACAGCAATGTGTACAATTCATATTTTCATATTATGAAAGTACAAATATGAATTCCACCAGACAGTAGCTTCTGAAGCACTGAAAAAGAGACTGTGATGCACATTTTGTCAGCCAGCCATTGCCTACATCATATAATCTCGCCAGCCAATGGCAGCAGACATTCAGGGCATAGGACGTGATGTAGTAGCTTCTGAAGCACTGAAAAAGAGACTGTGATGGACATTTTGTCAGCCAGCCATTGCCTACATCATATAATCTCACCAGCCAATGACAGCAGACATTCAGAGCATAGGACGTGATGTAGTCAGCCAATAGCAAATCACTGGCAAGTAGCGTGAACACACAAATAGGAAAAATTATTGGTTTAAATTACTATACATATCGTATAGTTACTAGAAAAGCAAAGTTTTCACATATAGTGTTGGTCATCAAAATTTTTTTGCTGTTTTTTCTGAGAGTGTGGTTAGGCAGGATCCTAAAAGCACAGCTTAAATTGCAGCAGCTGAATATTTGTGACAAGCATGTTGTGAATTTCACTGAAGTGCAGTACACATTTCATGGATTACCTCGCTTAATAAATGTTCTGCCAAATGCCTTGACTTTTTCACAGAAAAGCTAATTATGTGTGGAACTGCTCAACAACTCACCTCATCCTTTTTTTGAAGGTTTAATTATACTTTTTGCCACTATCACTTCACTTCATAATTTGTAATCTACAAAAGAACTAAAGTAAGTATGAAAAACTAACCTGAAGCTTCTTCTTTTAAGATACATCAAACATAAAAGTGCCAGTAAAATTTTAAATAATGACATAAATGGCTGGTCTTCTGGGCCCGAAATATTTCTAAGTGGCTGGACCTCAAAGTGTTAAGTTTTGAATGAGATTCAAATGTTCTGTGCTTTAAAAAATTCATCACACATTCTCACATGTAATATAATTCATCTTGTGTAACAGGAAATTTACTATGAGAGTAATGCTTCTCAAACCATAATTTGAAATATTTTCCCCCGACTTATTAGAAATGTAAACAGTTGTGGCGTCATGCTCATCAAAAGGAGTTTGTTGTTATGTAGTACTGCACTGTGTTTTGTTTTTGAAACTGGTGTTATTCTCTCATTTATGTTTTATTGCCGAGGTATTACTCTGCAGTAGCAGTCTAAAGTAAAATTCTTTGTTAGAATATCATTTCTTAGCAGTCAAAATTACAAAAATTAACTGAAAACTAGAAGTAATAAAAATTTCCCAGAGTTCTAAAAAATTCCCAGATTTTTTTCCAGATGAAAAAATTCCTGGGTTTTTCCCAGTTGTCCTGGAGCGAGATAACTCGGGTTAAACTGTTTAGCCAGAAAATATTATTATGAGGTAACTTAGCTCCTGAATTCTGCATGCCCCTGCACCAGCTTCTCAATTACAATCTTTGTAGTTCCTTCTACTGCTACTAGTTGGTACCAGCATATGTACTATAATCATTGCAATTGCTTCTGCTGCCACTATTTAGTGTTTTTTTGCAATTTTGTTTCAGTGTATTGATACTGGCTTGTGCACGTGAAGCCTTTAGGAGGATTAGGAGTTGAGGGATGTATTTCCAACAAGAAAAACTTGCATCAATAGAGTTTCAATAGTCATTGGTATTGCATCATTACCGTGTCCTTTAGTACCACTTTGGTGCTGTTGTTGCAGTATTATGACTGCTTGCAGTCTTCTAAAATGAACAGTGATTATTCCAATGAGGTAGAGAAGTGGGGAGGCATCTCTGTTTCAGAATCTGATGATGACTCTCTTGAACGTTCATTAAATGAGGCAGACACAGATATAGATCGGTATCAGATGAGAGCATGGCATTTTGTTGATCCAAATACTGATTGCTCTCCTCCATGATACCTGTTTTCTGTTGATCCTTACTGTACAACTCCTTTTGCCAATGATGAACTTGAAATATTTGAACACTTTTTTGACAGAGATTTGCTGGAAATTATACAGTTGGAAACAGCAATGTATATCAGCCAATGTGTTTTGATCCCAGCTTTTTGCCCGTGATACGAAGAACCTAAAATTTTCTTTGTTCTAACCATTTTGCAATGTGTTGTTCATAAACCAGAATTGTAGATGTAATGGTTGCAGCTGGCAAGCTTATGAACTCCATTTTTCAATAACGTAATATCTTACAGGAGGTTCTGCCAAACAAAAAAATATCTTCACTTTTCTGATAATGCAGTGTAGCAACTCACCCAAATCCTAAGCTGAACAAAACCTGGCCAATTTACCAGCATCTTGAAAGTAAATTTAAAACTTCTTATTTTTGAACAGGTCATTACGGTAGATGAAAGTCTACTTTTGTACAAGAGCCGATTGGGTTAGGAACAGTATATCCTGATGAAAAGGGCAAGATTTGGAATAAAATTTACACATCCCTGTACTTAGCAGATTTCCTACTTTTGACGTCCACTGATAGTTACAGAATGGTAAAAATGACTCAGAAATAGCTGTAACAATCTCCCTGAAATAAGCAATTACGAAAGGGAGAAATGCAGCTGAAAGATGATGAAAAGTTCTAGCATTGCGTCGAAATGGACAAGAATGACATGGTACTTCTTTCAGCTATCCACTCTATGGATGTGGTGAAGACTGAGAAAAGGTCAAAGAAAATAATAAAGCCAAAGCTTGTGCTTGATTACAATGACACAATTCGAGGAGAGGATCAAGCCAATCAGAGAATGTCATCATATCCAATACCCAGAAAGCAAAGCAAAAAGTATTACAAGAAAATCTTTTTCCATTTGCTGGAAATTTCTGTGTGGAATTTATTTATTTTGTATGGCAAATTTGGAGAGAAAAAGGACTCACTGAAATTTATGTTGAACCTCTTGGAAAAAATACTTGGGGAGTACAAAGGGAGCATCATTTCTCCTAAGCCAGGCCAACCAGGATAAATGCCCCATCCTCTTTCGTTGATGGAAAAACATTTCCTAGAATTCATTGGACCAACAGAGAAGAAGAGAAAATCATCACAAGTGTGCGTAGTTTGCTCCAAGAAGTAATATACACATGGGACACATGTCCAGAGAGAGAGACAATGCCCCAGTGTCAGGGCCCTTGTGCATCACATCATACTTCAGAACCTATCACACAAACTGATTTCTAATATCATTCTAGTGTGTGTGTCTCACATGTATATCTCATCTGCCATCTTATTTGTACATCTGAATCAAGAAATTAATCTTTGTAATAAATAACATGTTTTAATGAATATCTGCAGAGATTTTTGTCAACCCGGGGTTATCTCGGGATAAGAACTTTCATCCACTCCTATCTTCAATATGTCCTTAGATTTTCCAGATAAAGGTGAAAATGAATTATTGGGCGAATGGAAATTCACACACAAGCGAGGGCGGGGGCACACGCACGCCCGCGCGTACACACACACACACACACACACACACACACACACACACACACACACACAAATCAACGAAGACACAAAAACATTGTGCTGAATGAAATACAGATGATACAACAGTAAAATTTCTGTGAAGAGGAATTGTGTAAGTTTTACAACAATGAAATGAAAAGAAGACGAATGTAGCAAGAGGAGAAGTGGATTCCTAAAAGCCAAAAAATCATGAAGGTGAAAGTGCAACCTAGTTGTTTCAACTACAGTCTCTGCTAACAGTGAGGGGGAGAAAAAAACCTGTGAACTTCAATGCATGTAAAAATTGGTAATGAATACCATAAGTAAACTGTACCACACATTCACAAGCAAAAAACATTTTTTATCTATAAGTGGCAAAATGGATCTGGACTATAACATTCTAAAATTGCAGTACATTTATGACATTTAAAAATAACAAACAACCTGGGAAGTAACTCTGAAGATGGAAAGAATTAGTGAAATACATGTTGGGAAGAAAGGAAACAACTTAGAAATCAACTGTTTAGTTTTTGTCAATGACCTGAAACTGTCTGCCAGAAACCAGAAAAGTGCATGAAGAAGACTGGAGATTTTAGATGAAATTGCTGAAAAAATGGGTCTCAAAGTCTCATATGAAAAGAACTAATATATGGAACACAGACTCCAAGGAGAGAAATATTTGGAGGTAAAATATAGAAAGATTAGAAGGCCAAATAAATTCAAATACTTAGGAGAATGGATCCAGCTCAATGGACAGGATAAAGAGGCAGTCAAGACTTTGCCTAAAAAAAAAAAAAAAAAAAAAAAAAAAAAAAAAAAAAAAAAAAAAAAAGGGAGAGAGAGAGAGAGAGAGAGAGAGAGAGAGAGAGAGAGAGAAGGAGCGATATCCTACAAGGCCAAAATCAGACACTATAATTGTTACAAAACTAAAAGGGACTCTACACTTTACAGTGCAAAGGGGACGGAAATTCTGGGACCTCATAAGACTACTCATGGAACTTGGAAGAATAGGAAAAATGAGGAGCTCTAGAACTACATCAAGAAATTAATGGACACAATGCGGACACAACAGTTGAAATTTTATGGACAACTAGCAAGAATGGATGAACACCGACTGAGCAGAAAGATCTTCAGTTAATCACATCATTAAAGTGAAAAGGGACGCACAGAAACTGGTCTAGAGATGACCCAAAACAAAGAAGAATTCAGAAGCAAAGTCAACACCATAAGATCATTTGAAAAGAAACCACTAACAAGAAGGTCCACACATTACATTTCCAAGGAGGAGAGAAAGAAAAGAAATGAAAGAATGCAGATGTCCTAAGAAGAGAGGAAAAAAGGCCAAAAAACCTTAAGCTCTACACAGTCCATAGTTGGCCAAATTCAGAAGGGGGAAAATAGTAATAATGATAGAAGTAGTAGTAGTAGTAGTAGTAGTAGTAACTGATTGGTAACATCTACTGTGGAGGACATTTTCGAGGAGGAGAGGAAGAAATGAAATGAAAGAATGCAGATGTCCTGGGAAGAGAGGGAAAAAAGGCCAAAAAGCCTAAAGTTCTACAGAGTCCATAGTTCGCCAAATTCAGAAAGAGGAAAATAGTAATAATGGTGGTAGTAGTAGTATTAGTAGTAGTAGTAACTGATAGGTAACATCTACTGTGGAACAGGCCATTCAAACAAACATACTCAATAATTTAGCTTCTATATTGAATTAGAAATTTATCTGCAGTCCCTCAAGGTTAATTCTGTAGCTATAGTATTCTGCTTTGCTACACTCCCATTTGTTATTAGAAGTATCTGAACTGCCTCAAAATGAGTTTACATTAAAGTACAGGGAGGTTATAATTAAAGTTTCACTACATGAGATGGCCCCTATGAAAAACGATTGATTGTGGGGCAATGAAATTTTGTGGAAACATTTATAAGGACACGCAGAAGAGAAATTACCAATAAACCATTGGAAGACACACATTAATTTCCAATTGAGAGGGTAACATTTTTTAACTGCATACTATGGCTCTGAGCACTATGGGACTCAACTGCTGTGGTCATAAGTCCCCTAGAACTTACAACTACTTAAACCTAACTAACCTAAGGACATCACACACATCCATGCCCGAGGCAGGATTCGAACCTGCGACCGTAACGGTCGTGCGGTTCCAGACTGTAGCGCCTTTAACCGCTCGGCCACTCCGGCTGGCTGCATACTATGTTTACGTTCCAGGTTACAAACGTTGCTCAAGATGACAATCATCTGCATCCGCAAGAATGTGGAGCTGCATTAGAGACACCATTTCACAATGATTCACAGCACTTTTTGAACAGTGGACCATGGAATGTTCAACTATCATGACACAGCTCATGCACCTGCTTGAAGATTGCATATTGTGTCCAGCATTCCCAGCCTTCTTCGACAATTTGGCACAACTGGTCATCGAGTGCGGAGACTGGACCTCTCCGTATTCCTTTAATGCACTGACACACTGATATTCATGAAGACCAGCAGCAGTACTGGTTTTGTTTTGATAAAACAACTTTATGAGTAAAGCCCTGCTCACATTATCCAGATCCATGTTGAATGTCTGCAACTGTAATGCATACTGATGCGTGTCATCATTACCAGTACTTGTGCGTAACAGCAAGTCATGACACTTAACACTACTACTAACAACACAATCCTGCAGAGCACAGTGTGAACATCATTCAAGTTGAGTACCTATGCGGAAAATAGTTTTCTGTCCACATTGGCACAAATTAATTATCAGTAACCTGCATTTGTGATAATATGAAAAAGCATTTTCTAAGGCAGGTTTACAAAAAGCGTAAATTTTCACTGAAAGCATGCCTTACTCACATTGACAAATGACAGAAATCAGTCTTTGCTTGAAACTAAATGTAATAAATTCCTCTTGTTCCAAGTACGAGGGGAAACTTGGAAGGGCGTGACATCCAAAGTCAATAACAGAGAGGGAAAAAGAACCTGGAGAGAGTGCAAACAAAAACCTTAACTCAATCTGCACAATTAAGCTACAATAAAAAAATTCCTTTGTTGGGTATTTTCTAACTGGGTTCAAGCACAAAGAATTATTATTATTATTATTATTATGTAGTATTCTGCCTAGTGGCAGGTCCATGTCTTCGTACGGAGAATTTCTGATTCCACAGTTCCTTGTCTTCAGCTTCTTCCTTCAGTCTGTTGTATCTCCTTCCATCTTTCATGTCGTCCAGATGTTGAATTCTTCTTCTTCCTCATCCTGCGTTTCCTCTGAGTTTCCCTTCGATGAAATCATGTATGAGTCCCTCGTGTCTAAGTACATGTCCAATCCAGTTGGCCTTTCTCTGAAGAATTGTACGCAGAATACTTCTCTTCTCTCCTACTCTTCGCAGTAATAATCTTTTTTATGCGATCTGTCCACTTGATTCTCCTCCAGCACCACATTTCAAAGCTCTCTAAGTATTTTTTCTCCTCCTTTCTCATGATGCATGTCTCTGCTCCATACAGTGCAATGCTCCAAATGTAGCACTTTATCAGTTTTTTCCTCAATGACAAACTCAACTTGCTGGTCAGCAGAGTCCTCTTCTTGTTGAGAGCAGCTTTGGCCATGGCGATTCTTGCTCAGATTTCGTTGGTGCAGTGGGCATCCTTTGTGATAAAACTTCCCAGGTACTTGAGCTGATTCACGTTTTCCAGTTCCTGATTGTCAACAGTTATCTTCAATTGTTTCTCACGTTTTGATATGTGCGTCACTTTTGATTTTTCGATGTTGATTACTGTGCCGTATTTTCTTCCCGTTTCCTCTAAATTGTTCATCATGTGTTGCAGCTGTCTCTGATTTTTGGCGAGCACTACCAGGTCGTCTGCATACTTAATGGTGTTGATGAGATGTCCTCCTACTTTGAAGTTTCCGCATCCTTTCAGCGCTTCTCTCACTAGCATTTCTCCATACAGGTTGAAGAGACTTGGCGATAGACAACATCCTTGTCTCACTCCCCTTCCTATTTCCACACTGTTCATTTCTCCATAGTTCAGTCGTACCTTTACCCTTTGTCCCAGGTACAAGTGCCTTATAAGTCTCCGATCTCTCCAGTTGATTCCTATTTCCTTAAGGGTACAAATAGTTGAGGGAGACCAAGAGATGAATACAATAAATAGATTCAGAAGGATGTAGGTTGCAGTAGGTACTGGGAGATGAAGAAGCTTGCACAGAATAGAGTAGCATGGAGAGCTGCATCAAACCAGTCTCTGGACTGAAGACCACAACAACAACAACAACAACAACAACAACGATTTTCATCAATATATTTCAGTTGACTCTGTCGAAGGCCTTCTGCCAGTCTATAAAACAAGTGCAAACTTCTTCGTTAACAGCCAAAACTCTGACAATATCCTCATCATGCCAATGGCGTCTCTAGTCCCTTTTCCTTTCCTGAAGCCAAACTGGTCTTCTCCCATCACTTCTTCAATTTTGTTTTCCAACCGTCTATTTAGTATTCTTGCAATGATCTTTGCCACATGCGATATCAGACTAATTGTTCTATAATCACTACACTTCTCGGCTTGCTTTTTCTTCTGAAGAGTAACCATTGTGACATCCAAAAAGTCTTCAGGCCATTCTCCAGTTTCATAGATTTTGTTTGAGTTGTATCAGAACTTTCAAACTTTCATTTCCGATTTTTTTAAGCAAATCCACTGGTATGTCATCATCCCCTGTAGCTTTCCTACTCTTCATGTCCTTTATTGCCTTCTCTACTCCCCTTGTCAGTATACTGGGCCCTTTTTCACCTTCGTCAATAGCTTCCTCTGGCTCTATGTCGATGTCATCTGGGCAATGTTCTGTATCATATAGTTTCCTTATAAATTCTTCCCATGTTTTCAGCACTTCCACTTGTTCAGTAACCACTTGTTCTCTAGAATCTTCTATTCCAAAAGTCCTTACACTTTTGTTCCCTCCTTCTCCCAGTTTCTTCGTTTTCTGGTACATGAGGTCGTACCTTCCTCTTCTTTGTAGTTCTTCTATTTCTTCACACATTTCTTCTAAGTACTTTTTCTTCGCTTTGTCTTTTTCCCTCCTGAGGAAATTGTTAAGTCTTCTGTATTCTTCTTCATTAACATTTTTACACTTCCTCCTTTCCTCTATCTTCTCCAGCATCTCATTGGTGATCCAGGGTTTTCTCTCTCTCTCTCTCTGTTTCCCTACCAACTTCACTCTTCAGAGTATTTAACAAAACCATTTTAACATTTTGCCACTGATCTTCCGCACTTGCACTTGTATTTTTGTGTCTCACTTCATTAAATTTTTTCTCTAACGATTCTCTTACTGCCACGTTATTCTATCATAGCTTTTCCAAGTCCCATCTCTGTTTTCTCCTCCCACGCTGTCAGATCTTCTTCAGCCTTGTGCTGATATCTGCAACCAAAAGGTTGTGATCCGAGTCGATGTCAGCAGCTGGCATAGTCTTGGTGTCCTTCACAATGCCCCTAAACCTCTGTTTGACGAGTATGTAGTCTATCTGATATCTTTTCATATCTCCTGGGCTCTTCTATGTGTACAGTTTACTCTTCCTTTTCTTGAACCAAGTGTTCCTCACCACCAAATTATTTCGGTGACAGAATTCCACTAGCATTCCTCCTCTGTTGTTTCTTTTTCCTAATCCATATTGTCCAACAATGTTTGCTTCATTGCTTTGTCCAACCACACAATTCCAGTCACCCATGATTATGGTATTTACTTCTCCTGTTCCTTCTGACTGAATGATGTCTTCTATTTCATCATACATTTTCTCCGCTTCTTCGTATTTGTGATCTGATGTTGGCATGTACACTTGGATTATTAGAATGTCTACTGGCTTTGCACTTATTTTCACTAACATTAAATGGTCACTATGACACAAGACTTTATTCACACTTTGCACTAATTCATTTCCCATCACTATTGCTACGCCACGTTCAAAACTTTTACCACCAGAATTGTGTAATTGTGTAATTACCTGGTACTATTTCACCACTATCTGTCCACCTCACTTCACTTAAACCCATTATGTTCACTTTACATTTGTCCATTTCTCTCTTCAGAATTTCCAGTTTTCCTGCTCATTGAAGTGTTCTCACATTCCATGTTCCAATCCTGAAATTAAAATGTTCATCTCTTTTGATGACACCACCTGAAATACTCCCCAACCAGAGATCCGAACGGGGGAGTTTATCTCCGGAATATTTTACTCCAGGAAACACCATCATTATCCTCCGTCTTCCAACGTTCAGGAAATATAATAATGTGGTAGTCTTTCCATTTCCTTTCCACATCGCAGTGTCATGGCCGAAGAACCAGACTATGGTTGGTTTCGCCCATGAGTCTTCGATCTTGACCCATCTGAAGCATCATTTGCTCTGTGCATCAATTCGATACTGGTGCCCACTGCTGCCCGGTACCAAAGGAAGTATAGGCTTGGGAAAAGAAAGACCCCTAGCCCTCGAAATCTAACGTCAGGGTCGAAAAAAATTTATCCGTACTCCGAAATTATTTACATTCCTCCAGGATTTCCTATTATCATTACATACATATGATGATTTTCCTGGTCTCTTTTTAGAGCCGCTCAGATTATTGTATCACAAACAATTAGGATACAATAATCTGAGCAGCTCTAAAAAGAGAACAGGAAAATCATCATATGTATGTAATGATAATAGGAAATCCTGGAAGAATGTAAATAATTTCAGAGTACAGATAAAAACTCACTAATTAGTGGAGTCCTCACCCAGGAAAACTTTACTATTTTTTGGATGAATCCTTTATTGAACTGGTCTCCCCAGTAAAGGTGGGGATGACTCAACCTCTACTATTTGATGAGTTGTTACCTTTACTCCTAAATCATGTATACATGCAATGAATATATACTCACATTCCACAAAGTGCTCCTCCCAGGTGAGCAGCATGGTCAAAAAACTTCCAGCCAAGTAGAACACCTGTTGCATCTAAGGCCATTATTACTTTGATAGCCTGTAATATTAAAGAAACAAAACAAGTTTTTGGAATACAGAGTTACGGACTGTGCTTATAGACAAAGAAAATAAAAATTTGACTGCAATGTTACAAAAATTATACCTGCAGTAATTACCAGCCAGTACTATGTTCTACATTCTATTTACATTACATCTATGTCTACATCTACATAGATGCTCCGAAAGCCACTGTGCAGTGCGTGGCGGTGGGTACCCTGTATCACTACATGTCATTTCCTTTCCTGTTTCACTCTTAAATAACACAAGGGGAAAACGACTGTCTATATGTCTCTGTATGAGCCCTAATTTCATGTATCTTATCTTTGTGGTCCTTAATGCGCAATGGATGTTGACAGCAATAAAATCATTTGGCAGTCAGCTTCAAATGCCGATTCTCTAAATTTTCTCAATAGTGTTTCTCAAAAAAAAAATGTCACCTTCCCTCCAGGGATTCCCAATTGAGATCCCGAAGCATCTCCATAACACTTACATGTTGTTTGAACCTACCAGTAACTAATCTAGTAGCCTGCCTCTGAATTGCTTCACTGTCTTCCTATGATACGACCTGGAATGGACACCAAACACTCAAGCAGTACTCAAGAATAGGTTGCTCCAACGTCCTATATGCAGCCTCCTTTACAGGTGAACCACTCTTTCCTAAAATTCTCCCAATAAACCGAAGTCAACCATGCGCCTTGCTTATCACTGTTCTCATACGTTCGTTCTTCCTCACACTGCTTTGCAACGTTACGCACAGATATTTAAATGACTTGACTGTGTCAAGAAGGAGACTAGTAATACCGTATCCGAACATTACAGTTTTGATCTTGATACTCATCTGCACTAACTTACAGTTTTCCACTTTTAGGGCTAGCTGCCATTCATCACACCAACTGGAAATTTTGTTCAAGTTGTCTTGGATCTTCCTACAGTCACTCACCTTTGACACATTACCTACACCACAACCTCATCACCAAACAACTGCATACTGCTGCCCAATTCTTTTAAACATGTTAAACAGGTGCCTCCCATACACAACAATGTCGGCCAATGAAAAGTAATACCTCATGATTTGTTCTTACTAGCACTCAGTATTATAAAGATCATAAAAATATTAAACTGTCAGGGACAGGTTCCCAGACATGAGATCAACTTTGAAACCAATTACACAACTGTGATCTCAGGCATCACTCTCTACAGCCGTTCACATTGGTGGGCCTTGTTTGTGAATAGTTGGTAAACAAGAATAGGAAGAAATTAAATCAGTGTAAATAAAAAAATCACATGGTCAAATATTCCAAATGAAAAAAAGAATGAAGGGAAACAACGAGACTGAATAAAACAGTTAACATGAGGATTAAAATGACGTGTAAAAGGATTAACAATAAAGAAAATATATTTCAGCCAATTAATTGAATAAAAGTAATAATGACAGTGATTTTGATAAAGATGCAAAAAATAAAATACTTGGTGCCTGAAGGGACTTGAATCAACAACATTCAGCACACCAGCCAAATAACTTAACTGCTCTGATATGATGGTGTTTCAAAAATTATCATTATTTTCAAGGGCAAACCACCATAAAGAATGACTTTCTATCTTCACAACTATATATGTAGTGTCAAAAAATTGATCCCACCCCTAGGGACCTTTCCATGAGAGCTCTGTGAGGTATGGGAGTAATGGTTAGATTATTTTGTTACTTTTTTTATTGACAAACAACTTACACCTTATACACAACAAATAACATTAATAGCAATTGTTCAAACAGACAACTGCCAGTCTCAATTCATACGTTACAATAGCACCTAAATTTTTGCCACACACTCGTCTACAACAATTTCATCAGTTGGACAATGCAACAGGCTGCTTGGACCTTACCAACTAGGTTCTCTTCAGCTACTGATACTAGTAGGGTTTCTTAGACTAACAACTTCTGTCCATAGAAAAAATTCTGCCATGGTCAAATTGGTGTCAAATGTGTATTTTTTTTTAAGATAGTACCACCAACTTCGATACGAAAACATAACCAGATAAGAAGAGCATGACACACACTACTCATTGAAATATTTCCAGTACAACAAGCTACAGTCACATGATATTCAAGCTTATCTCCCTTTCTTGGTCTAATGCCTCAAACTATAGAACCAAAAACACAAAAAAGAATTCAAAATAGGTTTCCTGTTTTCTAGGTGTATATTTAATCATAATTTTTCCTTCATCTACAAAAGAATCTTTGTATTTCTTAAACTGCAAAACAAACTTCCAAAAACTGCACATTCCCTTGTTACTCGTATAGTAGCAATTGTCTGCAGTCTCTTTTTATTTCTATCTTTCACGCTATTAATTAAATGAAGTACTTTGTGTGTTGATGCAGAGAAACTACTTTTTTTTCTCTTTCTTCCCTATCACGTCATCTACATCTACATCTACACTCTGCAAAACCTCCGTGAAGTGCATTGTGGACGGTACATTCCATTATACCAGTTATTAGGGTTTCTCTCCGTTCCATTCACCTATGGAGCATGGGAAGAATGCTCATTTGAAGCCTCTGTGTGTGCTGTCATTATTCTCATCTTGTCCTCAAGATTCCTATGTAAACGATACACAGGGGGTCGTTAGTATATTCCTAGAGTCATCATTTTAAGCTGGTTCTTGAAATCTTGTTAGTAGACTTTCTCGGAATTGGTTGTGTCTGTCTTCAGGAGTCTACCAGTTATGTTTCTACAGGATCACTATAACACTCTCACATGGGTCAAACAAACCATTGTGCTGCCCTTCTCTGTATACCTACAACATCCCCTGTTAGTCCTATTTCGTACAGGTCCCAAACACTTGGACAATGGAAAATCCAGGATGGAATAATGACAGTATTATATAAAGGATACACACACACACACACACACACACACACACTACTCCAAATGCAAATCACACACATGACCACAGTCTCTGGCTGCCAAGGACACAACACAAAGTGAACACTGCAGAAACAGAAGTATTACTTTGTCACATACATGCTATTTAGCTTTGTGAACTAATGTGGGTTCAATACATTTACACTTACTAAAATTCAAAACAAAATATGTAGTTGTTAGTTTCATACAGTGGCGTGAATGCACAATTACTCGTTTCGCTAGACTGGCTGGTGCTGGTGGTGCGCAGGTGGCAATTGTTGTTGCATTTGGCATTTTTTTGATTATCATTATTAATTTGATTTCAGTTTTGGTGCAAAATTAAAATATTCTGAATAATTAGACCTTTATTAATAAAACAGATGTGCACTGCCAGGAGAAGACACTCAGTATGCACATGAGCCGCGAGTTGCTGACTGTGTTCTAGAGTACAGTTACCATGTTTGGAGTTCATGGGAATTTTTGGAAGAAAGGCGACTTTATTGTTGTCCGATAAATTTGGAGAAAAGGTATTCCAGCACCAGGGTGTTCCATGTACAACACAATTGGTACGTTTTGGCATTATGCAAGAACCAATAACAGGGCGGCGATCTCCGATTGCCCTAAACACTCCAGCCCTATTGCAGTTAACATACAATAGTTACTGTCATCAAAAACAAATCATAATACTGTTACAGACCCTTTGATGGTGTATGCTCTTGCATTGTCCTGCATGAAATAACGGAATGTCCTTTAATTAACTGCAAGTTCTCTGAAAAAAAGGTTGCAGTATATTGTTTACATATCTAACACAGTTACGGTTTGTTGGAAAAAGATGGGTCCAATAATCAATGTTGCACTATAACTTTTGGTATGCAAAAAATTAACTAAAAACACAAAATTTATGTCTTTATTTAAGAAATAACTTTCTGACATGGTAATATGTTTTGTGTGGGTTTCAGTGAAGAATGTTAACTAAATACCTGATCTTTAAGTAACATAGTACACAACATTTTGATGAAAACACTAAAAATCTACTGATAATTTCAGTTTCAGATTGTTGTTATAATTTCTACTGGACAATATTATTTGTTGTGTTGCCTGAGTAAATGAGGGAATGAATGAGATATGTATGTGAAGTATGAGTCACTGAAATTGTGAATAAGTGTGGGAATCAGATTCAGCAGCTTTGATGTGAGTCACATACAAAGGGGAAAATGATAATTGTGAAACAACCAGATTTTCGTATTTCACAAATGTAAAATTTACTTCATTCCATCAGCTGATTTAAGACGGAGTGTTTTTATTTGCTTTTTGGAAATGTGCTGTTTTGTAATTTCACACAAATTGATTTCTGAATCAGGATTGGTTCAATGAAGAAGAGTATCAGGTTAAGTGAATTGCAATATGAAGCTGACAGGCAACTGTATTGTTCAGTTAATCCAAGACTCTTGCATGCTCTGTTACTGCTAAAGGAATTTCTTGCAAGAGTTGGGAAGAGTACGTGGCCAGCTCTTGTGATGAGAAGTCATGTAGCTCAATGCATTTGCATCAAAATTGAGTAGTAGTAGTAGTTCTTTTGAGAATATCATTAATCAGTGAAATTTTACGATCTTTCATGGATAAAGGGTACAAAAATTTTGGATTTTCAAAATGAAATTTAAGACTTTCTTTGAGGGGCTACAAATTGTGCCTAGCATGCAGTGCAGTCATACTTGGGACCTTTCAGAGTCCAAAACAATAATCTGCGTAGTATTTTAGAAACTGTTTATTAACTGATGAAAAGTGTGATTCTATCAGTAACAGGTCTGAGTTAAAACCTTAAACTGGCTAACAGAAAGAGTAAGTGTATAAGGAATAGAGAAAACTGTTCTCACTTTTGTTCATTAATTTCTGGAACTGTATGCTAGAATGCACATGGAAGCAAATCTGTATACAAAAAGTTGCAATACAGAATAGATATTTTAATGTAAGGACTTTTCTTCATTTAGACCCAATGAAATTAACTAACTTTCTCAGCATAAAACAGTTAAACAAATCTGTCCATCCTGGCAACATATGTAGTGCAGCTAATTTTTTATAGCTTTTCTTAGCTGAAGAACATTGTATATCACTCAGAGCAGGCCAGATTTCTGCAGAACTAACTTTTAAAGTTGGTAGGAAGGCAGAACACAAATGACACAGAGTCAAACTGATAAGTATATTCAGAACTCCAAAATTGATTGTTTTGCGAGTTCATGTACTTCAATAATTGCAGCCATACTTCATGAAAAAAAAAAAAAAAAAAAAAAAAAAAAAAAAAAAAAAAAAAAAAAAAAAAAAAACACTTCAAGATCAATCTAGCAATCATGCATACATTGCTGTAGCCAGTTACAGTACTGACATCACAAAACAATATCTGAATTGATCAGTCAGTGCACTGCCATTAGTTTATAAGATTTCAGCCTGAGTTTGCAAACAGCTCTGTGAAAAGAAGCTATTGACAGACCGGACCTCTCCGATTTCTTTCTAAGATCACCACTAACCTGTCTAGCTCATCTGAATCGGATACACCAACTGCGAGAAATCTGTTGAGGAATAGGATGGAGTATATGCAGCAGTGGGAGACTGTCTGCCTGGAATTGTTTCTCAGGCAATGCCAATCACATAACTTGCATCATGCATGGAACATCTCTATATCACATATTGGAGCCACAAAAATATGGTAAGAGATATTAGGGTATGTATGAAAGGATAAAGACAGTCCGATTCCCCTCACTGCGTGAACAGAATAGGATAGAAACTGGCTAATAAAAGTATATAGTACTCTTTCTCATTCACTCTTTAGTGTCTTTAGTGACTTTCATAGATATATATGAAGATGACATGATGAACAATACCTTGCTCTAAACATAAGAAAATGTAATGTTAGTTAAGATGAGTAGTAAAACAATCCTGTAGTCTTCAAAAATAGTAATGGTGATGTGCTGCTTAACACAGCCACATCTATTAGACTTATATGTGAAACGCTGCAAGGCAATGTGAAATGGAATGAGGATGCAAGGCCAATTGTAGAGAAGGCAAAAGGTCAACTTTGATTTATTTCAAGAATTCTAGGAAAGTTTAGTTCAAATACAGAACACTTGTGAGACACACTCTCAAACACTGATCAAGAGCTTGGAATCTGCACCAGGTTGGATTAAAGGAATACATCAAAGCAATTTAGAGGCAGGCTCCTAGATTTGTTACCAGCACATTAAATCAACAAAGGGAAAAAAGGCACTTTACGTGAACACTGGCATTTATGACAGACTGCAGAATTATCCAACTGCCACCAACATACACTGTATCTCACATAAGGGCCATGAACACAAGGTTAGAAAATCAGGGCTCATACAGGTACATTTTTCCCTCACTACATTTGCAAGTGGAACAGAATAGGGAATGAGAAACAATTGCACAGAGTATCCTCTGTCATGCATTATATGGTGGCTTGCAAAGTACTCATGTATGCAGATGTAAATGGTAGTCAGCATTCAATCCTTTTGTCTCGGAATGCAATAATGATTCTAGCTGTGACTAAATATTAGCTTGTTTGGGAGATTTACAGCTTTAAAAAGCCTACTCGTAAATGGGATCGACAGCCTCCCCTTTTCCATCATCATCTCTATTTTGCAGTCTTGTATTTTGTGTATCGTACTCTCATCTCACACTCTACTATTTCACATCACACTTTCTTACAATAATTACATATTTCCTACAAGCTCATAATATCTGTCTAATCTGCACAATTTTCATTTGCAGTTCTCTATTGTCATGCTGGTTTTTGGATCCCATTATTCTAACATCTTTTTCAGCACTTATGCTGTAAATTGTTCTCTTGTGACCTGTGAATCTATCATGACATGTATTTCCTGTTATAATTTCTGCCCTTTTTTTCTCTAAATCTCTCCAATTCTCCCATATCCCCTCTACTACCAAAGAATGTATCCTGGCTAGTTTGTGGCTCAAGACTCAACATCATATTTGCATGTTATGGGTGCTGCTGCTTGCTCATTACAACTTTGGGAGAATAATTATATGTGTATCCAATACTATGTACAACATTTTATTGTAATACAATTATCATTTGTTATCAATACATGTCATTTGGTAGCTAATGAGTAAAACTAGGTGAATGGCTGAAATATCTTGTGCAAAAAAGGTTTCATCAACCCAGCTCCACTGTCTCAAAAACAATGGGAAAACTTCACAAATTACAATTTAAAATTTACTCTGTTGATGAGATTCAGAGCCTCAAATCCTTCTACTGAAAAATACAGAAAATAAAATAGATTACCTATTTTCAGACTGTGTTATGCATTATAAAACTGAGATTTTTACAGAAGGGCAATGTATCCAGCACAAATAATAATTAGACAATAGGAAGGAAGTAAGATGCAAGATACTACAAAAAACTTGATGCATTGCAGAAATTTACAAACCATAACTGGATGTATTAGTAGCAAGATAGTTATCAAACTTTAGAGCTGTGAATGACTGTGAGGAAGTTTCATTGTCTCAGTTTCAAATCACTAACTACACACAGCATTTGTTTTATTTTTTATAACCAATGTATGTTAACAAGTGCGCTATGGAGTGCTACGAAGAGTTTAGCGGAACTTAGGTAACAGATATGGCAGCAGACTCTGGCACATAAATGGTCACTATTAAGTCATGTGTACTTTAGAGACTAGCATAAACTGGAGACATGTATTACTGCTATAACATTAGCCACATAAACGCAGATGCTGAGGTGGCTGATACATTAAAAATGGGAAGAAGAGAGATGAGAAACACATCAAATCTATCTGACAGTGCAAAAATCAGGACTTTAAGGACATCAAGAAAGAATGAATCAGTTCAGAAAGCAACTGCATTCTCATAATTTCAAAGAAAGCTGTTCACAAAGCTATATCATCAACTGGTTGCTGCCTCAATACCAAGCTTTACCTAGCAGCTGTACATTACATAGTCTTAACCACAAAAACTTCAGAGTTCAGGTACATTTCAGTAATAAGAAATCAAATAATTCTACGTACAAAAAAGAAGACATGAGACTTACCGAGCCAGCAGTGAATGTGAAGAATGGCAAGAAAATTATACTGAGCCTAGTTTCCGGGTACTGCGTACATACAAAACTGAGGATTGCCATTATTGCCCCAGACTGCAAAATAAGAGAAACAAAGAAAATGTAGGCTGACGAGAACATTATAACTACATTCAATTATATAATACATCTGTATTTAACCAGAATAATATTTTCTAGAATTTTAGATCTTCACAACACACAGTTTCAGAAATGCTACTAAAGTTGCTCCGCAGAGTAACAGCAGTAGGGCTTCGAAGGCATAGAGGTTCTATAAAGAATCCAGTTCCTTCTGTCAACAAAACCACACAAAATGTAAGATATAGTACTTTTTGTAACAAACATTTTTAACAAAAAGATCTAGTGCCAACACTTGGAAACAGCCACACAGACCAATGCATATAGATTTGTTTCCAACTTTGTCTACTTATGACACAATACCAAATAAACATGAAGGAAGGGAACCGCTCATCTACAGATGACTGACATGTGATGCGTGCATATGGAATTTCACAAAAATTTGGCATGTTTTTGAGTTATTTTTTTTTTTCATCTACTAGTGCAAATGCAATATCTCACACATGCAACCACAAGGACAGTCAAACACAGTTGTGGAATAGAGGGTTTAGGAGTCATGCGTGCATCAGTGCATGTGTACATACATAAGAGAAGAGCAGTAATTTCAAAGCTAGTTAAATTTCTATTCAGTTATGAGTCTTCATGCAACACATCAACCATCTACAGATCTGTGGTTGCCTTCCATCATTTTTATTTTTTATTTTTATTCTGAAATTTCTGTTACTGTTTTGTGTTAAAAATATTTTTCATTACACATCAGATATAAGCCGGGTAGTATACAAACACACGAAGCAATAAAGTGAAAAAGTACAGTTGATCACTATAACTATTATTCATAAATAAGTAAAAGGACTAAAGGCAACAACTCATCATATAGTTGACGTGTTGAGTCACCTACAGATACATAAATAAGATTAACAATATTGCTACGCCTTTGGATGACTCTTCTTCAAAGCTAAGAGAATACAGAAACACCTGCACGTCTACACTGTGCTGAGTAGATGTGTTAGCTGCAGTGGGTGAAAGGAAAAAGGAGGCAGGGGGAGAGAGGGAGACATGAAGAAGAGTGTCTGGCAGCGAAAAGCGGCAGGCACATGGGATAGGACCGTTACATCAGTGACCTTGATCTTGTCATAGGCAGGGGGAGTTTTATGTAGTGTACTGTGAAGTGTAGGAGTTGATTGGTAGACAGAACACAGGAAGAAGACTGTAGAGATGAAGGTATGAGTGGCCGTAGGTTGTGTTCCAAAAATGAACAGCATAAAGACATAAGTGATGACACTTTCTGCAGAGCCTGACCATCATTTTGCAGGACAATGCTCAAGCACGTACTGTGCAGATGTTACTGATTTGTTTGACTGATGGGGCTGCTAAGTGCTATACCACCTACTGCATTCCCCTGACTTAAGCCCTCCTGAGTTCAACTTGATTTCTAAATTGAAGGAAACACTTCACGGCATTCGCTTCAGAACTGCTACAAGTTCTTTGGGCAACAGACCGCGCCGCTCAAACTTTCAACACAACTGGCACTGCTAAGAGTATCCTAAGATTCCCACATCGCTGGCAACGGGTTATACACAATGCTGGTGACTACTTTGAAGATCAGAAAAACTTTGAAACATGTATCTTTTTTGCATGAGCTGTAAATAAATAATTGCCACTATTAAAGTTCCAACCCTCGTATATTGTCCAAGAAAGAATAATTTTGTCTCAATTAGAAGTCCTAATGGAACAAAACAGAAATGTCTTTTTCTTGTAAATTTGAAAGAGTTGTTTATTCAATATTGAAAATAAAACACAGAGCAAGAAATTGGGTTTCTTAAATTTTGTGATCTGCAACCAAAATGGTGCATTACCACTGGTGCAGCTGGAACACATTCAGTATGTGTTTGCACAATCCATCAAAATGTGAAGCTAATGTTTAACACAAGCCCTACTAACACTGACTACAAAGCCCTTCTTGGCAAGATTGTCTGCAGTTTAGATATGAAGGAGTGCATGCTTTGGTGATGTGAAAACTGCCCAGGAAGAATGGGCTTAGAGGAATATTTAACAGAAGTTTTTAAAAACTGTGATTTTGTCAATGTGACTGAATTAAAACAATGGACCTACACTGATTGTGATACACTGTATACAAAGCACATATCTATTGAAGAATTTCATGAAAATTTGATTGCCAAAATTTTGAAGCTTCCTATTCATGACTGTTATGAAACACCTCACTTACACTTGAAGAAAATCAAAGAAAATTTGAAGCCCAGTGAACTAGTCATTCTAATACATCTTACAGAAAATTATTCTTCCATCAGCCAAGATTTGTTCAAGGATATCACTGAGACAACACTCAAGCAACACTGCACCTGTTTGCTGCATACTATAAAGCTCTTCAGCGTATTAGCTTATGCGTTATCAGTGATGGTCTCAGATATAACACTACTGCCATCCACACATTTCTGGCCAAACTGATCAACGATTTGAAAAGCATGATGGAAGAAGCAGTACACAATCACTATTTCAGTGATCATTCCACTGCTCAATACAAGAACCACAAAAATTTTATCAGCCTGTGCTACCATGAAAAGGACTTTGGTATAACTGCTGAATGGATTTGTTTGGGCACAAGCCACGTTAAATCTCTGTGCAATGGAATTGTTGGAATGGGTAAATGCTTATCAGCATGAGCACGCCTGCAACAAACTACAGATGATCAAGTTTTAACCCCACAAGATTTATTCAAATTTTTGTTACAAGTCTAGAAATAGAAGACAAGGGAAAGCTACAAGAAGAACAATTTGCATCTGGCTATACTTTAGCTGGAACATTTTTTGGCAATGGATCTGAACCACAGTCAAGTTAGCCAGGTTTCAAGTGATACAACTTGTTTTGTGGCTTTGGTTTATCAATCAACTGACACCAATGTGGCTTTTGTGTCAGTTTTAAACAGTATTCCTGGCCAATACATTGCCTGCATCTCCAACAATCACTGGTGGATTGGTGACATGTGTGAAGTTAACACTGAAGAACATGATGCACTGGCAAATTCAAGTGCCCTCTTAGTCTAACTTGCTCATTCTATTAGTGTGAAAGATAAGATAAATGCTGGAATCCTGAATAGCAGATCATCATGAATACTGCAGCATCTTCAGCAAGTAGAATAGGACATTCGAATAATTTTTGAGAAGCTATGTTAAACATTTTTGAAGAAAAATTAACATCTGTGAAGCACTAATTTTAAATAGCACCATCTTGGGGACCAATGTGAAACATACTTTCAGCTTTGGAACCATGGCAAGAAATCCAACTGAGGCTTTGGAACTGTAATGAACTGTAATGAAGAAACGACCAACACAGCTTGGGCACCAAGGCGAAAAACCCAAATGAAACTTTGTAACATTGATGAAGAAACCAACAAACACAGCCATCTATACGTAACAGAATAAGCATGTTTCATGACAACATCACACTCCTCTTGTCTCGACCACACATGGCCACTATCACGATAGGTACAGAAACTGACTCAACTAATGGTTTTGAACTGGCTGAGTCCATGGTTTTCATGAGTAGCTGAAACACCACCATTAATCTACGAGTTGTCTTTCTTGCTAGTCTTGAAGTTACAGATTCAGCAACATGCACCGTGTTGCAATCTTAACACATTACGCATGACTTTTGTTGAAGTTCAACCTCATATTTTGTACCTTTGCTGAGACGACTCTAAGATCTAACATGATGTGCAGAAAATTGTCCTCTTTCCAATGGTTTTGGAAAGAAGAATTTCTGGAATGGTCCTTTTGCAATATTTATAGCTGAACTTGCCTCATTTATTGCAATTTTACATTTGATGCCATATTTGTAACTGAAAATAATTGGCAAAGCAGGAAGATATTTAATAGAATCATATCCCAGTCTTTGTCAACAAAGATGTAGTTCCTTTGCATTTTTTCTTCTGGAGATATCTGACCCCAAAGGGGATAAAAAGATCTGTGCACCTTTCTCCACAGGTTTTTTGAGCCACTTTCATGCATTATACTGGTTCACAAAATGCTTCACATCCTGTTGCACTATATTTTTCTGATTCATAGCTGAAAGTTATCCAAGACGAGAAAGTGTTTCCTACTTTCATTTAAAATTTTGCAGTGGTTCATTTCTAGGGTTGGTCTACACCCACAGCAAATTTCAGGAAAATTGAAGCTCAAGGAGCAGGAGGCCCAAGATCAGTTGTGATGGAATGACCCTTGTGTGGAACAGTTAAATTATTCATTCTGACAGTGCTAAATAAAATGTTAACAAATGATATCTTCTGGCTCCCCATATCAATTCATTCCTAAAGACAATTATCGGTTTGTAGGCTAACATAGAAGGCTTCTTAACGGTTTTTAGGCTAACATAGAAGGCTCAGTATTGGCTACACACAGTACACTATATCTCAGAGGAACCCAAGGTAACTCCTCTTTTCATTAAGTATGTTTTCAAGTACAGACATGTACGAGCATGAAATGTAACTCAAGAATAGAGAGTTGAAAGAACATATAGAATCTTCACTGGCATTTTATGATTTTAGGAGAGTGGCTGGGAATAACAAGAGGACTTCAAAAAGTAAGTTACACATTTCATCCCACACTAAGACCATAGCGCAACAAGAGTGGTGCACTGTCAGAAGAAACTACGTTCTGGGGAGACAGTCCTGCTGCAGTGCGTATGATAGGTTCATCACAGTACACAAGTGAAATGGAGGGGCAACTGGATACATAGGAAGTACTTGGTACAGTACAATTCTTATGGGCAGAACACCTAAATAACACAGAGATTCACAGCAAAATTTTGGCAGTGTAATACTGCCAGTCAACGAAGATCAAAGAAACACAAGTGGGGGAGAAAATTTGAGTAGTTGTACTTTTATTACATTGAAAGGGGGAAGTGTCATGAGTAATATACTAAAAATCCTGACTAGTGTGGTGCAAGCATGGGGTTTGAGGAGGGGGAGAAAGGGTGTGTAAAGGTCTCTTTTCTATGTTATTCTTGAATGTCCCCAAAACAATGGCATCTAGTGAAAAAGTTTCCCAGTACAAAATTAAACTACTCTGAATTTCCCACATAAAAGGTCCTATTCATTTTTTCTCTAGGATTAATAGTTCCTGCATTGCAGGGGATGGAAAATCACTGAGTATTAAAAATGAGCAATAATAATAATAATAATAATAATAATAATAATAATCAAACTCCGCCATTGCCGGTCCCAAGCCTGGATCCTCATCTTACAAGTGATGAGGGAGGAGGAGGGGGAGGAGTAACAACCTTGTAAAAAAACCTGGGTCCATCTGGCTCCGGATGGTAGCACCCTGTGAGGGCCCCTGCCTAGGGTTACGGGTGAAAACCGGTCAACGGTCTCATAGGCGGATGAGGAATTTTTAACTCCCAATGGCTGAGAGAGCGGAGGAATCAAAAATCTATAACTGCAAGCGTCTGTACCCAGATTGGGCGGCTTGTGGGCAGCGTCTGTTCCTCATGTTAGAGGCGGCTGTTTCAAGAAAACGTTCTAACGCTAACAACGTTAGTCGTATCCCTGGTAGGTTAAGCAAGTAATCTCCCAAACTTTGAAGAATTTCAACAGTTACAATCTTAACGCATGATGGAAATGTCTTTCAATAACGAAACTACCCCAGGTGGCCAATCCACCATCAGCAACGACGCGAGCAGACCCATGGATTCTGGGAAGTCTGCAACACCATGCAAATCCAACAAGATTAAACCCAGAAAAATCTTCAACATAGCAACTCTCAACATAAACTCCCTTCTCAAAGTGGGAAAACTTAAGCACCTTACAGACCAGTTACACACGGAAGACATACAAATTGTGGCGCTACAAGAAACTCGCTTCACTGATGAAAACACATTTGAATCAAACAAATTCAGAATATTTAAAGGAAAACCTGGAAAAATTGTAATGAAGAGATGCCCTCAGCTTGGCACAGCTTTTGCTGTAAACACAAAAATTCTGAACTCTGTCGAACACTTTTGGTCAACATCATCGAGAACATCTTTCCTCACTTTTCGATGTGCAAATAAAAAATACACATTAATCAATGTTCACCCTCCCACAAATGACAAAAATAATGCTAAAAATAGGGAAGAAACAGATGAATTCTGGGAAAACCTTAAGGATCATATATCCGAAATCCCAGAAAACAATGCAAAAATACTTCTAGGAGATTTTAACGCTCAGATTGGAAAAGAAAAGAAATTCTGCGATATTGTCGGCAACTTTCACGCACACAAACGAACCAACAAAAATGGAGAAAGGTTAATTATGCTCTGTAAGCAGTTTAAACTCAAGCTAATGTCAACACGTTTTAAACATCCTCCCAGAAAACAAAAAACCTGGGTATCTCCGATAAAGAGTATCGGAGAATTTCAAATAGATCAAGTTGCCATCTCCTCCAAATGTGAAAAAGAAATATTGAACACACGTGTCCAAAAATCTCTAAACCTCGACTCCGATCACTATCTCACGAAAATAAAAACTAAACTGATCCCACAAAAGCAGAAACGGTGAATATAAAAACAGAAATAAAATAAATTTTGATCTTACAACCCTGAGAAATTACAACCTTAAGTCCAACTCTAACCTCAAGGATTTTCAGAAAAAACTAAAGACATTCTCCCCTTCACAAAACCTCCAAGAATTTCAGAACAACTTGATTGAGGCAACAGAAACAACCTTTCCAAAAAAGAGCAAACCGAGACACCCGTGGTGGGACAGCAACTGTAATGAAGTTCTGCATGAAAGACTTAAAGCCTGGAAAAAGTGGAACTCACATAAAACTGAAAACAACTTTGATGAATTTAAGCAAGCCAGAAAGAATGCCTCGAAAACTATTTGCAACACCAAGAGAAAATATGAAAAACAACAACTGGACTCAATCGAAGAGAATTTCAAGAAATGCAACACGGCAGCTTGGTACAAAACATTCAACCAAAAACTCCGAGGATACCAGTCCCCTTGCCTGAACCTTATGAGCAATAATAAGACTCTCGCCACCAACAACACTGAAAACTGTGAAATCCTGGCTGAATATTTTGAGACACTCCTAAACTGCCAAACACCCATCCAGACTCTCAGTTTTACGCAACCAGAAACATTACCAACACATTCAACACCTCCGACACGAGAGGAAATCACAAACATAATCAAAAATCTCAAAAACAGGAAAGCATGTGGAGAAGACACAATTACAGCAGAAATGCTCAAGCTTGGGGGATAAACATCAGTAGAAGCACTACACAAAGAACTTGAACAAGTACAGGAAACCAAGAAAATCCCAAATCACTGGAAAACTGCCCTAATTCACCCTTTGTTTAAAAAAGGTGACAAAAGGGATGTTAACAACTATCGTGGAATATCGCTTCTCCCAGTCCCATACAAAATTCTATCAAAAGCCCTGCTCAATCGTGTATCACCAATTATAGAGGGAAAACTTGGAGAATATCAAGCTGGCTTCAGACCAGGAAGATCCTGCGCCGAACAAATTTTTAACCTCAAAACAACAATGAACTATTTATCTACAAGGAGCAAGAAATATTTCATAACATTCATTGATTTCAAAAAAGCTTATGACTCAATCAATAGGGACACACTCATCAAAACACTTCGAGAATATGAAATAGATGAAACAACAATCACCATAATCAAAGAAACATTAACAAATACAACATCAAAAGTAAAATTCCAAGGAGAAATTTCACGGCATTTCGAGGTCAAAACCGGTGTCAGACAAGGAGATGCACTGTCCCCGGTACTCTTCAACTGTGTTCTGGATAAAGTCATAGCAGAATGGAGAAAACTCGCGCAAAAACATGGAGTTGAGAAAGTCCAAATTGGAGGGAAGTGCTACAAAGCCATTGAAACCAACTGTTTTGCCTTCGCTGACGATCATGCCTGTTTAGCTTACACACAAAAAGACACAATAAAACAAATAGAATTACTTAAAGAAACTGCTGAAAAAGCACGCTTGCAAATTTCATTTGAAAAGACAGAAATCATTACAAATATCAAAAATCCATCAAAGAAAATAACTACGAAATACGGGAAAATACAGGTATCTAAACATTTTAAATATCTTGGTGAACTAATTCGGCCTGTGGCAAAAGGTCATCCAGCCTGCAGGGCTAGAATACAAAAACTAGAGACAGCAACTCACTACTGCAGACAAATGTATTAAAAAAATGTATATCCAAAAACATTAAACTCGGACACTACCAGACTGTCATTAGACCGCAGATACTATATGCATCAGAAACACTGGCAAATTTTACATACGCAGAACAGATAGCGTGAAAGAAGAATTGTGAGGACAATTTGGACACAGGAAAATAACAGATGATCAAGGCAAGCCTGTATACAGACTAAAAAGCAACAAAGAAGTGTATACGAAGTGCAGCAAAATTACAGACGAAATTAGAAAAAGAAGATGCTCCTTTTATGCTCATATCATGAGGATGAACCCGAATAGGCTTACAAAACAAATATTTTCGTACATCGCAAATCTAAAAAATAAAAATTTATGGTTTATCAACACAGAAAGAGATCTAAAAGAAATGGACATAGATCAGGAAACAATATTTAACAGAAACCTTTTTAGAAAAAAACTGAATTCATTCATGGGTTTCGGTGTGAAAATTAAGAAGACTTGTGGAACTAAATGGTCCGAAGAGAGAAAAGCCGCCTTCAGCGCAAGAATGAAAGAAGTGTGGACTGAGAGAAAGAAGACTTCCCAGAAGCGCAAGAAATAACTGTTTTCACGGTCTTTAACGGCCAAATTTGTATAATAATAATAAAATAAATAATAATAATCATGTGGTATGGCACACAGGCCTGGTGCAAGTCTTTCAATTGGACACCCTTTTGGCAACTTGCGTGCCCTTCAGACAATGGCACCTGGTTTTCCACAGACAGTCACCCATCCAAGTCCTGAAGGAGTCTGATGCTGCTTAACTTTGGTCATCAGGAGGGAACCAATGTTACCAACATGACGAGGCTATTGGCTTAATGGAATAAAATTGATGTTTATTGTTAAATGAACTGGTTTAAGAACAAATATTAAATGTGTGCACCACGTCCATGTGCAGTAGAACTGTATTACGCGATAAATTGTGTTCTGGAGCTGTAACAGGGTGGAAAGGTGCGGACAGAGATTAGAAGTAAGGTAGGTCACCAGATTGTGAACATGCACTTCCCTCCTTCACAGGTCTGCAAAATGAAGATCCATTAGGCAATTTTCCCATTCTCTGCCATGCTATGCCACAAAAAGTAGCAACAGGGAGTTTCACAAAGTTATATCAACCCTTCCACAGCTCGCCATGTAAATCACTGATGTTACAGTGTGCAGATATGTCCAGAAGTGTTTATTTTTCATGAAGTGTGTTAATACTATATGGAACACAGATATTACTTACTAATAACCATAACACAAGAAATACACATGGACGGAATCTACATAAATCTCAGCACAATGTTGTACAATGCTAGAGGGAAATTTATTTTAGTCATCCTGTATGGGAGCCATAGCACAGAAAAGGCAACATCCTCCACCATGAGCACCGACTGTTTTTCAGTTTACAAGCGGAGTATATCTCCCTAGCATTTCTTATCAAGTTATGTAAGTAGACAAAATAACTTCATTGAGCTCATGTTTATGTAGTAAAGTTATTTTCAGCTTATTACGGGAATTCTTATTTGCCATTATTAAGTGAGTTTTTATTTAAAGTACTTTCCTATAAAAATGGCTGAGTAGTGCTTAATCTGTAAGTGTCCTGTTGCCTGTGACCTACATAATGTTGGTGAGAAAGGGTTGGATTGGTAAATGTGGCATCCTGCTGCTATCTGTCACTGACAGCATATTGTAAAGCCATATAGCAGTACTGCAGTCATTGGAAAGCCATGTAACGGTGTTGTAGCCACTTGGTAGTAAATTAATGAACGACCAGAAAGCTACTGCACTTCTCCCACCACTCATTGTGTTACTGGTAGATTGCACTAATCTACCATGGTCAGGAATTGCTAGCACTTGTAGAGCCGATTGCACTGAATCAAGCCACTTACCCCTCTTACCAATTTTATCTTACAAGGTATGTGTCAATACGTCTGATAGAATAGGACTGTTCATGTTCAAAACTAGAAAAGTAATCTGCTGTTCTGCACTGCCTGACCTGTGCTGAAATCTATGAAGTTCCATAATAGAGGGAGCCAATTTTAGCCTCTGGGCCGCTTCAAATGTTGCGAGAACTCAGGTACAGGGATGCACTTGATACCCTCATGCTGTGAAAAATATTCCAGCCATTGGTAGAAGAGACACACCATGATGGGGCTGGCTCTTCAGTGTGCTGGACAACTAACAGCCCCAGCTGTTGAGCTTTTTTTTTACATAACAGCTTTTCTAACAACTGCAAATAAATACTCACTTAATGACCTGAAAATAACTCCACTAAATAAACACGAGCTCAGTGGAGTTATTTTGTCTA
This sequence comes from Schistocerca piceifrons, assembly GCF_021461385.2. NCBI lineage: Eukaryota > Metazoa > Arthropoda > Insecta > Orthoptera > Acrididae > Schistocerca > Schistocerca piceifrons. The sequence continues at coordinate 832,482,407 of NC_060139.1, forward strand.
CTCACATGAGAGAACTGGACAGGAAATGCTCAGGAGGTATAGTCTGTAAACTGAAAAGCAAAGCATCACTCGTGATGGAGGAGGTTGCCTTTCCTGGCAAAATGCAACACCTGCCATATAGGATGACTAAGAATCAATTTCCCTCTAGCAGTGTAGAAGTGTGCAGAGATTTACACATATTCTTTCCATATGTATGTCTTTCGTTAGTGTTATTAGTAATTCATATCCATATTCCATGAAGTGCGTATGCACTTTGTGAAAATAAACACCCCTGGACTTGTCTGCACACTGCATTGCCAGTGATTCATAAAGCAAGCTGCGGATGGGTCGGTATAGCTTTCTGAAACACCCTGTAGTTGCTTTCTGTGACACAGAGTTGCAGATACAATGGGAATTGCCTGCTCACTCTTCATTTTGCAGGCCTAAGAAGGAGGGATGTGCATGGCCATAATTTGGCGAGCTACCTTCTCACACACACTTCTAGCCTTCTAACCTCCACCCCCCCCCCCTCCCCCTTTTACACCCCGTTACATCCTCAAAACACAATTTATTGCTTAATATTGTTCTACTGGACTTAGATGTTGTGCAAACATTTAATATTTGCGTTTAATCCTCATTCTTTAGCAACATGAGTTATTTTTATGACATTAAACTAATGTTTTTAATAATCTGTGATTTTTCCACCCCTTGAAGGCATAAACTACAGAAAAATGGAATAGCACCTTTTCTGTAGGAATTGTTAGGCAGTTTGGCTTTTTACTGAGCAACATTTCCACTAGAAGCCCCAATTTTTGAGATAGTAAAGAAAGATTAAAAAAGTGGCCTTTAAACACAACGCTCCCCCCCCCCCCCCCCCCACGCCTCACTCCCCACTGGTCAGGATTTTTAATATGTTACTCACTACACTCTCCCCTACCACAGTACAAAAATTTGTGAGTACACTTATTTTTCTATTAATTTTCCTTCACTGAGTGGACTATATGAGCCAAATGCAACAGTGTGTGCAGCCATAATGGTGCCAACAATTTGACCAAGGCTGCACTGACGTGGGTGATGCCAATCAGGAAAGAAGACCATCAAAATCAAGCATATACAACAATGTCTAGGCAATCAAGGAGACGAGTCATGTCGACTGATGATTTTCTGATGGTAAGCACTGAGCCATGCACATATTAGAATAGATTTCTGTTGCCCGTTAAACATCTCTGCTTTTCATATCCTAGTGACGAGTTCCTCGATATCTTCCAAGAGGAAGCGTAGTTGCTTGCCGAGCTCACTTAACCAAATGCACGCTCCTCCCTGGCCTCAAAGTTTGGTGGTGTTCTGTTTAGTAACTGATGTCACTGACTGAGGTTGGAGTTCCAGCTCATCATGTTATGGATGGCTGTGAAAAGGGTGCTTACGATACTTGAAAAATTACCCCTTCATCTGCCTCTGTGGTCATGAGTTTGCATCTTTGGTGTCACAACATTTCTCATTTTGGTTGTCTTTGTTGTGGATGCCATGGTGTGGTATTTACTTGCAGGCAAAAATTATTGAACAAAAGAAATGGTGTGCATATGACAGTTGAAGAACTATTGTTTCCCTCTGCCTTCATGGTGATGGGTTTGAGTCTTCCGAGTGAGCACATTTCGCATTTTGGCTGTGACTGCTGTACTGTCAGTAACTTACAGCAAAGATAGGTGTAACAAGAAAGATGGATAAGATGATGTGGGAAACCAGCTTGTGCACATACTAATGACATGATTTTAAGAACTTACTGCAGTGATAATCCAGGATGTATGTTGCAAACAAACTCTATAAAAGAACAAATACATTCACTATGCAAACCAAATCTCTGGATAAAGGGCTTCTGAAGTGAAGTGAGTGGCAACTGTCAATATAAATAAAAACAATGTTTTTATACATGGATGTTTGCACTTACGGTAGTCAATTAACCTATTTTTTATTTATAGTGATTGCAGTTCTCAAGTACAAATGTCTACACAGGCATAAATACAGCCTTACATTCAAACATCAAGCATCTACAAATGGTGTCTAACTCATAACATAAATAAATAGTCACAAAACCAGATAAAGACCACTAAATAGTTGCCTTTAGTCCAGAATGAACGGAAGCAAGCACAAGCAAATCCTCATTTGCAGGCAATTTGCAGGTGTTCACTGTCATTCGCTTGTGTCTGTGAACAAGTGTTTACACTAGAGGGAACAGAAGATAATACGAGATATAAAACGTAGCCTATGAATGCTGTGGTGTTGTTTTTGGTACTAATAATAGACACTACATTGATGGTAGGCAATGAAAATCTTATAATTCCAATTTGTTAAATATAGAGAAGAAGCAAAAACTGTTTCTTAAAAAATAATAACAAAGTGATACAGATAAAGCTGCTAAAGTTTAGCTACATAGTAAAGCCTAGTTATTGAAAGATTAGAGAAATCCATGCACTTTCAAATCTCTGTTCAATAATGGAGTTATGGTTACTGGAATTACTAGGTTTTCACATAGAAATAGAGTTATGAGGGTTTCAATGCCTACCATTGAATAGTTACAGCAACAATGCAAAATTTTGATATTCATACATGATTATTTTGCATGGCGACCATACTCTTTTTGTTGATGAAAGGAAAATGGTGTAGGAAAGGAAGAATTTGGGTGCCTCAACTTGTATGTACATAACTGAAAAGCACCTCTTTGCTTTTGTTCTACAGTATATGTATATGTAAAAAGTTGGTAAGTAGCACACTTAATGCTGAACTGCAGCTTTAGCTTTCCTGAACATTAGTCCAAAACTTTGCACATGTCAGGTTGACACTTTTCACTGGCTTCTCACTACAACTGAGAAGCAAATTTAAAAGCTGAACACTAATTACTGATGACCACCATTATCTGAAGAAATGCTAGACTTGTTACTCTGGTTATTAGGAACTGGAGGCATTTACATTACTGTGGTGATTTTTCTGCATTTCGATTGCTGTTTGGATTCCGTAGAAATATTGGAACACGTGAGGCAATACTGATCCTACGACTTATCTTAGAAGCTACATTAAGGAAAGGCAAACCTACATTTCTAGCATTTGTAGACTTAGAGAAAGCTTTTGACAATGTTGACTGGAATACTCTCTTTCAAATTCTGAAGGTGGCAGGGGTAAAATACAGGAAGTGAAAGGCTATTTACAATTTGTATAGAAACCAAATGGCAGTTATAAGAGTTGAGGGGCATGAAAGGGAAGCAGTGGTTGGGAAGGGAGTGAGACAGGGTTGTAGCCTATCACCGATGTTATTCAATCTGTATATTGAGCAAGCAATGAAGGAAACAAAAGAAAAATTCGGAGTAGGTATTAAGATCCATGGAGAAGAAATAAAAACTTTGAGGTTCGCCGATGACATTGTAATTCTGTCAGAGACAGCAAAGGACTTGGAAGAGCAGCTGAATGGAATGGACAGTGTCTTGAAAGGAGGATATAAGATGAACATCAACAAAATCAAAACGAGGATAATGGAATGTAGTCGAATTAAGTCAGGTGATGCTGAGGGTATTAGATTAGGAAATGAGACACTTAAAGTAGTAAAGGAGTTTTGCTATTTGGGGAGCAAAATAACTGATGATGGTTGAAGTAGAGAGGATATAAAATGTAGACTCGCAATGGCAAGGAAAGCGTTTCTGAAGAAGAGAAATTTGTTAACATTGAGTATAGATTTAAGTGTCAGGAAGTCATTTCTGAAAGTATCTGTATGGAGTGTAGCCATATATGGAAGTGAAACATGGACAATAAATAGTTTAGACAAGAAGAGAATAGAAGCTTTTGAAATGTGGTGCTGCAGAAGAATGCTGAAGATTAGATGGGTAGATCACATAACTAATGAGGAGGTATTGAATAGGATTGGGGAGAAGAGCAGTTTGTGGCACAACTTGACTATAAAAAGGGATCGATTGGTAGGACATGTTCTGAGGCATCAAGGGATCACCAATTTAGTATTGGAGGGCAGCGTGGAGGGTAAAAATCCTAGGGGGAGACCAAGAGATGAATACACCAAGCAAATTCAGAAGGATGTAGGTTGCAGTAGGTACTGTGAGATGAAGAAGCTTGCACAGGATAGAGTAGCATGGAGAGCTGCATCAAACCAGTCTCAGGACTGAAGACCACAACAACAACAACAAAGCTGCTGTTATATATCAAATGATAGGCTACTTGATAAAATCTGCTATGTAGTTTGTTAGTGGGCAGATAGCATGATACTGGATAAATAATTTTTATCACCAAAAATCTCTAACAGTGATACATCAGCCATGGAATTACAGATATCATAAACTTAAGAAATAAGATTAGTAAGGTCTTTCGCATATTTTTAGTTTTAATCAGCACAATAGATACATATTTTCATTTGTTTATTTTCAAGGAATTTACTGTTCTTTACCTTCTTATTAAAAAGTATTACAAATCTTGTGCTTATTCACTCTATTCCCACCTGATGCAAGCATCTAATGAATTTATCATCTTTCTTGTGTCCCCAGTTGGACCTTTGAGTCTTTTGGCAATTTTCTACCAATCATATTTCTTTTTCTATGGCACTTGTGCTGTGGATCTTTTAGATACCAGAAGCACATATGATGTCTGTATTCTTCTATCAGCAACTTACATTCTCTTTGGGCCACTGCATCATGTCCACTCACACACACCTAGCATTTACGTCAGAGAGAATGCTCATTCACTGTTGTGTGTTTGCTTCAGAACAATGGGGACTTAACATCTTTTTATCGTTTGTATGGCTCCCTTGACTGTTGGGTAACAACTGCTGCTGTGATGCCCTTTTATAAGCAACTGTCAGACTGTTATTTGCTGATCTACTCATCATGTCACCATGCTGCAGAAAGTCATGTCGTGTCAGTGATACAGGAGTGTTAATGACAGCACAGATTCAAATCAATAGTGGTGTGAATGGAAAGAAGATGAGGATTTATGGTCAGACAAATGTAGGGTAATATGAACATCAGCAGAAAGTGGTATAATGGGAGCAGGATTTACTATGAATAAGAAGACAGGCGGAAGTACCTGAAATGTTCAGCGACAGGATTGTTCTACTCAGAATGGACAGCAAACTGACACTAGTTCATGTATACATACCGACATCACAAGTGGAAGATAAAGAGGTAGAGATAGTATATGATAATACTGAATAGGTAATTCAGTAAGTAAGGGAGATGAAAATTTAATAATCATGGTGGAATGGAACATGGTAGTAGGAGAACGAATAGATGAAAGAAACTTGAGAATTTGGGCTTAAAACTAGGAATGAAAGAGGAGAAAGATTAATTGAGTTATGCAATAAATTTCAGCTAGTGACAGTGAATACAGTACACAGTTCGAAAATCACAGGAGGAGGAGACGTACTTGAAAAAAGTCCCAAGACACGGAAAGATTAGCTGGATTACATCATGGTACGACAGAACACTGAAATCAAATATTGGATTGCAAGGTGCACCCAGGCGCAGATATACACTCAGATCGCAATTTAGTAATACTGAAGGGTAAACTGAAGTTCAAGGGAATTGTCGGGAAGAATCCATGTGGAAAGAAGTGGGATACTGAAGTACTAAATATGAAACACTCCAAGGCTGTAGCTACTGCAGTAATGAATGCCACAGTACAATACCATAGTATTCAGTTCAATTGAAGAGGAATGAACATCTCTAAAAAGGGCAATTACAGAAGTTGAACAGACCAAGGTAAGTACAAGGAAGGCAATGCTGAAGAAACCTTTGGTAACAGAAGAAATGCTTCAGCTGATCAACAAAAGAAGGAAAAATGAGAATACAGCAATATAAGTTACTTAGGAATTAAATATATAGAAAGTACAGAAAGCCAACATAAAAGGGCTACAGCAAAAGTGTGAAGAAATCCAAAAAGGAATATGTTGTCAGAAGGACTGATTCAGCACATAAAAAGTCAAAATAATTTTTGGTGAAATTAAAAGCAAGGGCACAATATTAACAGTGCAATGGTAATTCCTCTGTTAAACACAGAGGAGAGAAATGACAGGTGGAAACAGTACAACAAAGGCCTCTACAATGGAGGTGTACTTGTCTGATGATGTGACAGAAGAAAAAATGGGAGTCAATATTGAAGATATAGGGCATCCAAGAGCTTTCAAAGACTTGCAATCAACTAGTGCAGAAGGGATAAATCACATTCCTCCGGAATTTCTAAAATCAGTGGGGGAAATGGCAAATACATGACTATTCAAGTTTGTGTGCAGTGTCAGTGAGTCTGGAAACATACCAACACCCTTTCAGAAAAATATCACCCACACAATCTCGAAGATATATAGGACAGATAAGTGCAAGAACTACTGCACAATCAGCTTAACAGTTCATGCATCCTACCTGCTTAAACGAACAATTTACAGAAATGTGGATAAGAAAATTGAGGATCTGTCTGATGATGATCAGTTCGGTTTTTAGAAAGATAAAGGCGCCAGGGAGGCACTTCTGACGTTGTACTTCATAATGGAAACAAGACTTCAGGAAAATCAAGAAACGTTCACAGGATTTGTCAACTTAGAAAAAGCATTTGACCATTTAAGATGGTGCATGATGTTCAGCATCCTAAGAAAAATAGCAGTAAGGTAGAGGAATAGATGAGTAATATACAATATGTACAAGAACCAATGGAAACAATGAGAATGGAAGACTAAGAACAAAGTGCTCAGATTACAAAGAGCGTAAGATAAGGATGCGGTCTTTCATTCTTACTGTTCAATTTACACATCGAAGAAGAAGTGATGGAAATAAAGAAAGGCTCAAGAGTGGGATTAAAATTAAAAATGAAAGGATATCAATGATAATGATTTACTGATGACACTGTTATCCTCAGTGAAAGTGAAGAAAAATTACAGGAACTGTTGAATGGAATGAATGCTCAAATGATTACAGAATATAAATTGAAAGTAAACTGAAGAAATGCAAGAGTAATGAAGAGTAGCAAAGAGATTACTGATAGACTAAGCAACAAAACTGGTGACCGCTTGGCAGGTGAAACAAAGTAATTCTGCTACCTTGGAAGCAAAGTAACTATGATGGATGAATCAAGGAGGACATAAAAAGCAGACTAGCACTGGCAAAGAATGAGTAGTGTATGGGAAAAGTTCTGAGAGACAAAAACAGGAATATGTCAAACAGATAATGGCGCATATTGGCTGCAGCACTTGTAAAAAGAGATTAGCGAAAAGAAAAAACTTAAAATCAGAACACTGGAAGCACCCAAGAAATCTCTGATTGATGTCAAGTAGGACACCACCATGTGGTACAGCAGACTATATGAAGGTTAGTACCTAATGTGTGTACATCATTTTTCTTACCGCTCCTAATGAAAGTCCTGGTTGACTGGTAACTGCTTTATAAATATAGCTTGCCATTGACGAGATGACTCCTGCACTCAAATAGAGACCTAAGAATTGCTCTTTTCCGAGTGCTGCAACAGCTCCTAAAAGAGGGAAAAATAATGACTGTTTTAAATAAAGTAAAAACATCTTCAGAACTCAAATTATTGAGCAGTGAACTTTGATAATTGATTTGGATAAATAGACACAAACTGTTAATTATGTAATACATGGCATAAATTTAAAACTGTATATTTGATAGAAATACTAGTATATAAAACACAAGTGCATAAGATGACATAGGATACGCGTCTCTTCCACCTTTGATATCAAGTCTTTATTACCTGGCAGAAATTGTAGTACGGGGTACAGAACATCAACACAGTATTTTTTGTAGAATTATTCAGATTGGTTAAAGCCGTAACAATACCAATAATGTTAAAAGAAGATGAGTAGATTTAGCTGTTACAGAATTATGAGTCCAGCATCCCACACTCCACTTGAGCTTTGCTTTAGTCAGCAGATACAGTATTCTGTCTACCACACCAGTTCTCAATGAAGTGATTCTGTGACACATAGGAATCCAAAATCATCATGACAGATGGGTTCTGTAATTTATAATTCTTGGCTGATGGTGGTCTAGGATTGTAAATTCATAATGTGGTCTATTGAAGGTAACATAAGACTGAGAGGTACCAAACAAAGGTACCCCGGTGTGGAGAATGTCTGATAGTACAGTGATAGATACACAGTCTGCAAGGAGATGGATAGCTTGAGGAGCCAGACAGCAGCAACATTTATGAGGCCAGAACTTTCTACGTCACAGTGTGAAAGGAGCACTGATGATCTGTTCCTGCTGCACGTGAGAAGCCATAATGGTAAATCTTACGTAAAACTATGGAAATAAAATTTTGTCAACAGAAGAGAAATCAAGCACTCCATGTTCCAACAAAACTATGAAAAATCAAATACATCAAAATGATCATGTCAATAAGATCACTTCATTGGCACAAACATTAAGGAAGTTATAACTGCTAATTACGTAAATGCGTCAGCCTGAGCTCCCAGTTGGTGCACATCGACAACGCAGAAAGATACGTATATAGCTTCTTTTCTGTGTTTACTTCGTAGATTCTTACTTACATTGCACGTGAGTTTCGTATAGGAGGTGTAATTTCAAGTTTTAGTTACTGTAATCGTAAATTCAGGCAGGTTGTAGCACAGAGCATTAGACATTTGTTTTGTTTTGGTACGTCAGTGGCACTTGTCTGTCTAGTAGGCTCTCAGAGACCAGTGTGACCTGAGCTCCCAGTTGGTGCACATCGACAGCACAGAAAGGTATGTATATAGCTTCTTTTCTGTGTTCACTTCGTAGATTCTTACTTAAATTGCGTGAGAGTTTTGTATAGGAGGTGTAATTTCGAGTTTTAGTTACTGTAATCGTAAATTCAGGCAGATTGTAGCGCAGTCGTTAGGCATTTGTACAGGTTAGTTCATACATTCTTTGCATGTTTCCCTTGCGTTATCTAGGCACGGACTCGTGTTTCAGTAACTGTTGTTCAACATCAATTAGAATGGACAGGGACTGTGATTGCTGTGTTCGGATGAGGGCTGAGTTAGCAACCATTCACTCACAGCTGCAGGCGGCGCTGACTTCGGTCGCGCAGCTTAAGGCTGTTGCCAATGGGCACCACTGTGGGGAGCCGGACTTGGGTATCATGGGGATGTCAACCTCGTCTCATCTGACCCCAGATCGGTCTGCCGCTGTGGTTGCCCCGGTTGCTGCCCACAGTGGGGTGAGCCCTCACCTGTGGTTGATTGGGAGGTCATTCCAAGGCGTGGCAGGCAGCGAAAGACGTCCCCGGAGGCTGATCAGAAAGCCTCCCAGGTGCGTCTGACAAACAGGTTTCAGGTACTGTCTCTGGCTGAGCCAGATGCAGCTGCCTGCCCTGTTTCAGAGGATGATTCTCAGCCTTCAAGGTCCGGGCAATTGCAGAGGGTGGGCTTATTGGTAATTGGGAGCTCCAATGTTAGGCACGTAATGGGGCCCCTTACGGATATGGCGGCTAAGGAGGGGAAGAAATCCAGTGTGCACTCCGTGTGCATTCCAGGTGGAGTCATTCCTCATGTGGAAAGGGTCCTCCTGGATGCCATGAAGAGCAAAGGGTGCAGCCAGCTGCAGGTGGTGGCACATGTCGGCACTAATGACGTGTGTCGCTTTGGATCTACATCTACATCTACATCTAGATTATATGTGTACCAAGTTTGGTTGAAGTAAGTCCAGTGCTTTAGCAGAAGATGTGGAACATACATACATACGTTCATCTACATCTACATCCATACTCCGCAAGCCACCTGACGGTGTGTGGGGGAGGGTACCCTGAGTACCTCTATCGGTTCTCCCTTCTATTCCAGTCTCGTATTGTAGGTGGAAAGAAGGATTGTCGGTATGCTTCTATGTGGGCTCTAATCTCTCTGATTTTATCCTTATGGTCTCTTCGCGAGATGTACGTAGGAGGGAGCAATATACTGCTTGACTTTTCGGTGAAGGTGTGTTCTCGAAACTTTAACAAAAGCCCGTACCGAGCTACTGAGCGTCTCTCCTGCAGAGTCTTCCACTGGAGTTTATCTATCATCTCTGTAACGCTTTCGCGATTACTAAATGATCCTGTAACGAAGCGCGCTGCTCTCCGTTGGATCTTCTCTATCTCTTCTATCAACCCAATCTGGTACAGATCCCACACTGCTGAGCAGTATTCAAGCAGTGGGCGAACAAGTGTACTGTAACCTACTTCCTTTGTTTTTGGATTGCATTTCCTTAGGATTCGTCTAATGAATCTCAGTCTGGCATCTGCTTTACCGACGATCAACTTTATATGATCATTCCATTTTAAATCACTCCTAATGCGTACTCCCAGATAATTTATGGAATTAACTGCTTCCAGTTGCTGACCTGCTATTTTGTAGCTAAATGATAAGGGATCTATCTTTCTATGTATTCACAGCACATTACACTTGTCTACATTGAGATTCAATTGCCATTCCCTGCACCATACGTCAATTCGCTGCAGATCCTCCTGCATTTCAGTACAATTGTCCATTGTTACAACCTCTCGATACACCACAGCATCATCTGCAAAAAGCCTCAGTGAACTTCCGATGTCATTCACCAGGTCATTTATGTATATTGTGAATAGCAACGGTCCTATGACACTCCTCTGTGGCACACCTGAAATCACTCTTACTTCGGAAGACTTCTCTCCATTGAGAATGACATGCTGCTTTCTGTTATCTAGGAACTCCTCAATCCAATCACACAATTGGTCTGATAGTCCATATGCTCTTACTTTGTTCATTAAATGACTGTGGGGAACTGTATCGAACGCCTTGCGGAAGTCAAGAAACACGGCATCTACCCGTGAACCCGTTTCTATGGCCCTCTGAGTCTCGTGGACGAATAGCGCGAGCTGGGTTTCACATGACCGTCTTTTTCGAAACCCATGCTGATTCCTACAGAGTAGATTTCTAGTCTCCAGAAAAGTCATTATACTCGAACATAATATGTGTTCCAAAATTCTACAACTGATCGACATTAGAGATATAGGTCTATAGTTCTGCACATCTGTTCGACGTCCCTTCTTGAAAACGGGGATGACCTGTGCCCTTTTCCAATACTTTGGAACGCTACGCTCTTCTAGAGACCTACGGTACACCGCTGCAAGAAGGGGGGCAAGTTCCTTCGCGTACTCGGTGCAAAATCGAACTGGTATCCCATCAGGTCCAGCGGCCTTTCCTCTTTTGAGTGATTTTAATTGTTTCTCTATCCCTCTGTCGTCTATTTCAATATCTACCATTTTGTCATCTGTGCGACAATCTAGAGAAGGAACTACAGCGCAGTCTTCCTCTGTGAAACAGCTTTGGAAAAAGACACTTAGTATTTTGGCCTTTAGTCTGTCATCCTCTGTTTCAGTACCATTTTGGTCACAGAGTGTCTGGACATTTTTACCGCTTTGACATAAAACCAAAATTTCTTAGGATTTTCTGCCAAGTCAGTACATAGAACTTTACTTTCGAATTCATTGAACGCCTCTCGCATAGCCCTCCTCACACTACATTTCGCTTCGCGTAATTTTTGTTTGCCTGCAAGGCTTTGGCTATGTTTATGTTTGCTGTGAAGTTCCCTTTGCTTCCGCAGCAGTTTTCTAACTCTGTTGTTGTACCACGGTGGCTCTTTTCCATCTCTTATAATCTTGCTTGGCACATACTCATCTAATGCATATTGTACGATGGTTTTGAACTTTGTCCACTGATCCTCAACACTATCTGTACTTGAGACAAAACTTTTTTGTTGAGCTGCCAGGTACTCTGTAATCTGCTTTTTGTCACTTTTGCTAAACAGAAAAATCTTCCTACCTTTTTTAATATTTCTATTTACTGCTGAAATCATCGATGCCGTAACCGCTTTATGATCGCTGATTCCCTGTTCTGCGTTAACTGTTTCAAACAGTTCGGGTCTGTTTGTCACCAGAAGGTCTAATATGTTATCGCCAAGAGTCGGTTCTCTGTTTAACTGCTCAAGTTAGTTTTCAGATAAAGCACTTAAAAAAATTTCACTGGATTCTTTGTCCCTGCCACCTGTTATGAACGTTTGAGTCTCCCAGTCTATATCCAGCAAATTAAAATCTCCACCCGGAACTATAACATGGTAGGGAAATCTACTCGAAATATTTTCCAAATTATCCTTCAGGTGCTCAGCCACAACAGCTGCTGAACCAGGGGGCCTATAGAGACATCCAATTACCATGTCTGAACCTGCTTTAACCGTGACCTTCACCCAAATCATTTCACATTTCGGATCTCTGTCAATTTCCTTCGATACTATTGCACTTCTTATCGCTATAAACACGCCTCCCCCTTCACTGTTCAGCCTGTCTCTGCAGTATACATTCCAATCTGAGTTTAGGATTTCATTACTGTTTACGTCTGGTTTTAGCCAACTTTCTGTCCCTATCACTATATGGGCGTTGTGACCGTTTATTAATGAGAGCAGTTCTGGAACCTTTCTATAGACGCTCCTGCAGTTTACTATTAGCACACAAATATTATTATTCCCTGTTGCATTTTGCCTACTACTACCTTGCCGGGTCTCAGGAGGCGTCTTGTCGGGCCTAGGGAGGGAATTCTCTAACCTAAAAAACGCCCATGTGCACTCCACACGTACTCTGCCACCCTTGTAGCCGCTTCCGGCGTGTAGTGCACGCCTGACCTATTCAGGGGGACCCTACATTTCTCCACCCGATAGCGGAGGTTGAGAAATTTGCTCCCCAGATCTCCGCAGAATCGTCTGAGCCTCTGGTTTAAGCCTACCACTCGGCTCCAAACCAGAGGACCACGATCGGTTCTGGGAACGATACTACAAATAGTTAGCTCTGATTCCACCCCGCGAGTGAGGCTTTCCACCTTCACCAATTCCGCCAACTGCCTGTACGAACTGAGGATGACCTCTGAACCCAGATGGCAGGAGTCATTGGTGCCGACATGAGCAACAATTTGCAGTCGGGGGCATCCAGTGCTCTCTATCGCCGCCGGTAGGGCCTCCTCCACATCTCGGATGAGACCCCCCGGCAAGCAGACAGAGTGAACACTGGCCTTCTTCCCCGACCTTTCCACTATTTCCCTAAGGGGCTCCATCATCCGCCTAACGTTGGAGCTCCCAGTAACTAATAAACCCCTCCCCCCATGTGCCTGCTCGGACCTTGCTAAAGGAGCAGCCACATGTCCACTCACAGGCAGAGTGGGCGATGCCACACGGCCAGCCTCCACATTTACCCTCCGCCTCGTGCGCCGCGAACGCCGCTGAACCCGCCACTTCCCTTGGGGAGAGGGTGGCCCAACCGCACCTGGTACCCACGAAGATGTCTCGACAGCAGGGACAGTGGGTGAAGCCTGTAACACCTGGGGTGTACCTTGTGATGCACCAGACCCCCCCCCCCCCCCTGCCGCTACACTCCGAGGCAGCAGCCTGAAGACGGCTGACCGCGGCCATCAACACGTTCAGCTGTTCGCGAACAGTGGCCAGCTCCTCCTGCATCCGTACACAGCAGTCACACATCCTATCCATCCTAAGGAATCAATTTACTGAAGAGAGTTAATCAACTTTTAACTAGACTGCTAATTCACTAAAGGTGGCTGATTATTGACTAAACTGCGATTGCTAGCCACTTCTTGTAGAAAACAATGAAAGGGACTCTCTCTGACTGTATTCAAAACAAACACGAAATCTATGGAACACTATTAATAGCACTCGACAATTAAAGCTTCCTAAAAACAAAAACACATGGAAGAAGAAGTGACAAGTAAGAAAAATACAGTTAATACGTAAATTAAGGTAGCTCGCTGCACAGCAGACGTGAAGCAGACGGCGGTTAGGACGACACTGACACTACTGGCACTATGGCTGACTAAAGGGACTCTCTCTGACTGTATTCAAAACAAACACGAAATCTGTGGAACACTGTTAATAGCACTCTACAATTAAAGCTTCCCAAAAGCAAGAACACACGGAAGAAGAATTGAGGAAATTCTCTCTGGATTCCAGTGGCTATCTGATTTGTTGAAGGCTGCCGGTCTTGCTTACAAGATGAAGGCAGAGCTCACCATCTGCAGCATCATTGACAGAACCGACTGAGAACCTTTGGTGCAGAGCCGGGTGGTAGGGTTTCGGGTTCCGCTGAATAGGTCAGGAGTTCACTACTCTCAGCTGGCGGCTACACTGGTAGCGGAGGCTGTGTGGCATGGACTGGGCGGTGTTTTAGGTTAGAAGGCCTCGGGAAAGTACGGGGTGGGCTGCAATCTCAAAGGGTGCATGGCAAATACAGGACGTGCTTGGATCAAAGAACAGTCGGAATTGTAGTTGTAAATTATTGTAGTTGGTGCTGGGAAATTCCCTGAGCTTCAAGCGCTAATAGAAAGCACAGAAGCTGAAATCATTATAGGTACAGAAAGCTGGCTAAAGCCTGAAATAAGTTCTGCAGAAATTTTTACGAAGTCTCAGACGGTGTTCAGGAAAGATAGATTTGGCAGAATTGCTGGTGGCGTGTTTGTGTCTGTCAGTAGTGGTTTATCTTGTAGTGAAGTCGAAGTAGATACTCCATGCGAACTGGTATGGGTGGAAGTTATACTTAACAGCCGAACTAAGTTAATAATTGGCTCCTTCTACCGACCCCCAGACTCCGATGATATAGTTGCTGAACAGTTCAAAGAAAATTTCAGTCTCGTAACAAATAAATACCCCACTCATACGGTTATAGTTGGTGGGGACTTCACCTTCCCTCGATATGTTGGCAAAAATACTTGTTCAAAACCAGTGGTAGGCAGAAAACATCCTCCGAGATTGTCCTAAATGCTTTCTCTGAAAATTATTTCAAGCAGTTAGTCCACCAACCCACGCGAATTGTAAATGGTTGTGAAAACACACTTGACCTCTTAGCCACAAACAATCCAGAGCTAATAGAGAGCATCATGACTGATACAGGGATTAGTGATCACAAGGTCGTTGTAGCTAGGTTCAATACTGTTTCTTCCAAATCCACCAGAAACAAATGCAAAATAATTTTATTTAAAAAAGCGGATAAAGTGTCACTAGAAGCCTTCCTAAGAGACAATCTCCATTCCTTCCGAACTGACTATGCAAATGTAGACGAGATGTGGCTCAAATTCAAAGATATAGTAGCAACAGCAATTGAGAGATTCATACCTCATAAATTGGTAAGAAATGGAACTGATCCCCCATGGTACACAAAACAGGTCCGAATGCTGTTGCAGAGGCAACGGAAAAAGCATGCGAAGTTCAGAAGAACGCAAAATCCCGAAGATTGGCTAAAATTTACAGACGCGTGAAATTTGGCACGGACTTCAATACGAGATACCTTTAATAGGTTCCACAACAAAACATTGTCTCAAAATCTGGTAGAAAATCCGACTAAATTCTGGTCGTATGTAAATTACACAAGTGGCAAGACGCACTCAATACCTTCGCTCTGCAATGCCGATGGTACTGTTACCGACGACTGTGCCGCTACAGCGGAGTTATTGAACGCAGTTTTCCGAAATTCATTCACCAGGGAAGATGAATGGAATATTCCAGAATTTGAAACACAAACAGCTGCTAGCATGAGTTTCTTAGAAGTAGATACCTTAGGGGTTGCGAAGCAACTCAAATCGCTTGATACGGGCAAGTCTTTAGGACCAGATTGTATACCGATTAGATTCCTTTCGGATTACGCTGATACAATAGCTCCCTACTTAGCAATCATATACAACCACTCGCTCACCGATAGATCTGTACCTACAGATTGGAAAATTGCGCAGGTCGCACCAGTGTTTAAGAAGGGTAGTAGGAGTAATCCATCGAACTACAGACCTACATCATTGACGTCAGTTTGCAGTAGGGTTTTGGAGCATATACTGTATTCAAACATTATGAATCACCTCAAAGGGAACAATCTATTGATATGTAATCAGCATGGTTTCAGAAAACATCGTTCTTGTGCAATGCAGCTAGCTCTTTATTCGCACGAAGTAATGGCCGCTATCGACAGGGGATCTCAAGTTGATTCCATATTTCTAGATTTCCGGAAAGCTTTTGACACCGTTCCACACAAGCGACTTCTAATCAAGCTGTGGGCCTATGGGGTATCGTCTCAGTTGCGCGACTGGATTCATGATTTCCTGTCAGGAAGGTCGCAGTTCGTAGTAATAGACGGCAAATCATTGAGTAAAACTGAAGTGATATCAGGTGTTCCCCAGGGAAGCGTCCTGCGACCTCTGCTGTTCCTGATCTATATAAATGACCTGGGTGACAATCTGAGCAGTTCTCTTAGGTTGTTCACAGATGATGCTGTAATTTACCGTCTAGTAAGGTCATCTGAAGACCAGTATCAATTGCAAAGCGATTTAGAAAAGATTACTGTATGGTGTGGCAGGTGGCAGTTGACACTAAATAACAAAAAGTGAGAGGTGATCCACATGAGTTCCAAAAGAAATCCGTTGGAATTCGATTACTCGATAAATAGTACAATTCTCAAGGCTGTCAATTCAACTGAGTACCTGGGTGTTAAAATTATGAACAACTTCAGTTGGAAAGACCACATAGATAATATTGTGGGGAAGGCGAGCCAAAGGTTGCGTTTCATTGGCAGGACACATAGAAGATGCAACAAGTCCACTAAAGAGACAGCTTACACTACACTCGTTTGTCCTCTGTTAGAATATTGCTGCGCGGTGTGGAATCCTTACCAGGTGGGATTGACGGAGGACATCAAAAGGGTGCAAAAAAGGGCAGCTCGTTTTGTATTATCACATAATAGGGGAGAGAGAGTGGCAGATATGATACGGGAGTTGGGATGGAAGTCATTAAAGCAAAGACGTTTTTCGTCGCGGCGAGATCTATTTACGAAATTTCAGTCACCAACTTTCTCTTCTGAATGCGAAAATATTTTGTTGAACCCAACCTACATAGGTAGGAATGATCATCAAAATAAAATAAGAGAAATCAGAGCTCGAACAGAAAGGTTTAGGTGTTCGTTTTTCCCATGCGCTGTTCGGGAGTTGAATGATAGAGAGATAGTATGATTGTGGTTCGATGAACCCTTTGCCAAACACTTAAATGTGAATTGCAGAGTAATCATGTAGATGTAGATGTAGAACTCAGAAATTCTCCATACACAGCAGCATCAATGCAGAACTGTGCAGTTCTACTCAATTCCTTTTGCCTGATAGGTCAATTTTTTTTAGATTTAAGATGTGCATAATTCCCGTTAACCATGGACTTTGCCGTGCCGTCGATGGGGTGGCTCCTATGCCTCAGCGATACAGATAGCTGTACTGTAGGTGCAACGAGAACAGAATGGTTTCTGTGGAGAGGTCAGACAAACATACAGTTCTTGAAGAAGGGCAGCAGCCTTTTCAGTAGTTACAGGGACAACAGTCTGGATTATTGACTGATTTGCCCTTGTAACATCAAACAAAATGGCCTTGACGTGCTGGTACTACAAATGGCTGAACACAAAAGGGAAACTATAGCCATAATTTTTCCAGAGGGTATGCAGCCCTACTGTATGGTTAAATGATGGTGATGTCCTCTTGCATAAAATTGTCCCCCTTTTGGCTCTCTGGGTGGGGACTACTCAGGTGGATGTCTTCATTAGGAGAAACAAAACTGGTGTTCTACACATTAGATCATGGAATGTTAGATCCGTTAATTGTGCAGGTAGGTTAGAAAATTTAAAAAGGGAAATGAATTGGTTACAGTTAGATACAGTGGGAATTAGTGACGTTTGGTGGTAGGAGGAACACAACTTCTACTCAGGCGAAAAAAGGGTTATAAATACAAAATCAAATAACAGTGATGCAGGAGTAGGTTTAATAATGAACAATAAAATAGGAATGCGGGTAAGCTACTATGAACCACATAGTCTATGCATTATCGTAGCCAAGATAGACACGAAGCCCGCATCTACCACAGTGGTACAAGTTTATATGCCAACTAGCTTTCCATACGATGAAGAGATTGAAGAAGTGTATGATGAGATAAAAGAAATTATTCAGATAGTTAAGGGAGATAAAAATTTAATTGTGATGGGGGACAAAAGGAAGAGCAGAAAAAATAATAGCTGAATATGGACTGGGGGAAAGGAATGAAAGAGGAAGCTGCCTGGCAGAATTTTGCGCATAGAATGATTTAATCATTGCTAACACTTGGTTTAAGGACCATGAAAGGAGGTTTTATATACATGGAAGAGACATGGAGACACTGGAAGGTTTCAGATTGATTATATAATGGTATGACAGAGACTTCAGAACCTCATATCAGACTGTAAGACATTTGCAGGGGAACGTGTGGACTCTGACCACAATTATTGGTTATGAACTGTAGATTAAAACAAAAGGAATTGTAAAAAGGTAGGAAATTAATGATACAGGATCTGGATAAGCTGAAAGAATCAGACGTTGTTTTGAGTTTCAGAGGGAGCACTGGATGACAATGGGTTAGAATAAGGGAAAGGATTACAGCAGAAAATGAATGTGTAGCTTAAAGAGAAGAAATAGTTAAGGCAGAAGAGGATCAAACAGGACAACACCTAATAGAAACCCTTGGATAACACAGGATATATCTAAAAAATGAGATTGGCAGGCAGTGCAAAATGGCTTAGCGGAATGGCTAGACAGCAAATGTAAGGATTTAGAAGCACATATCACTAGGGGAAAGATAGACACTGTCTACAGGAAAATTAAAGAGGACTTTGGAGAACAGAGAAGCAGCTGTGTAAATATATCAAGAGCTGAGATGGAAAACAAGCAAAGAAGGGAAAGCTGAAATGTGTAAGGAGTATATAGAGGGTATATACAAGGGAGATGAACTTGAGGCAATATTACAGAAATTGAAAAGAATGTAGATGAAGACGAGATGGGATATATGATACTTTGAGAAGAATTTGACAGAGCACTGAAAGACTTCAGCTGGAATAAGGCCCTGGCAGCAGATGACATTCCATAAGAACTACTGATAGCATTGGAAGAGCCAGCCATGACAAAACTCTTCCGTCCTTTGCAGCTGAATGTAAAAAATGGTAAAGCCAACCTCTGGGAAAATTAGTTTTGTTTCAGAAGAAATGTATCAACACGCAAGGTAATACTGACCCTATGAATTATCTTAGAAGATAGGTCAAGGAAAGGCAAATCTGTGTTTACAGCATTTGTAGACTTACAGAAAGCTACTGACAAAGGTGACGGGAAAACTCCCTCTGAAATTCTGAGGATATCAGGGATAAAATACAGGGAGGAAAAGGCTATCTGCAACTTACACAGAAACCAGATGGCTGTTATAAGAGTCGAGCAGCAGGAAAGGGTAACAGTGTTGAGAAGGGAGTGAGACAGTGTTTTAGCCTACCCCTGATGTTATTCAATCTGTACCCCGAGCAAGCAGTAAAAGAAATCACAGAAAAACTTAGAACAGGAATTTAAGTTTAGGGAGAAGAAACAAAAACTTTGATGTTTGCCAGTGAGATTGTAACTGTGTCAGAGATAGCAAAGGATTTGGAACTGAATGGACAGTATCTTAAAAAGGAGGATATGATGAACATCAACAACAGGAAGATAAGTATATCTGAATGTAGTCACATTAAATCAGGTGATGCTGAGGGAATTAGATTAGGAAACAAGACACTTAAAGTAGTAGATGACTTCTGCTGTTTGGACAGCAAAATAACTAATGATGGCTGAAGTAGAGAGAATGTAAAATGTAGACTGGCAATGACAAGAAAAACATTTCTGAAGAAGAGAAATTTGTCACCATTGAATAGAGACTGAAGCATTAGGAAGTCTTTTCTGAAAGTATTTGTATGGAGTGTAGCCATGTATGGAAGTCAAACACGGATGATGAAACGGTTTAGGCAAGAAGAGATCAGAAGCTTTTGAAATGGGGTGCTATAGAAGAATGTTGAAGATAAGCTGGGTAGATCATGTAACTACTGAGGAGGTACTCAACAGAATTGGGGAGACAAGCAATTTGTGGCACAATTTGACTAAAAGAAGGTATCAGCTGATAGGACACATTGTGAGACATCAAGGTATCATCAATTTAGTACTGGAGGTAAGTGGGGGTGGTAAAAATCATAGAGAGAGAGACCAAGAGATGAATACAGTAAGCAGCTTCTGAAGGATGTAGGCTGCAGTAGTTATTTGGAGATGTGGAGGCTTGCGCAGTATAGAGTAGTGTGGAGAGCTGCAGCTAACCAGTCTTCATACTGAAGATCATAATAACAACAACAATATAATAAATAATTTAGTAATTATTTATTTTTGCTGATAACATCTGATATCATTTCAATATGATGTAACCCATTCAGCTTCTGGAAGCACCAATGAAAAGACCTGAAAGACACTCAATTTAAGTAGACTATGCTAATTCATATGGTAAGATTTAATTATATGTAGTTTAAAATACCAAGCACTTGTACACAAAATATCTATTTTTATAATTATTAAGGAACTATTAGACACAGGATGAAGTATGAGGTAAAAGAAGACCAGTGAAGTGTAGCACTCCTCCCAATGTGTTTGCTATACATCAATCTTACAGTAATTATGAAATGTGGTCCATTTTATTAATATTCAACTGAAGCACGGCTTTGTGCAGCCACACATAAGGGTGAGCACTGGGGTCTTCTGCAGTATGTCACTCAGGATCTATGACAGTCTGTATAACACTTAGGTAATAGTTCTAAGCAGCTAAGAAGTCACGCCGGTTTCATATATTACAATTTCGTGAGTGTTAGTCTCTGAAAATCAATTTGAGACTTAAGGCCACCGTAAAAAATGTGTGTGACAAAAGCACTCTTATCTAGCTAACAGGTTTGTCAAGCAAGTCCACACACATTCAAACAAATGTTTGTGTGCTTAACCTCACTCTGCAACAGATGCTATTCATGTTCGTGTGCATTGTGATAGTAGTGAGAACAGCCACACATGCAGACAAAGCTGCCCTGGCATTGACTTCGGCACTGCATTTAAAGAAGAAGAAGAAGAAGAAGAAGAAGAAGAAGAAGAAGAAAACAAGACTTTGGTCCAGGGAATAGCTTAAAATGAGAGATTTATTCATGAAAATATCCTAAAGAAAAGACTACTCTTATAACCCGATGATTACACTGACTTTCTTAGAATGGACAAAGAAACTTTTTAAAGCTTGTTAAGGCCCTCCTGAAAGATCAAACTTATCTGTCAAGTCATGGATGTGTCAAACAAGCTAGTACGCGTACTAAGAAAGATTGTCAATTTAACCTTACTTTTGATGCAGACACTTTTCATGCATACATACAGAGGAACGGAGGACTGGAAAGCGAGATACAACAACGAATAAATTGCGGTTGGAACAACTGGAGGAAAATGACTGGAGTGTTGTGTGACAAGAAGGTGAGCACTGGGTTGAAAGGGTAAGTATGAGTCGGTGGTAAGGCCTGCTATGATATACGGGGCAGAGACATGGCCAATCCCAGTAGCCCAGGAAAGAAAGATGGAAGTGGCAGAAATGAGGATGTTGAGGTGGATGTGTGGGGTAACAAGAAAGGACAGGATTAGAAATGAATTTGTTAGTGGAGCTGTGAAAGTGGGACCCCTGGGGAAGAAAGACACAAGAGAGTAGACTAAGGTGGTACGGACACTTACAGAGAAAAGGGGAAGAGTATATCGGAAGCAGAGTTGAAAATATAAAGATTGAAGGAGTGAAGAGGAGAGGAAGACCGAAGATGAGGTGGAAGGTTAAAATATCCAGGGACCTAAGGGAGAAAAGATGGAAGAAGGAAGAGGCAATGGATAGAGTACTAAGGAGGAGAAGGATCCAGAAGAGCAACGCCGACCCTATGTGACGTGGGACAAGGTGACGATAAAGAAGAAAAAGAAGAAGAAGAAGACACAGAACCACAGGCAGGGGAGACTTATCATACAGGATGACAAGGAAAGACTGACTGTTGCACGGAACATATAGCCCACATCATCCATGGAAGAACTGGAGAGCTTCGATTTCTTTTGTTTCATTTCACTCTGCTTGTATGTCATTGTATGCATAAAATACTGATTTTGTTCACAACCTCTGCATGCGTAATATATGACTAGAACAGATGTGGTACTCTATCATTTTGGTAATTGTCAGTGTTATACTTGGTCTTAGTTTTCATAGTAGTGGAAACTCGCAATACAGAGATAAACTGTAATAAAACAAATTTTCACTAAACAAACACAGTGAGACATCAACAAAAACAATGTCTGCCGTCTTGTCAACCTTTATGTCAATCAAAAGTTCTCACAAACATGTCAAACACTATCATGCTTGACAAACACATCAAACTGCACCTTATCCGGCCAAATATTTGGCAAGCACAGTCAAGATTGGCAAAATGTTTCATCGTTTATGAGGGCTTTTACAAAGGACAACAGTTATTCAATGACTGAATTTGGTTGAACGCAATGCTTTGACTTTCTGTGAATGATAGACCCCAGGATGAGAAGCACCCAAGTGTAGTGAGGAGGAGGGGAAATATAAATGATATGAAAACCTGCCCCTCCTTTCTAACATGTCTCGATCTATTCTTCTTTCATGCCTGAGGAAGGAACCAATAGTTCAAATAGCTACGAACATTTTCTCTTTCTTTAACTGAGCACACACGCACTACAGGAATTTCACCTGCCGAAGGTAAGTAACGGCATGTCATTCTGTCACTTTGTAATACTATAAATAACTTGATTCCATTTATATCCACGCATTTGGTGTTGGCTACCACTGTATCATCTTACTTAATCTGCAAGAGTGCCTGACCTGTAATTTTTTGCTACATGACCTGCTGTTTTTTGAAATATGATCACTTGTTAAACCTATCGCTAATTCAGCTACAATGCTGGTAGGGTACAAATGAAGTAATTTGTGTGCCTCCCCTAAGATCTCCTCTTTCCATTAAAAAACCTAAAACAAGTAAAAAATTAGTAGATGAAATGGCTTACTTGTTAAAAGAAGACAAACAAAAGAAATAAAAAAATTGTTTTTCTTCTTTTACGTTTTAAAATATTTTAGATGCTCACAGATGTTTTAAAAGAATAAAATCAATCTGCACTACTAAATAAATTTACTTTGTAATATTGCCAATTACGTGTAACGTGCTCACAGAATTAGTTTGAAGTTTACTCACCTGTAGAGAAGCTGTGTAGAACATACATATTTGCAAGAAGATGAAATGCAGAATAGTGGCTGAAGGTTGATAAAAACATTGGCCAGCATAGTGCACCTGAAATTGATATAATCAGTTAAAAACTGACACAGTGAAACATGACAAAAGATAATGTGTCTATGTCTGTACTCTGCAAATCCATTTACAGTGTGCACACAATGATATGAAAATAGAATATGTCGTTACTGAAATTATACACTGAACAGGATGTGTTCTTGCCTTCTGACTGTCACTGATACATACCAAACTTCTTTCAAGACTCTCTCACTCTCACTCTCTCTCTCTCTCTCTCTCTCTCTCTCTCTCTCTCTCTCTCTCTCTCTCTCTCTCTCTATCGCGTTTGCCCCCCCCCCCCCCCCCTCTCCCTCACCCTTCCTTCTGAGCTCAATACATGTTCATGAATGCCCTGATTAACAGTTCTCCTTTCACAAAATTATAATAGAAGGAGTAAAGGATAAGGATGACTTAGAGAGAATTTCTGTTTCGTGTGATGAATGGCAGCTTGCTCTAAATATAGAAAAAATGTATGTTAATGGTGATTATGAGCACGAAAACAAATCCTGTGACATTCCAATATGGTATTAGTGGAGTGCTACTTGACAGAGTCATGCCAATTAAAAAAACTGGGTGTAATGTTGCAAAGCAATGCGAAATGGATGGAGCACATAAGGACAGTAGCTGAGAAGGTTAACTGTTGACTTAAGTTTATTGAGAGAATTTGAGAAAGTGTAGTTCATCTATAATAAAGGCTGCTTACAGCACACTAGTGCAACCAGTTCTTGAGCACTGTTCACGTGTTTCGGATCCTCACCAGGTTCAATTAAAGAAGGAAGTCAGAGCAATTTGAAGGTGGGCTGCTAGACTTGTCACCAGTAGGTTCAGTCAACACAAGAGCATCAGGGAGATGCTTTGTAAACTCAAACTTGGACAGAAGGCAGTGTTCTTTTTATGAAACACTATTGAGAAAATTTAGACAACAAGCATATGCAGCTCAGTGCAGAACGGTTTTACTGCCACCAACGTACATTTTACCTAAGGACTGCTAACACAAGACAAGAGAAGGTAGGGCTTGTTTAGAGGCATATAGATAAGTCATTTTTCTCCTGCTTCGTTTGCAAGTGGAAGACAAAAGAAAA
This sequence comes from Schistocerca piceifrons, assembly GCF_021461385.2. NCBI lineage: Eukaryota > Metazoa > Arthropoda > Insecta > Orthoptera > Acrididae > Schistocerca > Schistocerca piceifrons. Next base: position 832,506,700 of record NC_060139.1, read on the forward strand.
GACTGATAATGGTACATGTTACCCTCTGCCATATACCACACTATGGTTTGCAGAGTACATAAGTAGATGTAGATGAATGCCCATGGACTTTGAACAGCCACTAAAGTTAAAAATGATTGTTCAGCAGTATGTCCTGACATGGGCAGTCAACTTTGCTCTTGCCAGTGGCATTAATGTGGATGGACAAATGGTTGGAGGCAGTGTGCAAAATCCTCAGGGAGAGGGGGGGGGGGCCTCTCAACACCCTCCCCCCCCCCCCCCCCCCCCCCGGCCCGCCATTTTATTTTATCCCAAGAATTTCTCCCCACTAAAATATTTGGAGGGGAAGGGAGAGGGTTAATTATAATTAGACAAAACACACAACATATACAATTAAAATATTTCCATTTCAAGAACAATTTTTTGTTAGATAATTAATAATAATGCATTAAACTTTATGAATATAATTTACATGTTTAAAATATCAGCAACAATGTAGGGGATACATTAAATTCACTCTGATAATGTCATACAGAGTGACGGTTGAGATCATACGCTTGGCATCTATGCACGGAGCAGTGACAGAAATTGTAAATGATTGCTGGCACTCTATCTATTGAAACAGAGGAGGGAACACTGAAAATGGATGCAATGAAATGTACAAAACGTGGATTAAGTACCAGTTATTTAAACATTATAACGTTAATATTAGTACTAATATACCGCGATCCTCACGATTCAATATGTGAAACTGTGCGGGAAAATTTAAGTAAAATACCTAGAAGTCACAAAGTGATCTCAGAAGTGGAATATTTCTCTTTCAATGAAGACAGAAATAAAGTTTTAAGTCATGGCAAAGGTGAACATACGTAATCAAAAGAGTGACAGTGCAATAGAAAATAACTTGTCAATGTCCTGTCAGAAAAATCAACTATGGTGAATATTTAATAAAACTAATGAAAAAGATGGACTAAAGATGTTGCGCAGTGCTGGTTTTGAACATTCTCAGCAAGTGTGTAAAACAATTACAGCTTCATCTAACGATCTGCCTTGGTCAAGAGATGATGTAGCAAAGAACAATAAAAAATAAGAACATTGACACCATATACAGACATGAAAGAAGTGTTATTTATTTGGACTGCATGTGGCGTGAATAAGTATACAAAAAGCAGATTCTAGAAACTCCTGCAGTAAATGCTCAAGAGCTATATTTAAAAAAATGAAATGCAGCTGTTAAGGCGTTACGATTAAGGTGTTAAGATCAGTTTATGTGGCCACAAAAAGAGAGTGGAGTTTTCGTCGCCATCCAGAACTTACACAGTTACAAATTGTGAATGGTGTAGATACACGTACACATCTTCACACAGATAAGACTGCAGCAAGTATGACTAATTTTATTATGGAGCAATTACTTTTAAAACTAGTTAATTTTTTGAAACTGGCTGACTTTTTCCATTTCTGTGGATGAGTCAGCCAACAGGTTTTCTGAAAAACATTTGATTTCATACGTTACGTATGTGAATGAACAAAACACAAGCTGCTCTTTCTGTCAACTAGTAGCAGTGAAAAATACCATAGTTGTGGAAATGCTTAAAGAAAAGCTTGTAAGATTTGGCTCAGATGGAACAGCAATGTTTACTGATAAAAAAGAAGATATTGCAGGTAGAATTAGGAGAAACATGTCTCCACACCTGATTAGTGTACATTGTATGGCTCACAGGATGGACCTCTTTTATGAGCAAGTTTTTAGTGACATAAATGCTGTTCATAACTTTTGAATGTTTGTTAGATGACCTTTACAAAATTTACAGTAAACCACATACAGCTGCGAAACTTAAAAACAATGTCACAGCTATACGTATCAAGGGTTGTCTGACAGTTAAGAAGCAGAGATGAAACTTTCTGACAGATTAAAACTATGTGCCAGACTGAGACTCAAACTTGGGATCTTTGAATTTTTCAGGCACTGCTCTACCAACGAGATACCTAAGCACAACTCATAACCCATCCTCAGAGCTTCACTTCTGTGAAGTTTGGAAGGTAGGAGACAAGGTACTGTCAGAAGTGAAACTGTGAGGACGGGTCACAAGTCGTGCTTTGGTAGCCCAGTTGTTAAATCAGTTACCTGCAAAAGGCAAAGGTCCCACGTTTGAGTCTCAATCGGGCACACAGCTTTAATGTACTAGGAAGTTTCATACCAGCACACGTCCTGCTGCAGAGTGAACATTTCAATTTGGAGTTAAAAAGTCATTTCATAGTCTCTTGTGAGACAGATGCTTTGTTGGCAGTAATGAAAGGTTTTCATTGTATCATGCAGTTCCTAAACTTAAGATCTGAAAGCACTGAATTATTAATTAAGGATCATTGTAAATCAGTGAGATTTTATAAGCCGTATTTCTTGTTAGATATATCATGTGCTCTGTCTCTAATTGCTAGAAAAGTTCAAAAAGTGGGTGATTCTGGCAGTGAAATAGAAAATAAAATTAATTTTGCAACACAAACTCTTAAAGAAACACATGTTAAGGATGATATTTATTTCAGTCTTTGCAAAGAAAATTACTTAACATACTGTAAACTTCAACCTGAACAGGAAGATGAAAACAGGGAGCATGACAAAATAAGAGGACAAATAATTCAAAGCTTAAGACATAAATTTGAAAATAGGTTTCTTTCAAGTGAAATGATAAAAGTGTTTCTCAGCTTTTGAAGAAAATAAAATCAACAGTAAAAGTAGTTTGTACGGCAATTTTGACACATATAAAGCAGCTGAGTTGCTTGGTTTGGATGGTGACATTGCTGTGTCACAATGGAGAGAAAACAAGTAAGGCTCTCTAACCTTAAATGCTTTGCGTTCAGTGCCTCTGTAAACTGGTGTGTTAAGCCAGCTTACAGTGTGACTCACAGCATCAGAACTGCAGAAAGAAATGATTTGTTTGTGCAAAACTTTAGTCTCTAACAAACTTAAACTTAATGGGCAGACAATGAATTTATGGAATGCCTTTACTATTACAGATAGATGGGTCACCTCTGTACATCATTCGGCAGACAGTCTTACTTGCTAAAGGAAAGGAGAAGGGAGCAGGAGCAGCATGAACACAAAATTTTTGTTTAAGGTACGTTTACTTTCATTCAGCATCTACCTTTCTTTTAAAATGGCAATGTTTTCATTGCATACATTTAAAAACCTAATGTACTTGTAACTTCCCAAACCATTATACATAATGCATAAATACAAAGATGAGGTGACTTACCGAACAAAAACGCTGGCAGGTCGATAGACACACAAACAAACACAAACATACACACAAAATTCAAGCTTTCGCAACAAATTGTTGCCTCATCAGGAAAGAGGGAAGGAGAGGGGAAGACGAAAGGAAGTGGGTTTTAAAGGAGAGGGTAAGGAGTCATTCCAATCCCGGGAGCGGAAAGACTTACCTTAGGGGGAAAAAAGGACAGGTATACACTCGCACACACGCACATATCCATCCACACATACAGACACAAGCAGACATATTTAAAGACAAACTGTATGTGTGGATGGATATGTGCGTGTGTGCGAGTGTATACCTGTCCTTTTTTCCCCCTAAGGTAAGTCTTTCCGCTCCCGGGATTGGAATGACTCCTTACCCTCTCCTTTAAAACCCACTTCCTTTCGTCTTCCCCTCTCCTTCCCTCTTTCCTGATGAGGCAACAATTTGTTGCGAAAGCTTGAATTTTGTGTGTATGTTTGTGTTTGTTTGTGTGTCTATCGACCTGCCAGCGTTTTTGTTCGGTAAGTCACCTCATCTTTGTATTTATATATAATTTTTCCCACGTGGAATGTTTCCTTCCATTATATTGATATTATACATAATGCAGTAAAGATAAATGAACCCCCTGAACCACACCAGCTTTTAACGATTTTGCACACTAGTTGGCAGTCAATCTCACATAAAAAAGACTGATCAGAATTAACAGCAGAGTTGGTGTATGACATGATGGCTCTCGGATATGGCCCAACTACACTCAATCCCTTGCAACAAGAGTTGTCTCTCTGTGGAAGACTCAGCTGCAAAACCTTTCCTACAACCCACTCAGCACATGTTATTGCAGTCTGGTCACAGATATATTCTTCCTTATCAGAGGTAGGGCCACCAGTGAAGGCAGTCATGTCACGTACCATCTACAACCGATGCACCACAAAGGAATTATCTGAACGTAATGGAAATCAGTAGATGCGATGTACATACACAGACAAGCAAATGATTACAATTTCAGAAAAAATTCGATGATATTCTAGGGACAGAGCTTCACAAACTGAGCAAGTCAATAACGTATTAGTCCATCTCTGGCCCTTATGCAAGCAGTTATTTGGCTCGGCATTGACAGAAAGAGCTAGATGTCCTCCTGACAGATATTGTGTCAAGTTCCGTCCAATTGACTTGCTAGATCATCAAAATCCTGAGCTGGTTGGATGTCCTGCCAATAATGCTCCAAACATTCTCACTTACGGTGCGACTCGATGACCTCACTGAACAAGGTAGAGTTTGATGAGCACAGAGACAAGCACTAGTAACTCTCGCCGTGTGATGGTGGGCATTATCAAGGATGGCTTCCCATGAACAGCAACAAAATAGAGCATAGAGTATTGTCAACATACTAATGTGCTGCAAGGGTGCCACAGATGACAACCAAAGGGCCCTTCTATGAAAAAGAAAAGTCACCACATACCATCACTCCTGACTGTCTGGCCATATAGTGAGCGACAATCAGGTTGTTAACCCATCATTGTCTGGAGCACCTCTAGAACACATGTTCGGCCTGGAATCTCATTGACTGAAGTATAATTGTCTTCAATGATGAGTCCTGCTTTGAACTGAGCCCCAACAACTAGCAAAGATGTGTATGGAAATCCCGCAGACAGCGGTGGGATACTAACCTAACTGTCGTCTGCCATACAGTCCAACAGCCAGGACTTATGGTCTGGGTTGCCATTTCTTTTCATAGCAGGACCCTTACAGCACAGTGGACACTGACAATATTCTGTGCCCTGTTTCATTGCCCTTCATGACAAGCCTTCCTAGGCTGATATTTCAGTAATATAATGCACACCTGCACACAAACAAAGTGTCTACTGCTTGTTTTCGTGCTTGCCAAATGCTATCTTGCCCAGTAAGGTCATCGGATCTTTCCCCAAGAGAGAACATTTGGAACATTATGGACAAGACCCTCCCTTGGAGGGATTTTAATGACATAACATGCCAATTGGATAGAATTTTGCACAATATCCCTCAGAAGGGCATCCAACAACTCTATCAACCAATGCCAAGTTGAATAACAGCTCACACAGGGGCCAGAGGTGGATCAAAGAATTACTGACTTGCACAATTTATGAAGCTCTTTCTCTTGAATAAATTATCCAATTTTTCCAAAACTGTAATGATTTTTTTTGTCTGTATGTGTACATCACATTTACAAATTTCCTTTCCATTTCCGTTGTTGGTTGGTTGATTGATTTGGTTTTGGGGAAGGGGACCAACAATGAGGTCATCGGTTTAGGGAAGGATGGGGAAGGAAGTCGGCCAAGACCTTTCAAAGGGATTTAGGGAAATCACTGAAAACCTAAATCAGGATGGTTTGAACTGTCGTCCTCCCGAATGTGAGTCCAGTGCACTAACTACTGCACCATCTCCCTTTTCTTTGTCTTAGGAAGTATATCTACATGACTATTCTGCAGTTTCCACTTAAATGTTTGGCAGAGGATGTACAGAATCACCTTCAGACTATTATAAGAAAATGAAACATCTACAGCCATCCTTAAGATGTCATTTATTGTACAGCTACCAGTTTTGGCACTTCAATGCACCATCTTCAGATCTTAGTTGATGCCGAAGAGGTTAACATGATCCATATAAACGAGGCATTAGTAGCCAACATAACTGGTTTAGGCAGACTAGCTGTAACTGTGATGTCGTCTCTCCAGCCATCAACTGTTCAACTCCCGAACATCATGTGGGAAAAATATACCTTAAATCTATCCACGCAAGCTCTGACTTGTATTGTTTTATCATGATGGTTAATGTATGTGGGAGTCACAAAATGTTTTGGCATTCGGAGGAGAAAGTCGGTGACTGAAATTCCTTTGAAAGTTCTCGCTGCAACAAAAAACAACTTTGTTTTAATGACTGCCATCACAACCTGCTTCTCATATCTGTGACACACACGACCTTATTTCATGATAATAAACTTTTTCAATGTCCTCTGCCAATCCTGTATGGTCCCACATTCTTGTAGCAATACTTAAAAACCAAACAGACAAGCATAATGTAGGCTGTCTATTTAGTAGATTTGTTGCAGCTTCTAAATGTTTTGTCAATAAAATAATTTCTGTTTCACCTTTGCCACATTTTCTTTGTGATGGTTCCAATTTAAGTTGTTTGTAATTGTGCAATCTCTATATATCTAGCTGAATTGACAACATTCCAGTTTTTATGATTTATAATGTACCCAAAATTTAGCAGAATTTGTTTAGTACTCATGTGGAGAACCTCGCACTTCTTATTCTTCCAGATCAATTGCCACTTTCTGCACCAGGCAGATATTTTGGCTAAATCATGTTGTAATTCATTTTCATCTTCTGATGAAATTGCTACAAGGTAAATGATGGCCTCATCCACAAACCGTCTAAGAGTGCTGCTTAGTTTGTCTCCTAAATTGGCTATACAGATTAAGAACAAAAGAAGACCTATAATGCATCCTTGGGGAACACCAGACATACCTTTTTCACACGAAATCACAAATTCAGTTGTACAGCAGACACAATATTACATCCACAGACAATTTGGTCAGAAGCTGCTTGCAAGGAATGGTGTCAAAAGCATTCTGGAAATCTGGAAATATGGTGTCAATCTGAGACCCCCTGTCAATGGCTGTCAATGAGGAGCCAGTTGTGCTTCACAAGGACAATATTTTCTGAATCTATGCTGGGTATGTGTTATTCTCTTTGTGGAGCACTAACTCTGCTGCAACTTTTGCACAATCACTCAATCAGATATGTCCACCAACCAGTTACCCAGTCGAATGACTGGTCACCAGCAAACTAAGGCAATGAGCAAAGCTGACCACACAGTGGCAGAACATGCTGCTGAGTACAACATGCTTGACTTCAATGGCCACTTTTCACAACTCATGTTATCTGGTTCCTCCGCTTTGATATCAACTTCTCAGAACTGCATAGATGGAAACTGTTCTTACAGCACAACCTTCAGTCATATAATCCTCCTGGCCTCAATCTCTGCTAGCTCTTGCCCCATACCCATCTCCACACTTGTCCCCAAGTGAATCTTTTAATTTACACTCACATTTTCTCTCTAAATAATTCCTCTTTCTGTGTTCTACACCCTAACCTCTTTCCAACCTCTCCAACAGCACAACTCTGCTCCACTGTGTACCATGCCTATACCAGCAGGGGCTACTCACTGGTTTTAAATTCCAGGGCTTAATTTCAGCTGGGACACTGTCTCTGCACATATATATTTATTTATTTATTTTAACTCGCTAGAACAAGATACCACCAGAGATTGAAAATAGTACACCTCAATCACTAAATGCTTTATTAATTAATACTGGACACACATTCATCGAACAGCTACAATCTAATTGTTTGAACATTACGGCTGGCAGCAGCTGAAAACTAGACATCATAGTCACAAACACTACTGACTTGTCCTGATATGTACCATACAGAACTAGGAGCAAAGTGCCACTTTATATTAAATCTTGAGGTTTTACTGCTTTGATTAAAAGAAATTATGTTTTAAAAATCTGAATTTCAGAACAGTATTTTGTAAAAAATGATTTCTCGTTGTCAGTTTCATCACAATGATGGTGTGGTTCAAGACATGTGTTACAGCACCTAAAATTTGAGAGATTATGCACTGCACATTACTATCCAATTCACCTCTCCTTCCCAGCTGCCAGCCTCCTTTCCCTCCTCACTAATTTGTTAATTTCACCCACCCCACCAAACAGAGCCATACAGGAAATCCCAGACGAGACTCCTATTTCTTAAACTAACTATAAATTTATTTTTACTTGCTCCTTTAATGACCTGATAGTGCATATTGATGATGCAACAATGCCAGATACTTTTTCAGAAATAAATTTAGTTATGGCATAATTATGTGTGTACTGAAAGCAGATAATGTCCAGAACAGAAAGAATATTGGATGCGTTGAGTCACTGAAAACATTATAAACAAGACCGAAAACTTTACTAGTTTTCCAATCAGTATTTCTTCAACCTACAGAGTGAAACATATACCGCTGCATTATTTCATCTGACTTCACTGTACTGGCTCTGAGCTGCAATGCTGATGCAAGTGTGTGTGTGTGTGTGTGTGTGTGTGTGTGTGTGTGAAGAAGGGACTGAATGCAAGCATGAATGAATCTGAGTCTTAATAACATTGGGCTGGCTTTCTGAGGAGTATCTATTTGGAATTAGAGAGAGAGAGAGAGAGAGAGAGAGAGAGAGAGAGAGAGAGAGAAAATGGATGGCTAGCCAAGTTCTCAGTGTTATAAAAATTCCTGTTCTTTCCGTCCACTCGAAAATTCTTTCTGTCTGTCAGCTGATCTCTCTCTCTCTCTCTCTCTCTCTCTCTCTCTCTCTCTCTCTCTCTCTCGTTCCACGTAGACATTCCTCAGAAAGCTAGCCAACAAGTTCTCTGTATTATTAAGACTCAGATTCATTCATTCATTCACTCAGTCAGTCCCTCTCTCTCTTTACTCCTTAAATCATTTACATTCCACCATGATCTTCCATTACCATATTTATCAAAATTTCACTTGTATATTTAGTACCAATGCTTTTCATTTCTGTGTTTCACCACAATTAAGATCCGAAGTTTTGATGTCCTTAAAATTCTATATTCTGAACATTTGAATCCACAGGTTATATTCCCAGCAATCTTCAGCAGTCATAACACACACGCTCTTAAAACCCAGAAATCAATACAGTCATTACTGTTCTCTACACTAAAAGAAACACGTTTTACCTCAGAAAGCCATGCAACTTACAGGAAAAATTAAAACCTATGAGCTCAACTACTAAAACAGCCACTGTGATTACTGTTTTGCAAATGAAGGTTATTTTATAAATAAAACACCATTACGAAGAGATTGATGCCATAAGAACTAAAAGAATAAATCAAACCATTAGCAGCTACATATTCAAGAACCAACATACCCTCTCACGATCTCCTTAATGTATGTCGTTTGGATGCCGAAAGTTCCCCCTTCCCCCACCTATACACTCATTCCCCAACTGTTTGCCTCTGGCAAACAGTACGTGATCACAGATGTACACATTTAGACAACATTTATAGAAGAGTAAGACTTCCAAAGCTAATGTGGTTCTCTGATGATTCAGGTGGTACTATGTTGAATACGCCTCCCCATAAACCATGGACCTTGCCGTTGGTGGGGAGGCTTGCGTGCCTCAGTGATACAGATAGCCGTACCGTAGGTACAACCACAACGGAGGGGTATCTGTTGAGAGGCCAGACAAACGTGTGGTTCCTGAAGAGGGGCAGCAGCCTTTTCAGTAGTTGCAAGGGCAACAGTCTGGATGATTGACTGATCTGGCCTTGTAACAATAACCAAAACGGCCTTGCTGTGCTGGTACTGCGAACGGCTGAAAGCAAGGGGAAACTACAGCCATAATTTTTCCCGAGGACATGCAGCTTTACTGTATGATTAAATGATGATGGCGTCCTCTTGGGTACAATATTCCGGAGGTAAAATAGTCCCCCATTCGGATCTCCGGGCGGGGACTACTCAAGAGGATGTCGTTATCAGGAGAAAGAAAACTGGCGTTCTACGGATCGGAGCGTGGAATGTCAGGTCCCTTAATCGGGCAGGTAGGTTAGAAAATTTGAAAAGGGAAATGGATAGGTTAAAGTTAGATATAGTGGTAATTAGTGAAGTTCGGTGGCAGGAGGAACAAGACTTCTGGTCAGGTGACTACAGGGTTATAAACACAAAGTCAAATAGGGGTAATGCAGGAGTAGGTTTAATAATGAACAGGAAAATAGGAATGCGGGTAAGCTACTACAAACAGCTTAGTGAACGCATTATTGTGGCCAAGATAGATACGAAGCCCACACCTACTACAGTAGTACAAGTTTATATGCCAACTAGCTCTGCAGATGACGAAGAAATTGAAGAAATGTATGATGAAATAAAAGAAATTATTCAGATAGTGAAGGGAGACGAACATTTAATAGTCATGGGTGGCTGGAATTCAAGTGTAGGAAAAGGAAGAGAAGGAAACGTAGTTGAAGAATATGGATTACCGCTAAGAAATGAAAGAGGAAGCCGCCTGGTAGAATTTTGCACAGAGCACAACTTAATCATAGCTAACACTTGGTTTAAGAATCATGATAGAAGGGTGTATACATGGAAGAACCCTAGAGATACTAAAAGGTATCAGATAGATTATATAATGGTAAGACAGAGATTTAGGAACCAGGTTTTAAATTGTAAGACATTTCCAGGGGCAGATGCGGACTCTGACCACAATCTATTGGTTATGACCTGTAGATTAAAACTGAAGAAACTGCAAAAAGGTGGGAATTTAAGGAGATGGGACCTGGATAAACTGAAAGAACCAGAGGTTGTACAAAGTTTCAGGGAGAGCATAAGGGAACAATTGACAGGAATGGGGGAAATAAATACAGTAGAAGAAGAATGGGTAGCTTTGAGGGATGAAGTAGTGAAGGCAGCAGAGGATCAAGTAGGTAAAAAGACGAGGGCTAGTAGAAGAACTATTGAATTTAATTGATGAAAGGAGAAAATATAAAAATGCAGTAAATGAAGTAGGCAAAAAGGGATACAAACGTCTCAAAAATTATATCGACAGGAAGTGCAAAATGGCTAAGCAGGGATGGCTAGAGGACAAATGTAAGGATGTAGAGGCTTATCTCACTAGGGGTAAGATAGATACTGCCTACAGGAAAATTAAAGAGACCTTTGGAGAAAAAAGAACCACTTGCATGAATATCAAGAGCTCTGATGGAAACCCAGTTCTAAGCAAAGAAGGGAAAGCAGAAAGGTGGAAGGAGTATATAGAGGGTCTATACAAGGGCGATGTACTTGAGGACAATATTATGGAAATGGAAGAGGATGTAGATGAAGATGAAATGAGAGATACGATACTGCGTGAAGAGTTTGACAGAGCACTGAAAGACCTGAGTCGAAACAAGGCCCCCGGAGTAGACAACATTCCATTGGAACTACTGACGGCCTTGGGAGAGCCAGTCCTGACAAAACTCTACCATCTGGTGAGCAAGATGTATGAAACAGGCGAAATACCCACAGACTTCAAGAAGAATATAATAATTCCAATCCCAAAGAAAGCAGGTGTTGACAGATGTGAAAATTACCGAACTATCAGTTTAATAAGTCACAGCTGCAAAATACTAACACGAATTCTTTACAGACGAATGGAAAAACTAGTAGAAGCCAACCTCGGGGAAGATCAGTTTGGATTCCGTAGAAACACTGGAACACGTGAGGCAATACTGAGCTTACGACTTATCTTAGAAGAAAGATTAAGGAAAGGCAAACCTACGTTTCTAGCATTTGTAGACTTAGAGAAAGCTTTTGACAATGTTGACAGGAATACTCTCTTTCAAATTCTAAAGGTGGCAGGGGTAAAATACAGGGAGTGAAAGGCTATTTACAATTTGTACAGAAACCAGATGGCAGTTATAAGAGTCGAGGGACATGAAAGGGAAGCAGTGGTTGGGAAGGGAGTAAGACAGGGTTGTAGCCTCTCCCCGATGTTATTCGATCTGTATATTGAGCAAGCAGTAAAGGAAACAAAAGAAAAATTCGGAGTAGGTATTAAAATCCATGGAGAAGAAATAAAAACTTTGAGGTTCGCCGATGACATTGTAATTCTGTCAGAGACAGCAAAGGACTTGGAAGAGCAGTTGAACGGAATGGATGGTGTCTTGAAGGGAGGATATAAGATGAACATCAACGAAGGCAAAATGAGGATAATGGAATGTAGTCGAATTAAGTCGGGTGATGTTGAGGGTATTAGATTAGGAAATGAGACACTTAAAGTAGTAAAGGAGTTTTGCTATTTGGGGAGCAAAATAACTGATGATGGTTGAAGTAGAGAGGATATAAAATGTAGACTGGCAATGGCAAGGAAAGCGTTTCTGAAGAAGAGAAATTTGTTAACATCGAGTATAGATTTAAGTGTCAGGAAGTCATTTCTGAAAGTATTTGTATGGAGTGTAGCCATGTATGGAAGTGAAACATGGACGGTAAATAGTTTGGACAAGAAGAGAATAGAAGCTTTCGAAATGTGGTGCTACAGAAGAATGCTGAAGATTAGATGGGTAGATCACATAACTAATGAGGAGGTACTGAATAGGATTGGGGAGAAGAGGAGTTTGTGGCACAACTTGACCAGAAGAAGGGATCAGTTGGTAGGACATGTTCTGAGGCATCAAGGGATCACCAATTTAGTATTGGAGGGCAGCGTGGAGGGTAAAAATCGTAGGGGGAGACCAAGAGATGAATACACTAAGCAGATTCAGAAGGATGTAGGTAGCAGTAGGTACTGGGAGATGAAGAAGCTTGCACAGGATAGAATAGCATGGAGAGCTGCATCAAACCAGTCTCAGGACTGAAGACCACAACAACAACAACATGTTGAATACGAGGGTTGGAACTTTAAAAGTGACTCAACTCAAATTCTAAACTGAAGAAACAATTCATGGCTTCACTTCAGAACTGTTACAAATTTGTCGGGCAATAGACCACGCCACTCGAACTGTCAACACAACTGGCACTGCTAAGAGTATCCTATGACTTCCATTTCGGTGGCAACGGGTTTTACACAATGCTGGTGACTAGTTTGAAGGTCAATAAAACTTTGAAACGTATCTATTTTGTACAAGCTGTAAATAAATAGTTGCCACTATTAAAGTTCCAACCCTTGTATTTTTGGAATGCTGTAGTTAGAAACTCATCATCTGTTTCAGTTCTACACTAAAAATTTGTATGAATGGAGAAACAAAATCTGCCAATTTCCAAAGTAAATTGTACTCATAAAACATAGATTTTTCTCCTTAACAGCAATGTACTAAAGTACAAAAGAGTTTCTTCAACAACAGTAAACTGATGGAAATAACAGATGTGTTCATAATGTTCTGGAACTACTTTGTGTTGCATGACCTCACTCTCTATCACCAGGGTTATTCTGTCCCAGAAAACACTGACTTCAAGGCAAGTAAATTCTGCTACACATTAAGTTCAGGTTCTAAGAGGAAATCCATCCACTTACATGATTTCGTATTCCAATACATTAACAGGTGTCTGATTATATTAACACTTTACTTCCTTTTTCTGCAATGTTTGAAACAGAAATCTTTGGCTGGTTTTCTTCTCTGAACAAGATGCTGAAAGTTTATTTGGGAAACCCGGATATCATATTTTCATTTTCCATTTTGTATCAATCTGATCAAGCAGTAAATGAACTGATGATTTCAAATCACAGGAATTTTATACGGAAACAGAATTCGATAACAGTTGCTGAAATTCAAATGAAAGATGTCTGTATTTTTCTTCTTCCCCTTCTGTTTGCTACAATTCATTAAAGTAGTATTTTCTTTGTCTCTGGCTTCCAATTTCTTCTGGTGCTTTGATAAGTTTGGTTTCCCATAAATTTTTAATCTTGCTTTTGAATCACAGATGATATTTATTAATTATAATATCAGAAATTCCACAATGGAATTTATTTAGCATATTTAGTGATTTAGAGGAGCAATGTCTGTTGTTAATTACTAGCTGTATTATCTGTGTTATTCTTCTTTATGTACTGGCATGTCACTTGTCACCAGCTGTGACTTCTCAGTGTTACTGAATCTTTTTTTTTTTTTTTTTTTTGTTATACAGCACAACAGCAACCAAACTGGTTTCATCCTTTTCAGTGATCTAACATCTCTGCTACTTTGAATGAGTGCCTGCCTGATTTTCACTTATTTTCATTCACATATATTGTTATCAATTACAGAAAAAGGAGTTTTGTGGTCTATAGAGATTGTATTTGACAAAACGCACTGTAAATTTCTCTGAATAAAAACATCCTTTTCCTGACTTAAAAATTCAATCTGATGGTTTTTGTTAGTTATTTGTAGCAATTTGTCAGTAAATTTCTTTAACTACACAACATAGCTTACAAATTTTTCAGTCTCCTTGAAGACACTCCAGTTTTTCAATGTGTGTGTGGAAATAATGCCATCCAGTTCAGCAGTTTGTAAACTGTATCATAGTTACTGAGATTTTACATCATATTTTTATAGCTAACATCTTATACTATTATAAATTTTGTGACTGTATAGCAATAAAAGCAGAAAGCTACTAGAGCCAAAAGTCAATACAATATTTTATAATTTTTATAAGATTTTTCAATTTAATTATCCCATATTTTTTGTGGGAGTTATTAATCACAATTATTCTCACTGTTCCATTGTATAGATATAGGAGCTCAATTCACAACTAACAAAAAACATCAACACAGAAGTCTTACAGACAAGATTAACTCACGAGATGCTGGATTGGAGCAAAAGTAGCGCACCATTGTGCCCTGGAACTGAGGTATCCTCCATGCACAAAAGACCAACACATTAGCGAAGCAGATGGGAACAAACAGCTTTTCCCCCTGCGAGAGTCTATTCCACCAATCATTTAGCTCCTGTCGCCATCGGAACTATAAATCAAATAAGTACATTAAGAAATTTCATATTTTACACCAAGAATTTCAAACTGTAGTAAAAATGTTTCTTAAGTATTACAAGAAATGATATTAACTCTTGTGCTTGTTTGCATTTTATATTTGTGTTCCAGTTTCCTCATATGGTTTAACCTTACAAAATTATTCATACAGAAGGCTGAACTTCCACTGTACATGCAACATTGTGCAGGTGCATAAACATTGCTTGCCAATTGTTGCTGTAAGATTTCCGCATCTATCACTCGTTTCAGTGATGTATTAGCATGAAGTTGCTAGTACAGAAGACAAGTGGCATTTCTGAAAGGGTTCACACAATAACCACATTTTAGTTCACTTACCAACCAGGGAAAATCTCTCCTTTCCGTAAATTGTAAATCGCTACATTACTGAAAGTGGACACAATAAGTTTTGGTGTGATATTTCTAGACACAGCGAATAACTTTGACAGAAGATACCCCCGCAAAGCGTTATATGAGCAGTTATGATCATGGAAGACAAGTGATTCCAAAAACTGTTGTTAAAAAAATATAGTTTGTGCATATGCATCAAGAATGTCTCCAAAGATGTGCAACAGGTACTGAAGACCACTGAATAGTGAAACAGATAAAGGATATAGCTTTACTATTCCTAGACAAATTCTTTCTTATCTTCGAGGCATTTCAGATATATATGTTCCCTCACAGAAAGATTTCATGGTGAACTGTGCAGTACTTGGCAGCTCAGTACTGTGTGGCAATTTCAGTGATTTACACCCGTGATCATCAAAATTGCCAGCATTAAATTCCCAGATGAATCTTAGTAAACTGGTATACAAGCCAATGTGCCAAGAACCAGGAAAGTGAGTGTACATCAAAAACATACTGGAACATGGCAATATGGAGTTACTATTTTCATACTCATCAAAGCTCATCTCCACATATCTCATGTTGGAGCACTGAAAAATGAGGTCACTGAACAAATGGAATGACCCATATAACTGAGTAATGTTAACCACACAGACCATGAGTGGAACATTGTAGAGACATCTGTTGCACACACTGTTTCCATCTTTAATCCCATGGGATCTTCAGGTCATACTCAGGAAGAATGAGGGAGAATAATTATAAAACTTATAATCCATTTACTAGAGAATGTGCCAAATGGGCACACGCAGTGAGTGAATTGCTGCCCATGTGGGTAATCTCCTTACTGGAATGTGTATGATAATGCCTGTTCTCGTCACTGGAAGATAATGTTCCAAGTGCAGCAATACTATTTTATTCAAAATACATCTCAGTGGTTCAAATACTATACTACAATAGTAAAAATGAAGTTTTCAGCCTCTTGACTGGACAGTGTCTGAACTCTTAAAATTACAACAGTTCTCTGAACAACTGGACATCTTCCAACCTAGGGTAACAGTTGCCAATCTATAAGGTTGCTTAGATCATGGGCCAAGATTTTCCTCTCTTCTACACAAGCAGAGAATTTGCCTTAACAAAGCACAGCGATACAAAGCAGAATGAGCACCTAAGGCGGGTAGTATCGAAGGCAAATGGTCGACTTCAGTTTATTGGAAGCAGTGTAGCTAAGAGTAGCTCACCTATAAAGGAGACTGTGTATACAACATTAATGTGACCATTTCTTGAGTACAGCTGCCAAACTGTTGGGGATTCCCACCAGGTCTTGTTAAAGGAAGACACAGAAGCAATTCATGAGTACAACTAGATTTGTTACTGCTAGATTCAGTCGACACACATATATTACAGAACTGCTTTGTGAACTCAAATGGAAATTGCTAGTGTGAAGACAATGTTCTTTTCTTGAAACAACACTGAGAAGATTTAGAGAATCGGCATTTGAAGCTGAATTCTTACTCATTCTTACAACCAGTGTTCCTTAATCATTCTACTACGACCAATGTACATTTTGTCTAAGGACTGAAAAAAACAAGATAAGAAAAATTAGGGCTTGTATGGAGACATTTGGACAGTCACCTTTTCCTCACACCATTTTTGAGTGGAATAGGAATGATTACTAGAGGTAAAATGTCTCCTCTATCATACACTGTATGATGTCTTGTGGAGCATGTATGTAAATGTAGATGAACAAGGACTTTTCTTCTAAATGATAAGTTTTTGTCATGTTATATGTTGGACAGCCCAGATCCAACAGTTGCTGAGTCTGAAAGTATTCTGATTCCATCCACGCCTTCAACAAGTAGCAGTTCTAGAACTGTTTCACTGTAGGAAATTAGATCTTCCCTTACCAAGGAAGGAATCTTCAAGAACAAGAAAGAAAGCTAATTCCACTATTATAACTGCCACACCAAAAGGGGAGGCCACAGAGCTGCAAAGATCAAATTTACAGGTTAGGAAAAAAAAAGCAATCACCATCATCATCATCATCATTTAAGACTGATTATGCCTTTCAGTGTTCAGTCTGGAGCATAGTCCCCCTTATAAAATTCCTCCACGATCCCCTATTCAGTGCTAACATTGGTGCCTCTTCTGATGTTAAGCCTATTACTTCAAAATCATTCTTAACCGAGTCCAGGTACCTTCTCCTTGGTCTACCCCGACTCCTCCTATCCTCTACTGCTGAGCCCATGAGTCTCTTGGGTAACCTTGCTTCTCCCATGCGTGTAACATGACCCCACCATCTAAGCCTGATCGCCCTGACTGCTACACCTACAGAGTTCATTCCCAGTTTTTCTTTGATTTCCTCATTTTGGACACCCTCCTGCCATTGTTCCCATCTACTAGTACCTGCAATCATCCGAGCTACATTCATATCCGTAACCTTAACCTTGTTGATAAGGTAACCTGAATCCACCCAGCTTTCGCTCCCATACAAAAAAGTTGGTCGAAAGATTGAACGGTGCACAGATAACTTAGTCTTGGTACTGACTTCCTTCTTGCAGAAGAGAGTAGATCGTAGTGGAGCACTCACTGCATTAGCTTTGCTACGCCTCGCTTCCAGTTCTTTCACTATGTTGCCATCCTGTGAGAATATGCATCCTAAGTACTTGAAACCATCCACCTGCTCTAACTTTGTTCCTCCTATTTGGCACTCAATTAGTTTATATTTCTTTCCCCACTGACATTACTTTCGTTTTGGAGATGCTAATCTTCATACCTTAGTCCTTACATTTCTGATCTAGCTCCGAAATATTACTTTGCAAACTTTCAATCGAATCTGCCATCACAATTAAGTCATCCGCATACGTGAGACTGCTTATTTTGTGTTCACATATCTTAATCTCACCCAGCGAGTCTATTGTTTTCAACATATGATCCATAAATAATATGAACAACAGTGGAGACAGGTTGCAGCCTTGTCTTACCCCTGAAACTACTCTGAACCATGAACTCAATTTACCGTCAACTCTACATCTACATCTACATGACTACTCTGCAATACACATTTAAGTGCTTGGCAGAGGGTTCATCGAACCACAATCATACTATCTCTCTACCATTCAACTCCCAAACAGCGCGCGGGAAAAACGAACACCTAAACCTTTCTGTTCGAGCTCTGATTTCTCTTATTTTATTTTTATGATCATTCCTACCTCTGTAGGTTGGGTTCAACAAAATATTTTCACATTCGGAAGAGAAAGTTGGTGACTGAAATTTCGTAAATAGATCTCGCCGCGATGAAAAACGTCTTTGCTTTAATGACTTCCATCCCAACTTGCGTATCATATCTGCCACACTCTCTCCCCTATTACGTGATAATACAAAACGAGCTGCCCTTTTTTGTACCCTTTTGATGTCCTCCGTCAATCCCACCTGGTAAGGATCCCACACCGCGCAGCAATATTCTAACGGAGGATGAACGAGTGTAGTGTAAGCTGTCTCTTTAGTGGACTTGTTGCATCTTCTATGTGTCCCGCCAATGAAACGCAACCTTTGGCTCGCCTTCCCCACAATATTATCTATGTGGTCTTTCCAACTGAAGTTGTTCATAATTTTAACACCCAGGTACTCAGTTGAATTGACAGCCTTGAGAATTTTACTATTTATCGAGTAATCGAATTCCAACGGATTTCTTTTGGAACTCATGTGGATCACCTCTCACTTTTCGTTATTTAGTGTCAACTGCCACCTGCCACACCATACAGTAATCTTTTCTAAATCGCTTTGCAATTGATACTGGTCTTCAGATGACCTTACTAGACGGTAAATTACAGCATCATCTGCGAACAACCTAAGAGAACTGCTCAGATTGTCACCCAGGTCATTTATATAGATCAGGAACAGCAGAGGTCGCAGGACGCTTCCCTGGGGAACACCTGATATCACTTCAGTTTTACTCGATGATTTGCCGTTTATTACTACGAACTGCGACCTTCTTGACAGGAAATCACGAATCCAGTTGCTCTACCTGCTGCCTGACTATCTATGTAAAGACCTGTAATTGCTTGCAAAAGTTTGCCTCCTATTCCATAATCTCATAAAACAGACAATAACTTCCTCCTAGGAACCCTGTCATATGCCTTTTCTAGGTCTATAAAGCATAGATACAATTCCCTGTTCCACTCGTAACACTTCTCCATTATTTGCCATAAGCTAAAGATCTGGTCCTGACAACCTCTAAGAGGCCTAAACCCACACTGATTTTCATCCAATTTGTCCTCAACTAATACTCGCACTTTCCTTTCAACAATACTTGAGAAGATTTTACCCACAACGCTGATCAGAGAGATACCTCTGTAGTTGTTACAATCTTTTCTGTTTCCATGTTTAAAGATTTGTGTGATTACTGCTTTCGTCCAGTCTGATGGAACCTGTCCCGACTCCCACGCCATTTCAATTATCCTGTGTAGCCATTTAAGACCGGACATTCCACTGTATTTGATGAGTTCCGACTTAATTTCATCCACCCCAGCCGCTTTATTGCACTGTAATCTATTGACCATTTTCTCCACTTCCTCAAATGTGATCCTATTTCCATCATCATTCCTGTCCCATTGTACATCGAAATCTGAAACATTACTGATTGTATTTTCACCTACATTGAGCAACTCTTCAAAATATTCCCTCCATCTGCCCAAGGCATCAACAGGACTCACCAGCAGTTTTCCTGACCTGTCCAAAATTCTTGTCATTTCCTTCTTACCTCCCTTTCGAAGACTGCTAATTACACTCCAGTATGGTTTTCCAGCAGCTTGGCCCAAAGTCTCCAACCTGTTTCCAAAGTCTTCCCAAGATTTCTTCTTGGATGCTGCAATTATCTGTTTGGCTTTGTTTCTTTCTTCAACATAACTTTCTCTGTCTACCTGAGTTCTAGTATGTAGCCATTTTTGATACACCTTCTTTTTCCTTTTACAGGCTGCCTTGACTGTGTCATTCCACCAAGCTGTTTGCTTCATCCTACCTTTACACACTACTGTTCCAAGATATTCTTTAGCCACTTCTAGTACTGTGTCCCTGTACCTTGTCCATTCCTCTTCCAATGACTGTAATTGACTACATTCAACTAACTGGTACCTTTCTGAGATCACTGTTATGTACTTGTGCCCGATTTCCTTATCCTGAAGTTTCTCCACTCTTATCCTCCTACATATGGACCTGACCTCCTGCACTTTCGGCCTCACAATATCAAGTTCACTGCAGATTAAATAGTGATCAGTGTCATCAAAGAATCCCCTGAATATGCTTGTCCCTCACAGCCTTCCTGAATTCCTGATCTGTTATTATATAGTCAATGACAGATCTGGTTCCCCCGCCTTCCCAAGTATACCAGTGAATGTTCTTATGTTTAAGAAAGGAGTTTGTGATTACTAAGCCCATACTGGCACAGAAATCCAAGATTTGTTTCCCGTTCCTGTTGGCCTCCATATCCTCTCCAAATTTACCCATAACATTTTCATACCTTCTGTTCGATTTCCAATCCTGGCATTAAAATCAGCCATGAGCAGAACACTGTCCTTGTCCTTTACTCTAACAACTACATCACTGAGTGCGCCATAAAAACTATCCATCTTATCTTGATCTGTTCCTTCACAATGCGAATATGCTGACACAATCCTAATTTTCTTGCTAGACACTGTCAAATCTACCCACATCAGTCGTTCGTTTACATACCTTATTGCAACTACGCTGGGTTCCATTTCTTTCCTGATGTAAAGCCCTACACCCCATTGTGCTTTGACTCCCGACAGGTAGACCTTGTATTCTCCCACTTCCTTTTCTTTCTCACCCCTTACCTGAAAGTAACAGCTAAAACGTCCAACCCCATCTTACTTGCAGCCTCTTCCAGCTCTACCTTCTTCCCAGAGTAGCCCCCATTGATATTAACAGCTCCCCATCTCGTTACCATTCATTTGCCGAGTCATATCTTAGGAGTCCCTGGTTTGTCAATTAGAGGTGGGTCTCCATCACCTCCAAAGGTCAGAGGCATTTTGCTCCGATTGTTGCCAGCATCATATTTAAAGTACCAGCGAAGCAGGTTGCTAGCCTTACTTGCCCCGGGTCCCATTGAAATTTACCCCTAACGGTTGTGGGACTAACCGGTGGATTTGGTAGTCTTTGCCGTCTGAGCACAAAGGTGACCACGACTCAGAATATGTCCGAGATGCCCAGCCTTATTCCAAAGTAACTGGTATCATGACTGTCAGGACCACTTACTTGGCCACTCATACATTGCCCGTGGTTCATGAACTAGGACATGACAACAGGAACCCACACCATGAACCACCAAAAAAGCTGTGTCAAGGAAAATTGTTGTGGACAGTGAAGAAGACATTAAGTGAATCTTTGTAGTGATTCTTAGATGAGGATAATGACATTGACTCTTCTTGTTGAAGTAGCAAAAAAAAAAAAAAAAACTTTTAAAGAAAGATTTGTCACTTTAGCTTAAGGCACAAGGACTTTGAAAGAAGTTCCTTCTTTAGGGAAAGTTAAACATAGAATAAAAGCATATGTCACATAAGAAATCGTGGATGTGGCCAGAAATGGAAGGCATCCTGATATACCTGTGGGAAACACTTTGGGAAGCACTAGCCATCCAAAAGAAATTTCTGAAAAAGGGTTTTATGATGTATCAGAACTAAATCTACTTTAAAAGGACTATGTGCATAAATACTCATTTAAAGTGTCTTTCCCAAATACAATACTAAGTTGTTCCAAGGCACAATAATATATTTTACTTTGGGGTGGATGACACAAATGTGAATTTAATTGTTTTCCTTTGAAATCTTCTTAATTAAGAATGCTCTCAAAGTGTAAATCAGTCTACAGGAATAAAGATTCCCCACAGCTATGCATCTAGACACCTTGAACTGGCAAAGGGAATGACTTACAGGTGAAAAAAGTAGACCAAACTTACTGCTTTCACATCCTAAATAATCATACATACATCTTTTCTGTCCCAACGCGTAATTACAGGGCCACCTGTGAAAGCAGCCATGTCATATACTGGCTACACTGTAATTACTACACAGCATTTTATATGGCCTAGACCATCAACGAGCTGTCCACCAAAATGGCCATTGCCAAACTGTGGCCAAGAACAAAGTTAACCACATGACCAGCATGACACGCTGCTGAGCACAGCATGCTCAGGTTCAATGGCTGCTTCACAACCTATGCCATTTGGATCCTTCCTTCCAACAACAGCTTTTCTGAACTACGTATTGCAATGCATTCTTCACTCCTGCAATTCTCCCACCCTCAATCTCTGCTAGCCCATTGTCCAAACATATTCTGCCTAATAGGTTCCCTGTATCCCTGCCATCCTCCCAATCCACAGAGCCATGTCATCACCTCTGCGCACCACAGCTAACTGGCTCCGGCACCCGTGGACCACAGGCTTTTCCCATGTACCTACTATCCATCCCCCCAATGTTCCTAGCCTTTCACACATGCTGGCTCTCCAACCCCTTCTCCTGCTTCCTACCTCTTTCTCCCTCTACCCACTATACCTGACACAACGCCAAACCCAGTCTACCTGTTAAACTTTAATCACATTACTATCTGTCCACCTGGCACATGCAGGTGCACAGAGGCGTGTGTGTGTGTGTGTGTGTGTGTGTGTGTGTGTATATCGGTGAGTCGTCTCCTTTTCTCCTGAATTATTTATCATTCATGCAATAAATGCAAAACTTGCAACATATTTTTTTGATTTGTATGCCTGAAACTTTTTGGTTTCACTGCCTTCCGCAAGATAAACAAGTGCTCTTCTGCTGTTGCATCACACGTAGAAATGATCTCAACTACATCTACATTATTGCTCACTTTGGCTATGAACTATTGGTTTATTACTCTGTTGTGTACACAAAACACTGATTTTGTGAATGAACTATTGTTTAAATGTTCTGTTTATTTACATATTTATATGTAAAACTTCAGGTGATATGCAAACTAAATTTAATTCATTTCTAACATTTCTTCATGGCACAGCAATTTCACAAACATTAACATACTAATTATGAGAAAGAAGAAGAAAGAAATATACTATTTCTTCTGTTACAGGCATAGATAACCTCAATGGGCAGAGGGATGACACAATTCTTAACAAAGTTGACAAGAAGCACAAATGAAAATTACGGTCCAAATGTACATGTATAATAGATAAAAGTCTGACACAAATCACTGCCAATATTTCAAATTCAAAAACAATTCATGCAGGAGTGATTAAGGAACAACACCATGAAATAACATAATGGTTGCATTTCTTTTCAACAGATATATTTGGTACTTAATGTTGTCTGCAGATTTAAAAGTGTGACTTATCCTGTAGGTTACTTGGTGCTTCAGCATTTAAGTGAGAAAGGGAGAATCATATTCAAATCAGTTAAACTGAATAAGACAAAATTAATTTCAGATCATAACAGATATAGCCATTACAACTTCACATAGTACTTAAATTTACCTTTTTTCTGCTTTCAAACACTCTTTCTTGAACCCATCCAAAAGGATGTTTCAACATTTCTGCAGCATGAGCACGCATGTTTTCATATTGCCAGATTGCTGCACCAGCAAAACTTGCAGAACTAAACTGGATCACAAACAGGGATTAAAATGAGCATTTCTTTTTTAATAAATAAATAAGTAACAGACAAAAGAGTCAATAAGCAAAAATAGTAAGTCAAAATGAGATACACGCTATGTGTGTATGGTTACTGGAGAGAAGAAACTGGAGAAGTTGCCGAAAAAAGACTAATGTGACAAATTACACTAAGTGAAGTGTGATGTCCTATTATTGCCCTTTAACATTTTTTCTAACTCAGATGGAGGGAGTCACACAGAGATTCATACGCTGTAAGATCAAATGACCATACTATTGGATTGCTGTCATTCTACATCTACTTATAGTTCAAATGCCATTTATATAGTATCTGCAGCACTTACAGGTTAAAGGCATACCAAGCTCCACATAAGAAAAGTGTCAAGAAAGACAAACAATTATCACCCAATTTTCTACTGACATTTTTTTTCCAAAATATTCGAAAAAGTAATGAATATCATCACTTAAGTAGAAACAATTTATTCAGCACAGATTTTGTATTCCACGAGCATTATTCAACTGAGAATGCTATTTATACATTCACTCATCAAATTGTGCAGACCTTAAACAATAAAATATCACCAGTTGATATTTTCTTTTGATCTTTGAAGGCATTTGACTGAGAAGATCACATTATTCTCTTACCAAAAAAAAATAAAGTTTTATGGAACTGATGGCTTTACACACAGCTAGTCTGAATAATACTTCACATATAGAATGCAAAAAGTTGTGGTGAATGATTCAACACTGTTCTACAGGTTATGGGAGTTCAGCCAGGTGACGACATTGACAACTGCCGATATTTCAACAGGTGCACACCCTGCCATTTTCAAGGCAAAACTGCAGCAGCATGTAAACTGCTGTAAAGGGAATTTAAAACCTTGGTTTGAAGATCAATTCTGGAAAGAACTCTCTCTCTCTCAAACTCTTTCTGTAAACACTAGCATAACCACACAAATAAAGATGACCAAAGTGCGCGAAAGTGAAAATTAATAACGAACAAATTAGGTAGTATGAACTTGGTCCCTCTGGTTTACGACAAGTGCAAGAGCAAGATTACACGCAGAATTTAAGCAAAAACCTCCACCTCTTTTTATAAGATTACCTGCTAATTTAATTTCAAGTGCTTCCTTTATAACGCTATCCCAACAGACGGAAGCGCATGCCAGAATCTGACCAATATATGACATGCCAAAATGGGAAGGATTATGATAGACATCTGCCTTACACAACCCAAAATCATCCTTAACGGAAGCTAAAAGGACTCTTAATCTTAGATGCTGGTCGAAAAACACATTTCACATCATATTTCCACAAAATAAAATGAAACTTATTGGAAATGCTCCATGTGCAAGACAAAAAGGCCATAGGTTAAGGTGCTAATTTACTGCATTCACCCAGTGCAATGGTGCCAGTTCAATATGTACATCATTCACCCAGTGCAAAGTTGGTCAATATCACAATGCACATCTGATCCATGTTTCAATATAACCATTCTGATGAAAGATAACCTCAAGATGGGCTAACTCAGCTGACAATCTCTGAGGATCTGAGATGACAATTGTCTTGTGAACTGAGGTAAAAAGTACCCCTTCGAGCTCAGCCAGATGGTTACAACTAACAGCCTTTAGATAAAAGTCAGTTTGAGTACGCTCCCTATAAAAGGCATGTCCTAAGGTACCATGCACCTCCCTCCTGGCTAACACACCAAGGAAGAGAAGACAGCTATCCTTTTACAACTCCATCATGGAACACATATTTTGGTAGATTGAATTCAGATGTCCAAAAAAAGTTGTTCAAACGCTGTCATGAGGCCACACAACACCAGTATTGACTACAAAGCAGATTTCATTGCCAACAACTCCAAGGCACATTCTTAAAAGTCTTCCAATTTGCTATAACAGGTGACAACAGGTTTTCCATCCCAACTCCACCTGTCTCTTTAGAGTACTGGTCGATGAATGAAAAGTAAATACATGTCGAAATAGGTTCGTTAACTCAACACCAACCTAAAAAAAAAAAAAAAAAAATGCTACTCACAATCACCCTAAAAGGAATCACTGAGCATCTCAAACAATTTGGATCAGTTACTTTTGCTCTTCATATAATTGCTAATCTTGAAACAGGCGAATTAACCTCCTGGCATATTTAATGTCTTATGGAATCATTTTCTGGGGCAACTTATCACTTAGAAAGAAAGAACTGATTGCACAAAAGTGAGCAGGAAGGATAATACGGGTGTTCATTCATGGATGTCATGCAGGTCCTCTTCAAGGAGCTACATGTTTTAACCGCACTGTCAGAATATAAAGGGTGTTCATTTTAGCTGAAGACATTGAAATATCTCAAAAACTGCACACAACATCAAAAAAAGTTATTATTCCACTTTGTTTGTCTTGGAGGGGGAGATTCAACAATACCACACTCGACCCGCCACCCCACCCCGTGTGTCGGTGGTGAAGGCAGCTGTGATATATTCAATGGGAACCCCCATTTTGTTGAAGATTACAATTCTTTGGCAAAATCTACATATATTCTGTCTGAAACATTTTCTTTGTTTTGCCACAGATGGCACTGTAATCAAAGAAATAGAAATGGTTACACAATCATAATTTACAACATGCTACTCAATGGCCCTTGAACATCCAGTGGCAAGTGGACCCCACCTCCACGCAATGAGGGTAGGACAAATCAGTATTTCATAACCTCTACCTGAAAACACATTCACAATGTTATATTCCTCCACCATATTGAACAGGGGACTACCTGATGCATCACTGTGGCCATGTAGTGAACTATGATGTATTGTACACTATGACTGGAGCTCAGGTATCGTGCAGATGTAGAACAGATAGCAGATCTAAACATTACAATACTTGCACAGTGTTTATTGCCCGCACACCTACCTAATATTTGGAGAAAAGATGTACAAGTGGACGATGAATGTTGCAACCACAGAAGAAAAAACTGAAATGATCCTGATATACAGAGAATGTTGGAGAAATGTTGAGGCTGCTGTTGCGTTGTATGCCGAATGTTTTCCAGGGAAAGCTTGTGCTTGTTCTTTCTTTTACTAGTTTGTGAACACCTTTACGTCTGATGGCAGCATACATACCAACAAAAGGAAACTAAGCAAATGTGTTACATGGGAAGCTAATGAAATAGCTGTACTAGTGGTGGTGCTCTACAACCCATGGATAAGCATCCACCAATTATATAACAATTCTAGTACGCCTGTAGGTAGTATTTTCACAATACTGCATCATCATAAGTATCACCCATAGCATGAGTCACTGCAACTTAATGGCACCAGTTTCCTTAACTGAGTAGTGTTTAGCGAACAGGCACTTCCACAAATACAAACAACCCCCACGTTCTTTGCCGAGGTACTGTTTTCCAGTGAAACTACATTCACAAACCATTGTATCATTAACTGGCATAACATGCATTACTGGAGTGTAGACAATCTCCACTGATTGCAGCATGCTGACCATCAACTTCCTAGGTCAGTTAACGTATGGTGTGGCATCATGGGGAACAAACTCAATAGTCCGTATTTTATCAACAGCATGTTGAACTGATGCAAATATTGAATGTTTCTGGAACAGGAACTACCAATATTACTGCAGGATGTTCAACAACATATGTGGTTTCAGCATGACGGTTGCTAAGTGCATTACACAATTGAGGCATAGGAGGCATTAGACTGTGTTTACACTTGTCGGCGGATCAGCAGAGGTGGCCCTATTAATTGGGCCACTAGGTCACCAGATTTGACATCACTGGATTTCTTCCTGTGGGGATATTTAAAAGATAAGGTGCACCTGCAAGCACCAACAGAACACCTGTGCTGACATTCCCACACATATGCTTCTAGCCTCTGTACAGTCATAAGTGTATCACTAAGTGTCTTGAAGTTGGCAGTGCTACATTTGACCACTTACTCTAACTGGAAAAGTAGAGTAGCATTCACCTGGAACCACGGGCATATTGGGACATCGAGTAGTCCCTTGTTTGATATGTTGGAGGAATACAACGTTGAGAATGGGGTTTCCATTTAGAAGTTATCAAATATGGGCCTGTCCTCCCGTTACAGCTTGGAGGGGGGTCCCACATGCCATTGGATATTCAAGGGCCATGTCATAAATTAGGATTGTGTACCCATTTCTATTCCTCCGATTACTGTGCCATCTGTGGCGAAACAAAGAAAATGCTTCCGACAAAACGTACATAGATTTTACTGTAGAATCATATCTGCAATAAAAAAAAGGGGTTTCCCACTGGAGATTTTAAAGCTGCCCCTTGCCACCCACATGGGGTGAGGTGGCTGGTCGAGCGTGATATCGTTGTATGTCACCTTCCACGACAAACAAATTAGAATTATAGAAGACATATTAAGTTCCAGACAGGCACAATTAAATGACACTGACGTAAAGCTTTCAACCACAGCCTTCATCAGTAAAAGAGAGACAACACACCTTTCATACACACAAATATGCACACGGCTGCCAACTCCAGCGCCGTATGCTGAATTCTGTAGCTGGCGGTCATGTGTGCATGAGATGTGCTTGCTTGTGTGTATGAGTTGAGTGTGTGTCTCTTTTACTGATGAATGCTGTGGCCGAAAACTTATGTAAATGTCTTTTAATTATACTTAACATGTCTTCTTTAAGGTAAGTAGCAATCTGCCGTTTGTTGATATTCCTACTTGGAGTTTCCATTGTTTGAATTGGATTATAACTTTTTTGAGCTGATGTGTAGTTTTGGAGATATGTCAATGTCTTAAGTTGAAATGAACACCCTGTATATGTTCATTAATGAAATCCATGATAAACAATTCATCACCATTTGAAAAGAACAGTAGTTCCATACCTCCAACATTTAGAGAGAAATATGACCTTTATTACCCATCAGTAAAGCTGTTAGTGGCTCTGAAAAAGTTCAATGCTCAGAAAGAAAAATATTGTGATCATTTTCCCAATAACTTAAAATGTCTGACATGCAGCAAACAAATTTTATAAATAACCTAAAACCATTTCTCCTAGAAAACTCTTTGTGTCCGATGGATGAATTTCTATTTAAAAACTAGTCTGTAAAAAAAAAGTTATCGTGGTCTTGTGAGTGGTCATTTTTATTCCTCATTAAACCTGTCCTGATCTAACATGGGCAATATCCATTAACTTTGATCAAAGATTGCAGAGGTGTAGATTTCACAACTGCATCAACATGTCATTTAGCCAGACACATGCACACGTTTCTACCTAAACACTACACTTGCACAAACAACACAAGCTTAGAAAACACCAATGACCTACTGACAAAATCAAATATATCAAAATGACCAACACAGCTCTCTCTCTCTCTCTCTCTCTCTCTCTCTCTCTCTCTCTCTCTCTCTCTCTCTTTTTCACATCAATGTACATCCACACACCAACTGAAGAAACAATCAAAATAATTGAAAAACAACTACAAAATACAAACATTATCCCACAACCAGAGCCACAAGAAGTCTCAAACACTTTGAAAGTAACCAAAGGACAAAATTATTTCAGATTAAAAGATGAATTCTACATCTAACATGAAGGATTCCACATGGGATCACCCATAACAGCATATAGAAAAAATAAACAGTTAAATCTCTCTGTACATGCTCTGATTTCTCTTATTTTATTATGATGACCATTTCTCCCTGTGTAGGTTGGCAAAGATAAAATATTTCCACACTGAGAGGAGAAAGTTGGTGACTGAAGTTTCATGAAAAGATCTTGCCGTAACTGAAAACACCTTTGTTTTAATGACTACCACCCAAACTCGCTTAACATATACATGACACTCTCTCTCTCTCCCCCCCCCCCCCCCCACCCCTCCCTTCCATCAGTCCTTTCTGGTAAGAATCCAATACTGCACAGCAGATGTCAAACAAGCATAGTGTAGGCAGTCTCTTTAGTAGAACTGTTGCATCTTCTAGGTGTTCTGCTAGTAAAATGTTGTCTTTGGTTTCCTTCCTCACAACATTTATCTTTGTAACTGTCCCAATTTAAGTTGTTTATAACTGTAATGCCTAGGCATTTTGACAACCCTTAAATCTGTGAGACTTATCATGTAACCAAAATTTAATGGCTTCTTTTTTTGTGCTCCTGTGGATGACCACACACTTTTCCTTATTCAGAGATAATTGCCACTTTTCACACCACACATAAATCAACACACTGGCTCTCTCTTCACATTTCACAGCCTTGGATGAAAAAGGATGGATCATGGTGACAACCTAGGCAAGTCAAGGGTAAACAATTAGATATTACGGATAGGATGAGAACTGCCACATGGAACAGAAGAGGGACTATAAAAAAAGAAATGGAGCTAGGCCATAAATTGATATATAAACAAATTGATACAGCTATTGCAACAGAATCAAAAAAGAAATTAAAAGGCACAACAGATCTTGAATACTATAAAATGATATACAGTGGAGTACTTCAAAACACAAGAGCAATATGTTGGGTGGTAATCCTAACAAATAACAAATGGAGGCACCAAAAGAAGGGAAGAAAACAGAAATAAAATTAAAAAAAAAAAAAAAAAAAAAAAAAATAGAAACAAAATTGTTCTATGACAAACTGCAAATGGTCCTAAATAGATCAGGTTCTCATGTGTGGAGAGGAGGCAACATACACATCTCAGGAGCTCTGGGCACATTCACAGGACAACACAACAATGAAAGTGGCAAAGGACTTAGACACTTTGCAACCTTCAACCAGCTTAATATCATTAATACATTTTTTAAGAAAAAAGAGATACATATGTTTACATGGAGTGCTAGGGCTATAGATCTTTAACACACTACGTGTTAGCAAATGACCAGCTAAGTAATCAAGTTTGGACGTGTACACACACACACACACACACACACACACACACACACACACACACACACACACAGATCACGAAGACGAACAAAGCTTGGGGTTATCTTTTAAGGTGTACCTTCTGGAACAAGAAAGTATTACAAAATTTTATCAAAAGTCAGCTACAGAATTATCTGCTATACACCCCACGATATATAAAAAGAATGGCTAAGTATTACAGAATGCATGGAAAGAGTGGCATATGAGACTGTGGGGAAAAACGAAGAAGTTAAAGAAAAGGAAAGGATCAAGAGCTTAGAACGAGAATATCACGAAGGCCATTGAAGAAAAGATAGGGCCCACAAAAAACTCCTGCAGAATAAAACAATACAAACTGAAAAGGAGTATAAACAAAAAGGGAACCATGGGGGGGCGGGGCCAGGGGGGGGGGGGGGGGGGGCTAGCACATCAAGTGTCATGGGATCATTTTATAACTAAAGCAGAACAAGATACACACGGAAGGCAAATATTTGCTATAAAGTAATGAAATATTTAGACAGAAAGATACTTCACATCAAAATATGATTAGCAAAGACCAGTGGAAAAAATATTATTAAAAAAATAGAAGATCCAGAACTGAAGGAGGGGGCAGAGGCATCACATCACATAATAGTATGGTGGATTCAATCACAACAGGACAACTGCAAGTAGTTTAAGAAGTATGAAAAACAGGAAACCATATGGGCGAGATTGTATTAAAGTGTAACTTTTAAAATATGTTGGTACCTTTTGTGATTTTAGATTATTACATTTATTTAATGAATGTTGGCACTGGTGTAAAATCCCAAGCTCTTGGAAAATATCTAAAGTGATATCTATTTTTTTAAAAAAGTTCAAAGAAACAAATGTGAAAATTATAGAGAAATTAGCCTCTGAAACTCAGCATATAAAATATTTTCAAAAATAATCAATAACCATTTAAGAATCATAACAGAGACTCTCCTATTCTAAGAGCAATGTAGATTCCAGAAAGGCCATTCATGCAGTGAGAGCATATTTTTACCACAAAAAGAATTTTAGAGAAATAATGAAAATACAATTTAGATGCACTTATCTTTTGTATGATGATCACCAATTTAGTATTGGAGGGCAGCGTGGAAGGTAAAAATCGCACAAGGAGACCAGGAGATGAATACACTAAACAGATTCAGAAGGATGTAGGTTGCAGTAGGTACTGGGAGATGATGAAGATTGCAGAGGATAGAGTAGCATGAAGAGCTGCATCAAACCAGTCTGTGGACTGAAGACCACAACAACAACATAGCTTTTACTTAGTTCAAAAAATCTTTTGACAGTGTGAACAGAAAGAAACTATGGGGCATAATGTTTAAAGCTGGATATCTTATTGAAGCTATGAAAAGCTTATACATTGACACAAAAGTTGGTAATAATAAAACTGAAGAAATCACTATCAACAAGTACAGATAGGAATACTTCACAAAAGCGGTAATATGAAATAAGAAATTGTACGGAAACAAATACAAAATCAGCAATTTTTATGAGGTATTACGAAATTTGTAATTTTGCCATATAAAAGCGTTGAACATCTGGGAACGGAAGTGTTCTAACACACGTATTCATAACTGATAATAATTATTGAATGTTAAAACCACAATTTGGCTTCTAATACTCTCAAGTCTGAGTAATCTTAAACTAGCAGTTAATTCCCCGTGTAATGAACTTTCATTTGACAATGAAAATTACACAGAATTTGGTCAGAAACACCAAATGAGACAAAAACTAATATCACATTTGACAAAAACACAGAATTTGACCAGAGAACACTGAATTTGGCTAAATTAAAAACGCCAAACATGACAAAATAAACAACAGTAAATTTGACAAAATAACAGCAAATTTGGCAAAAAGTCTATACCAAATTTAGCAAAAATAACATCAAATTTGGAAAAAAAGACTGAACTTTGCAAAAAATGGCAAATTTCAACAACAAATTTTGAAGAAAAAAAAGGAAATAGCGAAAAAGATACCAAATGTGGCAAAAAATAATTTTCAATTTGGCAAAAATAACAACACAGTTGGCAAAAAATAAAACCAAATTTGGCAAAGAAAATTAACATCCATTCTAGGATAAAAATATCGATTTTGGTGAAAAAGTAGCTCAAAATTAGGCCAAAGACTAACAAAACATTTGGCAAAAAAAAAAGAAAGAAAGAAAGAAAGAAAGAAAGAAAGAAAGAAAGAAAGAAAGAAAGAAAAAAAAAACACACAAAATATGGAAAAAAATAACACTGAATCTGGCAAAAAATGACATCAAAATTGGTAAAGAAAAATCACCAAATTGGTAAAAAAACTACATTGTATTTGGTAAAAACAACACTGACTTTGGCAGAAAATGACGCCAAAAGAGAGACTGAATCTAGCAAAGAAATACACCAAATTTGGCAAAAATACACCAAATTTGGTGAAGAAGACACTGAATTTGGCCAAAATATAAAATGAGTTTTCCTGTCTCTACCAATAAGGGACTCAAACAAGCCTGTGTAACCTGCAACAAATCTTATTTAATGTATACACATACATCAAAGAAAGTTTTGCTTCACCCCTGTTCCCAGAACTCCTGAAAATAAACGTTGACTGTGGATACTGCATCACAGGCACAGTCCCTTTGAATGTTCAGAGATGTCACTAAACCTGCCCATAGACGTAAACAACCATCCATGAGCAGCGCCTATTAGACAGATGGGGTCTGACAGCCGATCAGTTCCAGTCATTCAACTGGGAAAGAGGTACACGGCTCGTGTTGTCTGTAGCTCAACCATGCCTAGACAGTCAATATTGCAGTTCGATCGCGTCCACATTGTTACTTTGTGCCAGGAAGGGCTCTCAACAAGGGAAGTGTTCAGGTGTCTCGGAGTGAACCAAAGTGATGATGTGACATGGAGGAGATACAGAGAGACAGGAACTGTCGATGATATGCCTTGCTCAGGCCCCCAAAGGGCTACTACTGCAGTGGAGGATCGTTACTTATGGATTATGGCTCGGAGGATCCCTGACAGAAATGCCACCCTGTTGAATAATGATTTTAATGCAGCCACAGGCCATCATGTTATGACTCAAACTATGCACTATAGGCTGCATGATGCACACTTTCACTCCGTACACCCATGGAGAGGTCCATCTTTGCAACCACAACACCATGCAGCATGGTACAGATGGGCCCAACAACATGCCGAATGGACTGCTCAGGATTGGCATCACGTTCTCTTCACCGATGAGTGTCACATATGCCTTCAACCAATCATCGGAGACGTGTTTGGAGGCAACCCGGTAAGGTTGAACGTCTTAGACACACTGTCCAGTGAGTGTAGCAAGGTGGAGGTTCCCTGCTGTTTTGTGGTGGCATTATGTGGGGCCGACGTATGCCGCTGGTGGTCATGGAAGGCGCCATAACGGCTGTACGATACGTGAATGCCATCCTCCGACCGATAGTGCAACCATATTGGCAGCATATTGGAGAGGCATTTGTCTTCATGGATGACAATTTGGGGCCCCGTCACGCACATTTTGTGAATGACTTCCTTCTGGATAACGACATTGCTCGACTAGAGTGGCCAGCATGTTCTCCAGATATGAACCCTATCGAACATGCCTGGGATAGATTGAGAAGGGCTGTTTATGGACGATGTGACCCACCAACCACTCTGAGGGATCTACGCCAAATCACCATTGAGGAGGAGGACAATCTGGACAAACAGTGCCTTGATGAACTCATGGATAGTATGCCACAATGAATACAGGCATGCATCAATGCAAGAGGACGTGCTACAGTGTGTATTAGAGGTACTGGTGTGCACAGCAATCTAGACCACCACCTCTGAAGGTCTCGCTCTATGGTGGTACAACATGCAATGTGCGGTTTTCACGAGCAATAGAAAGGGCAGCAATGATGTTTACGCTGATCTCTATTCCAATTTTCTGTACAGGTTCCGGAATTCTTGGAATCCAGGTGATGCTAAACTTTTTTTGATGTGTGTATAAATGAATTGATTAAAACCTACAGATAGGAAGTAAATCAAGGTATACAGATTAATAGAAATAAATATGTTAATATCTTCAAACAAAGATGATTTGACTTACCAAATGAAAGTGCTGGCAGGTCGACAGACACACAAACAACCACAAACATACACACAAAATTCAAGCTTTCGCAACAAACTGTTGCCTCATCAGGAAAGAGGGAAGGAGAGGGAAAGACGAAATGAAATGGGTTTTAAGGGAGAGGGTAAGGAGTCATTCCAATCCCGGGAGCGGAAAGACTTACCTTAGGGGGAAAAAAGGACGGGTATACACTCGCACACACACACATATCCATCCACACATATACAGACACAAGCAGACATATTTAAAGACCAATTGGTCTTTAAATATGTCTGCTTGTGTCTGTATATGTGTGGATGGATATGTGTGTGTGTGCGAGTGTATACCCGTCCTTTTTTCCCCCTAAGGTAAGTCTTTCCGCTCCCGGGATTGGAATGACTCCTTACCCTCTCCCTTAAAACCCACTTCATTTCGTATTTCCCTCTCCTTCCCTCTTTCCTGATGAGGCAACAGTTTGTTGCGAAAGCTTGAATTTTGTGTGTATGTTTGTGGTTGTTTGTGTGTCTGTCGACCTGCCAGCACTTTCATTTGGTAAGTCAAATCATCTTTGTTTTTGGATATATATTTCCTACGTGGAATGTTTCCCTCTATTATAACCATATGTTAATATCTTCATGTACGCAGATGATGTTTCCATTTGGAAGAAAGTGAAGATGAGCTACAAAAAGCGGTCTATAAATGACATCAATTAGGGAAGTTCATGGCTCACATGGGAAATAGTCCATACGTCCGAAAATAGTGAAGGATAATACACTTCATGAGTAGGTCTCTAACTTTAATATTTTATGAGGCAACATAAGCCATGAGATGCAACACAGGCTATGACATAGATAAGGACATAGAAAATAAGATTGGCAAATATCAGTCAACATGTGAATTGCTAAATAAAATACGAAAGGAAATAAAATAATTTTTTCTAAAAAAAGGGAAAAGAAAGCAAACTACAAGCACCAGAAATATGATTTCTTAGGAAAGTGAAAAAAACTGAACAAAATCACCTAAGAAGAATGGGTGCAGAGAGAATACCACAGCTTGCCATATTGTACCAGCCAAAAGAAGAAACATAGGATGACCTAGAATGAGGTAGCAGTGAAAAGTGAAGATGGAAAAGGCACAAGCACCTAGGCCTTGGAGGGCAGAATAAAAGGAAGACATACTATAACACTTGCTTTGCAGACACTGAGTATGACTTCTGTTTTATTCAATGACTTTCTGTTGATTATTACATACTATGACCTTCCTGACATCACAA
Organism: Schistocerca piceifrons; assembly: GCF_021461385.2. Classification (NCBI taxonomy): domain Eukaryota; kingdom Metazoa; phylum Arthropoda; class Insecta; order Orthoptera; family Acrididae; genus Schistocerca; species Schistocerca piceifrons. The sequence goes on from NC_060139.1 coordinate 832,542,736, forward strand.
ATCAAGTCGTACAACCAAAGCAATGCTCTATAGGTACACAATTTTATTAGAAATTTCTAGTGACGAATGATGTCAAAAGCCTTCTGGAAATATGGACTCAATATGAGATCCCCTGTCAACAGCATTCATAACATCATGCAAATAAAGAGCTAGTTGTGTATCACAATAATGATACTTTCAGAATATGCGCTGACTATGTGTCAACAGACAGTTACCTTCGAGATAGTTCACGATGTTTGAACACAGTATATGCTCCACAATTCCACTGCAAACTGACATCAGTGGATTACTTCTATTTTCTTTCATGAGTATTTGTGTGACCTGTGCCACTGTCTGGTCTTTTGTTATGGATCTTTCATCGAACGAGCAGTTGTATATGATTGATACATATGGGGCTACTGCATCAGAGTACTCTGAAAAGAATCTAACTGGTATGCTTTCTGGACTGGAAGTCGTGTTTTATTAAATGCTTTAAAGGGACCGAACTACATGGTCATCAGCCCCTTGTTCCATCGAACTAAGTCCATGGGATAAAACGGAAAACATACAGGACACACGACATGAGTTCGAGATGGGGGAAAAAAAAAAGCTGAACACACTACAGACAACAGATGACAAGGAAAGCACTGACATACAAGAAACAGGCAGAAGAGCTTAAAACAGTAGAGCAGATGTCCTGGGCTGGCTGATCACAGTGATAAAAAAGGATGAACCAGTCACTCTGCAACACATTACCCTGAAAGTACTAGGGTAGAAAGTACAGGGAGACAAAGGACAGGAACTAAAACTTAAATTGAAGAATAAAAACCAGTGTCACGCAGAAAATTTAAGACCAAGTTAGCTGTGGAGGCACCGTCTCCTCAAATCGAAGGAAGGGAGTCAGGGAGATTAAAATTCACTCTCAGAGTGGCTAGATGTGGACAGTCCACTGTCAAATGTGAACCACAGCGACAAAATGGTGGGGCCTCACGCCGGAGAAGACAGCCATGCATCAGCCAAGTGTGGCCCATGCGAAGGCAGCAGAGGACCACAGAGTCCCTGTGAGAAGCCCGCAGAGAAGACTTCCACTCATTTGTGCTCTCCTTGATGGTGCAGAGTTTATTGGGCATAACCAAGCCGCACCATTCTGGATCCCAAATCCGAAGAATTTTGTGGTGTAAAACCGATCGGAGATCAGGTTCGGGTATTCCAATTTCCAGAGGCAGCTTACGAGTGGCCTGTTTGGTCAGTCCGTCAACGAGCTCATTTCCCGGGATTCCGACGTGTCCCGGGGTCCATACAAAGACTACTGAGCGACCAGATCATTCTAGGGCATAAACTGACTCCTGGATAAAAGTTACCAGAGGATGGCGTAGGTAGCACTGATCAAGGGCCTGTAAACCACTCAGTGAATCACTTCATAGCATGTAGGACACACCGGGGCAGGAACGAATATGCTCAATGGCACGAGAGATGGCCACCAGCTCAGCAGTGAAGACACTGCAGCCATCCGGCAAGGAGCGCTGTTCGATATGGGCCGAGTGAGCATAGGCAAAGCCTACACGATGAATCAACCAGCGAGCCGTCAGTATAGATGACTTCAGAACCCTGGGATTCGTCAAGGATCGAGAAGAAGTGACTGCGGAGTGCCTTAGGAGGGACAGAGTCCTTATTTATATTTATTTATTTATTTAACCTGATCAGATTAGGGCCATCAGGCCCTCTCTTACATCGGACCAGTGTTCCACACATGCAGCATTTCACACATCAGAGTTACATCATGAACATAGTTTAAATGAGAAAATTAGCTTACTCTAGTGACAATATGAATAAAGAGTAGTGACTAAGACCTAATAAAGTAAATGCGGAAGTATTTTTACAACAGTTGCTATACATACAGATTATGATAAAAGCAATAATAACAACAGTAAAACAAAAAATCAAATAATAATGATAAACATGACTAAGACCTAATAAAGTAAATGCTGGCAGTATTTTTACATCAGGTGCTATACATACAGATTATGGTGAAAGCAATAATAATAACAGTAAAAAAAATCAAATAATAATGACAAACATGAGAAAGATTGGCAATAGTAATGAAGGTTTGTGCAGATGTACATTAATATCTTGGTGTGTAAAGTAGATGTTTACTAGTATAGTGAGTTTTGGGTAAGGGAGGTTTAAGGAGGGGGAAAGAGGGAACTAATGAGGTGAAGTGCACTCATGTACAGAGGAAGGCATTACTGTTGCTTAAGTAGATACGTCATTAACTGTTTTTTGAAGCCGATCATGTTTTTAAGTTCTCTAACATAACGAGGGAGGTTATTCCAGAGTTGGGCTCCCGCTACTGTAAAGGACTGGGAGAAGGTGACTGAGCGATGCAGTGGAACGGAGAGGATTTTATTATGATGGGAACATGTGTTTCTGTCATGTTGTTCCGACATGAGTGTTAGGGACGAGGAGAGATATGAGGGACAGTGTACATTTATAAGGCAGTAGATAAGACAGAGTGTATGGAAATCTCTGCGTTTGTCTGCACGCAGCCAGGACAATTTTGCATATGCTGGTGAAATGTGATCAAAAAGTCGAACGTCACAGATATATCGGACGCAGGCATTCGTGACCAGTTCTAGACGTCGGGAATTTTCCTGAGAGAGGCCTTGTAGGATAATATCGCTGTAGTCAATGATTGGGAGTATAAGCGTTTGTATTAATTTCTTTTTCAGATCGAAAGGGAAGAGTTTTTTATATTTTTGTAGGACATGAAGGGATGCTGATGCTTTTTTGCACACTGCAGTTACGTGCTCTGTCCAATTTAGATTTTCATCTATTATTACTCCCAAACTCTTTGCTGAGGGAGAGAATTTAATATTTGTTCCATTTAGGATAAGAGGTGGTACAGATTCCCAATGTTTTGGGCTAATGAGCTTAGAGTGACCAACAAGTACCGCTTGGGTTTTAGATGGGTTTAGTTTTAGACCTATGTCCTGTGCCCATTTTGACAGTGCATCGAGGTCAGTATTGAAATTTTCAATAGCTTTCTTGAGTTTGCTTGGTTTCGCACTTAGATACAACTGAAGGTCATCAGCATACATATGGTATTTGCAATAGGTCAGGACCAATGACACATCATTGACATAAAGAGAGAAGAGTATAGGACCTAATACTGAGCCTTGGGGAACGCCTGACACTACCTGCCGCCATTGTGATTTTATATTCCCAGACAGGACGCGTTGCTGACGAGACGTCATGTATGAGCGAAACCATTGCACTGCGCTTGGTGAGAAATTTAGACCGCTAAGTTTGGCTAGTAAGATGTCGAAGTCGACAGTATCAAATGCTTTGCTGAAATCTAAGAAGCAAATGATAGTCGCTTCTCGTCTGTCAATGGCAAGTTTCAGGTCATCTGTCACCTTTATCAGAGCGGATGTTGTGCTTCGATGTTTACGGAAACTTGATTGGTATTCGTCTAGTAGGTTGTTAGTAGTTAGGTAGTTGGTGAGCTGGTCATGAACTATATATTCTAAGGCTTTTGATAGTGCAGGAAGAAGGCAGATGGGGCGGTAGTCAGAGGGTGCTGTGGCGATGTCCTTTTTAGGCAGTGGCTTAATTTGTCCCAGTTTCCAAGCCTCAGGGAAAACACTTGTGATTAATGAATCGTTGAAAATGTCTGTTATAGAGGGCAGTAGTTGGTCAATAATAAGTTTTACCATCTGGATAGTGATACCATCATGTCCAGTAGATGCTGATCTAATCCGCATTATGGCTTTCTTGACAGTACTGCAAGTGACGTGCTGTAGATAGAATTTTTCTTTGCTACAGTCGTTCATCCCCATGAAGTAATCAATGATTCTCTGTTTTTTTTTGCGGATCAATTTTGGTTGCAGGTAATGTGAAGAATCGGTTTAGTTCTTCAGCTGAGACCATTGGATTTTCTGCAGCTTTTATTTTGCCTAAACCGAGACTACGGAGATTTTTCCACAGGATAGCTGGTCTACATCTATTGTCAGCTAATGTACGGGCATGTCTGAGCTTAGCGTTTCTCACCACTTGACTGACTTTGTTTCGTTTCTGCTTGTATACAGCGTGATTTTCAGGTGTAGGGTGTATCTTGTATGCTCGATGTGCAGCATCTCTGAGATTCATGAGCTGTTTTAGTTCATCAGTCAGCCAAGGTGCAGGTTGCCTTTTTACTTTTCTGGTCTTTATTGGAGCATATTTGTCATATAGTTGAGTAATTTTGTTAGTGAAATCATGGAGTTTGTCGTTCATGTCCATGAGGGGAGTAGAGGCAGACATGCCAGGCGCAGATATTTGAGAGGTGCGGATTATTCTGTTCGGAGATTTCGTTGCGAATATATCTATGAAAGTGCGACTGGTAGTCATGTGATGAGTAGGTGCCAGCTGAAGTAGAGTCATATTTGAGGAAGAAAGCATCCTCTTAAATAGCGACCAAAAACAGTGGAACGTTCAATACAGAGACCTGCGGGACCCCATTCTCTTGGATATCGGAGGAGCTAAAGGAGCCTCTTACTTGAACACGGAAGGTACGTAGGCAGAGTTCTGTATAAAAATAGGGAGTGAGCCACAGAGGCACCACTCATGCAGAGTGGCAAAGATGTAGTGGCACCAGGTCGTGTCGTAGGCCTTCCGTAAATCAAAAAAGACGGCGACCAGATGCCTGGAAAATGCCGTTCGGACGGCAGGCTCAAGACACACCAAATTACCTGTCGTTGAGTGGCCTCGGCGGAAACCACCCTGGGATGGAGCCAGAAGGCACCAAGACTCCAGGAGCCAACACACCCTCCGGCTCACCATTTGTTCAAGAGAACATTGGTGAGGCTAATGGGGCAGTAGCTGTCCACCTCCATTACCATGAGAGAAGGTATCGTTTATGTCCAAACTAAAATTAAGAGTACATCCAAGAAACACACATGGACCGTCAACGAGAGCGCTGGCGGCGACACTCTTCACTGGGATGCGATTCTTCTTGTCGCCTGTTGTTGTTGTTGTTAGTTCGATGTTTTCTATATTTTTGTAAACTGTTGTGCGACGACGAGGTCGATATCTCCTGTAAGGCATGTTGGCGGCGTTCAATGCAGTTGCCTGTGCAGCAGCAAGACACAGACTGAGCGTAGCGCAAGAACGCGCTCGCTTATATAGCGTGCGAAAACGTTGACCTTACATATGGGACTTAGAGTTTTCGCAGTGGCCAGCGGAACGTTATCCCGGACGTGCACACTAGGTTGTTTTAGAGTGTGCGCGTCTCTGCTGGCGCGCCGCCAAGGCCATGCGATAAGAGTGTTTACATAACACAACTGTTGCATCCTTGAGCCTCCGGTTCTAGATGTACCCTTGTCCGGTTAGTGGCTGACGCTACAGATCTTTATTTATGGTAAGGTCTACGAGGTGTCACTGGCAGTCCACGGAGAGGTGTTTTGCCATCTGACAGTGAATGCAATTGGGCCCGGGAGCTGTATCAGGGCAAGCGGCTAGGGCACTATGGCATTCCCACTCACCGAACGGAACATTGTATGATTCAGGGTGGAGGGTGTGAAATGAAAGGCTCCGACTTTCCAACCGCTCTTTCAGGGAGCGGAAGGCCAGTGGGTAATTCACAGAAGCGGAACTCTGAGCAAAATGCTCTGCTAAGCAGTTTGCAATTGTGTCAGAGTTGTAATAAATAATTGGGCATTACTTACGAAATCACATCTGCCAACAGTATCAACAGAAACCAAATGAAGCAATTGATGAAGCTCCATATGTGCCTGACACAGAGCTTTTTTTTTTTTTTATTACCCTTCGCAGTTTCCACTGTAGTGGGACGTGACATTGAAGCGTCACCCATCCACCAGTGTCAGCCCAGTTTGCAGCCGAATATAAGTTTAAGTTAGTTTTGTTTATGTATTTTTTGTAATATTTGTAATGGTTGTGAATTGTATAAAGTTTTGTATTTATTTTTTATGTTTCATGTACGGAGAGGGCGGCGCAACGAACGGAGACAGCATCTTCGCTGCCGGGACCAGAGAGAAAATTGCTGGCCACTACATGTCGCGGGTCGACAGCCAAAGAGCAACAGAAGATCCTGAAACCGAGTTGTTGCGTCGTGCTTCTAAAAATTAAAAATTAAGAATTTATAGTGTTTCTACAACAATGACGTCATAGAAAGTTTAATCATGTTGTAAATGTTCAGTTCTATCTTGTCAAGGCTCAGTTTCACGTTTATATGTAGGAAGATAATAAATTAGTGGATGCTGCAAAAGTTTAAATACGTGTTCCAAGAATTTATTTATGAAGAATTATGTTAAGTAATTTATTTAACAAAATTATTAATTTTTGACAGTGTTCATCGCGAGTTTGATTCTTGAAAGTCTATTCAATGTGGTTCTAATATCTAGTAAAGCAGATAACTTGCATTAATATAATTTCTGAGAAGAAACAAACGACATCTAAATTGAAAAAAGTTTGCGCAAACCAATTGGACTGAGTGACTTAATTCTGCGCATACGACTCAAATGATGATGTTTTAATTATAGTTTTGTTCAAGAACCATTCAGAGACAATTTAAAAAGAGTTTAAATAATTTTGAAGTGTGTTGTAACTGACGTAGGTGACGAAGTCTGCACATGGTCATATGTCCAAAGAAAATCATTTATACAAAACTTACGTCTTTACACTACACCATGTATTATTTACATTATGCATCATGAAGCACATGTCAGGAGTTGAGTATTAAAATTGTGTATTTCACACAATGCATCTGCAATCCTGATATGTCTACAAAATATTACCAATAGCAGTGATGGTGCTCCCCAGAGCTCTGTTACTTATATCATGTTAGGCCTATTTGAAATGACAAAGGATTGTAATATAGCTCTAGAAGCTGCATACAGTGAAAATTTCAATTAAAATCTCCAGTCAGTACTAAATTAATCTGTAAAGAAGTTACATATTTTAATAATGCACAAAGTTGTTTAATGAATAACGCAAAATAACCCGACAGAGCTCTGCCTATTGTGACTAGTCCAATCAACTTTCTATGAATTTCCACAAGCAGAAGATCCAATACCGCAAAATTTAAGAGTATTGTTTGCTTTTTAACATTCCTTAGCATATGTGCAACTCTCTTTTTCCAAATCTAATCAGCAGTAGTTGGATGTTAAACTCTATCTAACCACATTCAAGATCTCTATTTCAGCAGTCAAATGAAGCAATGAAAATTAAATGTGAGTCGGCAGGGCATACAGCCCAGAGAGTGGATGGTAGATGAGCCAAGAATTTCTGGTTTTCAAGAGATAAGAAAAGACTGAGGCAATGGCCTAACTGAAGGTGAATGGATATGTTAGGAGCAGCACAGATGTGTATCAAATGCCAAATCCTACACACAGAAATGGATGTCAAGTGGCTAATTTTGATGGTGAACAATACATGCATTAAAGTTTTACTCACAGCTATAGTAAATCCCAATGGTTTCCACAAACGTGACAAAGGTATAGGTCCACTGTCTATCTTCAGTCCTTCAAAAGAAGCATTCCCAGGACCTTCTGTTTGGTGAATTTTTCTTCCGTTTCTTGATGGCCATCTTGATTGCTTGTTTGTAGAGGTTCGGAAAGCTCTAACAGAAAATTTCTGTGTTGTACTTCGGCTTGTACTGCAACAAATGGTTTGAGGTTAAATTTATACCATGACAATTAAATAATATTGTTTGTACACAAATGGTTCACTCCATAAAAAATGAAACCAAAAGGCAAAATTTTGAAATTCAATAGATTTTGTCTTTCTGCACAGCAAATTGAAAACAAGAATGTATAATTTCTGGAATTATACAATATATCAAACCATAATGATATGTAGATCATATTTTTACTGAACAAGTACTAATGAAGATTTACTCAGTAAAGTGGATAACAATTCATGACTCTTAGTACATTACATTTTGATACAAAATGTATTACTTAGTTATTTCATCGTTCTCAATAAATCATACAGACACATAGCAAATTAAGTGTAAACATACGCTCCATATCCATAATTTTATATTTACACAAACAAAAGTTGTTATGCTTTTTTAACTAACAAAGACAGATAAAATTCCAATGTTTTGTATCATGGCTGATAGAGTGGTGTCTTCAATGTGCCTCAGTAGCAAGAACACATGTATTTTATTTATACTCAGATACTGAATACAACAACACAGTAATATGGACACGAATCCACACTATTTCGTTCCATTTCACCGACAGTCACAGACATTGCACAGGGAGAGTTCTACAAGGGCAATATCATCACGGCATATTGGTGGAGAGTGGCAGCACTTGAGGCCAGTAGGAAGTAGCATCCTGCAGCAGATGATGCAGAGAGATGACTTCTGTCAGATGGGCAACAGTTGCAGCCAGTGTAACCCGGGAGTGACAATGATGGGCCATGGGTGCAGCCAATGCAGGGCCAAGCTTGGTGGACTAAGAAGAAACTCAAGTGTGAACACTTTGATGAGGCTTCAGTGTGTACAGTTACACATAAAATAAAAGGTAGTGGGCCAAGCAATGATCCTTAAGACACTCCATAATTAACAAGATCAAAATCTGAGTAGACATTTTTAATAACATTGTTCACATTTTGTCGTATTTCTGCACACTGTATGATTTTATGGTTTTGGTGTTTTTGTCTTTATATCATAACACTTAAGCTTTTCTAATAATATGTTGTGGCATACACAGCCAAAAGATGACTTACAAAAGAAAGCATCTCTAAATATGGAAACAATTATTTCAATGCAATAATCTTTTAATAAATGTAAATAAAACCACATATTTGCAAATACATGCAAACAAAACACCTAATTTGAACAATACTACTGTAAATCTTGGAAACTTGAATCTAAATGAGACAGAAACTTATAAAGCCCTGGGCATAACAGTGGATAGGTTCTTGACATCGGAGAAGCATATAAATAATATATGTTTATAATAGAGGGAAACATTCCACATAGTAAATATATATCTAAAAACAAAGATGATGTGACTTACCAAATGAAAGTGCTGGCAGGTCGACAGACACACAAACATACACACAAAATTCAAACTTTCGCAACAAACTGTTGCCTCATCAGGAAAGAGGGAAGGAGAGGGAAAGACGAAACGATATGGGTTTTAAGGGAGAGGGTAAGGAGTCATTCCAATCCCGGGAGCAGAAAGACTTACCTTAGGGGGAAAAAAGGACGGGTATACACTCGCACACACACACACACATATCCATCCACACATATACAGACACAAGCAGACATATTTAAAGACAAAGAGTTTGGGCAGAGATGTCAGTCGAGGCAGAAGTGTAGAGGCAAAGATGTTGTTGAATGACAGGTGAGGTATGAGTGGCGGCAACGTGAAATTAGCGGAGATTGAGGCCTGGTGGATGACGGGAAGAGAGGATATATTGTTCTCCTCCCCTCCCCCAAAACCATCCCTTGCAGACATTTCAGGATTTCCTCACATCCAGTGTTGCCTCCCAGTCCTTCTTGAAGAACATCCCGACAACCCCCAACATCACCCCAGCTGAATCCCGTGCCATTAAAGAGCTGAAAATAGACCACTCTATTGTCATCCTCCCGGCGGATAAAGGCTCCACAACTGTCGTACTTGACCGTGTGGAGTATGTGGCAGAAGGACTGCGTCAACTCTCCGACACCTCAACCTACAAAGCTGTTACCCAGGATCCCATTCCCTCCATCCAGACTGAGCTGCAAAAAATCCTAAAAATCCAAGGTCCCTCACAAGGCCTCACAACGGCTTCCATAGACTTACTCACTCCACCTGAGCCACGTACCCCTACCTTCTACCTATTACCCAAAATCCACAAAGAGAACCATCCTGGCCGTCCCATTGTAGCAGGCTTCAAATCTCCAACCGAACGTATCTCAGCTCTGGTAGACCAGCACCTACAACCTATCACCCGCAGACTCCCATCCTACATCAAAGACACAAACCACTTCCTAGAACGCCTCAAATCCATTCCCACTCCTCTCCCACCTGAAACCTTTCTTGTCACCATAGATGCTACATCCCTTTACACAAACATCCCACATACCCATGGTCTCTCTGCCCTTGAGCACTACCTCTCCCAACGCCCACCCGAAGATCTTCCAAAAACCTCGTTCCTTATCACACTTACCAACTTCATCCTCACCCATAGTTACTTCACTTTTGAAGGCCAGACCTACAAACAAATCAGGGGAACGGCCATGGGAACCAGGATGGCTCCCTCCTATGCCAACCTCTTCATGGGCCGCATGGAGGAGGCTTTCCTGAAGACCCAACAGCTGCTTCCCCTGGCCTGGTATAGGTTTATAGATGACATCTTTGTGGTCTGGACTCATGGTGAAGAAACACTCCTTAATTTCCTCCATAACCTCAACTCCTTTTCGAATCTGAATTTCACCTGGTCCTTCTCCAAAACCCAAGCCACCTTCCTGGATGTTGACCTTCATCTTGTTGAAGCTCACATCCACACACCTCTGTCCATATCAAACCCACAAACAAACAACAGTACCTTCACTTTGATAGCTGCCATCCTTTCCACATCAAACGCTCCCTTCCCTACAGCCTAGGTATTCGTGGCAAACGTATCTGCTCCAGTGACGAATCCCTCAACAACTACACCAATAACCTGACCAGTGATTTCCTCTCCCGCAACTATCCTCCAGACCTTGTCCACAAACAGATTTCCCGAGCAATACATTCCTCCCCGTCCAACAACAATGTTCCTACCCCCAGACCACACAGAAGCATCCCCATTGTCACCCAATATTATCCTGGCCTCGAAAACATCAACAAATTACTCCGCCAGGGATATGACTTTCTCAAGTCAACCCCTGAAATGAGATCATCCCTTGACAAAATTCTCCCCACACCACCCAGAGTTGCCTTTCGTCGCCCCCCTAACCTCCGTAACATCCTTGTTAAACCCTACAATATTCCCAGACTACCTTCTCTACCCAGCGGTTCCTACCCCTGTAACCGACCCCGCTGCAAAACCTGCCCCATACATCCGCCCACAACCACCTACTCCAGCCCCGCTACTGGTAAAACATACACAATTCAAGGCAGGGCTACGTGTGAAACTACACATGTCATTTATCAACTGACATGCCTGCACTGCACAGCCTTTTACATCGGCATGACAACAACCAAACTGGCTGAGCGCATGAACGGACACAGACGAACTGTCCGCCTAGGAGATGCCCAATACCCAGTAGCGGAGCATGCCCTCCAGCATAATTCTAGGGACCTAGGAACCTGCTACACAGTATGTGCCATTTGGCTTCTCCCACCCAACACCAGTCCCTCTGAACTGCGGAGATGGGAACTTGCACTCCAACACATCCTTTCATCCCGCCATCCCCCTGGACTGAACCTACGTTAAACAACCTCACTCCCATTCACTCTTCAGTCTTCTCCTCTTTCCCTTTCCTCTTTAGCCATTCACGCATCTTTTCATCCTACATAGTTGTGTTTATCTTTATACTATATACCTCTTTACTTCTGTATGCATCCTCTTTGGTTTGAAGCTGGCACAGTACTTACAGTAGAATATCTTTGGCTTCCCTCTGACAACCATGCCTCCATCCTTGCTACCCTCCCTGTTTTCCTTTTCCTTTCCCTGTTGCTTCATAACCTGGGTTGTGAGTAACTGAATCCACTTTCCCTTCTTCCCTTTTTTCCCCTCTCTCCTCCCTGATGAAGGAACAAAGTTCCGAAAGCTAGGAATGTAAATTTTCAGTTCTGTTTTATGTGTATCTATCGGCTGTACTGAGCTGAGGTAAGTACTGACCAGCCCCTCTATCTCTTTGTTATTATTTGTTTCACATCTTATATGAGATTTTCCATTAATCATTTTGATTTGATAGATTCAACAAAGGAAAATGGTATATTACCTACATATCTAAAATGAGATTAAGATTGTGCCTGTTTATAAGGGTGGAGATAAGAAAAATAGGAAATACTGAAGGATGGGATACAAGCCGTTGGCTTTGATCAATGACATCACAAGTTACAACAGATGAAGCACTGCAAAGATTGAAAAGCATAGATGAATGTTGGGAAACAAGCGACTGTAGTACAGAGAAAACAGATCGTGGACATATATCATGAACATCCATATTTCGAATGTAATGTTACGCATATCACTTTTTTCACACTATAAAAGGTTAGTGTCCAGTCTTCAGTTGACCTGTGTAGTTCAACTGTAGGATAGGATACTAGCACCAGTGAAAGCAAAAAATGCGACATTCTTAACATTGGCTTGGAGAACCTCAGTTGACATATGTACAAATTTTAAGTATGTCAATTTTTTTGCTCTTTGCTAGTACTAGTATCAGCTGAAGAATAGGATACTAGTACTAGCGAAGGCGAAAAAAGTGACAAACATAAAATTTGTATCCTGTACTTCAGCTGTCCTATATACGTCAACTGAACAATAGGATACCAGTACCAATGAAGGTGAAAAAAAGCGACAAACATCAAATTTGTATCCTGCACTTAAGCTGACCTATACAGGTCAGCTGAAGAATAGGATACAAACTTCATAGCTCAGCTGAGGTACAGGATGCTACCAATGTTAGTACATCACTTTTTTTTATATTTGCTTTCGCTTGGACTTGTATCCTATTCTTCAAGTGACCTACATAGTACAAGATACAAATATCTCTTGCAAAGGAAACAGCATCTGGAATGATTCAATGTCACACAAAGGTATAATCCAACATGTACACAAATGATTTAAAATTATCACAAGTGACAAAAAGCGTACACAGTATCTGTCTCTTAATAACACATTCATTTATTTGTATTTACGATTATGATGCTTTGCATCAGAAGGTAACGATTTATTATCTGTGACTTGAAAATACACAAATTAATATCTATGTCTAAAAAATGATGTCATTGATCAAAGCTGACGAGTTGTATCCCATTCCTCAGTTGACCTGAAAAATACTGCAAACTATATGCCAATCAATATCACATCCACATTATCTAAAATTGAGGGAACTTTCTTGAAACACAGAATACTAGATTTTTATACAGAAGAGTAAGATATTGTGAGAGGTAAAGCACGGTTCAGAACATGTAAGTCGACAAGCAGTCACAGCTAACTTTGTACCTCATGTTATCGGGGCATTAGACGAGCAGAAAAGTGACTCAATAGAAGCACTGGAATCAAGTGCCTCTGCAACTCTGAGAGAGGTTTTTAGACTTTTAAATATTTCAGTGAAAACAACGTGTTTGTAAATACCAACAAAACAACATATATACAATTACTAACAAAACTATGACGACCAATAATATCTGCCTTGAGCTGGGTAATTTTAGTTCTAAAAGAAGTAGGGAATCACAAATTCTTGGATATCATTGTTGATCAACACTTGATATTAGATCGCCATATCAGCACAGTAGGCTAAGCTCAAAAACAAGCAGAAGCATATTCTTAATGAGAATGATATCTATGACAGAAAAAAACAGGCGCGCGCGCACACACAATTAACCATGTGCTAATGCAATAATCATACTCTACTATAACCAAGGAAATGCAGCATATATTTACACAAATAGGTTAGCAAAGTTCCAGAAAAAGGCATTCATTGCAGATTTCACACCAAGAGAATCTTGTAGAAATAAACGGAGAACGTAATATCATGACTGTCCCTTCACTATGTGTATTTGGAACGATAACGCACTTCGAAACAAATATTATTTCTTAGTCAAATAGAAATATACACCATAATCTGAAAACTAGGGACAATTATCATATTCAGAGGAAGCAGCTAAATTAAAAATACCATTACTGTTAGGCACATTTTACAAAATACATTCTGCGCAGAAAAAATGAACTAAATGAACTGAAAAGACACCTACTTTCAAAAATAAATTAAAATGTTTTATAGTCTCATCATCTTTATGTACTCTAAAAGAAGACTAAGAAGCTGAACAGTAGACAAGATCACCTTTGAATAAGAAATTAAGACATATGTGTGTATATGTACAAGGAATCAAACATAAAATGCATGTAGTTGGCCTTTTTTTCCAGGTGCCAGATGCTACTAAGTCAATTGTAAAAATGAAACTGTGAGTGTGTATAACAGAAAAAATTTAAAGACGAGTGTGTATAGCAGCAAAAAATTAAAGATGAGTGTGTGAATATCAAAGTGTGATTAATTTTTTTTCATTTCATACTACTTATGTTAACGAAATCTTGGATTTGTGTTGACACCAATCTAAGGGCGATTAAATTAAGTTTTGATTATGTTGTATGTATAAATGCAATTGAAATTGTGTATGTCCTGACTATATCGATACAAAGGAAACTGTCTACACATGAATTAATAAATAAATACTCTCACAGATATTACATAAGATTCTGAAATGCATGTGTGTAGTATTTTTTTAGTTTAGTCTGTAACACTATCTTCTTACATTTCACATACAAATGAATAGTGCTTGTTTCATGAAATCTTGGCTGTGTGTTGCTTGTATTAAGGTCTACCTATAAAAAGATTAGAAACATGTGATTTTTATTTTCATGATGATATTTCACTTTCAATTGTACATGTGATACGACCGAAGCAATAGATGGCCCGTATATTAACATGCAATTGAATAAAATAAAGCATCTGCTTCGTCCGAAACTAGTTATTCGGATACTTTTTATACTTTCTATCAGGTTACCTACCACAGACTAACGATTTCGCCATACAAATTGTAGCCACGACAGACGTTCATAGTGAACAAACAATGTGTTTGTTAAGTTTAATTCACTATGGAATAACATTTAATGCAGTAAGTTCACTTCAACAAGAATACGAGAAAGTTTCTAAATTCACACTCCTTCCCCCTTATTGTCATTTTCCGATTTCTCTTGTCTGTTTTGTTTATCCCGCAATGTGTCAGTGTGGCCAACTACTATTTGTAGGTTGGCTCGAATTCATTAAATGCGAGAGTCACCATAACATACAGAAGTATGAATGTCACACTCTCAGGCTGTTTCTACGCTAGTATGAATCATATCTGAAACTTTATTGACATATGAAGGTCAAAAATATTGCAACCATTATAAAATATTCTGATCGACTATTTTCCATACCAAAGATTGGATAATCAAAAGTTCGAAAGCTTGTAAACAGATGCTGGACATAAAATAAACATTTGGGGTTGTGGGTTAAGGTCTTTACAATGAATTTTAAATGATATTTAAATGCTACTGCTTTGGATGTAATGGTGCGGGCGACAAGAGATTTAATTTATTTTCGAATTGCAGCACATGAATGTGTTGGATGTGCGGTAACGATATCTCAGGTACGGTAATGTGCGAAATGTCATTCACCGGAATGCGAATAACAGAAAGGAGTTTTGAAACTATCTTCTTTATGAATTATAAATTGCAGGGACGCTGTATTTAGATGTCTGTCGGTTTCCTAGTTATATATGTAGACATCTGCTAAACTAAAGCAGCACAATTATGTACTCTGTCCGTTTTAAAAAGAAAAGTTTGTTTGTTTTGAATTTTTCTGACAGTTTACATTTGTGAAAGAGACCATCAGAACATTCATAGTGACTTCTCGTGTCAAAAGCGTTATGATTTAATCACAGAGCATCATATAGTAAAATACGAAACTTGCGGAAATGGGTGTAAGGTAAGTCTATTGAATCAGTTACTTAGTAGTGATTGCTATTACTTAGTATGTCTGATCTGTGGGTAGTCTATAGGTGCGTGTGGTTCCATTTGCTTCCAATCATAATTGTATGAAAATATCTGAGTAGTATTCATGAAATGTTAATGTGCACTGAAACAGAAATGCCTTGGCCTTGCTACAGAACCTCTTTCATTAAAAATTTACCATGACATTATTTTTATTCTTTTGAACGGTTTCTTGAACTGTATCTACTTTCTCAAGTAAACTCTTGTGGGTAGGCCTAAATTTAACAGCCTTTCTAACCATTAAATCTCTCACAGTATTTTTCTCGCTTACAATTTCATCGTCTTAGCACACATCTTAGTGGCATGTATTTTTCATTAATTCCTTTACTATTCATGTTATTTTGCTGTTATAGATTAGTTGCTCTCAATTTTTGTTTGTTCTTAAGCAGATCAGTGATAATTATTTTTCTGGTGACATGTAGCATGTTGTTAGATATAACATGCTCTGAAATACTCACCAATTTAGAGTCTTAAATGAATGTTTTCTTAATAATTTTTTTTTTTATTCATGTGACAAGTCTGTTGTTTCTCTTGCATCTTTGTGTACTTCCATTTTCTATGATACTTTCTCTTTTATTAGTATTATAATGGGCTAGATGCTTGACTAATGTGTCTGTGGATGATCTGTTGCTGACATAAGCCCTTAGTCACAACTTTTAAAATAGTGTAATATTTCCCGTATAGACTGGATGGAAAATTTTGTTCCTGGCAGTCAGAGAAAATATGACACTTAAGGACATTCTGAGAAAAACAGCTAAATATGATAATGTAATTGTCACGATATGCAATCTCCCAGTCAGAAGACTCATTTTCTCAGTGTTGTGTTAATGAACCAGTAGGAAAAAAAATGGTATATAGTAATGGAAAGGCAACACACTAGAAAAAATAATATTGTAAACAGTTGTTTTCTCTATGGACATACTTGCATTTATGCAAGATCAGAGTATTGAAAATGTTGCATAGTCTGAAGTATTGAAAATGTTGCATAGTCTGATCTCCCACCTGTCTTTGAATAGCTTTTTCACTTGAGCTGAAATAATCTGATTGTAATATTATGCTAACTGTTTTGAATGTGTTCTTTTCTTGCAGTCTCAATTTTGTTACTTGTGAATAAACTATGATGGGGTTCTCATACGAGAAACGCCCTCTGAAACGACCACGACTAGGTCCACCAGATGTTTATCCACAAGAACCAAAACAGAGAGAGGTGAGTGTAATGTCAGATTTCCACATTTACTGTGAAATTGTTGAATACAGAGAATATATAGTTAAACAGTTTCTTGAAAAACTGTCATAATGTTTTTCCGTAGTATATTTCTATAAGGGTTTTATTTTACTTTGTACTATTTGACTGAGGCACTTCTCTGTTCATTTACAGGATGAACTGACATCAACAAATGTAAAACATGGATTTCAGACATACCCACAGCTTCAAGAGGAATTTGGAACTGCACGCACTTGTAGCATTACTGCGTCAAAGGTAATACCATGTTAAAATGTGGTGATGTTGTAGCCATACTTTTTTTTGGAGGGGGGGGGGGGGACTTGTATAACAAATGCTGTATTACATCAGAAAGCATTTGTTTTCTGCAAAATTCTGATATTGTTTTGTTAACACCTTCAGGAGTAATATTAATTGATCATAATGTACCCTGGATTCTTCTAAAAAGAATCATGCGTGGTAGTTGGAATAAATCATAGGACACCCACCTAAAGAAGGATTGCATAAATTATCCACAAAACTACCATCCAAAATGCTTGACTTCAATTTATTGTAGAATCTTAAACCTTATTTGGAGCTCAAGTGTTATGACATGTCGCGAACAGAATAAACTCACCCACACAAACCATCATGGTTTCTGAAAACATCAGTCATGTGAAAAACAACTCATACTTTCCTCACATAACATTCCAAAAGCTGTGAATAAAGGTATTCAGGAGGAAGTAGTATTTCTTGATTTCCAAAAGGCATTTGACTCTGTACCATACCTATGCTTAATTTCAGAAGTAAGACCGTATGTGATATGAAGCAAGGTATGTGATTGGATTCAGGATTTCTTGTAGGAAGGATGGGGCATCTTATCTTGTATGGAGAGTCATTGACAGATGTGGAAGTAACTTTTGTTATGTCCCTTGGAAATGTGTTGATACCCTTGCTGTTCATAACTTTGTAGACAATATTAACTGTAATGATCTGGATGGTACACTTATCTATAGGAAAGTACTGTAAAAAAAAAAAAGTGACCTGAAAAAATATTGTGCCCTGTGATTGCAATATCAAGTCAAGTTGGAATAGGTCAACTCATACAAATTCCTGGCTCTAACAATTTCCAGGGATATTACATGGAACTATCACATAGGCTCAGTCGTAGGTAAAGCAGGTGGCAGACTTCGGTTCATTGGTAGCATACTAGGGAAATAATACCATTCTGTAATGGAGATTGCTTGTAAAACACTCATGTGATCCATCCTACAATACAGCTCAATTGCTTGAGACCAATGCTAAATAGGACAAACAGCGGACATTAAACATACACAGAGAATAGCAGCACAAATGATCAAAGTTTTGTTTGACCCTTGAGAGAGTGTCACAGACATGCTGTAGAAATTGAAATGGCAGACACTTGAAAATATTTGTAAACTTCCTGCGAACAACAATTTTCAAAGTTTCAAGAACCAGCTTCAAATACTGAATCTAGGAATATAGCACAACCACCTTAAGTATCACTCCCATAGGGATTCTGAGAACAAGATTAAACTAATCACACCAATCACAGAGGCATTTAAACAACAATTCTTCACCATGCTGTATACATGAGTGGAACAGGAGAAAGCCGTAATAACTGGTACTTTGGGAAGTACCCTCTACTGTGCACTTTACAGTGGTGTAGTTTAATTCACTTAGCTGCCAAAATTGTTTTCTCACATAAATGGATGGTAATATAATTGATTAATTACTAAAAAAGAAAATTATATTCAGTTCAGCTCTTTAATGTTAACATTTTAAATTATTAATTTTATTCATGCATTCCTTCTATTTTCTTCTTCTCTCCTTTGTCATCACATTTCTTGACAGCTTGATGGAAGGCAACAAAATTCAATGATAGCATATATTCTCTCTTTGATTAGAAACTGGGTTGCAATTAAAGTTTGAGATATGGAAAACATTGTCATTTTACTATGTATTGAGCAGCTAAGGGCAATGAAGTTGTAAGAAATTTTGGCACATATCGGTGCTTCACCAATTTTTATATAAAGGCCCCCATAAACTTCTACATTTGTACTCTGCAAATCACCATGAGGTGCTTGGCAGAGGGTATGTTCCACTGTACCACTTATTAGGGTTTCTTCCTGTTCAATTCACTTATGGAGCTTGGGAAGAATGTTTGTTTGAACAGCGCTGTGCGTGCAGTAATTATTCTAATCTTATCCTTATGATCCCTGTGTGAGTGATAGGTAGGTGATTGTAGTATATCCCTACAGTAATAATTTAAAGCTGGTTCTTGAAAGTTTGTTAATAGGCTGTCTCAGGATAGTTTACATCTGTCTTCAAGAGTCTGCCAGTCTAGTTCCTACAATATCTCTATGACACTCTCCCACGGATTAAACAAACCTGTGACCATTCGTACTGCCCTTCTCTATATAGTTCAATATCCCCTGTTAGTCCTATCTGAAATGAGTCCCATACACTTGAGCAATATTCTATGATGGGTCGTACAAGTGATTGGTAAGGAATCTCTTTAGTATCAGATTGCACTCCCCAGTATTCTATCAATAAACGGGTGTCTACCACGTGCTTTACCTATGACTGAACCTATGTGATCATTCATTTCGTGTCTGTACAAAGTGTTACACACAGGTATTTGTATGAGTTGCCTGATTCCAACAGTGACTCATTAATATTACAGACAAGAAGCATTTTTTCAAACTTAACTATGCCTGCCAAACATTTGACCATGAATGGTACTGTTTGATGTGATTGGCAAGCATAGAGTGTGTTTGATTTGTTTGTGAGAAATTTTGATTGACAGAATGTTTGACAAGGTGGTGGACATTGTTTGTGTCAATGATTCACCACATATGTTTAAAGAAAAAATGTTTTATTTCAATATAGCTCTCTGTATTGTAATTTTGAACTACTGTGAAAACTAAGATGAAGGATAAAAACAAACATCATGCACCATGGGATCAACAAAGGATTTGTTATGGTTACTAGTGACAAATTTACAACAGCAGCTCAACCCTTGTAATTCTGCAGCCCAGGCTGTGTAAGAATGGTTGGGCATTTGTGACAGTCCCAAAGTTCTACATGCATGACAATGATATGCATTCTGTCACAGTAATAGGTTGAGATAAGCTTGCACATTTCATCAAATAATAAGCTGGCCGGTTCTTGCAAATGCACAAGTTGGCACAACAACTGATAAGTGCACACGAAAGGCAGGATAGAAAGAAAGCCCGACACAAGTTCGCATCACCCACAGGTAAAACCTGGAAATGTTGGCATAGCTGTGTCTCATAGGAGTCCCAATCTTCAACTGATTCATCATATACCAGAAAGGATGATGGTTGCACTGACAGGAACATAACCTGCTTGCGTGTAATAGGGAACCGTGGTGACATAGCATACTGCTTAGCCAAGATAGAATTTGTGAACAGTCACATCTTTGTTGGACCAAAACAGAAAAACAATACCTTCCAGGTCTCAGATATTGATACCAGTTGTCATCCGCTTTCTAGGGGAGTACTGCATGATGTTCTGATCAGAAAAGATAGGTGCTGACACAACTACTTAGATCTGGAGGTAGTCCAGAGTGACCATAACATGTCATGTAATTAAAAAAGTGCAACAGAGACTGAATAATAAACAAGAACTGTTTTAGATGTCATTACCCTAGCATTGGATGTATGCATTTAAAATACAAATTACTTTCCAAAATCTGGGATTGCTGGAACAAATGCATTACTTAGAGCCATCTTTAATATGTGAAACACTGCCAGTTGGCTCTCAGACCAGTGAAAAAGCTCACCTTTCCTATGAAGTTGATTTAATGGCGCATGCCGCTGTGCAAATCTGAGGGTGAATTTTCGAAGAAAATGATCATATCGATAAGTTGAGATATTCCCATTCTATCTTTCAGGGGGAGTGGTGAAGATAGTTATGAATGGCTTTACCTCTTTCCTGATCAGCTTAAATTTCTTGGGCCAAAACGAGATGCCACAGGAAGGAAGTTTCAGGATGTGCTAAATAGACCTAGCTGGGCTTCACAATAAGAAAACTGGCCTCCCTTATACACTGCAAAACAATTCTTAACTGATCAAGATGTACTGCAAAGGCACTACTGTAAATGACCATGTCATCCAAATAATTATGTACAAGCTGAAAGTTTAAATTTCTATAGATGGAATCCATAGCAGCACGCATTGCCAGTCCAAATGACACTCTAGTGACTTCAAACAGATTTGAGTCTGTACAGAAGACTGAAGTGTCTTAAACCTTTTGATTAAAGATATCTAATGATTTGCCTGATTTAAATCTAGTACTGTGAAAATGAAGCAGTTGTGTGGATCAAGTGATGAAACTGACTAATAAAGTAAAATCTTGGTGATTTGTGCCTCAGAAACCCAAGCTTCGTTTTAGTCCAAGGTGGATGATGGATGACTACTGTGTTAGAACAAAACCAAAATAATAATGTGGATGAAATACAAAATACACAGGGAGTGGGTTTAATCAGCAACAAAGATGCACACAGATACAGTGTTTACAATAATGCCTGCTATAGCAGCTATTGTTTCACCTGCCACCTGTCAGGCAGTGATTGCTCATGCTCAGTGCGATGTGTATGTTTAGTCGGGTCATGTTTATTATTATTTCTGCCATTTTTCGGCACTACAAGCACTGACGCCTCAAAACAGAAGAGGAAAATTGTTTCTTTGGAGACAGAAATTTCAGCACGGAAAAAACTGGACACTAGGGGGATATAAAAGAAGTGCTGGCAAAGTTGAGTGAATGCAGAGTATCAGTAGGTGACTGGCAGCAAAACAGAACCAAATTAGACCAGTGGTATTTTACCGA
The DNA here is from genome assembly GCF_021461385.2 of Schistocerca piceifrons. Taxonomy (NCBI): domain Eukaryota; kingdom Metazoa; phylum Arthropoda; class Insecta; order Orthoptera; family Acrididae; genus Schistocerca; species Schistocerca piceifrons. Next base: position 832,564,541 of record NC_060139.1, read on the forward strand.
AGCATCTTTTTCTTCTGAAAAAATAAAATTTCACATATTGTAAAACCATGAAAACATTATATTATGAAAAGACTAGTGAAGTCTTTTATTTGTCGTTTACTCAGCAACGAAGTAAAGTAAGAGTAATAAGTGGACTGATGATTCAGGAGAAGACACTTTTATTTTGAGAAGAATTAGAGGAAGGAGACAACAGCTATTCTGGTTGTTCTGGCTGGCTGGATAGGTGGAAGAAAAGATATGGGATGTGCCAGTCTGTCGGTGTGATCCAAGTACAAATAAAAAATATAGTAAATCAGGAAAATCTGTTACTGGCTCAAGTGTATAGTTGTGATCAGACAGGGCTCAATTATGAAGTGCTTCTGATAGGAAATCAAAAAATAGAACAACAATCCTAGCTTGTTGCACTTCCCCTGGAGATCAGGAGTTGCCACTTTTGTTAAAAAGGAGCAGAAGGAAATAAAAGTGAACAATTGTTGGATTTCATTTGACACTTTTCTGAGTGTGAAAATGCAGATGAAGTGAATTGCAGATGTGGTTTAATCAAGACAATCAGTATGAAGCAGCCTGATGTGGAAATGATAAATAAAGGACAAAGAGATTCTAGTGATGAAGAGGATGCTGTTGGTGCCTACAAAGTGAGTCATAAAGGTGAAGCAGCAGCATTAGAATAACACTGTGCTATGCAAAGCAATAGAATGGGACAACACCAGCTGACATTGTGCTTCTATGAAGACGACCAGACAACATCACTAAAAACAGACATTCTTTACAAAAACTAAAAACGGATGATTCTTTTTCCCAAAAATGAAGTATGTACGAAAGCAACAGTTGTACAGTAGTTTATGTGATATGTATGTGTTTATGGGAAATGTTTGAGTTTCTACTAGAACATTACTTCTGTAAGAAACTTTAAGTAATATTTTAACTGATGAAATAAATTTATTTGCTTTGATAATACTATGAATATAAAGCTCTGAATTTGTCTTTAAATAAAAAGTGTCTAAAATTGTCTCTTTTTGTGTAATTCGAGCTTTCTGAAATTCAAACTCTGCTCAGACTCAGTTACCATAAAGTATCAAAGTTTTACTGTACAACCTTCTGTTTCAAGGCCTGTTGATCCATCAATGGCCAGTATACCTTAGCTCCCCCTTTAGGAACAAAAAACATAGGAGCTACATAAGGCAACAAGCAAGGCCTAATAACTCCATTCTATAGCAACTGATTAATAATCTGCTTCAACTCCTGCATCTTGGATGGAGACAGGCAGTAAGAGGACATCCATACTGGCACGTGATCCATTAATTGAGTGTCATACTCAATCTTGTTTGTAATACCCAGCTGGTCCATCAGAACACCAGGGAACTGAACTGCCAAATTTAGCATTTCCTGAGCTAGTTGTGGTTTAAGATGATCTAATTGAAATTTAATCCTGACCCCTTTTGCTGCATTAGTACCATGGACGTGATTATGCTCACACAATTTATACTTCCTCTCCAACCAATATTTAAACAGGAAATTTTTTGCAGAATAATCCAGAACACATTGTGTCTTTATTATAATGTCACAGCCCAAAATAACACCTAAAGAAAGACCATCTAGCTAACTCCAATGGGCAAGACAAATTCTGAACTTTTTACATTGTGCTGCACACTTTCCCCATTCACAGTTCAGCATTTATGATTAACAAATTGCAAGGGCAGGAATTTAGGAATGTGCATATGACTTTGGTACCAATGATAATCAGTTAAAGAACAGCTACTCCCTAATCCAGTAAGCTACAAACCCACTCTTGATTAATAGCAGTGCAACTGAAAGAAAGGCTGCTGTTCACTCCTACAATCTTACTTACGACCTTTTCTAGGTCAGCTGCCTCACTGATACCATGACCTGTTCTTAAGATCAGTGCTCCAAGACTTATCTGTAACAATGTACCATACCACAACCAAAGACATCGAAAACAGTCGCCTGTGTGAAAAGAACCTTGCCTGTTTCTTTCCATCGGTAAAAAAAAAAAGGGGGGGGGGTCTTTCCATGGCCACTACCAAATGATAAAGCTCCATGAAATTCTTAGGTTTTCCGGCAAAAACAATCTGCGAGTGGTCATCAGTGCTTGTGCATTCCAAAATATTCTTAATTGTATCACTGTCAGTACTCTTGAAGTATAGCGAGTCTAGCACTGCAGATGTCCACCTCATAATGGACAAATCTTCCCTTTCCCAACTCCCTCCACCTCCTGCCCTCCAAAATAATAGTTGCTAGTTAATTCATTTCTTCATCTGCTGGAGAGGTTTTTCATGTACAGTTACCCTAGACAGTCCCTCTAAGTACCTCTGCTCAAGGATAATTTGCTCAATAAATCTACTCTCTCTGCCATTGGCAAGAGGATAAATCATTGAAATATAAGAAGTGGCAAAAATTAGAGGACATTATCTTGATGTTGTAATCTAACAGCTAACCACCAAAACTGCACCATCTCCACACTAGACTCAGCTGACAAATACTCTACTCCCTGAGTAGTGTCCTAGCAATTGGATTGAGAAGCTTAAAAAAGCACTGCCGTACTTCCATATTACTATTATCCAGCACACCACTGCAATCCACACTTACATTAACCCAGTCTTCCGACCCTTCCTGCAAATACAAGCCAGTGCTTAAAAGCTGAAGTTTCATCACTTTACCCTGTAATTTCTCCAGATTTGGGATTTGCTCCCTACCTATGTTCATTTGGAATAAATCTTGAACCCTTTTGGCAAAGTGGCTAAATTGAGTTTGAATATGCAATATTTGCTTGCAGAAAGGACAGTTGTCCTATAAGAACTCGATTGGCTTGCACTACAGAGGGGCATTCAGAGCACAGGTTAGCAGCTGCACCAACATTGCTTATATTATATTTACTCAGCTTTAAGAGGCAGTCCAAAGTACAGCGCAAGCTTATGTTAGTTCCGTCGTGCTTCTCTCAGTGGCTTGGCCTTTAAATGTTGTTCATTTTGTAGGAATTCATTCTTCAAATGGGAAATGCCAATCACTTCTTCATACCCATACTTTACAGTGTAATAAGCTGTAACACAATTCAAGAAACAGTACCAAGCGGCAGGATTTAATTAACCTAATTTCGTCAGTTTGACAAATCCCATATGTACTTCCTATCACTCAACTGCACACTGCTACCATTGAAATGGTGTAGCAATGTGTGGAACAGGGAGTGATAAGGTACTAGACTTTAGAAAGTAAAGTTCTTACAGGGAAAAAAAAAAAAAAAAATTTGCGAGAGGTGCCCACAAAGGAAATATGGCACAATTTAAAAGACAGACTTCAAGGAAACTTTAATATCAATTAAGAAAAAGAAATTGCTAGCTAGGCTCATTTAAATTTATCAGAGCTAAAGGAATTGAGAGAGAGAATCTTCACTCAACTTATTGGAGTTATAAAAGCAGTTGTCAATAAAATTTAATGGAATTTAGAAGTGCAATAGATTTATTTTACCATTGGCACGATTAACAGAAGGAATAAAACTTCAGTGATTAAACGGAGTAATTGAATTATAATCTGTTTCTCTGTAATAAGACCACTGATTCAATACATCAAACAAGGTTGGCATCGTACAGGTGAGGGTGTTGTTGACAAATTATGAAGCCCACCAAGCTAAATAGCCACTTAATTACAACATAAAAAAAAAGAATTGTGCACATACCATATATGTGATTGTGTAAAGGAGTACATCTATTTAATGAGCCGTAACTTGAGATCCACTCAAAAATACTTACATGCTAAGCAATACTCAGCACATGACAGCACATGAAAATTACAATATATATGTATTGTCAGTCCCTGTACAAAAGAAAAGTTCAGGTAACGCCACAGACAAGATTTGATACATGTTTTTAAAAGTAATTCATTTTTCGAGAAGTAACCAAATAAGAGCTTTAAGGACGCATATCAAGCAAGAAATCTTAAGCAGGTACATACAGCATTAAATTTCTGTAGCCACATCTTTGCATGCTTCTTATCAGGATACTGTTAAATCTGTCACTTAACAACAAAGTGACAAGCTCTCTGGCCACACTCAGAACTCATTAATATGAGCTGTTGCAGTACTCAAAACTGCCACCCCCAGCTAACCTAAAATTATATCCCATCATTGATTGAGATCCGACTTGCCATCGGCATCACTGAAGTCTTCAGTTTCAGTTGTTCCACTTTTTCACAAAGTTAATCATACGTTGACTGTGACTTTTACTTCATTTGTCAGCTTTTCTGTGGATTTTTCAGTAATTGGAGTCCAAACAACATATGCAATATCCGGTCTTGTGCTTTGGGCCAAATATAAGGGTAAACCAAAGGTTTGCTGGTAACGAATGTGATGTAACATAAGTTCTTCCTCGCGTGTCAATTTTTTTCACATTTTTGGAGCCGCAAACTAAGTTTGGGTGAATGTGGAATCAGATTGCAGTCATCCATACTAAATTTCTTGAGTACATTCACTACATGTTCTGATTTCACCTTGTTTGCTATCGCGTCTGATTTTAATGTCAAAACACCAACCAATTTCACCAGTGTCTCTCATGATTAATTTTTCTTCTACTTATTATTCTTATTCCAGAAAAGTGTCTGTGAAGATGCCGAGAATGAGTGTAATTTGTTTCTCAGTTCTTTAGTAAATGCATGGATCATATGACTTATTTAGGTTCATTTTACATAATGTTATATCTAATTTTTAATACCAAACATGTGAGGCCTGTTTCCGACCGTACATTGCCTTCTTTAGTTTGCTAATCATCATCTGCTCCTCCTTCTTCATGTAGCTTTCAGGTTGATGATTGTAAACTTCTTCGTTGAGATCATTAAATAGGAATGTGGTCTGAACATCCATGTGTTCAATGTCAGGATCAAATTCATCTGCGAAAGCTAACAGGGTACAAAGTAAAAAATTACGGACAATGGGAATGAATATTTCATTAAAGCCTATCCCACATATCCGGGAATAGTCTTTTTGTGACAAAATGAGTGTTACATTGTTCAGTTTCACCATTTCCTGTTTCTTTGACTTTGAATACCCATTTGAACTGATTGCCATTCTGCCTGATGGTTATTTGACCAAAGTCCATGTCTCATTTTCAGGTAAGGTATTTGTCATTTAAAGCTTCCTTTCATTGTTTAGAATCACCACATGTCATATGAATCTGGCTCAGTAACACTAGCAAAACAAGCAAAATCATCATTAAAATATGTGGAGTTCAATTCTCTTTGATGTGATGACTTTCTGATTTCTGCTTACAAGGGATATGCATCTCATTGATCAGAGTCCCTGTTGACATTTTCATTCACTGTATGCTCAGTGTCACTGTGTCAGGTCAAGCTATTTTCAATTATGTTAATTACTGCTGCCAGTTGAGGACTGTCCATACCTTTATTGTTGGTCGAATTACCATTTGTGATGTTATTCCCAAAGCTGCAATTCGAATTTTCGATGAACTGCACATCAAGGGCCTTAGGAATTGTCTTTGGTGAATGTTGATAAATTACAAAGTCCACTTTTTAACCTTCACAATAGCAAAAAAAAAGAAAAAGAAAAAAAAGTGCTTTGGATTTGTTTTCTAACTTTGTTCATTTTTCTTTCAGTACATGCACAAATGCTCAACATCAAAAGATTTGTAAGTTACTCAAATTTGTTTGCTGACTGATCCACTACCCTTCAGGGGTAATTTTTTGAAGAGTTTTTGTCAGAGATCTATTCTTCAGTAAATTACTGTTTTCATTGCTTCAGCACTAAAGTGTTTGCTTGGTCCTGCATCTGTTAACAGCAGACTTGCCTCATAAATGATCATCCAATTCAGGTGTTCTACAACTCCGGTTTGTCCTAGTGTGCAAGAGATTGCAAGGGATTATGGTTTCATGTCATATTCTATTCACCTTTAACAACGCCTTCATACACTGATTGATAAATTCTTTTCCATTGTCTGGTTTGAAGTATTTTAATTTTTTGACCAGTTTCATTTTCTACTCATTCTTTGAACTCAATGAAAGTACCACCTGTCCATTTGCAGGCATTTGAGCAGGGACGGGGTGTTGTTGAGTTTTCTGGGTTACCCAGGACAGATGGTTCTTCAGTGTCTGCTTATGCATTCAGCCAGTTTAGACATGTTCATTACTCTATAAAAATCTCTGGAGTGAGCACATATTACTTCTAATGGCTTACATGGTTTTACATGTTGCTGTAACCAAGTGAGGTGGCACAGTGGTTAGCACACTGGACTCCCATTCAAGAGGACAGTGGTTCAAGCCCACGCCCGGTCATCGTGATTAGGGTTCCTTTGAAAGGGAACGGCCGACTTCCTTCCCCATTCTTTCGTAATCCAATGGGACCAGTGACCACACTGTTTGGTACCCTCCCACGAATCAACCAACCATGTTGCTTTGCATTTAATGTGAGATTTTCGAATGGTGAGTGGAGTAAGTGGGTTCGAGGTGGACCTACATAGGAAAAAATGCAGGAGACAGGAATAATAATCTGGTTTTACAATGAATTTTAAGGTGATTAGGAGGGCAATAGAAGACAATGGAATGGGAGTTGTCAGGAAGAGATGATCTCATTTCGAGACTTGACTTGAGGAAATCATAACCATACCAGTGTAATGTATTGATGATGCATTTAAGCATTTTGGGTGGAAGGGGGCGTGTGAGTAGATAGCCTTGGAGATTTACATGTTACCTAGTACCGTCCATACTTGGAGTGCCTGAACACAGACAATGCCAAAGCTATAAGAGTCCCTAGTCAAGCTCTGACAGCATCCCCACAGCACTTACTGTTGCTTTTTAGCACCCTCCTAACTTCCATAACATCCTTATCAAACAATTATGCCATTTCCAGACCAATGCCCCTACCCCAATCTTCCTACCACTTTATTCGTTCCTACTGTTAAACCCACCCCATTCACCCACCCTCTGCCACATACTCCAACCCTACCACTGGAAAATCCAACTACTTCGGAGGCAGAGCAATATGCAAAATCATACATTTTTGTTTACTATCTAACATGTGTTGACCGCATTTGTATAGGAATGATAACCACCAAAGTGGCTGTGCACATGAAATGGACACACAGAAATTGTTTGACATCTAGTACCCAGATCTCAAGAATTCTCTACAGTGTGCATCAAGAAATCTGAATGCATGCTGCACCAAACAAGTCATTAGATGCCCTGAATCATGTAGGTGGGAACCTTTTTTTCCAATATATCCTCACATCTTGCATCCCCCATGGACTTACCTTTTCCCAGTGGTAGAAACTCAGTATTTACTCATCTACATTTTTATTTTTCCTTCTCTCCCTTTTTTAAGTTTGCCCCCTATCCCCTTCTTTTTTTTCCATTTCCTACTATTTCATAATTTGATTATTCATTGAGCTTCCTCTTTAACCCTTTATTACTTCTCATCGTGGCTCTTCTATCATCTCTGCACTGAAAATGTAGGAGAACTGTCCACCTTGCAGATACCCAGTATCCAGTTGCTGAACATACTTTACAACAGACGCTTACAAAGCTGCCCCATGGGACAAAGGTGCTGTGGTGCATTCGTCAGCTCACAGTTGGATTATTCATTTAGCTCCCTCTTTAACCCTCTGTTACTTCTCATCCCGTCCCTTCTATCATCTCTGCACTGATGACATAGAAGAACTGTCCATCTAGCATATACCCAGTATCCAGTTGCTGATTATGCTCCACAATAGAGTCTTCCAAAGCTGCCCTATGGGACAAAAGTGCTGTGGAGCATTTGTCAGCTCACTTGTGGTCAGTCACAGCTAGTATAGGTTTAGCCCTATTGCATTGCATTCTGTGCATGCATGAACCACTTGGCTGCCCCTGCCCATGGGCACGAGGCCACAGTGGAATAGTTGTGTATGCTATAGCCTGTCTACCTGTTTGACAACACCGCAGCTGTTTGCCTGCCCTTGCCTGCAGGTGCCAGGCTGCCCAGTGGCGGGCACTCGAGCTGGAATGACCTACTCTAGAGCCCAACTCCAGAGACATGCATTCCTGCTGCACTATATGGGCCATTTGGATTTTCCTACCTGTTACTAATTTCTTTGAACTATGGAGATGGGACCTTTCTTTCCAACATATCTATGCATCCTGGTATCCTTTCGGTCTTAACCACCATTAACATACAATTTCCCCATTTTTCATTATTTTTGTATTTTCAATTATGTATATTTATCATATTTATTATTATTGTTATGGCTTTTTTAATTTTTTCTTTGGCACAGTTTACTTCTTCATCTTCATTTTACCCCCAATCTCCAGCGTCTTCCCTCTCTCATTGGTCTCCCCCCCCCCCCCTCCTAGTTCTTAATTGCAATAGTCATTTTTTTTCACTGCCTTTTAATTGATATTTACATCTCACTCTGTCCTTGACATCTCTGGACTGAAGTTGACCCAGTACTTACCAATGTACTGTCTTTAATATCCTGCTCTGCCTGATGCCTGTTCCTTCATCCTTCCCCTTATCCTCACATCAGGTGAGTGCCTCTCATCGAGGGATCTGGCTGATATTACCTTCCTTTATAACTTCCCACATCCAAATCCTACTTTTCTCACCAACGAAGGGACTGGTAGTTTCAAAGGCTGGGATAGTTTTGTGTCCTTTACTTTTTTATGTGTGTCTATTGACAGTACTAAACAATTTTCCTCTTGAATGTATATACTCACAAGCAATTCTGGCTCATAATTTTGTGAATCATAAATTTCTAGGCAATAATGTGTGGTGTTAGTGAGCTTACAAAATGTGACTAATCTTTACAGGTGGGTGCATACTTCAATGCTATACTTACAAAGAAAGAAGAAATAAATACATTACCAGATACTGGCCGGAAGAGACAGCAGATTAACCCGAAAGACAATTTTTGGCCAGCCACAGCTCGAACAAAAAATGCTGTTGAAGCATGGTTCAAAGACCTGGCTGGTAGTAAGCCACTTAGTAGTTTATCAAAAAAGGTAAATCAGTCAGTTTTATCAGTATATTATTAGCCTGTTTAATTTACGGTCATATAATATAAAACAATTACTTATATTTTTCCCAGGCACCAAATTTTAATAAGAAGGAGGAAATCTTTATGATGCTGTGTGAATATCAAGTTCCAATGCTTCGTGCTGCCTGGTTTATTAAACTAAGCTATGCATATACTGTGGCTGTTTCGGAAGTCAAAATCAAAAAACGCCAACTTCCTGATCCTTCTCAAGGTACAGTATGGTAAATTGAGGGCCATTTTTACTATGTTAAGACATTCACTCCAACTCGAAATGTGTCTAGTGAAATACTTAGTGCTTCATTTTGTTCTGTCTTACTCTCTAATGTCCCTTCTCCCATCACTTCATCACCGTAATGTGTTTATGTGAAGAATGTGAATGGAAACAGTAGCACTGAAAGAACTGGTTCCAACTGGGAATGAGATATCCAGTTTTTATCAGTGGTTTCTATATTTCAGGGTAGAGCATATTTCCTGTTATGTTTACACTGATGAGGCAGAACATTATGACTACTGCCCACCGTGAAACTGTATGCTGCCTGGTCGCATTGCAGGCATGTGACGCTATAGGGGAAGTATGTAAGTAGAGCAGAGATTAATGGGGACTCATTCTAGTGACGATACAGGTCAGTAATGGGGAACTGCACTGACATGTGACTTTGACAAAGGCAAATTGTTACTGCTTGACATCTGGAATGAGCATTTCAAAAACAGTGAAGCTGGTCAACTGTTCATGTGCTCCTGTCATGAGCACCTATGGAAAGGATGATGAAATCATGAGTAGGTGATAAAATGTTGGAGGTCTATACCTCATCACAGGTTGTGTAGGTCAGAAGCTTGCCCACTCTGTAAAGCAGGGTAGGCAGCAATCTGTGGCACATCTGATGACAAAAAACAATGCTAGAGTAAGCACAAGTGTGTTCCCATGTTGGTTCAACGGCATCATCAGTGACAGTTGCTGTGGACATTGGGTCAGTGGAAACATATCGCCCCATTAGATGAATCTTTTTTCTTGTTACACCAGTCATTGGTCATGTCTTGTTATGCCATCATCCTGGTGAACAACTACTTGAAGCATGCTCCGCACCATGGATGCAGGCCTGTGGAACAGTATTGTGCTATAGGGGACATTCACCTGGGCTTGCTTGGGAACTGTGGTAGGCACCATGTTACTTGTGGGCTACGTGAACATTATTGCAAACCACCTGCAGTCCCTCATGCTTGATGTATTACCTGCCATTGGTGGTACTGTCCATCACAAATAACTGTCCGTGTTACAGTGCAAGAATTGTGCTATAGTGGTTTCAGGAACATGACAGTGACCTCATCTTGATGTCTGAACCACCAAACTTGCCTGACTGGAACCTGTTGAAACACATCTGGGATGCTATTCGATACCAGTTACGCACCCACAAACCAGTGGCCTGTGATTTATGGGAATTGTGTGTACACATCTGATACTACATACCTCCAGAAACATACCAAGCAGTTGTTGAGTACATGCCATGCGTTATTGCTGCCTTATGGTGTTCGAAAGGTGGACCAACACTCTTTTTTAAGCAAATGGTCATAATGTTTTGGCTCATTGGTGTATTGCCTTCCTGACTTGGGTAAAACATTAACAGGGAATGGAGTGACATTCATCACAAAAGAAAAGGCCTCAGAACTTCTAAAGTCATCATATCCATAAGTACGAGCTGTATGAGTTGAGGCGGAGAGCAACTTTAGTAAAACTACTCCAAGTTTAGTTTAGTTTAGGTTAGTTATTTACATTTTTACAATTATGGTGTACATTCTCAATGAGATATAGGGGATTGGTTGACCATTTATGTATTATCTCAAGTTACTTTTGTGTGTGTACACACACACACACACACACACACACACACACACACAGACACACAGTCTCTCTCTTTAAAAAGCACTATGTTATTAAATATTCAAAAACTCTTCATTGGAGTAGAAGTTGTTAAACAGGTATGTTTTCAGTGTGTGTGTGTGTGTGTGTGTGTGTGTGTGTGTGTGTGTGTGTAAGATGGGGGGCAGTTGACTTTTAAATGTGTCTGTTGATGCTCAGTGCCTCTTGTGTGGTGAGCAGCAGTCTAATCTAATTTATATTCCTGTTTTACAATGAGGAGCCAAGTAGCTTCCCCTCTGACAATACAGCTCAGTATGGCACACTTCAGCCGTCATTACTAGGCACACACATTGTTTGGGTGCATTATAATTTATGTTGTTTATTAACCTCATTGTAATTTGCCATAATATTATTTGAATTTTCCATCGGTGCTTGCCAGTACATGTCAATAATATTAAAAAGGAAAACACTTCCTAATGGTCTGCAAAATTATATTTATTTGTTTATGAGTCAGCTTTCAGCTTCTCAAGCCATATTTAGGTGATAATTGAATGTCAAAACACAGATAAACATGATGTGTGACATTCACATGTAGTATTTGTGTGAAAGATATAAAAATGAAACACGGTGTTTTCATAGTAAAGTGTTACATTTTTTACTGCATAAAAATAATTACATAAAAAAATCACTTCCAGCAATGACTACAGCGCTACCCTGATCAGTAATATGCTATGAAAAAAGGAAATGCATAAAATTATGCCACTTCTGCATGCTGCCCAACAGCAGTCACTCAGTAGTTACAAAGCCTGTCGCAAAGTCCTATATATTCGCAATATTTCAGACAACCTTACAAAAAAAGTTAAAGTCCCGTAGTACAGACATGCATTTTATAATACCAGTAGCATATCACAATTTTTATTCAGTAGTAAAGACAGATTACAACCCTTGGAATAGAGTGGTATGTACAAAATCATGTGGAAACAGTGTGGAAAAATACACTGCTGGAAAAAAATTAGTACATGTGGAAAGACGATGTCAGTTTTGATGTGATGAAATATATGCCACTTGGGGGATAGTAGAGTACTGAAAATGGTTTCAATATCATCTGCCAACAGATAGCGTAGAGACATAGCTACCAGACTGCCATCTGTGTCTACCCTGTATTAGGGGATGCTCACTGCCAGAAGGCTCAGTGTAGTGAAAACGTGTAAAGCAAGCAGGAAACCATGTCATGGAGACACTCGTGCTCCGAACTGCCAATGAGTGAGTTTGAAAGAGGTCAGGTTGTGGCCTTCTGAGTGGTGGGTTGATCCTTTTGGAGAACTACCACACAAGTTGCTTGTGCTGCATCTATCACATGAACATTCTCACACCTGTAGATGATGTTATGGACATCCACGCAGCACAGACATCCGCCAGGATCGTCATATTGTAAGGGCAGCAATGGCAGATTGTACAGCACAGACAAAAGAGCTTGCGAGCCCAGATGTGTCAAAATGAACTTTTGGGAACTGATAGCTCTCGTATTTCCGGAGTGGACACTAACCAACACTTGATATGTGCAGATGTTGTTAGACCCATTCTGTTGCTGTTCTTGCAACAGGAAGGTGGTGTATTGTTGCAGCAAGATAATGCTCACCCACACACTGCCCATGAAACTGAATGTACTCTGCAAGACATGCAGTAACTTCCCTGGCCAGAGCAGTCTTCGGACTTGTCTCCTATCGAGCACATATGAGATAAGATGGAAGAAGAAGTGACTCATGTGACTTGTCAACCAACAACTCTTTATGTGAACAGGTTGAACAGGTGTGGCATAATGTATTCCAGGACAGTATTCACCATTTGTGCAATTGAATGGCTGCCAGAGTCAACGCCTGCTTTGCCACCTGTGGAGGCAATGGGTGTTTCAGGATGGATTGATACCTGGTACACCAGAATTCCTTATGCTATTGATCTGTTAATATAATCTTTTTGTGTACTCCATATGCACTGTAGGGACAATAAATCTTGAGTGAATAGCAAACCCCTGAAAGGGTGTCCTTTTTTCTGGTGGTGTATAAAACTGACCAGTCAGGAAGAGCTGTGGTAATTAGGCTAACTAAACTGAGGGCATTGGGAGATTAAGGGAGAAAGGTTTATCATTTCACAGAAGACCATTCACATGACATGTAAATTTTTACATTTTGTTAAGAAAAGCTAAACGACAACCATACTGGAAGTATTGGAAATCAACAAACATATGACACAGAGGGCCAGCTTAGTTTTGAATGAGCAGACTCAATTTCCTTTTTCCCCTTTGCTAAGTTAAGTTTTTGTTACAAATACTAGAGTCAGACTGTAAATTCATTTTATTTCTTGTCAGTTATTAAATGGATCGCCACATAAAAAATTTTGTTTTCCCCATATTTTTAAGTTATGGAATTATTTTTGTTTGGCAAAAATGCAAAGTTTACCTATGTAAACACTCTGTGTCATTTTTGTATCTTCTGTACATATAATATCTGTGTACCTCGCACATCATGTTTATCTATGTTTGCGAAATTCAGTTGCCATCTGAAAATGGCCTGATAAGCTGAAAGCCAATTTGTGATCAAATAAATGTAATTTTGCAACATGAGGAAGTGTTTTCTTTTTAATGTTTGCCATAGTATTAGGAATTCTTTTTTAGTTTTATTTCTTTCTTTGATATACAGTAAGTGTATGAATGTACTGAAAGTATGATGGAGTCCTATGGATGAAAATAATGAACCAATGGCAACCTTCACCAAAGAGCCAAAGAAAGTGGTACACCTGCCTAACATTATGTAGGGCCCCTGTGAATATGCAGAAGTGCCACAAAATGACATGGCATGGGCTCGACTAATATCTGAAGTAGTGCTGGAGGGAACTGACACCATGAATCCTGCAGGGCTGCCCATAAATCTGTAAGAGTAGGAGAGTTGGTTGGTTGATTTGAGTGAGGGACTAAACAGTGAGGTCATTGATCCTGTTGGATTAGGGTAGGATGGGAAAGGAAGTCGGCCACGCCCTTTCAAAGGAATCATCCTGCAATGGCCAGAAGCGACATAGGGAAATCACAGAAAACCTAAATTTTGATGGTCAGATGCAGGTTTGAACCATCGTCCTCCCGAATGCGAATCAAGTGTGCTAACCACTGCACACCTCGCTTGGTAAGAGTAGAAGGGGGTGGGGATCTTTTCTGAACAGCATGTTGCAAGACATCCCAGATGTGCTCAATAATGGTCATGCCTGGGGGGTTTGGTGGCCAGCGGAAGTTTTTAAACTCAGAAGAGTGTTCCTGGAGCCACTCTGTAGCAATTCTGGATGTGTGGGGTGTCGCATTGTCCTACTGGAATTGCCCAAGTCCGTCAGAATGCACAATGGACATGAATGGATGCAGGTGATCAGACAGGATTGTTACGTATGTGTCACCTGTTAGATTTTTATCAAGATGTATCAGGGGTCTCATATCACTCAAACTGCATACACCCCAGACCATAACAGAGACTCCACCAGCTTGATCATCCTGCTGACATGCAGTGTCCATGGGTTCATGCGGTTGTCTCCATATTCGTACATGTCCATCCTCTCCATACAATTTGAAATGAGACACATCTGACCAGGCAACAGCTTTCCAGTCATCAGCAGTCCAATGTCGGTATTGGCGGGCCCAGGCAAGGCGTAAAGCTTTGTGTCATGCAGTCATCTAGGGTACCCAAGTGGGCCTTCAGCTCTGAAAGCCCCATATCGATGATGTTTCGTTGAATGGTTCCCACGCTGACATATCAATGAATGTCCTTTCTGTTGAGAATCCCTGACCTGGTTGCAATCAATTGATGCTGACACCCTGCTCCTTGTGTATCCTATGCTCGTCAGTTATGGCAATGACCAGTACAAGATCTGGTGACATTCCAGTCACATGGCGTGCTAAACTATTCTATCGTCCATAGTGTAAGGAATGAGCAAACCTACTGTAGGCAGATACAGTAGTGCCATTGTAAGGGAAAAGTGGTAGCTCATAATCCTTATTCTCCTCCCTTGTATCCAAGTAGAATGGGAGAAACATTTAGACTGAAGGCAGACATAACTGGTAAACAAAACTTCCTCATTGGCTGTTAAAATACTTCTAATAAAATGTCACTGCCAGTTTTTTTAACATTCATGGTGCGGCAGAGTGATTGCTTAGAGCCAGGTCCCAGGTTCATTGTCAAGATAGAATCAGATAGTACACTAGAAGTGGTAGTGCATGATTAAACTGCTTGGTCTCAACCACATCACTCGAAGCTGGATTTCTATTGATGCGAAACCAGTAGTGACATTTTAATAAAAGTATTTTGACAGCCAGTGTGAGAGATGTTATTCATCATGTGAAATTTTGCAGATGTGTCTGTACATCAAACATTTAAGAGCCATGAAGGCTGAAATGTGAAAAATGGGTGTTTAGAATCGTAAAGAAATATTTGTATCTTTTGAAATTTAGTGACCCATGAAAGAGTGTGAATGTGATCATTAAATATATGGGGACTGTAAAATTTCATTGTAGAGTTATATAATTGAGATTTTCAAGCAATGAGACTCTTTTACAGATCAAAAACAACACAAAACAGCGTACCCTGCCTTATAAAAATGTAAGGCATCCAGAAGGGGAGGATGAAACGATATGAAACTTCACTGGTTGGGAGGTTATGTGACGTCATTTTAGTGATTATAAAATTGAGTCAAATTTATAAAGAACTTGATAGTGTGACCTCACTTATCAGAGTGCCTTCGCATCCCTTCTGACCTGGACGCATGTACTGATTTTGCTGGTAAGGATGCCATGAACCTATTGTATCCTCTACATGGTAAACTGGCCCATAAACATTGTAACTGGTCCGTGATATCCAGGAGACTGACACAGGGATGTAGTTGATGTTGAAACTTGACCCACACATGTTCTATTGGGGCAGATATGGAGAACTTGTTGTCCTTGGGAGTGTCTCAACATCATGCAGTCAGTTTGTAGATATATGTGTCATGTGGATAAACATTTTCCTGTTGAAAAGCGGCACCATGATACTATTGCATGAGAGCAAACACATGGAGGATGCATGATGTTCATGACATACATGTGCAATCAGTGTTTCCTCAGTCATTACTAGCTGAGGCCTGAACTCATACCCAATGGGTCTCCAAATGACGACACCAGGAATAACACTGCTGTACCTCTCCAAAACATTGGAAGAATGGGGCCTCTTTCCAGGTTGCCACCATATTCATCAGTGATGGTCATGGAGGGTAGTGCAGAACCGTGCTTAATTGCTGAACGCAATGCAATGCTGTTCGTCAGCAATTCATGTTTCCTGGTCATGGCACCACTCCAAACACAACTGTTTGTGTTGTTTTAATGGTGGCGTACGCAAGCGATGGTAATTCCATAGTCCGGCTGCAGCTAGTCTCCAACCAATGGTGCAGGATTGCAAAGAATGTTTATGGAGTCCATTACTTGTTCTTGAATGGCAGGCTTAGATGTGAAGGGGTTGCAGTGTGATTGGTGCACAATATGGTGATCTTTTCTTTGGTGGTCAATCATGGTTGACTGCAATCTTGATGATGAGTCTTCCTGCCCTCATGTTTCCATACAGCCAAACATTGGGCGACTGTCACATCCAAATGCCCCACAAATCTGTTTATTGTACAATTCAACTAGCTGGAAAAATGGAGATGCACAGTGAAGCACCTTTCAAACTCAGGTAAACCTCTAGAGATTTATTTACTTGTTTCTCAATTGACTTTATTTATGTGAAGTTAAGTGTTACGTTTTAACTTCTTTTTCCTTATAAAAGTCTGCAGAGTTGAACACTTCACCTTAAGCTTATTTATTTGTCTGCAGAATGGACTGGAACACTCATCAAGTTCCTGAAGGATCAGTTAACAAAGCTTCAAGAATATTATCAGCAGTCATGTTCAGGAGGTGGGGGTCCAGGCTCCACGCCGACAACAGCAAGCACTCAGCCAGGAGCTTCTCCTGCCTCTCAGACATCGCAGTCACAAACTCAGGGCTCCTCCATGAGTGATGAACTACGTACCAACTTACGGCAGTGGCATTACTGCGTGCAACTTGCCAAGTATCTTTATGAGGTTTGTTTTTTCTTACATTTCTTCTTCTGTTTTTGTTTACTGTACAATTGATGAGCAGTCAGGAAGATAAACATAATTATATTTATTGGAGTACCTGCCAAGCAATATGCTGTTGTGATTCCAAAACATAATAAAGATTTGTGTGCATAGAGATTTTATACCAGTAACTCAAAATATGTCAATTACAGTCCAGCTACTTGTTTTATGATATGCTTGCTCTGTGGCTTTAATGTTTTTACCTACTTAGTTGACATTGAAATGATTTGAAAGAAGCTTTTTTATAATGTAAACTGTTCCATTGTAGTAAGAAGTAATCAAGGAATTCTTAAAATTTCCATTCTGGGTAAAAGATGATGTGTTGATAAGATTTGACATTTTTTTACTGAAATTTCCATGCTGACTTACTGCATATTTTAAAGCCATGGGTTTATTACAAGAGCAAATGTAAGAGGGCAGGAAGAAATTTCTCAGTCTGCCAGTGAGAGACCATGTTCTTATATGTAACAAATATGTTTGGTTTTCAACATAGTACATTTTTATGTCAGTGCGCTTCGTCCATCCTTTATCCAGTTTGCAGATGCCATTTCTGAAGTGAGGTTTGTAAAGGACTGCCAAAACCTCATGGTTGGATACAAAACATATTTCAGTCTAGAGTGTTTATTAACGGCTGATGACTGCTGTATTTAACTTGTGTGGCAATGTTTTGACTGCGTGGGCAACATCTGTTCTAGACGTATAAGTCCATGCAGCCACACCTAACGCTACTGCCTTAATGCTCCCTTATTAGCCTAGTGTAGAGATTCAACCTTGCAACTCTTGTGACTTATCTCAGGGTCCAGCCATGATTTCTTTAAGTCAAGTAGCTATAAAACAAAACACTGCTTCTATACACCAATAAAGTGTAGACTGGTTCCATTTGACTCTGTATATTGTCGTAAACCTTCACAAATGGTTAAACATTATGTGGGAAGTTACTACTCTCAGAACAACTAATATTACTCTCTCGAAGACCTCTCGTTAATGTGTCTGTGAATAGTAAGTCTGCTTATAGTCATATTCATCTTCCTTGGGGCCAGAGATCTTCCATGGTACCAGAGTGCCTTCATTACTTCTTGCTCCACTGGAATTACAAATGCTCCCCAGGAGGTAGACTCCGCACTTGTTGAGTAATACTTTCCCATAGTATGTGGCCTGATGTTTACAAACTAAGTGTGATCACACACATTTTTACTGTAAGCTGTATATTTGATGTACATGATAATGCCCTTCCATGGATGGCATGGATCACTACAAGTCATAAATTTGTTTAAATGTGGCAGTCTGTGGAAGTCATAAATTGCCAGATTGGCTGTACACAACAATTTGTCCCTTTTCCATTTTTCCATCAGATTTAGTGTGTTCCAGGAAATATTGTCCATAATATTTTTGGCAGATGAAATCAGCTTCAGTTTTTGGTACTGGGCCACGGACTTGCATCCACTGATTTACCTTTGACCACTGCTTCATTTCTGGTAGGGATTCATGGATCCAAGTCTGAACCACAGTAAGCAATTAGCGCTTAAATGAGTTGGATCTTTGTAAAATAGGCCAAATGTTGTAATGGTTTTTGCACTTTCTTTTGGTCAGCATTCAGCATGTATGGAACCATCTTTTACAAAAGCCTATTTTGCACGTAGAATGTATGATATTAATTCTTTCGATATGCAAATCGTATCAGTTATTTCACATGCCTGTAGCCATGGATAATAATAATAATAATAATAATAATAATAATAATAATAATAATGTCGTGTGATGAGGGCCTCCTGTTGAGTAGACCGCTCGCCTAGTGCAAGTCTTTCGATTTGACGCCACTTCGGCAACTTGTGTGTCGATGGGGATGAAATGATGATGATTAGGACAACACAACACCCAGTCCCTGAGCGGAAAAAATCTCCGACCCAGCCAGGAATCGAACCCGGGCCCTTAGGTTTGACAGTCTGTCATGTTGACCACTCAGCTACCAGGGGCGGACGTAGTCATGGATAATCTGATACCATATTATACATTTTCTCAGTGTTTTCATTTGTGGTTGCAGTTATGGGATGCATTCCACAAGACTCATTCTAAGAGAAATATGTCTACATTTGAATTTGTTGTTATGATCCATCAAGTCATCTCCAACTCCTGGTGATATGATGAACGATACCCCTCCATACATCCCTGGACATTGTCTTGGTCGTCAGTTCTTCCAGGTCATTCCAGTGCTTTCATTGTCCATCTTCTTCTTGGTTTTCCTCCATATCTTTGACCTTCCATTCTTCGGAACGTACTTGGTGAGCCTTCTCCTCTGACAATATGCCCAAAGTACATTAATTTCATCTGAGGTATTTTGACCTCTGAAGGTAGTTTAGATTTTATTTTTTTCAGGGCCATTTTATTTATTTATTCTTTTTTGGTCCATGAAACACTCGAGATCCTTCTCCAAACCCACATTTCAAAAGAGTCAAATTTCTTGCAATCTTTTTTTTCCATTACTCGCATCAGTGCAAAACTATGAGAAAGATCAAAGTTTCAGCCATATTTATTTTAGTCAGTAGGGACCGTCCCCTTTCCATTAGAAACTTGTTTAATTTAATTGTAGTAGTTTTCCCAAGTTGTACCCTCTTTCTTCTTTACTCAGTACAAAAGCTGTTATTTGTTTTCATTGATCCTAAAAATATGTATTTGTAGACTTCCTCAATGATATCTTCATCTATCACCACATTAGTGTTCATTCCTCGTGTCAAAATTTTTGTTTTCTTCAGTTTTAGCCTTAAGCTAACCTTTTCACTTTCTTTTCGTATTGTTTACTACCATACTTTTAATGTCTTCTTCACAGCGTGCTGTAAATGTTGTATCATCTACACATCTTGAGCTGTTTATCAAATGTCCCCCCAATTTTAATTTGAATACATCTGACAGACAGTCTTGAAAGAAACTAGAACAGAACGGGACCATAATATGTTGGGTAGTTTCTGAAAAGTAAAATTAAAATGTTTCATCAGAACATTAGGAGGCTAAAAAATAAGATAGATCAGCTTCTTGTGTGCCTAAAAGATGTGGCAAATTCTGAGATGATAGATGTTTTGTGCTTCTCTGAACACCGTGTGACCACAGGAATGGATAACTTAAATAGCACAACTAGTACCATTTTCATGTAGAGTTAATGTGGAAAAAGGATGGGTTGCAACACACATAAAAATTGGAGACACAGTCAGAAATATTGAAACAAACAGTTTGTGTTCAAATCAGAATCTAGAGGCATATACTTGTGATATGTTACTGCAGGGAAACTTTCAGATATTTATGAGAAATCTGTCACACAAGAAGAAACAGTTAGTAGTTTGTGGAGATTTCAGTGTAGATTTCTTAAAAGATACAGACAGGAAAAATGAAATGGAATCAGTTTCAAACTAATTTCAGTAGTTAATTTTCCAACTGATTTGCAACAAGGCAGCAGGATAACACATTTATAGACAGTTCTCAGGCTGCAACAATGTGTACCCAATTGTTAATGGGCTATCTTATCATGATGCACAATTATTGAAATAAACGACATAGCTCCTTACAGCACGGAAGCTAGTTTGTACAGAGCAATGAGAATAGGCTACAGTATTTTAAGAGTAAGTTAAAAGAGGTGGTAGGGGATGAGTTATATAGTGAAAGTGATGCTAATATCAAATTCAATTTATTCTATTATGAATTTGTGTCAGTATTTTAAAGTAGCTTTCCTAAGAAGTTAGCCAGAAGATTCATTACAAAAACAAGTAAGACTTGAACAACCAGGGGGATTAAAACCTCATGTAAGAGGAAGAGGGACATTTGTATAAAGATGAAAATAAGTCATGGTCAGATGTTACTTTGATACTACAAAAAATGCTGAAGTATTTTAAAGGAAAGTCATGAATGTCCAGCAGTATGTATTTTCTGACAGAAATCAATAATGCAGATAATAAAATTAAAACCATACGGGATATTGTAAATTCACAAGTAGTGAGTACTTAAGTCTCTTTCAAAATTTAGCAGCAAAAATAGCATTAAATCATTCAGTTTCCACATAACTTTAAGGAAATGGACGTTGCATCAACATCCTTCACTGAAATTAATAGAATTACAAAAACTCTATAAAGCAATAGCTCATGAAGGATTTATTGAATTTCAGACAGATTTCTGAAAAGTTGCTCTTACATGATATGTAATGTCCTCAGTGACATGGGTAATACATCACTAGCACAGATAATTTTTCCAGGCAGATTAAAATATGCAATTGTTTAATCACCTTACAAGAAAGGTGACAACAATCATTATCCCCCAATTTCCTGCTGACATCTTTTTCCAGAATACTCTAGACAGTAATGTACTCAAAAGTAGCCTCACATTTAAGCAGAAACAATTTACGTAGCACATCAGTTCGGATACCAGAAGGGTTGCTGAACTGAGAATGCAATTTCTACATTCACCCACCAAATATTGTAAGTCTTAAATAATAGAATTTTGCCAGTTGGTATTTTTTTTTATCTTTCCAAGGTGTTAAATTGTGTAGATCATTTTACTCTTTTAGAAAAACTTAAGTTTTATCAAATATACTCCTGGAAATTGAAATAAGAACACCGTGAATTCATTGTCCCAGGAAGGGGAAACTTTATTGACACATTCCTGGGGTCAGATACATCACATGATCACACTGACAGAACCACAGGCACATAGACACAGGCAACAGAGCATGCACAATGTCGGCACTAGTACAGTGTATATCCACCTTTAGCAGCAATGCAGGCTGCTATTCTCCCATGGAGACGATCGTAGAGATGCTGGATGTAGTCCTGTGGAACGGCTTGCCATGCCATTTCCACCTGGCGCCTCAGTTGGACCAGCGTTCGTGCTGGACGTGCAGACCGCGTGAGACGACGCTTCATCCAGTCCCAAACATGCTCAATGGGGGACAGATCCGGAGATCTTGCTGGCCAGGGTAGTTGACTTACACCTTCTAGAGCACGTTGGGTGGCACGGGATACATGCGGACGTGCATTGTCCTGTTGGAACAGCAAGTTCCCTTGCCGGTCTAGGAATGGTAGAACGATGGGTTCGATGATGGTTTGGATGTACCGTGCACTTTTCAGTGTCCCCTCGACGATCACCAGTGGTGTACGGCCAGTGTAGGAGATCGCTCCCCACACCATGATGCCGGGTGTTGGCCCTGTGTGCCTCGGTCGTATGCAGTCCTGATTGTGGCGCTCACCTGCACGGCGCCAAACACGCATACGACCATCATTGGCACCAAGGCAGAAGCGACTCTCATCGCTGAAGACGACACGTCTCCATTCGTCCCTCCATTCACGCCTGTCGTGACACCACTGGAGGCGGGCTGCACAATGTTGGGGCGTGAGCGGAAGACGGCCAAACAGTGTGCGGGACCATAGCCCAGCTTCATGGAGACGGTTGCAAATGGTCCTCGCCGATACCCCAGGAGCAACAGTGTCCCTAATTTGCTGGGAAGTGGCAGTGTGGTCCCCTACGGCACTGCGTAGGATCCTACGGTCTTGGCGTGCATCCGTGCGTCGCTGCGGTCCGGTCCCAGGTCGACGGGCGCGTGCACCTTCCGCCGACCACTGGCGACAACATCGATGTACTGTGGAGACCTCACGCCCCACGTGTTGAGCAATTCGGCGGTACGTCCACCCGGCCTCCCGCATGCCCACTATACGCCCTCGCTCAAAGTCCGTCAACTGCACATACGGTTCACGTCCACGCTGTCGCGGCATGCTACCAGTGTTAAAGACTGCGATGGAGCTCCGTATGCCACGGCAAACTGGCTGACACTGACGGCGGCGGTGCACAAATGCTGCGCAGCTAGCGCCATTCGACGGCCAACACCGCGGTTCCTGGTGTGTCCGCTGTGCCGTGCGTGTGATCATTGCTTGTACAGCCCTCTCGCAGTGTCCGGAACAAGTATGGTGGGTCTGACACACCGGTGTCAATGTGTTCTTTTTTCCATTTCCAGGAGTGTAGATGGCATTACACACATCTGGTTTAAATCATACTTAACAGACAGAATGCAGAACATTGTACTGAATAATTCAAACAATGTTGAAAAGGTAGAAAATTTTAGTGACTTGGGAGAAATCACAAAGTGAATACAGCAGGTTCAATTGTAGGTCCAATCTTATTCCTTATGTATGTGAATGACCTTCCACTGAACATTTAACGAGCAGAACTGGTACTTTTTACATATGATACTAGTGTTATAATAAATCCCATTAGAGAGAAAGCAACAGAAGCAATTTTAATGACATTTCTCGAAGAATTAATTGTGAGAAAACACACTGTTTCCAGTTCTGTATAATGAACAGAGTCTTACCAATAATTAATGTTGCATATGAACATGAGTCAGTAGATGTGGTAAAACACTCCACATTTTTGTAACAATATTAGAGAAGGAAAGTTGCTACTCATCATATAGCGGAGATGCTGAGTCGCGATCGGCACAACAATTATGTGAATCTTTTTGTCGTAGCTATAATTGTTTGAATCTTTTTGTTGTGCCCATCGTGACTCAGCATCTTTGCTATATGGTGAGTAGCAACTTTCCTTCTCTAATATTGTTACATTCCATCCTGGATTTTCCATTGTTCTAATTTTGACTCCAAATTTTTGGGTGTACGTTTTGATGAAAACATGAACTTGATGAAGCATACTACTGTGTATCTCTAACAGTTCAGTTTAACTAAATCTGATCTTTCTATAACTGCTAGTCTTGGAACCAAGGGAATCATCCAGCAGACATATTTTGTACATTTCCACTCAATAATGCAGTAGGGAATAATTTTCTTAACTCACTTGATTGCGCAAAAGCAAGCAGTGAAAATAAAATGTGGTGTTTACCCGCGGTAATGGTGTAGGTACTTCTTCAAAAAGTTAGGCATTTTAATTGTACCACCACAATACACATATTTACTAATGAAATTCATCATAAATAATTTATCGCAATCTGTGGAGAATAATGATGTCCACTCCAACAACACTGGAGAAAAAAATGACTTTTATTACCCATTATCAAAACTGTCTGTGGTCCAGAAAGGAGTTCAATATGCAACAAGAAAAATTTTTTGATCATTTGCCCAATAACACAAAATGACAGGCAGCAAAGCAAGTTTTAAAACTAACCTGTCTTCTGGACAACTCATTTTATTTGATGGATGAATTTCTATTTAAGAGACAGTAGCCTCTAAAAAAGGTACATATGTCCTTGACTCATTCCACATTGTTTCAATAAAAGATCCAATCAAATGATCTAGGGAACATGTACCTAAGTAGCTAACTCTCACCATTTATTAATTGTTGAAAATGAAGAAGTAGGCTAGATACACACATTTAACTACTTGGGTCCCCCTTCTAGTCATGACTAGGTAAATCAGTTACTTGCCAGATAAAACCAAGAGCTTAACAAACCTAGTAAATCTTTGCAGTTGTGAAACCAACTTTTCAGTTGGGGACAGATTTAATTTTACACTTGTGATAGCTGTCACTTCCTTCCCTGGTTTGTCCTTATCATACCAAAAGTCAGTCATCTGTTTTTTCATGCAATCATATCAGTCCATGTCACACTTGTGAATGAGATAGAGAGACTGTGTTTTTCTTTGGTGAAATACCAGTTTGGCATAGGTGCTATAGTGGAAGAACCATATTTTAGAAAATTGTCTTTTGCATCCTCCATTGCAGTGAGATAACTCTCAATTGGAATCTGAGCATCCATCTGCAGTAACTATGGCTAACATCTTTCAGTCCAGCCATCAACCAAACAACAAAGTGCTGCAGGTTGCTGCATCCCAAGGCACCTGTTTCTCTACTGTAGCATATCATAGCTTCAGAGCCATTGTGGTATCTGATGACACCACATCTTCTGAATACAGTGGTGCTATAGCCATCGCTAGCTCCCCTCTGCGTGCCACATGACATATCCACTGGACAGCTTTATAGTATGTGACTCGCCAAGCAGACGACATCAGGAGTTCACATCTATGGTTCTCTGGGCCAGGAGCCGACTGCACAAATGGTCCCATAATAAAGGGTTCCATTCACTACAGGGCAGTGCACACCAGTCAGAGCCTACAGCCTCACATACTGCATCTAGACTGCTAAGTCTTTGCAAGTGCGTCAGCCATGGACTACGCCCATGTACAGATGTTTCCTGTCTATGTCAGTGCTACCCTGCTAGGATGTACCTAACTCAGTAGTGTAACAGTGTAGCTAGTACTTTCAAGATGTCAACCCCTATCAGATCAGGACAACCTTTTAGTTGAAGCTGTTTTCTGTTGTACTTGCTTAAGGCACTGTATAATAAGGTTCACTTATTGTTTTTGCTTCCTGGGCTCATCTGTGCATTGTAGCATGCACCTCTCACAGCATGATTCAGCATTGGCGACAAGGTAAAAGCTTATTTTCTGTAATACTCTCATCTCAACTGTGGCGAAGAGGGCAACATTTTAGTAATGACTGTTTGGTCCCGAGACTTCATTCCCTGTGTCATCTTGCTTAACTGTGTAGCCCTCCTGTCTTGTATTTGTGTGCCCTCTGTGCAGTATTTTTTGTGGTTCTGCTCCACATTCAGATATAGACCAGTTATTGGCTGTTTCCTTTGGCTTACTTGCATTTGTGTGTCCCTTCCTTACATTCTATGACATTGTGTCTATTTTTTTTCATTGTCTGTTGCTTCTGAGTTACACATAGTAATTGCCTGTTTCGTGCTTTCCAGTTCTTTGCTAACACAGTTTTTTATGAGAGACTTTGCACTGTGTGCATTACCTGTTATTCACTGTTTGCTCTTAGGGCATAGTGCTTTGATCTTCATTTATGTATGCACAGTTTCCACTTAACACGTTTGATGGCTGTATACCTTTTTTTCATGCCTTGATCCTTGCTAGTGATAGTGTACATTATTTAATTTATTATTGCAGTATTTTGCTGAGTTAGATGCTTGTACTGTTAAATGCTTCTGTTCTGCTCCCAATGCTTTACTGTAAGTGTTAGAAACTCTTTCAGGCGAACATGGCTTTGATGCCATATATATGCTTCTCGCATTTTAGCCACATATGTGGGCATCGATTACTGTGTGTCCTGTGTGCTATTCATTTGTGTTGAGGTAACTGTCTGTGGTAAAACAATGTTAAGAGAGACGATTCATCACTGCTAGCTGCAGACAGTTCAACATTCGTTAATTTGAGATTGTGCATTTCTGCGGCCAGTTAGACTGTTCAGTGGTTTCCGGTTATGCTCTCATGGTTCTTGGACATTACGTGACTGAATAGTTGTTCAAGAAGACCCCTGTCAGTCAAGTTGACTGATATCATATACTTATTTGTCATGGCTGATCCAGCACAGGAACTGCCACGGACTCAGCTTGTGCAGTCATGAGGGTGGTCTATACAGCTGTTGCTCCACATACATTTCGTGTAGTGTGCAGTGACAGTGCCACTTCCAAGTGTGGGATATGTCGTCAGAGCTTCTGCCCTCAGTCTGGCAATTACAGCATACCTCCAAGCTTCTCTTCCAGCAGCTTGCCTGTCCCAACATTGCTTTGGCCCAGGTGTGTTCGACACAGACTCTGCCTCCTTGAATTTATGGCCTACATTCCTCGCACAGCTGCCCCCATTGATTGTCTTCTGTCTCCTCTTGCAGCTCAAGCAGTGTGCTATTCCTCTTTGGCTCCATCACTTGCACAGGCCCCAGCACCTCCTCAGTCTCCAGTTCCTCCTCCTCGGTCTTCATCACCTCTTCAGGTTCTTGTGCCACCAGCACCCTGTCTGCCGGCCTCCTTGATGCCCCCCCCCCCCCCCAGCCCCCCAATCTCTCATCTCCTCTCTTGGGCTTCCTGTGCCCTCTCCTCCTGTCCCCTTTGTGACCTCCTCGTCTTGGTCCAGTGGAAGCATCAGTCAGTCCTCTGTCCCCTCCTATCACCGCACCTTGTCCCCTCCACTGACCACACCTTGTCCCCTCCGCTGACTGCACCTCGTTCCCTCTGCTGACTACAACTTTTCTCCTGCTGTCATGTTACCCTTTATTTGGCTATCCTTTGTGCCTGCAGCAGCATCTCCTCCATAGGCAAGAGGGATGCAGGAGCCATGGCTGATGGCTTTTGATCCACCCACCAACCAAACAGCAGACTGTCGTGAGTTGCCACTCAACCAAGGTGCCTGCAACTCGGCCACAGCACATCGTGTCTACAGCAAGCATTGCGGTATCTGGTGGTGCCAAGTGCGCTGGATACAGTGATAGCTCGCCTCACTAAGACACATGTTGCAGTTTCCTATTATTCTTCCTCTGTACAGCTATAGAGGATGCCACTCAGCTCCTCGCCAGGCAGTTGGTGTTGGGAGCTTGCAGCTATGGTTCTCTGGGCCAGAAGCCGACCGTGCAAGTGGTTCCACAGTTAGAGTTCAATTCTTCACAGTGCAGTGCACACCAGTTGGAGCCTGCAATCTTGCGTACTGTGTCCAGACCACAGAATCTTTGCAAGTGCTTCAATCGCAGATTATGCCCACATACAAAAGTTTTCTGACTATGTCAGTACTACCCTTTTAGGATGGACACTGTACTTAGTGGTTGTGTTAGCATCACAGTGTGGCTTATACATTCAAGATATTGTCACTGTGTTTGGTCTCAACCCTTATCAGACCAGGACAATCTTTTAGTTGAAACTTCAAAAGCTTTTTCTCTGTTGTATTGCTTGAAGTACTGTCTAATAAATTTCTATTGTTCTTTTCGCTATGTGGGCACATCTGTTCATTGTAGTGTGCACGTCCGACGGTGGGATTGATCACCATCTCTTCAGGGGATAATATTTTTGGGATCGTGTGTAAACAAACATGCAATGTCAAAACATCATACTAGTTATTGTGGACAATCACATGTGATGAACCAACATGAAGTGTGATATCTTCAACTGTTTGTCACCTGTCCGACCAAATTAACTGACAAATATGTAGTCTGTACTGAGTTACATTATACAGTTACATGACCTGTATCCATTTGTGCTAATTAAACATACTGAAGCAGTGTGGGCACAAGCCAGAACCCAATAAGGAAATAAGAATGCTTACCAACACCTGCAAGTTCAGCATTTATGCCATGCCAACATTTCCACAATTACAACCCAGGTTCTAGGGCAATAACCAGCATTTCAGGGTATTTCAACAGCACTTGGTGTGTGATGCACATGACCTCAACTGCAATAAGACCTACATTGTCTTGTATAAAAGCAGGTAGTCCTGCCAGGGTGGGCATGTTGATACAGCCTGCCATCCTGTCAGCATCTGCTGTGTACGCTGCTGGTGTGAGGCCGCCAATGTTCTTCATGTTGGTGCACGTCATTGTCGGATGGGGCAAGGGTCAAACCATTGCCCTCCTAGTCACAGAGGCGTTGGGCACCTGGCAGCACCTGGTACTACAGCGGGGTAGGATGCAGCTGCCCTGTCAGCAGTGTAACAATGTAAGGCTGCCGCATCTGATGCAACACTACCAAGGTACGGTGACTGTACAAGTCCATGGCACTATTGGGGCAGCAGTGGCCATTGTCCTCTTGTCACTGCTGATTGCCACTGTAGGACGCAAGATTGATGCTTGACCATGCCTATGGAGCATGGACACTATGGGTCGGCATTGGGTCCCCTCACCAGACAAAGGCCTGTAAATGCTTTAACTTGTTGGTGTACTAAATAGTTTACAGGCATGCCATCTGCCTTGTAGCAGGCACGTTCTCCTTATGCCAGCATCCTGTAGCCTTTGCCAACCCATTGAACCCACAATGCCCAGCTGAGAGAGCTATCGTTGTCTCGACCACTAGAAGAATGTCACTTCCACCCCTGTGTAGTGGTCTTGCACCGCTGACCCTGGTACATTTTGGCACCCAACTGGACATGTGATCAGCCATCTTGCTGCACCACTACAATACTTAACACTGTCATCATATGTATGTTGCACAGGAGCATGACAGCACAGTTGTACCACTAATTAAGGAAATAGATTGAGATACCTTATACTGTTCGTGAAGACTGATGTTCCAGCCATAAGAAATATAAATATTGAATGTGTAATTTATTTTGATGGTGTTGAATTTTTAAATCGATGCCTTTTCTGGTAGCAAAAGCTTACAATTAAAAAAAATGTTGTTATTATGCAAAGCAGGAGGGCCTTCTCGAACGACAAGAGTTTCTGCAGTGGGTGCTGGAACTTCTGGACCGCATGCGTTCTTCGAGCAGCACAGATGATGGAGTTCTACGATTATTGCTTCCACTCGCTCTTCAGTACCTTGATGAGTATGTTCAGTCAGAACTCCTAGCCCGTCGATTAGCGTACCTGTGCGCACGCAAATTAGCACAGATGTCACAGACACTGCCTGATCCTGCATCACCTGCCCTTGCATCTCCACAGAGTCCAAGGTAAGGATCAAGCTATTGTTGCATTGGTAATTGTCAAATAAGTGTATTCTTTCAGCATGAGGAAAAACTTAAATACCACACAGATCCACTGCCTAATTTACTTTGAAATATAAATTTTTGCAGTGTTTCTCCTGGCAGTTGGAAATTTTCTGGAAGGGCTGTTTTGGCTTTTTCCTACGTTTTCATGTTATTCTACCAATGTTATAAGTAAGCAAAAATTTCAGGAGACCTTTGAGGTTGTTTAACAAAACCTGTATCAGGTCGAGTAAATGAACCTGGGATATTCTTAAGTGGAGGCCGTCATCTGCATGTGTATTTGAAAGGAGTAGGGTAATTACCTAAAGTCAATGGAGGTGTATTGTAAACACTGTCCTATTGTTACATGTGTAGGTAATAATTTTGTTTGGAGGTGTTACATGTGTAGGTAATAATTTTGTTTGAAGGTGGCAGCTCATGGCGTCGTGGTTCAGTTTGCTGACTCTCGATCAGCCCCAGTTTCAGTTCCTGGCCAGATCAGGGATTTTCTCTGCTTGGGACTAGATCTGTGTTTGTCCCCATCCCCATTTCATAATTATCAACATGGAAGTCACCAAAGTGGCATCAAACGAAAAGACTTGCACCAGGCAGCTCAACTTCCCACCCCTACCCCAACCCCAGATGGGGACTCCTGTTCAAAAATGCCACTTCACTTTTTTTTTCTTATTTTTCCTTCTTCTCTGAAGAATACTATGATAGCCAAATAAATATTAAGCTAGCAATAAAACATAAACAGCAACTAATTAGTATAACTGAAGAAGCAGCTCTCTCTCTCTCTCTCTCTCTCTCTCTCTCTCTCTCTCTCTCTCTCATCTCTCTCTCTATCTCTCTCTCTGTTTCTCTCCCCGCTTCCTCCCCCCCCCCTCCCCCTCCCTTCCCTCAGCCCAAGTGATGGCTTGTCTGCTAGTATGTTAATATGTGTGGTTATTTAGGTAATTTTGATGGCATATGTATAAATAGCATTGAAGTCTTATAGTGAGAGAGTGTTTTTAATACAGTGATCAGTACATTTACATGCCTCTTTTCTGACTGCAAACTATGACCGTAAAACTGTGACAAGTTTCATCAAAATTGAACTCAGTGGCATTGAGTGAGTATTTTACTGTAGACATGTTCTTGTGCTCCGTCAGAAAGTAAAACACATATAACTCCTGCCCAACCTTGTAAAAATAGTCTTGCATGTGTATATTTGGACTCCTTCCTTGAGGGCCACCAGTGCCAGTCAAACATATTTTCTAAGTGCCATGAAACCCAGCTTTTATGCTTCTCAAGGAGCTTCAAAAAATTGTGTAAAATGTGGGAAAATGTGGGAAATAACGTTTTCAGGATACCCTCTTGCATTTTCGCACCTTATGTATGATATATGTACATAACGGGCATCAAAAGACTTGTTTATTATCTAGTAAAAGTTTGTTATCTAATAAAAACTGCTGATGTAACTGGAACTGATAACTATGGGGAAAGTAGGAATGTATGACTCAATTTCATAAGTCATAATTGATGTTTTTGAAATCCTGTAGCTGTCATTCATTATTTAAATAATGAAATACTGCACTAGTTACATATTTTTTCATGCTTAACACGACTTGTTTCGAGATTTTTTTCTTGTTGTCAAGTGCAAATATGTACATAAGTATTTTGTGTGGTGTTTGAATATGTGTTATTCTGCGTCTCTTGCACTGTACTCATCTTTTTGAGGTTATCAGGTACTGTGCCTCCTCAGTTATGTAGAAAATCATCACACACGTGCAAACTATCATTTACATTGTTTGTTTGTGTAACAGCACAAAAAATACATACCTAAATACTTCACTTGACAATGAGAATAAATCCTTGAAACACGTTTTTCTCAGCATGAAAAAAATACATAACTTGCACTGTGTTTAAACTGGAAACATTTGAGCAATGCAAAGTGAATGACGGTGTCAACTAGCGCTCCAAGTGGCCAAACACCGAAACACACTAAAAGTGGTTTGACAAAGGTGTCACAGTGATCACAACAATCACAAAACTGCGTTTGCACAGTAGAGACAGTTTGGAAATGGTTGTGATTGGTCATGATATCTCCATTCAAACGAACCTAGTTACTCCCATCAGCCACCACACCAAGTAGAGCTTAGCAGCGGCAGGAGATATGGCACAAATTGTTCCAACTTTTACATGTTTACCGTTTCAAATCCGCTGAGTAGTGTGTCCAGGTGTCAAGAAACTTAACCACATAATACTTGTAAAGACTACTGGATGGCCAACATAATGCCAGACTCATTTTTTCTCCACGAACATTTTTTCCTACTGCTTAAATCGCTGGAAAATTATAAATATGTTGACACAAAATTCGGTGCAAATTAACATTGTGGGCATAGGAAATTTGACAGGAATGATAAAAAAAATGTCATAAATAGTGGGAAAATGTTAATTGCAGGAACGTTAAAGAAGGGTTATACTGTACAAATATTTTTACGATCAGTCTTGTTTCTTACATTTCATGCTTCCTACCAGGGCTGGCTCGTGTACAGATTTGCAGGCTTGCATGTCCCTCAGTAATATTTTTTTAACTGCATTTCCATTTTGAGCTTTCTGTACAAAAGAAGAAATAGCACACCATTTATTTCTTTTGAAATATCTGTGCTCTAAGTTCCAAATGCAGTCAAATGGGATGAAAGCATGCTGAAAAAATGTTCAAATGTGTGTGAAATCCTATGGGACTTAACTGCTAAAGTCATCAGTCCCTAAGCTTGCACACTACATAACCTAAGTTATCCTATGGACAAACACACACAACCATGCCCGAGGAGGACACGAACCTCCGCCGGGACCAGCCGCACAGTCCATGACTGCAGCGCCTTAGACCGCTCGGCTAATTCCGCGCGGCAAACGTGCTGACAGTGACTTCTGTTGCACTGTATTTGCAAACACGTATCAGGGTGTCTACATCTACATCCATACTCTGCAAACCACCATGAAGTTGATGGCAGAGGATAGGTCCCATTGTATCAATTATTATGATTAATGGAAAATCTCATATAAGATGTGAAACAAATACTAACAAGGAGATAGAGGGGCTGGCCAGTACTTACCTCAGCTCAGTACAGCCGATAGATACACATAAAACAGAACTGAAAATTTACATTCCTAGCTTTCGGAACTTTGTTCCTTCATCAGGGAGGAGAGAGGGGAGAAAAGGGAAGAAGGGATTCGTCACTGGAGCAGATACGTTTGCCAATCTGCTCCAGTGACGAATCCCTCAACAACTACACCAATAACCTGACCAGTGCTTTCCTCTCCCGCAACTATCCTCCAGACCTTGTCCACAAACAGATTTCCCGAGCAATACATTCCTCCCCGTCCAACAACAATGTTCCTACCCCCAGACCACACAGAAGCATCCCCCTTGTCACCCAATATTATCCTGGCCTCGAAAACATCAACAAATTACTCCACCAGGGATATGACTTTCTCAAGTCAACCCCTGAAATGAGATCATCCCTTGACAAAATTCTCCCCACACCACCCAGAGTTGCCTTTCGTCGCCCCCCTAACCTCCGTAACATCCTTGTTAAACCCTACAATATTCCCAGACTACCTTCTCTACCCAGCGGTTCCTACCCCTGTAACCGACCCTGCTGCGAAACCTGCCCCATGCATCCCCCCACAACCACCTACTCCAGCCCCACTACTGGTAAAACATACACAATTAAAGGCAGGGCTACGTGTGAAACTACACATGTCATTTATCAACTGACATGCCTGCACTGCACAGCCTTTTACATCGGCATGACAACAACCAAACTGGCTGAGCGCATGAACGGACACAGACGAACTGTCCGCCTAGGAGATGCCCAATACCCAGTAGCGGAGCATGCCCTCCAGCATAATTCTAGGGACCTAGGAACCTGCTACACAGTATGTGCCATTTGGCTTCTCCCACCCAACACCAGTCCCTCTGAACTGCGGAGATGGGAACTTGCACTCCAACACATCCTTTCATCCCGCCATCCCCCTGGACTGAACCTACATTAAACAACCTCACTCCCATTCACTCTTCAGTCTTCTCCTCTTTCCCTTTCCTCTTTAGCCATTCACGCATCTTTTCATCCTACATAGTTGTGTTTATCTTTATACTATATACCTCTTTACTTCTGTATGCATCCTCTTTGGTTTGAAGCTGGCACTGTACTTACAGTAGAATATCTTTGGCTTCCCTCTGACAACCATGCCTCCATCCTTGCTACCCTCCCTGTTTACCTTTCCCTGTTGCTTCATAACCTGGGTTTTGAGTAACTGAATCCACTTTCCCTTCTTCCCTTTTTTCCCCTCTCTCCTCCCTGATGAAGGAACAAAGTTCCGAAAGCTAGGAATGTAAATTTTCAGTTCTAGTTTATGTGTATCTATCGGCTGTACTGAGCTGAGGTAAGTACTGGCCAGCCCCTCTATCTCTTTGTTAGTATTTGTATCAATTATTAGGGTCTCTTCCTGTTCCATTCACAGATGGAGCACGGAAACAATTATTATTTGAATGACTTTTTGCGTATAGTAATTCTTTAATCTTTTCCTCATGATTCCTTTGTGAGCATACATAGCAAGTTGTTGTATATTCCTAGAGTTATCATTTGAAGCTGGTTCTTGAAAGTTTGTTAATAGACTTTCTAGGGATAGTTTACATCTATCTTCAGGTGTCTTCCAATTCGGTTCCTTCAGTATCTCCATGACACTCTCCCAAGAATTAAACAAACCTGTGACCATTTGTGGTGCCCTTCTCTGTATATGTTCAGTATCCCCTGTTAGTCCTATCTGGTGCTGGTTCCACACTGAGCAATATTCCAGAACCAGTGGCACAAGTGATTTGTCATCAGTACCGTTTGTAGATTGATTGCAATTACCCAGTATTCTACCAATAAATCGAAGTCTGTCACCTGCTTTACCCATGACTGAACATATGTGATCATTCTATTTCATGTCTGTACAAAGTGTTATGCCCAGGTATTTGTATGAGTTGGTCGATTCAAATTGTGACTCATTTTTGTTCCATAAAGTGCAAAATTTTACATTTCTGAACATTTAGAGCAAGTTACCAGTCTGTGGATGACATTGAAATCTGATCAAGATCTGACTGAATGTTTATGCAGTTTCTTTCAAATAGTACTTCAGTGTAGATTACTCCATTATCTGCAAAAAGCCTGATTTTACTATTAATATTGTCTGAAAGGTCATTAATATACAATGTGAACAGCAAGCATCCCAACACGCTTCCCTGGGCACATCAAGGCTACTTCTACATCTGACAATGACTATCCTTCCGAGATAACATGTTGCATCCTCCCTACGAAAATGTCTTCAGTCTAGTCACAAATTTCACTCGATATCCCATATGATCGTACTTTTAACAATAAGCTTAGGTGTGGTATTGAGTCAACTGCTTTTTGGAAATCAAGAAATACTGCATCTACCTGATTGCTTTGATCAAGGCTTTCAGTAAGTCATGAGAAAAGTGCAGTTGGGTTTCCCATAATCAGTGTTTTCAGAATCCATGCTGGCTAGCATTGAGGAGGTCATTCTGTTCAAGATACATCATTATGTTTGAGCTTAGAGTATGTTCTAAGATTCTACAACAAACCGATTCAAGGATGTTGGGCATTAGTTTTGTGGATCATTTCACTTCTTGTAGACATATGTGACTTTGAGGGATCTATGATAGATTGTAGTTAGAAGAGGGTCTAACTCAGCCACAAAGTCAGTGTAGAATCTGATTGGGATTCCTCGGGCTCTGGAGCTTTGCTCAGGTTTAACGATTTCAACTGTTTCTCAACACCACAGACTCTAATACTTATTTCATTCATCTTTTCAGTAGTATTAGGATTAAACTGGGCTAATTCTCCTGGGTTTCCCTTTGTAAAGGAACATTTGAAAATAGAGTTAAGCTTTTCAGCTTTTGCTCTGCTACCCTCAGTTTCAGTTCCTGTCTCGTTCACTAGGAACTGGACAATAACTTTGGTGCCACCAACAGCATTTGCACATGACCAGAATTTTGTGAGATATCATGTGACAATGTTCTACTAAGGTAGTCGTCGAAGGTATCACGCATTGCTCTCTTGACAGCTAAAGGTATTTCATTCAGCATCTCTGTATCTACGTTATAGCCATACTCTTTGTTTTACACCTATTATGAAGTAATCTTTGTTTATTTAAAAGTTTCTTGACAATGACTATACCATGGAGATTCCTTCCCATTATGAACTGTTGTACTGGGTACATATCTATCCAGTGTATGTTCAACTATTCTTTTAAACTTGAGCCATAGTTCCTCTACATGCTCCTGCCCTATGCTCAACATCTTCATTGAGATATGACACTACTGTTTTTTATCTAGTTTACTGAGCGTATATACCTTTCTGCTTGTTTTAGTTGTCCTTTGTACTTAGGTAATCATTATTGCCACAACTGTGTCATGGTCACTGATACCAGTTTCAATGTGGACATCTTTAAAGAGGTCAGGTTTATTTGTTGCCAGATTCTCTGTATTTTTATCATGAGTGTGATTTCTAGCTACCTGTTCTAGGTAGTTTTCAGAGAAGGCATTTAGTAATGTTATGCAGGATATCTTACCATGCCCACCACTAGCAAAACTGTAATTTTTGCAATTGATTGTTGTATAATTCAAGTCTCCACCTATGATTAAAGTATGATTGGGGAAATTACATAAAAGTGAAGCGAGATTTTCTCTGACTTTTTGGTTACGTTGGGAGATGAATCTGAGAAGGATCCAATTATCATTTTATGCCCCCCCCCCCCCCTCCCCCACCCCACCCCACCCCACCCCCCATACTGAGTCTTGTCCAAACAATCTCACCTGCAACTTTAATTTCATTTGCATGGATTTGAGTTCCTTGTCTACTGCATTAAATACACCTCCAGTTCCCATTTGCTCATCCTATCAGTAGACACTCAAATTTACCCCAAAAATCAGACTTTTTACACCACCTCCAGTTCCCATTTGCTCATCCTATCAGTAGACACTCAAATTTACCCCAAAAATCAGACTGCCATCAATTTCAGGCTTCAAATAGCTTTCTGTACCTAGTATAATGTGAACTTCATTGCTGTTCAGGAGTGCTTCCAATTCTGGATCTTCATTGCAAATGCTTTGGCAGTTAACAGTTGGGATTTTAATGCTCTCACCTGTAGGAGGCGTTTCTTCAGATCTTACACAGATATTTCTGGGTTTCCTACAGCTATTGTTTGTTATCTGGATTGGATGGAGAGTTGCCTAATCTGAAAACCTCTTGTGAGCATCCCACATGTTATGCACACCATGACCAATTTACATGGACCCTGCAGTTCTCAACTGTATGGCACAAGTACAGGAAGTTGCAGCTTAGCTTGTCATAGAGTCTTTGTAGTCTGGTTCAGTCAGGTGTGTGTGTATGGGGGGAGGGGGGGGGAGGTGGGAATGATGTGGGGTGTGGAGGCAATGCTTGCAAAACTTTACTCAGATATGGATTTGGGTGTATAAATACCCCACACGAGATTGGAGACTGGAGCCAACAGCAGGCTGAGCAGCTTTCATCCCTGATGTGTGGACAAGACAACACCTTCTCGTCACACCATGAGGATGACTGAATGCACAGAAGTGAGCTGCAAAATCACATAAAGACATTGGTAGCTCCTACCATGATGTGATTGATGAAGCAATTTGCAAGCCCAATGTGCGACTCCATGGTGACTGCTCCTTGAGCAGTTAGGTAGCAACCAAAGATGGCAACACTAGCAACTCCATTCAAGGTCTTTGTTTATAAATCCCTAAGTAGGAGGTATAAAATAAAGGCCTTCCCTTTTACCCTAAAAAATAAATAAACAGTACCAAAACAGCTTAAGGTAGCTAGTGTCTTAGGCTCAATAGAGTGGATGCCTGCAGTGGCCCACCTTCATCCCTCCTTCTGAAGAGAACTGGAGCTGTCAGAGCTTCTAACAAAGTGGGATCTGGCACCTCCTTATCAGTTTACTTGTAGCTGTGAGTAAAATAACTATTTCCCATGCATTCCATCCATTACTTAATTCACCCTGCACCCCACCCCCTCAGGGGTCCACCACTCTCCAATCTTTGGTGAGTTTATATTTGGCTACCAAGGCCCCGCCCCCCCTCCCCCCCAGCCTTTGCAGTGTCTCTTCCCTTGCCATGATATTGAGCAAGATGGCACAGTGGTTAGCACATTGGACTCGTTTTTAGGACGACGACGGTTCGAACCCGCGTCCGACCATCCTGATTTAGATTTTCCAAAATTTCCCTAAATTGCTTCAGGCAAAAGCCTTTGAAAGGGCATGACCGACTTCCTCCCCATCCTTCCCTAATCCTATAGGACCAATGACCTCGTCATTTGGTCCCATCCCCCAAATCAACCAACCTTTCTGTGCTGCATGTCTATCCTCCTGCTTTTCTTTTTCCCCTCCCTAGGGGAACATGTCTTGGATAGTTTCAGGACTGTGTTGTGAAGTTTCAGTAGTCCAGTGTTGGAACAGACCCTCATCTACCTCTCTCTCTCTCTCTCTCTCTCTCTCTCTCTCTCTCTCTCTCTCTCTTTCCCTCTCTCTCTTTTCCCCATCTCCTCCCCATCCTCCACTTTGGCATTTGAGATTTCTCTTCGTTTCTTCTTCCTCCCTGTGAGCTCTCGAAGACCAGCCCACACATTTGACCCATAACAGGTGATTGGGTAACACATTAATTCCCACACCAGGGTCGACAGGTAGGGTTCGCAAGTACCACCTGATACAAGCCAGGTTCAGGGAGGGGTGATTGCCTGAGCTGTTACCTTCCCAAATTGCCAATTGGTCTCTCTTGTCAGGAGTTCTGGAGGTATGACCTGATGTGTGAACAATCACCTAAGGCCCTAAGGCAGGTGATCAGGTGATTGTCCCCCATCAGAGAGGGTCCCCAGTTGGAAGGAGCACACCATCGGAGACACTGGCAATCTTTTTTTTTTTTTTTTTCTCGTTATGTGCCAATCACCATTTCAGTCTGCATCTACTAAGCATAAACCAACATATACAGCATTAGGCTAAGATTCAAAGGCTCTCACAGCCGCAACTTGGTTCCTGTGGTATTGCATACCAAAGAAGATCAGACCTTTGCTACGGCTAATCTGTTTATTATTCAGAAAGGTTTTGATATAATTTCAGGCCATGCAAAATCCTACTCTCACTTATGTAAAGGGATTCTGCTTATGGAACAATTGTAATTTTCAATCCCAACAGCTGTTTACACCTTCGCTCCTCCAAGACTGTACTGTTCATGTCGATGATGATGTTTGGTTTGTGAGGCGCTCAACTGCACGGTTATCAACACCCATACAAAGTCCCAACCTTTGCTCAGTCTATTCTCACCACTGCCATGAATGATGATAAAATGATGAGGACAACACAAACACCCAGTCATCTCGAGGCAGGGAAAATCCTCGACCCCGCCAGGAATCGAAGCTAGGACCATGTGCTCGGGAAGCAAGAACACAAGTGCGAGACCATGAGCTGCAGATTGTTCGTGTCGAGACCCATTGTATGCTGAATTCTTTGCTTGGTGTTATTTACACTCGGCTGTTTGATGGTCTGACAAAGGGAGAAATCCAGACTTATCCCTGTGATCAGGGCATCACTCCTGCCCATTGGGTAGTGAAAAATATTGATAAAAACTTAGTGCCTACATGCACTCTTTTTCTCATATTTGATAGAGTAGTGCTTCCATTTAATTTTAAGGCAGGCTGTGAAGTCATCGCAGTCAGACTGTACATTCCAAACTGGATGCATTGAAACCAGTGTCAACATTATAATCACACTCGCCTTTCCTGTCAAAACATGTAGACAAGTTAAATGGCTTGTCTGGAACCAAAGTACCATACGGAACCTTAGCCAGTAACCCTGTACTCTCTCAGCTATACTCCAAGTCTTCCAAGCCAAAATGTTTGTATCAGGGAAAGCTTCAAGGCCACCATAGT
The DNA here is from genome assembly GCF_021461385.2 of Schistocerca piceifrons. Taxonomy (NCBI): domain Eukaryota; kingdom Metazoa; phylum Arthropoda; class Insecta; order Orthoptera; family Acrididae; genus Schistocerca; species Schistocerca piceifrons. Next base: position 832,604,016 of record NC_060139.1, read on the forward strand.
CTGCTTGGTTCCCCCATACAACATACAACCATGTATCACCTCCAAACACAGCTGATACATCACACGTGAACTGCATTCTCAGTCCACAAAAGACATTTGGACCACCAATAAACTGCTGCTTATTGAATTGACCAGCAGGGTCAGTGTCTATTGCTTTCAATGACTTGTAGACAGGAACACTGCACTGCCAACGGTGACTATAACCACGTCACACAGGCATTAGGCATTGCAGAGGTATGTTAACACAAGTGAGATGCTCACGAGGGCTATTCCCCACCTTCTTCTTCCCACTGTATCAATTGTAATGGTGACTGTGCCGCTTCATCCCACGAATGTCCCGTATATCTCAATGAGTGGCCTGTCCAAGACATCCAGGTGAAGGAAAAAGTGTCCTACTCTGTCACTCACAAGTTGTTGACGAGTCAAAAGGTCTGCATTTTACCGTCCTGCACTTATCATTCCATTGTTGCTATGCCTCACTCCACTGTAACGCTACTCAGACTGGTGACATCCACACTCCGTATTTCTGCTCGGTATGTTTAATACCCCCCATGAACCATGGACCTTGCCGTTGGTGGGGAGGCTTGCGTGCCTCAGCGATACAGATGGCCGTACCGTAGGTGCAACCACAACGGAGGGGTATCTGTTTAGAGGCCAGACAAACATGTGGTTCCTGAAGAGGGGCAGCAGCCTTTTCAGTAGTTGCAGGGGCAACAGTCTGGATGATTGACTGATCTGGCCTTGAAACATTAACCTAAATGGCCTTGCTGTGCTGGTACTGCGAACGGCTGAAAGCAAGGGGAAACTACAGCCATAATTTTTCCCGAGGACATGCAGCTTTACTGTATGATTAAATGATGATGGCGTCCTCTTGGGTAAAATATTCCGGAGGTAAAATAGTCCCCCATTTGGATCTCCGGGTGGGGACTACTCAAGAGGACGTCGTTATCAGGAGAAAGAAAACTGCCGTTCTATGGATCGGAGCGTGGACTGTCAGATCCCTTAATCGGGCAGGTAGGTTAGAAAATCTAAAAAGGGAAATGGATAAGTTAAAGTTAGATATAGTGGGAATAGTGAAGTTCGGTGGCAGGAGGAACAAGACTTTTGGTCAGGTGATTACAGGGTTATAAATACAAAATCAAATAGGGGTAATGCAGGAGTAGGTTTAATAATGAATAAAAAAATAGGAGTGCGGGTTAGCTACTACAAACAGCATAGTGAACGCATTATTGTGGCCAAGATAGACACAAAGCCCATGCCTACTGCAGTAGTACAAGTTTATATGCCAACTAGCTCTGCAGATGATGAAGAAATAGATGAAATGTATGACGAGATAAAAGAAATTATTCAGGTAGTGAAGGGAGACGAAAATTTAATAGTCATGGGTGACTGGAATTCGTCAGTAGGAAAAGGGAGAGAAGGAAACATAGTAGGTGAATATGGATTGGGGGGAAGAAATGAAAGAGGAAGCCGCCTTGTAGAATTTTGCACAGAGCATAACTTAATCATAGCTAACACTTGGTTCAAGAATCATAAAAGAAGGTTGTATACCTGGAAGAATCCTGGTGATACTAAAAGGTATCAGATAGATTATATAATGGTTAGACAGAGATTTAGGAACCAGGTTTTAAACTGTAAGACATTTCCAGGAGCAGATGTGGATTCTGACCACAATCTATTGGTTATGAACTGCAGATTGAAACTGAAGAAACTGCAAAAAGGTGGGAATCTAAGGAGATGGGACCTGGATAAACTGAAAGAACCAGAGGTTGTACAGAGTTTCAGGGAGGGCATAAGGGGACAATTGACAGGAATGGGGAAAGAAATACAGTAGAAGAAGAATGGGTAGCTTTGAGGGATGAAGTAGTAAAGGCAGCAGAGGATCAAATAGGTAAAAAGACGAGGGCTAGTAGAAATCCTTGGGTAACAGAAGAAATATTGAATTTAATTGATGAAAGGAAAAAATATAAAAATGCAGTAAATGAAGCAGGCAAAAAGGAATACAAACGTCTCAAAAATTATATCGACAGGAAGTGCAAAATGGCTAAGCAGGGATGGCTGGAGGACAAATGTAAGGATGTAGAGGCTTGTCTCACTAGGGGTAAGATAGATACTGCCTACAGGAAAATTAAAGAGACCTTTGGAGAGAAGAGAACCACTTGTATGAATATCAAGAGCTCAGATGGCAACCCAGTTCTAAGCAAAGAAGGGAAGGCAGAAAGGTGGAAGGAGTATATAGAGGGTTATACAAGGGCGATGTACTTGAGGACAATATTATGGAAATGGAAAAGGATGTAGATGAAGACGAAATGGGAGATAAGATACTGCGTGAAGAGTTTGACAGAGCACTGAAAGACCTGAGTTGAAACAAGGCCCCGGGAGTAGACAACATTCCATTAGAACTACTGATGGCCTTGGGAGAGCCAGTCATGACAAAACTCTACCATCTGGTGAGCAAGATGCATGAGACAGGCGAAATACCCTCAGACTTCAAGAAGAATATAATAATTCCAATCCCAAAGAAAGCAGGTGTTGACAGATGTGAAAATTACCGAACTATCAGTTTAATAAGTCACAGCTGCAAAATACTAACGCGAATTCTTTACAGACAAATGGAAAAACTGGTAGAAGCCGACCTCGGGGAAGATCAGTTTGGATTCCGTAGAAATGTTGGAACACGTGAGGCAATACTGACCTTACGACTTATCTTAGATGAAAGATTAAGAAAAGGCAAATCTACGTTTCTAGCATTTGTAGACTTAGAGAAAGCTTTTGACAATGTTAACTGGAATACTCTCTTTCAAATTCTGAAGATGGCAGGGGTAAAATACAGGGAGCGAAAGGCTATTTACAATTTGTACAGAAATCAGATGGCAGTTATAAGAGTCAAGGGGTATGAAAGTGAAGCAGTGGTTGGGAAAGGAGTGAGACACGGTTGTAGCCTCTCCCCGATATTATTCAATCTGTATATTGAGCAAGCAGTAAAGGAAACAAAAGAAAAATTCAGAGTAGGTATTAAAATTCATGGAGAAGAAGTAAAAACTTTGAGGTTCGCCGATGACATTGAAATTCTGTCAGAGACAGCAAAGGACTTGGAAGAGCAGTTGAACGGAATGGACAGTGTCTTGAAAGGAGGATATAAGATGAATATCAACAAAAGCAAAACGAGGATAATGGAATGTAGTCAAATTAAATCGGGTGATGCTGAGGGAATTAGATTACGAAATGAGACACTTAAAGTAGTAAAGGAGTTTTGCTATTTAGGGAGTAAAATAACTGATGATGGTCGAAGTAGAGAGGATATAAAATGTAGACTGGCAATGGCAAGGAAATCGTTTCTGAAGAAGAGAAATTTGTTAACATCGAGTATAGATTTAAGTGTCAGGAAGTCGTTTCTGAAAGTATTTGTATGGTGTGTAGCCATGTATGGAAGTGAAACATGGACGATAACTAGTTTGGACAAGAAGAGAATAGAAGCTTTCGAAATGTGGTGCTACAGAAGAATGCTGAAGATAAGGTGGGTAGATCACGTAACTAATGAGGAGGTATTGAATAGGATTGGGGAGAAGAGAAGTTTGTGGCACAACTTGACCAGAAGAAGGGATCGGTTGGTAGGGCATGTTTTGAGGCATCAAGGGATCACAAATTTAGCATTGGAGGGCAGCATGGAGGGTAAAAATCGTAGAGGGAGACCAAGAGATGAATACACTAAGCAGATTCAGAAGGATGTAGGTTGCAGTAGGTACTGGGAGATGAAGAAGCTTGCACAGGATAGAGTAGCATGGAGAGCTGCATCAAACCAGTCTCAGGACTGAAGACCACAACAACAACACATGTTTAATAACCACCATCCCCTTTGGGGCTCTTGAAGAAAATGTCCATGAGGATCTCTCTTGGCTGATCTCCTCCATCAACTCAACCTCATCTGTCTTAACACCTAGCACCCACATTCCTTTCCGACTCCACACACATCTATTCTCATTTGGATCTCTTGTTCTGCATTGCCCTGCTTGACCATCATCTTGAATGGTCTGTTCTGTCTGACACATACTCGAGTGACCATTCCCCATGCACTGTCCATTTGCTGACTCCTACCCACCTGCGTGTAAATCCGACTGGCAGCTTTTTAAGGCCAAGTGGAGGCTTTACTCCTCCATGGTAACCTTCGACGAACAACATTTCCCCAGTTGTGATGACCTTACAAATGTTATCCATATCCCTGCAGAATGTTCCACACCTCATACTTCATCTTCACCATGCTGTGTTGTGGTCCCCTGGTGGACTGATGCGTGCTGCGACACAATACACATGTGGTGACGTGCTCTCCATATTTTTAACCATTATCATATGAGGCAAATTGTATTCATCATAAACAGTTGCATGTGCAGTGTGGTTGCATTCTTTGGGATAGCAAAAAAGTTAAGTGGATTTCCTTTACTGGTTCTTTTAACGGTTTCATTCCTTCTTCCGTTGTGTGGGGTCAGCCTTCTTTGGCTCTCTGGGACTGAGGTCCATATTCTGATTTTCGTCCTGAATGTAGCACATGAAGTCATTGTAAACCCTATTGCTATCTCCAACACCTTGGGCCACTATTTTGCCAATATTTCTTACTCCACGTACTATCATCCCACCTTTCTCCCTCGGAAAGGAGTGAAGGACGTATGGGTGATATCCTCCTCCTCTCAGAATTGTGAATAATGGTACAATGCCGCATTTACTATTAGAGAGTTAGACCATGCTCTCACTTCATCCCGATCTTCTGTCCTGGGGCTAGATGATATTTACACTCAGATATTGCAGCACCTTTCTCATGTTGGCAAGCCGTTTCTCCTCCATACATACAATGTATTTGGGTAGAAGTCATGTTTCCCAGATGCTTGCTTGAAGCCCTTAAGCCCAATAAGGACAAACTTCTTGCTTCTAGCTACCACCCCATTTCTCTCATCACCTGTGTTTGCAAGGTGGTGGAATATATGAATCAAGCCAGCTAGTATGGTGGCTCGAGACTCACACTCTACTAACCACTGCACAATATGGATTTTGAGTGTGCCATTTTGCAGTTGACCATCTCGTCACTTTGTCAACCCATGCCATGAATAGTTTTCTGTGGGTATACCAGACTATGGCCATGTTTTTTGATTTGGAGAAAGCCTACGACACCTGCTGGAGGACCTGTATCCTCCGTACTCTATATATGTGCGGCTTCCGAAGATGCCTGCTCCATTTCCTTCGGGAATTTTTAAAGCACTGAGTTTTCAAGGTACATATGGTCTCAGCCTTGTTGGACACCTTTACCTAGGAGAATGGGGTGCCTTGAGGCTCTATCCTGACCGTCGTGCTCTTTACTATAGCTGTTTACTGTACCATGGACTGTCTCCTGCCAGGCATCTTTGGCTCTCTTTTTGTTGATGAATTTGCGATCTATTGCAGTTCCCCACAGACTTGTCTCCTTAAGCGGTGTCTTCAGTGTTGTCTCGATCGTCTCTACTCCTGCAGCTGTTCACTTTTCCTCTGACAAAATCACTTGGATAAATTTCTGGTGATGCAATAGGATTCTTCCACCATTTATACATCTTGGGTTTGTTGCTCCTCTGTTTGCTGAAACTACTAAATTTCTGGGGCTCATGCTTGATAGGAAACTTTGTTGATCCTCTCACATGTCTTACCTGGCCGCATGCTGTACCCATTTCCTTAATATCTTATGTGTCCTAAGCAGTACGTTCTGGGGAGAGATCAGACCACCTTCCTCCATTTGTACCGATCCGTAGTCTGTCCGGTACTAGGCTGCGTGTGTTTTGTTTATTCCTCTGTATGTCCTTCCATTTTATACCATCTTAACACACATTGTGGAATACCTCTGGCCACTGACACCTTTTGCATTAGCCCGGTTGAGACTCTCTATCCAGAAGTTGCCAAACTACCACTCCCATACCTATGTGATGTCCTCCACAGTGGATATGCATGCCATTTGTCTGCAATGCCTGGTCACCCATATTTTGCCCTCTTTGTCGATGACTCCCTTGACCGTGAGTATGGGGCATGCCCTTTTTCTCTGTTACCTACTGGAGTTCACTTTCGACTACTGCTCTGGCAGCTTAACTTCACACTACCTGCCACATTTCTGATAAGTGTTAACCCTTCACCGCCTTGGCTTCATACAGTGACCTATGTTCATCTTGGAATTCATTCACTTTCTGAGGACACTGCTCTGGAGTTGATGTGTCGCTGTAAGTTTCTTGACCTTTGCACACAACTTAGCAACAGCACCTTCGTAAACACTGATGGCTCCAAGACTGATCCTGGTGTTTGGTGTGCCTTCGTCATTGACACTGGCCATTTTCGAGTTTGGCTTCCAGAACACTGCTTGATTTATACAGCAGAGCTCTTCGCCTTCTATCAGGCTGTCCAGTACATCTGGCGACACAAGCTTTTTAATTGTGTCATACAATTGACTTCTCTCTGTGCCCTTCAGAGCCTCTGTGTGCTGTACACAGTCAATCCCTTAGCGCAACAACAGGTCCAAGAAATCTTCCACTTGCTCACTGTTTAGGGGGCCACTGTGAGGTTCATGTGGGTTCCTGGTCATGTTGGCCTAGAGAGAAATGAGGCTGTTGATACTGCTACCAAGGCTGCAGTCCTCCTACCTTGGCCTGCTCGCTCTTTCATTGCTTCGGATGATTGCCATGATGCCATGTGTGAGCAGTTGTTGTCACTTTGGCATCACAACTGGTCTTCCCTACACGGGAACAAGCTCCTGGGAATTAAACCTCTCACAGTGGCTTATCGAACATCCTCTCGCCCTCTTGTCCCAATGAGATCATGTTAGCCATTTTGCGTATTGGGCACTGTCTTTTTTAGCCACCATCATTTGTTAAGTGGTGATCCCCTATCACTTTGTGCTTATTCTCATCAACTTTTGACGGTTCATCATTTGCTAACTGAATGTCCTTTTTCTTACCACTTATGTTCCAGTGCCTGTTGCTGTCTGAGTTATTGACTGTTCTAGTAAACGACACATAGGATGTCGGCCATGTTTTACTTTTTATCCATCATAGCAATATGACAAAGGACATTTAATCTTTGGTCGGGAACTTCTGCTGTCTCTATGGCAAATTTTGTGGGCCTCTCTCCAAAGGAAAGTCCTTGTTTTTAGCTCTTTCCTTCCATCACATCGGCTTAACATGTAGCCGCTTCTGACTTCTACTTACTCGTGTGCTAAGGTTATGACATGGGTGCATATGACCTCAGTTGCTCTTGTGTCCTAAAACAAAACACCCAAAACCCATCCATTTACCCAGGTGTGAAGAAAAATTAGAAACTAAGAGGTTAGGTAGGCTGACTCCTAATTTAACGGTTTTGCAGACAGATGAAATGTCATCAGTTCAGTAGTAAATTTAACTCCAAATTGTTGAACAAGTATGAACACCTATGTGCTTGTGGTCTGGAAAGAGCTTTATTTTGTTTTCCATGTTTATAATTTGGAGGAGAGCTTTCATGGGCTAAAAACAGAGTCTATGACATTTATCATTTCCAAGGCAAAATTAAGAAACCCTTATGCAACCAAAAAGTTACCAGTTATAGGAAGATACTAAATCTAATTATTAACAGTGTTCTTTTCTGTGGTGCCTTGGAACTTGCTCTCAGATGACATGATGAGACTGAATCATCTTCCAATCCTGACATAGCCTGAATTTTAGTGCAGAATTAGAATCGCAAGGAGAGGTTCCCAGGAGTGGGGTTGACTTTTTGAAACCATCTATATCATTACATAGATTGAAATACCAGGTATCACATACTGCAGCCATTCATCTTCGTGGGCCCTCATTTGTGAGATGTTGATGAAAAAGAAAAATTTCAGAATTTTGCATGGCACTCAGTAGTGTCAAAAGAGGTGTGCTACATAGATTGGTTGCATGGTCTAATCAATAGGGTAAGTGCTTCACACACAGAAGGTTATAGGTTCAAATCTTGGTAGGTGCAGTAATTTTTTTAAAATCTTTATAGAACTGACTTTGATCATCAGTTTTATTCAGTTAATTGATTTAAACTGAATTTTTTATTTCCTTTCCTTTGTCACACCTATTCAATCATAACATCAACTTCTTTATTTGCCCTCGTTTTTCTTTCTATCTTTCTTTTTCCACTTGAAATCTTTGTTCATATGTTTTTAATTAATATTATATGTTAATGTTGATATAATTTCTTTTTATTGTATTCATAAATCTTTTTCTCATTTTGCTTGAGTTTCATTTTACTCATAAACCCCTCTTTTTGTAAATCTTCCTCTGCATTATTTGGTCCATAGTGCTGTAGGAAATTATGCTATGTATTAAACATTACTATGACGATTACCATGCAAAAAAAATTGCATATCTTGTAATGAAAAATCTGTATTTCACATCATTGCTCAGTCAGTATAAATATATGATTTCGTCTTTTGTTTTTTAACCGATAGATTGGAATTTTCAAGTAATTGAATATTATAATAGATACATATAATTAAATTTACATTCACAATAATTCCAAGTGGAACAAGAGTGATTAAAATGATGTGACAAAAGAATACAAGTAAAAAACTACATTTCAACCAATTAATTGAATAAAAATAATGGTCACAGTCATTTCGATAAAGATTTTAAAAACAAAAGTACTTAAGGCATCTGATTAGATTCGAACCCACAACCTCCTGCATGTGAAGCCTTTACCTTATCTATTACACAACACGAACAGTGTATGTAACACAACTTTTTTAATGCTATTGAGCATCATGAATAATTCAGAATTTTGTTTCGTCGATTACTTGCATGCAAGGGCCCATGCCATAAAAGAGGGAGAATTTGAGATGGAGGAGTGACACGTAATCTAATGCAGGAGGCAAGAGAATTATGTGATGACGTAAGTTATGAGGTGAAAGAAAGATTCAGGTTCACTGGACCCTTAGTTGTTCCTTTCTCTTTCTAGAAGAGAAATTTACCATTTACTCTTCCACTTTTTCAGCAACTTCTTTCAGAGCAGCTATTAAATGCTGTTCTTTTTTCTAAACAAAGAATCTTTGAGGGGAACTCCCTATTACTTATAGATGAGAGTAGTAGGAAAGTATCCTTTGAACTTACTTTATTACATAAAGGGTATAATCTTTGTGATACATTGAGCAAATTGTGAAACTCTTCCAAATAAAAATTACAGTTACAATACCATGCCAGAAGCAGAATGTTGTTTATCATCACTGAAATGCATCATAACCTTTTTGTAACACTGTGAACCACAAAAGACAACACCACTCGCACTGTACTGTATTGAATGAGACCTCATTTCAGCAGTTACTGACTTCAATCTTTAGTGATTGAAAAATTTGCAAATATGAAGGAAAGAAGAATGAAATTCCTCTACAGGTGGTCACTACAATGTTAAATGACAGAAATACAATCAAATTTCATTAACATCAGTCCTATTCCCCCCCCCCCTCGTTTCCCGAGCATGGGGCCCCAGGTTCGATTCTCGCTGGGGTCAGGGATTTTCACCTGCCTCGAGATGACTGGGTGTTTGTGTTGTCCTCATCATTTCATCATCATCATCATCATTCCTGAAAGTGGCAAGTTTGGACTGAGCAAAGGTTGGGAATTTGTATGGGTGTTGATAACCGCAAAGCTGAGCGCCCTGCAAACCAAACATCATATCAGTCCTACTGAGAAAGTTTAATACGGCAGGCCTACTACTGTCTGCGTATATGGAATTGCAATTCATCTTAATTTCTGAAAATAATATCTCATCTGTTGTACACATTTTTGTGTCATTATGAGTAAATGCTGCAATGACAAGAGCAATCAATGTGTTTCTATCATGGATTATAAAGACATGACCAGTGCACTGATTTTCTTTCCTTTTTTTAAATTGTTTTCTTTGTGAACTTTCTTTTCCCCACCAACTACCACTGCCTCATCAAGACATTTTCTAGCAGAGTGTAACAATATATTTGTTCTAAGCACATCACTCACTGCCACAGGGTTTACTGATTTTGGTGGCACTTGTTCATCATAAGGACACTATTCAGTATCAAAAATCAGCCACACACTATTGTGAAATAACAAATAGTTCCTTAGTTAAAGAAAACAGTATAAAATTGACTTTATTTATGATAAGAGTAAAATCTGAATTGTTACTGTATACAATAATAATAATTGTTACAAAGGAGCTTAGGGTACATGTAATGAAAGCTTGACTTTTTATTACTTTCTAAAACTTTGTGAGGAAAAAACAATGAGAAAGCACATAATATACAAAATTGGGATGAAAAGAAGAGAAATTGTTAATACAAAGAATTTCTGATATTTCATTCACAGGTATAAGAATAATGTTTGAATCAGAAAAGACAAATTAGAATTTAAATGACCAGAGGGGGGCCAAATAAAGAAAGTCCACAAGCAACAAATAGCAGAGCTGCTGCTGATGGGTGAGAAACAGTACAAAATTGTGTGCCAGGAAATAATGATTATGCATAAAATTGTTAATTCATATTAAGTTTCAAGATGCCAAAAAGAACTTTAAATCTATATTTTCTTGTTTACAGATTTATCAGTCAGTTGTCCTTCTTATCACGTTGTGTTTTGCATTTTCTCTTTAGCTTTAAAAACATTGTAAGTTATTATGTGTAAGTTCAATATTTGTGGTGTTTGTATCGCAATTACTCCTAAAATGGCTTTTTCAGCTAAGTATATGAAAATGAATTTACCTGTAAGAATTACAGCAATATATACTCATTACTTATACAGTTTGTTATACATACATAATAGATTCAAAAACAGCAAGTGAATTATCTCTCTTCTGTGAATGTTTACGTAATGTAACTGCCAGTAAGAGTGTAAATATGGTGCATATACTGTCAGCTGCAGTGTCACATGGTTTCACTGAAAGATGTCTAGCTTAAAGCACAGGAAATACAGTGGTCTCCAAAGCCACTTATTCACACATCATTGTTTACGGCAGATATTTCTTTGTACATGTGTATCATGGTGAAATCACAGGATTTAAGGTTTATGTGAATTTAAAGTACATTGAAGCTGTTTGTCCTCAAGTAAGACAGAGGTGGAATTTGAATTGAGATTTATTTTCTGTCAAGCAGAATACTGCATTGGACATTAAGCTGAGATAGAGGTTTGTCAGAAAATGTGTACAAATCTTTTCATTGTGAGCTTTGTCTTTTTATGTGACCACCTGTATAGATGTATTTTGTTTTATAATTCCAAATATTTCTCTCTGTTTGCCTATGATTTTATTGCAGTCCATATAAAATTGACAATTCATGGTTTCTTTTTATTACAGTAATGTTTTGGTGCCCAGTACCATTCAACCTGGTCTCAACCCTCTCACTGTTACTTTTAATGAATACATGAATTGCCCACATCATCGTGATATTGTGATGAGTCTTAGTGCAATACTACAGGTAATTTTCCTTAAGTTTGCATACTCTGTTCAAGAATGACATTAAATTTATTTCAAACAATGGAAAATCCAGGATGGAATGTAACAATATTTGAGAAGGAAAGTTGCTACTCACCATATAGTGGAGATACTGAGATGCGGAGATGCGACTCAGCATCTCCTCTATATGGTGAGTAGCAACTTTTCTTCTCAAATATTATTAAACTTATTTCCAGTTTTATAAGAAATAAAAGCTCCAAAAGTACTTGTACAAAAGAAAATAATTTGACTATGGTATGAGGTAAATTTCCAAACCATTCTCACCTGAGAGGTTAGTGAAAAAGAGGAAGAAAGAAAATATGTGGAGTGGTAGTGAATTTTTAACTTCTGCTCATTCCTCACTGCTACCACTACTGCCATTAACATCACACCACTTCAACCAATATCAGGATGAGATAATGAGACAGCCCTGCTCAAGAAACACATTGATTTAGGTCATTAGTTTGCCTTTATCTTCATCATTATTAAGATCCTCCACTATGCTGCTCCCTAAAACTGCTATATTATTATGCATTCTGACCGGAATGGCTGGAGATAGCAGTCATGTGTGCATGAGCTGTGCTTGCTTGTGTGAATGCGAGTGTGTTTTCCTTTCTGAAGAAGGCTTTGGCTGAAAACTCACTGTGTAACAGTCTCTTCATTGTGTCTGTCGGCAACTCAGCATTCCATCTTTACAGTGAGTAGCAACCTATTCTTTTTGTAATATTATCATTATTAAGAATATTTTTGAAAGACTCACTTTTCATTTTTATTTAAACTTTGAGAATGTTTATGGGATATTCTTTTTATTATTGATTCTGCATTATTGTTGTGTGCTCTCCTCATACACAAACAATCAGCTCATAATATCACTAGCCATTAATGAGCTTCCTCAATTTTGAAACTACTGTTTCATCTCAACGAAGTCCACTACGTAACAAATGCCCAATAATCTACCTAGAAAGAATAGCATTGTCCTGAAAAAATATAACTCCAGTTTGGTAACTTGTTGATTTACCATCGTTTATTGTCACGTTTAGGTATTCCTTTACCTCTGCCATGTTGTTTGTTGGTTTGTATATTATGCTGTGGCACAAAACATTAAAATCAAACCTGAAAATACAAGGAACAGCAGATACTAAAGATGATGTTTTCACCAGATAAAATGAACATTACAACATGTTCAAAATGGAAGCCAACATACACGCTAAAAGGGTGATATTTTAGTAAGCGTTTCTCTTATCAGCTTCGCCAGAAGATGATGCAGGCAATACTCAGCAAAATGTTGCGCCATTTGATGAACTCACCATCCGGGAAATCTGAGAACTTTAATTAGCTCAGCTTTCCAGAAATGCCAGCAATATCATTTTGCTCTTTTCTTTACTATGTTTACTATGTCATGCTGAATGTGCCCATTCTCAACACTAGACCTTTTGAGCAAACATGTTCATAATTTACAGTCATTATATAATATGGTATATACTAGAATGAGCAATTTTAATACATAGAGTATTTCATTATATGCAAAGATGCCATGAGCAGATTCCATGCAACAAATAAATATGGAAACATAAATCTAAAGTGATTTTTGAGAGACTTTGTCATCTCAAAAGGTGCTGACTTGAAATGTGTTGCTCAACAGTAAATCGGAAACCAATTGCAATAAACCATATTACTACAGACACAGAATCATGGAGACTACATCCTTTCATGTATTAAATGGGAATAGCACCCTGAAATTGCTTAGAACTTTTCAAGCCGGGACTTGAAGGAAGTTTGCTCAATATGTTAGGAAGCAGCATGTAGAACGCTTTAACAAAGATGAACTTCAAAGCAAGCATTAATCCTCACTGTTAAGACAGGACTAACATTTTGTTGGTGAAAAAGAAGTAGTTATGCAGCCCTCTCTACTGTTGTGTGTACTGTGTGGTCTGATGTCATTTCAGTGTTATTCATAGGCTGGGGGTGTAACCAACTGACAGCCTAGTTCGTACTTTGAGCCATGCACTGGAAGTTAATCTCTTATTTAATAGTGATAGTGTGGGATGAATGAAAAAACTAAATGAGGTTTCCAGTATTCAGTATTAGAAATACAGATTTATCTTGTTACAGTATGATCCCAGAGTGGTAGCTACCGCTCAGTGATGTGTAGCTGGTACAATACACATTCTTCACCATGCATAAGATGTTTGTCAGTCCCTCACAGCTGCACACCACGTTCACATAGCGAATAAAAGTCTGCTCTGTAAACTGTCATCACAGTGCAAACAGGTAGGCAACCCCAACACTGTGAGATATAGAAGGGCCTAGTAATTTCATAGTTTTCTAAGCCCATTGCTGTAGAATATGGACATTGGTCAGGATTTCATTTCACATGACATATGCAACAGCACTATAGGTGTGATTTATGAGATAACAATAAAGAGTAATGCTTCCTATGAAGATGGCCCTTTCTATTCCTTTTTACCTGCTGTTTTCTAACAATCATGTAATCTTGTTTCAAGTACAGGGTTACAGAGTTTAAGGAAGTCAAGCATGTGAATCACTGTTTAATACATGAAGGAGAGATGTACTACCTGTGATGTTGTGTTGTGTGATTGTTTCTTGTTGCCTGTATTCCAGTTTTCAATGCTATGTCTCAGGAGGTTTCTAGCTTTAACATTGGATGACCAATTTGAAGTCATCACCCTTAATGATGTCAAACACCCTCAAAAACCTTTTTAGTCCCTACATATGTTTTACTATTTAATTGTCCCAGCAAATCTGCTCGCAGTGGATTAGTATATAATAATGAAACACCCTCTGGTACTGATCCATTACTGATTTTAAAGTTTAACACTGTATGGAACACTTGATAATACTCAAAATCTACTGCACATATTTCAAAGTAACGTTGGGGTGCCATCCTCTTAACCACTATAACATACTTTTAAGGATTGGTACCATTCTCTGGAAGCATATCTCTGCCCACAATCCTTGCTCAAGTGAGTTTCCCCATATGGAGACATTTTCTAGGATTCTCATCTCTCCGTAACAATGTACACCATCTTATCCACTTGCAAAGTACACATTAAAATGTCTGTTACTTGATTTGCAAGGTTGGGACAGCAAATTATATTGGCATGGCCACTATTTAATCTTTCAGCTACAGTGAATCCTCTATCTTGAAACACTCTATATCATACTGCTGAATATGAAACATAGTGTGTAGGACTTGTCTATTAATTTCACTTGAATACCAACTCCCAACATCAATTTTCTACATTGCTTATTTGACCATAAGATTGCTCTGTAATTTCATTATGATCATTTTACATTCCTTTTTCTTCTATGCTGTTTGTTTTATGTCTTTGTTAGTGTTGCCTCTAGATCTTTTTTGAGGCCTTGCATTCTGTTGCTATCCATTGCTCCTCTCAATACTTCTAGGAGAATATTATCTGAAGGCACCTTCTGCTCTAATAAGTTTTCTCTGTTTTATTTGCATATTATTGGGTTGTCCACTTTCTCTAACATTCCTGTTCCACTGTTGCCTCTTTGTACTCATATGTTTGGTGGTTAGTGTTTTACATGCATAGAACTCCTAAAATACTGCTTCAAAAATCCCCTATGGTAACTGTCTGTATATCATTCTGGCTTTCATCATCCACCTGGTCTTATGTTAAATATGTTTTTTCTTCCACTTGTCTTCTATGTTATTCCTTGTGTCTATTTACATTCTGTGTGTTGTATTTCAATCAGTTTCTGTTTCCTTTCCAATACTGTTCTGCTTCCTCCCTCCGTACCAGTCCTCCTCTTTCAAATGTACCTTCACATCTCTATGTTCTAACCATAACTTGCTCTCCTCTTTCAGAGTTCACTTCTTTTTATATTTTACTTTCATTTACACTTTATCATTCCTTTCAAGTTTTGCTCCCATGTTTGACTTATCAATTGCTTCCAATCATTGTCAGTTTTTTGCAATTTTAATCTTGCCTATTGAGTCAGCTGTTACTTTTTTAAAACTGTTATTAAGTATTTCAGACTAAACCCACACAAGTGGTATCATTGACAGTTTTGGCTTCTTGCCAAGTCATTATCAGGTTATTTGAATATGTTACTGAGTGACTCTTTCAACTGACATGGTCACAGGGACAGTATGGCTGGTCTGTGTGTGTTACTTCTGGTAAATTTTTATGTACCTTGTATCTTTCTTGAACCATGGCTCATTCAGACATGCTTTTACCTCCTGTAGCATATCTCTATATCTCTTTCTCCTTCTCCAAGCCATGGAAGATTTGAAACATTCTGAATCCTACATTTTAGGTATGATTCGTCAGGTGGACTTGAGTGGGGACTGTGTTGGATGGGGTGGACAGAGGAAGAAAGAGGCAGGAAGCAGAAGGAGAGATTGGGGATGGGTGTCTGGTGGCTCAGAGGGAGGCAGTAGGCATACAGTATAGGGATGCAGGAGAGATGGGTGGCAGGTACATGAACTAGGCAAGTTACAGACAGCCACTAGAGCCAGTGAGGTGTACCACATGATACAGATGATGTGGAAGCATTGATTAGGAAAGGGTGGTTGGACAGAGGAAGGAAAAAACTGTTGGGTAAAGGGTGTGGTGACAGTGGGGTAACAGAAATTGAGGCCCCACACTGGAGCAACTGAACGATATCCTTCACCGAGCTTTATTATCTATCTACATGCCCAAAAATGAGGAACATCCTATCCACAACCCTTCCGTCTGCCGTAAAATGGTATTCCATCACCCACCCAACCAACACGATATCCTACTCCATCCCTCTGCCATTCCCACTCCCAAACCCTAGCCATTGGGTGCATATCCCTGTGAAGGCCCAGTTGCAAGGCCTGCCCAATTCACACACCAGCTCTTCCTACTCTCCAGTCCTGTCACAGGCCTATCCTATCCCACCAGAGACAGGGTCACTTGTGGAAGGAGCCATGTCATAAACCAGCTTTGCTGCAATTTTTACTCAGTTTTATATGGGCATGACTGACACTCAACTGTCCACCAGAATGAATGGGCAATGCCAACTCTAGCACAGAACAGAGTTGATTACCCAATGGCAGAACATGCTGCTGAGCACAACATGCTTAAGTTCAGTGGCTGCTTCACAACACTTGTTATCTAGATCTTTCCCTCCTACACCAACTTTTCTGGCCTACTTAGATGGGAGATATCATTGCAATACATCCTTCACTGCCACAATACTCCCAGCTCCAGCGTCCACTAACTCATTGCCCCCACACCCTCAGATCAACAGTTTGCCCATTCTCTGTCATGTCACCCTCCCAACTGATGCCTCCATGTCATCTACTTCGTGCGCCACAACTCATTGACTCTGGTGCTCTTATGTCAAATGTCTAGCCTGTGTGCCTGTCACCCCTCCATCCTGCATTCCTGTCCAGCATGAATGCTGCCTCCCTCCAGCCCACTAGCTATTCACTCCCAAAACCTCCTTCATCTTCTCACCCTTTACTCTCTCTACCCACTCTACCCAATGCAACCTCTCCACCCTAGTCCACCTGCCAAACTTCAATCTCAGCATTGTGTGTCCATTCAGCACATAGTAGACCCGCAGTGTGCATCCATTTTCATAATTGTTTGTGTTCTAATGCTATGTAATTTATATTTTACTCGTAGTGTGTGTATTTTTATGTATTATAATGATCTTATATTGTTACATACAATTCTATTGATTTGAAGAAACCTATTTTATCCAGAAGTTTCTTCATGTTATATAGGTCATCACACTTGAATGCCCCACAGCATTAGTATGGAACTGTGTGGGTGAGGGGAAGTCAAATTCTATGCTCAACGGATCACCTCTTGACCATTTATTGTGCACTCCATCTATGCTTCCAATGCCACAGAGAGCAAACAATCCAGAAGTAAGGTAAACAGAATTGAAAAGCTTTTACTTTGTTCATTATTGTCATTTATGAAGACAAATTTGATTTTCCCACATTTATTTACGTTTAATTGTGCAGGGGTTTTCTTATTTCAAAAATGAAAACATTTGGGTAACAGACATTAAACTTCATATCTGATTGCTTTGAGTTTTCAGTTCGTCAGTTTTGTAAAATAAGGTATTCTCATTATTGTAGCACTCAGTACAAAAGAGAGCTGACCAATTAATTGTTTATACAGTCAAACATGAGGCTGCAGAGAATACAATAATAAGGAAGTGACATCCAGAGGCTTCCTAAGTCAGTAGCAGTGTTCTAGCCCTAGTGTAATCAAGACCAAAGTCCAAACAGCATAGCATATCCAAGACTCGGTTGTGACCCTGTAAGATGACAGTGAATAGTAAAACAAAGAATGATGATTCCATAGATAGTCTTATAATGTGCATTTATTGTAGTATGACCACAGAAAGTAAAATCTGCCATAAGATAGTAATAAAAGAAATGATCATCTTTTATCAGAGGTAGATACAGCAGAAAGTTCGCTGTAGCACTGAGTCCTACAGAAGATGTATGGCAGCTACTGAATGACGTAGCAGAGCAATGTGGTATGGTGTGGACTCAGCAGGAGCTCCAAAAGATGGGATGTCATAGGCTACTGGTGTGAGCAGCATGGAGAGGAGCTGCACCTGCAGCTCTCTGCTGGAGGTTGCACCATTGATTAAGTACACTGTGGTAGAGGAATCTCCATGGGCTCTTGATGACCATATGACCCATGGACACAACTTGTCTCATATTGAAGTTCCACTGTAGGTGCTACATGTGCTGTCCATGAATGATGATGGTTTCTCCTAGTGGCACCTGTAGCATTAGACCTGTAAACATAATATTTGTGATCAGTACCAAAGTAAAACAAGTGAGACGCATAAGCAGGGGGAGCTTGTCTGGGCCAAGGTCCAGCAACTCGTATAATGTAAACATCATGCTGGAAACAGTATTGGCCAACTATGCAGGGGTCTAGCCCTATTTACGATATATGGGATCCTGCAAACAGAGGGGCTGCTGTGGTGGAGATACTGATGTGGAGGGGGTTTCAGTTGATAACAGAGTACATGCTATTTTCAGTAGGCACAATATATTGGCTAGCTGAGCTAGGCACAATATATTGGCTAGCTGAGCATCATGCATTTGTTATGGAGCAGTATATTCATAACGATGCTTCTGTGAGTCCCACTCAGAGAGCATTTCACTCTCACTTTGAACTTGATCAACATGATTCTTTTCCTGATAGAAAGGATGTTCACTCATCCATCCAGCAATTTCCATAGCGCTCAGCACTTAAAACATGTGGCTGTCTGGGAATTATCTGGTAGGGGTGTAAGAAGAATCTTGCACAGAGATCTTCACATGCACCCATGCATTATGATGGTTATCCAAGAATTAAGAGAGAGACATTTTGAAACTTGCAGAGTTGTACATGAGGAAATACTTCTGAACATTCCCCCTGGAGCTCTGTGTTGGTGAACATGAAGAAGGAGAAATCTGGCTCCAATACGACGGAGATTCAGCTCACACTACTTTGCATTGTCTAGAAATTTTGAGAGAGTTGTTTCCTGAATGTCTTCTCTCTAGTGGAGAAATTGTCTGGTCCCTAAGGTCACCCTGTGTGTGTGTGTGTGTGTGTGTGTGTGTGTGTGTGTGTGTGTGTGTGTCCGTCTTGTGGGGACACCTAAAGGCTCAAGTGAACAAACATTGCCCCACAACTTTGCAAACACTTAAGTAAGCAATCAGCCAGGAGGTGGCTGCTTTTCCACCGGAAATGAGACAGAGAACATGGACAACTTCCAGAAAAGGCTTTTTCAATGTGTCAAGATTGGAGGATGTCATTTACTGGAAATAATTTTTATAACCAGTGAATGTAAAATGGCATAGTTTTTGTTGTTCACAAATAAAAATATTTTCTCAATACCTTTGTTTGTTTGTAACTACCTTTTGAAATACAGAAGGTCTTTGTGCCATATCCTGTATTACACTCATGCTTCCTTTTAGTTGCATCGTAATACATTTAATAGAAGAGGCATTTGATAATGTAATATCCATTACTTAGATGGCACACACAAAAAGGGGGAGGTGGGGTTAAACTACACTCTCCTTATGTACAAGTCCATTGCCCAGTAGACACAATAGAGAAATCTGCTGTACTTCATTGCAAGAGGTAACAGAAAATCTGATGAGCAATGAAAATTAAAGATTTCTGGACAAGCATAATGCTCTCTCTTTTTAATCACACCATGATTTTCTTTAACTGGAGAGATAAAAAATCTGCTCAGAAGACAAAATATACAAAGAGTAAAGAAATAGGCAAGCTTTTGGAGCCAGTGGGTTGAAGGGGAAGGAAGAGGGATGAAGGTAAATGACTATCAAGATATAGTAAATGGGAGGGTTCAGAAAAGTTACCCACAGGGGAGACTTACTGGATGGAGAAGGAAAGACTAATTGTTGGGGACAGCACTGGAAGAGATTTGAAAACCTGAGAGCTTGAGGGGGGAAGATAGGGTAATAAGCAGCACAAAGATTACTTTACAAAACATTATGGAAGAATTAATGAGGAAAGTTAAGTGCATTATATATGGTAGAGGTGGGGGATAGGGATATCAGGAAATAAAAAATATAGAAAACTAAAAGGGAACAAAGAAAGGAATAGTTACTGAGAAGAATTGCTGAGACTGAGGAAATTAATGTAAATTAAGGCCACGGGGCTGGGAAGAAACAAGGACATGTTGTAATGCCAGTTCCCAACTGCAGAGTTCTGAGAATCTGGTGTCTGGGGCAAGAATTCAGATGGCACATGTGGTGAAATGGACGCCAATGTCACGACTGCTATGTTGTAGAGCAGGCCTGTTCAGGAAGTGGCTAGGTGAGCAAGAGTCCTTGCACTCTGTCACCGCCTGGGTTGTGAGCTCTCACGGAAAATGCGCTGGTCAGACGTCATTATGTAGTGCAGGGGGAAGTGCAAACTGGGTGCTGTCTTCAGAGGACTTATCATGTGTTACATTTGCCATAGCCTTAGGTGCAAGCAAATATACTCATATGTAATGGCGCAGTAATTAAAGTGGAGAACAGCTCTTTGTAAATCAGAGAAAAGCAGCATTGTGGCTGGGTGTAGGAACTTCAAAGCGAAGGTCAGGCATATCATCATCATCATCATTTACAAGTCATCAGTGTAGTTGGCTAGCTACAGTTATAGATATTCAGTGTGACAGGCAGTTGCATGATAAATTTCGTGATAAAACAACCCTCGCAGAATCCTTTAATAATTTTCGTCCTTATAAATTTCCATAACTTCACAATTTTGCAGCTGTGATTATGTTGATATTTGTAACTACATATTTGTGCAAGCAACTTTTTTCTACAGTGAAGAGAATGACGTCTACACGTAAAAGCTCAATCACAGCAGAACTAAAAAGCTAATCTTCGAATTAGCAATGCTTGGAAAGTGATACCAGACAGCGATATCTTAGTGCAAAGCAAAATAAGCACAATTTGATGACACCAAATGTTTTTCTGTTTAATGTGAGAATAAACTAATCAAAAAATACAAGTTGATGTCAGTTTAAACATCGTCCAAAAATTGCATTCATCAGTCATAAGAAATATCATGTTTTGTATTTAACTGTTCCATGGTCTTTGCCTCATCAATTAAAAGAAATGTAAGTTTCATTCCATTATCATTTCTCATCAATGCAACAGTTTTAGAAAATAAATTTGCCACAAAATGCTTTAATTAGCCACAGTGAAATGATACATCTCTGTAGAATTAATGTTAGCAGTCATAGAATATACTTGTTGAAAACAGTTTCTTATGCTGAGGTGCCTTGTTGCTGTTACTCTTCTTCTCCTCTTCCCCTTCCGTTACTCACCGTGAGTGGCCAGTTGCTCACTGCTGAGGTTTTAGCATGAGCCAGCTCACACAAACAAACTGGTGAGCAGGCCTGTTGTAGAGCCTGGAAGCCAAAGGGTAGGGAAATGGGTGCAGAAGGAGCATAGGGTCTGATATGGATATTACGACCTCCTATACCAACCCAGTAACTGGCAAAACATATACTAACAAAGGGAGAACCACCTGTGAAATAACACTTGTCGTGTACCAGCTGATTTGCAAACATGCAATAGAAAAATGTAGAAGCAGAGCAGAGGTGAATGGGAAATAATTCTGGTAATGGTATGGGGAGAAAATTGGAAAATTTACTGACATAAGTGATTTTGACAGAAGGCTGATTGTACAGCTAGTCTTCCGGGAACAAGCATCTCATAAACGGCAAGTTGGTTATTTGTTTGCATGCTGCTGTTGTGAGCATCTATGTAAAGTGGTTGAAGGACTGTGAAACCACAAGTAGGCGATGAATCATAATACTTGTTACATCAAGTTCAGGGTAGTGTCTGGATACACTGTCATCTAGATGAATGGTTGCTCAGAAATGCACCACACCATGGATACAGACCAGTGGGAGCATTATTATGCTACAAGAACATTGAGCTTGGCTTCCGTGGGACCAGTGATGGTAATCAAAGCCATCATGGCAGCTACAAACTGCCAACCACATAGAAATTTTATTCAGGAAACAACCTTTCATGTATTACATCCTTTCTTCCAGGAATGCTAGTTCAGAAATACATGCACTAGAGCTTCTGTGAAGCTTGGAAGCTAGGAGAAATAAAGTAGCAGACTTATGCTATGCACACGGGTTGTGAGTCTTATCTGGACAGATTGACTGGTAAGAGCATTGCTGATAAGATGCAAGGTTCCAAGTTAATATCTAGTGCAGGGTTTCAGAACAGCGTACATTCAGTGAGAGCAGGTGCGACTGATATTTAAAGGCTCTGAGGCAGAGCTGCCCCAAAATATATATTAAAATAAATTTCTCAGTTATGTTACACAAAGTTCAAATTATCAGAATGCCTTTCGCATATTTCCCACACAGATTTAAATAATGCTGGCCTTCGTTTTTAGAACTGTGGATATCTGATTACACACTCTGTTTTTCAGACAGGTAGTAGCTAGTTTTAAGGCTACGCCTTGAAATCCCACTTAGCTCTATGTAGCAGAGCTTTGGGGTATGTTTCCTTTGAGAACAGGTCTGATGGGTGTCCCGAAGGCTCTGGTTTTTCAGCCTAAGGGTGTCCTACCAATCTGCACACAATTTTCATGTTCCGCTGCTTATGTCAAAAGGGAATGAATAGAGTTGGTGAAACTTTGTTATCGAATCCCTATCTCTGTATATTTGCTATTATGCTTTGATGAACCTTTAATTGACGTTTAGTATTATTTTTTTGACAGTGTTTTGGACAGGTTTTTTGTTTCTGCCACTGGCTATTCTATCTACTGCTGGAATAAGTTTGGAAATGTCTCACCAAGAGTATGTTTACATAAATGTCATCACCTAACGAGAATTTCACAACTGACTAGAGAAGGAGCGCACAAAATATACCTCTTGTGCAAAATATGTCCCGTTACTTAGTTTCCTTGCTTGCTGACTATGGCTAATGTGCGTTATCAGCAAGTGTCATTTTGTGAGTGTATTATGCATGAGTTCAAACACAGCACAGTATGAATTCACTGTCCAATTTTGTCAGGTAAAATTTTGGAACATACAATTAGGACGACATTGAAGAAACTTCGTTCAACGAGACTCGATGTAAATATGAATCAAGAACTAAGACAGTGTAAATCCAGGCAAGAGTATACACACTCTTTTAACAGAGAAGTGCACAATGCAGCTGAGTGGTTGTGTGCACTATATCACTTAAAATGCATAGTTTTGTAATACACAAGTGTAAATATGACAAATACAGTCTGTACATTTCCATGGCAGTTGCTCATGTCAGCCAGTCACAGCACAAGATCTGTGACATTGTCAAAACATCGCTGTATCATCATGTGAACTCATGAGCACCACAGTTTGAGTGCACAAAGCATTAAACTTCTGAAGTTCAGAAATGAACAAACAAAGAATTGTAATCATGCAATGAAGCTGATGTACACCACATAAAGGGTACAGGGTACTTATAAATGGTGGAAAAATCGAATTTTTTATGATATTGAGTTCTATAGTCTTTCCTGATTACATTGATATATGCATTATAAGGTTTCAAATGAAAAATGACCTATATATACACCAAATTTTGAAGTTATTGTCGTGTATGCCACCACACCCCCTTTATTTCTGTTACAGAAACCAGAATTATTTCGAAAAGAACTGTGAACTTTCTATTTCCAGCGATTATACGTATGATACATTGTATATGTTGGTAAAAGTGCAGGTTTCGTGTCCGTAAATGATTATCTTTGCTAGTATTTACTTTCGTTTCTCTGAAGTAGTTTGTTCCCGTGTTATTGAATGTTTGTTGCCCAAATGCTACATATATTTGTGGAAGTATACCCTTTAGTGTGCAATAAATATTAACTATGCCACACGTCAAGAAATTCAATAAAAGGAAATTCCGTGGCAACGAATTCACAGACAAAGCAAGCCACACTGGTGAAAGTAACCTCTGTATCAGTTCTTCAGGGAAGAAACTCCCACAATTCACGCCTCCTGGTGATTCAAATTTTTGTGTTAACAATGATGCTGTTTGTAATGGATTTGTTGTTGTTGTTGATGTGGTTATATTACCTTCTTTGATAAAGGAAGTGGAATGTAAACAATGTGATGGTGTAGGCTATCTGGAAATAACTGACCAACAAAATAGTAGGAAGCGTTTAGCATCAAAATTAGTTGTTCTGTTTAGATCCTGCAATAAATCTACCTCAAAAATGACTTCGAACATTGTGCATAATTGATATGATGTGAATTTTATGTTAGTGTCTGCAGAGCAAGCAATAAAAAAAGGAAAAAAGGCTGCTCAAACGTTTTGTGGTTTGATGGACCTTCCTCCTCTTCCCAGTAGGTTCAGCAAGTACATAAAAATACTTTTAGGTGCTTTAATGGTTGTGTCTAAAGGATCTATGAAATGTGCAGTAGAAGAAACTGTAAATATTAGTGGAACCAGGGGCGTTGCTGTTGCACTTGATGGGACATGGCAACGTTGAGGACATTGTTCCTTGAATGGTGTTGTAAGTGATACGTCTCTGGAGAATGGAAAAGTTGTTGATGTTGAGTGCTTATCTAAGTACTGCCACACCTGCCATGGTAACACTAACAGAAATATTGAACATCAGTGTTCTAAGAATTATGATGGTTACAGTGGAGGTATGGAGTGTGATGGAGCTCTACAAATATTTCAGAGGTCAGTGCCTGTTTATAACATTAGATGTACGAAGTATCTAGGCGATGGGGACTTTCAATAAAATTAATGAGTTCAATATTTATGGTGATACCTTGGTAACGAAACTAGAGTGTTGTGGACATGTGCAAGAGAGGATGGGTGCTAGATTGAGGAACCTACAAAGAGAAATGAAAGGACACCCACCTACTCAGGGAGAAATGATCATCATAATAAAATAAGCGAAAACTGAGCTCGAACGGAAAGATTTAGGTGTTCCTTTTTTGCGAGCACCATTGGAGAGTGGGATGGTAGAGTAGTAGTATGAAATTGTTCCATGAACACTCCACCAGGCACTTGGGTGTGAATTGCAGTGTGA
Source organism: Schistocerca piceifrons (assembly GCF_021461385.2). Classification (NCBI taxonomy): domain Eukaryota; kingdom Metazoa; phylum Arthropoda; class Insecta; order Orthoptera; family Acrididae; genus Schistocerca; species Schistocerca piceifrons. The sequence continues at coordinate 832,629,020 of NC_060139.1, forward strand.
CCATGTAGATGTAGATGTAGAAAGTTGCTATCTGATGTAAAATCTCTGTTTAGCCGAGACAGATTGACAGAAACTGAAAAAGGCCGTCTTCAGTGTTATTATGGACTGACCATTAGATGAACTGCACCTCTGAATGATGTTACAGCAATGCTGTATGGGCCACATACTTTCATAAGTTGTCCACAGATGACCACCCTGTTCACGGACTTTGCCCTAAAGGGGCAGATTCTTGATGTGGTTACCAAAAAGCAAAAGAAAGTGGTCAGATATACCACCATAAATGTTCTATTCCTGAGGCTATGAATGAATAAAACCAATTTTTAGAGACCAGAGTGACCCTGTTTTGCTTAGTAAATGTCTTCATGGGGGTACTCAGAATACAAATGAAAGTTTCAACCATTGCAGATGGGAAAGATTACGCAAGAATGTTTTTGTAGGACTAAATACATTGAAACTTGGTGTACTAGATACAGTGATAGGGAGGTTGGAAGTCCTGAGAAATTTAGGCATAAAATGTGGTTCTAATGTGGAATATCAGTTGCTTATGTGTGACAGACAACGGGTGCATGAAGCTGAAAGATTCGCTCTTCAGGTTACCAAAGAAGTTAGAAGTGCTAAAAGGAATGCCAAGAGAAAGCTTGAAGATGAAGAAATGCTGCAGGATGAAGACTATGCTTCAGGAATGCTCTGAGGTGCAGTTTTATTGGACTCATATCTTCATTTGCAGTTTCCCGCATGTTGCATTTTTTCAGAATTCAGGTACAAATATTTCCTTAAGTTTATAAAGCACTGGTCTAATTTTTTTCTGTAACTTGCAATATTCCATACTTATGTAGTAGACCTAAGCTTTATTGCACAATCAACTAAATTATAGAAAAAATAACTTTTTTATTAGGAAACAAATTATAAAAATTAAAATGTAAGATGTGATATTTTTTATCCTTGTAATATACATAATAGGTGGAATTAAATAGGTCTAATACCTCAGCCATCATGTCATGTACATCTGGTAAAAATTTAGTCTCCTTCAAATGTATAACGTAGGGTTAAATGGTACCTCAATTTGAGGAAGCATTTTGGAAAAAAAATGCATCAATTCCTTTGTAATTTTTTTTATTAACCCTAAGAAGGTTCAAAAATATTCAAAATACTGCTAATTTGATTAGAAAGTTTGCTGCATTACCTGATATCAACAAAAATCTGCAAAACATATACATTATAAACAGTGCCTGAAATAAATAGATGTTGATTTTTACATAATATTGAGCCGGAAAAGTACACTGTATCCTTAAAGCTCTCTCCAAAACATATCTTTTAGTTTGATTTGTTGTGGTAAATTGTCAGAAAATGTGATGTTGGAGGATAAATAAGCTAACTGTAGATTTTGTCTTGGAGTTAGCATTTTATTTTATTTAGTAGCTGATTGTGAAATGGGGAGAAGATACGGTATGTAAACATTTGGTTAGAGTGTGAGATTGCCTTTGCCCCCCCCCCCCCCCCCCCCTCTCTAAAATTTGGTTGTGGTGTGACAGATTGATCTGTAGCATAGCCTTAGGTATAGGTTAGTTCCGATTGATAAATGCCGCTGCCTTCCCCAATACAGAAAGCATGAGCCATGCCGGAACTAGTGTGTTCTGAAAACTTTGTGTTTGTACTTGTACCCAGTATTTTGCTTTAACAACAGTTGCCTTGTTCTAAATTCAAACTCTTGCTGTACGTCTTGTAAAGAGCTTAAAATCCAAGAACTCTTCATAATTTTTCTATTGTTTAGTTTTTGTATTTTGCTAAAGGTAATATTGTTACTGTACAATAATTGATGCTCCAAACACTTATCTATTAAATGTAAATAACACTGATATTGCCTAATGGGATTGTCTCTTGTATTTCTACTGGCAGACGTCAGCTGATGGCTGCCGAAGAGCATGTGCGGCAACGAAGTCGAGCAGCAGAGGGCCGGTGGTCATGTGACAAGTGGCAGCAGTCATCTGCTGGCGTTACAACAGCAAGAGTCCTAGCTGCACTTGATGCTCTTGACAGGCACAATTTTGACCGTACTGATAGCACTAACTGCCTTGATACACTTTACTCTAAAGTTTTCTCACAGTCAACCACAGTAAAAGATGTCCAAGCCAGCCCCAGTGTTGATGTTCGAGAAGCCAGGACAGACAATGTGAGTTTGTACTTCATGGTATAAAAAATGTTTTAAGTTAACGTGTCTTTTTTCTTCTTTGATGTAGTTCACATGAAAACTCATTCATAGAACAAATATAAAAAAATATTTAGCAAGTTCAGTCCTGGAAAGTCATGTATGGAATGCGTATAATGAAAGAAGTAGGGGTAACCACTCACCATATAGATAAGGTTTTAATACACACACACATAGATACATGGCTACATTTCCCATCCTCTCTTGGTCTGCATCGTCATGAAAATGTATTCAGTGAACAAAATTTAACTACATTTGTCTTTCTTGATCAGATGATGAGAATGACACTCACTGAAACATCACACCATTTCAAGGAACTCATCAGGCAGAAACGTGAGAATTTTATTTTAGTTCAACTTGCCAAGAAAGAGAACAATCTTGTTTACAATCCTATTTATGTGTATGTAGACTGTTGGGTGCTTCAGTTATACTGTGAGTTGGTACTTTTACTCTTTACATTGTTTATAAGAAGTTTGAGTGTCTTCAAAAGCAATTTAAATGAAGGTTAATTTAAGGGAAAGGAATATTGTAGACTAAAACCACTATTATATTGGCAGATAGCTGGAGGTTGATAAGTCAGAGGCTTGTTGTAAGGTTTCATGAAGACTTCGCAAGCATGCTGCCTGATCTTACGTCTTCTTGGCAATATATCAACAACATAGTGTGCCCTCATACACTAAGTGATCAAAAGTATCCGGACACCCCCAAAAACATACATTTTTCATATTAGGTGCGTTGTGCTACTACCTAAATCCAGGCACTCCATATCAGCGACGTCAGTAGTCATTAGACATCGTGAGAGAGCAGAATGGGGTGCTCCGCGGAACTCACGGACTTCGAACATGGTCAGGTGATTGGGTTTCACTTTTGTAATATGTCTGTATGCAAGATTTCCACACTCCTAAACATCCCTAGGTCCACTGTTTCCGATGCTATAGAAAGTGGAAACATGAAGGGACAAGTACAACACAAAAGTGTATGGGCGGACATCGTCTGTTGACTGACAGAGACTGCTGACATTTGAAGAAGGTTGTAATGTGTAATAGGCAGGCATCAATCCAGACCACCACGCATGAATTCCAAACTGCATCAGGATCCACTGCAAGTACTGTGACAGTTAGGCGGGTTGTGAGGAAACTTGGATTTCATGGTCAAACGGCTGCTCAAAAGCCACACAACAGGTTGGTAAATGCCAGACGATGCCTCGCTTGGTGTAATGAGCGTAAACATAGGACGATTGAACAGTGGAAAAACTTTGTGGAGTGACAAATCATGGTACATAATGTGGTGATCTGATGGCAGGGTGTGGGTATGGCAAATGCCCGGTGAATGTCATCTGCCAGCATGTGTAGTGCAAACAGTAAAATTCGGAAGTGCTGCTCTTATGGTGTGGTCATGTTTTTCATGGAGAGGGCTTGCACCCCTTGTTGTTTTGCATGGCACTATCACAGCACAGGCCTTGATGTTTTAAGCACCTTCTTGCTTCCCACTGTTGAAGAGCAATTTGGGGGTGGCAACTGCATCTTTCAACACGATCGAGCACCTGTTCATAATGCACGGCCTGTGGCGAAGTGGTTACACGACAATAACATCGCTGTAATGGACTGGCCTGCACAGAGTCCTGACCTGACTCCTATAGAGCACTTTTGGGATGTTATGGAACACTGACTTTGTGCCAGGCCTCACCGATCGACATTGATACCTCTCCTCAGTGCAGCACTGCATGAAGAGTGGGCTGCCATTCCCCAAGAAACCTTCCAGTACCTGATGGAACATATGCCTGCAAGAGTGGAAGCTGTCATCTAGACTAAGGGTGGGCCAATACCATATTGACTTCCTTCAGTACTATATTGAATTCCAGCATTACCGATGGAGGGTACCACAAACTTGTAAGTTATTTTCAGCCAGGTGTCCAGATACTTTTGATCACATAGTGTATGTACTGTGAGCACATCAGAGAGCATGGTTTTGATGATGATGATAGTGATTTACTTAGTCAAATATTGTGTCAAGAAGAACAGTACAGGTTTGCTGTGTTTATATTAAGAGGAGTTATTGAAATAATTAGTGAATGGCAGTATATTAAATTTATAGCCAGGATTCACAGTGGTCTCTCCATTTTTACAAATTATACACAACTAGGGGTAAATCAAAGGAAGGATTAGCTCCAGTAGCAGTACATTAGTACATGGATGAAGAGGCTGTCAGATATATAATTCTTATGAATGGAACAATGATTAACAAGACTGACACACAATACTTAGAATCAAGCAGGTTGGCAAAGAAAAACTAAACAGTGATTGGAATAAAGAAATCAGAGGCCAAGAAAGTTTTCCACTCCATTCCTTGTTATCACTGTTGTACGTACTGATCATTCTTTAGGATAATGTATGAAATGTTCCCACCATCCACAATTACTTGCATCAACAGATGCATCTTCAAAAGCTTGTATTTTGTAAGCAAGAAGTGTTCACATTAAATGGGCCACACTGTGCTCCTATAAATAATTCTCTGACTTTAAAAGAAAAGACTATCGTAATGTTATTCAGTGTCCACAAGATACTAAAAAAGTGTGATTTATTATTGGCAGACAGCACAACAGGATGAACCAATTGTCCAAATTCTTTGCGAGTGGGCAGTAAGTAATAAGCGTTCTGGTGAACATCGTGCAATGGCTGTTGCTAAATTGTTGGAGAAGCGTCAGAATGATTTGGTGTCAGGTGACGCTGATGGACCTGATGAGAAAGATTCCATATCATCAGCAAATGGTGCACCAACAGGACTTCCAGTTTTTCAAAATCTACTCATGAAATTTCTGGATAATGATGCCCCTGTTCTAGGTAAGCCTGTTTCATAATTTGAACATAATACAAGATATTTATTTATCGTGATTCATATTTTCTGTACTGAGGCAGGTATAACAATATTATCTAATATGTTTTGGTCTCATAAATATTATACATTTGCCATATTACAAGGCCATGCTGAAAAGTAATGCCTCTGAATTTTTTATGTAAAAACTCATAAAACTTTCTAAATAAACAAACATTATTGACATTTTACGTGTTTATTCTTCATATCTACATATTTATTTCTCAACATAGTCACCATAGCAATGAACACATTTCTCCCAACAAGAGACCAGTTTGTTCAAACTATCAATGTAAAATGTTTGACTTTATTGATGAACCCGCAACATTACCTCTGCTTGCACTGCTTCGTTACTGTCCAAGTGAAGTCCGCAAAGGTGTTCTTTAAGTTTTGGCACCACATCAAGACAGTATATAGGATGATCGATGGTAGTGAATCCAAGGCGTTGGATTGCTGGAGATGTCGCAGTGCTCCTGTATGGTCTGGCATTGTCATGTTGAAGGAGAGGGTGCTCGATATGTGGAGGAACTCTGAATTCGAACATCAATTACAGCATGCTGTTTCTCATGCACCAACATGATGCTGCACCATACACTACAGTTCAGTGCCCTCTAGTGTCAGAGGGCTGAAAGTATGTAACCATGAAGAATAAAGTATGTTAATAAGATTTGTTTTATCTCAAAAGCTTTAAGAATTTTCATATAACAAATTTGGAGGCCTTACTTTTCAGCACACCCTTGTAGATTGTCTATATCAATTTAAAAAAGATGTTTTTTACAATTCCAACAGTTTTAATAATTGTTGAGGCTCTTTGTCGATATTTGACAGAAGAGGAATTTATACAGCCTCCCATCAAAACGTAAATTATGAAATGAGTAATGAAATAGGTTATTAAAGTTGAAGGACATGGAAGGAAAGTATTAATTAAGAAGGGAGTGAGGCATATTTTTAGCTTATCCTCAAAGTTTTTCAATTTGTACATTGAGCAACCAGTAAAGGAAGTCAAAGAGAGATTTCGAAAGAGAATTCAAGCTCAGGAGGGAAAATAAAACTTTTAGTTTTGCCAAGACCCTGTAATTCTATCATAGATGGCAAAGGGCCTGGAAGAGTAGTTGAATTGAACATATAGTGTCTTGAAAAGAGGTTGCAAGGTGAGCCTCCACAAAAGTAAAGCAAGAGCAATAACATGTATTCAGATTAAATGAGTTGAGGCTGTTGAAATTAGTCAAGAAGTGAGATACTGAAAGTATTAGATGGTTTTGTTATTTTGGCAGCAAAATAACTGACAATGGCTGAAGTAGAGAGGATGTGAAGTGCAGACTGGCAAGAATAAGAAGAGCAGTTTGCAAAAAGAGAAATCTACTAATATCAAATATAAATTTAAATGTCAGGAAGTCTTTTCTGAAGGTATTTGTCTGCATTTTAACCCCTCGTGGAAGTGAAACATGAATGATTAATGGTTCAGACAAGAAGAAGGTAGATGCTTTTGAAATGTGCTTCAACAGGAGAATGGTGAATATTAGATTGGTATATTGGGTAACTAATGAGGTACTGAATCAGACTGAGGAAAAGAGAAATTTATGGCACAACTTCATTAAATAAGGGAACCATTGATAGCACACATCCAGAGGCATCAAGGAATCATTAGTTTAGTGATGGAGATAAGTGTGTTGGATGAAAATTGTAGAGAGAGAGAGAGAGAGAGAGAGAGACCAAGACTTGACTGTGGTCAAAAGGTTCAAATGTATGTGGTTATGCAGTGATGAAGAGGCTTGTGAAAGTGAAGGCTAGTGTGGAGAACTGCATGAAATCAGTCCTTGGACTGAAGATGTCAGCAACATATTAACCAAATTTGTTTGCATTATGAGCCCTGTTGTGCTGCAGAACACGCTTCCATTGCTTGTAGATGAAACCAAAGTATTCTTAACCTCAGATAACCTCCATTTACGGCCTGAAATTTCACATACTGATTGTCAGTAGTGCTTACTGTTATTAAAAACTTATGAAGTCACTTTTATAATTAATTCCTCTGTATTTTGTGGCTCTTTGGTTCAAGAGGAAGGGGGAGGGGGGGGGGGGGGGGGACCTGTTACACTACAAACCCAAAGGTCTGTGGGTCAATCCTCAACAGATCCTGGCTTTTTTGCCCGTGACATCATTTCTTGCACATCTGGCAGTGATAATTTAAAGTGAACATACCAAGTTGCACAGTGGTTCTGAGTTCTTGTTAAACATTAGGTCGCTCTAAAGTGATGGGGAAAATCTGTGCAGAGATCAGAGGAAAGTGAGAACGTACTACCTCCACTAAGTCTACTTGCCTACAAAAGCAGTTTGGTGTTCAATATAGTCTTCAGGTTGATAATAGCTTTATCTTACTACATTATTATTTGAAGTCTAGTGTCATTGTATCAACAATTTTTCATCATATGCAATGTGTAAATTATTGTGTAATATGTAGATTAAAGAGTCACACTGCTCTGGATCTGTTGCCATTTACTACAGAAACTTAATGAGTGTGGGTCTTCAAGTGGACATCAATTTTTATATAATCAAAAAGTAGTTAGTTTTATGGATAAAAGAAAGGAGTTTGTAGATAAATTGAAGGTGTTGGAGGTCATGATAGAAATGCATAGGTGGAGGAGATCAGAGAATAGAAATAACTGGGCAGCCAGGATGATTATTCCACCTCTGTAGCTGAGTGTTCAGGATGGCAGGCTGCCATGTGGAGAACTATGTTCAGTTCTCGGTTCTGCCAGGGGTTTTTCCTTGGTGGGAAGACTGGGATGTGGTCAGCCTCATGGTGCCAATTGAGGAGCTATTGGAATGAGAAGTAGCAGCTCCAAGACCTGCAAAGCCAACAGTGGTCACGGGAACAGTGTACTAACCACATGGCCTCCATACTGCATCCAAATATTGACATTGGCTGATGACATGGTGGTCTGTTGGTCCTGGTTGGCCCATCTCAGGCCAGAATGGCAGAGATTTGCTGGCAAGATGAAAAGCTGATGTAATTAGGAAATATAAAAAATATTGTATTTTCTGTAGTTCCTCATTTGTATATCAGGCAAGAAGCTTACTCTAAGACATTGTTCCTTGGTAAGTACCAGATAAACTGTGTGCATTGTGTGAGGCTCTTTTTCTCACTGACACTGTAAAAATCATGTAATCATGTACGAACCTTGCACCCAGCTGATTCCAGACGCCATATTTGTTTACAAATGTGGCAGTATACATGTGAAGTGTTACGACAGAAAAAGGAACCTGTGACCACTGGAGGTACTCTAGTTTACTTATTAAAGTTTACCATTAAATATCAGTTTAATTTTTTGTCAAAAGTTATCCAAAACCATATTCTGAAATAGTGTCTTGTTTCTCCACTAGGCAGTGCCACAAGTTCCTCCAAATGTCGTAACACAACATACACACATATGTAATACTAACAAATGTAAATCCACCCGATGATGGAGGTTTAAACCTTCGAAACGCGTCGTGGAAAAAATAAAACGGTGACTGGTAACAGTAAACTTGTTGTTTCATTCATGTAATCATGTTCATTTAATGATGTTACTCACAGTTGGTTTGCAGTTTTGGAATTTAACTTTCTTTGTGATTCTTTCTTGTTTTGTTATTGTTGTAGTGTCACTTTAAATATATTCAGTGTTCAAACTAAATGTTACATGGCATTCAGTTTAACTAACATGCTAATGGCTAAAGAATGGGACACAGCCACACTTTATTTGTATAACCTTGTTGGGAAAGGTTGACTAAGTAAGAGATATTAGTCAGACTTTGGCACACTGACTTTTAGCACATGATGTTATATTTGTGTTATATTACTTTCTGTGCTCAGAGGTCAAACTGCACAAAGTAACATGGAACATTAAATGTTGGGATTGTGATGCTTTACTAGCTGATTATGCAGGACTTCAGTGTTACCAAATAACCAAGGGGCCTACAATATATGGCAGAGTTCATGAACATACTGATTGCTCACAGCTGTATATTGCAAATATGTCCCTATACATACAGTCTGGCTGAGAAGAGCTCCAGTCCATTGCTGACTACTGAACTATGTTAAATGCAGAACAGTGAAGATGATGTCTCATGTCACCATAACACCATGAAGAATATAGAAAGATACAAAACAGGGCAAAATAAGTACACACTGCCAGTATCAGGCACTTGTCATTCCATATGTTGTGGAAGAAGTTCTGTAGTTTGCATGTCTGAAAGAAAAAGTTTTTTTGGATCTTAGCTAACAGCCATTGAATTTCTTTAGGATCAGTGAATCCCTAGCTGCAATGAGCCTATTATGTGGCAGAAATCCAATGCCTCATATCCATCACTGGCATTTTCCACTAAGAACACATCACAATAGACAGAACAAGAAATAATAATAATAATGAGAATATTTTGTAAAGCAGTAGGCAATGATGCTCTCAGCATAATCATGTCCAAGTTTGTTGCAAAGAAATATAGTACCGGTCTTGACACACACACACACACACACACACACACACACACACACACACACACACAAAATTTAATTTTCCTCTATGAATTGAATGGGATGTACCCCACTTAAAACAAAACATTAGTCCATCATATATTTAAGCAGAAAAATGCACAGTCACCCTGTGATTACCAGTCATCAGCATGTTACCCATGGTATCAAAATCCTTAGAAGATACTGTTCATGCTTAGATGGTTGTATACATATTCAACCTATGTGATAAATATCAGTCCTGTTTTCATAAACACCATGATACAAACACTGCATGAATTGAAATATCTGATGTAGTTAAAAATGCCATAGATAACTGTGAGACCACAGTATGGACATTTTTTAGACTTCATCTGGTTTCACAAGTAGTCCTGCCTTTGATGGGCTAGCCAGTCATGTGATTTACAAGCTAAGCTGCAACCACTGTGCTGCATTCTATGTGGGCATGACAACCAACAAGCTGTCTGTACCCATGAATGGCCACCGACAAATGTGGCCAAGAAACATGTGGACCACCCTGTTGCTGAGCACGCTGTCTGACACGACAACCATTATTTTAATGACTACTTCACAGCCTGTGCCATATGGATCCCTCCCATCAACACCAGCTTTTCTGAGTTGCGCATGGGAACCTTCTCTGCAGCATATCCTTACTTCTCACCTTTTCCGCTACCTTTCCACTGCCCCCCGTCTAACCTCCCGACTGCACACACCTACCCTAACCTCTCTCCACCTCATCTCTGCAGGCTCCCCAGCAGCATTTCACTGTCCCCTACCCCTATCCTAGCATCCATCTCCTTCCCCGCCCCATCCTCCTCGTTACCCCCTCCCTGTCACCACTCCCATCATGCACTTGTGCTGCTGCTTGCAGTGTGGCTTCGGTTGCCAGAGACTGTAGTCGTGTGTGAGTTGTGCTTGCGTGAGCGTGTGTATACGTGTGTGTGTGTGTGTGTGTGTGTGTGTGTGTGTGTTGTGTGTTGTGTGTTGTCTATTTTTGACTAAGGCCTTACTGGCCGAAAGCTTATTTGTGACAGTCTTCTTGTTGTGCCTATCTACAACTCAGCATCTCCACTATACGGTGAGTAGCGACTTTCCTTTTCATAAAATGTTCTGCAGATCTATATTAGGGACTCGTTATTGAGCTCCCGGAATATTTTTAATATGAAATATTGTTGAAGAAGCATCAAGCAGCGTATTTCTTCATCCTACATTTATCCCGCATTGGCTATGATGATAGAACATGAAAAATTTCCACTCTTGCTGAGGCTTACTGATAGTTTGAACAGAAAGGGAACAAATGACAGAGATAGCTGAAGCACCATGTACTACAACCGTTAATGAGTCTTGCAAAGTATAAATGTAGATGTGTGTGAAATAAAATTTGTAAATACTTTAGGAGTAAAGGATACCATTCACCAGAAAGCAGAAGCATCAACTCATCGACAGGTGCACACACACACAAAAAGAAAGGAAACTTGCTCGCTTTCAGAGTAATCCTTTTTCAAGGATGCTCGCTTTCAGTGCAATGTCTTTTCAAGGAGGGTGCGCGCAAGCCAAGCCCCCCCCCCCCCCCCCCCCACACACACACACACACACACACACACACACACACACAGGCGCGCGCGCGCGCACTAACTCACACACACACACACACACACACACACACACACACACACACACACACACACACACAAACACACCTAAACGGCACTGTCTGGACGCAAATTGTCAGTGCTTCATTTCAAGCAAGTGGACTAGGTTGGGATGGATGTCGTGGCGAGTGTGCTGAGTAGAAGGTGAGAGAGAGGCAGGAGGCTGGGGAAGGGATTGGTGTGGACGGGTAGTGGCAGGGAGGGAAGCAGCCAATTTTACAGCTAGGAACAAGGAAGTAAGGTTTGGCAGGTGCATGAGCTAGGCATGTTATGTACGGGTATTGGAGTTGGTGGGGAGTGGTGCATGCTGAAGGTGATGCGGGTACGTGAATTGGGAGGGGGCGACAGGATGGAGGAAGGGGAAACTGTTAAGTGGAGGGTGTGGGGCTGTGGGCCAGGAGAGATTGATGCCAGGATGATTATGGGAACAAAGAATGTGTTGCAAGGTAACTCCTGTCTGTGTAGTTCAGAGCATCTGGTATTTGAGGGAGGGATGCAGATGGCTTGGCATGTGAAGCAGCCATTGAAACTGAACATGTTTTGCTCTGCTGCATGTTGTACCACCGTGTAGTCAACTTTGTTCTCAACAACCTGGTGTACAGCTGTTTGGTAGTCGTACCAACGTGAATAGCTGTGCAGCGTTTGCAGCAGAGTTGGTATGTGACATGGCTGCTTTCACATATGGCACAGCCTCTGATGGGGTAGAATAAATCTGTGCTGTGTGGTTGGACTGAGCATGTCATGCACCTGGGACTGCCACAGGGATATGATCCCTTTGGCAAGGGGTTGGGAGTGGGAGTGGCGTGGTGGTGGATGAGGATGTTGTGTTGGTTGGATGAGTAATGGAACACCACTTTAGGAGGGGTGGGAAGGACTCTGGATAGGATGTCACTGATTTTGGGGTATGATGAGAGACAATCAAAGCCCTGATGAAAGAAATGGTTCAGTTGTTAGAGTCCAGAGTGGTATTTGGTGACAAAGGGAAGAGGGGACGGGGGTGGGGGGGGGGGGGGGGGGGTTGCTCCGTTGTAGCTGATTCTTTGGGTTGGCGGGAGGACTGGGAGACTGTGGACATTGTTGTTGTTGTTGTTGTTGCAGTATTCAGTCCAGAGTTGATGCAGCTCTCCATGCTACTCTATCCTGTGCAAGCTTCATCATCTCCCAGTACCTACTGCAACCCACATCCTTCTGAATCTGCTTAGTGTATTCATCTCTGGGTCTCCCTCTCCACTTTTTACCCTTCACGCTGCCCTCCAATACTAAATTGGTGATCCCTTGATGCATCAGAACAAGTCCTACCAACTGACCCCTTCTTCTAGTCAAGTTGTGCCACAAATTTCTCTTCTCTCCAATTTTGTTCAGTACCTCCTCATTAGTTATGTGATCTACCCATCTGATCGTCAGCATTCTTCTGTAGCAACACATTTTGAAAGCTTCTATTCTCTTCCTGTCTAAACAATTTATCTTCCACATTTCACTTCCATACATTGCTACACTCCAATACAAATACTTTCAGAAACGACTTCCTGACACTTAAATCTATTCTCGTTGTTCTCTTCTTCAGAAACACTTTCCTTGCCATTGCCAGTCTACATTTTATATCCTCTCTACTTCGACCATCATCAGTTATTTTGCTCCCCAAATAGCAAAACTCATTTGCTACTTTAATTGTCTCATTTCCTAATCTAATTCCCTCAACATCACCCAATTTAATTTGACTACATTCCATTATCCTTGTTTTGCTTTTGTTGATGTTCTTCTTATATCCTCCTTTCAAGACACTGTCCATTCTGTTCAGCTGCTCTTCCAGGTCGGTTGCTGTCTCTGACAGAATTACAATGTCATCAGCAAATCTCAAAGTTTTTATTTCTTCTCCCTGATGTTTAATTTCTACTCCAACTTTTTCTTTGCTTTCCTTTACTGCTAGCTCAATGTACAGATTGAATAACATTGGGGAGAGGCTACAATTCTGTCTCACTCCCATCTCAACCACTGCTTCCCTTTCATGCCCCTCAACTCTTATAACGTCTCTCTGGTTTCTATACAAGTGGTAAATAGCCTTTTGCTCCCTTTATTTTACCCCTGCCACCTTCAGAATTGGAAAAAAGAGTATTCCAGTCAACATTGTCAAAAGCTTTCTCTAAGTCTACAAATGCTAGAAATGTAGATTTTACTTTCTGTAATCTATCTTCTAAGGTAAGTCATAGGGTCAGTATTGCCCCATGTGTTCCAATATTTCTACGGAATCCAATCTGATCTTCCCCGAGGTCAGCTTCTACCAGTTTTTCCATTTGTCTGTAAAGAACTCATGTTAGTATTTTGCAGCTGTGACTTATTAAATTGATAGTTCATTAATTTTCACATCTGTCAACACCTGATTTCTTTGAGATTGGAATTATTATATTCTTCTTGAAGTCTCAGGGTATTTCGCCTGTCTCATACATATTGCTCACCAGATGGTAGAGTTTTGTCAGGGCTGGCTCTCCCAAGGCTATCAGCAGTTCTAATGGAATGTTGTCTACTCCCGGGGCCTTGTTTCGACCTAGGTCTTTTAGTGTCCTGTCAAATTCTTCACGCAATATCTTATCTCCCATTTCATTTACATCCTCTTCCATTTTCATAATACTGCCCTCAAGTACATCACCCTTGTATAGACCATCTATATACTCCTTCCACCTTTCTGCTTTCCCTTCTTTGCTTAGAACTGGTTTTCCATCTGAGCTCTTGATATTCATTGATATTCTCCCTAGGCAGTACTCCTAGTGATATGCACCTTTACATCCATACATTTGTCCTCTAGCCATCCCCGCTTAGCCCTTTTGCACTTCCTGTCGATCTCATTTTTGAGATGTTTGTATTCCTTTTTGCCTGCTTCATTTACTGCATTTTTGTATTTTCTCCTTTCATCAATTAAATTCAATATCTCGTCTGTTACCCAAGGATTTCTACTGGCCCTCGTCTTTTTACCTACTTGATCCTCTGCTGCGTTCACTATTCCATCTCTCAAAGCTACTCATTCTTCTTCTACTGTATTTCTTTCCCCCATTCCTGTCAATTGTTCCCGTATGCTCTCCCTGAAACTCTTTACAACCTCTGGTTCATTCAGTTTATCCAGGTCCCATATCCTTAAATTCTCAGCTTTTTGCAGTTTCTTCAGTTTTAATCTACAGTTCATAACCAATAGATTGTGGTCAGAGTCCACATGTGCCCCTGGAAATGTCTTACATTTTAAAACCTGGTTCCTAAATCACTGTCTTACCATTATATAATCTATCTGAAACTTTCCAGTATCTCCAGGCCTCTTCCATGTATACAAACGCCTTTCAAGACTCTTGAACCAAGTGTTAGCTGTGATTAAGTTATGCTCTGTGCAAAATTCTACCAGGCGGCTTCCTCTTTCATTTCGTACCCCCAATCCATATTCTCCTACTACATTTCCTTTTCTTGTTTTTCCTACTATTGAATTCAAGTCACCCATGACTATTAAATTTCCTTCTCCCTTCACTATCTGAGTAATTTCTTTTATCTCATCATACATTTCATTAATCTGTTTGTGATCTGCAGAGCTAGTTGGCATATAAACTTGTACTACTGTAGTAGGCGTGGGCTTCATGTCTATCTTGGTCGCAATAATGCGTTCACCACGCTGTTTGTAGTAGCTTACCTGCACTTTTTTTTAAACCTACACCTGCATTACCCTTATTTGATTTTGTATTTATAACCTGTATCCACCTGACCAGAAGTCGTGTTCCTTCTGCCACCATACTTCACTAATTCCCGCTATATCTCACTTTAACCTATCCATTTCCCTTTTTAAATTTTCTAACCTACCTGGCCTCGGGAGAGCAAGTCATGACAAAACTCTACCATCTGGTGAGCACGATGTATGAGACAGGCGAAATACCCTCAGACTTCAAGAAGAATATAATAATTCCAATCCCAAAGAAAGCAGGTGTTGACAGATGTGAAAATTACCGAACTATCAGTTTAATAAGTCACAGCTGCAAAATACTAACGCGAATTCTTTACAGACGAATGGAAAAACTGGTAGAAGCCGACCTCGGGGAAGATCAGTTTGGATTCCGTAGAAATGTTGGGACACGTGAGGCAATACTGACCTTACGACTTATCTTAGAAGAAAGATTAAGGAAAGGCAAGCCTACGTTTCTAGCATTTGTAGACTTAGAGAAAGCTTTTGACAATGTTGATTGGAATACTCTCTTTCATATTCTGAAGGTGGCAGGGGTAAAATACAGGGAGCGAAAGGCTATTTACAATTTGTACAGAATCCAGATGGCAGTTATAAGAGTTGAGGGGCATGAAAGGGAAGCAGTGGTTGAGAAAGGAGTGAGACAGGGTTGTAGCCTCTCCCCGATGTTATTCAATCTGTATATTGAGCAAGCAGTAAAGGAAACAAAAGAAAAATTCAGCGTAGGTGTTAAAATTCATGGAGAAGAAGTAAAAACTTTGAGGTTCGCCGATGACATTGTAATTCCGTCAGAGACACCAAAGGACCTGGAAGAGCAGTTGAAGGGAATGGACAGTGTCTTGAAAGGAGGATATAAGATGAACATCAACAAAAGCAAAACAAGGATAATGGAATGTAGTCAAATTAAGTCGGGTGATGCTGAGTGAATTAGATTAGGAAATGAGACACTTAAAGTAGTAAAGGAGTTTTGCAATTTAGGGAGTAAAATAACCGATGATGGTCGAAGTAGAGAGGATATAAAATGTAGACTGGCAATGGCAAGGAAAGCGTTTCTCAAGAAGAGAAATTTGTTAACATCGAGTATAGATTTAAGTGTCAGGAAGTCGTTTCTGAAAGTATTTGTATGGAGTGTAGCCATGTATGGAAGTGAAACATGGACGATAACTAGTTTGGACAAGAAGAGAATAGAAGCTTTCGAAATGTGGTGCTACAGAAGAATGCTGAAGATAAGGTGGGTAGATCATGTAACTAATGAGGAGGTATTGAATAGGATTGGGGAGAAGAGAAGTTTGTGGCACAACTTGACTAGAAGAAGGGATTGGTTGGTAGGACATGTTTTGAGGCATCAAGGGATCACAAATTTAGCATTGGAGGGCAGCGTGGAGGGTAAAAATCGTAGAGGGAGACCAAGAGATGAATACACTAAGCAGATTCAGAAGGATGTAGGTTGCAGTAGGTACTGGGAGATGAAGAAGCTTGCACAGGATAGAGTAGCATGGAGAGCTGCATCAAACCAGTCTCAGGACTGAAGACCACAACAACAGCAACAACAACAACCTACCTGCCCGATTAAGAGATCTGAAATTCCACACTCCGATCTGTAGAACGCCAGTTTTCTTCCTCCTAGTAACAACGTCCTGAGTAGTTCCTGCCCGAAGACCTGAATGAGGGACTATTTTACCTCTGGAATATTTTACCCAAGAGGACGCCATCATCATTTATCCATACAGTAAAGCTGCATACCATCGGGAAAAATTACGGACGTAGTTTCCCCTTGCTTTCAGCCGTTCGCAGTACCAGCACAGCAAGGCCGTTTTGGTTAGTGTTACAAGGCCAGATCAGTCAGTCATCCAGACTGTTGCCCCTGCAACTACTGAAAGGGCTGCTGCCCCTCTTCAGGAACCACACATTTGTCTGGCCTCTCAACAGATACCCCTCCATTGTGGTTGCACCTATGGTAGGGCTATCTGTATCTCTGAGGCATGCAAGCCTCCACACCAATGGTAAGGTCCATGGTTCATGGGGGAGGTGTGTCAAGATATAGCATGGAAAATCTGTTTGTGGAGTAGGTTTGGTGCGGAAGGGGATGGTAGCTCTAAAATACAGGTACTATTGGTGGTTAAAGGGTTTAATGTGGACAGTTCTTTAAACATGTTACTCATTCTTAAGTGTTTATTAATTTGTTCAATATTTTTGCGTTAGATAAAAAAGCATAGTACTATCTGTTCAGTTTGCCTAGCCAGTAATTTTATTCGAGTAAACAAAAGGCAAAGTGACAAAATATTAACCTTGAACAATTGAGAATACTGATAATTGTCAGTAGGCTGTTATTGTGATGTGTGCATTAATGTTCAATATTTTTGTCTTAACACAAACATATTCTGTACTAACAAGTGAATGAGTGTCTGATATTTGAAAAAAATTTCACAGATGACAACCCATCAACCCAAAATCGTGCAATGTTCACAAATCTTGTGCATCTCTTTGCTGAATTGATCAGGCATGATATCTTCTCACATGATGTGTACCTGTGCACACTGATTTCTCGTGGTGACCTGAATACTAGTGGTCCAGGCACTCACCCTCCTGGTACTCCACATCCTACAAGCAACAAACCAGCCACTCCAGCAGATGGTCGTACAGGACATCCAAATTCAATGCTTCAAGATGATGAAAGCTCTACATATGCCCCGCCAGTGAGTAATGTGTAGTGTTGATACCTATCCATTATTTTGTAGAAAATAAGTTCCTAAATGAAATAATTGGAAGCTTCCTGGACAGTGGATTTTGAAACATTATCAAAAGTAGAATCCATGCACTTTGTTCTATATGCATATACTTGGTTTTATACATCTCTAAATTACACATATTGGTTTTACACTTGATTCCCAAGGTGTGTGTGTGTGTGTGTGTGTGTGTGTGTGTGTGTGTGTGTGTGTGTTGGGGTGATGTCATACAAATAAAAATGTGGGGTCAAATGCCAAGTCAGTTGTTAGTGTTCTATGTAATTTCTTTGTTGTGTTTAGTATATAATGTTGAAAATTGATGTTGCATAACAGTTATCTGTCCTGCCTGCTTTTTTAAAGTTTCTAATTAAACAAACATGTAAGATGAAAGCAAATAAAAATTAATTTAAGTATCCTGATAGCAAGTTCACTTCTTTCTACAAGTTATATAGTGCAGTGATACCTAACTAATTTGTTCTAATTGAGGAGAGTTCCAGAAATTTGTTCTAAAATAGTTAGGTTTATGGAGCTATAATTAGAAATATAACCTCCAGCTTATTATGGAGATTAAACAAAAACAAGATGTACTGTGATGTTCTATGAAATACCGTACAGTATAATTTAAAAGCAACTAATGCGGTGGTACTACAATAATGAACAATCATATTAAACAAATGAAAGTTACAATACAAGTTCTATGATTACATTAAAGAAGCCTCACATATACACTGTTACACATATGCATTACAGTACTTATTCAAAAATTAATGTATACACTCTACTGGAAATTTATATGCTACATTGACTGTAGAATGGTGTGTACTTTACCAGTTATCTGCTGCTGTCATCTTGAAGTTATTTGCTGCTGTCATCTTGATCTACAATGATACAGTCCACAACAGCCGAGGAGGCACTGTTATCTGATGCTGAAGCTCTGGCAATATTGTCATCATAAATCTCTGTTGATAATGACATAAAGAAGGAACTTATTTGTGGCTGAGACTCTGTTGTGTACTGTTCTTTTATCACTTCTTGTCATATGTCATTTCATGTAAGCTAATACCTTCGATAATTTGGATTAATGTCAGTAAAGGTGATATGTGTGTCAAAACAGAAACTTCCCTCTTCTAAAACAGTTTTTACGTATGTATGAAATACAATGCCCATTCTTTGACTTTCTCCCTTATGCTTTTGTGTTAGATAATTTGCACCAATTACAAAATCTGTGCACCAATCTACAAATACTCATAGCATTTTTGGGTTAAATCTGAGGAACTACTGCAGGAATTTTGATACAGTTTTTGCTAATATGTAGAGTGATTTATGAGGAATCTTCACTGCTTCCTGCAGCAGCACTAGTTCTCAACTCAGTCTCAGATGCTACTGTCACATTTGTGTGACCTGTTGTTTTCCATTTGGGGTTTGTACATTTTGTGTTGTCCATGCAGCTTCATGGATGAAGTCAATGTTGTTCAGTACAGTCATGAAGTGACACCTAATTGAAAGACTTGCACTAGGCCATTGACCCACACAAAACTGTTATTACCAGAGGCTGTACAAATCTTCTTCTGGTAGATATTTTACAAATTAAAGTCTGCTGCTGTGTTTTTTGGTTTATATTTGAAGGTTAATCCCAGGAATTACTGTAGGGATTTTAATACTGTTTTTACTATTATGTAGACCGATTTAAGGTGGACCAGATGGACGATAGCCTGCAGCTTCCATCATTGTCATGAGATGTCACTTTGAACACCAATTAAATACAGAACATACAACATTTGTGCCTCCTGAGAATTTTCCTGGTGTGTGTTGTGTTATTTGAAAGAGATATTCAGTTGCCTAACGTTCTTGCCTGAAATTCAATCATAATTCTATACAGTGCCCTGTAAATAAAGTTACCACCATGCGAAACAAGTTATGCAGCCGTAAGTACTTAGTGCTATCAGTGTGAAGCCAGGGCAGATTTGTAGTTGGTGTAGAATAATTACTGTAACTTAGATGTGAATTACTTGGCTGAAGGCATTGCTAGAGAAGATATTTTAAGTTTTAGTAAGTCTTAGTATTTGCATTTTATTATTGTTTAATTACTCATAGTTATGAAGAGTTTTTTGCTGTAGGACCACGGTCGCAATACTGATTATGATGACAGGAAGATAGATGATGAACTGGATAAGCTGTTGCAGCACATAAAAGAAGAGCAGCAGAATTCTTTGGTAATAATTAAATTCTTGTATGATGCCTTTATCACTTCTTTTAAGTAGCTAATTTAATAAAACTGATTTAAAATTATTTACTTACAGGATGCACCAGATTCGCCGAAAGATGATGGAGTTCCGCACCTTGTAGTGCCTCCACCTATGTCATCCGTAACTCATACAGAAGCTACTGATGTGGGTGGTATAGAATCTCAATCTCGTCATCTTTTGTATACTACTCACTTTCCTCTACCTCAGGTAATATCTGTGTTTCAATATATTTACAATCTGCATTTGTTGACAATCTATGTTGGTATACTTCGTAAAATTTGTGCATGAATTCAGTATGAGAATGTGTTACTTTAGAGTATAACCTTTTATAAAATCTGGCAATTTATATTTAACCTCTTCATTGATGTTTTGTCCCCACACAAGAGTTAAAATTTACCACCAGTTTAGTTGAAGAAATTTATTTATTTATTATCTTTTATTGCATATAGTCACCAACTGATGACTGTTGCAAATGCCATAGCATTTTTATACAATTTGTAATTCACATGTACAAGAAGCCGCTTACAGGTGATACACTTGGCAATATATGGTACAATACTTCATAATGCAACATACAGTTGTTACATAGTATAGGTATTTGAATTTACAGCATGTTGCTACAAAAACAATATCTATTACAATCACCTCAGAATAGTACATCGTATAGATAGAAGAGTTAGGCCTACATTTAAGAATAGCTACATTTTAATATCAGTATTCATTCAGTGAGTACAAACATTTGAGAGTTAAGAATGATTTTAATTCCCTTTTGAATATACTGAAAGGGGGATTGGGCATTATTCAGAAAGTTATTCTTTCCCCAGTGCTACTTGCCTTACAATGATTTTAGCTTCAGCTATTTGACACTAGAATCCTTTTTTTGTCCAGAATAAATTTCTTATGCCTTCCCATTCGGGCAAGTTCTACGGAAAACTGGCAATGCAATAAAAGAGGCCTTCAATCTCATAAGACATTTAAACCACATATGTAAATTCCTTTTCATGAAGTTTAGACTTTAGTAAGTCATGTCTCAGTTCATAGAAAAAACATCTGAGTTAAAAAGTTATGTTTTTGTTGATTTCATGTTCCACTAAATATTTACATACTTCCAACACTTTGTTTTCTGTAATTCTGCATGATCCATTTTATTGGTTGAGTGGAGAGTGATTTCATGGCTATTGTTAATATCTTGTTCATGTAGATTTACATACAGATGTTTGGACCATATGGTTGCAGTTCTGAAATTTTGGCTTCATTTCCATATGAATTGTGTTATCTTGAAATAATATGGATCAATATACATGTGGATCATTGGGTGGAGCAAATAGGTGTGGTTGGATGGTATTTCTCTTAGGCTCAGCAAAAGAGAAGATACTACAAAGACTCATCTCACCATCTATCATCAGATGTTTTGGAACCTGAAAAATCTAATAAAAATGAAAAACTTTATACTTCCTGAGGGAAGAAACCGATGAATTAATCATTTATCAAGTGCAGAGGTACCCTTTCTTTCTTCCTCCTCCTCCTCCTCCTACTACTACTACTACTGTTGCTGCTACAGTACCGTTCTTTCCTTTCCGTGCAGCCTTTATTGTGGACTCCACATGTGTAAGACCTTGATATTATGAAACCACAAGTACTGTTTAGCATCCTTTTGGTTACAGTATTTCATCTGAATGTCAGTTAAAAGGGTTTCACCAGCACAGCATGCGCCAAGACAGATTGAAAAGTTCTCGGCCTGATAGTGACCCGACAATTTGTGCTTTCAAAGAAGTTTTGTTTTTCAACATAATCTTCTGTAATATCAATACATTTTATACAGCATTGTTCCTGTGTCATTATTCCCTCTTTGTATTATTCATCTGTAAGTGCTGCAAAGTATCCATCTACAGTGACAATGTTTTCTCGATTGGACCAAAAGTGCTGACCAGCGAGGAATGTCTTCAGTTTTGAGACTAGATGCAAGTCGTAGGGAGCCAAATCTACCGAATAAGGTGGATGTTCCAGCACTTTGTAGTGCAAATCCCTCAGTAGCACCGTTGCCGAGAACCTTTTGTGGGCAGGTGCATTGTTCTGCTGGAAGATCATTCTTTTCTTCTTTAATCCAGGTCTACTTTCGCAGATGCTTGCATCCAGTTTTGTTAGAAGTTGAGAGCAGTATTCTCCAGTTATGGTTTTATCTTTTTCTTTTCCTTTTGCATCCCAAAACAGTGATGCCATCATCAGTCCCATCGAGGGCACTGTCCTTACCTTCTTTGGAGCTGAAGAACTGACTTCCGTCCTCTGAATAAACTTCTATTTGGATTCAGGTGTATAGTGGTGAAACCATGTTTCGTCCACTGCCACATATCAATGCAAAAAGTCACTTATGTTTTTTCTTGATGTGCACTAAGCTCTTTTTGAAAAAGTGTTATGTGAATGTGTTTGTCATCCACAGTTGGCGCACATGGCACACATCTTGGGCAAAGCTTTCTCATGTTCAGTTCCTGGTGCAAGATGTGACCAACACGTTCCTTTAATAACCCTAGAGCATTAGCAATTTCAAGAACTTGTTGGGGGTCCTTCATGTATATCTTCTTGGAGACTTTCACGGCTGTGTTTAAACTCAACTCCCTATTTTTCAGGTGGAAATTGAAGGTGAAGAGCCACCAAACACATGTACAAGCTGCAAATGAATTTTGGTCGGTGTTAAATCTTCTTTCAGGAAGAATTTAATCATTGCACAATACTCAGTTTTTTCCATTTTCGACACCACACATGCCACAACTGCTTCAAATGACTGGCTAACATTTATACCAACTTAAGGGGGAAAAAAGGCAGGCAATTAGTGTGTGATATCCGGGCAAGGCCAAGAAACTTTTCAGACAGCTCTTGTGTATAGGTCCACTCACAATATCACCTGTGAGCAAGCTAGTTTGTTGCTGTACCAACACACACAGCTTCCATTTGACTGTGTGCCGCTCTTGCACAGAGCACATCATCTACTGACACACATTTACATTGGAATTTACATCAAGACCTGGTTCTTCGGTATTAGCTCATATCAGAGGCCCACATCCACCATGGTAACACTTCTAGTTTAAATTTATGTTCTGTCCTTTGCTCATTTCTTTGCACTTTCCACAGTCTGTTTCTTCAAATATTGAATTAATTTCCAAATATTTTTATGGCTTAATAATTTGATATTCATATGAGTACCAATGTTCAGCATGTATTAACCTAATTGATTTATATGCTTAATGGAAAATCTCATATAAAGATGTGAAACAAACACTAACAAAGAGATAGAGGGGCTGGCCAGTACTTACCTCAGCTCAGTACAGCTGATAGATACACAAAAAACAGAACCGAAAATTTACGTTCCTAGCTTTCGGAATAAATGTTCCTTCATCAGGGAGGAGAGGGGGGAAAGAAAGGGAAGAAGGGAAAGTGGATTTAGTTACTCACAACCCAGGTTATGAAGCAACAGGGAAAGGAAAAGGAAAACAGGGTGGGTAGCAAGGATGGAGGCATGGTTGTCAGAGGGAAGCCAAAGATATTCTACTGTAAGTACTGTGCCAGCTTCAAACCAAAGAGGATGCATACAGAAGTAAAGAGGTATATAGTATAAAGATAAACACAACTATGTAGGATGAAAAGATGCGTGAATGCTAAAGAGGAAAGGGAAAGAGGAGAAGACTGAAGAGTAAATGGGAGTGAGGTTGTTTAACGTAAGTTCAGTCCAGGGGGATGGCGGGATGAAAGGATGTGTTGGAGTGCAAGTTCCCATCTCCGCAGTTCAGAGGGACTGGTGTTGGGTGGGAGAAGCCAAATGGCACATACGGTGTAGCAGGTTCCTAGGTCCCTAGAATTATGCCGGAGGGCGTGCTCTGCTACAGGGTATTGGACATCTCCCAGGCGGACAGTTCATCTGTGTCCGTTATTGCGCTCAGCCAGTTTAGTTGTTGTCATACCGATGTAAAAGGCTGTGCAGTGCAGGCATGTCAGCTGATAAATGACATGTGTAGTTTCACACGTGGCCCTGCCTTGAATTGTGTATGTTTTACCAGTAGCGGGGCTGGAGTAGGAGGTTGTTGGGGGATGCATGGGGCAGGTTTTGCAGCGGGGTCGGTTACAGGGGTAGGAACCGCTGGGTAGAGAAGGTAGTCTGGGAATATTGTAGGGTTTAACAAGGATGTTACGGAGGTTAGGGGGGTGACGAAAGGCAACTCTGGGTGGTGTGTGGAGAATTTTGTCAAGGGATGATCTCATTTCAGGGGTTGACTTGAGAAAGTCATATCCCTGGCGGAGTAATCTGTTGATGTATTCGAGGCCAGGATAATATTGGGTGACAAGGGGGATGCTTCTGTGTGGTCTGGGGGTAGGAACATTGTTGTTGGACGTTGAGGAATGTATTGCTCGGGAGATCTGTTTGTGGACAAGGTCTGCAGGATAGTTGCGGGAGAGGAAAGCACTGGTCAGGTTATTGGTGTAATTGTTGAGGGATTCATCACTGGAGCAGAAACGTTTGCCACGAATACCTAGGCTGTAGGGAAGGAATCGTTTGATGTGGAATGGATGGCAGCTATCAAAGTGAAGGTACTGTTGTTTGTTTGTGGGTTTGATATGGACAGAGGTGTGTGGATGTGAGCTTCAACAAGATGAAGGTCAACATCCAGGAAGGTGGCTTTGGTTTTGGAGAAGGACCAGGTGAAATTCAGATTCGAAAAGGAGTTGAGGTTATGGAGGAAATTGAGGAGTGTTTCTTCACCATGAGTCCAGACCACAAAGATGTCATCTATAAACCTATACCAGGCCAGGGGAAGCAGCTGTTGGGTCTTCAGGAAAGCCTCCTCCATGCGGCCCATGAAGAGGTTGGCATAGGACGGAGCCATCCTGGTTCCCATGGCTGTTCCCCTGATTTGTTTGTAGGTCTGGCCTTCAAAAGTGAAGTAATTATGGGTGAGGATGAAGTTGGTAAGTGCGATAAGGAACGAGGTTTTTGGAAGATCTTCGGGTGGGCATTGGGAGAGGTAGTGCTCAAGGGCAGAGAGACCATGGGTATGTGGGATGTTTGTGTAAAGGGATGTAGCATCTGTGGTGACAAGAAAGGTTTCAGGTGGGAGAGGAGTGGGAATGGATTTGAGGCGTTCTAGGAAGTGGTTTGTGTCTTTGATGTAGCATGGGAGTCTGCGGGTGATAGGTTGAGGTTGGAGGTGTTGGTCTACCAGAGCTGAGATACGTTCTGTTGGGGCTTTGAAGCCTGCTACAATGGGACAGCCAGGATGGTTCTCTTTGTGGATTTTGGGTAATAGGTAGAAGGTAGGGGTACGTGGCTCTGGTAGAGTGAGTAAGTCTATGGAAGCCATTGTGAGGCCTTGTGAGGGACCTTGGATTTTTAGGATTTTCTGCAGCTCAGTCTGGATGGAGGGAATGGGATCCTGGGTAACAGCTTTGTAGGTTGAGGTGTCGGAGAGTTGACGCAGTCCTTCTGCCACATACTCCACACGGTCAAGTACCACAGTTGTGGAGCCTTTATCCGCCGGGAGGATGACAATAGAGCGGTCTGTTTTCAGCTCCTTAATGGCACGGGATTCAGCTGGGGTGACGTTGGGGGTTGTCGGGATGTTCATCAAGAAGGACTGGGAGGCAACACTGGATGTGAGGAATTCCTGAAATGTCTGCAAGGGATGGTTTTGGGGGAGGGGAGGAGGATCCCTTTGAGAAGGCGGTCGGAACTGTTCTAGACAAGGTTCAACACTGGGTCTAGTAATTGGGGGCTGTGTTTGGGTAGTGAAGTGATATTTCCAGTTGAGGTTCCGGGTGAATGAGAGGAGATCTTTAACCAGGGCAGTGTGGTTGAATTTAGGCGTGGGGCTAAAGGTTAAGCCTTTTGATAGAACAGATGTCTCTGGAGGAGAGAGGGATCTGGATGAGAGGTTTAGAACTGTTTTGGGACTGGTGATATGTGGCATTTGACTGTGGTTATAGTTGAGATTTGGTCTGTGTGGGGTATGTGCTGGGATGTGGAGATTGAGTAGGGTGGCTAGGCTAGGTTTGTTGGCTATGAGGGGGGTTTGTTGAAGGTTCTGTTGTGCTTGGTGTTTGTGAGGGATAGGGAGAGGGACCCCACTTCTTAGGTGTTGCACTGTGGATAATTTTTTCAGGTGGTGTGTGGCATGGAACTCAAGTTTGCAGCTGGCTTCTAGGATGATGTTCCTGAGTGTGTTCTCCAAGCAAGGGTTTGAGAGGTGGAGGACTTTGAAGAGAGATAGGAGCTGTTGGGAGTGGTGGTTACATGAAATAGTGTAGAGGTTCAGGACAAGTTGGTTAAGGGCTAAGGATTGAAGGTTCTGGAAGTCCAGGAGAGACTGGTGGAAGGAGGAGTTGCACCCAGAGATGGGAACTTTTACGGTAAGTCCTTTAGGGCTAATTCCAAAGGTTAAGCAGGACTGGAGGAAAAGTCTGTGGGATTGCAGTTTGGCTATGGTGAATGCATGTTTCCGGAATGACTGTAAATAATGTGGTATAGGATTAGGGTACATAGTGGGTAACTGGTGGATAGGGAAATTAAATAACTAAAGTTAAAATAGTAATCATAAGAAGGAATAAAACACGGAAGGAAAGGCGAGAAAGTAAGGAATTGTGTTGGTAATGTTCAATACCAAAGGAAGACCACTAAATAAGAAAAATGCGAAAAAACTTGACCAATCCATGCAAGTTATGTCCAGATCAGGGGAAAAGAACACACGTTGTTCATAAACAGAGATAGCGAGTGGCGAAAAAAAGATTGCGCGTGCCGCAAAAAAGATCGCGCGTGCCGCAAAAAAGATCGCGGGTGGCGCAGAAATGTCCCAAAAAATTTTCGTGTGGCAGAGAAAGATAGCCAATGGCACAAAAATATCACCAGCAACACGAAATCGACGGAAATAGATGATAATGGTAGGTGTGGAAGAGATTGTTGGCTGGAAAACAGCGAATAACGAACATTAAAACAATGGAATGTTAAATAAATAAATCAATAAATAAAAAAGAGAAGTGGATTATAAACGGAACAAGATAATAGGAGGAAAATGAAACTAGCACAGTTGATGACGAAAATATTTATTTATGTATATATAAAACACTAAAGAAGAGAAAGTGTTTAGATGACAGATGTAAGTGATAGCTAACAAAAGGGACAAAACAATGAAGGATGTGGACCATATAGGTGATCTAAATGATTAATGGAAAATCTCATATAAAGATGTGAAACAAACACTAACAAAGAGATAGAGGGGCTGGCCAGTACTTACCTCAGCTCAGTACAGCCGATAGATACACAAAAAACAGAACCGAAAATTTACATTCCTAGCTTTCGGAATAAATGTTCCTTCATCAGGGTGGAGAGAGGGGAAAGAAAGGGAAGAAGGGAAAGTGGATTTAGTTACTCAAAACCCAGGTTATGAAGTAACAGGGAAAGGAAAAGGAAAACAGGGAGGGTAGCAAGGATGGAGGCATGGTTGTCAGAGGGAAGCCAAAGATATTCTACTGTAAGTACTGTGCCAGCTTCAAACCAAAGAGGATGCATACAGAAGTAAAGAGGTATATAGTATAAAGATAAACACAACTATGTAGGATGAAAAGATGCGTGAATGGCTGAAGAGGAAAGGGAAAGAGGAGAAGACTGAAGAGTAAATGGGAGTGAGGTTGTTTAACGTAGGTTCAGTCCAGGGGGATGGTGGGATGAAAGGATGTGTTGGAGTGCAAGTTCCCATCTCCGCAGTTCAGAGGGACTGGTGTTGGGTGGGAGAAGCCAAATGGCACATACGGTGTAGCAGGTTCCTAGGTCCCTAGAATTATGCTGGAGGGCGTGCTCTGCTACTGGATATTGGACATCTCCTAGGCAGACAGTTCGCCTGTGTCCGTTCATGCGCTCAGCCAGTTTAGTTGTTGTCATACCGATGTAAAAGGCTGTGCAGTGCAGGCATGTCAGCTGATAAATGACATGTGTAGTTTCACACGTGGCCCTGCCTTGAAATGTGTAGTTTTACCAGTAGCGGGGCTGGAGTAGGTGGTTGTGGGGGGATGCATGGGGCAGGTTTTGCAGCGGGGTCAGTTACAGGGGTAGGAACCGCTGGGTAGAGAAGGTAGTCTGGGAATATTGTAGGGTTTAACAAGGATGTTACGGAGGTTAGAGGGGCGACGAAAGGCAACTCTGGGTGGTGTGGGGAGAACTTTGTCAAGGGATGATCTCATTTCAGGGATTGACTTGAGAAAGTCATATCCCTGGCGGAGTAATCTGTTGATGTATTCGAGGCCAGGATAATATTGTGTGACAACAGAACCTTCAACAAACCCCCCTCATAGCCAACAAACCTAGCCTAGCCACCCTACTCAATCTCCCCATTCCAGCACATACCCCACACAGACCAAATCTCAACTATAACCACAGTCAAATGCCACATATCACCAGTCCCAATTCGGTTCTAAACCTCTCATCCAGATCCCTCTCTCCTCCAGAGACATCTGTTCTATCAAAAGGCTTAACCTTTAGCCCCACGCCTAAATTCAACCACACTGCCCTGGTTAAAGATCTCCTCTCATTCACCCGGAACCTCAACTGGAAATATCACTTCACTACCCAAACACAGCCCCCAATTACTAGACCCAGTGTTGCACCTTGTCTAGAACAGTTCCGACCGCCTTCTCAAAGGGACCCTCCTCCCCTCCCCCAAAACCATCCCTTGCAGACATTTCAGGAATTCCTCACATCCAGTGTTGCCTCCCAGTCCTTCTTGAAGAACATCCCGACAACCCCCAACATCACCCCAGCTGAATCCCGTGCCATTAAGGAGCTGAAAACAGACCGCTCTATTGTCATCCTCCCGGCGGATAAAGGCTCCACAACTGTGGTACTAGACCTTGTGGAGTATGTGGCAGAAGGACTGCATCAACTCTCCGACACCTCAACCTACAAAGCTGTTACCCAGGATCCCATTCCCTCCATCCAGACTGAGCTGCAGAAAATCCTAAAAATCCAAGGTCCCTCACAAGGCCTCACAACGGCTTCCATAGACTTACTCACTCCACCAGAGCCACGTACCCCTACCTTCTACCTATTACCCAAAATCCACAAAGAGAACCATCCTGGCTGTCCCATTGTAGCAGGCTTCAAAGCCCCAACAGAACGTATCTCAGCTCTGGTAGACCAACACCTCCAACCTCAAACTATCACCCGCAGACTCCCATGCTACATCAAAGACACAAACCACTTCCTAGAACGCCTCAAATCCATTCTCACTCCTCTCCCACCTGAAACCTTTCTTGTCACCACAGATGCTACATCCCTTTACACAAACATCCCACATACCCATGGTCTCTCTGCCCTTGAGCACTACCTCTCCCAATGCCCACCCGAAGATCTTCCAAAAACCTCGTTCCTTATCGCACTTACCAACTTCATCCTCACCCATAATTACTTCACTTTTGAAGGCCAGACCTACAAACAAATCAGGGGAACAGCCATGGGAACCAGGATGGCTCCGTCCTATGCCAACCTCTTCATGGGCCGCATGGAGGAGGCTTTCCTGAAGACCCAACAGCTGCTTCCCCTGGCCTGGTATAGGTTTATAGATGACATCTTTGTGGTCTGGACTCATGGTGAAGAAACACTCCTCAATTGCCTCCATAACCTCAACTCCTTTTCGAATCTGAATTTCACCTGGTCCTTCTCCAAAACCAAAGCCACCTTCCTGGATGTTGACCTTCATCTTGTTGAAGCTCACATCCACACACCTCTGTCCATATCAAACCCACAAACAAACAACAGTACCTTCACTTTGATAGCTGCCATCCATTCCACATCAAACGATCCCTTCCCTACAGCCTAGGTATTCGTGGCAAACGTTTCTGCTCCAGTGATGAATCCCTCAACAATTACACCAATAACCTGACCAGTGCTTTCCTCTCCCGCAACTATCCTGCAGACCTTGTCCACAAACAGATCTCCCGAGCAATACATTCCTCAACGTCCAACAACAATGTTCCTACCCCCAGACCACACAGAAGCATCCCCCTTGTCACCCAATATTATCCTGGCCTCGAATACATCAACAGATTACTCCGCCAGGGATATGACTTTCTCAAGTCAACCCCTGAAATGAGATCATCCCTTGACAAAATTCTCCACACACCACCCAGAGTTGCCTTTCGTCACCCCCCTAACCTCCGTAACATCCTTGTTAAACCCTACAATATTCCCAGACTACCTTCTCTACCCAGCGGTTCCTACCCCTGTAACCGACCCCGCTGCAAAACCTGCCCCATGCATCCCCCAACAACCACCTACTCCAGCCCCGCTACTGGTAAAACATACACAATTCAAGGCAGGGCCACGTGTGAAACTACACATGTCATTTATCAGCTGACATGCCTGCACTGCACAGCCTTTTACATCGGTATGACAACAACTAAACTGGCTGAGCGCAATAACGGACACAGACGAACTGTCCGCCTGGGAGATGTCCAATACCCAGTAGCAGAGCACGCCGTCCAGCATAATTCTAGGGACCTAGGAACCTGCTACACCGTATGTGCCATTTGGCTTCTCCCACCCAACACCAGTCCCTCTGAACTGCGGAGATGGGAACTTGCACTCCAACACATCCTTTCATCCCGCCATCCCCCTGGACTGAACCTACGTTAAACAACCTCACTCCCATTTACTCTTCAGTCTTCTCCTCTTTCCCTTTCCTCTTTAGCCATTCACGCATCTTTTCATCCTACATAGTTGTGTTTATCTTTATACTATATACCTCTTTACTTCTGTATGCATCCTCTTTGGTTTGAAGCTGGCACAGTACTTACAGTAGAATATCTTTGGCTTCCCTCTGACAACCATGCCTCCATCCTTGCTACCCTCCCTGTTTTCCTTTTCCTTTCCCTGTTGCTTCATAACCTGGGTTGTGAGTAACTAAATCCACTTTCCCTTCTTCCCTTTCTTTCCCCTCTCTCCTCCCTGATGAAGGAACATTTATTCCGAAAGCTAGGAACGTAAATTTTCGGTTCTGTTTTTTGTGTATCTATCGGCTGTACTGAGCTGAGGTAAGTACTGGCCAGCCCCTCTATCTCTTTGTTAGTGTTTGTTTCACCTAATTGATTTATATCACATGAGCATAATACGGTTTTCTTAGACAACTCTCTCGACACTATCATGATCGCAGATCAACCTACACCTACAACAAAAATCTCGTGTTTAAAAGATCATAATATGAATTGAAAATTTCCTTAAAATTTTTTCTAAAACTTTCAGTGCACATGTTCAAAGTGAACACTGTTCTCTGGCCGGCCGCGGTGGTCTAGCGGTTCTAGGCGAGCAGTCCGGAACCGCACGACTGCTACGGTCGCAGGTTCGAATCCTGCCTCGGGCATGGATGTGTGTGATGTCCTTAGGTTAGTTAGGTTTAAGTAGTTCTAAGTTCTAGGGGACTGATGACCTCAGATGTTAAGTCCCATAGTGCTCAGAGCCATTCATTCACTGTTCTCTGTTGGTTAAACCATTTACACGGACATTGACAATTCAGAGGGCATTTACTGTCGTTTATACCCTTGTCGTACCAGACCCCCTTGTATCAAGCTTCCTTTACTGATTAAAAGGACTTCTAACCCAGTGGATAAAGATTTTAATAGTAAAAATATCCAATACTCTGTAGATTAGTTTTGAAGTCTGATCAAATTGTCTTGTTCAAGTTAGAATTCGTCACAGTCCTTCTGTTCCATGAACCTGTCATGTGTACTGCACTGAGGTGATAAAATTCAAAGGATACCTCCTAATATCATGTTGGATCTCCTTTCGCCCAGTTTAGTGCAGCAACTTGACTTGGCATGGACTGGACAGGCCATTGGAAGTGCCCTGGTGAAATATTAAGCCACGCTAACTAGCCATCCATAATTATGAATATGTTGATGGTGCAGGATTTTGTGCACAAACTAACTTCTTGATTATGTCCCATAAATGTTCGATGGTATTCATGTTGGACAGCTACCTGACTTTCCACAAACCAGAACCAGTTGACCTGCTTCCATAGTAAAATATGTAAGGAATGCTTTCAGTTGTGTTATTGTCTTATGCACCTGAAAAACTTTTATTGCACTGATTTTACTTTCCTCTGGTAATATTCCTTGTGGTATCACAATATGTCCCAATTTTTTTTAATTTTTTGTCATTAAATCAGTAAAGCAGAAAGGTGGAAGGAGTATATAGAGGGTCTATACAAGGGCCATGTTCTTGAGGACAATATTATGGAAATGGAAGAGGAGGTAGAAGAAGATGAAATCGGAGATATGATACTGTGTGAAGAGTTTGACAGAGCACTGAAAGACCTAAGTCGAAACAAGGCCCCAAGAGTAGACAACATTCCATTAGAACTACTGACAGCCTTGGGAGAGCCAGTCCTGACAAAACTCTACCATCTGGTGAGCAAGATGAGACAGGCAAAATACCCCCAGACTTCAAGAAGAATATAATAATTCCAATCCCAAAGAAAGCAGGTGCTGATAGATGTGAAAACTACCGAACTATCAGTTTAATAAGTCGCGGCTGCAAAATACTAACATGAATTCTTTACAGATGGATTGGAAAACTGGTAGAAGCAGACCTCGGGGAAGATCAGTTTGGGTTCCGTAGAAATGTTGGAACACGTGAGGCAATACTGACCCTATGACTTATCTTAGAGAATAGATTAAGGAAAGGCAAGCCTACGTTTCTAGCATTTGTAGACTTAGAGAAAGCTTTTGACAATGTTGATTGGAATACTCTCTTTCATATTCTGAAGGTGGCAGGGGTAATATACAGCGAGTGAAAGGCTATTTACAATTTGTACAGAAACAAGATGGCAGTTATAAGAGTCGAGGGGCATGAAAGGAAAGCAGTGGTTGGGAAAGGAGTGAGACAGGGTTGTAGCCTATCCCCGTTGTTATTCAATCTGTATATTGAGCAAGCAGTAAAGGAAACAAAAGAAAAATTTGGAGTAGGAATTAAAATCCATGGAGAAGAAATAAAAACTTTGAGGTTCGCCGATGACATTGTAATTCTTTCAGAGACAGCAAAGGACTTGGAAGAGCAGTTGAATGGAATGGACAGTGTCTTGAAAGGAGGATATAAGATGAACATCAACAAAAGCAAAACAAGGATAATGGAATGTAGTCGAGTTAAATCAGGTGATGCAGCAGGAATTAGATTAGGAAATAAGACGCTTAAAGTAGTAAATGAGTTTTGCTATTTGGGGTGCAAAATAACTCACGATGATCGAAGTAGAGAAGAAATAAAATGTAGACTGGCAATGGCGAGGAAAGCGTTTCTGAAGAAGAGAAATTTGTTAACATCGAGTATAAATTTAAGTGTCAGGAAGTCTTTTCTGAAAGTATTTGTATGGAGTGTAGCCATATATGGAAGTGAAACGTGGACGATAAATAGTTTAGACAAGAAGAAGAGTGCTGAAGATTATGAGGTATTGAACAGAATTGGGGAGAAGAGAAATTTGTGGCACAACTTGTCTAGAAGAAGGGATCAGTTGGTAGGATATATTCTGAGGCATCAAGGGATCACCAATTTAGTATTGGAGGGCAGCATGGAGGGTAAAAATCATAGAGGGAGACCAAGAGATGAATGCACTAAACAGATTCAGAAGGATGTAGGTTGCAGTAGGTACTGGGAGATGAAGAAGCTTGCACAGGATAGAGTAGCATGGAGAGCTGCATCAAACCAGTCTCTGGACTGAAGACCACAACAACAACAAATTTCGATTTTTGTAGTTTTGCCATCACTCCATAATCTTGAAAGTTTTTGAAGATTTGACATATCAAATATTTTTCTCCTCCCACGTGGAAGACACTTTTAATAGATCATCAATGTATAAGGTAAGCCTGTGTAATAACTCCTGGCCAAGGACAGTATCTAGTGCAGCAGTAGAAACACCAACAATTACGTTCAAACAAACAGCAGAACTTTGAGTTGATAACTCCTTCCTACAAAAATGACAGCCATATATTTGCATGAATCCTCATCAACTGGAACTGTCAATACAGTGTGCACAAGTCAATAGCAGTTAAATACTTCACACTATGGACTCTCTGAATCTGCACTTCTGTGTTCTCTGAGCAAGTTTTCACTTGTACATTAATTTCGTTGATAGCCCTCACATCTGTTACCAGTCAAATACTACCACCTACTTTTGCCACTGCTAAATAACAGATTACAATACTGGCTCATCGAAGATTTTATCGTGTACCAGTTAAAATTCTTCTGATATCTTTAGTTACAACAGAGCTTTGAGCCCAAGGAATGGAGTGCGACAGATAGCAAAATGATTCATGTGGCTTACGTTTAGATGACATGTATACACTTTGATTATACACAGTTTCTCTTCAAAAATGGTGATATAATTTAATAAAACACTTGGCGAGTCTCCTCATTGCTCTTCACTTGAATAAGTTGAATCCAACTTCTTTTGTTTTATTTGTTCTCTTAAATCACTGATATTTTCAACCTCCAGTTGCTGCAACCATAGTTCAGAATTCTCTTTTGCTATGTATTATACTTGTGTGTGTTGGTAATATCTGCCTTAGCCAACCACAGTTTTAATCAGTTCCATGACTATCTCTGTGCCATCAATTATTAGCATACAAATACCTGTTGAGAGGTCAGTCACAGCTTGTCTCTCACAGAGAAAATCAGTTCCCATTATGCAGTCCATCACTAAGGAATTTGCCTTTGGAGAACATGCCTATTGTTGCTCAGTTTCCTAATTTTAAGAGGGAACATGCCTAGTGTTGCTTGATTTCCTAATTTTAACAGTAGGTGAACTTTCCATTTTGTATTTCAGGACCTGGTGCCAGCAGCTCCCAGTACACAACAGTTACTCAATTGCAAGATGCATATGTCAAGTTTTTCACAAATCCTACTATACAGTTCAGTCAATATTTTATTTGCTGCAGCTTCTATATCTATTATAATTGGAATGAGGATATCTCTACATAAGACCTGAGTGCTGACTGCCACACTGTCTTACGTGTATTCTTACATTGATTGTCATTACCATCCAAGTCTTCTCTTATATTGAGTCCTTTATAATACCAGGTGAGTTGGATTTCTTTTATTTCACCCAAATCAACCTCACAGCCGGGACTCAATGCAGTTGAGTTTATTTTCCTCTTGTGATGTTGACAGTTGGTTCATATTGTCTGTCCCCATTCTCTCAACATTCATGTCATTCCATTCTTGATCACATTATAATCCCCTGATGTGTGCTGCCACTGTCTATTGCTGGCATGGTTTAAAATACTCTTGATTGAAACTTTTCATTATGTGGAAATGACTTGGCATCTTCGCCTATCAAGTCAGTTGAATGTAAAAGTGACAGAAGTTCTTTGATATTAGAGTCTGCTACATTTATTAACTTTTCCCCAATGGGAATAGGTTCTTTTGCTTTTAATATATGTACATCATCACACTGCAATAGTGGGTGGTCCCAGTATCTAGTTTTGTTCAGCACTTCTCAAAGATTTTCTGTAAACTTCCTTGATGGGACTGGAAATTTTACAGATTAAACACTTCCTTTCTTAGTCTCTCTTGTATACCAGTCACCAATGTTTTGCTAAGAAAGCCTTTTCCAATTTATCATAAGTCTGGCAGCATTCACTTGTTTCAGTTGCCCATAAAGCTGCATTGTCCAGTAGAAAGCCAGTTGGAAATTCTGTCTCCTGAGCCTTGGACCATGACCTAGGCTTAACACCCTGAAATTCTTCTGTGAAGACAATTGGATGAAACATCCTTTTGTTAGGGTTGAAAATTTGAAATTGTCTATGCTTATCGAGGTTTTCTTCCATCATTAAACTCGTAAAGCATGGCACAGACTTCATATCACATGGCTTATCGTGCTATACAGAAGCTAGCACTTCGTGTTGTGCATGATGAATTTTACTTCATGTTGGATCCTGAACAAAGGTTTTTTCAGAACCCTGTATCACTGTTTTATTATCATTGATTACATCCTTCACATTACATAATTCCCTTTTTATTTCATTTAATTGTCTGTCTACTGCACTACACCATAGTGGCACATCATGTTTTAATTTTTCCGTTGGCTCTAGACTGTGACTAGCACTGCAAGAGGTACACTACACCCCTCAGTTAAATCTAGAGAAATTTTGTTCATTGCTTCTTTGACCTTCGCATATGCCTTTGGAAACACCATTCCTCCTTGCCTGCAACCCAACAAGTAAATTCCTCGTTTAGCGATTTCCTGTTAGGCTCTTTCTGCTCATTCTGTAGCCTGTCTTGTTCAGCAGCCAAATTGTTGACTCTTTCCGATACCTCCTGAATGGTTCCCAATAAGTCAGACTATGCTTCTGTTACACTGCCTGCATAATCTGATAATGTCTGTACCCTTTCAGGTATGTCAGCATGTACTAACTTCAACACAGCTTTTTCGTTAGCTAGCTCTTTAGCCACCATGTCATTTTTTGCTGGCAATTCTAAAAGCTTAGCCTGAATTACATCTTGTTTAGTAGCCATGTCATCCTGCTTTTTTGATAATTGCCTCCTGTGTTTTCTATAACTCAGATGCATCCTGTTTGTTGGCTGTGTCATCCTCTTTTTTTTTTTCAATAATTCTGATCCTTTGCTTCCCTTTTTTTAAATTCTAATGCCATTGCATCTTGTTTAGAGGCTGTGGCATCCTGTTTGTAAGCTCCCATAGTAGTTCTAACACTAGGGATGTGTAGACATTACCTTTTCCAGTTTGTAAATAATACTTCTAATGGATGAGTAGGTTGTACTGTTTGCTGTACAGTCTTTTCCTCTACTATATGGACACATCCATAGTACCTGCACTTCTCTTCATAATGTTCATCTGAGCAAGCGTCCTTACCATCAGGCAAATTTAAAATTTTTCACAATTACTTTGTAACATTTCACTCTTCAAAAACATAATTCTACTTCTTCCTTCTATATATCAATTTTTAACAAGAAACAGTCTCACAATGCCTATTGTGATTGTTGAAATTGTGAGTCATCTAATTTCAAGCAAAATTAAAAAAAAATTACTCTCTCTGGTCAAAAAATTGCTTAACAGCTAATTAAAACTATCACCCTAGATTGTGAGCAATTCTGATTAAAACTTGAAACCCAGCATCAGAAAAGTATAAATGTTAACTTGCCCACGCTGCTGTTTTTGTGAAACGATCTCATTGACTCTGCACACTAAAAGTTAAGTTCCCCTCCTTTAGGTTTCTCTCACCACTCAGCCTCAGTTATATCAGTACATGAAACAAAAAGTTACACAAATTTTGATTCCCTGACGGATGTAGTTGGAGCTTTACTGTAGTCCATACTTTGATCAACAAGGCACTGGCCAACTAGAATTGGAACTGCTGCTTCCAGGTGACATGGATGGTAAAGGTCTGTTAGTAACAACTTGCAAGAAATCTATTTCAATGAAGATATTGCAATCATAGGGCAAAATTCCACATGTCTTGAATGCTACCATGATGTTTGAAGGAGTAAGGCTTTTCAGATGAGTACTCTCTCAACTGGCAGCAATTTCATAGATCATGATTGGTTTTCCTGGGTGTTGCATTAACCAAGCATAAATTGCAACATCATATGTAAGATTAAAAGGTTTAAACATTCTGACATCCAGTGGCTGAAGCCTGTTCATCGAATGTGAAGGTTGTGACGCCACTATGTTTTGCCTGGTTTCAGACATACTAGCAAGATGGCTCTCAGGGTTGTCATAAATTAATAAGAAGAATTTTCCTTTGAACTTGGTGATTGTTTTATGAATTGTTTCATTGCTTCATAAAAAGTTCCACATTCATCCAATTAGAGGTTGAAGCTAGACCCAGGCTTGCAGGAGGTGCTTCATTCATTGTGTGCTCTGTAAAACACAGTCTTGAAAAGACTAGGAGTGGTGGAACACTGTTTCTGCAGCACTCAATACCCAGCAAGTTGTTACAAATGCCCCTTTTTCAGCACTTGTCACTTTTGGATACTTGCTTTATTCCTCATTCAGCAATTATCTTGATATGTTCCTTCAGTTTTGTTGTTGTGCTGGTTTCATCCAGATTAAAGATCTATGTTTCATCAGCAAAACTGGGGCTTCTCTTAATAACTTCTTCTAGATTACCAGAAAACATTCTTACATCGTAATTGTTGAATGCAATTGCCCTTGACAGTCTGCATCCTTCTGGCGTTATATTGACAGTGTTGGGTGCCGTTTAAGAAATCCCCGTATCCATTTTACTCAAGCACCTTTTTTGGCATTCCAGGTCTCGGGTATTTTCTAATTATTCTTTACAGCTGGTTCATAGGCTGGTTTTCTATGTTCTACAAATGGCAGCCCATAGAACATTTTTGTACATGTAATTAATTATGACACCAAGACTGATTCTCCTTCATCACTAAAGATTTGTCTGATACATTAATTAGGAGTCATGCAAGTTCTTCATGGGTGATTCCTTATATTTCTTTACATATTGTGCCAATGTCTTAAATGGCAGCTGTAATTCCTTCCCCACAGATCAAATACTACACTACAGATCAAATACTTACTACCAAGTCAACGGCTTGCCTCATACACCCAGATGTAAATGACCCTATCTGGATTTTCAGTTTACAATCCCTTGGTATAGTTCTAAAATGTAAAGTAAATCCAATCAAAACTATCAAACAATAGAAAATCTAGGATGTGTGTACAGTCGTGTTTGTGAGTTGCATTTGTGTGTGTGTGTGTGTGTGTGTGTGTGTGTGTGTGTGTGTGTGTGTGTGAGCGCGCGCGCGCACATATGTGTACCTATTGATCACAAAGGCCATTGGCTGAAAGCTTTAAGTGTGAAAATCTTTTTCTTGTGCCTATCTGCAACTCGGCATCTCCGCTGTATGGTGAGTAGCAACTTTCCTAAAATTCATAAGGAGCAATTTGAATTTTTCTCAGCATCAGCAGGAATTGCCATTTATTGTGCAATGCTTCCCTTACACAGGATAATGTATTGTGCAGTATATTGAGCATTTATCAGTATTAGTAAACTCTGCAAATTCAATATATTTTAAAAACCATCATTACTGCTCTGACAGTGTCAATATTATTGCACCTACTCAATATTGTGTCAGGGCTCGTTAAGCCATACCAGACTGGCAATATATTTTGTAAATCCCAGCATTCAGAGTTAACAAATTATTTGGATCTGTCAGGTACTTTTCATCACAGCTCCTGTGTATAGAGGGGAAAATGAATAGTACCTTTTACATCATGGAGGTTTTAGAATGTGAAATACTACCTCTCCTTCATACAGCTCTCCATGCCAGATTTCAGTAAGATCATTCCCAGCCATGTGTCGTGAAGAATGTACAGGTCTTCTTCAATAGACGCTACTTCTCTGGCCAGCATGTTTGTCTGATACATCATTTATCAAAGATATTTGACATTTGGTTGTTCATCTTCAGGTTTCTCAAAGTACTCCAGCAACCACTATTAATATTTTATGGGCTCACATACAAACAGAGTGGAAAGTGTTTTTCCAGGAGCATATCCATTCCCCCTTTGACTTCAAACTACGATGTCTAGAGGTTCTGGCTGCTCCGCAAGTGAAATTAACACAATACTGCACTGTCAAAGTCAGGGATGCTGTACAGTTCTGTAATCATAATCATTTTTGTATAGTCATGTGTGAGTCTGTGATTTAAAGTCTTGTTTATTCTTTGTGTCATTGCAATTTTGCAGATGTCAGTTTACACACGTATATAGGCTATATGCTGGCTTTTTACAAGTGTGGTACTGTCTACTTGGATGGCTTGGTGGCTTAGTAGTTTAAGTGACAGACTAGAAATCCAAGGTTCAGGTTTCAATTGTCAGTCAGTACTAGTGGTTTTTTGTGCCACCTACCGTTTCTTTCACTTCTAGCAATGATTTTTTGTAAAGAAATGTCAATTTGCACCATAGTTTGGAGTCCATATTAAACTATAGACCCCTCCACCTATAATTGGGTGGGTAAGTTGTTCCAAAGTCAGAGGAAAGGAGGACTACCACCTAAGTTTGAAGACAATTTTACACATTTTGATTTTTAATTAACCACTTACAAGTATTTCTGTTGATGAACTCAGTTGTGGTGTATAAGTTATTGTTGTTGTAAATAAGCATAAATCTGCTCTTTAACACATTTCTGTTGTCTCTGTTGGATATTTTAGTTCACTTGGCCTAATAGTGCTTTATAACACTTTGGTAAGCTGACTAGCTTTTGGATTGAACTACAGCAGTCGCGAGAAACTTATGGGACATTAATCAAAATATCCACGGGTGTGCTGCCGGTCTATAGTGTCCAACGGGCACAATATTTCGGCGATCAAACATGTCGCCATCATCAGGTGAACTGACGGACTGAGCTCCTGTGAACGTGCCAGCACGGAGATCCGTACGCTATGGCTGCTCAGAGGGAACTGGGTTCGGTCGCGGCGGCGGCCGATTTAAATACCCTCCGCCCGCGGCGCGCTCCCTCCGCTTTCCGCGCCCCGCGCCACGGTCGCAGGGTGGAACAGATTGCGACGACGTCTGAGATGACGTCGGTGTGATGGCTCTGTCCGCCGTGGTCGTCACAACTATACGTTTGCTCGATTTACTCTTGATTAACCCAATCACTGGTTCCCAAGCCTTGCTAAGATTATAGCCACAGTCACGGTTTATGAGGTCGTCATTGGTGCGAATTTCAATGGCCTCTCTAACAACGCTGTCCCAGTATCTCGACGTCTGTACCAGAATCCTCGTGCGGTCATACTCCATGGTGTGATTTTCCGACAAGCAATGTTCAGCGACCGCCGACTTGCTCGGATACATCAGTCGAGTGTGCCTCTGGTGTTCACGGCATCGATCCTCGACGGTACGCATCGTCTGACCGATATACGACTTGCCACATTGACACGGAATCTGGTACACGCCGGCCTTCCTCAAACCGAGGTCATCTTTGGCGCTCCCCACCAGTGCACGAGTTTTATTTGGAGGACAAAACACAGTTCCGACCCGGTGTTTCTTCAGAATGCGGGCGATTTTCCCCGAGAGTGCACCTGTGTATGGAATAAATGCAGTGCCTACCTCCTCCCCCATGACTTCATCCATCTCAACAGGTTGTGCTGCAGTGGTTGGGCGGAGAGCACGTTGAATCTGCCACTCTGAGTACCCATTTTTGCGAAATACAGTTCTCAGATGTTCCAATTCCTGGGGTAGACTCTCTGTGTCAGAGATAGTGCGTGCCCTATGTACTAGAGTTTTAAGTACCCCATTCCTCTGTGAAGGGTGGTGGCAGCTGTCTGTATGCAAATACAGTTCACCTGATGATGGCGACATGTTTGATCGCCGAAATATTGTGCCCGTTGGACACTATAGACCGGCAGCACACCCGTGGATATTTTGGTTATCAAATACGCCGGGAGAAACTCAAGAATCACATTATGGGACATTAACTGTGCTGGTTTTTTTTTTTTTTTTTTTTTTTTTTTTTTTTTTTTTTTTTTTTTTAAGCTAGTATCACAACTGTTCAAATAGATAGCTGTTAACTGTACTTATGTGAACTCTACCCATACCCATTACAGATTATATTATCTATAGTCACCCCCCCCCCCCCCCCCCAAAAAAAAAGGAAGAAGAATTATGTTGGTCCCAAAGTTATCAATAACTTATGCCAAAAGCAACTGAATTCAAAGAGAACTGATGAAGCTAACATAAGCTACATGCAGATGAGTAACAGTAGTTGCTCATGTGAAGGACAACCATTTCTTGAGTGCCAAACCCTTAGTGTCCAAAAGCATGGGTTTGGATAGCTAAAGAAGAATCTGAAAAATAAGTTTCACTTCAGTCTGACAAGATAAACGGAGTAACATAATATTAAAATAAGAAAAAGAAAAGGAAGAGGCAGATAGGCAAAGGCAAACATCCACTGGTATCTTGCTGAAAATTGGCATTATGAGATCATGGTTGTTTGGAGAGACTGGTAAATTTACTGAAAATAAATTATGATGTTTAATTAAAATAGATCTGGTACTCAAGAAACAATATTATTTTGTTAAATAGCAGTACCATACATATTTCATTTTACATTTTTCACAGTGAGTTGGCAATGAAATGTTGAAAGTTTTCCTGTATGGTCAAAGAATTTTGGAGTAGCCTTACCCTACAACAAGAGCAGATATTAGGAAAAAAGCATATTTTATACCAGGTCTAATGACTAAGTGTAACAATATATTGTGCTTTTGAAGTCATCAAATAATGGTTTTGTTGAAGACCCTTTGTCATTTTTGAATGACAAATGTCTGACACCAGAATATTTGCTATTGCATGGAATAGAAAGCAAAAATTTATACCTTTTTATTCTACTTTTGGAAACAAATGAAGCCTGTTTTTATTTATTACTCTGTATGGTATGAAATAGTTTAACACCCAATGTCATTACTTCAGAAATAACACAATATTTTCAATGAAAATGCTGTGTGAAAGAAAATAATTTGTTCCAATGAAAACACAGTTTATTGTTACAGTTGCTCATAAGCCCTGGAAGGAAATAATCATTTTCCCCAAATCTGATCTTTCTCTAGGCCAAGACCCATACAACATGTATTGAGCATTGTGGTGAATATCAATATTTAATTGTTAACTCAGTGTAAAAGATATCAAACAAAATGTTCCTGCTATCTTAAAGATGAACCTGTAGTTTAAAAACAATGCTGAAGAGTCAAAGAAACTCGTACCCCTGCCTAATATCATGTAGGGCCCCCACGAGTATCTGGAAGTGCCGCAACATGGGAATGGACTCTACTAAGGTCTGAAGTAGTACTGGGCGGAATTGACACCATGAATCCTGCTGGGCTGTCCATAAATCAGTAAGAGTATGAGGGGGTGGAGATCTCTTCTGAACAGCACGTTGCAAGGCATCC
Organism: Schistocerca piceifrons; assembly: GCF_021461385.2. NCBI lineage: Eukaryota > Metazoa > Arthropoda > Insecta > Orthoptera > Acrididae > Schistocerca > Schistocerca piceifrons. The sequence continues at coordinate 832,671,870 of NC_060139.1, forward strand.
CAGATATGATCAATAATATTCATGTCTGTGGAGTTTGGTAGGCAGTGGAAGTGTTTAAACTCAGAAGAGGGTTCCTGGAGCCAATCTGTTGCAATATTGGACATGTGGGGTGTTGCACTGCCCTGCTGGAATTGCCCATGTCTGTTGGAATGCACAATGGACATGAATGGGTCCAGGTGATCAGACAGGATGCTTACGTACGTGTCACCTGTCAGAGTTGTATCTAGATGTATCAGTGGTCCCATATCACTCCAACTGCACACACCCACACTATTACAGTGTCTCCACCAGCTTGAACAGTCCCCTGCTGACATGCAGGATCCATGGATGCATGAGGTTGACTCCATACCCATACACGTCCATCTGCTCGATACAATTCGAAACGAGACTTGTCCAACCAGGCAACATGTTTCCAGTCATCAACAGACCAATGTCAGTGTTGACAGGCCCAGGCGAGCCGTAAAGCTTTGTGTCATGCAGTCATGAAGGGTATACGAGTGAGCCTTTGGCTCTGAAAGCCCATATTGGTGATGTTTCATTGAATGGTTCACATGCCGACACTTGTTGTTGGCCCAGCATTGAAATCTGCAGCAATTTGCAGAAGGATTGCACTTCTGTCACGTTGAATGATTCACTTCAGTCATCGTTGGTCCCGTTCTTGCAGGATATTTTTCCAGCCACAGCGATGTCAGAATTTTGATGTTTTACCGGATTCCTGATATTCACGGTACACTTGTGAAATAGTCATACGGAAAAATCCCTACTTCATCACTACGTCAGAGTTGCTGTATCCCATCCACATAAGCCGACTATAACACCACGTTCAAACTCACTTAAATGTTGATAACCTGTCATTGTAGCAACAGTAACCAATCTTAACAACTGCACCTGACATTCGTTTTATATAGAGGTTGCAGACCACAGCGCCATATTCTGCCTGTTTTCGTATCGAATATGCATGCCTGTACCAGTTTCTTTGTCGCTTCAGTGTTATGAATAATGTGACTATTTAACAATGTCATATAATGACATTATTTGTTATGTTGTGAGACCAAAGAAGCATCGCCTTTGGTCCCCCAACATAATGTGACAATATCCTTGGATGACACATACAAAGCAGTGGACCCAGATAAGTACAAATTATTTAATAATGGGTAGTCACAGATTTATTTTCGGTAAAACTCTGTTTGCACCCATTTGGTTTCAATATGTATTATTTTACAAGAAATCAGTGATTTTCTTGTAGTTTTATTAACTTTCTTTTTCCTTTTCTCTTATTGCACTGATTTCATACAAACAACTGGCACATGCATAGCAGTTCACTACATGACTTACAGTAGCAGTGGATTATCACAAAACTGCCTGCAGTTTCATACTTTCTACAGCATTGCAAAGCCCCCAGTGTACTCTTTGAAGCAGGTTGGCTGATATTGTGTCCAATGAGTTAATAACCTATATAACCCTCAAGACTCTATGAGCGTGACTGTAGTACACTACCTCAGTGTTATCATTCAAAACTGGTAATGTTGAGAGTAATTAATAAGTTCCTGAAGTGGCAGAAATCCAAAGAGAACTTTTTTTCATGTCAGACAGTCAAATGACCTCAGACAGGATCTATTTTTATTAATTGATATCCTTGTAATTTATAAAATTCCTTTGCCATTTGATCTGTATTTATTACGAATATATTTTCAGGATGAACCATTTAGTATGCATGATTGCAATCAGCGCCATGTCTTGCTGTATGGAGTGGGAAGAGTCCGTGATGAAGCCAGGCATTTGGTGAAACGCATGACAAAGGAGATCTGTAAGCTATTTAGCAAGAAGTTCAGCATTGATGTAGCTGAAGGTAAACTCACAAATTTGACTCAAGTCATTTTTAACTATCAGTTTAAGATGTATGCTAGCTTCTTCATATAATACTATATGTAATAAAAACAGCCACAAGTTGTGGAAGGTATTAGTCAAAAGTTCTTGACCTAGGTTTCAGCCCATATAAATGGACCTTCTTCAGAAGTCTTATTACATTTTATATGCAGACCATGATGTGCTGCCAATAGGCTTAGTCATAATTAAAATTTACAGCCATAAGAACACCCCTCTGTCATACGTAAAATAATACACATATTAGATGTGGCTTGTGTGACCAGTAATGGATAAACGTGCAACTATCAGTATGACTAAGCCTTTTGGCAGTACATCCTGGTCAGCATGTAAAACATAATAAGACGTCAGAAGAAGGTTCATTTATATGGGCTGAAACCTAGGTCCAGAGTTTTTGACTACTACCTTCCACGACTGGTGGCTATTTTTATTACATATGCACAGTTGCTGCTGCAGCCATGCTTAAGATTCATATAATACTGTTACATAACAGAAATACGTTGTGGGCAAATGTAAAATTTGCTCAAAGCTCTCTACCCAGCAGCAAGCTAAGGCAAGCAGTCCCTAGAGTGCTCCTCCAGGGCATCAAACACTCGCCTGCTTCGATGGGGTTGAACTCTGGCTTTCGTGAACCACATCTTGTCAAAATCAGGTCACTACGGACAATCGGGATGAAATCATCTTCCAAAACCTTCACTTACCATTTGGTACTCACTGTGCCATAAGGAATATTGCATTGATTATTCTGTGACTGGAATTATGTTGAGACTGGAACTGGGGAAAGGCAAAGGCAAAGGTCCTGAGTTTGAGTCTTGGTTTGGCACACAGTTTTAATCTGCCAGGAAGGCTGATCTTAGCCACTGAAAAGTTCCATTGCAGAGATTTCCAGAAACAAACAAACTAAAGAGAAAACTTTTCCCAATACATTAAAATGGAAGCAGTCCCAGACCCTCTAGCTAACACAGTAGCACAAGCCATAGTTGGCTAAATAATTGGATCTTCAAGTTCAGAATACCAGATACCTAATAACAGACCAAGGTGTAAATTTGGTATCAGGTCTAATGAAGCAGTTGTGTGATTTGCTTCACATTTGCAACTTAAGAACAAGTTCCTTCCAGTCACAAGCAAATGGACAAACAGATAAGGTTCACAGTAACAGCCAACGCAATAAATGGGACACATACCAAGCATTGATAATTTCAGCGCACAATTCTTAAGTTCACTCTAGTTCACCATATGAGGGTGGTATACATAGAAAAATGCCATGATAAAAATCCAAGCTTGGAGCTGACAGCGAGACAGTAAAAGAATTCGCAAAATGTGTACGTGAGGTTTGGCAAAAAGCAAAATGAGCCAATACAAAGGCATTAGAACATCAAGAACACCAAGCGAGGTGGCACAGTGGTTAGCACAGAGTGAAAATTTCATTATGGAAACATCCCCCAGGCTGTGGCAAAGCCATGTCTCCACAATATACTTTCTTCCAGGAGTGCTAGTTCTGCAAGGTTCGCAGGAGAGAGCTTCTGTGAAGTTTGGAAGGTAGGAGACAAGGTACTGGTGGAATTAAAGCTGTGAGGATGAGTCATGAGTTGTGCTTGGGTAGCTTAGATGGTAGAGCACTTGCCTGCGAAAGGCAAAGCTCCCGAGTTCGAGTCTCGGTCCAGCACACAGTTTTAATCTGCCAGGAAGTTTCATATCAGAGCACACTCCACTGCAGAGTGAAAATTTCGTTCTGTTAAGGTTATAAATTCCTGTTTTGCTATTCTTGTATCATTACTCCACTGCGTGCTGATCAGCCCGCACCACTATACTCCATTCTCTGTCATCCCAACAACAGTAGCAGTCTCAATCCAGACCTCTAAAAATTGATGTCAGAAGTGTTTACATTCGCACCCACCACTGTAGCAGAGCCACATCTACAACATAATCACCACCACCTTCTGGACCTCCATGCTAACACTGTGCTGTGCAGTGAATGAGCAGTTTTCTGTTGGCCTTTCTGATTGTGTTATTGTTAGTGGCCACGTTGAATTGTACGGACATTAATTCCACTCCCAGAGTGTCATTTGTTAAACTGTGGGAACCAGCAGACTTGTCTTTTTCCAGCGAAAGTACTAGAGAAACGTACTTAATGCCAGTGAGGTGCAAAGTTTGTAATTTATAAGGCCATGAATTGCCCCGTACTAGGACTATAATAGCTACAAGTGATATTTGTAGAAGTTTTGGGCACTTGACACAGGGCTGTTCAGAATTACGTTGTGGTATAACCTGGTATGAATTAATTTATTTTATTGTTGTGTGTAATATACATGTAGTTTTCCCGTATATTTATTTTGTAACAGCTGTAGTAGAATCCTCAGAATGGTGGAAACATGTTGCTGCTACTTTAACAGAATAATTGAAAACATATGTGCAGGAAAATATAAGACATATATAAGCAAGTTGAAACCTTACAGGCTGCTGTATAGTACATGCAATCAAGGTCATGAGAAGCTAAGATCATGTTACATACACCCTGCTATCCTCTCAATCCATCAACAGCAAATTTAATGATCAATTTTTCCAGAAAAACACAGGATCTCACAGTGTTCATTAAGAGATTATTAGCTACCACCAAATTATGCTGTTGGACAAATCAAACATGATTGCATATAGCTGACTTACGGTTAATGGACAAAGCTACAACATTTTTTAATGTATTGTGAGGTACATAGCAAGGTAGGAATGTTCCAGGAGCTGGCTGATGGTTTGCTCTAGTGCTGCCATAAGCAAAACATCAAAGATGAAGATTATGTGCAGAGGTCTAATGGATCAGTGGAATCTTTTTTCAATAGAATCCAGTAGATTAATGTACAGACATAAGAGCTACACAGAGGGCAGGAGCTGAAGCAGTTACCTTGTGTGAAGCTGAAAATAGGGCTCTTGGTGTTTTATTACAGGTTATGTGTGGCGGGATGTCATGCTGAGTCAGGACACAGAATATATCTGACCTGGCTGAAGCTGTAAGGATCACCCAGTTGGAAGAAATTGGTATTGCTAGGACAGGGTGAACACCATGTCTTCACTTTTGTAGTAAAATGCTACAGGTGTGGTCATAAGTTTCATCCGCAGAATAGTGTCCCCAACCATATTATTATGAGTGCAGTCGAGTTGGTCATAAGGTACAGAGTGCAGGAATAAGAATGAAGGAAACATCAGGAAAGTTTCTGTTAAAAAAAGAAGAATGTATCACCCATTGGAAGGTGTTTCCAGTAGAACAGAACACTGCACACACATGTATTGAGGTGGAATGCTGCTTGTTACGCATCATTCAGAGCAACGAAGGTGCGAGGGGGTAACCAAAAAAACCAGAATAACATTGCGGTTGGTGGAGCTTCTGTAATATGCCTTTCTGCCGCTCGGAGTGTACAGCGGAACTCATTGCCAGTTCAGTGCCGCCTTTGTTGTCGACCTGAACAATGTTCAGCTGTAAAATTTTGTTTCCTACTTGGCAAAATGCTGCTGAAACTGTTTTATTGTTGAAAACAGCTTACTGAGATAAAGCTATGCGAAAAACTCAAGTGTGTAAGTGGTTTGCTTGATTTAAAAATGGCGACATGTTGATTGGCGACAAACTTCATTCTGGATATCCATCACCTGCCGGAATTGAAGAAAATATTGAAAAAATTTGAGAGCTGGTGCTCACAGATCATCCACAGATGTTGTAAGAAGATTGCGCAACAGTGTTCGTGAAAAAAAAAAGTGGGGCAGACAGGAGACTGTTTCTTCCACCACAACAACACATCTTCACACACAGCCATCTCGGTTAGTCAATTTTTGGCTAAAAATGGCACACCATCAACAGAACAGGCTCTGCTAATGGTATACTACGCTTTTCACATTGCTGGCAATGGGCTCTACACAACGCTGGTGACTACTTTGAAGGACAGTAACAGGTGCAAACATGCCACTATTTAAGGTCCAACCCTCATAACAGTTGTATACCTTGTGCACAGAAGGCTGATCTTAGCCACTGAAAAGTTCCATTGCAGAGATTTCCAGAAACAAACAAACTAAAGAGAAAACTTTTCCCAATACATTAAAATGGAAGCAGTCCCAGACCCTCTAGCTAACACAGTAGCACAAGCCATAGTTGGCTAAATAATTGGATCTTCAAGTTCAGAATACCAGATACCTAGTAACAGACCAAGGTATAAATTTGGTATCAGGTCTAATGAAGCAGTTGTGTGATTTGCTTCACATTTGCAACTTAAGAACAAGTTCCTTCCAGTCACAAGCAAATGGACAAACAGATAAGGTTCACAGTAACAGCCAACGCAATAAATGGGACACATACCAAGCATTGATAATTTCAGCACACAATTCTTAAGTTCACTCTAGTTCACCATATGAGGGTGGTATACATAGAAAAATGCCATGATAAAAATCCAAGCTTGGAGCTGACAGCGAGACAGTAAAAGAATTCGCAAAATGTGTACGTGAGGTTTGGCAAAAAGTAAAATGAGCCAATACAAAGGCATTAGAACATCAGGAACACCAAGCGAGGTGGCACAGTGGTTAGCACACTGGACTCACATTCCGGAGGATAATGGTTCATACCCGCATCCAACCATCCTGATTTAGGCTTTCCGTGATTTCCCTAAATCGCTCCAAGCAAATGCCGGGATGGTTCCTTTGAAAGGGCTCGGCCGACTTCCTTCCCCATCCTACCCTAATTCGATGAGATCGATGACATCACTGGTAAATATGAGTTGCAATTGCCAGCGAAAACATTTGTTGTTTACATAAGCAGGTTTAAACCATTCAAAGGAACTGTTGGTGCTTTACCACAATATCTGTAAAAAGGTGCCCAAAAATGTTAGGAAACAGGTGTATAATGATGATCAAGAGATATTCAATATGCCTTACACACTAAGATTGCTATTAAGAAGTTATGATGAAACTGTATTATACTGTTTTAGAGTTTGCTGTAAATTTGTCATCCTTAAGTGTAGTTGTGTATATGTTGAAATATCATGTATGATAGGGTTCAGAAATTTGTATTGAGTAGAGGAGAGTTTATTTTCTTTTTCTTTACATGTATGCACATTTTCGAAATAGGGTAAGAATTGATGAAACATTCCTTTCTCTTAGCTGGCTTATCACTATGGATGTACCAGAAGTTATTGTAGTCCTGATAACACTTCGCTTTGTCATGGAAGGAGTACCTTTGTCTACCATACAGCAACCCTTGAAGTTAGTTCTGATAGAGCAAAACTGCATGTATCTCCATTCAGTTTTGGATAGAGGGCATGAATGCACAGTTCTAGTGTTTTACAATTCACCCTTGTCTGATAAAATGGGTAATGGTAAACAGGTGGATCCAAATACAAGCACAAGAAGCATTATAAATCTCAGAAGAAAGAGAAGCTTACATCCTCATTTCATTAGAGGAGTTATAAGAATTTATAATAAAAAAAAATCACAGTTTGCCTAGTTAGAGCTTCAGACTAATGTTCAGGCATGAAATTACAATGAAATCCAGACCTTTAGCTGCTTACAGGCATTGATAAATATCAACAGGGACAGTTGTAAATGTGTGCCCCAATCGGGACTCGAACCTGAGATATCCTGCTTGCATGGCAGACGCTCTATCCGTCGGAGCCACCGAGGACACAGAGAATAGTGTCATTGCAGGAGGACTTATCTCTCGCATGCTCCCCATGAGACCCACATTCCCAACTTACTGTCCACACACTACATTTGTAGTGCCCCTGCACACTATACTCTTTACTCACGGCAGTCAATCTACCAATTCCCGTAAGAGTTCAGGCAATATGAGTGCATCCGCACTGAAGAAGATCATTGGCCGGTACGTCTTATCTATATGAAGATGGGATCTGTTCTTTTGGACATGTCCCAAAGAACAGATGCCATCTTCATATAATGTTCAGGCATGTGAAGTATAGTTGTTACAAGGAAAAACGGAAGTATCAAAGTGTCAGAGGGAAGTGCTACCCCACAATCACTTTCTCAAAGAGTGGGAGCACATTGATTGTTTTCAGTTTCCTTACCAGAAGCTGTCGTCATAAACTGTTACCAAAATGGAAACCCATGGACATGACCAAAATAGAACTACAAAACAGTGGTATATTAATAAATGATACAACTGGTGATATGGCAGGAGCAAAATTTCGTCTTCCAGCTACTATCACGGGTATGACAACAATAGCATTCTCATAACCTATGTTGGATTGGGTGGAACATCAGCTATGATGCCAAACTGTGATGTGCTGCTACCATTTGCCAAGATGACTTCCGCCTTCAAAACTGTTACCTGTCTGGTCTACTGCAGTCATTTACTGTGAGCTGTCAACCTCGCAGCCACAGATGGGAACAGTTGGAGTCTTCTACCTCCGACTTGCTGGGCCAAAATGATGATGTCTGATGCACTGCCCACCTATTACAGTGTTCAGGCTGCGCACTAACAGCTACTCTTCACATCTAGTACCTACAAGCAGTTGTCGACAACCCCGGCCTTTCTTGGTCTGAGGAGTATGTTATTGTCCAACCCCACACTGCGCAGAGCTGTCAAGAGATTAAAACACAGCCCTTCAATGTCCACATGAGTGCTCTGGTAGTATGTAGCTGCTGTCCCAGGCAAAAACACCTGCTGTACAGGCTACAGTGAATGCTACCGTGACCTGCCACCCACCCAGCACCATATTTATGTGGACACCACTGGGGCGACATCCACTGAGACTCCTGAGACAGTTTCAGAATGTTCTGACGCCATGCACTACACTGCTGCTGGCCTGGATGCTGCCACAGAAGAGTATACAATTATAAACTTTAATAAATAAATTTTTGTTCCACTAATGCTGTTTCATTAGTGTCCAACATACTGACCAGCCTGCTCCACTGCACTCCGTGCTTCGTCATCCTGACAACAATAGGGGGTCTCAGCCTAGGCCCCTTCTATACTTTAAATACAAACTATAAAATGTATGCAGCCTAACACTACATGATGTGTGATTATTTTATTTTTGTACACTGCAATCTACTTCCATTTGCAGCTATTGGGTTTCATGTTTCAAATAAAAAGATGGTTACTATGAAAAAAAATAGAATTTGTGTGATTTGCCTGCTGTAGTGTATTTGCTATTCATTTATACCCATTGTTCTATGAAAATTATGTGTAGTTGTTGACTAGCATGAAATAGATGTGCATCTTTAAGATCTATGATAATTAAAAGAAGAGATTCATTTGACTTCAAAGACTGCTTTCAAGATTCACTGTGTTAACATGTGTTTGTTTTTGTATTATTTTGTGTATTTAAGTTCATTCATGTGCAGAATTGAAACTGATATCTGGGTACAAGGTAATTGAAGTATTTCCCAACATGCTACGACCACAAATTATAAGTCTAAACACAAGTTTTTGAGAAATATTTTCTGTGTGCTCACCCAGAAGAAAGCAAAAATTGATGAATATGGTGATTACCATTGCTGTTATTGTTTAATGCTTTTCTTATGAGCCACGCTTCAGATGCTCACCACTATCAAAGTGTTATTTTAGGCTCGATGAGAGAAACAGAGATGTGAAAAAATGAGTTTACCTCCCCAGTTGATGTTACAAGCTTATTAAAAGTCGGTGTAGTGTATTTCTGTATACTTTGTAAAATGTAAATTTGAACGAACACTCGGATGCTACAGTTTCACTTCATGTCCTCTATCACTGCTGCCAATCTTTATGATCTACAGTGTGTGGTGCAAAGTATATATGTGAGTAGTCGGTGTTGTTACAACTGTATCGTGTCAGATTTGAACATGAAAGTCTTTAAAATGTGCTATCGCAACACCCTTGTGAAGTGTTGGCAGAAGAGCCAACACCGTGTTGCTAGAGGAGGCCGAAATGCACGCTTTTAAGCTCACGCTGATTGGCGTGAGGTCTGGAACATTACAAGGAAATGAGAACTTAGAAATACGGACGCAGTTGCTGTAATACTTAACTTTAATCCACAATCGGTGTACATCTCTCTTGACTGTACATAATTTCCATTTCAATATACACTGGTAATGGCGCCTTGCTAGGTTGTAGCAAAGGACGTAGCTGAAGGCTATGCTAACTATCGTCTCGGCAAATGAGAGCGTATTTGTCAGTGTAGCTTCGCTAGCAAAGTCTGCTGTACAACTGGGGCGAGTGCCAGGAAGTCTCTCTAGACCTGCCGTGTAGTGGCGCTCGGTCTGCAATCACTGGCAGTGGCGACACGCGGGTCCGACGTATACTACCAGACCGCGGCCGATTTAAAGGCTACCACCTAGCAAGTGTGGTGTCTGGCGGTGACACCACACCTTGTTCTATTTCTGTGTGACATCTGTGCCAGAGCACATCACCTGTATGAAAAGTATATTTTCTGCACTTCACAAAATGCTTTCACCCTTACATACACTCCCGTCATTGCAGGGCCACTCCCTCTCTCCACACATCCAGCAGGCGAGCTCTTTTTACATGTGTTAGTGTGGTGTGGTGGCTGCACTGGCTGTTGGGTGACTTGACAAGTCACCAGCCAATAAAAGCTCACTAGCCGGAAATGGCCGACATTTCCTCGATTATGACTGAGCATATTCTTCGAGGCTCGGAGTTTGAATTTGAAAGGTTGATAATCAATATTGTTGCTGAATTTAGTACATCAGAAATACATGCAACAAGATGAGTCTCAGTTATAAGTGGCACAAGAAAAGGTGGCAACTGGTATGCTTCATCCATATTGACTGGGTCCGAAACACTTCTTATCAACGGTCTTGTTTTTCCATTGCTGCTTGTATGGTGAAGCTAAACATTGCAAGTTCTGTTGGCAACACTGATCATGGATTATATCAGCATTTCCTCTCTCATGTCTCCCCCCTTTCCACAGTGACCTAAAATATTCCCTCAACTCCACCACCACCCGTGGAGAAAACCATCTGTCTATCGGACCACGTATAACTCATTCAGTCACATCAAATGTCAATAGGGGGAAACTGGGATGAAGTCAAGGGAGATGTCGAGTAAGAACTTAGACCGAGGTAAACCTTACTAGGAAGAAATGTAAAATTGAGAAACTTTCAGCAGTGATCTTATGGGTTTTTCGCAAGGGCTATGAATTTGTGGCGTAGAATTGTGAAAAATGTAAAATCGAAGTTCCACTGTACATTTACTCTCTTAACGCAACTATGGATAAAAGACTCTGTCTCCACTTGCTCACTTTTGACACCCCCTCACGCTAAAATCCCACCTCACAGCTTTTGCCTGTATATGCGGCAGATTGGGTGCGTTAATTTTAGTTGTACTATAATAGATAACTTAGTGATGACCACAGATGTGATAAATGGACAGTTGTTATTTAACTTCACATTCAGAAACTGTGTGTGTTATACATATAAAGGGCATGGCTGATCTTTCTCCATCCTCTCGTAATTGAATTGTGTGCTCCACCTCTAATGACTGCGATGTCCATAGGATGTTAAATTCTAAGCTTCCTTCCAGCCTTCTTTTCATAATTTGGATCCAGAACAGTACCAAATGTAAAATATAATATCATTACATAGAATAAAGAGCTCTATAAGTAATCTATAATACATAAAAAATAGATACATATACAGAGTATAAATAGTAATGATACCACAATGCCGTAGTATTAATAAAGAGAACATTAAAAAAGTGTCATATTCATCATCATTTTTCCACATTCTTGTATTAAAATATAGGCAGGTTAGTAGTATATATGATGCAGTATTAGCTCAGCATTTGCATAATATAAAGCTATAATTAAGTGAAGTTTTAACTGAGGGCAGTTTGATATTAAGTTAAAATAAAACCATGGAAAGTTCAAGTAGAAATAACAACAATATAAAAAGGATAGATTGCTGCTCACCATAAAGATTGCACGTTGAGTTGCAGACAGGCACAGCAAAAGATTGTTACATATTTATCTTTCGGCCAGAGCTTTCTTCAGAAAAGGAAGCACACAGATTCACACAAGTAAGCACACCTCAAGCACACATTACTGCTATCTCTGATGGCTCTGGCCAGAATGCAGTGTTGTTGCATCAAATGCAAGCAACATTCCACAGTGAGGCAGGGAAGGGGGAGGGATAGCTGGATCGCTGAAGAAGACACAGGTCCAAGAACCACCCAATCCACTCACTCAGCATTTCCTGTCCCAGTTCCTTCACAGGCTTAAGGCTCAGAGGTCACACTACATTTGAAAGCAGCCACGTCATATACAAGCTCTGCTGCAATCATTTCACAGCTTTTGATACTGGTATGACTACCAACCGGCTGTCCAACACAACGAATGGCCACTGCCAAACTGTGCCCAATAGCAAAGTGGGCCACCCTGAGGTACAACATGCAGCTGAACAAATGCTTGATTTTGATAGCTGTTTCACAACCTGTACCATCTGAATCCTCCTCTCCACCACCAGCTCTTTTGAACTGTATAGATGGGAGTTATCTTTACAACACATTCACCACTCCCAAAATAATCTCAGCCACAACCTACGGCAACTAACTGTTCCCATACCCTCCACCCAACAGTTTCCACCCCCTCTGCCCTGCATCTCCCTCCAATCCACATCCCCTCGCCCTCATAGTGTGCTGCACTCTGCCAGTGCACGGAATGGTGTTTCTCCCCTTCTTTGGCCCCCTCCTTTTCCACTCCCTGTTCCCCCCCCCCCCCCTCCACCCCGCCCCACCCTCCCACACAGCCTCCTGATGCTGCACCTGGAAGCCTTGTCTAGCTACCATTTAGTAGTCCCTGCATGCTCTACCAGGCAACGCTGACTCCTCTCTCCCCAACCGTACCCTGCTATCCCTCTCCCTTTCACGCCCTACTGTGGATTGCTGTTTGCATTTGATGGAGTATCATTGTATTCTGACTAGAGTGTCCGGAGACGGTGGTCATGTGTGTGTTAGGTGTGCTTGCTTGTGTGGATGTGTGTGTGGTTTCTTTTCTGAAAAAGGCTGTGGCTGAAAGCTAAATGTGTACCAGTCTTTTCATTGTGCCTGTCCACAACTCAAAGGGCCCCCTGTGTGGTTAGTAGCAATCCATCCTTTTACTTTTGTTAATACTAACTTAATAAACTTTTCTCTTAACTGCTATTAGCATACGAGGAATTCAATGAAAATTTTTTATTTATTTCTGCAAAAGAATTCTAATGTAGTCAAGCAGGTGCTTCTTTAAATTACTTCTACACAAAAACACATTGTCCCTTGAGCATTTAATATTACTAGGGAGTGCATTGAAGATTTTAGTACTACCCTCCTTTACCCCTTTTCTTACAAGTACCACCTGGTTCAGTTCAGGGTGGAAATAATCTCTTCTTCTAGAGTTATGGCCATGATGTAAGCAATTATTTTCATACCGAACAGGGTTATTAATGCTGAAAAAGTAGATTGAAGAATATATGTACTGAAATGATGATATCAATGTCCCAAGTTGATTGAAGATATTACAACATGAGGTTGGTGGGTGGAGGCTGTATCTCACATGTGACCCTAGGTGTTCTTTTTTGTGCTGTGAGGAATTTTTTACACTAGCTCTTGCTTCAAAAGATTGTGCAATAACATATTATGGAGTGAGGTGAATTATCGTTATGTGCAATAACTACTACTTCTGGCTGTTTGTGGTTAGTGTGGAAGGGATGACATTAGCCTTCATTAAATTTATTGGTGGGTAGTTGCATGTGAACCAAGCCAAAACTTCCTTGAGGATTTCATTGACACCAGATTCAAACTGAACCTCTTAGATGCTATCCACACAATACTTCGGGCATCTGCAACTATTCTGAACCATATTTGTTAATGGATAGAGGCAGATCAGTTAGACATGTTGGGAACAGCAAGGACACAAGCAACAGGTCTTGGGGGACTCCATGCTTTATTGTGCCCCATTCAGGGGACCACCACATCTTGCGATTTCCCTTTTGAGACATCTGTAACTATCCTCCGTCTTTAAGGTATGATGAAATTCAGTTGCTTATAGGCCCTGTGAGTTCATAATGACATACCTTCTCTAAACATATCTCATGGCTACACAATCAAAAGCTTTGACGAGACCACACAACACACTAACTGGCAACTTATTTCTATTTAGGTATTGTAACACATCATTGATGTATGAGAAAATTTCTTGATTTGTAGAAATCCCTTTTTGAAAACCAAACTATCTATGGTTAATGATGTTAAGGTTTCTAACATATGCCAGTATACTGTTACACAGAATCTGATCAGTTGTTCACTTGTTTTGTGTGACTGGAATGGCTTTGAAGTAAAATAAAGTAATTGTTTTATTGCAAAAAAAGTCAGAAACACTAAACAGAATAGGCAAAGAACTGCCAAAAAACATAGTTTCAGAATATGGCACAGGGACATCAACTGTGTTGGACAGGAAGAAGAATTGGAAAGAAATTGAAGATCTCTGCTTCATAATGATGGCTAAAGACAGTTTGCAGAACTGCGGTACAATAAAGAAAGCAAGAAGTGAAACATTGGATGAAGTATTATTCATTTTGTTCAGTGAGAGAACAGAGTGTGGTATTCCGACATCTGATCATTCCTACAGCGAAAGACACTAACTTTAAACAATGGGCACCTGGTGGCGATTCTAACTTCACAGCCCATCAAGATTCGTTGGAAAGATGGAAAGCCTGTTATGGCATATCCCAGCTTTCAGTAATGGGTGAAAGTTTTTCAGGGGTATAGTGAATGCAGGATGCATAAAAAAAGAATTTGAAGAAATAATTTCCTCCAAAAATTTAGCCCCATGTCAGATTTATAATGCAGTTTAATCTGGCCTTTTAATCAGGTGGTACCCAGTAACATAATGGCTTCCAAATTAAGTGACTTGGCAAGGAGTTATAAGAAATTTAAAGGTCAAGTTAAAATTATGGGTTCCAGTAATGCATATGGAAGACACAAATTCGCTCTCCTTTTAAACAAGAAAACTGAAACATCTACATGCATTGAAACATGTTAATCAGTCTACGAATCACAAAATAATTCATGGATGGATTGTTGGTTGGATTATTAAAACCTGGTTTTGTCATGATTTTATGTCAAGTGTTAGACGATATTCAGAGGAAGAGGGCCTTCCACCTATAGTACATCATCCATTGTATCGATGTCATTTGTTTATTTGAAAAAGTAAATTGTGATTTCTGTGGCATGTACGCAGTGCAAGTGACCTTTTTTTTTAAATTGCCAAACAGTTTTTTCTAGCTGTAGTGCAAGAAACAGAACTTGCCTGCGAGAGAGGTCAACGCTCTCAGAACCCTGTAGAGATTAAATTTCCTTGTCATGTTAACGTGATGAAGTGACACTCTTTTTTTCTTGAGACTCGATGAGGGAGTACACTTATATGGCTTTCTTTCAATTTGTATAATTAGGATATTGTTGCCAGCAGCCATTAAAGTTTGTAGGAAGTTAATTTAGTTTCAATAGTACAAATAGTGTCAGTTAATATTTTGTTTTCAAACTAATGTAAAGGACTCAATAATATGCTTTCTTGGTGAAATGGTATAAAACAATTCATTTCTATGAAACAATGAAAAATCCAGGATGGAATGTAACAATATAATGAAAAGGATAGTTGCTACTTACCCTATAGCAGAGATTCTGAATCGCAGAAAGGCACAACAAAGCCTGTCACACAATTAGCTTTCAGCCAACAAGGCCTTTCTCAAAATTAGACAAAACACACACACACACACACACACACACACACACATGCAAATAACTCGCACACACACAGTCTCTAGCAGCTGGAGTCAGACCCAGTGACTCATTTACTATTGGGACTAGACCAGTAGAATTTTCAGAACGATGTTCGCTGGATATTTCATTGGCCAACTATGCATGCATGATCATTTGTTCTTTGGGACATACTATTGTCCCGTTTTATAATTTATGAAATCCTATGCTGCCATGTATCCAAATCTCATTGTACAACTGTAATTATTCCTCTACAGACTCTGTGGATTCTATATGGACAATAAATCATATTTCTAGATTATTGGTGACCAATAAAATTTTAGCAGAGTTACTGCTGAATTGCTAGGTACTCGGAACCCAGCACGATGATTTCTAGCAAGTTTTTGATATCTGATAGCATCAACAAAAGCAATTCATCATTTATGATATCAATATACAGGGTGTACGTAAAGTCTAGGAACACTTTCAATTATTTATTGCACAAGAACTAAACGAAACATTCCACGTGGGAAAAATATATCTAAAAACAAAGATGATGTGACTTACCAAACGAAAGCGCTGGCAGGTCGATAGACATACAAACATACACACAATATAAAAGCTTTCACAACCAACGGTTGCTTCATCAGGAAAGAGGGAAGGAGAGGGAAAGACGAAAGGGTGTGGGTTTTAAGGGAGAGGAAGAGTCATTCCAATCCCGGGAGCGGAAAG
The DNA here is from genome assembly GCF_021461385.2 of Schistocerca piceifrons. Lineage (NCBI taxonomy): Eukaryota > Metazoa > Arthropoda > Insecta > Orthoptera > Acrididae > Schistocerca > Schistocerca piceifrons. Next base: position 832,688,200 of record NC_060139.1, read on the forward strand.
ACTTACCCTAGGGGGAAAAAAGGACGGGTGGATATGGGTGTGTGTGTGAGTGTATACCTGTCCTTTTTTCCCCCTAAGGTAAGTCTTTCCACTCCCGGGAATGGAATGACTCCTTACACTCTCCTTTAAAACCCACACCCTTTCGTCTTTCCCTCTCCTTCCCTCTTTCCTGATGAAGCAACCGTTGATATATCATGGCATTGTTGACTGTGGCAGTCGCTTCCCATATTTTCTCCCGGAGCTCTGCTACATCATGTGGTAAAGGCAGTACATAAACTAGATCTTTAATGTGTCCCCACAGAAAAAAGTCACATGGAGTGTGATATGATGATCGGGGAGGCCAGTTCGAGAAACAGCTGTTCCCTTGTGTAGCATGGCCGATCCATCGATGCGGCAGCTCCGTGTTCAGGTACCCACAAACTTTATGATGAAGATTGGGTGGAGCCTCATCCTGCTGAAAGATGAATGGAGAGTCCGATTGCATTTGAGGCATCAGCCATTGCTGCAACATGTCCAAGTAGGAATATCCAGTGATAGTGCTCTCAGCGAAGAAGAATGGTCAGTACAGTTTTCGACGTGACAAGGCACAAAAAACATTCACCTTTGGGGAATCACGCTCAAATTCAATGCATTTTTATGGATGCTTTGTACCCCTGATTCAACAATTATGCCTTTTCAGTTTCCCATTAGTGTGAAAAGTGCAATCGTGCCTCTGAACTTGCCATGTTTGTGACTAGCACTGACTTTCAGCAAATTACCAAACTACGCTGGATGGTATACATGAAAAAAACTTTCAGGGTTTCTCTTCAAAATGACATATGTATGAATCTGTACAATGTTTGGTTCTTGTGCAATAAATAATTGAAAGTGTTCCCGGACTTTATGTATACCCTGTACTTTAGCTAAATGATGAAGAGAGATTTAAATAATAAAGTGAGCTCTAAATAAACTCTAATGAAGATGATAGTAAAATTTTAAATAAATAATAATATTTTTTTTATTTTACTTTACACCAAAGGCCACATTTTTTGTTGACAATGCACTGTTACTTCTGGGAGCAGAGCAGCTTGTCAGTGGTGACATCAGAATGAAGTTCTTCCCTCTTCTACAACCAATAGATCAAGTACACTGGAGAATATGAAATTGGTATATAAAAGACAGCTACTGGGTCAATTAATTCTAGAAGAGGTAGAAGCTGGTGTGCTTTCTGAATTGAAATCAGTAAATGTTAAAGATGTGATATGTATGGTTGCATCTTTTTCGGATCAAATTACTGAACTGTCAATTCTGAAATCAGGAAAAACATTATGGCCTGCTATTTATGATTCCACTACTGAAGTTTGTGAAGTTGTCAGCACCTCTGAATTCCTGACAAACATTCCTGATTGTTCCGATGCAGATGATACTGACATAGGTGTTTGGTTGCAGAATGGCAGTGATGCTGGCTATGGCTTGATGAGAGATGACAAAATTTGCATTGCCACCAGTTTTAATACAGAGAATGACAATTATGGCAAAGTGGACAATGAAAGTGGTGTCTCGGGAGAAAAAATAATGCCTCATGTAGAGGCAATGGCACAGCTGGAAAAACTAATGGTTTACGTAGAACATCAGCCTCAAACAAGTCCAATCAAACTGTTGTTAGTGAAATGTTTACACAGTTATGCTGCTCTCATATGCTTCACAAGTCTGAAACAAAAGAAACTTACACAACTCCAGTATATGAACGGTCTACCTAGTACAGATAAGCAAGGGTCTTACTTATTGTGTTGCCAGTGGAGAAACAGTGACACAGGATGGGTTGCTCAGGAGAGCTCAGTGACTCTGATCGTGGACTAGTCGTTGGATGTCACCTGAGTAACAAGTCTATCAGGGACATTTAACAAAAACTTGCACAAGTTTGCTTCTCTAAGTCTCTTGTGCAAGTTAATTTCAGCAACTTCCTGTAAATAGTTGCAGAAGTGTTTCCACTTGAGATGCATTGTGAGATTGGCAAGTGCATGTTTACAGTGTCATGCTAAAAGCCCAAGCAGCCCACCTTCATTGTTGCATTATTATTATTGAAGAAAAATAGTGACAAAAATCTAAAAGTTAAGAAACCTGAATGTTTGGATGAAGAAATGGATACAGAGATGTACATGAAACTTCTTGGCAGATTAAAACTGTGTGCTGGACCAAGACTCGAACTCGGGACCTTTTCCTTTCTCAGGTAAGTGCTCTACCAACCGAGCTACCCAAGCATAACTCACAACTCGTCCTCACAGCTTTACTTCCACCAGTACCTCGTCTCCTACCTTCCAAACTTCCCAGAAGCTCTCCTGAGAACTTGCAGAACCAGCACTCCTGGAAGAAAGGATATTGCGTAGACATGGCTTTGCCACAGCTAGGGGGATGTTTCCAGAATGAAATTTTCACTCTGCAGGGGAGTGTACGCTGAAATGAAACTTCCTGGCAGATTAAAACTGTGTGCTGGACTGAGACTCTGACTTGGGTTCTTTGCCTTTCGCGGGCAAGTGCTCTACCAAGTGAGTTCAAGTCTCAGTCCGGCAGACAGTTTTAATTTTCCAGGAAGTTTCATATCAGCATACACTCCACTGCAGAGTGAAAATCTCATTCTGGAAACATCCCCCGCCTGTGACAAAGCCATGTCTCCGCAATATCCTTTCTTCCAGAAGTGCTGGTTCTGCAAGTTCGCAGGAGAGCTTCTGTGAGGTTTGGAAGTTAGGACACGAGCTAGTGGCAGAATGGCAGAATTAAAGCTGTGAGGATGGGTCATGAGTCGTGCTTGGGTAGCTCAGTTGGTAGAACACTTGCCCGCGAAAGGCAAAGGTCCTGAGTTGGAGTCTCGGTCCAGCACACAGTTTTAATCTGTCAAGAAGTTTCATATCAGTGCACACTCCGCTGCACAGTGAAAATCTCATTCTGGAGAGATGTACATATTTATCAAAAAACACTACTGAATGAATTAAAATCAGAGGACTTCAATCACTATAAGAGTTTTATGGTAGTGTCATATGCAGTCTTCTAAAATCTCTTCTCTACTGTACAATAAAATATTTAAAACCATGGTATCAAAATGCTACAAGATAACCCTCAAACTTCAAAAAGAATGTAATAATTCCAGTTGTAAAGAAAGCAGCTGCTGACAGCTGTGAAAATTACTGAAGTATCAGTTTAATAGGTCATGGTTGCAAATTACTTATAAGAACTCTTTACAGAAGAATGGAAAGACTAGTAGAAGGCAACCTCGGGGAAGATCAGTTTGGATTCTGGAGAAATGTAGCAACTCGCAAGGCAGTACTGACCCTATGACTTATTTTGGAAGATAGGGTAAGGAAAGGCAAACCTAAGTTTATAGAACTTGTAGACTTAGAGAATGCTTTTGCCAATGTTGAATGGAATACTCTTTTTGAAATTCTGGAACTAGCAGGAATGAAATAAGGGAGTAAAAGGCTATTTACCACTTGTACAGAAACCAGAGGGACGTTATAAGAGTTGAGGGGCATGAAAGGAAAGCAGTGGTTGAGAAGGGAATGAGACAGGTGTGTAGCCTCTCCCCAGTGTTATTCAACCTGTACATTGAGCTAGCAGTAAAGGAAAGCAAAGAAAAATTTGGAGTAGGAATTGAACATCAGGGAGAAGAAATAAAAACTTTGAGATTTGCCGATGACATTGTAATTGTGCCAGAGACTGCCAAGGATTTAGAAGAGCAGTTGAACAGAATGGACAGTGTCATGAAAGGAGGATGTAAGATAAACATAACAAAAGCAAAACAAGGATAATGGAATGTTGTTGAATTAAGTCAGGTGATGCTGAGGGAATTAGATTTGGAAAGGAGACACTTGAAGTGGTAGATGAGTTTTGCTATTTGGGCAGCAGAATGACTGATAATGGCAGCATTAGAGAGGATATAAATTGTAGATTGACAATGACAAGAAAAGCATTTCTTAAGAAGAGAAGTTTGTTAACATCAAACATAGATTTAAGTCTTAGGAAGTCTTTTCTGAAGTATTTATCTGAGTGTAGCCGTGTACGGAAGTGAAACATGACGATAAACAGTTTAGACAAAAAGAGATTACAAGCATTTGAAATGTAGTGTGAAAGAAGAATGCTGAAGATTAGGTGGGTAGATCACATAACTAATGAGGAGGTAAACAGAAATGTGGAGAAAAGAAATTCGTGGCATAACCTGACTAGGAGGAGGGATCAGTTAATAGCACACATTATAAGACATCAAGGAAACACAAATTTGGTACTGGAGGGAAATGTGGGCGGTAAAAATCATAGAGCGGGGACCAAGAGAGAAATGCTATTTGCAGGTTATCAGTGAGTTATTGCTTATATTGATTCAGTCATTAATTGCCTTCTTTTTCATTGCAAGGGCTCTTTGTATGTGAAAATTTTCTTCTAATGTCAGGAGTTTTTTGTTGTGCTTGTTCACGTCTTGTTTCATGTTGGGGTGGTTCAGGCCTCACTCATTTCTTTTGACATAGAGAACATGTACACCTTGATACCCCTTGGAGACACAGTAAAACTAATTGAAAGAAAACTCGGTGGCATACAACAAACTACCTGCGGGCAATATTAATAAAATAACCAAAACCCTCAAAGCAATCGTACACCAAAATTACTTTAAGGTTGAAAAGGAACATTACTTACAAAAATATGGGCTTCCAGTGGAACCTCCAATATCAGGAACATTGGCAAACATATTCATCAACCACATTGAGAACACAGTGTTCAATTCAGTCATCACAAAGAAAATATACAGTTATAGAATTGGAATAAAAAATTGTTTATTGGTACAGATATGTTGATGACATAATTTGTATGGTAGATAAACCAACAGAGAAAATAGATAAGCTTCACACAGACATAAGTAATATACATAAAAATGTTCAGTTTGCCCTGGAAAAAGTAACACAAAAGCAAATACATTTCTTGGATACAACAATAGGGACAGCAATAAACACGCATTTAACGTCTTCAGTAAACGAACAGCTTATGAAGACCAAATAATATCTCACTCAGCAAAGAAAACTATACAAAAGAACTACAAACAGTACAACTCATAACCACAAATAATGGTTTCAACACCCATATTGTACAAAGACTCAACCAAAAAATCAAAACACAACCAAACAAAAGTAAAGCAAGTAGAGAACACAAACAGCAAAAATCCCCACAGACATTACAGCATGCACAGAAACACAAAGTGGTAACACTCATGACATGACTACGCTTTAACAGACAAAAACAAATCAACACACTGGAAAGCAAAAATATTAAAGAAACAGGGATTACACTTTGCCTACAGAACAAGAAACACGGTCCAGTCACATTTACAAACAACAAAAGACAAAGCAGATAAATACCAAGGAGCAGGTATACCAGTTAGAATGCCAAGAATGTGAGAATCAGTATATCTGGGGATGACAAGCAGGAATTTCAAAACTAGGGATAAAGAACATATAAGAGGCTGGAAGGATGAAAACGGCAGTTTTCCCTTTGCTGAACGCCTGATAAAAACATGAACATGAACCATCCAACATTGGAAAAAGATGTGAACAAGCACAACAAAAACTCCAGACATTAGAAGAAAACTTTCACATACAAAGTGCCTTTGCAGTGAAAAAGAAAGCAATCAATGACCAAATCAATGAAACAATAACTCACTGATCATGTTAGCCCCTAAAACAATAACAAACAGAAATCTGAAACACAAACAGAGAAGTGATTAATGAATCACCCTTCCCCTCCCCCTCCTCTCTCTCTCTCTCTCTCTCTCACACACACACACACACACACACACACACACACACACACACAGAGAGAGAGAGAGAGAGAGAGAGAGAGAGAGAGACCCTAAAAAACAAGACTTAACAAGGAACACAACATGTTCACACATAACAAAATACACTTGTGTGCGTATACACACACACACACACACACACACACACACACACACACACACACACACACCAAATGAAAAATATCAAACCACACACAACATGAACAAGAAACAGGAGATGGACACACAGCGACAATTGGCAGTACTACATACTGTAAAGATACACATGTCGATCGCAAAATTAAATATGCAGGTGATGTGTTGTAATAAATGTGGCTGAAAAAATGCCATAAATCAGCCAGCTGGAGCAAGGGGACCGAATGAATATGACTCCAGGAGCACATGTATGGACTAGCCATACTGGAAATCGTAAGTAACACCAAACAGTAATTTAACCTCACAAAATTTGTGCCAGAAATGTTGTTTCTAATCTGGAAAACAAAAGAAAATAATGTAACATGGTAACAGATTGTAAGTACAAAATAGTCCATTTATTGTATGTACAAAAAGAAATCTGTATTACAGGGCACTGAAGCTGTTTCATAAATAAAAGAATCGAAACACTTATGGCAAGAAACAAACTGTCTTTCATTTAGTTGGGTAGATATAACATACCTTCGTAAATTTAGAAGCAACTAAGAAATGACAGAAAACAGAAAATATGAGTATGTATGCATTTTTTGTGCATGTATGTCCAGCATCTTCTCCTAAGACAATGGATCAATTTCAAGCAAATTTGGTACACATACTACTCTGGGAATAGGCACTGTGGAGCTTAGAACCTTCTGGCTTCCATAGGATAGGCTGAGTAGAGAGGGAGGGGGGACTGAGGAGGAGGAAGTTGACAGATAGAGGGGGGATTAGGAGATGGACAGGGGAGGGTAGGATGGGACAGATAGGGTGGGGGTGAAGGAGGAGTTGGAGAGTGAGGGGGGCAGTTGGAGACGTACAGAGAGAAGGGGGTGGTGGAGATTTATGCAGTGAGGGGAAGGGGGAGGGAGAGATTGATGCAGTGAGGGGAAGGGGGAGATGGTCCGAGAGAATGGAGATGGACGCAGAGAGATGGGGAGAACATAAAGAGATGCTGGAGAGGGAGATGAACCGGACATGTATTAAATGGGCCATGGATACACATGAAGGGTGTCATCAGGAGTGCCCCAGGGAAGTTTGATAGGACCGCTGTTGTTCTGTACAGGGTGTTACAAAAAGGTAAGGCCAAACTTTCAGGAAACATTCTTCACACACAAAGAAAGAAAATATGTTATGTGGACATGTGTCCGGAAACGCTTACTTTCCATGTTAGAGCTGCTTTTATTATTTCTCTTCAAATCACATTAATCATGGAATGGAAACGCACAGCAACAGAATGTACCAGCGTGACTTCAAACACTTTGTTACAGGAAATGTTCAAAATATCCTCCGTTAGCGAGGATACATGCATCCACCCTCCGTCGCGTGGAATCTCTGATGCGCTGATGCAGCCCTGGAGAATGGCGTATTGTATCACAGCCAACCGCAATACGAGCACGAAGAGTCTCTACATTTGGTACCGGGGTTGTGTAGACAAGAGCTTTCAGATGCCCCATAAATGAAAGTCAAGAGGGTTGAGGCCAGGAGAGCATGGAGGCCATGGAATTGGTCCGCCTCTACCAATCCATCGGTCACCGAATCTGTTGTTGAGAAGCGTACGAACACTTCGACTGAAATGTGCAGGAGCTCCATCGTGCATGAACCACATGTTGTGTCGTACTTGTAAAGGCACATGTTCTAGCAGCACAGGTAGAGGATCTCGTATGAAATCATGATAACGAGCTCCATTGAGCGTAGGTGGACCAAACTAAAATAAGCTCTAACATGGAAATTAAGCATTTCTGGACACATGTCCTCATAACATCTTTTCTTTATTTGTGTGTGAGGAATGTTTCCTGAAAGTTTGGCCGTACCTTTTTGTAACACCCTGTATATACGTAAATGATTTGGTAGACAGGGTGAACAGCAATCTGCGGTTGTATGGTGGTGATGCTGTGGTTTACGGTAAGGAATCAAAATTGAGTGACTGTAGGAATATACAAAAATGACTTAAGCGAAATTTCTAGTTGGTGTGACAAATTGTAGCTAGCTCTAAATGAGGGGAATGCCAATGAATAGGAAAAACAAACCTGAAATGTTTGATACAGCATTAGGTGTGGTTTCAGTTGCCCAAGATGTATGTGTGAGTTGTCTTTTTGTTGTGCCTTTCTGCGACTCAGCATCTCTGCTATTTGGTGAGTAGCAACTTTCCTTTTCGTAATATTATTAGTTGTGTACTACTTGACATGGTCACATTTTTTAAATAGCTGGGTGTAACATTGCAGAGTGATATGAAATGAAATGAGCATGTTTACTGTTGCATTGCTCACATTTACCATTTGGCTTAATTATGCACATTTCGCTCTGGAAAGTACACCTGAAGTCAAATGACAGCTTCGTGTATCTTTGGATACTATTTCTGTCAACACATTATTGGACTTAAAATCGATATTCAAACTTTATACAAGCCAGTGTATGAATGAACAAATAAAATTACAAACAAATTTGATGTTATATTAATTGCTTAACATAGTATATTTTCGCTGCACTGAATAGGACTGGCTTGTTTCACAGGCAGAGTTTTGGTAATTTGGACCTATGGAGCTAAGACTTTCGGGTGAAACAAGTACAAGTTTAACATATTGAATGAATTATAGAAAAAAATTCATATTTTATTCTGAGCCATTCAGGCTATGGGACCTCAGAGGATGTAACCAGCTGGAACAATGTAGTCAAGCAAGTACATGTGTCTTGTTGTGTTATCAATTATTTACATCTGATTACAATTTATAATAGGGTAGAAGCAGTCAGAAACATTTATAGAAGTTTTTTTCCAATATACTGTTCATTTATTTCAGATTATGTGAATAGAGGCACTAATCCAAAAAATTATTGGATTAACTCTGGCTCAGAGTACTGTCCCAAACTGAAAACAAATGTAATTCTTTTTATGTTCTTGCGGAAATAATCTTGAAGTAAGTGTCTCATTTTAGGTGGTAAAGTGAAGAAGCATTCCCGTGGAGAGTTCAATTTTGAAGCAGTGACAGCCAAAGTGCAAAGTATGTCATTTTTTGATCAACATGCAGTCACATGGCAGTGTGCAGTAACTGTTATTGAAATGCTGAGTTCTTTTGCAAGTGGTGAGTACATTTCATTAGCTTTTGCTAGAAACATTAGTTACAGTCTTTAAATTTCCATAGGTTTTAGAACATTGAAATGAAATTTCAGTAAATAATAGGATCATAAAATGAAAATATCTGTAACTTGACTTAGGAACTTGTTTCTTTTCAGGAAATTCTAATTACTTACCAGTGCAAGAACATGTGGCATTTTTGTTTGATCTAATGGAATTGGCCTTAAGCATTTACAATCTCATTGACGTGTGTATTCAGGTAAGAGGTTGGCATTGATCATGAAATTCATATGTTTCTTGTGTGATGAGCAGGCCCAGTTAAATTTGTACTTCCTCGTAAATAAACTTCTAAGTTTAGAAGCTTAAAACCTTTGTGATAAATGCTCCATGCATGCTGTCCATTATATTTAGTCTCTGCTTGCATCGTAGCAGAGACATGACATACTGGTGGACTTCACACACTGTATTTCATATGCTTTCTCCTTTTCTCTTGAATCTGTTATAGTTCTTGTGATTTCTGTCATCTCCATAAATAAATAGGTATGTGAAGTCTTTACCATTTCAGATAGTAAATTCCATTCGTATTTGTCTGTGTTCAGTCTGAAAAGTATTTTTCTCTAGCCCCTGTCGGTTCTTTGCAATAGCACTATAAACAGATTTTGTACAGTGACTGACAATACTTGCAATTACATTTTAATGAGAAAAAAAACACTTTGATGCATTGTATTTAGATTTCATAACCTCCGTTTAGCAGCTGAAGGTCATAATATAATTCTAATTTCAATTTAGAGCTATTTTCACCTGAAAAAATAATCCCCGCTAAATGCTATAACCATAAAAGTAGATTTGTTTACATTTATACTCCACAAGCCAACATACAGCTGGTGATTTAGGATACATAGTGCACCTGCCTCATTGCCCCTTACCTATTTCATTCTCAGGTGGTACACAGGAAGAAAGACTGTCAGTACATCTTCATAAGGACCTTAATTTCTCTAATTTTACCATTGCAATCGCTGAGCAAGGTGTATGTTTTAGGAAATCATATATTTTGTGCCCATTTTGGTAAAAAACTCTTAGACTTCTGTGCATGAGGCTCTCTGAGAAGCAAATAATCTCTCTTGTAACGTGTCCCACTGTTTGTTGAGCATGAATACAATTACTTGGGGAAGTGCATTGGGAGAGGTGACAGTAAAAAAAAGGGGTGGGGGGAGACTGCAGGGAAGAGGGTGTCACACATCTATCCCTTACACTTGCTGCTTCTCACTCATGCATTCTTCTCCCTTGCACATGCTGTCTCCGTCCCAGTCATCAGCCACCCTTTCCCAGCCCTTCTTCTCAGTTGCTGCCTCATTCCTTGCCTCACCCACTCCACCCAACACAACCCCTCATTCCAGTCAAGCTGCAGAACTGCTGTGCCTCACCCCACACAATCCCCCACCCTAGTCAAGCTGTAGCACTGCAGTCCCAGAACAGCACCTTCAGACAGCGTTTTTAGACTTATTTATGTATCTATCAATGGCTAATGTTTCTACTCTTTTGAAAATGTAAATAAACTTTTCTTGGCAAGCAATAAATAGATCTCTGCAAATGATTTTTCATTGACCGTAGATAAAATACAGTAGGGGGAGGAGGAGGAAATTAGTGTTTAACGTCCCATCAACAATGAGATCATTAGAGACAGAGCACAAGCTCGGATTAGGGAGAGATGGGAAAGGAAATTGACCAAGTACTTTCTAAGGAACCATCCCAGCATTTGCCTGAAGCAATTTAGGAGAATCTTGGAAAACCTAAATCATAATGGCTGGATGCGGGTTTTAATCTCCCAGATTCTAATCCATTGTACTACTCACTGCAAAAATACAGCAAATACAACTGTATACTGCCAAAGGGTTGCCACACAAGTGGAAATAATGCATAAGGGAATAACAATAATATTCCAAATATTTAGTAATTATGTTGTTAACATCCTGAACCAGAAATCATGTTACAGATGATTTTAAACATGAAAGCTCTGCAACTGTTGCATTATGGAGGAAAAAGCTTCTCTCTCCTATTTTCATTCACAGTTATTGCATCATATTCTGGTACTAATCTTCATTAAAGAAGAAAGTATTTGTTGCATAGGAGCTTTTAATATTATGTGGTGTCCACTTTAGAATCGCTTGGAGACAGCTTTTCAAACAATTGACCATACTGGCAATAGCCTCACGCTATATTTACCCTTTCTCTGGAAGTTTGTTGTAAGTGATCAATCACATGTCAAGAACAATTATACCATTCACAAATACATTACCTCAAGGGGAAATGACTCACACTATCCCTCACTTAGTCAAATCGTATTGCAGAAAGGAGTGAGGTATTTTGCTGTAAAAATCTTTGACCACTTAAGCAGTGATGTGAAGAATATAATATATGGTAAATATATATAGAGAGTGTGTGTGTGTGTGTGTGTGTGTGTGTGTGTGTGTGTGTGTGTGTAATTCCAGAACTTTGTCTACAAATTTTTTTATGCTTACCTTTTACTTATTGTACATGATCTCATTTGAAATAGTCTCCTCCACAATTGGTACACTACACCTAACACCATTTCCACTTCCGAAAGCAGTCTTGGTATGCCTCTTATTGGATTGCGCAAAGCGCCATCTGCCAATTTTCTTTTGTCTGGTCTATTGTTGCAAATCTTTGTCCTTTCAACAGGGTTTTCATCTTTGGAAATAAAAAAAAGTCCACAGGGGCCAGGTCTGGAGAGTATGAAGGATGAGGCAGCACAGTGATTTTGTTTTTTGTGTAATAATCACACCAACTGGGATGTTTGTGTGGGTGCATTATTGTGATGCAAGAGACATGAATTGTCTCGCCACATTTCAGGCTGTTTCCTTCTGACGTTTTCTCACAGGCGCTGCAACACGTCCCAATAATACCATTGATTAATAATTTGTCCCTGTGGCATGAATTCATGATGAACTAATCTTTCAAAGTCAAAGAAAACTCTCAGTACGGCTTTGACATTTGACCTGACCAGCATTTTTGGTCTTGGAGAACCTTACCTGAGCCTTTGGAAAGATTGAACCCTGATCTCAACATCATAACCTTAGACCCACGTCTCATCGCCAGTTATGATTCTGTTAAGGAGCATCTCGTTCTCATTTGCCGAATCTAGAAGCTCTTCACAGATTTCCAGGCGATGGTCTTTCTGGTCTTGACTCATGAGCCATGAGACGAACTTGGCGACAACATCATACATTCCTAGATGCTGTGACATGATTTCGTGACATGATCCAACTGAAATGTTACATTCTTCTGCAACCTCTTGGACAGTCTGTGTTCTATTGGCACGCAGAATTTCATTGATGTTCCTGACGTGTGCATCGTCAGTAGACGTCGAAGGGCGTCCTGAATGAGAGTCATCTTTAAATTCCATCTGGCCATTTTTAAACCGTGTGAAGCATTTGTAACACTTACTACTCATCACCATAGGCTTCCTGCATCGTTTGGTTTATCTCTGTAATGGTTTTCTTGAGTTTCACACAAAATTTAATACAGTCATGTTGCTCCACTAACTCTGCCATCTGCAAATTCCCAAACTGTGTGACACAACATTTTACTCAGTACAGCACTGAGCAACAACTAACAGACATGCAACAATGAAACTTCCAACAGTTATACATTGAACACAGGCATGTACAGGGATGCCAACCACATTGTTGTTCAACACACCATTGGCACGAAACTACGAATGTTCTGGAATTTATTGAACAGACCTCACATGTTTTAGGTGAAAATGTAGTACTGTTAAGATAAATATGCAGGCAGTTACTCTTTGCCAGTTATACTTAGATGACAAAAGCATTGTCAGACCACCTTTTTCCTGGCTTAGCACAGCAACTCAACCCGGCATGTACTCAACAAGTCGTTGGAAGTCCCCTGCAAAAATATTGAACCATGCTGCTTCTATAGCCCTCCATAATATTGCGAAAGTGTTGCAGTGCAGGATTTTGTGCATGAACTGACCTCTTGATTATGTTCCATAAATGTTCAAAGGGATTCATGTCGGGTGATCTGGGTGGCCAAATCATTCACCCAAGCTGTCCAAAATTTTCTTCAAACCATATGCTAACAGTTGTGGCCTAGTGACATGGCGCATTGTCATCTATAACATGACGTCTATGAATGGGTGCAGATGGTCTCCAAGTAGCTGAACACAGCCATTTCCAGTCAGTGATCAGTTCAGTTGGACCAGAGGACCCAGTCCATTCTATGAAAACACAGCCTACACCATTATGGAGCCACCACCAGCTTGTACAGTACCTTGTTGACAACTTGGGTCCATGGCTTTCTAGGGTCTGCACTATACTTGAATCCTGCCACCAGCTCTTACCAATGGAAATCAGGACTCATCTGACCAGGCCAGGGTTTTTCAGTCATGTAGGTTCCAACCGATATGGTCACGAGCCCATGAGAGGTACTGCAGGCGATGTCGTACTGTTAACGAAGGCACTCGCATTGGACGTCTGCTGCCATAAGCCATTAATAACATCCCACACTGATTTCTGATGGTTATTTTACACACGTTGCTTATCTGTTAGCACTGACAACTCTAAATAAATGCCGCTGCTCTCGGTCATTAAGTGTGCAGGCCTTCAGCCATTACATTGTCCTTGCTGGGAGGTAATGCCTGAAATTTGGTGTTCTCAGCATACTCTTGACATTGTGGAACTCAGAATATTGAATTCCCCAATAATTTCTGAAACATAATGTCCCATGCACCTAGCTGCAACTATCATTCTGCGTTGAAAGTCTGTTAATTCCTGTCATGCGGCCATAATCACATTGGACACCTTTTGGCATGAATCACCTGAATACGCGCGACAGCTCCACCAATGCACTACCCTTTTATATCTTTCATATGCAATATTACCGTCATCTGCTTATGTATATATCGCTATCTGATAACTTTTGTCACCCCAGTGTATACTGTCTATGAAAGGTCAAAACGTGTTTAGATCACAAACAAGTATTGCCTAGTCATTTCTGAACATAAATGACGATAATTAATACAAATAGGGGCAAAGAGATGAATTATACTGGTACAACAGAAATTTTACTTCACATGCCAAGCATGTATTTCACTTAATTCTCATAAGACATATTTATTTCTTCTCTCTTATATATTATTATAATTTTGTCACGCACAGTGATGTCACAAAAGTCTGTTACAGAAATAACAGCTGCTGCCAGCCAGTAGCTGGCACTACTTGCATTTAAAATTGAAACATTTAATCTTATGCTGTTGTGTGACTGACTAACTGCACTTTTGTTTGTACCTACCCTTTGTTTGAACTTTTAGTTTAAAACCTAAATTGCCTGTCATGGATTTCCTTTTTTTTTTTTTTTTTTTTTCCTCACCTCACAGCATCAACTTTCAAATGTACTCACCTTGTCATCCTATTGCAACAGTGAAAATGTGCACTGAGCCTAAGAATGAACACCTCTTAATAGCTTGTTGGTTCACCTTTAGAAACCAATACAGCAGTGATTCTGCTCAGCATGTATTCAACAAGTCCTTGGTGTATTTCTGTAGGAATGTGGCACCAGATGTTTAAACATAGTTCACGCAAATCCCACAAATTGCAGGTTGATGGGTTGTGGGCATGGAGCTGATGCCTGGTAGCATCCCAGATGTGTCCCACCTGGTTCAGATCTGGTGAATTTGGTAGCCAAGACACCATTGTGAGTTCACTATTATGCTCCTCAAATCACTGTAGCACAGTTCTGGTCTGAACAGTTATTCTGCTGATGAATGCCTTTGCCATTAGAGGAGACATGAAGCGTGAAGGGATGCAGTTGGTCCACAATAATGTTCACATAGGCCACATCTGTCATAGTTACTTAAATTACTGCCACAGATCTCATAGAATCTAAGGTCAGTGTTCCCCATAGCATAATACTATCTTGATCATTCTACCTCCATGGCATGACACGTTTTGAGCAGCCATTTACCTGGATTACAGTGTGTGGTGTAACAAGAAACATGATTCATCTGATCAAACATCACGTGTCTATTGATCTGTGGTCCAATCTTGAGGATCCCAAGCCCATTGCAATCATAATTGACAGTGTCATTGGGTTGACATGGAAACACAAAGGTCATGTGCTGAGGAACTCCATATATAATGAAGTACACATTGTATACAATTATGGAAAGGGTATATGGCTACTCACCACATAGAGAAGCCACTGAGTCACAGACACCCACAACAAGAAAGAATGCCGGAAATATTCAGCTTTCAGACAAAGTCCTTCATCAGAAGTAGAAAACACACACACATTCATACAAGCCCGACTAGTGACCGGAGGTGACAGTGGTCATATGTACATGTGTTTGATTGTGTGAATATTTGTGAGTTTTCTACATTTGATGAATGACTTCGTCCAAAAGCTGAACATTTCTAGCATTTTTTTCATCATGCCTCTCTGCAACTAGTTTATCCTTTCCATAAACTACATTTGTTTATATTGAGGGTTAACTACAAGTCTTTGCAACACGTGATCCCTTGGTGGTCATCCTGGATTTTGTTACAATGTTCTGCCATTGTCACTGCCCTGTATTCAACAATGTTGTCTGTGAACAGGCTCAGGAAGCTTCCTATGTTATCCACCAAATGGATTGTAAGTATCACAAACAGTAATGATCCTCTAACACACATGAGGTACTCCAGAAGGTACTTTCATGTCTGATGATTTCTCTCCATTAAAAATTACATACTGAGTTCTATCTGCAAGAAAGTACTTAGTCCAATCATAAAGCTGGCCATTATTCTGTAAGACTCTTATTTCATGAAGTCAGTGGCTGTGTTGAAATGTATAAAATGCTCTATGAAAACTGAGAAGCACAACATTAAGCTGAGTGTACCTGTCTTCTGCCTTCTGGATATCATGGATGTTTGCAAAATTCATGATGATTCCTATAGAGGAATTTTTTATCTTTAAACAACTTATAATACTCAAGCATATAATCTGCCTCATAATTCTATAACAGATTAAATATTGTGATAAAGATCAGTAGGTATGTGTGTCTTTTTGATGACTCACCTTGAAAACATTAATCACCTGCACCATTTCCCAGTTATTTGGAACACTTTATTGGTCCAGTAACCTATAGTTAATTGTTGCTGTAAAGGGCATGAGTATTGTTACATAATCTATGTTGAAAAATGCAGTTCTCCCATTTATCCCATTTTCCTTCTTGTTTATTGAGCAAGTTAACTCGGTTTTCTTATCTGCAATTACTTATCTCAGTATCTTTTATTTCATAAATTGTGCAGTGCTTGAAACAAAAACTGTATTGGAGACATTCTCAGTGAAACACTTTCTACTTCTGCCAATCCAGAATAAGGCCTTATAACCTATTCCTGTCTCACCATCTCTTCCTCATCCATCCCACACTACTTCTTCCAATATGTCTTCCTCCTTAGCTGGGTGGTAACATGCTCACCTCTCATGCGAGTGGGCCTGGGTTTGATTCCCAGCCAGGTTGGAGGTTTTCTCTGCTCAGGGACTGGGTGTTGTGTTGTCCTTATCATCATTTCATCCTCATCAATGGCGCACAAGTCGCCCCATGTGGCGTCGAATGAAATAAGACTTGCACTTGGCAACCAAATTTCCCCGCATAGGGGCCTCCCGGCCAACGATGCCATTTCCATTTCTTCCAATATGATTGTAACAGTTTTTAAGAGCAAATTCAGTACTTCTTCTGACTGAATTAAAAGAAATAAAAATAAAAATTAAAGACATGTGCGACACATACTCTGCTACCTGAATATCCATTTTCTGTATCTAGTGCATGCCTGATGACGTATTCACTGGGGAAAGGGGTGGTGGGTCTGTCTGCACCATTTCAGCTAGTATCTAAAGAAACTGAGGTTGGCTCCTGTAGCCAGGGAGCAAGTGTTATTCATGCTTACATGAGCTACAATTTGAAGACAGTTCACATTATAGCTGTTGGCAGTCCGCTTTCTGCATCTTGTATGGTAGTCCCCAGCAAACAACAAACATACCAAGTACAGTTTGGCCTTCCTGCTCATTCTCTAAATTGTTTCACTGAGGGGTCCCGTTACCCACCTGACATTGTAGCTCCCAGTGCAAAGCCACCTTCAATACTTGTCTAGATATTATTAAGATCAATCACAGTGCAAACAGTAGAGGCATGTCCTGCTCAACAAATTTTCCTTTTTTGTTGAAATATCATATATTTCCAAGCCATTGTATGTGAGTTCAGTAGTTTCCAAGTTCATCAAGCAATGTCTATCACATTTGTTATATGAAATTCACTATCTGAATATTTGCTTATGAATTTACGTGGAAAGGATGCACACAGTTATAGAATTCAGCACTAGATGAAGAATAAAACAACTTTGAACATGGGCATAATTCTTGACATAGCTCCTATGTTTACACAGGACTCCCAAACCAGGTTTTTGTGAATTGATTTCCCAGTACTGCTTATGATTGCTCAGGTAATCATGCCAATATTAAATTCATTTTGGAAATAAACATAGCTGCTGAATTTTCTTTACACAATCGATTTCTGCCCCCATGTAAACACTCAACCATTTTCAAAACATTCTTGGATTGTCAGGTTCCATTTTTAGTTTTCATTCTCCAGAAGCTGTGTTGCATTTACATTGAACTAAAACATCAAATAACAGTTTCCCCTGTGCCCTCGCAACCCCCACCCCTAAAAAAAAAAGTGTGATTATGACAAGTCAGGCACTTATTCTTGCAATCTACCAATGTAAGATAAAAATGTAAATGCCAACTAAATAAATTTGAAGTGAAGAACATTGACATAAACCCATAGTATTTAAGGTTAAGGTATAGTGAGCCTGTCTAATACATCTTTTAGCCACATTGTGTTAAATGTATTGTGATACCAAATGCAGAACATGTAACATACAAAATTCTACAGTTTCTCAGTGTGATAATTACACAGTATATATGCTACTGTTTCAGATCCTCAAGGAGTTACCAGAAGTGGAATCCCAGCTTGCAGCAAAGGGCTCAAATCTTGTTCGGAGTTACACAACTTCACTCAGCCTGTATGTTGTTGGAGTATTGCGTCGTTACCATTCTTGCCTTTTGTGTAAGTAAAGACATACTTCTCAACAGCTCTTCATCATCAGTAAGGAACAATTTCAAAGTCGTGAGTGAGCAATAAAAAAGTGCTGAGATGTAGTCAACTGGGCAAGATGACATGATTTTGTACACCATAATTTATCCCAGAATCATGATAGGATACAAATAAAACAACTTACGTACTAGAATGATTATGCAATCAGTTGCAAAGTACCTGTCACATTCAAAATCTGTCTTATTTAATGTTTAAAATGCACAAAGGTTTCCATTAGTAAAAACAGGAATTACAGTTTTGGAAACTCTACTTGAGATTGTTACTCTGTACCAAGTCAAGGGCGTGTCACCATTAGCTTTTTTATGGGGTTGAAACAAACAAAATATAGTTTTTAGTGCTCTGACATTTATTCATCTACATCTATGTCTACACGGATATTCTGCAAATAACACTTAAGTGCCTAGGAGAAGGTTAATCAAATCACCTTCACAATAATTCTCTATTATTCCACTCTCATACAGCGCGCAGAAAAAAATGAACACTAATTTCTTTCCGTGCAAGCTCTAATTTACCTTATTCCATTATGGTGACTGTTTCTCGATATGTCAGTTGGCATCAACAAAATATTTTCGCATTCAGAGGAGAAAGTTGGTGATTGAAATTTCATGAGAAGATCTCCCCACAATGAGAAATGCCTTGTTTTAATTATGTCCACTCCAAATCCTGTATCATTTCTGTGGCACTCTCACCCCAATTTCGTGATAATACAAAACATGCTGCTCTTCTTTGAACTTTTTTGATGTTCTCGATTAATCCTATCTGGTAAGGATCCCACACCACACAGCAGTACTCCAAAAGAGGATGGACAATCGTAGTATAGGCAGTCTCTTTAGTAGAACTGTTGCATCATGTAAGTGTTCTGCCAATAAATCAGTCTTACGTTTGTCTTCCCCACAAAATTTTCAGTGTGTTCTTTCCACTTTAAGTTGTTCATAATTGTAATTCCTAGGCATTTAGTTGAATTTACGGCCTTTAGAATTGATTGATTTATTGTGTAACTGAAGTTTAATGGATCTCCCACTTTTCATTATTTAGGGTCAATTGCCAATTTTCGCACCATACTGATATGCTTTATAAATTGTTTTGCAATTTGTTTTGATCCTGTGATGACTTTACTAGACGATAAATGTCAGCATCATCTGCAAACAACCTAAAACGGCTGCTCAGATTGTCTCCTAAATAATTTATATAGGTAAGGAACAACAGAGGGCCTATAACATTACTTTTGGGAATGCCAGAAATCACTTCTGTTTTACTTGATGACTTTCCATCAGTTACTGTGAACTGTGACCTCTCTGACAGGAAATCATGAATCCTTTTGCATAACTTAGACGATATTCCATAAGCATGCAATTTGATTACAAGCCACTTGTGAGGTACAGTGTCAAAAGGCTTCTGGAAATCTAGAAATACAGATTCAATTTGAAACCCCATGTCAATAACACACACTACTTCATGTGAGTACAGAACTAGTTGTGTTTCACAAGAATGATCTTTCCTAAATCCGTGTTGTCTACATGTCAATAGACCATTCTCTTTGATGTAATTTATGATGTTGGAACACAGTATGTGTTCCAAACTCCTGCTGCATATCAGTGTTAATGATATGGGCTTGTAATTTAGTGGCTTGCTCCTATTGCCTTTCTTGAATATGGGTGTGACCTGGCCAACTTTCCAGTCTTCGGGTACAAATCTTTTGTCAAGCGATCAGTTGTATATGATTGCTAAGTATGGGGCTACTGCATCAGCACACACTGAAAGGAATGTGATTGGTATACACTCTGGACTGGAAGACTTGCTTTTATTAAGTGATTTAAGTTGCTTCGCTACTCCGAGAGTGTATACTTCTAAGTTACTCACATTGGTAGCTGTTCTTGATTCAAATCTGCAATATTTTCTTTGTTTTCTTAGCAGCACTGTCATTGATAGTATTTCCATTGCTATCACACAGAGAAGACACTGATTGTGTCTTGCTGCTAACATACTTTACATATGACCAGAATCTCTCTGGATTTTTTGTCAGGTTTCGAGACAGAGTTTTATTGTGGAAACTGTTGTAAGCATCTCACATTATGGTCTGTGCTAAACTTTGAGCTTCTGTTAAAGATTGCCAATCTTGGGGATTTTGCATTCATTTCAGTTTGGTATGCTATTTCGTTGTTTCTGCAACAATGTTCTAACCTGTTTTGTGTACCAAAGTGATCAGCTCCATCATTCGTTAATTTATTTGGTATAAATCTCTGAATTGCTGCCAATACTATTTCTTTGAATAGAAGCCATATCTGGTCTACATTTACATTGTTAATTTGGAAGGAGTGGAGACTGTCTCTCAAGAATGAGCGTCAAGCAAATTTTTATATGCTTTCTTGAATAGGTACTTTTTTGTTTCTTTTTTGGAGGATTTGAGAGTTATCGGTATTTAGTCCCGCTATGACAACGGTGTGTTCACTAATCTCGATATCAAGTGGGTTTTCACAAATACACATCTGGCATCTGTTGTCTGCAGTAATTAGACAGCAGGGGCAGTGACCAAAGAAGGGGGAATTGGATGGTGGGAACACAGACAAATACATGTATACTCAAACAAAAGACTGACAGAAAGACCATTCAACATGGAATGAAAAATGAGTCTGTCACAAAGTCATATTGGGATGAATGCAGGAATCGAGGTCTCAAAACTAAGTAGAAGGCAAGCAGACATATCTCAAGAATGTAAAGTCAGAACAAAGAAGCAAGCCCATCACTTAGCATGACCTTGCATGAACATCTCCTGAAAGTATCTCTCTAAGTTGTCAAATAACGAATCCAAATGAACTCAGAATCATCTGTGAAAAGCTCCAAGTTAACTTGGAGTGACTAGAATAAAAATAACTCAGAATGAAAGCTTGAATAATTTGATAATATTCTCTGAAAGAGCTCAGAATGTTCATCAGAAAGATCAGAAAACAGATTCCAGCAGTTTCATTCTTCTTTCCCTCACCATTACCTTTCAGAGCATGTAATTTCCCATTGTATTGTCTTTTTATTTTGCTACTGATGGGCCTAATTTGCAGTGCCGTCATCCCCCCCTCCTCCCATCTTCCCCCCCCCCTCCCTCCCCCCATCTTCCCCCCCCCCTCCCTCCCCCCTAAATGAATGATTGACACTGAGAAAGTCCCCCTGTTGGTCTTGTTTACAGGGTGCCAACCTTTCTGATCTTGCTTTGTGCTTTGAAAAGTCCTTGGACAGTGGCTAGCATGGATCACAGTATTTCGTGTGGCATTCTCACCCATTTCCTGCTGCGATGCCTGCCACGGTTCGTGGGCAGTTCCTTAGCAGCTTACATGCCAAATTTTGATGAGAAAACCACTAAGAATGCCTCCAAGCATTTCTCAGTAAGCTGAGCCATGAAGAGAGCTGCGACTTAACAACAGGTCTGTTTATTCGTAAAGAGAAGGCAGAAGGCCTTTAAGTGTCCCTGCTCAAGCATCTGAGGTCCATGAGCCTGGTGGTGAGCTGATTTTGGTTTGTGGGGTGCTCAGCTGCGCCCAATCTGAGCCTGGTGACCCCCTCTTAGCTGTCAGTCAGTCTTTAAATGAGACACCCCTTCCAGAACAAAAGCACAACACTTGTTAGCATACCTGTCTGTCTTCTGTAGTTTTCAGGATGTTTTTCAGGAAAGTCTCATAATAACAGGATGTAGCTTAACTGGAACCTTTTGTCCAAAGCGGATCAGGCTACAAAGTATTACAATATCCAGTGTGATAAAGAGACGAGGAGTGGACAATGATTGTTAAGGCTGTTGTTTAGGTTGGGAGGACAATCCAAAGTTGCTCTGAATGATGCGAGCATAACTTCAGAAAATCATAACTATGTCATTGATAATATTAAAGATGGGACCATGCAATCACACGCACTTCCCAAATTGTATTAATCATTTGCTTAATTGGTGTACTGGGCAAGAAAACTAGAAAAAACTTGTTTATGACGGACTTACATGTCATGAAGAAATGACAGTTTGGATTTTTGCGGAGTAAATCAGTGAAAATGTGATTCAGTGGTCCATAGAACTGGTCAGTATATCACCATTCAATTACACAATTGAAATTGTGTTTGATATTTTGAAGATCATCAACAATCTTTGAAGGCCTTTGCTATTTTTTTGTTTGTGGAATATGGAGCACCCACTGCTGTGATAGTGCTTTGTGCTTGCAGCACTCCTGTTGGAGAATGACAGTAAGCACAGAATGATGAAGATGTTATACCCATATTTATCGCTGTGAAACAACATGGAACATAAGTTCTGATTTAAACTGTTGTTTTTGTACTAAAATCTCTAGCCTTAGATTAGGTCTTTGTAGGTTAATATAATGCTTTCTACTTTGAACACGTTATTTCTGGTAGTTGTATTTCCCTGTTAATGTTGTATATTTAAATAGATTATTTGTGCAAAATCTCGTAATTTAGTTTTATTTTTTATTTATTTTTTTATTTTTTAGTATTTCCAGAACAGACAACAGCAGTATTTGAAGGTCTATGCCGCATTGTTAAACATGTTACGAATCCAGGAGATTGTTCATCAGCAGAACGATGTGTCTTAGCACATTTGTATGACCTGTACTCAACTTGCAGCCTACTAAAGTCAAAACCTCATAGTGTGGAACCATTCGGCAATGCATATCCAAAAATTCGCCAGGCATTGTATTCATCACTTCAACCATCAACACCAAGCACAATGATTGTCTGCAACACACAGTTTATGGTGGAAGTGCTCAGTAATCCACGCAGAGGAGGTAACTTTCATGTGGCATCAAACAACAATACAAATCTTTTGCTTATTTTGTTTTTATTACTAAATAGCAATTCTGTCAATTTCTGAAAGTAGTATCATAGTATCGTAGTGATATATGGTTACAGATGTAAAATTACTTATTGAACTCACATTCCAGGAGTTAAATATGTGTGAACAAATATGTGACTTTCTGAAGAGTGGGAAATGAAGTCTGGTAAATAGCAGCCTCTTATTTGACTATATCAGGTTAAGAAAATCACTTTCCAAATTGCCCTGCCCCAGAAAAAGAATGAAGTGCTCATCAAGAACTGAACCTGAAACCTCTGGATTAGTAGTCAGTGACATTAACTACTAAACCACACAAGCAATTAATGCTGAACTGAAAATCTTGAAATGTATATCAGATGTAATGTGGAGCCACCTACTGCAATTAAACATTGTAATAACCCTGATTAATTGGGTCACATAAACACCGATTCCTTTCATTTGACAAACGAGTGAAAAAGATTGCAGGAAATAAGACTTTTAAGAGGTTAAGTAGAGAACTCTTGAAATTTTAACTCCAAGAAAAGTAATGTAGACCAGAGCGGGTGTTTCATGAAAAAGTAGGAATTCTCATGTAGAATAAAATGTAGAATACTTTTACCAACTTTTTCAATGAAGTTCTGTGTGGACCTATAGCTGTAAAATTGTTTTGAATCCTGACACATACTTTATGATGATACTGGCACAAGTGGTATGAGCATATAAGTGAGGAACACATAGAATGGAAGTAATCATGTTGGCAGTACAGAGATTAAAAACCTCCAAAATCAAAATAATACTGAATACTTAAACAAGAAAACAAGCTTTTTTGCACCTTTCCCAGTGTAATTAGGAGGGTGGCTATGTGTCAACAAGCTCTCAGTAAATAAATTGCATCCAGCAGGCTATCATTGTCAGATGAAATCACAGTTGTAATCAAGACTGTTGGATATTGTTTAATTTATTGTTGGTGGCTGTGCAGGTATTCATGGAGATGGATCTATGTGTCATACTGTGGACTTACATGAGTAGAAAATATTGGAAGAATGTGTATAATTCACTTATTGGAGTAAGCATTACCATGTTATTCGAACAGTAAAGGAGAACTCCTGTGTTTAGAGAGATTTCCTGTGACAGCATATGAGTGAGCAGAGCAATACAGAGGGAGTGTTGAGTGATACTGAAATGAGTGGAGTGCATTATGAACAA
The DNA here is from genome assembly GCF_021461385.2 of Schistocerca piceifrons. Taxonomy (NCBI): domain Eukaryota; kingdom Metazoa; phylum Arthropoda; class Insecta; order Orthoptera; family Acrididae; genus Schistocerca; species Schistocerca piceifrons. Next base: position 832,712,450 of record NC_060139.1, read on the forward strand.
TCAGTTCAAAAAACAGAAGGAATTGCAATGTCAAAAAAAAATGAGACCAGAGAATTGACATCAATATTTTGGGATTCAGAGTCTGCATTTGTACTATGTCATCAAGCAACCTGTAGTAACAGTTCAATTAAAAAAGTTGTAGAGAAGAGTATTTTCACAAAACATTTGAATGTCTGCAACTATGGGAAGGAAAGTCTAATAAATAGTTATATATTCAGTTAAAGGTGATAATTTTGTTATGACTGAAGCTAGTATACAGTTCCTAGAACATCCATCCAGCCCAGAAAGAGTGTTTTTACATCTGAACAAAGGAGGGGGCAGTTGCCACCATGTTGCTGTTTCCAGAACGAGATACATCATACTTCAAAGCCAATGGATTTCTTTAAATATGTTCTAATGAAGAATCTGAAATTGAAAGTACAACTAATTATTTGCACTAATATCTAAGCTAATAAATCATGGAATGAAAATATTTGACATATGGAGAGACAAATTCTCTCATAGTCTTCAACAGATGGAAACATATCGAAAGGTTTAAAATTGTATACGCAGGAGCTATAGGAGCTTTCTGCTGGCAAAAGAGAAGTTGTAGGAAAAGAAATTAGTAGAGTTAGTCATCCTGTTTCCTGGATAACTTGTATCCTTGTACCATACTATCTTGTTTTCCTCCAAATCTTTTGTCTCTTTTCACAGGAGGAGGTATCCATCATGAAAACTAACAATTTTAAACCTTTTTATGCTTCTGCTACTACTATTACTACTACTACTACTACTATTATTCTTCCTCCTCCTCCTCCTCCTCCTGCTGCTGCTTGGGAAGCAGTTTTCTTTATCCATATGGCAAATAATTGTTGCATTCAAAATTATTCTGTTCTATTAATCTATTAATTTTCTACCATTCATACTTAGTTATCCTGTTGTTATTTTACAACATGTCTTCTGTATTACTATTTGTTACATAAAATTGAGAGTATGGTTTCATTATCATAATGTATTATTTATTTTGTGCAACAGGTAAAATTGAGCCTCAGTGGGCTCGCCAGCTGGCTGAAACACCAACAAACCGCTACAGTTTTGTCTGTAATGCAATAGTGGCAGTCTGTAATGAAACAGACAGTGACAGGCTTAATGACATTGCTGTGCTTTGTGCAGAGTTCACTGCATGTTGCAATGCCTTATCTGCTGAATGGCTGGGTAAATAGATTTCGTTGGTTTTACACAAATTTTTGTATTTATGATTAAGTGGACCTGACAAACAACTTATTGGTTGGTCACATTCGAAATATTTTTAATCAGTTTTTGTGCTTCCCAAAAGGTGTGCTGATGGCTCTCTGTTGTTCATCTAACCATTCTTCCCATTTTGTTGATGTCCTGACTCAGGTTGACATTCGAGATGTTGCGATTCACAACTCTTTGGCTGTCTTTACATCTATTCTCATAGGTGAGTATTCTGTAATCTGTGTATATTTGCTTTTCTTTAGGGAAAACATGCTAGCTGTGATGAATTTTTGCATGCTCTCATTTATTTACATTTTTCATAACATTGCTACATTCCATGTTACATAAATGAAATGGTTCTTTTTAAGTCTGTGTGAGACTGGAGAAAAATAAGTATATTATGTGGTGAAGCTTTCGGACATTGAAACTTTTGTGGGTGCTGGCTGTTGGCACCACTCAATCATGCACTGGCAGCACTCTGTTCGGGTGACATCGATTTCAGGCACCACTTTGTAGGATCAGCAGTGGAGTGATGGGCTACTGGGGCTCAGTGACAGATTGGTTGTCAGGATAAATATTTTATTAGACTTCAGTTACACATCTTGTCACTGACAATGCGAGGCAGACACACACCACTCCAGTACTATAGGACGACAGTGGCCCATGGATTGCTAGCTTCCACACTGCAAAGAGGTACATGCATCAGCGTCCTGCAGTGCCGATATCAGGCCAGCAGCAATCCAATGGGCTGTCAGTCGATCAAGTCTCTGACATCAGTGGTGCTCTCTTTCTTGTGCGCAACTGCATTCTGCTGTAGAAAGCAATGCCCAGGTAACTCAGGCCTCTCTCGCATCTCCCCTCGTGACAAGGGAAGAGGCCATATATGTGTCATGTCCCCTGCCAAGTCCCACAGGGTGGACTTAGTGTGGGAGACAACTGCCCTGAGGTGGTCTCAAACCCACAGGTACTCGTGTTGCCTAGTCATCTCTTTGTGTAGCTCCCATAAGCTTCCCTTGTTCAGAGCAACTTTCCACCTCTGTTATATTGTCGCACACCAAGTATACCCAATGTAGACTTCATCGGAAGTGTTACTTTGGTTCCACCACCTTCTTTCAACATGGTCAACATCTGCATTGCTCCTGAACAACTGCATGGTGCATGCATTTCCTCCCATCTGGATCTTGTAAGTAATGTGGTGACCACCCTGCTTTGACATTGCTGTAGCTCTCCCTCAGTAACCTTCCTCATCTATCTATCCATCCCCTATTCTTCCTGCACAGTTCATGTGGTACTGGTCCTACTATTTCCTTAATCTTCTCCTTCAGTCACATGTACACTATGTGTAACTTCCTGTGCTTCTCTGACCCCTCTCTGAGCAGTCCATTACTGATCGCTGACTGTTGCAAACCTGAAAATACCTTTTCCAACTTCCTTATATCATTTTGTATTTCCGTTACATTAAATACTAAACTTTATGTCCAGTTTTGACTAGATGATACCACATCCTACAGCTGGAAAACAGAACTCATCCAACTAGGTGATGGTCTTGCAGCACCCCTACCCCACCTCAGGCGAAGAAGTACAGCACCACCAAAATTAGCATTCTTCCTTCCTCACACTCACAGAATGGCGACCTGAGAACAGGGACCTTTATCATCTCCCCTCAACCCAGAAGTCTGATGTATCTCACACACAATAGTTAAGGATAACATTTATTCTACTTTAACAACACACACACACACACACACACACACAACACACACACACACACACACACGCACGCACACACACGCACACACACACACACACACACACACACGCACGCACGAACCACAGAAAACATAAACTGCATTGACCACCTCCTTGGCCTTAACAAATGTGGCATACGAGATACATGGCCCTGCTCTTCCTGTTGCTCTCTCTTCACTCCTTATCTTTTACTCTTTTCATTTATTCTACCAATATATCCCCTGTGATCAAGTCTTGTGCACCCTTGAATGGTCATAAGCATTTGACATGTATAATTGTTGATCTTGTTGGTAATTCACAGATAACATGGTTTCAATCACTTGATATGGGCCCTGGTGCCATGTTACAAACTTCTTTGTCTCCCCATTTCGAGTATATGGCTTTGACATCATCACCCACTGGCCCAACTTGTATTGAGATATAGTTCCTGCAAACTTGACTGCCTCTTCTTGACATTCAAGTGCCAAACTTCTCACACCATTCTCACAAATTCTCACATTAACTCACTGTTGCTGCTCCCTTTCTGCTTAATTGTATTGAATGGCAGTGGCATATTTTTATCACACACCACCTCGAATGGTGACAACCCAATGCTGGTGCATACTTTCAAATTGTACGCACTCACCGCAGTAGATAAATGGGTGTCCCAATCTGTATGGTGGGAGTTAACGTAATAATTAAACATCCTCCCAATTGTCCAATGAACCCACTCTGCCCTGCCATTTGATTGAGGATGAAGTAGACTAGATCTTCACTTTTTGAGTCTCAACACCTGACTCAACTTGTTCATCAGCTCTGATGCGAAGTTCGTCCAGTGATCCATTTTTATTGTCTCTGGCACCCCAGACTTCAACACCCATGTATTCACCAGTGGTTATGCAGCTGTGACTGCCTGCTGGTCTGGCATTGGCACCATACCAATATAATGAGGAAAATGGTCTATTATATTCAATGCAAAACGAATGGTTCCATCACTTCTGGCAACCTCTGCAGCCGTACTTGTTTTTGACTTAGATCTGCATGTTGCCTACCTTTCCTTTCTTTCCACCAAGATTTCTCCATCACTCTTCGATTCATTGCTCTGCATGCCCCATGGTCAGAAAAAACATGATCATTCATTTCTCTCAGCACCTCTTCCCTTAGGTTCACTGGTACAACCCCTAGTGGTGCCAACCTCATCTCCTTACATCACAACACATCATACTTGTTGAACTGCTTCTGCTTACTGTACTGCTTATGTTGACCATCAGCATCAGCACTCCGTAATGCTTGCTGCTCAGCAAGTTCCCAACATAGTGCTTGTATCACAGCCACCTTCCTGCTTAGTGTATCCACTATTCTAGCTCGGTTTTTGGATTACTTTGTGCTGAAATTCACTGAGTTTTGGAGCCCATCTTGTCAGTCTACTGGATGGGTCCTTCAAGCTGAGTAACCACCTCGAAGCAGCATAAGCAGTCATTACTTTAACTTCCTCCCGTACAGGTAATGCCAGAAGCATGTTACTCCGTACACCAGGCTAAGCATCTCTCTCTCCATAGTAGAATAATTCCTCTCGGCTCCATTCAATTGTCTGGGGGCAAAAGTAATAGGGTGTTCTTCTCCTTTGACCTCATAGCTCAAAACAATGATAATATAAATTCCTTCTGAAAATCCAGGAATACCATTGCCAGACTTGACATCAATACCTCCTTTACCTTGTCAGATGCATTTTGAAGCTCCTCAGACCATACAAATTTGATACCTTTCCTAAGTAATTGTGTAAGCAGGTGTGTTATATCCATAAATCCCCTCACAAGTTTGCTATAACAATTCACGAGGCCTAGGGAGGACTGTAACTCTTTGCTTGTACCTGGTACTGGAAAATGTTGCACCACCTGTATCAATCTCAGATCAGTCCTCACACCACCCTTACTAATTAACTGACTCAAGAAATTTATTTCTTCCAACGCAAAATGACACTTCTCAACACACATTGTTAAATGTGCAGCTCACAACCTCTTGAACACTTCCTCAGTCGCTGCCTATGCTCGTGCTTATCCCTTGAAGAAACAGTTATGATGTCTAAATACACTGAACACTGACAAGGCTTTAATCCCTTCAGCACTCTGTCTAACAAGCACTGGCATGTCGAAGGTGCTTTCTGCAAACCATATGGCATTGTTCTAAACTGATAATGTCCCAGGGGTACTGAAAATGCAGTCTTTGATCTGCTGATGGTACCAACTTCTCAAGTCCGTTGTCGAGCACTGCCCAAGATTATCAACAGTTTGTGTTATGTGTGGAATGGGGTAATCATCTGTTAGTGTCTTACTGTTCAAACAATGTTAATCACAGCAGAATCAATACTTCCTTGAACCATCCATAGACGTTCTTGGTACGATTACAATTTCTGCCCTCCAGGGGCTACTACTCTCTTCTATTATGACTTCAGTTAATTGCTGATTGATAAACTCTTCTAAAATCACCTGCAGAGACCATGGTATTCTGTATGGCCTCCGGTACACCGGTGCTTCATTCCCCATAAGTCTCCTGTGTTGCTTCACAGACATTGCAAGCCAAGAACAGGTGTTGAAACTCAAACAACAATTCTTCCATCTGTACCCTCTTTGTTCCTGTCAAATCCTTACCCTTGTCATGCAATGCTGTCTTATTAGTGGCATCCTGTGTCTTTTCGTGGCTTACACCTTCTGTGCAGCAGTCTTCCTCTTCCGGAATTTCTGACATTGCCACTAATGTTCCCTCTAACAGTTTAACTGGTGCCAAAATTATTCGCATTAACAGGTATTACCTTGCCACCATTCATTTCCTATATGCATTCAATACTTTGTCTTATTAAACAACACACTGTACCCAATAAATCACTATCCTCCAGCAATTCCACTGTACACAACACACCAACTGGTAAATCTGGCTCCACACTCACCCATAGTGACTTTCTGGTGCCTCCTGACATATAGTCATGCGAATTAAGCCTTAATGTCATTGTTCATGGTTTAATTAGATTGCCTTGTACAACAGACACTCCTTGTGACAGATCAGCATTGACTACATTTTTAACGGGTGCTTATTACCCCCAGACCATCCCTACCATTATTTCCATAATAATGCTGTTGGTTTACACCATCCCTACTGTTATTCTCATAACACCGCTGATGGTTCATACCACCCAATTTATTCTGTGGCTGTTGGAAATGGCCCTGCAAATGCTCCATAAACCCACAGTTTAAGTACCTTATATTCACTTCAGACACATGTTTTCAATCCCTTACCCCTGTTGCAACAGAAATTTCCTCAAATTCCATTGCTAACTTAACTGCTGCATTCAGATTCCTAGGTGTACCAGTGTGCTCCCTCATAGACATTGCTGATGATAAACCCTTCAGGAAAACATCGAATGCCCTTTGGCTCATCACTCTGTGTCAGTTCACATGCATGCACATTAATTTTTGTAATATTTTCTGCAAAATCCCCCATGGCTTCATTAGACATCTTAAAAATTATACTTAACTGCTAACAGAAAAACTGTGCACTAATCTGCTTCTTATATCTTTGCACCAATCCTTGCCTGAGCTGCTTGAAAGTTTCTGCCTTATCCAGTGCCTCCGTGCATTGTACAAAGGACTCCAAGTCTCCTGAGAGATACAGTCGTGCTATTTGCAACAACTGTGTGTACGACCAACCCCCTATGTCAGCCAGTGATAAGAGATCCATCACAAATGGTAACACATCCTCTGGTGACCTACTGGAAGAGGGAGTACCAAGATTTGTAATAGCCAGATTTACTTCTCTGACTCTGCGAATTCAACAACCTCAACTCTTCTTCATTCTCTGCCAGCTTATTATTCACAAATGTACTCTCTTTTCTTAATCATGCCACCTGATCAGCTAGGATTGCATAGCTTCCTCGCCAATGATGTCTTGTGTCTCTGATTTCATCATTGCACCACCCTTACTCATATTTACGAATTCAGCAATAACAGTCCAAAAATAAAAAGAACAGAGCACTTCGTAGTTAATAACACTACCACACTTATTTTGTATGTCTAATGGTGAGCCACCTCGACTCCCCGTGTTGCCATACCATATGGCCAAAATGATGACATGTAAAACAAATGACTATCACAGGTTCGGTGCAAGGGCAGAATACCAACGTAAATTACACTGTGCACATCACACAGGCTGTAACAACTGATTGTTACAGTTACCCTTGAACTGGGAGACATCCACTGGTTCCTCCAACTTTACAAAAGTAACTTTGCAGTTACTTACTCTCAACCACACATGTAGCCCCAAAACATAAACAATAGTCTCACTCAACCCAGAACGAAGATGCCGTAGGCTGCAATTCAGATGCTGCACTGTGGGTATTGTACACCCTCCGCTGTCCACTGGAGGTGACACCAGCTCTCCTGACAGTTCTCTGTTGTGTTGGTTGAGAGTAACATTTCATTAGACTTCAGTTACACATCTCATCATTGACAATGCAAGGCAGACATGCCTCACCATGACATGGCAGGCAGGTAATGGCCAGCAGACAGCTAGCTTCTACCCAATTGAAGAGATACACGTGTCAGCACCTTGTGATGCTGACGTTGAACTAGCAGGAATCAAGTTACTCATCAGTCAGCCGAGGCTCTAACATCAGCAGCACTGTACTTCTTGTGCTGCAAAAGCATTCCACTGTTGAATGGATGTGCCCAAAGGACTCAGGCCTGGCTCACCTCCATTGCAGTGAGGAGAGGAGACGGCCACATACGGTCGTGATCTGCTACCTGCTGGTATGAGTAACGGTGGCAGGTGCAGAAAGCAGATCACTGGCACTGAGGCACCAAGTTCCACAGGGTGGACTTAGTGTGAGAGGCAGCTGACCCAACCTGGTCTCTGACTCAGGGCTGCAGCTGGTGGTGCCCAGTCATCTTGTTGTGTAGCGTAACCCTGCCATTGTGGTGGCGCTGCTGGACTCTGCCTCAAAATTCACAGCTATTTCTACAGCTCCAGCATGCATTTGTTGCATTATTACCCAGTCACATAGCTCATAACATGTTTCTTAACCATGGTGTGGTGACACCATCCTGCCCACTCTGGCTGTTAACATTGCCCGGTGTGGTTTCACCAAGCACAGCCAGCCCATCTCTCAATCCTTGTGTGTACATGTTGCCATAACATTTATGTTACCACACTGTGCTTACCGACCAGCTGTAGCTAATGCAATGCTCCATGGTGGCATTCTTACAAATTCGTGCAAGTTTTACCTAAGACTAGGTAACAGCACTACAAAACTGCATGGAAAATGAAGACTTGAGCTTCAGTACCTCATTTAACTATCAGCAGTTTTCAGACTGAGCTAGTCAGAAGTGCCTCATAGCTCAACTCAATTGGAAAAATAGTAGAGAGATACTGCTAACAGGTGAAATCCTGAAGTTAGATAAGCTCACTTGGCAAGAGCATTGCCTCAGAAAGGCAAGGATCCAGATGCAAGTCATAGTGTAGTGCACAGTTTTAACCAGTAATAAGTTTTGAATAAGTGAACATATTTGTACAAGAATGACACTATTTAAGAATTTGAAATAAGGAATATTGACACTGAAATGTTTATTACAATAAGTTTTCTTTCCATTTCTTTATGCAGCTCGACACTGTTTTTCATTGGAGGATTTTGTAGTGCATATTGCACTTCCATCTCTTGTCACAGCAAGTAATGAAGGTGAGTAGATGATATTTCACTCATAAACATATATACATTAGAAATGAAAGCAGTGTTTCATGTTCAGGTGGCAGCGTTGATGTTCTGTAAGCTTTCAGAAACAGACATCAAAATTATGACAATTTATTCCTCTGTGTGCCGGCTGCGGTGGCCGTGCGGTTCTAGGCGCTCCAGTCCGGAGCCGCGCTGCTGCTACGGTCGCAGGTTCGAATCCTGCCTCGGGCATGGGTGTGTGTGATGTCCTTAGGTTAGTTAGGTTTAAGTAGTTCTAAGTTCTAGGGGACTAATGACCACAGCAGTTGAGTCCCATAGTGCTCAGAGCCATTTCAACCATATTCTTCTGTGTACTCTTTGAGTTTATTTGTTATGTCTTTACTGTACTCTTTTTCCTTCTCTCTGTCTCCCTTGAGTGCTAACTGAAAGCAGAAGAAAGTTAACAGAAGCACAGGAGATTCAATACAACAATGACATAATTCATTCACTCTAACAACTATGCAGAACCAGCAATTCCACTTCCAGCTCATAAATTGAGAATGGCAAGGAGTTCATGTAATAAAGGATCAACTCCCTTTGGTATTTGGCTGCCCATCTCTGAACCTTTCAAGCAACCACTGAGACATTTAACATTTTGCAGTATTTTTCTAAAGATAGCAAGGCAGTTACATGTAATTAAAGAAGAGAGGATGTATTTTAAACTTAAAGTATAATTTTTCCCAATTATTTTGCATTATGACAAGCAATGGGAAATTAATCACTAAACATATTGTTACTGTCCAGATAACAATCGTTTTAAAATGAGAAATTGTTTAAAAACACAACTCATTCATGACGATTGTAATCTTCATCAATGCCATCATCAGTATCATCATTTGCTTCACATGGACACATCTCAGATGAAGGGAAATATCTAATAACGGAAAATCCAGAATGGAATGTAACAATATTGCAAAAAGGGAAAGAAGGTCTTTAACAAGTCCTGCATGATTGGATTTGGGAGCGGGGCAAAAGGTGAGGCTTTTGGAAAGGACTGATATTTCTGTGGGGCTAAGGCTTCTGGAGGGAAGGTTCATGACTGTGTTGCGGGTCTGTTTAGGTTCTGGACCCACAACACAGTCATGAACCTTCCCTCCAGAAGCCTTAGCCCCACAGAAATATCAGTCCTTTCCAAAAGCCTCACCTTTTACCCCACTCCCAAATTGCATATTGTCTGCCAAAGCAGAGTTACTAAACACAGCCTTTCGAGATGCCTTCACAAAAGAAGACGAAGTAAATATTCCAGAATTCGAATCAAGAACAGCTGCCAACATGAGTAACGTAGAAGTAAATATCCTCGGAGTAGTGAAGCATCTTAAATCACTTAATAAAAGCAAGTCTTCTGATCCAGACTGTATACCAATTACGTTCCTTTTGGAGTATGCTGATGCTTTAGCTCCATACTTAACAATCATATACAACTGTTCGCCCGACGAAAGATCCATTCCTAAAGACTGGAAATTTGCACAGGTCACACCAACATTCCGGAAAGGAAGTAGGAGTAATCCACTAAATTATAGGCCCATATTGTTAACGTCAATATGCAGCAGGATTTTGGAACATATATTGTGTTCAAACATTATGAATTACCTCAAAGAAAATGGTCTATTGGCACACAGTCAACATGGATTCAAAAAACATCATTCCTGTGTAACACAACTAGCTCTTTATTCACATGAAGTTTTGAGTGCTACTGACAATGGATTTCAGATCCATTCCGTATTTCTGGAAGGCTTTTGACACTGTACCACACAAACAGCTCGTAGTGAAATTGCGTGCTTATGGAATATTGTCTCAGTTATGCGACTGGATTTGTGATTTCCTGTCAGAGAAGTTACAGTTTGTAGTAATTGACAGAAAGTCATTGAGTGAAACGGAAGTTATTTCTGGCATTCCCCAAGGTAGTGTTATAGGCCCTTTGCTGTTCCTTATCTATATAAATGATTTGGGAGACAATCTGAGCAGCCATCTTAGGTTGTTTGCAGATGACACTGTTGTTTATCGACCAATAAAGTCATCAGAAGATCAAATCAAATTGCAAAATGATTTAGAAAAGAAATCTGAATGGTGCGAAAATTGGCAGTTGACCCTAAATAACGAAAAGTGTGAGGTCATCCACATGAGTGCTAAAAGGAATTCTTTAAACTTTGGTTACACGATAAATGAGTCTAATCTAAAAGCCATAAATTCAACTAAATACCTAGGTAATACAATTACCAACAACTTAAATTGGAGGGAACACACAGAAAATGTTGTGGGGAAGGCTAACCAAAGACTGCGTTTTACTGGCAGGAAACTTAGAAAATGTAACAGATCTACTAAGGAGACTGCCTACACTGTGCTTGTCCATCCTCTTTTAGAATACTTCTGCACAGTGTGGGATCCTTACCAGAGAGGACTGATGGAGTACATTGAAAAAGTTCAAAGAAGGGCAGCACAATTTGTATTAGGGAAGAGAGTGTCACAGAAATATACAGGATTTGGGCTGGGCATCATTAAAAGAAAGGCATTTTTCATTGCGACGGAATCTTCTCACGAAATTCCAATCCTAAACTTTCTTCTCAGAATACGAGAATATTTTGTTGACACCAACCTACATAGGCTAACCAAAGACTGCGTTTTATTGGCAGGAAACTTAGAAAATGTAACAGATCTACTAAGGAGACTGCCTACACTGTGCTTGTCCATCCTCTTTTAGAATACTGCTGCACAGTGTGGGATCCTTACCAGAGAGGACTGATGGAGTACATCGAAAAAGTTCAAAGAAGGGCAGCACAATTTGTATTAGGGAAGAGAGTGTCACAGAAATATACAGGATTTGGGCTGGGCATCATTAAAAGAAAGGCATTTTTCATTGCGACGGAATCTTCTCACGAAATTCCAATCCTAAACTTTCTTCTCAGAATACGAGAATATTTTGTTGACACCAACCTACATAGGAGAAACGATCACCATGATAAAATAAGGGAAATCAGAGCTTCTACAAAAAGATGTAGGTGTTCGTTCTTTCCGCATGCTATATGAGATTGGAATAGTAGAGAATTTTGAAGGTGGTTCGATGAACCCTCTGCCAGGCACTTAAATGTGATTTACAGAGTATCCATGTAGCTGTAGATGTAGATGCAGGACTTGTTAAAGACCTCCTCTCCTTCTGCCAATCCCTAAAGGGGAAACACTTTTTCGCCACCAAACCTAACAGTCAGACCCAATCAAAGACCAATATTGAACCTTGCCTGACTCAGTTCACTCTTCCATCCAAACTAGATCCACCCCCACTGCCCCCAAACCACCACCTGTTAACTTTCCAGAATTTCTTGACCTCGAACCTAGCCTTATGCACATTCCCCAAATCACTCAACATACAAACTAACCTTACATCCACAGAAAAAAACGCAGATCTCAACCGTATAATCCTACCTGCAGACAATGGCTCCACCACTGTTGTTTTGAACTGCAAGGATTACCTGGCGGAAGGACTCTGCCAGCTGTCAGATACTTCCATCTACAAACCTTGTCACAGTGACCCCATTCCAGTAATCCAGCAGGATCTTCAGTCACTACTCAAATCCTTAGGCCCATCCCAGAACCTCTCTCTGGAGTCCATCTCTCTACTCACCCCTACTACTCCCCGCACTCCTACCTTCTACATGCTTCCTGAAGTCCATAAACCTAGCCACCCATGACACCCCATTGTGGCCAGTTACTATGCCGCCACTTAGAGAATCTCTGCTCTCATAGACTAAACACCTTCAACCTATAACCTGGAACCTAACTTCCTATATAAAAGATACCAACCATTTCCTCCACTGACTCTCCACAGTTCCTGTCCCTTTACCACACGGTGCCCTGCTCATCACGATTGATGCCACCTCCCTGTACACTAACATTCCTAATGCTCATGGCCTTAACTGCTATTGAACACTGTCTTTCCCAAGGCCCAACAGATTCCAACCCAACAACCTCCTTCTTAGTCGCCATGATCAACTATATCCTCACCCACAATTACTTGTTCTTTGAAGGCATTACCAAAAAACAAATCCGGGGTAAACCTTTGGGCACCCGCATGGTACCATCCTATGCCAACCTGTTCCTGTGCCATCTAGAGGAATCCTTCCTAAAAACCCACAATCCTAAACCCCTCACCAGGTTCAGATTCACTGATGAAATCTTTGCTATTTGGACCGAAGGTGAAGACACCCTGTCCACATTCCTCCAGAACCTCAACAACTTCTCCCTCATTTGCTTCGCCTGTTCCTACTCAACCCACCACGCCACCTTCCTTCAAAGATGGCTACATCAATACCCCCGTCCATATCAAACCTACTAACCACCAGCAATATCTCCACTTCGACAGCTGCCACCCGTTCCATACCCAGAAGTCCCTTCTGTACAGCCCCATGGTCATCACATCTGCAGTGATGAGCAGCCCTCTCGAAATATACTGAGGTCTTACTGAAGCCTTCGCTGACCATAATTATCCTCCCAACCTTGTACAAAAACAAATCTCCTGTGCCTTATCTTTCCAGTCCCCCACCACCCCCCAAAGTCCCACTGTCCGGCCACAGAGCAGCATTCCCATCATAACTCAGTACCACTCAGGACTGAAGCAACTGAATTACATTCTCCGCCAGGGTTTGAATTACCTCTCGTCATGCCCTGAAATGAGAAATGTACTTCCCACCCATCCCACAGTGGTATTTCTCTGTTCACCGAACCTACACAATATACTCGTCCATCCTTACACAACCCCTGCACCCATTCCTTTACCTCATGGCTCATACCCCTGTAATAGATCTAGATGCAAGACCGATCCCATACATCCTCCCACTACCACCTACTCCAGTGCGGTCACTAACATCATGTGAAACCAGTCATGTGGCCTACAAGCTAAGCTGCAACCACTGTGCTACATTCTATGTCGGCATGACAGTCAACAAGCTGTCTGTCCACTTGAATGGCCACCGACAAACTATGGCCGAGAAACAAGTGGACCAGCCTGTTGCTGACCACGCTGCAAAACATGATATCCTTCATTTCAGTGACTGCTTCACAGCCTGTACCATCTGTATCCTTCCCACCATCATTAGCTTTTCTGAATTCTGCAGGTGGGAACTTTTGCTGCAATACGTCCTACATTCCCGTAACCATCCTGGCCTCAACATTTGTTAGTCACTGCCCTCACCCCATCCAGCCCCTTCCCTGTTCCAATTCCAGCACTACACAGCTGTCATTCCTCCACCACACCCAGTCTTTTTATTTCTCTCCTTTTCTGCTACTTCCGCTCCTGCCCCCCCTCCCCCCCCCCCACCTCCTCCCCAACTCTCCCCTGCCCTCTGTCTATCCTACAGCACTTTACTCTCCACCACCCTCACCATACTATCCCTCCCCCTCCCCGCCGCAGCCTCCTCCTTACCACCACCCAGTCGCCACTCCCATCATGCCCTCTCTCCTCCAGCCTACTCCTCGTCCCCACCCCACCCCATCCCATTGCCATTCCCATCATGCAATGCACAGGTGCTGCTGATTACAGTGTGGCCTCAGTTGCCTGAGACTGCAGTCGTATGTGTGAGTTGCGTTTGTGTGAGTGTGTATGTGCGTGTTTGTCATCGAATTTTGACAAAGGCCTTACTTGCCGAAAGCTATATGTGTGACAGTCTTTTTTTGTGCCTACTTGCAACTCAGCATCTCCACTATATGATGAGTAGCATTTTTCATTTTCATTAAGTGCAATATCTGTAATAGATAGATGGTAGGAATTTCAAGAGATCCAACATTTCTTCTTCTTTGTGCCAATAAGTCTCCGATTATAATACAATTAAGTGTGTGCCACAGGTAAGAATTGCCTTGGTCAGCTCTATTTTTTTCTCCCAGATTCATTTGATTAGATGTGAAAAAGTAGAGCATAAGTGATTTTTTCAGGCATTCCTGATGGATCTGTTGCAAATACACTTCTCGGGTTTGCTGCAGAATTGTTTTATGTAAATCCCACAATATTTCATTGATACGGCTGGTTGACATCTTCAGGTGGCGGTAGTTGCTGCTGTCACTGCTGCAAGATTCGACTGATGATAATAGCACGGGAGCACCGCTTTCTTCCAACTTCAAGTGTCATCCTGCACATGCGTATTGCCTCTCCTGACCTGATAAATTTCAGTGCCCCCATGCGATTATATCAGTCACATATTGCAGGAGTGACAGCAGCTACTGCCACCACCTGAAGATGACAAGCAGTTGTATCGATGAAATATTGTGGGATTTACCCACTATGATCCAGAGACAAACACGAGAAGTTTATTTGCAAATGCTGTAGAACATAGTTTTTAAAGTGAAACCAAATTCACTGAATCTGAAGTCATTTTGTTTCTCCATCTGTATTTCTTAGTTCAGGCAATATTATTTTTGAATTCTTTTATTGGCCGATCTAAAATCATCTTGCTTCATTGGGTAAGCAATAAAAGCAATTCTTCCATGAGCTCGCTGAGACAGTAGATAGTAAATTTAGCTTTTCATGGCAGCTTCAGTATTTCTGTGGTGCAAGTTATTTTCCAAGCAAGAACGATCAGAAATAAGAAACTTACAAACTAACCTCATCCACAAGAGGCATGCATGTATGTTTCTATTCAATCCATACATGAATTGCAAGATGCAATGGTGTGTTTTGTTGATGGAATTCAGCTCTACGAGCTTTGTTAGAAAGAAGCTATCTCTTTGAGATGTATGGATGGTTGGGTTTAATCACAAATATGTCGTAAAAATTTCCCATTAAACAGATCATGACAAACAAATTTGAAGTTGCATAAATTGTGATTATACTATCCAACTGGGGCTGTAGGCATTGAAAATTGAGATACTTTTTGTATTTTGAATCATAAAATGTAACATTTATAAACTTTTTCCTCCTTGTAAAAAAAATGCCTTTCAGCCTCCTGTACATGCAGTTCATGCTCAGATTTTATTTTTGCTTCCTCTGCCTCATTGGATGAAATTTCATACTCTACTCATGTGTTTCGTGCACGCACCACATTTCTGGCAAGACCCCTTGATTACTGAATGAAGGATGAGGTCCATTGTAGAACATTTTTCTATACATTTGTTCCTTCTCGTGCTTAATATTTCTACTTAATAATGTTCCACATACAGTCCATGTTGTTCACTTACTTTATATTCTTAATGTTCTGATTTGTAGCAAGACAGTTCCAATGAGGATTGTTAAGTCAAGTGTAGTGACTGGTGTGACATAAAAGAATGTATTGCATCACAGGAAAGTTCCCTCATGAAAACTAACAAATATGAGACAAAGTTTCCTTCAGGAGGGGAATTATACAGAGTATTTCGAAGTCTTTGCATCAAATTTCTATGTGTGATAGATCACGTCATGGGAAACTACTTAGAGACAAAATGTTTGATGACACTTCCTTGCAATGTTCAGAGTCCTTTTGTATTGCTTATGCCCTTGCCTATAATCCAGTCATCTGCTCCATATGAAAGATGGTAGGCCCAGAAAAATTGAAGTTGCTGATTCTCTTATAAAATATCTTTCTTCACTTAGAGACACTCTTTTTTAAGCTTATCTTTTTGAAAATCACTCCTGTCAATTTACTGGTGGGGATAGTATGCAGTGCACCTGGTTAGTAGACCCTGCTGGTTCAGTGAAATCTCAGGTCCCAAGGCCAGCAAATACTAAAGGATGCCTAGCATCACCAGGAAGAAGTGTCAGTGAACATGTCTCGAGAGAAAAAGGTTGTTCAATGTGACGTGATCTACACTGTTTGATCAAAAGTATCCGGACACCCCCAAAAACATACGTTCTTCATATTAGGTACATTGTGCTGCCACCTAATGCCAGGTATTCCATATCAGCGACATCAGTAGTCATTAAACATAGTGAGAGAGCAGAATGAGGTGCTCTGCGGAACTCATGGACTTAGAACGTGGTCAGTTGATTGGGTGTCACTTGTGTCATATGGCTGTACGCGAGATTTCCACAGTGCTAAACATCCCTAGGTCCACTGTTTCCGATGTGATAGTGAGGTGGACACATGAAGGTACATGTGCCGCACAAAAGTGTACAGGCCGATCTTGTCTGTTGACTGAGAGAGACCGCCAACAGTTGAGGATCATAATGTGTAAAAGGCAGAAATCTGTCCAGACCATCACACAGGAATTCCAAACTGCACTGGATCCATGGCAAGTACTATGACAGTTAGGCAGGAGGTGAGAAAACTTGGATTTCATGGTCGAGTAGCTGCTCATAAGTTACACATTACGCTGGTAATTGCCAAATGACGCCTCGCTTGGTGTAAGGGACGTAGACATTGGACGACTCAACAGTGGAAAAACGTGTGGAGTGACGATTCACGGTACACAATGTGGTGTGGGTATAGCGAATGCCCGGTGAACATCATCTGGCAGCTTCTGTAGAGCCAACAGTAAAATTCGGAGGCAATGGTGTTATACTCATGCAAATGCATCTCCCACACACATGGCCACAGTCCAAGACCTTGGCTGCCAGAGATTGTGGCCACATATCTGTGAGTTGCATTTGTGTGTGTGTGTGTGTGTGTGTGTGTGTGTGTGTGTGTGTGTTTGTTTGTTTGTTTGTGTTGTCTAATTCTGATGAAGGCCTGTCGGCCGAAAGCTTTGTTTGACAGTCCTTTTGTTGTACCTTTCTGCAACTCAGCATCTCGGCTATATGGTGAGTAGCAACTATCCTTTTCATAATGTTGTCATTAATTTTTTTTCTTATCTGTTTTCCTTCTTACTTTTGGACAAATATTTCAATAAACATTTGACTTTACTTTTTCAATTTTTTAATTGTGAAGAAATGCAGATCATACGCTGAAAAATAATTGTAAGAACATGCCTTCCCCTTTCTGATGTGTATGATTTACCTCCATTATGACTCTTTTTTTTTTCTCTTTACTCCTTCTAAAATTCAACCTTTTTTCCATTTGTGCATTTTCTGTTCTCATTTCACCCATCTACATGGGCAAGATCGTTAATGATTGCTACTGCAGTGGTGTTCGGACTGGAGATTGCTGGGTCAAACACCAGTAGTGCAAGAAATTTTAATTGCTAGTATTTTCCGGGCAGGTAGAGGAGAAGAACCAGTTATAAAGTCTCTTGATGTGGTTGGGGTTCTTAGGAAAAAGCTAAAGGATATTTAATATAATGTTGGTGACGTGTACATTGTGCATGCTTGTAAATGCAGCTTACGTGTACACCAATGATAATCAAAGTTGCTGCATGGGCAAAAATATTAGTAAAAGCGGGTACAGTTTTGCTTGCAATGGTTTAATTGTGTTATCCAAACTCACGACTAGCACAAAAACAGTCAGAAGTAGCATGAAACTATTACTGTTATTGACAGATAAATTAATTGTTGGTAAGATGTAAGGATTTCTCCTCGTGATAAATAATTTCATTTATATCACACTGGCTTCAGTTTGGTTAAGCATTTTCTTGACAGTAATAAATTTGATTGTGGACTCAAAGATATCATGAAGCAAACCTAAGCCTTGTCGCCTACTGCAGTTAAATTTATCTGTGCAATTCTGTAAAAATTCTGAAAAATGAATTTTGCAAATATTAATGCTTGAAAATTATCATCAGTACTCAAATTATTTGTTATGTTAATTTCAGGGTGAAGCCCAATATTTAATATTTTAATTAAATTCCATGTATTAGCCGCCTGTGCACCATTCCCTACAACAACAACAGAGCAGGATGGGCAATCTTCTACAAAACTCACTTTAAATAATTATTTTCGCGTAAATATTTCTGCAGGGAGAGAGAGGTTTTGAACGAGAACAGGAGAAATCCACGTTTTACCATAAGTACATCAAATACCTAGTGCATCAGAATAGCTAAGTGACTAAATGCTTCAACAGCAGAGATAAAAGTAATATTAGATCATTGAACCAAGTCTTTTTAACCTCAATGAGATAGGATCTCCAAGGTTACATAGAATGTCTTTACATTTTATAGTTGTTCTTTGATACTAAAATGCATATTTTATTAACATTTTTAACACAAAATATATCATAATAATTATCTACTGTACCTCTCCTTCCCTCTTTCCTGATGAGGCAACAGTTTGTTGCGAAAGCTTGAATTTTGTGTGTATGTTTGTGTTTGTTTGTGTGTCTGTCGACCTGCCAGCACTTTCATTTGGTAAGTCACATCATCTTTGTTTTTAGATATATTTTTCCTACGTGGAATGTTTCCCTCTATTATAATTATCTACTGTATTTTATAGACAGAAATACACTCAGTTGTGACCTTTCTTTACTTTCCACATTTACATGTCTGGCACAGATTTAGTTTAATTTTTATAGAGTTTTCCAGGAGATGTCACACAATGTCCTAGAAAAATTTCCTGTCCATTTGTGTTCTTCATATGAGTGAGGAAACAGCAGCTTTCTCCTGCCCTATCAGTTCTATATTATGCATATGGCTATATCTTGTGGAGTTTTGAATCTCCATTGTTGTCTTGCATTATTTTCTGTGCATATTCACCTATAACATACTGACTGACAAAATCAAATTAGTAGTAGTACTTTGAAGTTGAATTTCAGATGTTTACCCATTGCTTCCACATAATTGTTTCCCACAATATGTGTGTCTCCTGATTCAGATCTTGGAAGGAAGTAAATTCCAAATTTTATGTACCAGTGTCATTGTGGCTATTAGAGACAAAGCACCAGTACTGTTCATTGAGATCAGGGCAAGAAATCAGTCATGAAAGGATCACCTTGGCATTCGTGTCAAATGAGTAAGTAAGCCACAGGGAACCTAAAGCAAGGTAGCCAAATGGAAACTGGAACCCATTCCTCCTGAATGATTCCCATGTCTTAGCTACTGCATCACTCTTTGCAGTCACAATACTTGCCTTTTACCCAATGTCCAAATGACTTCAAAATAAGTCTGTGATAAAAAATTTGTAGTTCCAATTTTGTGCTATTATCTGGATTATTCATATTCTTTAGTTTGCCTTTGAAATAGTGATTGTAAACTTTTATATTAAAATATTCTTGCCAAAAGAAATAGTTGTGGATGACGACCTTCTAACATATTGCTGTCTTTTTGATATGTTTAAGGTCATGGTGAAGCTGATGTTGGAGCAGAAGCTTGCGCTCGACTAACATGTCACTTGCTTTTGCGACTCTTCAAGACTGTCGAATGCCCGCAGCCATCTTTGTATTCAGTTGGTTAGTAATATTTAAAAAAGCCCCATTCAATCCTCACTAAACTGAACACTTGTAGATTTCTAATTGTCATATGTAAGTACTTGCATCTTATGTATATTCTCTTTCTTGGATAGGTTGTAACTGTCATTTTCATATGTTTGTGATTACTTCAGTTTTGTGAACATTTTAGGAACATCACCACACCCAATGCCACCATCTGGCGGTATAGGTTACAATATTCACCTGAGCTGTGACAGGCATCTGTTGGCTGCTGCACACAATAATATACATGTCGGTCCTGTGCTTGCTGTACTTAAAGTGAGTCACATTACAACATTGTAGAAATAAGATGCTGTAATTTCAGTTTTTCTAAATCCTCCTCTATCTTTTTTGTTGACATTTATTTTCAGATGTATTATTTAGTTATATCAGATTGAGTAGACATGAGGCTCACGTTCTGTAAGTCAAAAGAAAATGATTATGCAATTATAGAGACTTATTTGTTAAATAATGATTATTTATTTCCCTATATCTTTCTTAAACTGATTCTACTCATATGAATACATTTTAGTTACAACACATCAGTATTTTCCCTCAGAACAAACTAAGTAATTTTTGGTTGTCATGGCATCTAATGACAGAAGTTTTGGCAGCTATCGTTTTTCTGGCGTAAGTAATTTAGGAACAAAGGTAAAACTCACTGAATATTGGAAGTGTTGAATCATCAGCAGGTACCTGAACAAGACTAGGTTTTGGACAAATTCTTTTTCAGGTAGAGTACACACACACACACACACAAACACTCTCTCTCTCTCTCTCTCTCTCTCTCTCTCTCTCTCTCTCTCTCTCTGCAGACTGAATATACAATTCCAGGACTGTAGATCTGCAGCTTCGCTGTGGTAAGAGGCTGTCTCAGGGGAAGTAGGAGAGGGGAGGAAGGAAATAAGGAATGAAATGGGAGGGAGGGTTGGAGAAACGTGTGTAATGGCATGGAGGGAGGCAGCAGGTGCATGGGGTAGGAATGCAGGAATGTCATGCAGCACATACAGTGATAAGCATGTGTGACAGGCACAGGCACCAGTGATTTTGGGCAGCACACAGCGAAGATGTTGTGGAGAAGGTGATTGGCAGAGGGTGACGGAACAAAGAGAGACTGCTGAGAAGAGTGTGTGGGTGCAGGATGAGTGAAGTTTGGGTCCTGGGGCAGGCTGGAAGGGTGTGTGAAGCACAGGGCTAGCGGAGATTGAGGACAGGACAAGTATGGGAGCAAGAAAGTGTTACAGGGAAACATCCATAACCTAGTTCCAAAAAATTGGTGTTTGGGGGGAGAAGGATCGAGATGGCACAGTTTGTAAAGCAGCCATTGAAGTTGAGCATATGGGGTGTGTGTGTGTGTGTGTGTGTGTGTGTGTGTGTGTGTGTGTGTGTGTGTGTGTGTGTGTGTGTGTGTGTGTGGGCGGCGGGGTTCTTGGATCCGGACAGAGGTTTAAGTATGTGTGAGAATATGACACGGGAAACCTGTCTATGGAATGTGTTTGGGGATAACGTCTGTCTGTGAAAACCTTAGTAAGATCTCTAGCGTACTGGGCAAGGCATTTCTCATCATTGTAGACAAACTGCCCAAGCTTGGGTAGGCAATATGAGAGTGATTATTTGGTATGGAAGGGATGACAGCTATCAAAAAGCAGGTACTGTTGGCGGTTAGGGAGCTTGATACGGACAGATGTATGGATGGAGCCATCAGAGAAGTGGGGGTCAATGTCCAGGAAGGTGGCATATTGGGCTGAGAAGGACAAAGTAGAGCAGATGAAGAGATGGTATTGAGGCTATGGAAGAATGAGGATATGGTGTCTCGTCCCTGGGTCTGTATCATCCAAATATCACCAGTGAGCCTGTGCCAAAAAAGAGGTTTGACATTTTGCGTGGCTAAGAAGGTTTTCTCTAAATGCCCATAAACAAGCTTGGCATAGAAGGGAGCCGTGCAAGTGCCCATGGCTGTGCCACAAATTTATTTGTTTATCCTTCCCTCAAAGGAAAAGTAGTTATGTGTGAGGATTTTGCTAGCTAGGTGTATACGAAATAAGGTGATGGGTTGAGATGTGGAAGGACATTGGAAGAGATAGTGTTCAATAGCAACAAGGCTGTGGGCATGGTGGATGTCTGGGTGTACAGAGGTGGCATCAACAGTGATGAGCAGGGATCCAGGTGGAATGAGTTGGGAATGATTAGAGCTACTGAAGAAAGGGGCTTGTGTCTTTAATACATGAGGCCAGGTTGCATGCAGATTGTTGAAGGCGTTAGTCAACAAGGGCAGAAACTCTTTGGGTAGGAGTACAACAACCAGCTACAGTGGAGTGTCCAGGATTGATGAGTTGATGGATTTTGCAAAGCATGTAGAAGGTAGGTGCATGAGCAGACTTTGGGGTGAAGAAGGAGATGGATTTGAGGGAGAGATTCTGGCATGAACGTAAGGAGTTGAGTGGAGATTGGAGGCTGTGCTGGACCTCTAGGATGAAATCACAATGGCAGGGCTTATTGGTTGAATATTCAGACAGCAGTGGGTACCTTCTGCCAATTAATCACTGTGGTTCATCACAATAATGGTGGCACCTTTGTCTGCGGGGAGGGTGATTGAATGATGGACCGTCTTTAGATTATGGATTGTTGTTCTGTCCTCCGTTTGGGGGTTTATGTTCGAGGAAAGGGAACTGGGAAAGGTGGGCGAGGCCAAGTTGAAAACAAGGAATTCTTGAAAAGTAGCCAAGGATGGTTTACAACTGAGTGTGGGAGAGTTGTGGTTGGATGGTGATATTAACTGGAAGGGGCAGAGTTCAGCGTTGCAATTTGGTTGGCTTTGATTGTAGGGCTTGGTGCAAAAAAGTGTTTCCGTTGCAGGACTCAAGAGAAGGAGAGTACAACTGTATAATTTTATTTCGTAACTATTTTCTTACAAATAAGAATTTCCAGCTAATTTATTAATTACTAATATAACATTGCTTACCATCAGATTATTGGTATATTAACTGCTTATTAATTAAGATCCTAATGCTTTCTAATATGCCCTGTACTTTTAAATGGATACTCCAAGGTTTACAATACAGCCGGAAAACAGAAGGTCTTAATCAGGCTAAAGAGTTGAAATCTAACATTGTGTAGTCGTCAATCCCAAGACTGGTTTGATGCAGCTCTCCATGGTAAACTATTCTGTAAAAGCCTCATCATCTCTGCACAACTACTGCAGCATAAATCCATTTGAATTTATGTAATATATGCATCCTTGGTCTCCATCCACAATTTTTGCTTCCCACAATTCTCTCCACTACCAAATTAATTATTCCTTGATATCCCAAGGTGTGTCCTATCAACTAATTCCTTCTTTTATTCAAGTTGTGTCATCAATTTCATTTTTCCACAATATGGTTCAGTTTCTCTTCATTAGTTACTTGATCTACCCATCTAATCTTCAGCATTATTCTACAGCACCATATTTCAAAAGCTTCTATTCTTTTATTGTCTGAACCATTTATCATCCCTGTTTCACATCCATACAAGGTTAAACTTAAGCTAAATATTTTATTGCTATTAAATTCCTCATTTTCATAAATGTTTATCTTCCCATAGCCAATCTGCATTTTAAATTCTCTCTACTTCAGCCATCATCAGTTATTTTTCTGCCCAAATAGCACAACTCATCTACTACTTTTAGTGTCTCATTTCCTACTCCTAATTCCATCAGCGTAACATCATTTAATTCACTGCATTTCATTATCTTTGTTTTACTTTTGTTGATTTTCATCTTACAACCTGTTTTCAAGACACTATCCATTCTGTTCAACAGCTCATCCAAGTCCTTTGCTGTCTCTGACAGAATTACAATGATGTCAGCAAACCTCAAAAGTTTTTATTTCTTTTCCCTAAACTTTAATTCCCTTTCCATGTTTCTCGTAGGTTTCCTTTATTGCCTGCTCGGCGTAGAGATTGAATAATGCTGGGGACAGGTTACAATCCTCCTTTCTCAATCACTGCTTCCCTTTCATGTCCTTCAACTCTTAGAACTGAAGTCTGATTTTTGTGCACGCTATAAACAACCTTTTGCTCCCTGTGTTTTTTCCTTGCTACCTTAAAAATTTTAACAATCGTTGTCCAGTCGGCATTGTCAAAAGCTTTTCTAAACCTAATGGTGTAAGTGGAGGCTTGCCTCTCTCCAGCATATCTTTAAGATAAGTTACAGGTTCTGTATTTCCTCAATGACCCTACATTGCTCCAGAGCACAAACTGGCCTCCCCGAGATTGGCTTCTGCCACATTTACCATTCTCTTGTAAATAATTTGTGCCAGTATTTTGCAGCCATGACTTGTCAAACTGATAATTCAGTAATATTCACAACTTTCAGTATGTGCGTAATTGGAGCTGGATTATTACATTCTTCTTGAAATCTGAGGGTATGTTGTCTGTCTCACATACGAGGGTTACCCAGAAAGTAATGCACCACATTTTTTTCTCAGCTGAAAACAATGCTACGAATGTGTGAAATGTTACGTATGTATTATTTGAAGTCTCCTGAGTGGCCAGGCCAAGTTTCCGTCACTTCCAACAGATAGCATTGCTGCAGGGCAGTTTCAAAATGGCATCTGTAGGTGATGTACATTACAAGCAATGTGCCGTCATTGAATTTCTCACTGTAGAGAAAGAAACTGTGGGGAATATTCTCAAACACTTGTCCAAAGTCTGTGGAGCATCTGCTGTCTACAGAAGTACATTTAGTTGCAGGTCACAGAGGGTGAGATCATCAGAAGGCAGTTCAGTGGAGCTCCACAATTTGCAGCAGTCAGGGAGACCATCCACAGCTATCACACCTGACAGCCCTGACCTAGCCCCCTTGGACTTCCACTTGTCTGGGCCATTAAAGGATGCCATTCATGGAAGACATTTTGAGGACAATGAGGAGGTGATTCACACAGTGAAGCACTGGCTCTGTCACCAGACAATGATTGGTACCAACAGGGCATATGCGCCCTTGTTTCACGCTGGAGGAAGACCATAGAATGGGATGGAGATTATGTGGAAAAATAGGGTGTGTAGATAAAACGCCATTGTTTCCTGTGTGTAATTCTCATTATGTTCAATAAAGAATTGTTGAGGGAAAAAAATGTGGTGCATTACTTTCAGGGGAACCCTTGTGTCTTGTACACTAGATGGATTAGTTATGTTGTACCTGGCTCTCCCAGGGATCTCAGTAGTTTTGAGGGTATGTCCTCTACTCCAGGAGCTTTGTTTCAACTTAGGTCCAACAGTGCTCTGTCAAAATCTTCTTTCATCTACTTCTTCTTCCTTTTCTGTAATATTGTCTTCAGTATCATTACCCTGGTATAGCCCTTCGATATATTCCTTCCACATTTGCCTTCTTTGCTAGTATTGGCTTGTCATCTGAGCCCTTGATATTCAAACAGCTGCTTTTCTTTTCACAAAACATCTCTTTAATTTTGCTATAGGTGCCATCTGTCTTTCACCTATATATGCAGGCTTCTACAGCCTTGCATTTGTCCTCTAGTCATTCCTGCTAAATCATTTTGCACTTTCTGCCAATCTAATTTTTAAACATCTGTATTTTCATTTGCTATATTTTCATAGTTTCTGCTTCAATCAATTAAATTCAGTATCTCCTGTGTTATCCATCGATCTCTACCACACCTTGTCTTTTTACCTATTTGATATTTTGCTGCATTACAGTCAACCATTGCCTAATATTCCCTCTGACACTCAAAATAACTTTTGATTGTTTCAAATTATCCAGGGCCTATCTCCTTAATTTCAAAGCTCTTTTGTAATTTCTTCAGTTTTAGTGTGCTGTTCATCTGTTTTCTAATCTATCTATCCTCTGTATATATAGGTTTGTGTATATAACTTGGAAGTATTTCATGTAAATTAGCTGAGCTGTGATGTGTTACATTTCTCCACCATTGTGAAAATATGCTATTGCCATCTAGCAGTGTATGTCAGAGCTCTTTGGAATCGGGGTAGCTTTCATGGTGCTTCATACCAATGTTTTGTGGCAGTGGGTGCTTTGTACCAGTGTTCCATAGCAAATGATGCTGTGTACAAATGCTGTGTGGCAGAGGGTGCATATAACCAATTTTGATCAAGTGAGATGGCACATTGGTTAGCACATTGGACTCACATTCAGGAGGATGATGGTTCAAATCCTCACCTGACCATCCAGATTTTGATTTCCATTATTTCCCTAAAGCGCTCCAGGGAGGTGGCAGGATGGTTCCTTTGAAAGGGCTTGGCCTATTTACTTCACCATCCTTGAAACGTTCTGAGGGTGTGCTCTGCCCCTAATGACTTGACACATCAAATGAATTCGCAATTGCGAGTAAGGACTACCATCAACTGTAGAGTGGAACAACGACAATGAAAATTTGTACCAGACCGGGACTCGAACCCAGACTTCCCGCTTATCACGAGCGGCACTGCAATATTGTATGCTAATGACATGATGTTGATGAGACATTAACCTAATCTACTTTCCTTCCTTCTTAGTTTTGTGTGGCAGAGGGTGCTTCGTACCAGTGTTGCGTGGTAGAAGTTGCTTCATACTGATTTTCTTTGGGCAGAGAATGCTTTGTACCACATTGCGTGACAGAGGTAGTTTTGTATCAGTTGTATGAGACAGAGGGTACTTCATACCAATGTTGACTCGCAGAGGATACTTTGTATCTGTGTTATGTGCCAGAAGATGCAACCTACTGTTGTTACTTGTCAAAGGGTGCAACCTGCTGTTGTTGCACGGCAGAGAGTGCGACCACTGTTGTTGCACGGCAGAGAGTGCAACCACTGTTGTTGCACGGCAGAGAGTGCAACCACTTTTGTTGCATGGCAGAGGGTGCTTCATGCCAATGTTGCCTGACAGAAAGTGCTTCATATCATTGTTGCATGGTTGAGGGTGCTGCATAACAATTTTACATTGCAATGAGTGTGTCGTACCAATGTTGTGTGGTGAAGAATGTTTCTTACCAATTTTACGTGGCACAGGGTAATTCGTAACAATGTGTTATGGTAGAGGGTACATCGCACTGATGTTGCATGGTATAAGGTGCTTCGTAGTGTTACTATGTTGTGAAATGCAGGAAAATTCAAACAGTAAATTTAGCTCACACCAGACTGGCACTGAAGTCAGCACCCAACAAGTGGACATTGCTTGCTTTGAACTAGCTTAGCAGTCAGGCAGACCAGGTGCTCGCAGTAGATCGCAGCTTCCATCATAGTCATGAGATGCCACACACCAGACACCAATTAAATATAGAATAGGAAACATTTGTACCTACTGAGAACTTTCTTGGTTTGCACTGCTTAAATTATTTAAGTTATATGAAAATGATAATACTCAATTACATAGCATTGTTTCTGAATTTTAATCATAACTCCATGAAGTGGGCCGTAAGCAAAATTATTGTTATGCTACACAAGTTGTCCGGTTGTAGACACGTGTTGCTACCAGCTTGAAGCCCTGACAGCTCGCTGGTAACCAATAATTTATGGTCATAGTCCTCATCTGCCCTTGGAAATGTCTTACAGTTTAAAATCAGATTCTGAAGTCTTTGTATTATCATTACATTAGGTTGGTGCATAAGTTTGTAGCATTTTTCCATAAGTTCGCTGAACACAACAGATACAGATAATAGAGACTTTGGTTATCAATAATGTATTCACCTTCATTATTTACAACAGTCTGCAGAGGTTTGGGTAACTTGTCCAATTCCTCGACTGTAGGAATTGTGTGGTTTTGAAATGAAGAACTTGTGAAGCCATGTTCGGAATGCATTTTCATCCAGAAACAAAGTTTCTTGTAGGTTGTTCAATAAAGAACAGAAAAGCTGAAAATCTGAGGGTGCAAGGTCAGGTGAGCAGTGGATGCAGAATGACTTTACAACACAATTCCTGTACAGTGTTTTTTGTCAGTCTGGCAGAATGCGGGTGGGTATTATCATGGAGTAGCATCACTTCACACAGTGTTCCTGGTCACTGTTCTTGGATTACATCTGCAAGTTGTTGACAATAAATGTCAACAGTGGTGGTTATACCTCGAGGTAGCAGTTCATTTTGCACTGCACCATCGGTGTTCCCCCCAGATAAATAATATTATCTTTTCTGGATGAGTGCAGGTCTTTGTTTGGTGAGTTGATGCTTTGTTTGGACTCATTCATTCTTTCTTTTTCCTTATGCTAGCATAAAGACGCCGTTTCTCATGACCAGTAATTATGCCAGTTGATTAAGAGCAAACAGAGCTGCACATGTGGCCACCTACTGATTTTGACTTAGACCATGTGGTGCCCATACATTCGATTTTTGAACCTTCCTCATTGCATACAAATCTTGTATGATGGTGGAATGATCACAGTTCATCACATTTGCCAGTTCTCGAGTACACTAAAATTTGCCATTGTGGATTAATGTGTTTAAACAGTCTTCATCAAACACCAAAGGTCTTCTTGAAAGTGGAGAGTCACTAATGTCAAAACAATACTCCTAAAAATGAGAAAACCATTTTTTTGCTGTGCTCTGTCCAATGGCATTATCTGCACACAAGTCACAAATATTTTGGTGTGCCTCCACAGCTGTCACCCCTCTATTGAACGCTTGCCCGCGAAAGGCAAAGGTCCCGAGTTCGAGTCTCGGTCCGGCACACAGTTTTAATCTGCCAGGAAGTTTCACATCAGCGCACACTCTGCTGCAGAGTGAAAATCTCATTCTGGAAACATCTCCTAGGCTGCGGCTAAGCCATGTCTCCGCAATATTCTTTCTTTCAGGAGTGCTAGTTCTGCAAGGTTCGCAGGAGAGCTTCTGTAAAGTTTGGAAGGTAGGAGACGAGGTACTGGCAGAAGTAAACCTGTGAGGATGGGGCATGAGTCATGCTTGGGTAGTTCAGTTGGTAGAGTGCTTGCCCGCGAAAGGCAAAGGTCCCGAGTTCGAGTCTCGGTCTGGCACACAGTTTTAATCTGCCAGTAAGTTTCACATCAGCACACACTCTGCTGCAGAGTGAAAATCTCATTCTGGAAACATCTCCTAGGCTGTGGCTAAGCCATGTCTCCGCAATGTCCTTTCTTTCAGTAGTGCTAGTTCTTCATGGTTCGCAGGAGAGCTTCTGTAAAGTTTGGAAGGTAGGAGACGAGGTACTGGCAGAATTAAAGTTGTGAGGACGGGGCGTGAGTTGTGCTTGGGTAGCTCAGTTGGTAGAGCGCTTGCCCGCGAAAGGCAAAGGTCCCGTGTTCGAGTCTCGGTCCGGCACACAGTTTAAATCTGCCAGGAAGTTTCACATCAGCGCACACTCCGCTGCAGAGTGAAAATCTCATTCTGTTCCCATAACTTCTATTTAAAAGTTCGCATTTATCGACAATACGTTTTCGCCGTATCACACTCTGTGGCACAGTGTTTTCTGGTTCTGAAGTTGCCTCCGTGACTCTAACTGAACGGCGAGGGTCCAGTCATCTAGTATCCTTTGGTTGCTGCACTGTAACATGTCATGAATGACAGCTCCTGGGTGCAAAGAAGTTTTAACTCCTGGCATTCCCCAACACTTACCACTCTACCACATGCTGCTCAAGAAATGTCTATGTCATAATATTCGCTTGCATTTATTTGTACACTTGCTATTTTATGGCATCCAGTGTTACTCTTTTCTTTTCTTTAACGATAAATCCTCAGCTCTGTCCTGGATATTTTTTCTGATATTTTATTTAACTTTTGCAACTTTGATTCATCCTGAGTGATGATGTGTACTGTTCTGTACTTGCTTTCATATTTGATTTCCCTGGAAACAATACAGTGCCAACCAATGTGGACTGATATTTCAGTTTCTCTGCAGTCCTGTCTGGGAAAGAATTCAGAAATGCATTGTTCTGTTGTATGTGCATCCCAGTCAACCTGACACTCGTGCATCTTGTGTGAAGTGATTTCTTGGAGTGTGCTCTTTGCCTTAATATCTCTGTCATTTTGAATGTAACACTTCTTTATAACCAGTATAGGCTCACTTCTTTCTGGTTGCAAAGTCAGAGGGGAATATTTGTAATATTATGTGCAGAACACTGGTAGAAGTGGTTTTGTATGCACCTGTAAATCTCAGTGGTATGTTTCTCTGCAATATGTGTAGAGTGATTTAGATTTGGCTAATCTTGACCTTTGTGCCCAAATACCTGCATTGTAACATACTGTGGAAGAAAGTGTGGATTAGTGATACAGTCTGATGATGTCGAGAGGTAGATGGAGCTTATTATGGTCACTTGTCGCAAACATGTTTGTGACATGCTGCATGACTTTTGCATCGTGTTTGGCCAAAGACCATAATGTGAGGCGTTTTACAAGAGCTTTTAGTGGTGGCTCTGTTGTGTGTGGTGTTGGGTCATATTGGTGTCTCATACACCATTGAGAATGGTCAGAAACTTCTCGAAATCAGTCCACAAATAAAGTCCAGGGGACAAAACATAGTAACTGATGGATTATTTTCCTCCACAGCTGCAGAGCCCTCCAAGGCATCCACCATGTGGTATTGCACGCAGATGAGTCATCTCAACACCACTATAAGTCAGACACCAAGAGCTGCACTAATGCTATTCCATTTCCACTTGTAATGTGACTTTATGTTGTGAATCATTGCAAGAGCTATTCATCTCATTTTAGACTAAGTGCTAAAACCCACCATCATCATTTTATTGATTTGAAAACCCCGTTCCTGAAACCTGGGCAGTTACTCTGTATCAGTGATGCAAGCATCCATGCCATTGCTTGTGCGTCTCTCTACCTGCTTTGCCAGTTCCTGGAGATCTTTTGCCCATTGTTGTGATATCAATTCCTACACTGCTCGTTACTGTTCATTTTGTACTCATAACAGCCTGACAAAAATTGAAGGGTCCTAAGTGGTGTATTTCCACCCTAAGAATGTGCCAACCTTCGTGTACTAGCTGTTTGTCCCTGTGTTAAGTTGTGCCAATAAAGAAAACTGGTTCATGACCATGTAATGATTTCCTGTAACTCATTGCCCGAATGGTCCCATACCATATGTTGAGGACTTTGCTGTGAACAACAATGACACCAGTTATTTAGTCTGTGCCTTTTACCAGCTTCCCACAGCCCCCAAAGACATTCCATCTGTTTTGAATTATTTGAATTCACATCTGTTTTGAATTATTTGAATTCAATCAGGCACCATTTTAGTTATACAACAGTGCACAAAAATTTTATTGTTTCATGGACAACATAATGCATTGTCTTGATGGAAACTTCCTGGTAGATTAAAACTGTGTGCCAGACTGAAACTCGAACTCGGGACCTTTGCCTTTTGTGGGCAAGTGCTCTCAGTTCTGCAAGGTTCGCAGGAGAGCTTCTGTAAAGTTTGGAATGTAGGAGACGAGGTACTGGCAGAAGTAAAGCTGTGAGGACGGGGCGTGAGTCGTGCTTGGGTAGCTCAGTTGGTAGAGTACTTGCCCGCGAAAAGCAAAGGTTCCGAGTTCTAGTCTCGGTCCGGCACACAGTTTTAATCTGCCAGAAAGTTTCATATCAGCGCACACTCCGCTGCAGAGTGAAAATTTTGTTCTGGCACTATCTTGATTTCTTTTATGTCTATGTTGATGACTTTCTCATTATGTCACGCAAGGAAGCAGACCATCTCCAAAGCATACCCAGCCAATTACGAGAATATGGTTTTGTGATCAATAGTTCTAAATGTATATTTGGAGTAGAAAAATGTTAATTAGGATAGATTGCTACTCACCTCATAGAGAAGGCTTTGGGCATCACACAGGCATCCTTTCCACCCCTCTCATAATGGTATTCCGCTGCCCACACAACCTATCAGTATCATTATCTGTTCTTATTCCATCCCTGTTCCCAAACCTGTGCCTTATGGCTCACATTCTGTAATAGACTAAGGTGTAAAACCTCCCCCACACCCCTCCCACTGCCACCTACTTTAGTCCTGTCACAAGCATTTCCCACTCTGTCAAAAACAGGACTACATCTGATAGCAGTTATGTGGTCTACCAACTTGGCTATAACCACTGTGTGGCATTCTACATGGGCATGATGACTAGCAGGCAGTCTGTCCCCTTTGAACGCCACCACCTAACTGGCCTAGTGACAACTGGGCCACTCAGTTATTGAGCAAGCAACACTACATGATGTGCTTGACTGAAACAACTGCTTCACAACTTGTGCATGCTGCCTGAGTACTTCCACCAAGAATTGCTTTTTGGAATTGTGCTGATGGAAATACTCCCTGCGACACATTCTCTTAATCCCCTGGGCTCAATCTTTGCTAGTCCCTGTTTGTCACCTACATCTTTGCCATTCTCTGTTCCCTTTCCAGCCTCACAAATATTTCCCCCCCAAGTGCACTTTCATACTCCTTGCCATTTCTCTACTTATCTCCTTTGCTGCACCTAGCAGTCCACTATCCTGTCTCTGACAAGCCTGTGCACGCTCCCACAAGCAGTCCTGCACAATTTCCCTCCACCCCTTCCCTTCTATCCCTCCCTCTTCTCTTTGCCCCCCCCCCCCCCCCCCCCCACACACACACACATCTCCTCTATACTACTGGTTATCTGAAGGCAGAGACTGTTTTAGAATAGACAGCCAAGGCAAATTGTAGCAATATGAACTTAGAAGACACTGTTGTAGGAACTGTTGCTCACCTGTCAGTAAAAACAGATATAGATCTTATAGTGGCTTCATCATCACCTTTGATCAGATTGACTTTACAGCAGTTTATCATCAGTCTATTATCTGAATTAATTTAAGGCCAAAACCTGTAAGCAGCTCTCTCTTGTGTAAGAAAATTTTGTCAAATGTTTCCAAGTCAGTAAGTCACACTTTTTACTTACCATTACACCTTTTACTAACCACAGCCACCATAATTACCATACCAAACTGGTGCTTCAAATACAACATCTCAGCTTTGTCAAGCAGTTTACAGTGACATCTGACACATTGACAGTGAGCAAAATATGCTGGTGGGCTAGCTACACAGGGTGATTCATGAAGATGTGCAAATATTTTAATATGTTATTCTACAAGTAAAACTGAAGAAAAGAGTTCACATAAACATAGGTCCACAAATGTTTAGTTACAGACTTATGGCTAGCAAAAGATTTTGTCTGAAATTTACCAACTTTGCTAATATAAAGTCATCGCAAAACTGAACGAGTTTAAAGTAAAGCGTGATTTCCATTTATTTTTGTTGTTATTGGTCTGGTGAATCTAATAAAACATGTCCCAGATGTATATTTGCAGTAGTTTTCCAGAACATCCAGAGAAGCAAAGATTATTATACAAGTACATTTGTTTACTTTCCATTAAGAAAGTAGAAACATTTATGTCATTGTTGGCAACCTTCAGTAAGTTGTTTCAGTTGTTTCCTAACCTTTAAATGAGTTAATTTTCTGTATTTTTCAGTGAAATAACATAATAACCACAGTTTATTTAATTGAAACCACATAGTAACTGTTGTAGTTTGTAGATTATTTATGAAATAGGGATGCCTTTCAAATTTATGACACAGGAATACGCCAATATGGCGTTTGTTTATGACAAATGTGATGGTAATGCTACGGCTGCAGTTAACGAATATCGCATATGTTATCCAACTCTGAGGATTCCAAATGCACGAACCATTAGCGGAGTATTTTGAATGTTACCAGAGACAGGTTTTCTACCTAGCGTTCATAATCAGCATGAGCGCTCGATACGTGAAGACGATGATGAGGATAATATGGATGCTGCTCAATGTAGCCGAAGTACCAGTACACGACATATCTCTCAACGATTAGGCATTTCACAGTCTAAGGTATGGCATAACTGAAGTACAATAGTCTGCATCCTTACCATAAAAAAGTGCATCATTTACATCCGGGAGATCCTGTCCTTTGCTTGGAGTTGTGCAACTGGTTAAATACTAATTGGCAGTTACACAAATACATTTTATTTACTGATGAGGCACAATTTACTCGAGATGGTATAAGCAGTTTACATAATGAGCATGTGTGATCTGAAGCAAACCCACATGCAACAGTCCAGTGAAATTTCCAGCAGAAATTTAGCATAAATGTGTAGTGTGGTGTAATCAACACACACTTTATTGGACCATTCATTTTCCCAGGACGTCTAACTGGTGAGGCCTACTTACAATTCCTTCAAGAAGAAATGCCCTGCTTGCTCGAAGATGGCCCACTTGCTATACGATTGCAAATGTATTTTCAATATGACAGCATGCCTCCACATTTTGCCAACACTGTTACTACACCTTCAAGTGAACATTTTCCCCAGAAATGGATTGGTCGTAGTGCTACAAGTCTGTGGCCACCCAGATTGCCCGAGCTAACACCAGTGGATTTTTGTGTGTGAGGATGGATGAAAGACATCATTTAGGAGGACAAAGTCAGTACACATGAGGCATTACTTGCTCGCATTATGAATGCAATAGACGAAATTAAGAACAATCCTGTGAAACTGAAACAAGTAACAAAATCTGTTCATACAAGTGCAGCTAAATGTGTTGCACTTGGTGGAGACGTTTTTGAACATTTATTGCGAATGTATCGTGAAATTGTATGTACTCTGTACAACTTCCTTAACATTGAGCTTTGTTTCTTCTGGTTTAATATGAATTCACATGTGCTATGGCGTTTATAAAAGCAGATTATCTGACATATTCACATAGTTTCAGTTAACATTATTACAATCATTTTTCCAAAATTAAATTCTCTACAACTTCTGTTGAAAACTTTGTGCAATTGTCTGGAATTTAAAAAACAAATTGGGCCAAGTAGTTAATAAATTAAAAAAATTACAAAATTATGCCTGCTTCTCTGGATGTTCTGGAAAACTACTGCAGATACACATCTGGGACATGTTTTATTAGATTCAGCAGATCAATAACAAAAAATAAATGGAAATTGTGCTTTACTTTATCCTCGTACAGTTTTGTGATGGCTTCATATTGGCGAATTGCTAAATTTCAGGCAAAATCTTTTATTAGCCGTAACTCTGTAACTAAACATTTGTGGACCTATGTTTATATGAACTTTTCTCTGTAGTTTAACTTGTAGAATAACATATTAAAATATTTGCATATCTTCATGTATTGTAACCAAAGAACTATAGATTTTGTGAATCTTTTCCTTTTTTGTGATAGTTTTTGTCCATTGTAATTTTACTGCCTACATTGAAGTTGACCCCTCACCCTTGGTCAGGTGGGAGGTTGTTTCGAGATGTGGAGAGCACCGAAAGGCCTCCCAATTTGTCTGAGAAACAGTTTTCCAGTGCTGCCTGTGATTAATAATGATCCTAAGCTAACTGCAGTTGTGTGCTATTTCAGAGGAAGCCTCTTGGCCTGCAGGATCTGGGCGTTCACAGAGGTTAGGATTTTTGGTGGTTGGGAGCTCCAGCATTAGGCATGCGGGGACTGCCTAGGAGGGGAAGAAATCCAGTTTGCACTCTGTTTGCATACTGAGAAGAATCATCCCAGATGTGGATCTGGTCCTTTCGAATCCCACGAAGAGCCCATGATGCAGCCAACTGCAAGTGGTGCTCCTTTCATTATTAATTATGTGTGTTGCATTGTTGGATTGAAAGAGTTTCTTCCCTTGATATGTAGGCAAAAATATGTGTTTAAAGCCGGTGGTAAGTGTAAAACATCATCTGAAATTGTACTGAAAATGCTCTCTTCAAAAATTACACAAAGAAGATAAGGACACTAATAGTTTCTACAAAAAAAAACTCTGCCTTGAAATCTGGCAGAAGATCCGAAGAGAGTCTGGTCATATGTAATGTATACCAGTAGCAAGCCTTGACAATACCTTCACTGCATGATAGCAGTGGTAATGTGACAGATGGCAGTACCAGTTGAGTGAAGTACTAAACATAGTGTTATAATATAACTTCACCAAAGAAGATGCCCTAAATACTATTCCAGAATACAAAATCAAGAACAGCTGCTTACGTGAGTAATTTGGGATTAGATATCCTCTGTGTAGTGAAGCAACTGAAGTCAATAAAGGCAGTTAGTCTGGTGTCGGAAGCTGCGAAAGTTGAACGTGCGCCAGGGGGTATGGACCTGGATACTCACAAAGGCTCTGTGTTCCTGCGCATGCCTGCGCCACAAGCCTTGCCATGCAAATGCGCCACTCTCCGTACCACGTGAAGTCCGCGGCACTACCCCAGCAGTCTGGTACTCACCATAGTTCGCATATGCATCTCGTCCATACTGCATTCCAGTTCAGTGTTTTGAGATACTTACTGTTGTTGTTTGGAGTGTTCCTGTGTTGTTGTTGTCTTGCCGTGTTCATCACCTCAGTTCTTGCTTGCTTGCTTCGTGTTGTGCCCAAGTTGGTTGTAGTGTCTGTCATCCCCTACTTGTTTATCTGTCCTGTCTGTTCGTTGTTAGTGATGCCTCCAGCGGCTCCCCCACCTGGTGGCTTCGCATCTCCATTCTCTGCCGTGCACCGCTCGCTGGTCACTTGCAGCTATAACAGTTACGTTGCTATTGGAGTATGCTGATGAAATAGCTCCATTTCTAACAGTCATGTAGTATCAGTCATTCGACTAAAAGTCTGTACTTAAAGACTCCAAAATTGCATGGGTCACCTCAGTACACAACAAAGGAAATAGAAGTAATTAGCTGAATTATAGACCCATATCATTGACATCGATTTTTAGTAAGATTTTAGAATGTGTACTGTTTCCTAATATTATGAAATATCCCGAGGGGAGGGAAGGCAACAATTTATTGACACATGATTAGGACATACATCATTTTTGTGAAACGCAGCTGCCTGTTTAAGTGAAGTAATGACTGCTATTGACAGAGAATCTCAAGTTGATTTCATATTTCTAGATTTACAGAAGACTTTTGACACCATTCCTCACAAGCAGCTTCTAATGATGTTGTGTGCATCTGGAGTATCCTCTAAGTTGTTGTGCGACTGGATTTCTGACATTCAGTGAGATAGGAACTGTTCATAGGAAGTGACAGGATGTCATCCGTGAAACAGAAATGATGTGTGGAGTCCCCAGATTATTTGCAAATGATGTTGCCATTTACCATCTGATGCTCATCAGAATATCAAAACAAATTGTAAAAGGATTTAGAGAAGTTATCTGCATGTTACAAAAAGTGACAGTTGACTCAAAAGGTAAAAAGTGTGAAATCCTCCACATTAGTACTAAAAACAAATGCTATTAGGTTTAGGCTAGGCAATAAATCATGCAGATTTAAAAGTTATTAATTCAACTAAATACCTAAAGATTATAATTATAAACAACTAAAACTGGAACCATCACATAGAAAGTGTTGTGGGAAAGGTGAACCAAAGACGGTGTTTTATTGGCAGAACACTTAAAAGATGAAACAAATCTATTAATGATACTGCCTAAACTATGCTTGTCCATCCACTTCTGGAATATTGTTCTGCAGTATGGGACTCTAACCAGATAGACTGATAGAGGATATCGAAAAATTCAAAGAAGAACAGTTAATTTTGTATTATCACAAGATGGAGGGGAGTGCCACGGGTATGATAAGCAAGCTGGAGTGGCAGTCATTAAAACAAGATCATTTTTTCATTATGGTGAGATATTTTCATGAAATTCCAATCATCAACTTTTCTCCTCCAAATGCGAAAATATTTTATTGACTTACATAGGGACAAATGACAATTATAATAAAATAAGATAAAAAAGAGCTTACATGGAAAGATTTGAGTGCTCATTTTTCTCATGTACTACGCTAGAGTGGATCAGTTGAGGAAACTCTAAAAGTGGTTCTGTGAACCCCTTGTGAAGCACATAAGTGTGAACTGCAGAGTAAAGATATTGATTTATAGAAAGGTAATTAATAAGAGAATTCCTTTTGCATTCCAGAAAACACTAGCCATAACCTTTGTGGCAGATGAGATATGGCTTTCTTGGTGCTAGACCACTGGTTTCTATCCACTGCTATCATTACTATTTCATTTGTGGTGTGAAGTGGTGGGTGGGTGTCTTATTGACACTATCAAATCATCACACAAGATCAGTTACTTTCTTTTTAAATCAGTTCAAGCAATTATGAGATATTCATGCTGATTTTGATCTGCTTTCAACAAATGTGGCTCCCATGTTAACTGAAGCTTTTGTGTGGTTAATTCTTAGTGTAAAATGTAGGCTGCCCTTCGAGCACACGTATTGCATCGGCTATTTCACATACTTTAATCAGCAGTCATCCAGTATGATATTGTGCAGTTTTCATTTGCGAATGCAGTTTTTGAAAGCCTTCACAAACAGTATCTTCAAGAAAAGTGTTGCATGGTTATTAATTGGGTCTCTCTCAGTTACTCGCATCTTTCCTGCACGATATTTCAACTGCGTGACTCGCATTCTTGTTCAGGTGCTGTCCGATACTAATTCCAGTATGGAACTAGTCCAGTATTTATGCCTACTTTGTACTAGACATTCCCTCTGGGGTCCACGCCTCATCTGGCACTCTGTCCATGGTTTGCGCTGACCAATAGCAATGGCTGTATCATTTTCTTCTAGCCGTGGGTGTTTCAAATGCTGTGCGCATACTTTTTGGTTATTATCCGTTGTCAATATAGCTGAATGGTGTCGAAGCTGTGCTAGATGTTTTATCTTCCGATTGTTGTCATTTGAGTCCTTCTGTGAATTAGGACGTTCTGTTACCGAGGTGTGCTGTGTTAGCCGTTCCGTCCAAAGTTCTTGCCCGCCCTTCCCCAAGGAGTGGCTGCAGTGCTATTTGCAGTCCGATTGTGTTCAAATTGTCACTCAAGACTTGGAAGAATGTCCTGAGATATTGTGTCTGTTGTGTACCATTTCATGTAAGTCCTTTGTTGCATGTACTGGGCTGTTATCTGTAATTCCATCTTTATACTTGTGTGCCTTGGAGTTTGGATGTTGCCTATGTTATGTCCTCAGAAGATCGAGCAATGGATTCCAAGCCGAGCTCAGCTGGAAACTGGTGTCCCGGTTAATGAGATTCTCCACAAACTTAATCTCAATAGATTCTTTGCTGCTGCTGTTCCAGTATCTCAATGTTTGTGTTAAAATCTCAACATCATTATACTTCATCGAATGGTTGAGTTTTAAACAATGCTCAGCAATCGCTGACTTGGTTGCCTGTCTCAGTCTGGTGTGCCTTTGGTGCTCTTTGCACTTGATGTCAACAGTCCTGGTCATCTGGCCGATGTATATCATACCACATTCACATGGTATATGGTAAACACCCAGTTTCTGTAGATGCAGGTCATCCTTCACTCTCCCTTGCAGAGCCTTAATCTTGGTGGGTGGATCAAACATGCTTTTAATGTTATGTTTGAGGAGAATTCTGCAGATTTTTGCAGATATTGGCCCAATATATGGCAAATGCGCAACCTTTTGCATTTCTTCTTGTATCTCTTCAGGAACCTCTGGTGGAGAAGCTGGGCGCAGTGCCTTTTGAACATCTCAAGAAGAATATCCATTTTTGTAGAACACAGATTGTAGATGTTCTCTCTCAGTCGCCAAATTATCCAGATCTGACAGAGTTCGTGCCCGATGAACCAGTGTTCTGAGTACACCGTTTTTCTGTGCGAATGGTGGCAACTGCTGGCTTGCAGGTACAAGTCAGTGTGAGTGGGTTTTGCATTACACACTGTGACTGAAGGTACCATCTCCCTTCCTCTTAACTAGTACATCTAGGAAAGGGAGTAGTCCATCCTTCCCCAGTTCCATGGTGAATTTAATGTTAGGGTGGTGTGAGTTTAGGTGGTCCAAGAAAACATCGAATTTTTCCCTCCTGTGGGGCCATATGACAAAGATGTCATGCATGTATCCAAAAAAGCATTTCGGTTGATCTGGGGCCGATCAACTCTTTCCATAAACAGACTGGCCACCACTGGTGAGTGTGGGTTGCCCATTGCTGCTCACTGCACAACATCTTAAGAAGATGTTCTTGCCATATGTGGGGAAGTGTTCCCATCACATTGGCAACTCAGAGGACTCCCTACAATGCCCTGGACTCTGACATTATGGTCAGTTTGAACACAATCGGCCTGAAAATAGCAGTGCAGCCGCTCCTGGGGGGAGGGGGGCAAGAACTTTGCACGGAGTGCCTAACACAGCACACCTTGGTAACAAAACATCCTAATTCACAGAGGGACTCAAATGACAACAATCGGAGGATAAAATGTCTGGCACAGCTTGGACGCCATTCAGAATATAATTCACCTATATTAACAATGGATAATAACCAAAAATTACACGCACAGTGTTCGGAACAGCCACAGCTAGAAGAAAATGCTACAGCCATTGCTATTGGTCGGTGCATACCACAGACATAGCACCAGACGTGGTGCGAACTGCAGAGGGAACACCTAGCATAACATAGGCATAAATACCGGACTCATTCCACACTAGAATCAGAATCGGACATCACCTGAAGAAGATTGCGAGTCATGCAGTTGAAATATCGTGCAGGAAAGACGTGACTAACTGGCAGAGATCCGATTAATCAGCATGACAATGCCTCGCCAGAAAGCCTGAAGAATTACACAGTGTTGCATATTTGAATTAAACAACAGATTTCTTAACCATTGAATATTATGGAGCATATTCATCATACACCTGCACATCAACTTTGGACGAATTTCCATTTTAACTGTTTGAATGAAACATGCACAACACATGGACTTTAAAGCCACACAAACAAAACTATTCCACGTATAAAGTTAAAATGTGACCACATTGTTGCCCACATATCAACGCAGCAGTAAAAAAATTTCACTTATGTGGCAGGGCAGGAATCTTTCATGTTGCCCTCATAGGTGAGGAAGAGATATTAATTTAGAGGTAAACTATTATTCGTATACCATTTACAGATACTTTATTTGAGTAGCAGAGTTATTCAGGTATTGTATACTTTCTAATACATTATTTTGATCACTGTCTTTTTATTTAAAACAAGAGATCAAATATGTTGTTATTTTATTTTGAAGCTCTCTTCTGAATGTTTCATAGTTGTTTGGCTTTATTTTTCACTTTAGGCAATACTTGTGGTGGCTGATGCCACTGCTCGTGACTCCAAAATGCTGAGCAAGAAGTCAGATCAGACACAACAGAGCCATGGGTCTGTAGGAAATAAGACTCCTGGGCAAGGTGGCAGTGCAGCTGAGTTAAGCATCAGCCATATTTTGGGCACTAGTGACATCTTAGGAGGTGGAGATGATCCATTGATGGATTTGGCGTAAGTGTTACACTATTATGTTATAAAGCCTATGCTATTATTCACCTGTCTAACTCAATAACCTCAAAAACACTGCTCACAAATTCAGAAATTCAAAATCAAACTCAAATGATGATAAATTATGTTAAATAAGAACTGCTGTTGAAGTGACATGCAAAAGTTTGAGGCAGAAAAATAGAAAGATCAAGAAATCCATCTTCTGGAAGCTGACATTACTTCTTCTGGAACTAATAAACAAATGAAAATTGGTTGAAGCTGATAAATCAGAGGATAGGTTTTACGAAATGCAAGACTAAAAAGAATCTGTGTAGTACACCTCAGCTACACCAGAGTCCCGCTAATCCGATCCCCAGTAATCCGAATGTTCAGTTAATGTGAACATGAAAAATGTTATTCTAAGTATGGAAAACTGTGCAATAAACTGCTGTACATACACATTATTTTAATTTACACAGTACAGTAAACATGTATTGGAAAAATTGGCAAGAAAACATTATGTTTAAACAATGCATAACAATGAAAGAAAAGCTGTCAAACTTACTAAAATACAGTGGACATTGTATCCCTACTTTTTAGATGACAAAAACTCAGTCATTGTTTTTTGGCATAATGAAGACAGTCTGTTATATGATGCATAGTTGTGTCATCGTCTCATAAACATCAAATCAGCAGGTGTAGCAGTGGGGTGACACCAGCTCTCCTTTGTCACTTTCAGGCTCATTGTCACTTCCGTCACACCAGTCCACTTCTTCCTGGTCTTGAGTCACAGCAGCAATTAAATCAGTGTCAGTAAGGTTCTCCAGACATGCCCCATCTGCTGCCATCCACTCATCTGCATCTCCTCCACTAGCTTCTTCACAGCCAGGGATTGTCTGTATCATTTGTAATAGATTTTCCTCTCAATTTTCAAGTAGGTTGTCCTGAAATTCAAGAGATTTCCACAGTTTTCTCCACAATTTTCTCAGAATATTTTCTAAAATATTCTGCCATGCCTAAGCCGCCCAATGAACAACGTCCTTCACATTGGTCTTTTTTATTTTGTCCACTAAAGGAATGCTATCATCTTGGATCAACATTCTTAAAAATTGTTTTCTGTAAATCACTTTTAATGTTTTAAATACGCCTTGGTCCATCAGTTGTAGAAGTGGTGTAACATTTGGCGGCAAAAACTTCGCCACAATTTCTCCATCGCATAATTCATCAGTGCTGGGGTGAGATGGCGCGTTATCAATCAAAAGGACTGCACGAGGAGACAAATGATTTTCCTTAGAAAACCATCAAACAGATGGAACAAACTGTCTGTGAAACCATTCTTTGAACAGCTTACCATCCATCCATGCTTTTTTCTGGTTGTGGTAATATTCGGGCAAGGACTTCAAGTTGCAATTTTTAAAAGCTCTGGGCCTAGCAGATTTGCCGATTGGCATTAAAGGCAACTTGTGATTATCAGCAGCATTGCTGCACGCTAATAAAGTAACATGATCTTTGCACATTTTAAAACAAGGAGCCTGGTCTTCTGCTTTTGATGCCAGGCTTTTTGTTTGCAATGCCCTAAAATTAAGGCCAGTCTCGTCAGCATTATAAATTTGTTGGGGAGAATACTTTCCCTCTGTTATCATTTTTTCAAACCCACCCCAGTATTCCTTTGCTGCATCACGGTCAGAAGAAAGCTGCTCTCCAGTAATTATTAGCTGCAGATTCCATGACATTTTTTGAATCTGTCCAACCAATCCGTACTCTCACTAAAAGACTCATCACCATTCATTAACTTGTTCAGGTAAACAGCCTTCTCCCGAACCATTTCTCCACTCAAAGGAGTTCCCTTTTTCTTTCCTGTGTAAACCAAAGGAAAAGAGCTTCGTCCACTTTATCGTACTGGGACTGTTTCA
The DNA here is from genome assembly GCF_021461385.2 of Schistocerca piceifrons. Lineage (NCBI taxonomy): Eukaryota > Metazoa > Arthropoda > Insecta > Orthoptera > Acrididae > Schistocerca > Schistocerca piceifrons. The sequence goes on from NC_060139.1 coordinate 832,755,497, forward strand.
AAGTCTGCTGAATTTCAAGTGTTTTTCCAGAAGACGTTGCACAGGACTGTTCAAGCTTCATTCAGTTCTTCTTCCAATGACAAATGGTTGCTTTATCAATACCCAGCTCCGTTGTCAGTTTAGATACATTCTCACCTTTGTCTGTCTGCTTCAAAGCATTCAGTTTTTATTTGAGAGTCAACATTGTATGTTTTTGTTAACTCATGACGAAGATATGTACACCACTACACCTGAACAAATACAATACAAATGTTACGTGTACCAGCAATCGATAACTAACATAACTAAGTGCTTTGTGAGCCAACTGTCAGTGCACTGACCTCAGACACTACAAAGGTCTCAACACTGCACAAAACAAGGGCAGGGAGTGAGATTGAGCCATTGTTTCCACACTTATTCCCATTTGTTGCCATGGTACACCTACTTATCTGCTTGGTATAGTTCATTCTAGAAACTCATCACCATAATTCCGGCTAATCCGAACAAATTGGTAATCCGAACAAGGTCCGGTCCCAATTAGTTCTGATTAATGGGACTGTACCGTGTAATCAAACAACATAGTCTCACAGCCAAGATTTGGATTCTTGAAAATGATATCAATTGCTTTTTGAAGGGAGGGGATTGCCATCTCAGGGAATAAAAGCTGTGCTAAAGGAAAGTGTGTGAGGCTAGAATAGTAATAGGGTGAAAGCAGTAGATAAATAATATGTTTATGATTACTTTACTAAACAGAACCAAGAGGAAAGAAACAGAATCAAGAGGAAAGTAAAGGCAGATGAATGGAAAAGAGAAGTGGTGTGTTGTGTCTGAAATGAATAAATCTTCATGTTTACACATTCTTCTCCTGTTTCTTATTTGCCAGAAGTTAGAATATCATTTCCAAAACCTTAAGTAAGTCAGTATTCTTTCGTTCATCCTTGTCTACCTCACCACCTTGTCATTTTTTGCAAGTACTAGCCTGTGTAGTTCAATGTATTCTTTTTTATTTGTTTTCCCTTTGTATTCCATATTAGCTGTTTATATTTAGGAGTATTAATGTAGCACAACATCCAGTTTTTTATTTCCATTTCAATTCTGTCAACATGCACAGTTTTTCTCCAGAAACAATTGCCCTTACTAAAATAATTTTTGTTGCAGTCGATCACTTACAACATTGCAAGGTGTGTCATCAGGTCCAGAATCGGCTAACACTGGTCTATCACACTTTGCTCAACATGTATTGCGTCAGATTTGTTCACAACAGTGGGTCCTTGAACGTTGTTTACAGAATCCTGAAGAATTGTGTCATCAGGATATGTTACTTGATAGCATGTTAACTCCAAAACAGGTAAGCCAAAAGTTTGACATTCTATTAATTGAATTTAATTTCAGTCATAACATATAAGGTTTAGATGAACTTTTGTAATGATTTATGGAAAAATACACTTTTGTATTCATTCGGACATAGAAAGAAATTGCCTCCAATTGTTATCTTGAGGGATTCTTTGCCCTGCATGAAAGACTGTCATGTCAGTTTATGAAGATCACTGGCTGGAGGTTGATGTGAAAGTGTGTGTCTTCCCATTGCATCCCAGACATGGTCTATGGATGACGAATCAGGCGACTGAAAAGACCACTTACTCACAGCATTTGTAGTGTGAACTACAGTGTTGTGTCTCACATTGTCCTACTGGAATATCCCATTTGGTGCCCTGATCATGAAGGATATGAGAATAGGGTTTATCATACTTTCAATATATTAGTGAGCATTCAGACCCCATTCAGCAATTACCAAATCAGTTATGTTGTCATATCCAGTAGCCTCCCATATCATGATTCCAGGAGTTGGACAGGTATGAGTATTGAGATTCGCTGTTTCCTGTAACATTTAGACCAGTTATCTATGGTTACATTTGTGTCGATCTGACCACCACTACCAGAACTAGACACATTGCTAAATACCACAGAATACCACTAAATGTCTCAGTTGACTCTGGCTCTATGCCATGTAAGTTTGTCTGTGGTATGGTGTCAGCAGTAAATGGCCCACTGAAACTGCAGGAATGGATTTTTTCTGTACTGAAAATAAGCTAGAATAAGGAATTTTTTATCAACATATGCCACTGACATGGAGGTACTGTAGTATCAGTTTGACACTGTTTGCTCAAGGTGTTAATCAAGGGTCAATTTGAAGCAGACTCATCATTGAAAACAATTCTCCAATCAATGAGATTGCATGCCAGGAACATGTCTGAAGGTGGCCCAGACAGTTTTGGATTATAAACCTGACTGTCTCTCACCATACAGCTCAACACTGGGGAGTGATGGTGTGGGACGACACTTCTTTTCATAGCGGGACTCCTTTGGTTGTCATCTGCGGCTGCTTACAGCACAGCAAAACATCAGCAGTATTCTATGACCTGTTTTGTTGCTCTTCATGGCAAGTCGTTCTGGGCTTACTTTTCAGCAAGGTAATGTCCACCCATATTAGGCAGGAGTTTCTATTACTTGTCTTTGTGCATGTCAAACCCTATCGCCAGATCTCTCCCCAGTTAAGGATGTTTGGAGCATTAGGGGCAGGGCCCTTCAACCAGCTCAGGATTTTAACAATCTAACACATGAGTTGGACAGAATTTGGCACAATATCTCTCAGGAAGACATCCAATAAGTCTGTCAATCAGTGCCAAGCTAAATGACAGCTTGCATGAGGACCAGAACTGTACCAACACATTATTGACTTACTTGATTTATGCGGCTCTTTCCTTTGAATAAATCAACCTATTTTTCTGAAATTGTAATTGTTTGTCTGTACATGTACATCACATCTACTGATTTCTGTCTCATTCAGGTAATTCTTTCATGGTGTGTGTCTTTTCTTACCCTTTTTTTTCTTACAGTGTAGATTTTAGCTGATATGTTATGCATTTTGTCGAGTGTCTGTAGCACAATAGGCAAGATTACTGAATTGTAGCATAAATTTGACATCATTAATTTGATTCTCATTGTTGGGGCTTAATTTTCAGTCCCTTCATCGCATTGCAAACATATAAGAATTATGCAGGTACTAATGTATTTATAAAGGCAAATGATGTGTAATTTAAGTGGTGTAACTATGAACAGTTCATGCTTTGCTATCATTATCAAAAAATTTTTAGTGCCTATGAAGTATGTTGATATATTGACCAATCTTTTCTATGTAATGTCTTTCTGGTTCATCCTGCTGTTAAAATTATAAGGAGTCGAAATGACTGGCCGGTACCTAACTTCAAGAGGCTAAATTCCACATACTGCTGAAAGTAGAGGAAACAACTATACTAGCTTTTGCAAAAAGGCATAAATTTGGCATAGTTGGAAAGGATGGACAAGTCACTCATATCCTAGACGCCTATCTGTTGTAAGGTCTAGCGGAGACAAAAGATTTTGTCTGACTAATATCTTTGTACAAATATTTACTAAATATTACAAATGTTGGTCCAGTACAATCTGTAGGTATTTTGGTGTTTCTGTTGATCTCCTGTCCAAAGCCTAAGCGCAATGTTCAGACCTTCTGTTAGTAAGATATAATTTAAACAATGGAAAGTGCAGGTAGGACTATCAACACTGTATGAAAAGATGGATTGCTGCTTACAGTAAAAAAGACATGTTAAGTTGCAGAAAGGCAAAATTAAAAGACACTTACATAGCATCTCAGATCATAATGCTAGAGTTGGCCATCATGGGGGCATGAGGTGTGCTTACTTGTGTGTATGAATGGTGTGTGTTTCTATTATGCTGATGAAGGCTGTGGCCGAAAGCTTTATGTAGGTATCTTTCAGTTGTGACTTTCTGCAACTTGTCTTCTTTACAGTAAGGAGCAATCTATCTTTTCCAGTATTATTGAGCATGTAATTTATTAATCATATTGCTGTTGCTGTTGTTTAACAATGATATGAAATAGATAAAGAGCGTCTCACCACATGGAGGAAGCATTGAGTCACAGACAGTATAACTGGTTTTGTTGTATGATGTGTTTGAACTGTCATGAGAGAAACTAAACTAGGCATATACTTTTAGGAATCCTACATTTTAGGGAACTTTTACTACATGGAAGAAATTTTAGCACCATACTTGTCCATTACGCAGGGTTCATATGCTACTACACAGATTTCTGGTAGCTGATCATACACTCAAAAGTTATTTTACATATGCAGTTAAAAAGCTGATAATGGGCACAACACACACACACACACACACACACGCACACACACACACACACACAGAGAGAGAGAGAGAGAGAGAGAGAGAGAGAGAGAGAGAGAAGAAAAAAAAAGCTGCACAGCTACATTGTGCCCTCTTAACATGCAAGACTAGTTAGGCAAGTGGACTGGGCTAAGGGGCTGTGTTGTGTCGCATGTGATGGGTAGAGGGAGAAAGAGGTGAGAAGTGGAAGGAGGGATGGGGAGCGATAGCTGGTGGCTCAGAGGGAAGCAGCTGGAGTGTGGGGGATAGTAATTATATATAGTCATAGCTACTGAATCGTGTCCTTCGCCATGGCTACAACTATCTTATCATCAGGGACATATCCTTGTGGAAGACCCAGCTGCAAGATCTTCCCAATTCATTCACCCAGCATATCCTGATCCAGTCCTGTCACAGGCATATCCTGTCCCAGTGGAGGCAGGGCCATCTATGAAAGCAGGTGTGTCATATACTGGCTCAGCTGCTATTCTTCCACAGCTGGGCATGCCAACCAACTAGCTGTCCACTAGAATAAATAGCCACTTCCAAATTATGACCAAGAACAGAGTTGACCTCTTCCTGTGGCAGAACATGCTGCTGGGCACAATGTGCTTAAGTTCAAAAGCTGCTATACAACCCATTCCATTTCAATCCTTCCCTCCACACTTTTCTAAACTACACAAATGGGAGTTAGCATTGCAACACATCCTTCGCTTCCATGATCCTCATGGCCTTAATCTCTGTTAATACTCTGTTCCCATGCTCTTTACAGAGCAATCTGTCCTCCTCCTGTTCCGTCACACTCTCCCAATCCACACCCCCATGTCATCATACACCACACTGACTGACTAGCTCCATTGTCCCTGTGTGCTCATCAAAGGATTTTCCTGAAAGATATCTAGGTTTTTTATTTATTTATTTATTTATTATTATTTTTTACATGTTGACAATTCAACACCTCTACTATTTGGTGAGTGGTGTTCTTTAGTCATAAATTATTTACCACAAATAATGTTATTTGGTAAGCAATTTGACAAGAAGAGAATATAAGCTTTTGAAATGTGGTGCTAAAGAAAACTGCTGAGGATTGAGTGAGTAGATTGTATTACTAATGAGAAGGTACTGTATAGAACTGTGCAAAAAAAGTAATTTGTGGCACAACTTGATAAAAGAGGGGGGGGGGGGGGGTTTCATTTGATTGGACACATTCAGAGACATCAAGGAATCATAATTTTAGTATTGCTGGTAAGTGTGGAGTTAAAAATTGTGAAGGGACACTTCCCATAGCCACAGCACATGTTCTTCAATATCCTTTGCAAAACAGTTATGTCATTCAAGTATACAATACATAGCCTCAGTTTTATAACTTGCAAAGCTCCATGTTACATGTGCTGAAATATGGCTGGTGCATTCTTTAGGCCAAGTGGCATATGAAGATATCGGTAGCATCTCTAAGGGGAAGGAAATGCCATTTTTTGACTGGTTCTCCAGTGCTCCTTCTAACTGATCATAACGACTCCACAATCCATGGTGGAAAACTACCTGTACTAGCCAAAATTATCCAAAATCCTATTATGTTTGAGGTCCGATAAGTGTGCAACTATTAAGATATCCATATAATCACAACAAAACCAATATGTTTTCTAAAATGCATTTTGACCATCAGCTGTTTATTTGTCCCATTAGTCATCTACCAGATTCAGTTATTAACCATCATCCAGTATCCAGGGTACAAAAGATTAGTTTAAAAAATCCCACATTCCTTTGAAGCTGAGCAATATCAAAATTATCCAGTGAAAGTATACAAACACCACAGAATGTGTCTTAGAGTACTGATAGTTATAACTCGTGTCAAAAGACAAAAAGGCTTGAAAAGTTCTGCAGATGTCATGACATCTTGTAAGTCACCAGGTATGTATACCTTTGTGACTCTGTTGTGCTTCTCTGTAATACCACAATCATGATCACATGAGAGCAAATTGTGGACCATGGTAAGGAATTTGTGTGCAGCAGATTCAAACAGGTCAAGAGACACAATGTACACCAGAATAAATACTAGCATTATATTCTTGTTCTGATCTGTGCAGTTATCACTCCAAATAGCCAGTTGTCTCTTTGTGGTGACTCCCATTTTCACCACAGTTAAAAGGCAAGAGGCTATTTCATATTGCTTCCTCCTCCATCAATAGGCTCATCCCATACATACATGTATGAGTGCCTGATATCACTTATATTAACACAGAAGTTGAATCAAGAAATCTGCCTTCCAGAAAACATTTCACAGAGCATTGGAATAGGCATGTATACTATCTGTTCCAAGTCAATATAGATAGAGTATACATCACTACCTGGTTGTTTCGAAGCAGCCATATTTTCTCTCACCATTTCTTTGCTCATTCAGTTTTGCATAGATGAATTCCAGGATTCTTTTAGCTTCCAGACTCATTGTGGTTCGAAGTCTAATTTGGCACTGGAAACAATCACATAGCTTCCATGTGTCCATTCTAGGTTTCTTAAAAGACAGATTCAGAAAATCCTTCATTCGTACAGTGTAGTAACATTTAAAGGACAAAAGAGAGCTTGGATGTATTTTCTTGAAAGCTGCATACCATCAACTGATGTGTAAATCAGATCTAAGGCATACTCTTTCTGTTTTTGATGTGATGTTATGACTGATATCTCTTGGAATGGACTAAATGTGGTCCCTGACAAGCTGGTTATCAACGCAAGTAAGCTTACTACCGACAGGTCTATTTCTATAGCTCACTAAATATAACAGCCAGCACAGTGGTACATGCCCTGTTCAAAACTACAAAGACCTGTGAACTATGCACACAAGCCTTTCATCCTTGCCGGTGCGACAGCGTACAAGGCTCATGGCACTTGACTTAATTGATATGTAGTGTGCATTGGTACATCGCACCTAGCTATGTGGTAATATATATTGTTGACCACAATGGCACTTAGCCCCTTTGATATTTCGAGGCTTCAATCAACAAATTTTTTATGTTGGGAATAAAGTAACCTTGGTAATACACATAACTGAAAATATATTGGTATTGCAAGGGTTAAGGGCCCATCATCATCATCAAAAAAAAATTTTAAAACTTTATATTTTAGTGCTGGCAGTGATTTTATGTTTCCATTATGTATAAAAGAATATATGTCCGAAGTAAGTATGCTTTATTCTCCCTGAGAAAAATTTTTTCTCCATTTTGCCTGTATGATTTACTATATTGTCTCTGACACATACAACCTGTAGATTGTATTTGCTATGAATGTTTCGGTATTTTATTTTATGTATAGACTCATTGCAAATTAACTTATAGTTGACAGTCAGCACATGAAGAATATATTTTGGCTGGAGTTAATGTAGTAGGATGTCATTGCCAGAGTGGGAGATAAGGAGAGAAAGCAAAAAGTACATCAGCAGTCCATGTGAAATCTGTCAGTCAGGAACAGGCTACATTCTTCCACAGGTAGAACTGAATATACAGTAAATACGAGGGTTGTTTCAAAAGTAAGGTTTCCAACTTTGTACACTTACCGTGCATGGTGCAGTGCAAAATCTGGCAACACCACCATGTTTGCCGGATCCCCCACCACCAATTCCAACAAACAGCGTGACTCTGCAACGATCAGTACCAGCCTGACAGCCATAAGCGATGAAGCCCGTCATCGCCGTCACTGCCAGGTGTGAAATTCGTGCAGTCATCCGATTTTTGCATGCAAGAAAGTTACCACCTGTAGAAATTCATCAGCAATTGGGTGAAGTGTATGGGGAAACATGTGTAAGCATTCAACATGTGTGCAAATGGTGTAGGGAGGTTGCCAACAGCTGTACGGGCGTCTACGACGAACAACAAAGAGGGTGGTCTTCGATCTCCGACGAAGTTGTGACAAAAGTTGAGCAAATCCTTCTCGAAGATCAGCAAATCACCATCCAGCAACTGGCTGCTCAAATTCCTGAGGCTTCTGAAGCTTCAGTTGACAGGATATTGAATGAAAAGGTAGACTACCACAAGGTGTGCACACGCTGGGTGCCACACATGCTTTCAGAAGTTCACAAACAGCAGCACGTCGACTGTGCTTGGAAGTTCTGGAGAATGTGACAAGAATAAGGAAGATTTCCTTGATTCCATTGTTATGGGGGATGAATCGTGGTGCCATTACGTTACTCCGGAAACAAAACAACAATCGCACCAATGGAAACACACCAAATCGCCACCAGCAAAGTAGGGAAACACACCGGATCGCCATCAGCAAAGAAGTTTAAGCAGCAGCTGTCAGCAGGAAAAAACATGTCATCGGTGTTTTTGGACTGGCATTGTGTACTGCTCATTGATTTTATGCCTAGAGGGACCACCATAAACTCAACAGGTTATTGCGAGACCTTGAGAAAGCTCAAACGGGCAATCCAAAATCATCATAGGGGAAAATTCAGCAAAGGTGTAAGGCTGCACCACAACAATGCCCATCCACATGTGTCATACAAATGAAGGAGTTAATCGACAAATTTGGCTGGGATGTCATTGACCGCCTCCCTTATAGCCCTGATTTGGCACCAAGCGATTTCCATCTCTTTCCAAAATTGAAGGAGCACCTAGGCGGTCTACGATTCCAGACAGATGAGGAGTTGCAAGAAGAAGTTTCCAAGTTTCTCAACGGGTTGGTGGCAGACTTCTTTGAGGTGGGAATGCAAAAGTGGATTACTGGACAGAAAAAATGCATAGAAAAAAAATGGGGACTATGTGGAAAAATAGCTTAAAGATCAACATTTCCAATGGTGTAATCGTTTTTTCGAATAAAAAATTCCTTGTGTCTAAAAAAAAATGTGGAACCTTATTTTTGAAACAACCCTTGTAGGTCATACCAAATGCTTATTTATGTATTGGGTATTGATTATAAATATATACATATGCTTTATGCGAAATTAACTAGGAACCAAAGAATAGAATAAGGAGACACCAAGGACAGTTGTATAGTATTAAATGCACTTCCAAAAAAAGTAGCATGAAGTAGAAACATACATTTAGGAAGCATTGACGTGAACATTTTGTAATCAAGATAGAAATATATTCTGTGGGTTGTGAAGATGCAATGAGCTTTAAAAAGTAATTAAAAATCTGAGGGTTAAGTTCATGGCTAAGTTATGTTAATATATGCAAGCATTCATTCATATTGTTAGGTACATCACCACAGCACGAAAAAAGTGCGCAATAATAATGTTTCACCACATAAAGAAAAATTTTGTGGAAGATTCATAATTGTTTTTGTGTCTTGCAGGCTCAAAGATTGTTGCACATGATCTGTTACCCGGAAACTGCATCTGCCAATGAAGACCTAGACCACCGGCAGATAATTACAAGGATTCTAGAGGTACTGTAATTTGACATTTTTCACTCTCTTACATGTAACAGTTTCTGAGCACAAATACTTTAGTAATGTGATGCCAGATTTATTACGTATCTAACAGGAGAAAAGCAAGCTAATACTAGTATTTCTGGTTTTTTCTGTGAAGGCTGTCAGATACTTGAATTACTCTTGTAGTCTCTATATTTATATCAGTTAGTAGAGGCAGTATCTAATGGGAATAAATACATTGTTTCACAAACATTAAAAAGGTAAATGTGGTAACACAATATATTACATGGAGTAAAGAAACAGATCATCCCTAGGTACACCATGTTGTTGTTGTGGTCTTCAGTCCTGAGACTGGTTTGATGCAGCTCTCCATGCTACTCTATCCTGTGCAAGCCTCTTCATCTCCCAGCACCTACATCCTTCTGAATCTGCTTAGTGTATTCATCTCTTGGTCTCCCTCTACGATTTTTACCCTCCACGCTGCCGTCCAATACTAAATTGGTGATCCCTTGATGCCTCAGAACATGTCCTACCAACCGATCCCTTCTTCTGATCAAGTTGTGCCACAAACTTCTCTTCTCCCCAATCCTATTCAATACTTCCTCATTAGTTATGTGATCTACCCATCTAATCTTCAGCATTCTTCTGTAGCACCACATTTCGAAAGCTTCTATTCTCTTCTTGTCCAAACTATTTATCGTCCATGTTTCACTTCCATACATGGCTACACTCCATACGAATACTTTCAGAAATGACTTCCTGACACTTAAATCAATACTGGATGTTAACAAATTTCTCTTCTTCAGAAACGCTTTCCTTGCCATTGTCAGCCTACATTTTATATCCTCTCTACTTCGACCATCATCAGTTATTTTGCTCCCCAAATAGCAAAACTCCTTTACTACTTTAAGTGCCTCATTTCCTAATCTAATTCCCTCAGCATCACCCGACTTAATTAGACTACATTCCATTATCATTGTTTTGCTTTTGTTGATGTTCATCTTATATCCTCCTTTCAAGACACTGTCCATTCCATTCAACTGCTCTTCCAAGTCCTTTGCTGTCTCTGACAGAATTACAATGTCATCGGCGAACCTCAAAGTTTTTACTTCTTCTCCATGAATTTTAATACCTACCCCAAATTTTTCATTTGTTTCCTTTACTGCTTGCTCGATATACAGATTGAACAACATCGGGGAGAGGCTACAACCCTGTCTTACACCATAACAACACTAAATACACTTAAGAAGCAAGGCATATGTTCTAAATTTGTGTACGCTCAATAGAATCATGCCTGAGAAGATCACGAACAAAGAATTAAAAAACCTATATTTTCAGTGCAAAATCTTGTAGCAGCAGATGATGGTAAGGCTTTGCTAAAAGTTTTGTCATCATGTCTGCCAGTGTTTGGCCTGAATGTATATGCTCGACAGTGACATGGCAGACTTTGTTTTTTCTCAGAGTCATGTCTTGTGTTTATATGTTTAGTTTACCCCATGTAGCCACTATTCTGAGACAAATCATTGCTGCCTTGTTGTAACTTTATAGTTTGACAGGATCCTTCTTGGAATTTGGTAATACTTCCCTGTCTAAACTTTGAAGACTCAGAGCCTTCTGACGTATTGAGATGAGGGTCTTCATTCCACCCCCACCCCACATTTGTAGATAATGCTACTGCTGGCTGGCTCTTTCTCTGCCGGAAAATCACTGCTCCTTGAGATTAAAACAGATATCCAGATGTCAGCTTTCTGTCTTTGGCATCACCAGCCTAACGTGCATCACAGTAACCTATTATGTGGCAGTCCCCTGCTTTAGAAAACTTTTGACTGCCTGGCAGTATTTTATATGTGTATTATTGCAGAAACAGCTGACAATTTCTATCAATTAAGCTAGGTGTAGCCTTGTTCTTAATTAACAATGTAGGAAAAGACAAATTGCTATGAGGGTGGTTTGAAAAGTTCTCAGAACGAAATAGAAAAAAGTACGTACATCACAAACTTCTTTTATTTTTCAATGCAGTCTCCTTGTAGATTAATGCACTTGGTCCGGTGATGTACTAGTTCCTTGATCCCATCTCGAAAATGAGTTTCCCCCAGCCTGCAAAATAGTTGTCAACTCTGGCTATCAGTTCTTCGTTTGAAGTGAATCTTCATCCACCAAGAAAAATTTTCTATTTTGGGAAGAGATGGAAGTCTGACGGAGCCATATTAGGTGAATAAGGTGGGTGTGACAAAAATTCACATCTTAGTTCATGTAATTTTGCCATGACGACAGCACGTGTGCAGGCACACATTGTCTTGATGGAAGATGACTTTCTTCCTTGCGAAACCTGACCTTTTTTCATGTATCTTTTGTTGCAATTTGTCCAGAAGGCTAGCATAGTATTTTCCAGTAATTGTTTGCCCAGTGGGGAGATAATCTATAAACAGAATCCCCTTCACATCCCAGAACAATGATGTGATGACCTTTCCTGCCGAAGGAATTGTCTTTGCTTTCTTTGGTGGCAGAGAATCAGCATGTTTCCACTGATTTGACTGTTGTTTTGTCTCTGAGGTATAGTAGTGCACCCAAGTTTCATCTGTTTTCACAAACCGGTGCAAAAAATCTTGTTTGTTTCTCTTAAAATGGGCCAACCATTGTTCTGATATGCCCATTCTCATGCGTTATTGATCCAGCATCAAGAGTTGCGGCACCTTTGTTGCAGATAATTTTTTCATTTCTAATTCTTCAGTTAAAATGTGATGTACCCTTTGAGATGACATCTGGCAAGCGTGAGCAATTTCACTCACTTTCATGACCATTTTGTGCACTTTTGCAGTGATTTCTGGAGTAGAGACACATCTTGGCCGACTTCTGCACAGATCATCGGCTAATCTCTTCCAACCAAATTTAAATTCATCTGTCCACTTGGCAATAGCTGGATATGAAGGAACAGAGTCCCCCAGTGTATTCTGGAAATCGGCATGAATGTTCTTTGCTTTCATACCTTTCTTTACGAAGTACTTAATCACTGCTCGAATCTTGATTTTTTTTTCCATCATCTCAAATCACTTCATGAGAACAACAACATAGCCACATCACTACCACAGCTCTCTTCCAAGAGCACTGACATGGCACGTGTTTACACGCAACAGTCCAATGAATATCATGTGAACAACTCTAGCTAGCGCTGACCTCTCGTAGTGATTCCGAGAACTTTCAAAAACACACACACACACACACACACACACACACACACACACACACACACACACACACAAGCAAGCAAGCATACCTCACGCATTCATGACTACCAACTCCAGCATGTTGAACCAGAGTGCAACTATCATGTGGGATGCAAGAAACAACCTGGAGAGGGCAGGGAAGAGGAAGGGATAATAGTGTATGCATGGGGAGAGAGACAAACCTGTCTGGTGGAGTGTGCAGGGACTAGACTACTAACAGGTGCAGCATCAAGAGGTTGTGGGGCAGGGAGGTGGGGAAAAAAGGAGCAAAACAGGAGAGGATAGCCAGGCAGATGTGTTGATGAAGGGCTGCTAATGAACAGGGTGCAAGATGAGAATGGGGAGGAGATGATAGGACAGAGGAGGTGGAAACTTTTGGGTGGAGGGGGTGGAGGCAGATGTTACCATAGGCTGAGGCCCGGATAATTATGGGTCAGAAGAGCTGGTGGTGGAGGGAAGGATCCAGATACCTCAGACAGTGAAGCAGCCATTGGTATCAAGTGTGTTATGTTCAGGTGCATGTTGTGCCACAGGGTGGTCTACTCTGCTCTTGGCCACAGTTTGGCGATGGCTGTCCATTCTGGTGGATGGCTGGTTGGTAGTTATACCAATATAAAGAGCTGTACAATGATTGCAGCCGAGCTGATAAATGACATGGCTGCTTTCACAAGTGGCCCAGCCCATGGTGGGGTAGGCCAGGTTAAGGGGGTTGGGTGATTGGATTGGGCAGGGTTTGCACCTGTGACTTTCACAGGGATATGGTCCTTGTGGCAAGGTTTTGGGATTGGGAGGGACTTGGGCATGGACTAGGATGTTGTGGAAGCTGCATTGGGGATGGAACATCACTTTAGGAGGGGTGGGAAGTATCTTGGCTAGGACGTCCCTCATTTCACAGCATGATGAAAGGTAATCAAAGCCCTGAAAAAGGATGTGATTCAGTTGTTCCAATCTGAGGTGGCACTGGGTAATGAAGGAGACACTCCTTTGTGGCTGTTTCTTGGGGGTGGTGGAAGCATTGGGGGTGTTAAGGGAAATGGCACAAGAGATCTGTTTGTGGACTAGGTCTGGGAGATAGTGCCTGTCTATGAAGGTCTTTGTGAGACCCTCAGTGTACTAAGCAAGGGAGTTTTTGTCACTGCAGATGTGCTGTCCCCAGGTGGCTAGACTGTATAGAAGGGATTTTTTGGTGTGAAAGGGATGAGAGCTGTCAAAATGCAGGTACTGTTGGTGGTCGGTGGTCGATGGGTTTCATTTGGACACAGGTGCAGAAGGAGCCATCAGAGAGGAGGAGGTCAACATCTAGGAAGATGGTACACTGGGTTGAGGAGGACCAAGTGAAGTAGATGACAGAGAAGGTGTTGAGGTTGTGAAGGGAAGAAGATAGGGTGTCTTGACCATGAGTCCAGATCATGAAGATATCATCAGTGAGCCTGAACCAGACTAGGGGTTTGGCGTTTTGGGAGGCTAGGAAGGTGTTCTCTAGATGGCCCATAAAAATGTTGGTTTAGGAGGGTATCCATGGGTGTGCTGCAGATTTGTCTATACACCTTCCCTTCAAATGTGAAGTAGTTGTGGGTTAGGATAAAGTTAGTGAGGTGTGTGAGAAATGAGGTAGTGGGTTTGGAGTCTGAAGGATGTTGGAAAAGGTAGTGTTCAATAGCAGTAAGACTATGGGTATGAGGGATGTTGGTGTATAGGGAGGTGGCATCAACAGTGACAATTAGGGATCCAGTTCCACAATTTCAATTCCTTCTTCTATCAAGAAAGTCATTTTGCAGACCACAAAGAGGAACCTCTAACTTCACTGATGAAATAAACTGAAATGCTGATAGAAGAATCGTAAAAACTGATTATTCCATAAAACTGTCCACTCGACACTTGTTTGTAATTAAGTATGCATCAAATTTTCTGTTGCTTCATGATAGGGTACGGTCTTCATAGCTTCTTGCTCTTGTTCTGTTTTTGAACTTGTATCATGAGTGTGCACCTGGTCATTGTCCAGTGACATAGATGTCAGATTACACATTTTCATATTGAATCTGCTGAGAATTTTGTATCACATAGTGTATCTGCTGTACCCACAAACAACCTTATTCACTGTTCCTACAAATCCAGATGCCTATACAGTTATCAGCTTCACTAAGATCTTTCAGCTTGAATTATTCTCTTAACTTTTTTTTAAAACGTCTCTCTCATGTATTGTTAGTGAAAATTAGCATATCATCGGCATACACAGCAACTATTAAAATCTCTGAATCCTGAGTTTTGTAATAAACACAAGGGTCAGCTGCTGTAGTTTAGATTCAACAGTGTACTGTCTAATTTCAAGTTCCAGCAGCAGTCACCTTTCTTCAACCCATACACTGCCTCCTGTAGTCTTTTAATACCAGTATATTGTACTGTCTTCATAACTGGATCTATTTGTGGAGCGTTCAGATAAATCTCTTCGTGTAAGTTGTCTTGTAAGATGGCTATGACAACAAATATGTGACCAATGTGAAGGTCATCTTTAGCAGCCATATCAAATAAGTACCTTAATGAGCTGTACCTTATAACTGATGCGTATGTTTCGCATATTCTAGATCTTGCTTCAGAGCATGACATTTTATTACTAGCAGTACTTTATAATGTACAGTGTGACCTATCAGATTTTTCCTTGGTTTTATAAACCAGTTTTGCAATTATTGGTTTGTTATTTGAAAATAAAATGGCAGATTCCCATGTGTCGTTTTGTTTGTGAGATTGTAACTCTTCATATATTGCCTTCAACCAGTTTCAACTTTGTCCAACGTCATTACTTTATCCAATGGCAAAGGATTGGAGTCAATTGACTGTTTAGACTGAAAAGTAATTAAGTCATGCCACTTCTTTAGCACTGCAATTTATGTTGATTTTCATAATGGCTCACATTTATGTGGTTGCCCATTATCATTAGTTGTTTTGTATGGACTTGATTCCTCACTGCATCTAATATTCATTAAATTACTACCTTATGTGATAGTCTTAGTTTTGTGTTCTATTTCTTTTAGTTCACATGTTGTTTCATTCTGTTTGTGTTCTGTGAATTTGCTTGGTTCCTGTGGCTCGGCTTCTTCTTTATACTATTTAGAAGTTCCTTCGTCAAAAGTAATTTCCCTGATTTTTATGGTTGTTTGGTGATTAGGTTCAAAAAGCCTATATGCTTTTTATTCTTCACAGTATCCTACCAAGAAACACTCAGTACATTTTTTTGTCTCATTTTGGACAGTTGGCTGACAGAATTTGAACATAAGTCTCCAGTTCCAAATATTTTGAGGTGTTGGACATCCAGCTTCTTGTTTCTCGCTTCTTGTTGAGTTTTGCTTTATAGTTTCTTAGTTGACAATCTGGTACTTAGACAGACTGCAGTGAAGACTGCTTCTGCCCTGAATTTATTTAGCAAATTTGCTTTAAAGAGCAAGCAACTTCCTTTTCCTACTGTTGTATGGATGTGGTGCTCATCTACTTCATTTTGTTCTGGCGTACATAGCATTGTAGTCTATTGTTGGACCCCTTCTTGTCTGGAAACAATTATCAGATTTCTCTCAGTGCAT
Source organism: Schistocerca piceifrons (assembly GCF_021461385.2). NCBI lineage: Eukaryota > Metazoa > Arthropoda > Insecta > Orthoptera > Acrididae > Schistocerca > Schistocerca piceifrons. The sequence goes on from NC_060139.1 coordinate 832,771,854, forward strand.
AGAGTGCAGATCCTTTTTCCAATTTGGCTTTCAACTAGATTTTTAAAATCTCTAATCACCTGTGGCACTTGATTTTTATTTTTGTGAATATATACAAATACTTTCCTGGAGTAGTCATCAATGAAATTAACATAGTACAGGGTGCTAATTAAAAGTAGCCTCCACCCCCAAATGCAATATTTCAGCTTCTGAAGTGGAGTAAACAGCTACAACAATGGACAGTTTTATGGAATAATCAATTGTTAGCATTCTTATGTCAGCATTTCATTTTATTTCGTCAGTGAAGTTAGAGGTTCCTCTTTGCAGTCTGCGAAATGACTTTATCAATAGAAGAAAGAATTGAAATTGTGGAAATGTTCGATTAAGGAAACTCGGAAATTTTCAGGGTCAAGAATCCAGATAGAGGGCTAAAAGCAAAGAGAGCAATACAGAGTCTCTATAAAAATTGGTGTACTTGTAGATCTGTGCAAAATGTAAAATGACAAAGAATTCCTTCAGTTCACACACCAGAAGTTATTGCAGACATTCGCCAAAGAATTATTCAGCGCCAAAGAAGTCCATACATAAATTGGTCCAACAGGCCAGCAGATATTGAAAAAGTCTTAATTTGAAGCCCTACTGTGCAATGGTTGTACAGCAATTACAGAAATATGACAGTCAGAAACATGTAGATTACTGAACATAGTGTTTGAATAACATCAATGATGGTATATGAAAGACAGTACTGATTCTTCTAGTGAGGTGGGGCAATGTGTCACACAGCTAAGGTAGCCTCGGAATGAGTCCATGATGTCTCACTGTCAGCAAACATTTATGACACCACATTCCTCAAATCTAACATGTGATTTTTTCCTGTGGCGACACATGAAGAGCAAGTTCTACGAAACTGATCCACACACAATGCAGGAACTGAAAGTGAGCATCAGCTATGAAGTTGCCACCATTGATATCCAAACTTTATGCCAGATGTATCTGAATATGCTTAGACATACACAGCTGTGTACTGATGTTGCCGGAAGCCACTTTCAACATCTTCTATAAATGCATTTTTCACTGTATTTTTCATTGCAAATAGATGGTAAGCACATTTCAACTCCTCGTTTCTGTAATTTCCCTGCATTTCCTTTACTTGTGCTACAGCCTACTTTCATCTGCATCACCTGTTATTTGGCTTCTCCAATTGACCTAGTTCGCATCAGGCCACACAAATCTTTGTGTACCAGCTCAAGTATTTTTGTGACCCTAGAGCTGGATCTTGAAAAGGGAGGTATTGTTCATGTGGTCCCTGTGCAAATTATTCTTAGTTTATTTAAGTTGCTCTTATATGAGATCTCACTAGCTAGACCTTTGCGTAGTGCATGCATAGTTTCAGAATGCAAATGACTGAATCTTTTATGCAGGAGAATCTTTTATGCAGCAAGTCTGCACTATTTCATTGCAATATGAGTTCTGCTTCAAAATTCTGCTCTGTGGTTGGTCTAGGAGTACATTCCATTTGATAATGACACACTAGCAATCAAATTTTTGATGTGATGTAAATATGACAACCTTGCCTGCTAAATAAAATTTTATGACCTTGTTGTACTATTTTACCAACACATAGTAGATTTGTGCTTGGGTGAAGGACATACAGAATATCCTCTACTTTACTTCTAACTTTTTTTGTTGCCTGTCAGAACATATACGTGTGAAGATCCTAGTCCTTTTACACATAAGGTGTCATTATTTGCTACTATTGTTTTAACTCTATTTTTGTTACATGGATATTTGGAGATGTACACTGACACGCCTGAGTGTATATACCGGCAATATTGTGAAAAGGATAGATTGCTATTCACCATATGCAATCATGCTCATAAATTAAGGATAATGCTGTACATGGTGAAACAACACTCAGGTGAGCGGTTTGCGGGTTTAAATCACCTCGGGGTATGACAGTGCGGTGCATTTGACCTGCTGTCATCACACGGTGGCGCTGGCAGCAGTCCACATATGCAGAGGTGTGTTGGTGCCTGTCAGAGTATGGTGCAGTGAGTAAGTGTGCAGATGTTTTCAGATGTGCTAATGGTGACTATGTGTTGAAAATGGCTCAAGGAACACATATTGGTGACATTATGAGGGGTAGAATACTAGGGCGACTGGAGGCTGATCAAACACAGCAGGTTGGAGCACAGGCCCTCCGTGTGCCACAAAGTGTGATCTCAAGATTATGGCAATGATTCCAGCAGACAGGAAATGTGTCCAGGCACTACAGTACGGGACGTCCACAGTGTACAACACCACAAGAGTATCGATGTCTCACCATCAGTGCCTGCAGACAGCCATGGAGTACTGCAGGTAGACTTGCTTGGGACCTTACCGCAGCCACTGGAACAGTTGTCTCCAGACACACAGTCTACAGACAACTGAACAGACATGGTTTATTTGCCCGGAGACCTGCAATGTGCATTCCACTGACCCCTGGTCACAGGAGAGCCCGTAAATCCTGGTGTCAAGAACACAGTACATGGTCGTTGGAACAGTGGTCCCAAGTTATGTTCACGGACAAGTCCAGGTATAGTCTGAACAGTGATTCTCACCGGGTAGTCATCTGGTGCGAACCAGGAACCAGATATCAACCCCTTAATGTCCTTGAAAGGGACCTCTATGGAGGTCGTGGTTTGATGGTGTGGGGTGGGATGATGATTGGTGCATGTACACCCCTGCATGTCTTTGACAGAGGAACTGTAACAGGTCAGGTGTATCGGGACATCATTTTGCACAAGTACGTCTGCCTTTACAGGGGTGCAGTGGGTCCCACCTTCCTCCTGATTGATGATAACACACGGCCCAACCGAGTTGCCATCATTGAGGAGTACCTTGAAACAGAAGATATCAGGTGAATGGAGTGGCCTGCCTATTCTCCAGACCTAAACCCCATTGAGCACATCTGGAATGCTCTCGGCCGATGTTCGCTGCACGTTTTCAAACCCCTACGACACTTCAGGAGCTCCATAAAGCACTTGTGCAAGAATGGGAGGCTATACCCCAGCAGCTGCTCGACTACCTGATCCAGAGTATGCCAACCCGTTGTGCAGCCTGTGTACGTGTGCATGGTGACCATATCCCAGTAGCAATCCAGTGGTGGAGGTATGCAGGAGGCATGGAACTGGAAGAGGGGGTTAGCAAGATGGGGCAGGGAAAAGAGTAGCGTTGCTTTGCTTGCAGGAGTGTGCAGGGATGTAGTGGAGACTGGTAGGGTAGCTAGGTACAGTCGGGAGGCTTTCTTCTTTTTTTGGAGAGGGGGTAGAAAAGGAGAGAAGTAGAGAAGGGGAAATGGATTGTGGGTGTGTTGATGGAATAGGAGGCTGTGTTATCTGGAATGGCAGCATGGAAGGTGATAGGTGACAGGGATTAGCAGAGGTTGTGGTTTGGGGGACTACAGATAAGTGGGATATATTTTAGGGACAGTTCTCACCTGCGCAGTTCAGAAAAGATGGAGATGGTAGGAAAGATCTAGATGGTGCTGGCTGTGAAGCAGTAATTTAAGTGAAGCACATTGTGTTGAATGGCATGTTCAGCAACTGGGTGGTCCAGTTATCTCTTGGATACAGTTTGTCAGTGGCCATTCATGCAGACAGAAAGCTTGATAGTTGTCATGTCAACATAGAAAGCAGCACAGTAGTTGTAGCTTAGTTTGTTGATCACATGACTGCTTTCACAGGTAGCCCTCCCTTTGATGGGATAGGAGACACTTGTGACCAGACTGGAGTAGGTGGCGGTGCGAGTATGTATGGGACAAGTCTTGTATCTAGGTCTATTGCCGGGAAATGAGTCAAAAGGCAAGGGGGTTGGGTATAGGGGTGGAGTAGGAATGGACAAGGATATTGCATAGGTCTAGTGGGTGGTGGAATCAGTGAGGGAGGGCTGGGAAGGACAGAGAGTAGGATATTCCTCATTGGAGAGGATGCCAAGAGGTTGTCAAAACCCTGTCAAAGAATATGATTGATTTGCTCCAGTCCTGGGTGGTACTGAGTTATAAGTGGAGTGTTCTTTTGTGACTGGAAGGTGGCCGGCTGAAGTGGCTAAGTGGTTCTAGGCGCTTCAGTCTGGAACCGCGCGACTGCAATGGTCGCAGGTTCGAATCCTGCCTCGGGCATGGATGTGTGTGATGTCCTTAGGTTAGTTAGGTTTAAGTGGTTCTAAGTCTAGGGGACTGATGACCTCAGATGTTAAATCCCATACTGCTCAGAACCCTTTGAACCATTTTTTGACTGGATGGTGGGTATGTGGGGTGGAGGGATAGATGATGACTGGAGAGACAAGGCATGTGAGATCTGTTTCTGTACAAGTTTGTGTTGGTAATTTTGGTCTGTGAAGACCTCAATGAGGTCCTAGGTATATTTGGAGGAGGACTGCTCATCAGTGAAGATCTGACAACCACAGATGGCTAGGCTGTATGAGGACTTCTTGATATGGAATGGCTGGCACCTGTGGGAAGTGGAGGTATTGCTGGTGGTTGGTAGATTTGATATGGACGGAGATGGTTTTGTGTGGCTGGAGATATTGATGTAGCCATCCTTGAGGTGCTGGTCAACATCACAGAAGGTGGGTTGCTGAGTTGTAGAGGATCAGGTGAAGTGAATAGGGTAGATGATGTTGAGTTTCTGAAGGAATGTGGATTGAGTGTACTCACCCTTGGTCCAGATCTCAAAGATATCATCACTGGATCAGAACCAGTTGAGTGTTTTGGGATTCTACGTGGTTAGGAAGGATTCCTCAGATGGCCCATAAATATAGGTTACTGTGCCATACAAGTGCCCATTTCTGTACCATGGATTGTTTGTAGAGGATGCCTTCAAAGGAAAAGTAATCATTGGTGAGGATGTAGTTGGTCATGGTGACCAGAAAGGAGGGTGGTAGGACTGGAGTCAGTTGGGCATGGGGAAAGGTAGTGTTCAGTAGCAGAAGTGTAAAGTGTGGTGGCATCAACAGTGTTGAGCAGGGTGCCATGGGGTAAAGGAACAGGAACTGTGAGTAGTTGGTGGAGGAAGTGATTGGTGTTTTTTATGTAGGAGGATATGTTACAGGTAAGAGGCTCAAGGTGTTTGTCCACAAGAACAGAGATTTTCTCAGTGAGGCCACAGCAGTGAGGCACAATGATGCATCCTGGTTGATTAAGTTTATGGACTTTCGGAAGCATGTAGAAGATAAGAGTGGTAGGAGTGTGGCAAGTCGCAAGTGGTGGTGGCGGTGGGGGGGGGGGGAGGGGGGGGGGGAGAGAGAATGAGAGAGAGAGAGAGACTGATTCTGGGATGGACCTGAGATTTTGAGAGGGGACTGGAGATCCTGTTGGATTTCTGGAATGGTGTCACAGGGGCAGGGTTTTTTTAGGTGGACAGCTGACAGAGTCCCTCCACCAGGTAATCCCTTGAGGTTCAAAACCACTGTGGTAGAGCCTTTGTCGTCAGGTAGGATTATAAGGTGAGGATCATTTTCTAGGTGGCACATTGCAGTTCTTTCTGTGGGTGGAAGTTTCGTTTCCTTGTTTACAGATTTGGGGAATGGTGGCAAGGTTTAATTTGAGATTATGAAACCTGGAATGTTAACAGTGGGTGATTAGGGGGCAGTGGTGTTGGACCAGAGATGTGTGGAGTGGACTGAGTCAGGCAGGATTCAGGATTGGTTTTGGGTTGAGTCCAATTGGTAGAATTGGTGGCAAAAATTTCCACTGTAGAGATCTGGAGAAGGAGAGAAGGTCTTTAAAAGTCCTCCATGGTTGAATTTGGGAGCGGGGCAAAAGGTGAGGCCTGTGGTAAGGACTGTTACTTCTGTGGAACTAAGGCCTTTGGAGGAAAGGTTCATAACTATATTTTGGGTCTGTTTACATTTTCGGTTCTATAAGGTGGTGGGAGTGAGTTTATGAGAGTGTGGTGAATGTAGTATGTCTGTGAGGCAGGTTTTGTCAGCTATGAAGGGACATGGGGGAGGTTCAGAGGCTCTTGTAGAGGTGGTGGATAGATAGTAGTCCAAGGCAGGAGTTGAAGGTGAACAGGTTGGAATGTTTTTCAGGATGGCATTATACATGCTGCTCTAGTTCCTACAGGGCAAGATTTTCAGTTTGAAAGATGGGATGTGAAAATGTGGTATTGCAGAGAAGGAGAATTTTATGGGTGAAGAGGACGTATTGGAAAGAGGCTTGGATGTGAATTACATGGTTTTAGAGTACTGTGTTGGTGAGTGCTATGGACTGACAGAATTTGAACAGTAATGGTCATTGTGGAAGGAGGAGTTGCAGTCAAAGATGGTTAGTTTGATGGTCAGGTTATTTTGGGGGATTCAATGAGCTAGGCAACAAATCAAGAACAGTATGTGGGACTGTACTCTTGCTAGGGATAGGAAAACTTTTCTGTATTAGTGCTGATGGAAGATGCAAGGATCTGTAGTGAAGGATAAAAACATGTAAAATTAAATTAAATTATCATATGGTCTCGATGGCCGAGAATCCCCACTTGGGGAAGTTTGGCCGACGAGTTGCAAGTCCTTTCAGTTGATGTCACATTGGGTGACATGCATGTCAGTGATGGTGAGTGGTATCTGGGTCCGTTGTATGGCAGTCAGAAGCACTGGACACTCAGCTAATAGGGTGGACAAACATGTACAGATGGCAACTCTCCTTGAAATATGTTTTATGTTTGTGTAATGCCCCTAGCCTCAAGTTAACTATCGCCTTCCCTTCTTCCACTGCAGCACAGCACAGCCATCTATTCCACCAACACACTCATAGTCCTCATCCCCTTGTCTATTTCTCTCCTTTTCTGCTAACCTCGCCCCCCCCCCCCCATCCCCGCCATTCCAAACCTCTTGACTGCACCTAGCAGCCCTGTCTGTCCCCAGCACAACTCTACGTGCTCTCAAAAGTAGCACTATCCTTCCCCCACCCCACCCCTCAACTCATGTCTCATCCTTCACTCTGCCACTCCCATCAGGAGCAGTTACGACACAGTTTGGCCACAGCAGCCAGAAACAGCACTCGTTGTTATTCTGTCCTAGACTATCCATTTTTTGAGTCCATGTACCATTCCATCTGTGTACCTGCAGCCATGCTTGAAAGAATGCCTGGTAGCTTGCTGTCGTGGCTTTAGTTCTTCCATCAGTTCTGCTCCTGCTGTGCCAATTTTTTGCTAGATGCCTGTACTTTTAATTATAGCATGTGGGAGCTTTTTTTGAACGTAAAAAGATCTGGATTTTCTTGTGAACTTGCAAAACAGGGCCACTAGTTGATGGTTTGTTAGAGGCAGTGTCATTTATTTCTTGCAGTATTTTATTTTTTATGGAGTGTCCCATGATTCAAGTTTGAATTTTTTAAGCTCATGATCAAAGGTCTGGTAGTCCTGGAAGTAGAATACACCTAAGTCATTCTTCTTTGACTTCAAAGCTCAGGCTATTTAATATTTGTTGGTTGATTGGTTGATTTTGGGGGAGGGGACCAAACAGTGATGCAGAAATTATCTTCAACTCATAGTCTTTTACTGATGAACAATTTTCAAGTTTTATTGACAGCAGTGTCTTTAGTGACCATATTCATCGGAAGAGGCCAGAGTCTTCATAACACTTGTGTTAGCTTGTCAAACACTTGTTTAACTGGTCAGACGTCTTGCAAATCAGCGTGTATTGACAGATGGATGGAGAATATAATTTTGGCTCTTGCTTTGCACACTTTAGTTACATCTATCACTTTGCCATTGACACAGTCCCACAATTGCTTATGTTTCAGATACTTTTGCATAGTGAACTGCCAAATAGTATAATTTTCTCTTCCTAATCATTTTTTGATCAGAGGCAATGAATTGAACCATTGTATTTAAGGCCATCCCAAATTGCCATGTGCTGCTGCTAATTTTTGAAGAACCACATACTGTAAACCGTTACTGTCCTTATCTGTTCCCTGCTACATTTAGCCAACTCATCTGTGGAGCTCCTTTTTGGTCAGATATACTTGAACTTAAGTTCAAAAAATTATTTTTTGGAGATTTGTCATGCAAGGGAAAATAGATTATCAGAATCATCCTCTATTTCAGCCATTAGAAACTACCTCCACATATTCAGCTTTCATACCCTCAGTGCCAATATGTGTCATATTAATTTTTGAAAGTCACAGTATACAAAATATCAAATAATTTAAATATCTTTAAGTGTCCACGCACCCCTGATTCAATAGTTGTATCTGAATGTTGTAACATTAGTATGAGATATTAGTTTGTTACTAAAAAATTTAGCAGTTTTTGCATGAACTGTTACATCAACAATAAAATGCAAAATTCTTATCGTCATATACTTTGTACAGAAGCTGCACTTCAAGTGACTTATCTTTACATTGTTGTGCAGTGCTGTGTCTGTATCATTACGACGTCTGATGTTTATAGGATCTTTCACTGACTAATTTTTATAGTGCGAGTGTGAATGTATTCCTTACTCGTACTGGGTTGTCCATTCATCTTTTTACAGACACCAGCTGACATGTTTCAGTGAATCAGTTTTACCAAAGGATAAACTGACTTTAGTAATGGACTGTTCTTAACACTTGTTAACAAAATGTTACACTGCACAGCTATAGCAAACTAATTGTTACGTAATTCCATACTACAGAAAGTTCTAATTTTGAATGTAATGCCAACTCTTAGCAAATAGACAATAATTAGGCATACAAATTCCCATAGCTTTTCTTCAGAATGAAACGCATCTGAAATTCATTTTCTCTGCAGCTAACCAATGAAATTTTTCTTATACTTCAGGGACACCCCATAGCTTAATTAAAGTTTTATTTCCTGATGCAGGCCGCCATCATACTTTAAACATCTCTTTCTTCAAATCATTCAAATACACAGTGCTACTTATTAGAATACTGGATCCAGGGATGATTATGTAAAAGATTTTTACATTTGTCATCTTTTTGTTGGAGGCAAGTTAATTTAAACAGTATCTTCTTATATGTAAGTGTTATTTATGTTACAAGAAAGCCCTACATCATTGCACACTTTTTCATATATGAATGCTGTAGGATTGTGAGCTTAAGAGTTTACTGCATTTTCTCATGTCAGTGCAACTCTTAAATAATTGTCATCACAAGTGCAGCTTGACTGAACATTGTGTTTACATTTATATGTACTGAAATCAATTTCAGTATTCTGTCAACTTACCTCATAGCAAAAAACCTGTAGTAAATAAAGAGAAGGAAGTGACAATGCATTTGGCTGCTTAACTGTAATCTAAATATGTCACTCCATTACACATCCATTACCTCTCATCTATAGAAATATTAATAATTTTTGAGAATATTTGTGGGCAGATGTATGTCTTGTAGCATGTAGATTATATCTCTGAGAAAGTCAGTGCAAACATGTATTCATTAAAATTGGTATTAGCCTACCAAAACCAGAATACATTATGGCATGTATATTTTGGACTGATAAATCTGCATCTGCAGTACTGTATTGAGATTCGCAGTGTGACACTAGTAATTTACATAGACAGGCTTTCTCGACTACAAAAAAAAAGGCAATAGAAGACACAAATAACTGTACAGCAGCCACAATGAACCAAAATTTATTCTTCTTCCACATTCAAGTGAACAACAGTTGAGAACATAGCCACAAGTGTAGAAACAATCCAGGTACTGATATAATCAGTTACTGACGATATGTAAGAAAACAATGTCACAGCAAGTGCTGGCTGCACTGTGCTTATAAGGAGGAGGCATCCAGTAGACAGTGTGGCTGATGCTGTGCCCTGTGCACAAGTCATGTGGTCCACCACAGGCGGCCTCTGATGGCCAGCTCACGCAGATGCTGTTGGTAGATTATTCAGAGTGCAGTGCGCCAGCAGTGTCGTGCATTGGTGCACATCCAAGTATTATGAAAAGTGTTGCAGCACGTGGTATCTAAAGTAAACAAAAAGACAGCCTTTTAGATATATTTTGAGGCAATATAGAATACTTACTATCTACTCTATGTACACTCTACAGGCAACCATGTTTGTGAAACTAAATCCAGAACATGCATGAACAGTGATATACATAACCACAACATATGTGGAAGGAATTCACAGAATTGTAAAGAATAAAAAGGCTGCAGACATACAATACCAACTTTTTTCTTTTTAGCTAATTTAAATACCTTAAAAATAAATTAAAGCACTTATGATAGAGAAAAGCTTATATTCAACAGAAGATTTCAAATTGTCATGTCTCATTCTAAATTTTTTACTGAGTAAAGCCATTATACTTTTTAAACTCTTTTTTTTTTTTTTACTGGAAAGAGAAGTACAATTAGTACAACCTTGTATCCTGTCACATACGTAAAGTAAAGCTATGACATTGTCAACAACTGACTGTTCTACAGACAAAAAGTAGAGAAATAAAATTTTAGTAGAAACAAACTGTAAAGTAAAGCGTAAAGTTTATTATATGATGTCCAAATTCACCACTATCTAATGAATACAGCATGTGTGCATTTCATAAATATCATTAGTTGTAGAGGATCTCAGATTGTAACTAGTAAATAAAATAAATTCCATCAACAATTTGAGAAGGGTTAAGGCAGTATGGTACCCATTTGCTTATATAACAATGGAAAGAATTAATATTTGACAAAATAATTATTTTGTCAAATGCCGCTGCTTGGTGAGTAGATTTTTTACCTGTCCAATTAAACCATTTGCTTGCATGTCACATATTCCACATTTTTCAGAACAAAGCAGTGTAACCACACTGCAAACATATTGTTTGAAAATTTGAGGACACGCCCCTGAATTTAAGCAGGAAAAAATTAGGGGATTACCTGACTTGTCGTCGTTGTTTTCAAGTAGCATGTTCTTAATCATACTGCTTTATTAAGAGAGCTTATTTCATTTTCAGGTTTCAGTCTATGTTCCTATGCAACAAATAATATTACAGGCTTACGTATTGGGACATGTGCCATATTTTGGATTGCAGAAAAGAAAAAAAAAATGCACTTTAAATCTTCAAGTGAGAGATTTAACACACATGTGCGCGCGCACACACACACACACACACACACACACACACACACACACACACACACACACACACACACACACATAAAGCTACAGTTTCAAAATAACCATCAACTAAAACTTTGATTGTTCAAAAACACACCCTTACACATTGTTGTATAAAAAGATTTCTCTCACATTTGACATAAGTCATTTTTTACACTAAAAAATTATTGTAAATTGCCACTCATGGTAGTTGTTGCCTGTACAGAATCTGGACCTATGGACACTCCGCATGTCATGGTTGGATCTGCAGTTGATGTTCAAACAGTTTCCCAGCAACTCACCAGAATTGAACCATTGGTTGGATACAGTTGCTAAAGCCGTCATAGATGTTTTCCAGTTGACTGAAGATAAACAGCGACCACCAACTGTACCTCAGCGCTCAGGATCAATATGGTTGGTTGCACCACTTGTTGCTCGGCTACCCAGTGCTGTACAGGGCCGTGTGCTTAAAGTCGCAGGTAAAAATTCAAATACTAGTTATTTTTAGTCACATTACATTAATATGAAATAATACAAAAAGAAGGAATACGCAAAAGGAAATAACAAATAATGACACATTGATGAGAAAACAGACTTGACCTGTCATATAATTGAGGTAACTCTTAACTTAGTGAAAATTCAAAGCTCATGATTTTATCAATGGATCAATGTTGTGTGTTTTTAATATAATTCAACTTTAATGCTTGCCTCATCTTGTTATCTGTTGAGAAAATAAGCTACAGAATTTGTTTCCTATTATTTCCCTCTACTGTGTTAACATGCTTGTGCCTGCATGTACACACACACACACACACACACACACACACACACACACACACACACACAGTAGTTTGCTATACTATTGACAGGTCTTTTCAGGCATTAATGTCACTGATTTTCTAAAAATTAAGGGCAAGTGTTGGAAAGTGGCAGCTGGTCAAAAAACCGCAGTGAAAAAGAGCGTAGCAGTGGAAGCACTACTCGAAGTTCTTCTCTTCTCAGCCATCAGCCCTTCCTTTCACTTGTTCTCACATGCCTTAAAGGACAAGATGATCAGCGGGAGGGTCTGCTGACATCTCTTCATTCACAGCTTTCACAGACAAAAGAAGTAAGTTCAGCAGATTTGCTTTGTTCTTTATACCATCAAACTAATTTGATTTTCTTGCATGTAAATGTCTCTTGGGACTGAAATGCAATGCAAATATAAAAGTTACAGAACCAGTTTCAAACCTCAAAATATCATACTGGGCTCTTGAGAAACTGTAAATGTTTTGGTTGCCTTTCCTTTTCTGTGCGTGTTATTCCATCCAGGAATTTCCATTGTTATTTTAAATGTTTCTATTGCTCTAGGTACAGCAAAAACAAGGTACAAAAGTATTGTTTCATATATAAAAAGCACATAGAACACAGTTTCTTTAGTCCCTGTTAATCATAAGAAACAGAGCCTCATGCGAGTGTGTGTCTATCCCCATTTGTATGTATTAATTCCAGCATGTAATTTCTATTACCATAACCTGTTAAAGATGGCATTGCTCAAGTCACAGCTGACACTGATGGCACACTGGAGACCATTCATGAAAACTGTCTGTACCTCTATGCAGTTTCATCAGTATTATGGTGACTCGTTAATTTGCAGGCAGGTGCAATTAAAAGACACTTACACAAAGCTTTTGGCCACAGCCTTCACCACATTAATGGTGTGTGTCTTTCTTTTACTGATGAAGGCTGTGGCCGAAAGCTTTATATAAATGTCTTACATAAAGCTTTCGTCCACAGCCTTCATCGGTAAAAGAAATACACACACCGCTCATACACACGAGTGGTGTGTGTCTTTCTTTTACTGTGAATACTGTGGCCGAAAACTTTATGTTAGTGTCTTTTAATTGTGCATGCCTGAAACTTAACGTCTCTTCTTTACAGTAGGTATCAATCTGTCTTTTCCTGCACTGTTATTTATTTATTTGCACATCAAGTTCCATAGGACCAAATTGAGGAGCAAATCTCCAAGGTCATGGAACGTTTCAGTACATGAAATTACAACATAAAAGTAATAACAGATAAAAATAAATGTTTATGAACCGTAAAGAAATCAGTCCATAAGTTTAACTAAACACGGTCAACAATACAACAAGAATAAGCTTAATTTTTCAAGGAACTCCTCGACAGAATAGAACGAGTGACCCATGAGGAAACTCTTCAGTTTCGATTTGAAAGTGCATGGATTACTGCTAAGATTTTTAAATTCGAGTAGCAACTTATTGAAAATGGATGCAACAGTATACTGCACACCTTTCTGCACAAGTCCGATCCAAATGCAGGTTTGATTTTTACCGAGTATTAACTGAGTGAAAGCTGCTTATTCTTGGGAATAAGCTAATATTGTTAACAGGAAATGACAGTAAGGAATATATATATTTAGAGGCCAATGTCAAAATACCCAGACTCGTGAACAGGGGTTGACAAGAGGTTCGTGAACTTACACCACTTATTACCCGAACTGCGCATTTCTGAACCTAAAATATCCTTTTAGAATGGGAAGAGTTACCCCAAAATCTAATACCATATGACATAAGTGAATGAAAATAAGCAAAATAGACTAATTTTTGTGTCGAACGATCACTCACTTGAGATACCGTTCGAATAGTAAAAATGTATGTGTCTGCTCATGTAACAATATGTTATTTATAATTACTTACTAGCACACAGATATGTACAGTGATGACACACCTTCCGTAATAAGTACAATGGTCACACAAATACACTGCGTGATATACTCGAACTATGTGTGAACTGTTGCCATTGAATAAACACCTGCAAGCAACCTGCTAGTAGCTGTGTTGTTACTGTATCTTTAGCTAGCTTCCAGGTATTTAATAATTATAGGCAGGATAGTGAAAGGAAATATAATTTAAAGAAGACAGAGTAGTAAAAGATGAAGACACCGTTATATGGAAACCAAAATGGGGGATAATATAACAGGCAATTGGGGCCTTGAAGATATCACTCTACAAAGTTCATACAAGGCATGAACCCTGTGAGGTCTGTACCGTATATTACACACTTTTTTTTTCCATGTATATTTTATACAACACTTTTTCTTTACCATTTGGTGGGTCCATTAGAAATATCATTTTAGTGTTTGGAATATGCATTCATTATCATACAGAGACTTTCATATTTGGTGGAAGAACTTGTTAGTCTCTTTCTTCACATTAGAATTAGGATGGTAAGCTTTGACTAGAACCTTATCATTGACCTGGAATTTAAGCACTGTAACATTTTGATTAAGTTCTCATGCATATTACTTTCATCTTGAATTCTACTGTATGACCAATTAAATAATTTTAATAAGGGTTCCGTAAGGATTTTTGTGTTTACTACCTTGACTGGTGATAGTCCTGTAGATAAATTATGCAGTTCATTTAAAATAACCTGAAATTTCAGCATCATCTGACCCCAGGTAGTATATGCCTAGTAAAACAGTGTATAACAAAATCTTCCAATCCGTATTGCTACCCTCTCTGAGAGATTTTTTTTTGGCAGTGATGCTTATGAGGGTGTACTGAAAAGTAATTCCTCTGAATTTTTAATATGAAAACTCTGGAAGATTTTTAAGTAAAACAAGCTTTATTAACATTCTACAACTTTATTCTTCAAGTCTACTTATTTATTTCTCAACATAGTCATCCTGGCAATGAACACATTTCTCTCAATGGGAAATGAGTTCGTTGATACCTCACCTCTGCATACAATGCTTCATCACTATCAAAATGATGTCTTCAGAGGTCTTCTTTAAGCTTTGTAAATGATGAAAATTGGGTCAGTCCAATTCTAGGAGGATGATCGATGACAGTGAACTCAAGACATTGGATCGTTGCAGATGTTAAAGTGCTCATGTGTGGTCTGGCATTGCCATACTGAAGGAGAGACTGTTCCATGTGTGGATGAACTCTTCAAACTCATGCTTTAAGTTTTCTGAAGGTCTCACAGTACACTGACATAGATTACACACCACCATGTTACACACTACAGTTCAGAGTCCTCTTGTGGCAAAGGCTTGCAACTTCCATCAGCAAAGCAGGAAAGTTGACTGAATAATATGCACAATGTGTAATACATCACCCAATCTTCAGAACGGAATACAAATATCGGAAGCATCACTTTTCAGCGCGCACTTGTAAAAACAGTGATATGTCTTATACTTTCCCGTGCTAAAAATTCTGTGAAACTATTACTTATAATTTATATTCCATTAACAGTGAGCATCTACTGGGCTCACCTACATACACAGAATACCCCCCTTAAACAATTAACTATAGTGGCCATGTTTGTCAATTTTATGGGATATAGTTGAACATATTTTGACAAACATTCCGCTGCAAAAAATATAAACAGTATCCCATATCTACCTTTGGATAAAGATCCTAATAACTCCACCACTTTTGAATCATTTAAAACTTTTAATATTACTGGACACGTTTTATAAAGTCACTTAACTATTGTCTTTCTTAACCTTTTGATATCATTTACATGTTCTAAAAACTCTCCGTACTTCTCTACTTTATTTTATCATACATGTAATACAGTTTCATGTAGCAAAATATCCATGCCCCATATTTAAAAACCAAATTAAATCCTCTATCACTATTTGAGGAATACACAACATCCAGTGGCACAAGGTTCTTGTTTACTCTCCAAAACGAAGTATCTTCACATAATGTGTCAGTTATGTGTCTCTTTTGATGTTCCTTGTTCATAAGACCTGATAGTATCCCCAAAATAATTGTCCATCTCTAATCCTTCTTTAATATTTGTCACTAGTAATCTTACTTCTTATTAATGTAACTAATAGGCAAAAAGTTGACTCTGATATTACTCCAGGATCTTCTATTTTGCTTCCCTTATTCATGCCTATAGGTATTACAGAAAGAGTGTTGGGCATTATATTAGGTGAACTTCTAATATAATTTATCTCTACGTAAAATTCTTGTGGAGATATAACCCATTGCATTATCCTACATTCTAGTAGCCTACTCTTCATCAACAATGCAATGCTTGGTAATCTGTATATATTATTTTGTTTGAATCCCAGGTTAGTGTTTGGATCTTGTGTGAACTCCAAACAATAGATAATAATTCCTCTTCAGAAGCTGTATGATTTATTTAATGTTTAGTAAGGCTTCCACTGGCAAAGGCTATATTTCTATATTCTCCCTTTCAGTTCACAACCTAATCCATGTTCTGATGCATCTGTGCCAAATTTAAAGGCTTGATGGATCCTAGGATGACTTAAATCTTGGCATCTAACAGTGCTTGCTTGATATTATTTAACGCTTCAGCATCCCACATTCACTTAGAGTGTTGTTTCAGTAGACAAAGTAGGCATAGATTGTTCATTGCCTGTACACTTAAAAATGTCTGTAGAAACCAGACAAAGCCAGAAGTGCACATAATTGTTTTACATTTCATGGTTCAGAACATTCTTTTATTGCTTGAATTCTATCCTGATTGGTTGGGATCCCATTTGTATCCCCTATGTGATCCAGAAATTTTAATTCCTGCCTTCTAAAATGAGGCTTAGACAGTGTTATTGTTATTTATTTTTTCTGTAATCTTTTTAAAGTTATAATAAATAATGCTTGACGATCCTTTCAGGTCTTAGAAACTAGCAGCAAATCATCCGTGTACATTCCTATAATAATTATTCTATACTGACAGGCCTATCCCATTCCATTTCAATGTGTTTATTTGAAGTTTACACATCTAACAATAACAAAACACCTCCGCAGGTTTTTTATCACCAGCAAAGGATTATTGCACACACTTAAGAGGTCATCATACACTCAGTATTTATTGTGCAGTAATCAGTAGTGCACAATAATATTGACTATCTGAGAGCAGTATTGATATTTTGCACAATATATTGAAGGAGAATTATAAAAGAAGGTTATATAATGGAAGAAGCCTGGAGACACTGGAAGGTTTCAGATAGATTGTATAATGGTAAGACAGAGATTCAGGAACCAGGTTTTAAATTGTAAGACATTTCCAGGGGCAGATGTGGACTCTGACCACAATCTTTTGGTTATGAACTGTAGATTAAAACTGAAGAAACTGCAAAAAGGTGGGAATTTGAGGAGATGGGACCTGGATAAACTGAAAGAACCAGAGGTTGTAGAGAATTTTAGGGAGCGCATTATGGAATGATTGACAAGAATGGGGGAAATAAATACAGAAGAAGAATGGATAGCTTTGAGAGATGAAATGGTGAAAGCAGCAGAGGATCACATAGATAAAAAGATGAGAGCTAATAGAAATCCTTGGGTAACAAAAGAGATATTGAATTTAATTGATGAAAGGAGAAAATATAAAAATGCAGTAAATGAAGCAGACAAAAAGGAATACAAACATCTCAAAAATGAGATTGACAGGAAGTGCAAAATGGCTAAGCAGGGATGGCTAGAGGACAAATGTAAAGATGTAGAGGCACATATCACTAGGGGTAAGATAGATACTGCCTACAGGGAAATTAAAGAGACCTTTGGAGAAAAGAGAACCACTTGCATGAATATCAAGAGCTCAGATGGAAACCCAGTTCTAAGCAAAGAAGGGAAAGCAGAAAGGTGGAAGGAGTATATAGAGGATATAATAACTCCAATCCCAAAGAAAGCAGGTGTAGACAGATGTGAAAATATCCGAACTATAAGTTTAATAAGCCATGGCTGCAAAATACTAACATAAACTCATTACAGACGAATGGAAAAACTGGTAGAAGCTGACCTCGAGGAAGATCAGTTAGGATTCCATAGAAATGTGGGAACACGTGAGGCAATATTGACCCTATGACTTAACTTAGAAAATAGATCAAGGAAAGACAAACCTATGTTTCTAGCATTTGTAGACTTAGAGAAAGCTTTTGACAGTGTTGACTGGAATACTCTCTTTGTAATTCTGAAGGTGGCAGGGGTAAAATACAAGGAGCGAAAGGCTATTTACAATTTGTACAGAAACCAGATGGCAGTTATAAGAGTCAAGTGACAGGAAATGGAAGCAGTGGTTGGGAAGGGAGTGAGACAGGGTTGTAGCCTATCCCCGATGTTATTCAATCTGTATAGTGAGCAAGCACTAAACGAAATAAAAGAAAAATATGGAGTAGGAATTAAAATCCATTGAGAAGAAATAAAAACTTTGAGGTTTGCCAATGACATTGTAATTCTGTCAGAGACAGCAAAGGACCTGGAAGAGCAGCTGAATGGAATGGACAGTGTCTTGAAAGGAAGATATAAGATGAACATCAACAAAAGCAACATGAGGATAATGGAATGTAATCGAATTAAATTGGGTGATGCTGCGGGAAAGAGATTAGGAAAAGAGACGCTTAAAGTAGTAAATGAGTTTTGCTATTTGGGGAGCAAAATTACTGCTGATGGTCAAAGTAGAGAGGATATAAAATGTAGACTGGCAATGGCAAGAAAAGTAATTTGTTAACTTCGAGTATAGATTTAAGTGTCAGGAAGTCGTTTTTGAAACTATTTGTATGGAGTGTAGCCATGTATGGAAGTGAAACGTGGACAATAAATAGTTTAGACAAGAAAAGAATATAAGCTTTCGAAACGTGGTGCTACAGAACAATGCTGAAGATTAGATGGGTAGATCACATAGCTAATGAGGAGGTATTGAATAGAATTGGAGAGAAGAGAAATTTATGGCACAACTTGACTAGAAGAAGGGATCGCTTGGTAGGGCATATTCTGAGGCATCAAGGGAACACCAATTTAGTATTGGAGGGCAGTGTGGAGGGTAAAAATTGTAGAGGGAGACCAAGAGATGAATACACTAAACAGATTCAGAAGGATGTAGGTTGCAGTAGGTACTGGGAGATGAAGAACCTTGCACATGATAGAGTAGTATGGAGAGCTGCATCAAACCAGTCTCTGGACTGAAGACAACAACATTGAAGGAGACTGCAGAACTCTAAACATGTTGACACTCGCTCAATATATAGTACTGTTTGAGGGCGATATTGTGCAATACATGGCAGTTCCTGCCAAGACTTCATGATATGTGGACATGCAAGCAGCTGATATAGCAATGCCATATGAATTTGAACATGAGGAAAGACAGATGAAAGAAGTCATCAGATGAATTGCATTCAAAGAGTAGTTAGTTTGATTATATATTTAATATTTATTCAGTAATTATCCATAGAAACATTCGGCAAAAGTGTTTAAGTGCAGGGAAATAACACTGCAACTGCTTACGTGCTTGTTTCAGAAGCATGAATTAGTTATTGTAGAAAAGCTTAACAGCACTGTCTACCAGTCCTGTACAATAACAGATCTTATTCTTTTCGGGTTTATAGACTATTTCCAGCATTGTGAAAAGTGGAATTCAACGAGTATGTGAACAGTATCTCTCATGTGTAAACAAGTTGTAATGACATTCCCCATTTCATTGGAACAGTCCTTGTTCATCCTTAAAAAATACCAATAGCCTTCTGGTTCTGCTGCATATTCTCTTAGCATGTTAATATGGTCCTGTGTAGAATGCCTTGCAAGCCACTTTTTTACCCGTCGCTTCTTCCTCTTGTTTCTCATCGTGATTCTAATCCCGATATGTGAAAGTTTCACATCGAGTACTGATTTATTCGCTATGGAGACAGAGTTCTAACTTATACATTCCAGGCATAAATGTTGCAGAATAATTTTTCCATTCTCAGCCTCATACTTTCACACAAATTGTTGACACAAAATTATGGCACAACAAATACTGAGCTTGTGAGGAGCCTTTTAGATTACATTCAATAACACCATTATTGACCATCTTCCTGTACTGCTGCTCGAAGACTTAAGAGTGATAGACTATGGTTTACAGAAGAAAGGTTTTTCTTCTTACACACATATTCGCCAATAAAACTCAGTTTATCAAAAATATTACTTTATATGGTACTAAGATCTCTACTATTCCACTGTCAGTATATTATATTCCTACAATTTTAACTTTAAACTTCCGAATAATTCTTTCCTTGCTGTGTTCTTTTCCTCCACTTCTACAGTATTAGCTGTAGCCACAAAATGCACGTGTTTCACCATTTGATGTTCTTGTTTAAAAAGTACTGAATTATTTTTAAATAGTACTCTGTAGGAACTGTGTTCTCTTTTCCATAGTACTCTGTTCTCATTAGAATCTAGTGACACTTTATTGGTAAGTAGCCAATGTAAAACTAGAAGTACGGCTAAGTTAAGATTCGAACAGTCAACGAAGTTTGATAAAAAGTAATCTCGTTTATTCATTTATAGGCTTCCCTTTACTTCCTGTTACATGTGTGACATAAAATCTGATCATGGTGTCAGGCAAACATTTGTTTCATACTGTTAGTATTAATTCCTGGGATATTAGGGATATATCAATACTTGAATCTAAGTGAAAATACACCTCCATTCCAAAATTTTTAAGAGATACAATCAGTTTTAATTGTCCCTCCATGTTATGGTTTTCTTCTTTCAGAAACTACTCATACATAGACATCAGACAGGTGAGGACTACTAACTTTTCCACTCGTGGGTCTTTGACTCTATCATCACTGCCACGGAACCTGTATTTTTCCAGACTTGAATGTACAAATTGCCTATTTGGAGGCTTAATTATACATCCACTGTTTTCATTATTGTGAACAAACACTGCACTTCTATTTCTTTCTTGATTAATTGTTCTGTTTTTGTTATTAGGTCTGCAGATATTATGGTATTTTGTCTCATTTTTACATCTGAAATACTGTGGATAATGATTTCCATTGTTTTCCTCATGACTATAATCCCCTCATTCTTTATTTAATGTAAGTAATACTTCTATAAATCTTAATAATTAATTTGAAATAGACCAATCTTGAAACCATATATCTTTCCTCATATCGCAGGGTAATTGCTGAAAAAATGCTTTTATTAAACCACTCCCCTCTTTTGAATCTTCTGAGAATTTAGATCATGTCAGGAGCCATTCAGTATAATTTTTTTACCTTCTCTAACTGTTATTATAGTACCTTAACTTTTCTTGAATACCTGCTGACAAATACTTCTTTTTAAACTTTTCTCAACCTCCCTCCCCCAAGAAGAGAATTATTCTGAATAAGCAGTTTCCCATTTAGTAGGATCCCATTCTAAATAGCCAAGGACAAAATCAGTTTTCTTTGAGTCATCCCAACTCTTCAAAGATTTAGAAAATCCTCTGAAAAATAAGTAGGAAGAATATTTCCTTCTGGTATAAATCTAGGGAACCATATAGATAAATTGTCCATCTTCTGTGTGTAATTCCTCTACTAATTCTATAAGAGAACTACGATTATCCTAAAATTTCTCTATGTTAACATCATCCCTTGTTTTAGCCAACTCATCCCATAACTTTTTAAATTCTTATTTCGTTCTTTCTGCCTCCACTAACAAAGTTGTTGTTCCCACACATGAATCATTCTTTTCCTGAACCTTTTGCCAGTTAAATCAGGCACATTCCTCCAAAGTTGCATTAGTGGAAACTGATATTGCACTTACATCTGAATCTTTGTTATGCTCTAAGATGTTTAATAGACAGTCACATCCTAGGTTTGCTTATGCACTTCTGTAAACTCTTGTTCAGTAAAATATTTAATTTGTTTTAAATTTTTACTCACATCTCTATATTGTTCATTAACTTTATTCCTTATTAAATCATACTGCGTAATATCTCCTATTGTAGCTCACCTGCTAAATTTGACACTGCTGATTGTGATTTACAAATCATATTATTTATTTCTACTTTTTCTTGGCGTGAGTCAATTTTATGTTTTTCTAGGTTGGTACTAGTTCTGTCTGGACTGATGACCTTAGATGTTAAGTCCCATAGTGCTTAGAGCCATTTTAACGATTTAGTACTGTCTGACTTCATACTGATTTTAGCACTAGCTTACTCGACCTCAACCCCATGAGTATTTATAGGCCTGTTTAATTCTGCATTTGTCTCGTCAAGCACTTCTTCAAACCTGATACCTTCGACCTTTAAATTCACATCTAAATCAGCAGTTGACTTATCTAGTTTAGCACTGAAGTTGGCAATACCTTTCAACTTCACTTCTATTTTCTTGGTTCTCACTGGCATAAAGTCCTAATACTTGAATACCACTACCTCAAATTTCAGTTGCCATAAAAATGCTCTAAAAAACTTCTATTAACAATAAATTAACTTTGTCTCCATTGGACAGAAAGCATGTGTGGGAAGGAAAACAAAACATTTGGCTTTAGTACAGCTCACCAAACTCAGTTCAGCAGCTTTCTGCGTCATGGTGTCCACTGGGAAACCAGATTGTTGCCCTGGGTGAACTGTGTCGCTGTAGGATGGTAAGCAGCAGACATTATTACCACTGGCTGATGTGGCGTTGCTATGGAGTAGATGACATAGGCCACCAATCACGCGAGTCAAAGACTTTATAAACTCTTCTCGGATGTAATTGGTGTTGATTGATTGATTTCTGCAATTTCATTGATTCTCAGCACAAATTTATTCTCAATCCAGCAGCAGTATGTGAGAACTCAGTGTTGTCGTTAGTTTTTGAGTAACATATGTGCTTGTACTAACTGAGTATGTTGTTGCATTTCAGCTCTGAAGTGCTGCATCTTGAATAAATGTTCAGATGAAATCATATAGACCAAATTAGCTTGGACTTCTTCTCCATTGCAGCTGTGTGCTGGAATCTGAAAGCTTTGTTAAGTGTGCAACTTTCTACTAAATAATACAAAGTTGTTCTTCGTAGAACTGTTGTTTCTTCTGTTACATTTGGTTAATATGAAGAACCATGCTTATACATTATTAGTGTTTATACATTTGAAATGACATTTTGTAAACTCTCTCTGACAGAATCATGTGACAGTTTTCTCAGATTTGACACAACACTCCTCATCCTATGTTTTTGGTGACATCAGCAGAATTGTCACAGTGCACTCTGTTTGATGGCATACCTTGCTTCTCCAAGCTGGGACACTATAACATGGAATAATTGCCAGACCAGCAAGTATCATAATGCGTAGTAGACTGCAATCCTCGTCCAGCCTTAACTAATAAATATCCATCACCTGTCACGATCATCATTCGTCAGCTAGTTTGTTTCAAAAATTAAACAGTTTGTGGTGTACATGTTGCATATAGAATGACTGCAGCTGATAACATAGCCCAGTTGGTGAACAGTTCATGCTTTGACATCCCAGAACCCTTGAGAAAGAGAGGGAGAGGGGGCAGGGATTGGAGGGGGCAGGAGGAGGGGGGGGGGGGGGGAGGATCTCATTAAGTGGTGTACACATCCTTTGGTCATGGTCAGAATAAATGTCATACCTGTGGAAAAATTGATTTAAAGAAAGACTTTTGGAAATAATTATATTAATGTCTTCTGCTTCAAGTTAAAAGGCAGTGCTGTGCCCCAAAATAATGCAGTGACTCCTTGGAACTTGATATGCCTGTAATTAAAGCAGATAGAAATGAAAGGTTATTGGTGTATTATACATTAAGGTGTAATGTAAGGTGGTATATGCTCAAAACGTCCATCTTCCACTGCAGCACATTGTTGACGACGACTTAGAAAAGAGTGACATACTAGATGTATTGTTTCTAATGGAATAGTGTCACAGGCTTGCTCAGTTTACTCTTTTAGACCATCAAGTATTTTGTGGTTTTACGGCGTATACTGTGCTCTTAACAGTACCCCAAAGATAGTAAGTAATCTTAGGGGTTAAATCCAATGACCATGGTGAATACTCCACAGTACTTCATCCACATCCTATCCATCTTACAGGAAACGTACAGTTGAGAAAGCCCCTCACATCAAGTTGAAAGTGAGCTGGCTCTCCATCCTGCTGAAAGTAATAACCTTCATTGATGAAGTTATTACATGCAATACTTCTACATAATAGTCGCCTGTGACAGTCTCTTCAAAGAAGATGGCCCAAATAATCCTCCAGGCAAGAGACAGATGTTTTTGGTAAATTAGCATGCTTTTCTTCAATTACATACGGAGTTTTGCTATCCCAGCACATTGAGTTATGGCAGTTAGTTGTTCCTGTATGTTTAAAGATCACTTGATATGACTAAAGAATTAGATCTTGGAAATCTAGATCTTCTTCATACATGTTGATGAACCACTAACAAAATTCAATTCACTTATCAGTTCATCCTCGTTCTGAGTAAAGAGATGTGTTGGAATGTAAGGCTTTCATCTCTGACTCTGCAAACTTCTGTGAACACTGGTTTGCTGATCTCAGCCTCATGATAGCATTGCCTCATAGACTTTTATGGGGATTTAAAATGTGGAGCCAAAAGAGACCAAGTCTTTGTACATGCACAGCACTCCCTTTGATCAGCTAGCCATGCATCACAATGAAAGTGGCTGCTGAAATGTGATGTAATGCTGTCTTAGAAGCATTGTTAATTACTGAGGCTCTCTGCACATGCAGCCTTCTTTTCATACTGTAATATACACCGTTTCTTAGGTCACATGTGTCCTAAATTTACAACATTTTGTAACACTGAACATAGCAAATACAGGGTTAGACAAATAAGAAATATACAGTTGAAACAAATGCCATGTCATAGGACAGAATAACTACAAAACAATATCAGTTTTGAGATGCTAAAGGTGATAGCACATTACAATAACGCAACATTTACTTGTCATTTATACTACATGTAATATGAGCGCTCAGATGTTGTACATTAGCAACCAGTGAAAATAATAATTGCCATATCAATGACCACATGACCTTCACAACAGAATATGTTATCCTCAGAACAACAGATGCTCGAAGTGACCTCCCTACATGTCCAAACGTTGTGCAACCCATCAGATCATACACCTCTGGACCCTTTGCAGCAAAGCTGTATCCACAGTAACAAGACCAGCATGAACATGTGCTACCAATTCTTCCACATTCTTCACCGGAGTAGAGTACAAGTGCTCCTTTAGGTGTCCCCTTAGGAAAAAATCCAAGGGGTTTATGTCCGGTGAGTGTGGTTGGTGTATGACCTCCACATCCAAGCCATTTCCCTGGAAATGTTCTGCCCAAATACTGTCGCACATTAGTTCCAGAGTGTGGAGGTGCACTATCATGTTGGAACCATACCCTCTGCCGAACATGTAGTGGAACATCTTTCAGCGCTTCAGGCAGATAGTTTGAGAGGTATGCATGATACCTTCGTGCAGTCAACCGGTCAGCCAACATGTAGGGGCCCAAACACATGTCGCCCAATATTCCAGCCCAGACGTTGATACCAAATCGAACACGATATCCATGGTCACAGGTGACATGCGGGTTAACCTCACACCAATGGTGGGGATTGTGTGTATTGAAGACACCCTCACAAGTGAATGCTGCTTCATCTGACCAGATTACAGTGTTCATGAAGTTATCGTTGGCTTCCTGTTGTTGTTGGAACCATACACAGAATTGCATCCACTGATGGCCATCTGCAGGATGCAGGTGTTGCGTGAAAGCATAATGATAGGGGTGCAACCCAAGCTCGTGCAGCACATTGATGACCATGCATTATGAGACACACAGCTGCCTTGCTATGCTGCTTGTACTTTGCTGAGATTCTTGGTGTATGACCTCCAGAATAGCTTTCTCAGTAGCTGAAGTATGGCGAGTCCATGGTTGACCTCCGTCATGCGATTGTGGAAGGAGAGAATGTGACTCCCAAAGGCACAGCTCAAGACGATGAAACACATTTTTATCTGGATAGCATCGACGAGGATATCTAGCAGCATATTGGCTAGCTGCAACACCAGCCCGGTTCAGATGTACCAAGGACCAGAAGCATATCCACATATCCATCGTTTGTGTTTGCCATATGTCTTCCATACTGGTTTAGAGGTTTATAATGAGAAAATTTGATAAGTGTATGCATGTACATTGGAGTCTGTCATGGGCGTGTTACTCCGCCCGCAACTAGTCCTGCATACTGTTCCACCTAATGCGCATCATCCCTGTGACAGATATCATTCCGCATGATTCATTCAGATACCGCTAATTATGAAATGTTCGGTTTAGAATTACACTGTTTCCCTAACGGTAATAGATGCGATGTTTCCACAATCACATAGATAGAATAATAATAATAATAATAATAGTAATAATATAGATGCAATGTTTCCACAATCCCTTAGATATAATAATAATAATAATAATAATAATAATAATAATAATAAGAGTTACAACTACTAGTTTATATAGGAGCACTCACTACACTAAATTTACACACTAGGCAGAGATCAGAGCCAACCAACACACAGAAGAAACCCACAAAACCAGCATGGCAACACAGGCTACAGATCAGAATAGAAAAACTGAGAAAAGACATTGGACAGCTAACACAATTTATAAGAAATGAAATGTCAGGAAAAAATGAAATAGGTTAGGTAAAATCTCACAACAAGAAGCGATAGAGCAATTAGATGAAAAGAAGCAGAAATTACAAGCATTGGCCAAACGACTTAGAAGATACAAAAAAAAGTGAAAATAGAAGGAAACAAAACCAAACATTCAACACAAACCAAAAGAAATTTTACCAGACAATAGACAACACACACATTAAAATAGACAATCCACCAAACATAACAGACATGGAACACTTCTGGAGCAACATATGGTCAAACCCGGTACAACATAACAGGCATGCACGGTGGATACAAGCAGAAACAGACACATACAAGATGATACCACAAATGCCTGAAGTGATAATTTTGCAACATGAAGTCACCCAAGCAATTAATTCTACTCACAACTGGAAAGCCCCTGGAAAAGATAAAATAGCAAATTTCTGGCTAAAGAAGTTCGCCTCAACACATTCACATCTAACTAAATTATTTAACAGTTACATTGCAGACCCATACACATTCCCTGATACACTTACACATGGAATAACTTATCTGAAACCTAAAGATCAAGCAGACACAGCAAACCCAGCTAAATATTGCCCCATAACATGCCTACCAACAATATACAAAATATTAACTTCAGTCATTACACAGAAATTAATGACACATACAACACAGAAAAAAAATATAAATGAAGAACAAAAAGGCTGTTGCAAAGGAGCATGAGGATGTAAAGAGCAACTGATAATAGATGCAGAGGTGACATATCAAGCTAAAACTAAACAAAGGTCGTTGCACTATGCATACATTGATTACCAAAAAGCTTTTGATAGTGTACCCCACTCATGGTTACTACAGATATTGGAAATATACAAAGTAGATCCTAAATTTATACAGTTCCTAAACATAGTAATGAAAAATTGGAAAACCACACTTAATATCCAAACAAATTCAAATAATATCACATCACAGCCAATACAGATTAAGTGTGGAATATACCAAGGAGACTCATTAAGTCCTTTCTGGTTCTGCCTTGCTCTGAACCCACTATCCAACATGCTAAATAATACAAATTATGGATACAATATTACTGGAACATACCCACACAAAATCACACATTTGCTATACATGGATGATCTAAAACTACTGGCAGCAACAAATCAACAACTCAACCAATTACTAAAGATAACAGAAGTATTCAGCAATGATATAAATATGGCTTTTGGAACAGACAAATGTAAGAAAAATAGCATAGTCAAGGGAAAACACACTAAACAAGCAGATTACATATTGGATAACCACAGTGACTGCATAGAAGCGATGGAAAAAACAGATGCCTATAAATATCTAGGATACAGACAAAAAATAGGAATAGATAATACAAATATTAAAGAAGAACTAAAAGAAAAATATAGACAAAGACTAACAAAAATACTGAAAACAGAATTGACAGCAAGAAACAAGACAAAAGCTATAAATACTTATGCTATACCAATATTGACCTACTCATTTGGGGTACACGATCTCAATGCGACAAATATAGAATACATCACATACATTCAGCAACAGAAAGATTCACATTAAGCAGAAAGGAAGGAGGAAGGGGATTTATCGACATAAAAAACCTACATTATGGACAGGTAGACAATTTAACAATCGCACTTATTTCACATGCTAGCAAAGTTATGTTGAAATGAAAAGACGAAAGTGAAAAGGCTGGTCTTACGCTGAATGTGAAGAAAACGAAAATTATGGCAACTACACCTACCAATTCATGGGATATAGCAGGAGAAACCATGGAGGTAGTGACCACATTCAGTTATCTCAGTTCCCAGATCTCTGCTGATGGTGACTGCAGCCATGAAATCGGGAGACACCTGTTGCTCGGTAGACAGGCGATGTCAAACCTTGACAAGGTTATAAGGTCCAGAGATATAACACTAGCAACAAAGATCCGTATTGTGAGGGCTATGGTCTTTCCAGTTGTGATGTATGGATGTGAGACCTGGACCATTAGAAAGGCTGAACGGCGAAGAATTGACTCCTTCGAATTGTGGTGTTGGAGGAAACTTCTTAGAGTTCCATGGATGGCAAAGAGAACCAACAGATCAATATTGGAGCAAATTAAACCAGATTTCTCCCTGGAAGGTCTAATCTTAAAACAAAAGCTGACCTACTTTGGACACACAATGCGAAGGCATGCCTCGCTGGAAAAAACATTAATGCTGGGGAAGATTGAAGGAACTAGAAGAAGAGGACATCAGAGGATGAGATGGATCGATGGCATAACAGAAGCAATGTGTTCCAACCTGGAAGGTCTACGGGAGAAAGTGCAAGACAGGAAAAAGTGGCGTGATTTGGTTCATGGGGTCATGAAGAGTCGGAACCGACTAAACGAATAGAAAGAGAGAGAGAGAGAGAGAGAGAGAGAGAGAGAGAGAGAGAAACAATTTAAGAAAATTCTTTCTAGAACGAGCAGAAACTAGCAAAATACACAAAACAATCACTCATATAAATACATCGGCTACACCACTGCAATTTCATAACCACTTCTACAACCCTTTAGATCACATAACATCAACAGATACGAAGAAAGTAAATTGGAAAAAGAAAACACTGCATGGCAAGCATCCGTATCATCTAACACTGCCACACATTGATCAAGACGCATCCAACACATGGCTAAGAAAAAGCAATATATACAGTGAGACAGAACGATTCATGATTGCAATACAGGATCAAACAATAAACACCAGATATTACAGCAAGCATATTATTAAAGATCCCAATACCACAACAGATAAATGCAGACTTTGCAAACAACAAATAGAAACAGTAGATCATATCACAAGCGGATGTACAATACTAGCAAATACAGAATACTCCAGAAGACATGACAATGTAGCAAAAATAATACATCAACAGCTTGCCTTACAACATAAACTTATAAAACAACATGTTCCCACATACAAGTATGCACCACAAAATGTACTGGAGAATGATGAATACAAATTATACTGGAACAGAACCATTATAACAGATAAAACAACACCACATAACAAACCTGACATCATACTCACCAATAAAAAGAAGAAATTAACACAACTAATCGAAATATCCATACCAAATACAACAAATATACAAAAGAGAACAGGAGAAAAAATTGAAAAATACATCCAACTGGCTGAGGAAGTCAAGGACATGTGGCATCAGGATAAAGTTGACATTATACCAATTATACTATCAACTACAGGAGTCATACCACACAATATCCACCAGTACATCAACGCAATACAGCTACATCCAAACTTATATTTACGACTACAGAAATCTTTAATTATTGATACATGTTCAATTACCCGAAAGTTCCTAAATGCAATATAACATATACCGTACAGTTAAAAGGAAGTCACACTTGATCAAAGTCCGCGTCACTTTCCATTTTTGACCAGACATAACATCTGAGAAAAGAAAGAAAGAAAGAAAGAATAATAATAATAATAGTAATAATAATGCATTGAGATACACACTAAACAGCATGCAGTTACCAGACTCGGTGTTGAAAGGCATTAGTGAGACTATGGTGATAACACATACAAATAATGACCGAGTTTGGATGTTATTCACAAAGCACGTTGTTAGTTCTACTGGTAACGTAAAGCCCTAATGAAATGTAATAGACCTGAACAAGGCAAGAATAATAGTTGGTACTAATCTATGGGACCATTGGAGGAGGTTACAAAGAAAACAGGTTTCACATATGAAGTGGTGTAAATAAGTTTAAGCCCACATGTGGAAAGGGCTTTTTTCAAAGCTGACTAATCTTCCATCTCTACGATTGTAGTATGTAAGTGCAAATGTTTTCTAGAGGACCCGCTGCAATCGCTGTTGATGATTAAGATGCCAGATAGTGTACCACCTTGACTACATTTACCAAATAAAAAACATATGCCTCAAACCAGGATCGAACCATCGACCTCCTGCATGCTAACCCAAAACTCTATCCACTGCACCAACTGTACAGCACAACTAATATGTGCTGACAGAGGTAGTTACCATACATGTGGTTACAGTGTTGTCAGATTGCACTCTTTAACATCCTGCCAAATGTACTCGCCGGACGAAATTGTGAGACTGGCATTTATGTATCACTGGCACGTGAGGAGTCACACTGCAAAGCCCGAGTGCACGAATTTTGCTTCATCCTCTCTCTCTCTCTCTCTCTCTCTCTGTCTGTGTGTGTGTGTGTGTGTGTGTGTGTGTGTATGTGTGTGTGTGTGAATATTAAATAGCCGGTGGCTGTGGCCGAGCAGTTCTAGGCACTTCAGTCCGGAACCACGCAGCTGCTTCGGTCGCATGTTCGAATCCTGCCTCGAGCTTGGATTTGCGTAATGTCCTTAGGTTAGTTATGTTTACATATTTCTGAGTCAAGGGGACTGATGACCTCAGATGTTAAGTCCCATAGTGCATAGAGCCATTTGAACCAATAATAAATAAAATAGAATAAATGTAAATTTGAAAACAAGATTAATTGACATGTAGTACATTATATTATTCCATCTTTTCTGAGTGGAATGTAAATGGACACATTCAAATGGTTAACAGTACTATGTAAATTACAAATCATAATTAAGTTCACATAATTCAGTAAACTGTCTATTAAGTGGGAATGATTGATACAGCAATTTTAGAGTAAATATATTTCAGGAAAGTAACAGTTGTTTTCCAGTTCCTAGAGAACTTGACAAAAAATACTTCCTGAGGATTAATCTTTAATTCTCCAGTGAAGTATATGTTGTTATAAATTCTCTAATAGGTTAAAACGGTGCTTCATTGGGTATCAGCTGTAGATCCTTTCCTTTCTTAGATAATTCTCTTATGATTGAGGTAGCGAAACGTACTTCATGGCCTGCTTCAGAGGTGTAAAGAAGGAGAGAAGGACTAGAAACAATTGTAGAAAAGGTAAAAAGTAAGTGTAAAATACAACCAAATTGCCCAAATAGCCTCATCAGCACGTGGAAAAACAAGCACCAAGTTTTGAGCCCCGATACAATTTTAATCTGTCATGAAGTTTAAATTCTCCAGGAACTCATATCATTCACTGTCAACACATATCCTTGCTGAGGGTTTGGGAAAATTATTCTCAAAGTAAAATAAGTATTTCAACTTTATAAGTAACAGAGTTGAAACTTAGTAACCCCTATCATCTGACTTCTCAGTATAAATTCAGTTTATATTCCTTCAAAAGTATCACCAGGCACAAATAGTACTGAAATTGTGGATGTCCATAAAGGAAACTTATAATTAGCGTTGTAAGGATGAAGGGTGTTATAGTCTGATCCATGAATGATGGCGGTTTGCACATGTCGAGGCATGGATGGGAACGATTACAAGCAACACTTGCTGTACACGCATGTGCTTGAAGGAAGCGTATATCCTGCAGATTATGTGTGTCACCCGCTTATGCAGAATTTATCACTTACTATCATCATCAGCAATGATAGCTCACAAGCGAAATAGAAACTCACTAAACAATTCCTTACAATCACATTTAATGCTCGCATTAGCTACAGCATTCAGAGCAGAACACTACTGAATGCTCATTGGCTGTCAGAGTATGCGTGACATAGGTGCGCAGAACAAACCTAAACTCGACTGCCATCATTCGTGACTCCGACTATAATATAGTCCCAAAACACAACTGACCTGACTTTTTCCACATCCCACTAATTACTGATAGCTGGACTTGAAATGCAGTACAGCTGTTTTAATTAATTAATGTGTTTGTTACTTTCTTAATATGTATGTTTCCTTCAGGAACGTCTAACGATTCTTGAAGATCCAAAGGGCAGAGCAATGATGCAAGGAGCCTTGCAGCTGAGATTCAGCCTTGTTGGTGGCATGTTTGATACAATCCAACGTAATACAACTGTTACAACAGACTGGGCAATTCTGCTTGTGCAGCTTATCAGCTATGGAATCATTGATCTGAATAATAATGCGTAAGATGTCAATGTTTTATTTTTACTGTTTTCAAATGTTTGCATTGTGTTTATTAGAAATTTCTCATGAATGTATTCAACTTATAGGGAACTGTTCACAACTGTTATTGACATGTTGGCAACACTTATCCATTCTACACTGGTGTCAGACAACCAGTCTGAAAAAGATGAAAATCGAAAACACTATCAGAATCTAATGAAAAAAACTAAAGAAGGTATGTATAAAATAAAGTGATGAGAAATGATTATTTTATATTCTCTTGTCTACTTTTCTGAATTTAAAGTGCTGGTAGACAGACACAATATATATTTTTCCCACGTGGAATGTTTCTTTCTATTATATATATATAACAAAAAGCCTGGATCACGTTCCATGTAAATACTAAACCTGAACAAAAAAGTGAAGCACCCAAAAGACATGGTAGGATGTCAATGTAACTTCTTTCATGTACACACTATGCGAATATTTAAATGATTATAGAGTTGCAATTCTCTGACAGGTAGAATGGCCATCAAAATGTTTGATTTTTGTGTTGCTACGAGGGTTGTTTTTTAAGTAAGGTCCGTTCGCGCGTATAGTCCCGTAGTTCGCGCGGACGCCGCAACGAGCCACCACGCCACTTGCCGGCATCCTTCCCATTCACACTGATGCAAGTTGCAGCTCTGTAGCTGATGTGTACGCATCGCTGTGCTACTTTATAATGTTTATGATTATTGAATCGCCCGCCCCCGTGTGAGATACGGTCAGTGATACGTTTTTTGACTGCGAGAAGCCTATCAGCTGCAGAAATTCATTGTCAGTTAACAGAAGTTTATGGCTTGAATGCAATGAGTGAAGGTAAAGTGCGTCAATCGGTTAGAGAGCTTAAAAATGGCCATCAAAATGTCCATGACGAAGAACGCTCAGGCCGGCCCTCTGTGATCACTGATGATTTGGTGGCTGCAGTCGAAACAAAGATTCGTGAGGACAGAAGATTCACAATTTCCACTCTTTCTTTGGAATTTCCACAAGTTTCAAGATCGGTTTTGTACAAAATTGTGTCTGAAAACCTAAACTTTAAGAAACTGTGTTCTCGGTGGGTACCCAGACTCCTCACAGAGGACCACAAAGGGAAGAGATTTGCCACTTCATTGGACTTTTTGATTTGTTACGAGGAAGAAGGGGATGACATGTTGAGTCAAATTGTCACTGGAGATGAAACATTGGTATCCCACATCACTCCCGAAAGCAAGCGACAATCGATGGAATGGCAACACACAACCTCACCCGTCAAGGTCAAAGCCAAACAGACGCTGTCAAAGCGCAAGATTATGGCAACTGTGTTCAGGGACCGGCGCGGTGTTTTGCTAGTGGACTTTATGCCACGAGGAACGACAATCAACTCAGATGCCTACTGCGCAACTCTAAAGAAGCTTCGCAGAGCAATTCAAAACAAAAGGCGCGGCATGCTGACAAAAGGAGTTTTGCTCCTGCACGATAACGCTAGGCCTCACACCTCTCAAAAGACTCGGGATTTGATTGATTCTTTTGGCTTGGAAGTTTTGGACCATGCACCATACAGCCCCGACCTTGCTCCTAGTGATTTTCACCTTTTCCGGTACCTGAAACATCATCTTGGTGGGCAGTGCTTCAATGACGACGATGAAGCGAAAGCGGCCGTGGACTCTTGGCTGTCGGAGCAGGCGGCCGAATTCTTTGAAGAGGGAATTAAAAACTTAGTTGTACGGTATGACAAGTGCTTAAATAAACAAGGCAACTATGTAGAAAAATAGGTAAAAGTGTGTAGAATCAGAAAATAAAAGTTTTTTTACAAAAGTATTTGTATCTTTTTTTAAAAATAAAAACGGCCCTTACTTAAAAAACAACCCTCGTACTACGCCTCTTAGGGTAAATAAGGGGCGTGAACAGTGTCATATTTTGAGTGATCACTGTGAAGGACATTTTCATAAATCAATTTATCATATTTGGTGCCCCTCTTCGTCTGCCCCCCCCCCCCCCCCCCCCCACCCGTTCCCTTTTCCCATTGTACACTTTTTCCAATAGCAGTTTTTGATATTAATTGTGATAAGCACTGTGTTCAAATCTTGCACTTGGGCAACCCTGGTGCCCCTCTCACATTTGTGCCCCAAGCATCTACTACTAATTGTGACACATCCTATATAGATACCTTACAGTTATTACACCCCTGGTGCCCCTCTCAGCTAGTTGTCCCATGTGGCAGCTTGTGCTGCTTGGACTTTAAACGGAGCCTGTGTACTCATGTGAGACAACGTTATCAACACCTCATTGTGAGTTTCCATTTGGCCAGCTGGTTGAGCCACGCAAAATCCAGATTTGTGGGGTGTCCGGTTGTGACAGTGGCCCAGTGTTGGAGTGCATGGGAATGTGAGGACATGCATGCTGATTGTCAAGGTTCCGTTCAACCGCATCTTACCATCACAAGGGAGAGTCATCATATTGTTCACCCAGCACATTGTAACCCCTTGGTGTCTGTGCCTTCCATCCAAGAACAAGTAATGGTCTCGCCAAAATAGTCTGTGTTACCCCTACCACTAGTCAGAGACTGGTATTAACAGGACTAAGGAATTACTGTCCCAGGAGGCCATTAACACCACAAAATAAACAGTGGTTGTGTTTCGAGTGGTACCATAACAGGGAAACATAGACTGCAGATGTGAGACATCACATTCAGCAATGAACTGTGGTTCTGCACTACCCTGGATAGCCATCATTGGTGAATATGATGTTGACCGAGGAAGAAGTCCTATTTTTCCAGTGTTTTGGAGAGGCACAACAGTGTCAGTCCTAGCATCATGATGAAGTGAGCCATCGGGTATGACTTCAGGTCAGGGCTGGTAGTACTTGAGCAAATCTTGACAGCACAACATGGACATCCTGTATCCTTATGTTACCCCCTTATGTAACAGAATTGTGTTGCCATTTTTCAGCAGGAGAATGTTCATCGATAGATACCTGTCTCTATGAACTGTCTGTGTGACATGAATGTATTCCCGTAACCAGCAAGATCCCAGATCTGTCCCCAATAGAACATGTGTGTATCCAGCTTAGACATCAACTCCATCCCTGTGTCAGTACCCAGGATATCAAGGACCAATTACAAAAGTGTCTCAGGAAAAAATACAAAATTGTTATGATGATGCATGCATCCAGGCCGGAGGGCATGCAGTATCATATTGATAAGTAAGCTCTTACTGCCAAGTTCTTTGTAAATTTGACTCAATTTTGTAATTGCTGAAATAGCATAACATACCCTCTCAATCCTCAACACCTTGTGAGTACTTTACATTTTTTTTATTTTTTTCAGGCAGTGTAACTGCCCACGTCCTTGGACTGTCTTGATGCTCAGCAAGCAGGTTGTGCTGTATTAATCATGCAGTTTTATGTTCAGAAAAGACTAAACCAAACAGTTTTGCTTAGTGGTTAAGAGACTCAACTCACATTCATTGAGGCAGTGGTTCAAATATCCCTGTCCAACCACCCCGATTTAGGTTGTCTGTGGTTTCCCTAAATCATTTAAGACAAATATGAGGATAATTTGTTTGGTAAAGAACATGATCAGTTTGCCTTGTATCCTTTCCTAATCCAAGTTTGTGTTGTTCTATCTTTAATGACCTCATCATTGATGGAATAGTAAACTCTAATATTCCTTCCTTGCTTAAAAAAAGTGATCACTTCTTTGTGAGACGTGTTAGAGTCATTGTTTGATTTGCTGTAACTTGACCTGTATTTGCTAAACAAATTTGGTAATTGTGTTCCATCCATTTATGCATTTCCCAAAATATTTTTGTTACTTTTCTTACCCAAATATGTTCTAGAACATTTTTGACATCATCAGTAGGGTGCATTTTATTGAAATGTGAAAATAAACAGGTTTTATGATAAAATTCATGAGTGAAAATTTAGGCATAATAACATTACTTTCCTATAAAAACTCACAATCACATGCACAACCATACAAAACTAAACAGATCATCCAGTGCAGCACAGGTAAGAAAGTTTCATGTATGTGATCCACAAATTAAACAGAACACATAGAAACAAACAGATCTACACACTAGAACTAAACACAATAAAACATTAAGAACGGTAGAAGCGGTTATAACACTCACTGGGTAAAAAAACTCAACAATAAAATACGCAAACGGATGAGGAAGGAACATGCCATATGATACACAAGACTGTACACAGGAGAACCCAACATGAAGACAACAACACACCTGTTTAAGTCAAAGGGAGAACAGGAGTCTACATGCGAAACCTATAGCACATGGTCATCTACAATAAAAAAAATAAGCAACCTGTTAAAGAAACTGGTACTTCAGATATGATAGATACCTAACATGTAACAAGATGCAAGAAAAACTCTGAACACATGACACACTGCTACATTCCCAACAAATTGAGTATCTGTCAACTAATGTGTAACATATGTCAATCAGTAAATGTGTGGCACACATGTACAAAATTTAAAGTAAGTTATACTAAACATTTCAGCACCCTAAAAAGCAACAGCTCACATTCAAAATTTGCAGGCCACCCAGTTGCCCACTACGACTATCCAACAAAAATTGAAACAAATTTAAAAATATTTAAATCCAGTCACAGCCTACACGAAAGGTTTACCGTACAGGAAAGTTCTGCCCATGATGAGCAGTAGCAGCAGGAAAACATATTGTAAGTGATTACACCGCACTATGCAGTGGCTCATCGTTTAGCACATTAAATGAAAAGACTAGCCAAACGGTTAACAGAAAAAAGAGAGAGGTAGAATATGAGCACACATGTCCCCATGTGCGCACATATGCACGCACGCATGCACTCACGCTCCCCCCCCCCCCCCCCCCTTCACACACACACACACACACACACACACACACACACACACACGTGCACACGTATGTGTGTTAATTAAATTGTAGCAAGGATTAATATAACTGATTAGAGTATATACCATTGAGCAGTCCATATAGCGGAGATGCAGAATCACAGATAGGAACAACAAAAAGACTGTCAGAAAATGAGCTATCGGCCAACAAACCCTCTGTCAGAAATAGACAACATACACACATGCACACTCATGCAAACACATCTCACACACCCATGACCAGAGTGTCTGTCTACTGAGACCAGACTGCAAGCAGCAGTGCATGATGGGAGAAGCAGCAGGGTGGTGAGAGTAAGGAGATGGATAGTAGGGTAGGGGTGATGGATAATAAGTGCTGCTTGTGGGAGCAGACGAGCAGACAGGGGGGGGGGGGGGGGGGAGATACTGGAAAAGAGAGAAGTAAATGATTGACAAAGGTTGAGGCCAGGAGTTTTACAGGAATATAGGATATACTGCAGAAGGAGTTCACATCCAGAATCTCAAACACCTCAGCTGGTTCAGATTCATCAATGACGTGTTCACAATCTGGACTGAGGATGTGGACACCCGATCCACATTCTCCCAGAACCTCAACACCTCTCCCAACAAGCTACCTTTCTCAATGTTGACCTCCACCTCAAGGATGGCTACATCAATACCTCTGTCCACATCAAACCTACCAACCACCAGCAATACCTGGACTCTGACAGCTGCCATCCATTCCATACCAAGAAGTCCCTTCCATACAGCCTAGCCAGCCATGGCTGTCACATCTGTAGTGACAAGCAGTCCCTCTTGAAATATACCGAGTGTTTCACTGAGGCATTCACAGACCATAATTTCCCCTCCCAACCTTGTAGAAAAAGAGATCTCCTATGCCTTATGTCTCCAGTCACCTACCACCTCCCAAAGTCCCACTGTCCAGCCATAGAGATGTATTCCCCTCGTGGCTCAGTAACAACCTGGACTGGTGCAGCTGAATCACTTCCTCTGCCAGGGTTTCAACTACCTCTTGTCGTGCCCTTGTTCCCAACCCTCTTGCCTCGTGGCTCATATCCCCGTAATAGACGTAGATGCAAGACCATACATCCTCCCACCACCATTTACTCCAGTCCAGTCACAAGCATCACCTGTCCCAGCAGAGGCAGGACTACCTGTGAAACTAGTCATGCGATGTACAAGCTAAGCTGCAACCACTGCATTGCATTCTACATGGGCGTGACTACCAACAAGCTGTCTGTCCGACTGATAAACTGTAACCAAGAAACAGCTGGACCACCCTGCTACTGAGCACACTGCCTAACATAATGACCTTCATTTCAGTGACTGCTTCACAGCCCATGCCATCTGGATCCTTGCCACCAACACCAGCTTTTCCGTGTTGCGCAGGTGGGAACTCTCCCTGCAGAATACCCTATGTTCCCGTAACCCTCCTGGCTTCCGTCTTCATAAGTCATTGTCCTAACCCATC
This sequence comes from Schistocerca piceifrons, assembly GCF_021461385.2. Taxonomy (NCBI): domain Eukaryota; kingdom Metazoa; phylum Arthropoda; class Insecta; order Orthoptera; family Acrididae; genus Schistocerca; species Schistocerca piceifrons. The sequence continues at coordinate 832,810,638 of NC_060139.1, forward strand.
TAGCCCCTACCTGGTTCCCGTCCTAGCACTACACAGCCCTCTATTCCAACAAAGCACTCACAGTCTATTTTACTTCTCTCCTTTTCTGCTACCCCCTCCCCCCGCATGCCCTCCATCTAACTTCCCAATTGCGCCTACCTGTCCTACTCTCTCTCCACCTCATCCCTGTCTGCTCCCACAAATATTGCACTTTACCATCCACTAACCCTACCCTTATATCCCTTCCCCAGCCCCCCTTCCCCCAGCCTCCTTACTCCCACCACCCAGTTGCTTCTCCCGTCATGCACTGCTGCTCGCAGTCTGGCCTCATTAGCTGTAGACTGTGGCCGTGTGCGCATGCGTGCGCGTGTGTCGGCAGAAAGCTCACTTCCCGACAGTCTTTTTGTTGTGCCTTTCTGTGACTCAGTATCTCTGCTATATGGTGAGTGGGAACTATCATTTTCGTAATATTGATACATTCCATCCCGGATTTTTTATTGGTTGATTTTGCCTGACAGCTATTCTTCCATCCTGTAACCCAGAGCTGCTTTCCTTTGTTACTATTTTCTAATGCATTCCTATACTCAGTGTCTGCCCTTCTTCCTTTTCTTCCTGTGATTCTCTTGTCACCTTACAAGCTGCACCACATACTGTACTTATGAGCCACACTGTACCTACTGTCTTTGTTGCAGATATCAGAGGGCTACAAGACCATGCCGATAGTTGGTGCAACATGTCATGTTCCACAGTACTCCCACCTGTATCATTAATCACATACCTTCAAATTGATCATTCTCATGTATTTTCACATGTTATTTCCTGGACCTTCTTGTACCACACGAACTTGTGTCTCATCCTATCAACACCTCCTCACCCCCCCACTCATTCTCCTCTTTATTCCAGCTCACACCTTCTAACTTCACCTAATCTACTAGTCTTATCTGCCGTCCCCCTTCTTCACATATATCCACTCACAGACCTGCAACCCATGTTACTATCTTTTTATTTTTTTCTTTGGTCTCATTGTGTATTCATGCCAATTTCAGTTGGCGGACACCTTTCACTGTCAGCCTATTCCCTCAGATTTCATCTTGTTTCCCCCTTACTTCATCCATTTGATTTTTTTTGTGGTTGTTTCCCAAATGTTTGGATATATTTTTGCGAATTTTCGCAGACATATTTCTACATTATTTATGTATTTTTATGCAATTTTTGTCTCCACCTGGGTCCTTGTTCCTTCCATCTGCGTCAGTACAGAAAGTTTCCTTATCACTAGCCAGAACCCTGTCCACATACTGTTCCTGCGTTGTTGCTTGCCTCATGGAATCCAATCAAATTACCAATCTCCGAGTGCCCCCCTTTCTCCCACAATGACCTCCACCTTTTCAGATTTTGTCAGTCCTTAACCCTCACCAACATAATCCTGCAAAAACATGCCAATCAGGCCCAACCCTCCTTACAATACCTCCTCTCCATGCGGAAAATTCTGCTATGCAATCTGAAATTCATGGATCCCATGTCACACATTGAAACTCTTGCCCTCCAAGAACTAGAGCAACATGCACTACGCCACTTCAAAAAAAGTCTCAGCCCTGTTCATTTCATACTCCCATCTTGGACTATCACTATCCATCACCTCTACAACATCCTCCAAACCCCCCCCCCTCCCCCCTCCCCAAAAATCTCCTCATAGCTGACAAACTCTGCCTCACAGGCATGCTACATTTACCCCATCCTCAAAAACTCCTTCCCATTGCCATACAGAATCCAGAATCTAAACAGACCCGAAACACAGTCATGAACATTTTGTCCAAAAACCTTAGCCCTGCAGAAGTATCAGTCCTTTACAAAGGCCTCACCTTTTGCCCTACTCCCAAGTTCAACCTTGCAGAACTTGTCAAAGACCACTCCTTCTCCTGGACCATAAAGTGCGAACACTTTTTTGCCCCCAACCTACCAATGAGACTCAACCAAAGACCAATGTTAAACCCTACTTGACTCAGTTCACTCCTCCACCCAACTGTGATCCACCCACATTGCCCCCCAGATCACCTCCTGTTAACTTCCCAGAATTTGTTGACCTCAAAACTTGCCTCAGCTTCATTCGCAGAAACAACTGCAATTGACCACCCAACAACTGATCCTGACCTTATAATCCTACCTGCTGACAAAGGATCACTTGGAAATAGGACTTCGGCACCTGTCTGATTCATCCACCTACATTTCCTGCCACAGTGACCCCATCCCAAGATATGCAACAGTATCTCCAGTCACTATTGCTTGCAGTCTGGCCTCAGTGGCAAGAGACTGTAGAAGTGTGTGTGTGTGTGTGTGTGTGTGTGTGTGTGTGTGTGTGGTGTTTGTGTGTGTATAGCAACTACCCTTTTCCTATTATTGTTACATTCCATCCTGGATTTTCCATTGTTTGACTGTGCGATCCAGATGTTCGGGGATATTTGAGAAAATGACACTAGGACATAGGTTGAAATTATGCAGTAGATCCAGCAGGAGAACAGTCTAACATCAACTGGGATCATGCTTACAATATGAATATCAATGTTGTCTTTGAAAGTTCAGTGGTTAAAGCTATGAGTGCTCATACTAAAAATAAAATCTTCACTATTTCTGCATCCATATCTGCAAGAGAGGAAAATGTACAAGGTGGCAATGATAGCCATTTTAACAGAAAGTACTCTTAAAATATTCTTGTGCAACAAAAATACATTAATAAAAATCTGATTTTGTTGGCTGACCATGTACTGTCACAAAAACATCAAGTTGCTGTGGATGACAATTTATCTGCTCAGTTAAATACGATCCTCCAAAGTCTTACCAATTAGTATGTAAGGTAAGGTTTGGAACAGATATAAAATGTTAAAAGACATATTGCTGTACACCGTAAGGCCTAATTTTCCACTTGTGAATTTTATTGTTAAGCATGTATTTTTAGATTCCAGGAAAACATTTATTATGCAACACATGCGTCTAAACATGTTTGGGCAAGAAAAGAAATGTAAAAAGATTTTTGTGGTTTGTGGAATGCAGTTGTGCAGTATTGATTGATAAATGGTTTACCATGCTTAAGTATTGGAATGCCATAAAAATAGTGCCAGAGGAATATAGTAAAAAAACTGTAGTATTTGCTATGCTGACTCAAAGATCTCATCCAGAATATAATGCTTGCATCCAACAATGAAAATGCTAATTCTGCATGTTGATAACAATCATCCCTTCATATCAAGGCCAACTGCAGTAATCTGTGACATGATTTGGAATTACTCTTCTGGGAAACCCGTGTGACTCTTATTAGGGAAGTGTCTGATACAACATGTCGAATCTGGCCCCGAATTTTTTTATACAGGAAGAATGGGCTGAAAGAACCACAGTGTCAGAATTTTAGCTGCTAAGAGACACTGCAAGTATTTTTTTTAATGTTGAAATTTCCCAAATTCCTAGTTAGCTAGGCAGCTCGAGAAATGTACATCCTTACCATAGCTGTAGCAGACAGTGCATGCGCAACATGGCAGTCACATATCTTTGATACATGGCACATCGGTGAACAGATACCATGGCACAAAGCGTTCATAATTTGTAAAGCGAATTTCAGTTTCCTGTTCACTGTTAGTATTCACTCGAATTTGCAGCTCATTCAATATCCATAATAATTAGCAGTTGCCTTTGTGGTATCACTAAGTGTTAACAATGGAGATAAAAACTGAATTAATTTTCTCTGTGATTTCTTGGTGTATGATTGAACGTAGCATCTGTCTTTGTGCATGTTTTGAAGTTTCGCGGTAAAGTGGAATCCAATTAATATTTTCAATCTTCCAAAGGTATAATATGAAGAATGGTATTCAGTCGAAATCACCCACTCCTACTGAAGACCTGCATGTGTGTTACTTATTACTTAATTTCTTGAACATTCATTCCAGTGACGTCAACATTTCATTAGAAATTGTGATAACATTAGAAGGAGCAAGAAAAGACTCAGTTCCATGACTTGTGGATCAAATGATAATTGTGCTAATTAAATTCCAGAACAAAAATAGAGCACCTTCCAAACCCAAAAGAAACATGTACAGCAATAGCTTTCAGTGACAAAGAAAGGACTTTAAATTTTTTGGTTAAATGAAGGAGAAAGAAAATGCTTAAACTTAAGCAGTGTGCAAAGCCAGTTTCATTTCATAAAATTTGAACATCAGTTTTATAAATGGAAGAAAGATTTACACAAACTCAGAAAAGTGAGAAAGAAAAGCTATTCAAAAGATTTAGAACTGCACATGAGAGTCAGTACACCATTAGTGAGAGAGATCTATGAGACTTGATGCTCTGTTGCAAGTGAAATGAACATTACTAATTTCCAGACTTCTTTGAAGTTGTTAAACAGATTCAGAAAAATAAGCTGCAAAATTATGAATGTTACCCAAAGTTAATGTGTAGAGGAAATGTCATTAATTGTTGATACTGTAGAGAAATTCGTAACTGACAGGAAGACATAGCTTCTCCTTTTCCCTAAAAGCTGCATATAAAGCCAGTCTGCCTGATTTCATGCAAACCACACTTTATCACTTCGAACCAAAAAAAGAGAGTCACTTGTGCAGTTGATGAGTACTATGACACATTCGTATACAGCATTTTTGTGATAAGTGTCAGTGGATTACTGTTTTCTCAATATTATCTCTGTTTCCAGGAACATCTAGGCAACTTAGGAGAAAAAATTAAAAACCAAGATTGCTTACTTGTAAAAGTCTTTTAATTGACGTAGCAAAATCTGGAAAAATCAGGGAGAATAATTTTCAGTGTTACATTCAAAGTGTCTTCTTAACTTTTGCAGATAATAATTCCTTGCTGTTGTTGGACTCTTGGCCTGTCAATATAATTCAGATATTCTACCCAAAACCAATAGTGTGATTCAGACTCTTGAAAAAATACATTTTTCACCAGTTTAATGCAATTTTCAGATCATTGTTGGACAGTATAATTTCCAGTAGCTCTTTGTCTTTAAGGCCTTTCAGTGGAACAGTATTGTTTAACTTCAATCGTATCTGCATTATCAGTTTGCATCACGACAAATTATAGTCCTGCTGTGTGGAAGTTGTTTGTAATGTAACATCATACACTGCCTTGATTTTCTTTCCTCTGCTAGTCGCTGTTGTAACAATTACATCTCCAGCAGTTTAGCTGTTACATGAACTGCGAGTTATTAGAAAAACTAATGAAGTGGTATGATTTAAATGGTTAAAGTTTGCTTGTGTGCACTTTGAACTTCATGCTATATGGTGCTACATCCTCTTTTCACAGCTCAATCTACTTATTCACTGATTTGAGTGCTAGGCAAGAAGGGCTGTACAAGCCACTGCTATAAGAGGCTCTTTGTATGGCAAAAATGAGTAACTTTAAATTTTAAAAAAATACTTGCAGTGCACCTTAGCAGCTAAAATTTTGGCAGTGCACTTCTTTCAGTGTGTTCTATCTGCGTGAAAATTTTCAAGATGTGTTTTGAAATGTCGGAATGGACCACCATGGCATTTTTAGTGTGATGACTTGGAAGACTTATGCAGAGAGTCAAACAGTTGAAGTATAATATTGAGGGACAAATTAATGTGGTATAGGGCAGAAATTGATCAGTAGTTTGTATGAAATATTGTCACGATATAACCCGATCTTTACAATAGTTCATGTTATGCACTAACTACCAACGATTTCTTTTGGAAGTCTGTGAAAGGTTTGTCTACTAACAACTTGAGCAGGTTAGAATTGTTATTGAAATCCTAGCAAGGATTAATTTAACTGATTGGGGTACATCCTGTTGTGCAATCCAGATAGTCATGCCACTCATCTGTTAGTATTTGTGAAGTAACTGTAATGATGGAAACCTTTGTGTAGAACAATACAGATGGGCTACTCACATACTTACATTGCAGGCTGAGTGGGGAGTTAGTGTTTGCAACTCTCTTGATTGGATTGCTTTATGCCTCGCACAAAGAGGAACTGACTGTTAAGTGACAATATTGGCTTGAAACTTGAGAGGGTTATGAGGTGAGTTTGTGGTGGCTTTTCGGTCCCATGATCAATATATGGACTGATGATTTAGTTGATTCCACTTACAAAGACTTAAAGGCACTCGGGACTTGGCTGAGACTAGTGTGAACATTGCTCTACAAATGTTTAACACTATTTGTGTATCTCAACAGACTCTTTAGACCCAGGTAGATTATTGTACCAAGGGTGGGATTGATAGGAGCCTATTGCCACATTCACGTTCCTTTATTGCCAAGTGCATGTTTCTTGGGTAAGTATATTTTGGCTTGGGGGGAAAGAACGTTGGGTAAAGCGGAATGCGGAAACTCAGACAATGGCTTTAGTCCGTGGGGCCAATCTAGCCATTTTTGCACCTGCACCTGCTAAGTAAACAGTAATGTGAATCTCAAGACAAGTGTCTTATTACAAAGGGGCAGAGGAGGGAAGCAATTCAAGTATAGGCGTCATTGTGGATAAGAAAATTAAAAATAATATTACAGACAGAATAACAATATTTGTGTTAATGATAAACAAAAGATATTTCATGGAAATTATTCATTTACACTGGTGTGCAAAATATAAGAATGAAAGTAATTTTCATCAAATATTATTCACAGTTGTGAATGTGGATAACCATCAGCTGTAGAGTGGAATGACAACAATGGAAATTTTTTTTGTACTGAGACTTGATCCTGAATTTCCCACTTATTGTGAGCAGTTGTCTTACCATGATGTAGCTATGGTTGTCCATACTCACAACTGCCGATACATTTCACATATTTCATAACAGCTGCAGTCACCACAGTGCCTGTTCTTTCAGACATGTCCAGAGAAACATTGCATCATACTTCTGAGCAACACTGGTACTGTAGTATCATGTATACATAAAGTAACTTTTGTATGATGTGTCACTGTGAAAGTAACATAGCTCAGTGAAACTTGGACTATATGTGGAAAGAAGTGCTATTTTATAGTACAGAAGGTAACTGAAAAAAGTATGCAGTGACACAAACAGATATGTCACTTTTATTTGAAGACAATAATTACACTGAAGTCATTGCAGTTTATGATGGTCCACTGAACATTACAAAATGTGTGATACAGTTCTTAATAGGGTGTGTGATCACTATGGGTATCAGGGAATGCTCTGAAGTGTACTCCTGTACTGGCCACAGGGTTGGCAATGAGTTCTTTTGGTAGGGTGTTCCTTTTCTCCACCAGCATGGCTGACAACTGCTGGATGGTTATTGGTACATGTGGGTATGCTGAAATGCATCTCCCCAACAACTACTGCATGTGCTCAATGGGATTTAAGTCAGGGGAATGGGCAAGCCAGTCCAATAGTCGAATAGTCTCTCATTCTAAGAGCTCCTCCACTGGGTCTGTTCAGCGTTATTGTGAACTGCCATCCATAAAAATACGCTGGTGAAGGAATGGGACACCCTACTACAAGAAAGCCTTACCAAGATTGTGGCCAGCATGGGAGGATGTTACAAAGCATGCATTGCTGTCCATGGTGATCACACACCCTACTGAGAACCGTGTCCCGCCTTTAGTAATTTCCATCATGACGACTTCAATGTAATTAGTGTCTTTGAATAAAAGTGACATTTCTGTTCGTCTCATTGCATGAGTTACCTTCTGTGCTACACTGTAGCAGTTCTTCTGTGTATGGCCCAAGTTACCTCGCATTACATTACACATCATGTGAAAGTTACTTTCATCCTTAAGTTTTACACACCTGAATAAAATCACCAGTCTATTTGTATTCTCTTTAGAAGGCACAAGACTTGTGAAGAGTTACAGAAACTGATAAATGACTGTAAAATCCTCTGTTGGATTGTTGTTGTTGTTTTATTGTTGTATCTAGGACAGTGGAGCCTATAATGGATATTTTTAATGCAAAAGTGTGAAAAATGTAAATAATGATTCTTCAAGGGCAAAATTTTGGTATATTTGCAGAAATGGTAGAGGTCTTACATAAGTAGAATTTGTAGAGAGCATACTCATTCTTCTAGTAGTAAACAAGGACTTGCTAAGACCTACATAAAACTAAAATTGAGATCATATTAAAAAAACAAAGATTCTGTGACTTACCAACGAGAAAGCGCTGGTAGATAGACACAATAAATGTGATTTTTATTGTGTCTATCTACCAGCGCTTTCTCGTTTGGTAAGTCACAGCATCTCTTTTTTTTAATATATTTTTCCCACGTGGAATGTTTCTTTCTATTATATAAAAATTAAATCAATTATATTTAGTCAAAAAATGAATAAATAAAGAAATTATTTAGGATGTGATGGTCATAAACCACTTTAGAATTTCAAATGATCATAAGACTTGTAAGATGCAAAGAAAAAATAAATTTAGAGCGGGAAAGATGCATATTAACCAGACAGGAAATCAGAGATTTAGATTACCAAGAGTTTATATAAGAATAGGGAGGTGTACCCGCTTAAGTTAAGCAATAAGTTGGATGCTCTGGGAAATGAAGATCATATAAATGTATGTGAAAATTACAGTTACGTAAAGGTCAGCTATTAGAACAATCTGGAATCAGACGTCTGTATCATATGAGAATGGAGAATTATGTCAGAGGGAGGACAGAAGATATAGAACAGAGCTGAAATGAGTTAAAGGAAATTTTAATTAAGACAGCTAAGTACACATGGTGCAAAAAATGACAAAATCAACTTGGCTGAAATTAAGTAGTAATGAACTTGAGAAAGTTGTAATGGAAAAAAGGACCTATGTCTGATTTGGATTAATAGGGAGAAAGTGAAAGATATGACACAGTAAAAAAAAGGAGAGAGCTAGTTCGCAATCATGGTAGGCAAACAAACAGAGAGAAATCGTAAAAGACAAGAGTATGATTCTACTTCGGCTCAAAAATTTGGATTCAAAATATTATGTTGTGAAAACCATGACAAAGCAAAGACAGATACAATAACAGGAAAGGAATTGTTACAGTATTACAAGCACTGTTAGTCAAGAAAGATTAGCCTTAATATGCAAATATTGTGAATGTTGGAGAATACAATGTAATCAAACTGTCAGACATTGAAAGTATTTAAAGGCCAGGAACAGGAAGGCTACAGATACAGACGAATTAAATCTGAAGCTTATAAAATGTGCCAGTATTAAATGGAAGAAGTTATTTGTGCAGTTGCTGAATGATATTTGGTGCTTGGGGAAAATTTCAGAGGAATGAAATGTAGTAAAAATAATAAGCATATACAACAAAAGAGTTAAAAAAAAGAATGGTCAAATTACAGTGGTATATTCATTTTAAATGCTGCTTATAAAATATACTCATCTATTATTAAAAGGAAACTCCAGCCAATAGCAGAAATATTTTTATGATTGGAGCAATGCTACTTTTGTAAAGGCAAGTCCTCTGCAGATGCAACATTTGTTTTAAAACAACTCATAGAAAACAGTAAAGCCACTTTTCTGCTCATCCTAGACTATGAGAAGGCTTACAATAAGGTAAGAAGAATGAAATTATACTCTATGATAACACTAAAATTAGTATAAACAAAGAGTTGTTGACTGTAACCCAGAGATTGAAATAAGGGTGTAGCCTCTCACCAGTCATTTTTTATATATACATCAACAAAGTCTTAGAACAATGAAATTTTAAAAGCCCCAGGAAGATGAGCAAGGGAAGGAACAAATTTATTAACACTATTTTATTTCTCCAAGGAGAGAGTGTATGTGATTTACAAGAAAATGTGTGTAAATATAATAGTGTTTTATAAACTTATCAAATGATTATATGTGTAAATGAAACAAAAGTTGTGGCAATGGAAGGAAAACACAAAAGATCAAAAATACTGATAAACAGTAAGACAATAGAATATGTAAGATCATTTAAATATCTTGAGACAGAGATATTAGTATACAAACCTAATTCAGATGTGATTCAAAATTTGCAGAAATATAATGCTGTAAATGGTTTTATAAGGATGTAACTTTGCATTACTGCATAAAAGAGATAGGCCAAAGATTACACAATGCAGTGGCTAAGGCTAGTCTTGTGTATGGTAGTGAAAATTGAATTCTAAGAAAGAGAAAGAGACAAAGGATTGAATCAGCTGACGGGAGATTTCTGTCACTTCTTGGACTAACATTAAGAGATGGAGTGATGAATGAAGACATAAGACAGCAACTAGACATGAAAAAACAACGACTGAAGAGACTAGGTATTACATTTCAACTAAACTCTAAGACAGGATATAGGATGGCTAGCAAAAAGATGGAGACAATGCCAACACCCGCTCCTTCAAATGGAAGATGAAGAGGAGGAGGAGGAAGTGGAAGAAGAAGAAGAAGAAGAAGAAGAAGAAGAAGAAGGTCCTTATGTATCAACAAAAAATGTTGCAGAGATGGAAGAAGCCAAAAAAACAAGGCAACCATAAAGTAATGACGAGAGTTCAAATGATATTAAGAGTATAATGGAATACACTGAATTAAATGAAAGTATTTGGAAAGGTATGAAAAGGGCACAGCCAATTTCTCACCCTTGTCCAATCCAAGTTTGTTCTCTGTATCTGACAAACTCATGGTCCATAGGATGTTAAAGGCTAATCTTCTTTCCTCCTCTCTCCAATATATTCGTCAAAGTCATTGTTCACAACAATCACTAAACCTTTTCCGCACTAAGTTTGTGTGGGCCACCATCTTGTTTTCTCTTCATTACTGACAACATCCCTAGACTGCTTAAAGCAAAAATGGAAGCGGTGTAGAATAATATCTTCCAAAAATACATTTGATGTCTTTGTGATTGTTTCTATATACAAATGCAGTATTGTATTGCAACTAGGAGAGACTGTACAAGTTATTGAAATTGTTGTCCAAGATGATTTGATCTTAGGCTACGACCTTTACATATTAAGTTGTTAAATTTTCATAAGGTTTCAGCTGAACTCTCTTGAGCAGTTGTAAGATGACAACTGATGGCTTCCTATAAACTATAGATAATTATTTTTTGAAGATATATTTACACTGATATTGAAGTGCTTCATGATAACTTCATAATAAGCCACAAAAATCTTTTGCTGTCAAAAAAAGTGAAGCATCCAAAAGACATGGTCAAATGTCATTGTAAGTTTGTACATGTATACACTTTTGGCAAGTATGTTTCATTTCTCTGTGACAAATAGAACAGCCTCCAGAGTGCATTAGTGTTGTTCATGTTCAGTGTTGTGATCCGGCCTCGTGAGGTACATACAGAGTGTGAACAACACACATTGATTGATCACTGTGAAGGGTACAGCGATGCCACATACTTGTGTGAGACCACGTTATCAGCACCTAACAGAGTTTGAAAGGGGCCTCGTTGTAGGTCGCCATTTGGTTAGCTAGTTGAAACGTGCAATATCCCTATTTGTGTGGCGTTTAGATGTTACAGAGCCCCAATGTTGCTCTGTATGGGACCGTGAAGGTAGGTATAAGCATACTCATTATCAATGTTCTAGTCAACCATGCATGTCCACCACAAGGAAGTATCAGCATATTGTGCACCAACCACATTATAAACCATTCACATTTGAGAATGCCATCCGAGAACAAATAAAGAACTTCCTGCAACATTCTGTGTCACCTCACGCTGTTTGTCAGAGAGTAGTGTCAACCAGAGTTAGGCAGTTACCGAACCACAACACAAATGACTGCATTTGGAGTGAAGCCGTGACTGGGAAGCATAGACTGCTTATTAATGCCAATGCATTGTATTCAGTGATGAATCACAGTTCTGCACTATGCCAGATAGCAAGAATGGCAGCACCTGGGGAGAGGACCCATTCTACCAGTATTCTGGAGAGGCACAGCTGTATCACACATCTTACCTCTTGCGCAGGATTATCATAGTGCCATTTGTCAGCAAGCCAATGCTCATTCACACAATGCACATATCTCCACGAACTATGTGTGATGCTGAAGTACTCCCATGGTTAGCAAGATCACTGATCTGTCCCCAATAGAATGTGTGGGACCAATTCACACATCAGGTCCAGTTACATCAGCCGTGAAACAGATTGCCTCAGGAAGAGATACAGCAGCCCTTCCCAATCCAGTCAGTGTGTGCATTCTGGTCAAAGGTACTACAGTTGCTGGCAAGGTTTCCAAAGCTGTATAATATAATATAAGTGATATTTTGAATTAATCAAGTAAGTATTAAATGCTTTATGCAAGATTTTAGATGAATACACTTGTATTATCAAGGTATTTTTAAACAAATGAGAATTCATTCAGTGATCTGCCTCAGGAACTTGGGGAGCGAACATCTCCATCTATCCAGCATGTGCGACAGTTGTTGCCCTTAACAAAAGTATCAGCAGAAGTTGTAGCTTGTGAACCAATGGGCTGTCTCACAGACACAAAGGGTAACAAAATAACAGGATTTGACTCCATCGATAAGAAACAGGTAAATAAATCAGATATAGTAACATTTCCTTTTTTGTGAGGGAAGGCGTGAAATACTTTAACGTGCTTTATTTTTAATTATACTGTCTTTTTATGTTTCCATATGCTCTCTGCAAAGACAGGTAATGCATTATTTTTGGGTGTCAGATTTTTTGTGACTTCTCCATTTATCAACTATAGGTCATTTTATTGTGCCTACTTGCACATTTTGCATGTGGTAGACACTTCTTATACTGCACAGACAGTATATTTCAGGTAATAGGTATTATAACAATTTTTTTTCTGTTCTACTTTGTCATATTACATTATTGTGAATATTGTCAGAAAAATTTGTTATTTTTTACCATTGTTTTGTAATCTATTGTCATCATTTAATATCTGAAACTGATTATTACTTATTCAGTTCCGGTCACAGAAAACCATCATAATGAGGGAGCGGTGTGCTGACCACACGCCCCTCCTATCAGCATCCTCAGCTGAGGATGACACTTGATTAGATTAGATTAGTTTTTCGTTCCATAGATCCTTGTTGAGGAGATCCTCGTGGATGTGTAACATGTCACTTACTCTTTTTTTTAAAAAAAAAAAAAAAGCTGAAATAACAATACTAATACTATGAATATATACAACACATCATTTGTTTCTATTAAAAAATTCGTCAATGGAGTAGAAGGAGTTGGCCACTAGTAAGTCTTTCAGGCTCCTTTTAAACTGATCTTTATTTGTAACTAAATTTTTTATGTTTGCTGGCAAATTATTGAAGATGAGTGCTCCTGAGTAGTGGACCCCCTTTTGAACTAAAGTAAGTGCTTTTAAGTCCTTGTGCAGATCATTTTTGTTCCTGGTATTGTATGTATGAACTGAGCTGTTTGTTGGAAAAAGATATATTATGTAGGACAAATTTCATTAAGGAGTAAATATACTGAGAGACAGTAGTTAGTATACCCAGTTCTTTGAAGAGGTTTCTACAAGACGTCCGTGAGTTTACTCCACAAATAATACGTATTACACGCTTTTGGACTCTGAAAACTTTTGTTTGACTTGAAGAGTTACCCCAAAATATTATACCATATGACATTATGGAATGAAAGTAGGCAAAGTATGCAAGCTTTTTCACTTTTATGTCGCCTATGTCTGCTAACACTCGAATTGCAAATACAGATTTGTTAAGGCGTTTCTGCAGTTCTGTGGTGTGCTCCTCCCAACTGAATTTATTATCAAGTTGTAATCCCAGGAATTTTAAGAGTGTCAACCTCTTCTATCTGCTCTTCTTCGTACTGTATGCGTATGCTGGGTGGCAACCTCTTACAGGTTCTGAATTGCGGTCGGATGGTCCCGATGGGCCACTTGTGGCCTGAAGATGGAGTGCTTTTTTTTAATTACTTATTCAGTTAAAGTGGTATTTCAAATAGCAAAATATGAAACACATAGCTTCACTTTGTTGTTACAAAATAAATTTTTCAAGTAGTTGTTTCAAATTAGCACTCATAATATCATAAAAGTGGTGTGAGATGCATAAAAGCAAAGAATAATGAGTAATGAGCAATCAAATGCACCTTGTCATTAGATGTTTGTGGTACAGATTATGTGCTCAGTGCCATAACATTGCTGACATCATAGTGGCAATCATTAGAACAGTGTGTGCAACAGAAAGATTCATCTACTGAAGAGAACTTAAACTATCAAAATAAAGATAGTAAAGTAAATTCATCGTGGATATTATAGATGGTGATTATTCACCTTGTTAAACATAAAAAGGACATTAAACTACATTTAATAGCACAGATACTGTCTGGAGCTGAAATTTGAGCTATATGCCCTGTTACTAAGAAGCAAATGATAATGAATACAGTTATGTAAATAAAAGTAAAGAGCACTGGTAATTTGAGACTAAAGGAGCTGCACTTTGATTCTCGCCATAAAGACACAAACTGTAAAAACGTACAAGGAAGAAATTCTGTGCCATTTGATTCCTAGGATTCCAACCTGGATGCACTTAATGTAATGAGGTAGAGACAAAGATGAACAGTGGAACAAAGCACCTGGATGTTGTCCTGGAAAATGTGATGCGCGAGTAGTTCAGTGAAGAAAGCATCAGGCTTCTACCATTTCACTTTTTACTGTATTTGGTTTGATCCCATTTCAAGTGATTTCTTTTATCATGTTTTCAGTATGTTTCATTATAGGTAATGCAGAATTTAGAGAGCATTACAGGAAGATATTTTGGGAGAGCACAGCATGTGATTTTTTCACCATGTAATATCTCATAAAAAGCCTTGGACTCTAGCAATTAGCTGCATACTCCTTGAAAATTAGTCTATGAGGTGGACAACAAATTGCTGTAGATTAGATTAAATGTAATTTTCATTTCAAGGGATCTATGCCGAAGAGATCCTCCAGGATGTCGAACACTTCAGAATACATAAACAAATAATATGCTAATGTATGGATGCCAAGAGAAATGATCCTCATGGATGTGGAAAAAGTCAAAAATTCTTAGACACGTTTTCATTTAGAAAATAATAAATAACTTGCACAAAACATGTAAATGTGCAGTACATTGAGGTGCATATGATAATTCGTACACTATTGTAGCCATGCATCATCAAATAGAAAAATCATTTTACAGCTTTTATTTACAAATTTTCACATCACTGCACTTAATTTGTACAAAGTCAGAAAGTCAGATTATACTTGCATTATTAAATATTATTAATAACATATAAGCATCAGTTGGTGCTACTAAGAAATTCATCAGTGGAGTGTAAAGAGTTGGCCACCAATGAATCCTTCAGGCTTTTAGTAAACTGAATTTTTTTAGTAGTTAAACTTGTTGTGGCTGTTGGCAAGTTGTTGGAAATTTGTGTTCCTGAATAATGGACATCTTTCTGGACTGAAGTAAGCGACTTTAAATCTTTGTGAAGATTATTCTTATTTCCACATCCCTATATGATCCTACAGGTAGCACAGCATAAACTACCACCCCCACCCTGTTATTCCTCCCTGCCCCATGCCGCCTCCTTATCCCCACCACCCCCTCCTAGCAGATTGCTATTCACATCAGACACAGGTGCAGTCAGGCCCCAGCATCCGGACACAGTGGCCATGTGTGCATAAATTTTGTTTGTGTGAATGTGTGTGTCTTCTAGTTTGGAAGAAGATTCAAATGGCTCTGAGCACTGTGGAACTTAACTGCTGAGTTCATCAGTCCCCTAGAACTTAGAACTACTTAAACCTATCTAACCTAAGGACATCACACACATCCATGCCCGAGGCAGCATTCGAACCTGCGACCGTAGCGGTCGCGCGGTTCCAGATTGCAGCGCCTAGAACTGCTCGGCCACTCCAGCCGGCTTGGAAGAAGGACATTGCCTGAAAGCTTACGAATAAATATTTTAGCAATCTTTTTCATTGTGCCTGTCTGCAACTCAATGCCTTCTTTATGTGGTGAATAGCAATCTGTCCTTTCCGTAATATTGTTGTTATTCTTATTTCTAGTATTGATTCCATGGACTAAGTTGATGGTTTGAAAACTGGATATATTTTTAATGACAAATTTCACCAGCAATAAATATATTCTGAAGCAGTAGTTATTATCCCTAATTCCAATAAAAGGTCTCTGCAAGATGTTCTTAGATTCACATCGCTAATAATTCTTGTTACACATCGTTGGCTCTTGAAAACTTTAGCTTGGATTTATGAGTTTTGCCAAAAAATAATTCCCTATGACATTATTAAATGAAAGTAAACATAGTATGCAAACTTCTTTTATTTTTGTATCACCCATGTGTGGCAGCATTCACACCGCAGATAGAGATTTGTTTAGGCACTTCAGCAGTTCTGTGCTATGCTCCTCCGGGTTGAATTTATTATTAGGCTGTAATCCCAAGAATTTAACACAGTAAACTTCATCTATCAGTTTGTCATCGTATTTTTGCAGGAGACCTCTTACAATTTCTAAACAGCATATAGAGTGCTTTTCAAAGTTTAGTGATAAAGAATTGACTATGAAGTATTTATTAAGGTCTATAAAATTTAATTAACCAATCTTTCCAAAACAGTATATGATGTGCTACTTATTGTAATGTATGTATTATCTGCAAACAAAACAACTTGGCATCTGATAGTGTTACAGATCATTGATATGCACAAGAAAAAGTAAGGGCCATAATGTGGAACCTTGTGGGACACCATATGTAACTAGTTTCTAGTTGGAGGATTCCTGATAACTTTCATGTCTCTTTGCTAATAACACCCTTTGCGTTCTGTCAGAGATATATAATTTGAACCATTTTGTAGCATTTCCTCTTACTCCATAATATTCTACATAGAAGCACCAAAGACACTGATGTACGCATGTATATTCAAATACAGAGATATATAAGCAGGCAGAATATGGCACTGTGGTCGGCAACGCCTATATAAGACAACAATTGTCTGGAGCAGTTGTTAGATCAGGTACTGCTGCTACAATGGCAGGTTATCAAGATTTAAGCGAGTTTGAACGTAATGTTATAGTCGTCGGACGAGCAATGGGCACAGCATCTCTGAGGTAATGATGAACTGGGGAATTTCCTGTAAGACCATTTCACGAGTGTACCATGAATATCAGAGATCTGGTATAATATAAAATCTCTGACATCGCTGCAGCTAGGAAAAGACCTTGCAAGAACAGGACCAGCAATGACTGAAGAGAATTTTTCAACATGCCAGAGGTGCAACCCTTCTGCAAATTGCTGCAGATTTCAATGCTGGGCCATCATGTGAACCACTAAACAAAACATCATTGATGTGGGCTTCTGGAGCCAAAGGTCCACTCATGTACCTTTGATGACTGCGCAGTACAAAGCTTTACACCTTGCCTGGGCCTATCAAAACTGACATTGGACTGATGGTGAATGGAAACATGTTGCCTGGTCGAACGAGTTTCGTTTCAAATTGCATCAAGCGGGTGGACGTGTGTGGGCAAGAAGTCAACCTCATGAATCCATGGATCCTGCATGTCAGCAGGGGACTGTTCAAGCTGGTGGAGGCTCTGTAATGGTGTGGGGCATGTGTGATGGGAGTGATATGGGACCCCTCATACTCTTACAGATTTATGGACAGCCATGTAGGATTCATGGTGTCATTTCCCTCCAGCACTACTTCAGACATTAGTTGAGTCACTGCCATGTCGTGTTGCGGCACTTCTACGTGCTCGCAGGGCCCGTACATGATATTAGGCAGTTGTACCTGCATTTTTATTTTTTTTTATTTTTTTCCCTCTTCAGTGTAATTTATTTGAAAGGACAGTACCCAAAATATACCAGTGGCAAGTAATTTCTTGTCTAATGAATTAAGTACATTCTGCTGTATGTGTGGATTGCCTTCCCAGTATCAGAACCCTTCAGAAATCTTATTTATTGTCAGATGGTTAGGAAACCGATTGTATATTACCTGTCCCAAAATATCTGAAAATGTTGACAAAAGTGAAATTGGATTGAATTTGGATGGTATTTATTTATCTCATTTCTTAAACATTCATTTCTTAAACAAAGACTTAACTTCAGCACATTTCAACCATTCAGGAAATGTTCCATTGAATAATGACTAGTTACTCAGATTCCTAATATGTTATTAAACTCAGAGACACACTCATTAATTTCATTAATTAACATTGTTGATGTTTGATTATAACCACAAGAATTCATGTATTTTAAAGATTTTATGGTAGACATTACTTCTACTGGCGTAGTGAGCATCATATTCATATTCCTGAAATTGTTTGTACTGCTGATTTAAGCTTATCAAGTGGCACCTATTCACAGACAATTAGAGGTCAGTTTTCTCCCATTGCTGCTGGCTGGCCACTATCAGAGCTTTCTTAGTCTGTCAGTTGCTGTAGGCCGTCCAGCTTTGGTAGTACAGGAAGTTCCCTGCCACTTGAACAGTCCATTGCCAGAGGCCATATAAGTGCATAAGCACAGTGTTTGTGGTCAATTACTCTGTTATTTTTGAAAAGTTGTATTTTAAATGTATGTAGCTAATCAAAGCTCGGTAATATAAGGGCAATCAAAAAGTTTCCATTTGAAGACAGCTCAATCCAGAATCTTTATGACAATCACGCAGTATCACCATGAGCATTTGAGGCAATCACCCCACCGACGCACCAGATTTGCATTTGGTAAAATACCATGTCCTGCTGTGTAAAAAGGCCACAACTGCCCACTGCACATCTACATCTACATCCATACTCCGCAAGCCACCTGACAGTGTGTGGCGGAGGATATTTTGATTACCTCTGTCGGTTCTCCCTTCTATTCCAGTCTCGTATTGTTCATGCAAAGAAAGATTGTCAGTATGCCTCTGTATGGGCTCTAATCTCTCTGATTTTATCCTCATGGTCTCTTCGCGAGATATACGTAGGAGAGAACAATATACGGCTTGACTCCTCGGTGAAGGTATGTTCTCAAAACTTCAACAAAAGCCCGTACCGAGCTACTGAGCATCTTTCCTGCAAAGTCTTCCACTGGGGTTTATCTGTCATCTCCATAATGCTTTCGCGATTACTAAATGATCCTGTAATGAAGTGCGCTGCTCTCCGTTGGATCTTCTCTATCTCTTCTATCAACCCCATCTGGTACAGATCCCACACTGGTGAGCAGTATTCAAGCAGTGGGCGAACAAGTGTACTGTAACCTACTTCCTTTGTTTTCGGATTGCATTTCCTTAGGATTCGTCTAATGAATCTCAGTCTGGCATCTGCTTTACCGACGATCAACTTTATATGATCATTCCATTTTAAATCACTCCTAATGCCTACTCCCAGATGATTTATGGAATTAACTGCTTCCAGTTGCTGACTTGCTGTATTGTAGCTAAATGATAAAGGATCTTTCTTTCTATGTATTCGCAGTACATTACACTTGTCTACATTGAGATTCAGTTGCCATTCCCTCCATCATGCATCAATTCGTTGCAGATCCTCCTGCATTTCAGTACAATTTTCCATTGTTACAACCTCTCGATATACCACAGCATCATCCGCAAAAAGCCTCAGTGAACTTCCGATGTTATCCACAAGGTCATTTATGTATATTGTGAATAGCAACGGTCCTACGACACTCCCCTGTGGCACACCTGAAATCACTCTTACTTTGGAAGACTTCTCACCATTGAGAATGACATGCCGTGTTCTGTTATCTGGGAACTCTTCAATCCAATCACACAATTTTTCTGATAGTTCATATGCTCTTACTTTGTTCATTAAACGACTGTGGGGAACTGTATCGAACGCCTTGCGGAAGTCAAGAAACATGGCCCTCTGAGTCTCATGGACGAATAGCGCGAGCTGGGGTTCACATGCTTGTCTTTTTTGAAACCCATACTGATTCCTACAGAGTAGATTTCTAGTCTCCAGAAAAGTCATTACACTCGAACATAATACGTGTTCCAAAATTCTACAACTGATCGACGTTAGAGATATAGGTCGATAGTTCTGCACATCTGTTCAACGTCCTTTCTTGAAAATGGAAATGACCTGTGCCCTTTTCCAATCCTATGGAATGCTACGCTCTTCTAGAGACCTACGGTACACCACAGCAAGAAGGGGGGCAAGTTCCTTCGCATACTCTGTGTGAAATCGAACTGGTATCCCAACAGGTCCAGCGGCCTTTCCTCTTTTGAGCAATTTTACTTGTTTCTCTATTCCTCTGTCATCTATTTTGATATTGCCACTACCACTTTGTCATCTGTGCGACAATCTAGAGAGGGAACTACAGTGCAGTCTTCCTCTGTGAAACAGCTTTGGAAAAAGACATTTAGTATTTCAGCCTTTAGTCTGTCATCCTCTGTTTCAGTACCGTTTTGGTCACAGAGTGTCTGGACATTTTGTTTTGATCCACCTACCGCTTTGACATAAGACCAAAATTTCTTAGGATTTTCTGCCAAGTCAGTACATAGAACTTTACTTTCGAATTCATTGAACACCTCTCGCATAGCCCTCCTCACAGTACATTTCGCTTCGCGTAATTTTTGTTTGTCTGCAAGGCTTTGGCTATGTTTATGTTTGCTGTGAAGTTCCCTTTGCTTCCGCAGCAGTTTTCTAACTCGGTTGTTGTACCACGGTGGCTCTTTTCCATCTCTTATAATCTTGCTTGGCACACACTCATCTAATGCATATTGTACAAGGGTTTTGAACTTTGTCCACTGATCCTCAACACTATCTGTACTTGAGACAAAACTTTTCTGTTGAGCCGTCAAGTACTCTGAAAGCTGCTTTTTGTCACTTTTGCTAAACAGGAAAATCTTCCTACCTTTTTTAATATTTTTATTTATGGCTGAAATTATCCATGCAGTAACTACTTAATGATCACTGATTCCCTGTTCTGCATTAACTGTTTCAAATATTTCGGGTCTGTTTGTCACCAGAAGGTCTAACATGTAATCGCCGCGAGTCGGTTCTCTGTTTAACTGCTCAAGATAGTTTTCAGATAATGTACTTAAAAAAGTGTCACTGGATTCTTTGTCCCTGCCACCTGTTATAAACGTTTGAGTCTCCCAATCTGTATCCGGCTAATTAAAATCTCCACCCAGAACTATAACATGGTCGGGAAATCTACTCGAAATATTTTCCAAATTTTCCTTTAGGTGCTCTGCCACAACAGCTGCTGAGCCAGGGGGCATATAGAGACATCCAATTACCATGTTTGAGCCTGCTTTAACCATGACCTTCACCCAAATTAGTTCACATTTCGCATCTCTGTCAGTTTCCTTCGATACTATTGTACTTTTTATGGCTATAAACACGCCTCCCCCTTCACTGCCCAGCCTGTCTCTTTAGTATACGTTCCAATCTGAGTTTAGAATTTCATTACTGTTTACATCTGGTTTCAGCCAACATTCTGTCCCTAGAACTGTGTGGGCGTTGTGACTGTTTATTGATGAGAGCAGTTCTGGGACCTTTCTATAAACGCTCCTGCAGTTTACTATTAGCACATTAATATTGTTATTCCCTGTTGTTTTTTGCCTACTACTACCTTGTCGTGTCTCAGGAGGCATCTTACGGGCCTAGGGAGGGAATTCTCTAACCTAAAAAACCCACATGTGCACTCCACAGATACTCCGCTACCTTTGTAGCCACTTCCTGCGTGTAGTGCACGCCTGACCTATTCAGGGGGACCCTACATTTCTCCACCCGATAGCGGAGGTCGAGAAATTTGCACCCCAGATTTCTGCAGAATCGTCTGAGCCTCTGGTTTAAGCCTTTCACTCAGCTCCAAATCAGAGGACCGCGATCGGTTCTGGGAACGATACTACAAACACTTAGCTCAGATTCCACCCCGTGAGCGAGGCTTTCCGCCTTCACCAACTCCGCCAACCGCCTGTATGAACTGAGGATGACCTCTGAACCCAGACGGCAGGAGTCATTGGTGCCGACATGAGCAAAGATTTGCAGTTGGGTGCACCCAATGCTCTCTGTCGCCACTGGCAGGGCCTCCTCCACATCTCGGATGAGACCCTCTGGCAAGCAGACAGAGTGAACACTGGCCTTCTTCCCCAACCTTTCTGCTATCTCCCTAAGGGACTCCATCACCCACCTAACGTCATCATCCATCAAGAATTGACAACCCTTCAAAGCCTTTTTTTAAGGAACCAAAGATGTGATAATCACTAGCAGAGAGATGAGGGCTATAGGGCATGAGATTGAGTGTCTCCCACTTGAGTTGGCATAACTTCTGCTTTTCTATATTGGCCTCCTAGATTGACCAGCATCATGTGTCAAATCATGACCAGCATGGAACCAACACACCATTTCTCAGTGGTGGTTTTCAACAGACATGCCGCCCAGTGCACATCCATCATTCTATGATCGATGTGTACCGGTGTTTGTCCTTTGGCATCCAAGAAAAAAATGACAGCACATTGATCCTGTTTGGATGCATTTGGTAATAACATCACCACAGTTCGTGTTTCCGCCTTTACTGCATGCACGTTAACAATGTGTCCTTCAGTTGCTGAAATGCATTCTGGCATTCTTGGGACCACATAAAAGGAACATTTTTCTGGAACAGTCAGTTTGAGCGGTGTAGCAATTTGTGCTACATTATGAATAAATTTGATACAATAGATGAGCTTCCCCATCACTGACTGGATCTCCTTAATCTTACAGGCCACCAACAGATCTCTAATTGCAGACAGGTGCAAAGTAGCAGGATGAATAACCTTTGCCTTTATTACGTGTCCTAAGTAGTTCAGTTCTTCCTGCAAGAAGGAGCACTCTTCTTTGTTGCGCTTTAAGCCAAGAACAGAGAGAACTTAAAACAAACAGTGTAAACTTTTTAAATGTTCAGCCAGCGTATGATGCACGACTACCATATCATCCCAATAGTTTGTACGAGAAGGGATTTTTGCTGTTAACTGTTCCAGGAACAGTTGAAAAATTGCAGGAGCTGAAGCATTTTTGAATGGTGGTGTTTGATACAGGAACAAACGTAGTTGAATGTTTATTATAAAGTATTGCATTGACTGCTTGTCTAGCCGTAATTGTAAATACCCCTCACATAAATCAATCTTCGAAAAGTATCTGCCCGTCCCAATCCGTCCCTCAGTTCCTATGGATGTGGAAGAGGAAGGAATCCGTGACTGTTTGTGGGTCTACTGTTGCTTTAAAATCAGCACACAGATGTAAACTGCCTGATGGCTTCTTCAGAATGAACAAGGTTGAGACCCAGTTGCCTGCAGAAACTGGTTGGATAACCATATTGTCCTTCAATCTTTGCAGTTCCTGAGCAGCTTGCTCACAGATTGTGTGGGCAACAAACCCTGTGTAAAAAAAACTGCATTTGTGCATTGTCTTTCCCTGTAATGTGCACTTCAAAATCTTGAGCCCTTCCGTAGCCTGATTGGAACAGTTTCTTGTACTTGCTACACAAATCAGAAACATTAGTGTGAGGCACTGAAGCACTGATTTGTAATGCATTGTTGTTTATGCACATGTTGCACAAATCATCAAACAAATCTAACTCATATATGTTTGCACTGTCTCTAGGACAGGGTACATGGAATGAAACACATTTTATCATTCCACGGAAAGTTGCAGGCAAACTACACGCCAAGTACTGGAATTTCATGCCCATTGTAGGCAGACAAAATAGAAGTAATTGTTGTAACAGTGGGCTAGTGATTGTGTCATATGTGTCTTTATTAGTTCATGAAACAGAAGCACAAATGTCCAAGTGTAATTGAATTGAGGAAGTGTGAGGCTTGGCTTGTGCCATTGTTAATGGCATTGCTATAACCATATGCACCATTGATAGCTTTGCTGTGCCTGTGCACTCGCACAGTGGCAGCCATTGCCTGTGCCTGGTTTGCCTTGTAAACAAACTGTTTCATTGCGACCATGCCATCCCCACAGGTAACATTTTGCATCCAGAATGATTTGAAAAGCACTGAGGGCAAGACTTCCTCACAGAATTCTGTAGTACATGTCATGCACCACAAGACTGAAAATTTTTACTTATAAATTTACTGTTTATCTGAACCCTGTTTTTAATCACTTTAACATTACCAAGTACTTGAGACAAAGTGCCTTGTGCACTACAGACAGCATAAATACAAGAAGCCACAGAATCAACCTCTGTTGAGTCCACAATAGTTTAATATTCCACAAGAGACAGAACAGTTCTTAGATCAGGAGCTTGCAGTTTTAGAATTGCAGTGTGAATGCGCGTGTCTGATATGTTCTTTGTGATTGAGTCACATTCATGATATCACTATAACTGATTCCACAAGAACACTTAAACTTACAATGCCTTGGTAGTCCTCTGAGTTTGGCATTGTACTGTTTTAGAATTTGAGAAGACTGCTGCTTTAGATCAAATATTTAAACCTTGATGCTGTGATATCTATCTGACTACCATAATGATCGTCTAACAGCGTAACAAGGTCATTGTACCTGACTGATTCAGGACAAGTATCTGCACACAATTTTACGCACACACGGTAAATGTTGGCTTCTACTGTGAACAAAAAGAATGCACTGCGCTCCATATTTGTAATGTTGTATGCTGCAAAATGGGTCTCCAATTGCACCTGATATTCTGACCATTTTTCTTCCTTACATGGTACCAGTGAAATTTAGGTGCAGCAACCCATGGTGGTGCCGTGTGGTGAGAGAGTACTGTCATCGTTTGCTGAACACTGAGCCACAGGTGTTCAATCTGCTGCACCTGAAACTGTACAATTTCGTTTAGAGACATTTCCTGTGGCAGCTCAGACGTAGTTAACCACTTGATATGATACACAGATATTAAGAACAGAGTGAAGGCAACACCAGGCAGTTAAAGCACATGTATGATGCGCACTCAATAAACATCAGGTGAAGACTTATGGTACGAGCAGTGTCATAGCCTTTCTTTGTGCCAGACAAAAATATTCTCACTGGTAAAATGATGGGTTATATACTTTGCTCTAAGAGGAGACTGAGCAGAAACTACAACACATCAAATGTTAGTCCACTTTATTACAACAATAATAAGAAGATGTACTTAATTTTGTACAATTCATTTCCACAGGAATGTTGTGCATATTTACAGCCTTCGCTGAACATCAACGTATCACTTGATATAAATGACTTACAAGACTTTTCTCCCGCAGGACATTTGACCTTACATTCACAAATAGTTCTGCCTAAGACATAGAACGCACTGGTGGCCTAATCTAAGATGATGCTGTAATCTTGAACAGTGACTAAAAACTGGGCTGAGCATTCCTGTGCTCAGCCGTAAATAGAACATTGATTGCGGTGGCATAGCGAAGCTCTGGGGGGTGTGGCAATGCTGGCGTTGCTCATTTGTAGGTGTGGCATGCAGCGACTATCATTTTCTGTGGTTTCATTGCGAGGTGCCAATCTTGCTTTGGCAGCTCGCTGTTTGGATGACACCTCACCTACACTCCCAAACTTCACAGTTCTGCATACTTTGCATAGCTTGCATTCCTGGAAGAAAGGGTACTGTGGAAAACTGGCTTTTTCACAGTCTAGGGGAGTTTCAAGAATGAATTTTTACTCTACAATGGAGTGTGCACCAGTTTGGAACCTCCTGGCAGATTAAAACTGTGTTGTGGACTGGTACTTCAACTCAGAACCTTTTGCCTTTCCCGAGCAAGTAACTGTACTGAAGGAGCTGTCCATGCACAACTCTCAAATATTTTTGAAGAAAGGAAGGAGGTTTTTGCATAAGTAAAGCAGTGAGGGTGGGTGGTGTGTGGTGCCTGAATAACTCATTTGTCAGAGCATTGTCTGCAAAAGGCAAAGATTCCGTTTGCCAGTAAGTTTTGTGTAATCCAATGTTGGAATTTAAACTGAATAAAATATTCAAATGAGTTGCATGGTGCATCACTATTAGCTTACAGCAAATGTTTATTCAAGCAAAAGAAAGTGCAAAACAATTTTGCCCAAAAGTCATAAAGCAGTAGGATACTACACTTTTTTTGTTTCTGCATAAGCTGATAAAATTTTCAGTTTATGTTTTTGTGAACATTCAGTTTGTGATTGCTGAAAAACATTGCATAACTTGTTTGGTACTTCAGTTTCTTAACATGTCTGCTCTTGTACATTTTTCTACATTTTTGTGATAGTCCTGCAGGGCTTCTCATATAAGACACAAAACTTCACAAGGGGAGATTTCTATTTTGATGTCCACCTTAGAGGCTCTTGTTGACAGCAACAAGGTAGCTTTCAAACTACATATGTATGAATGAAATACAGTTGAATACCTGTCATATCACTTAGTAAATACTTTAGGAGTAAAGGAGACCACTCACTGAATAGCAGAAATGTCAAATTATCAGAGCGTGCACCCCCCCTACACACACACACACACACACACACACACCACACACATACTGTGCCAGTTGGATAGACAATACCAGGATTACTATTCGAATACTGTGATTGCAATTCGGCAGGTGGACTGGGATGGGGGTCTTATTGAGTAGGGTGGATAGAGGGAGAAGGTGAGAAGCAAGAGGAGGGGTAGCAAACAGGTACCTAGTGGCTATAAGGGAGGCAGCTTTGCTGCCTAGGGATGGCAGGTGGACGGGCCAGGCATGTGAGCCGGTGAGGTGCGGCACACAAGAGGGATGAAAGGAGTCATTGGTTTTTGGAGAGGGTGAAAGAACAGAGGCAGGGGAAACTGGTGATCAGAGTGTGTGGGGACAATGGGTTAGTGGAGACTGAGGCCAGGAGGGATGCAGAAGCCAAGCATGTGATCCAAGGATAACTCCCACCTATTTAGTTCAGAAAAGCTGGTGCTGGAGTGAAGGATCCAGGTGGCACTGAACACAAGCATGTTCTCAGCTGCATGTTGTTTCATGATGGTCAGCTTTGTTCTTGTCCACAGGTTGGTGGTGGACATTCATTTTGGTGGACAACTGGTTGA